>NC_139148.1:30068304-31454118 GCF_964270905.1 Leucopleurus acutus | reverse complement strand
AGTTAAATATAAGGAAACATTCTACTTTATAATTGAGACTGTGCTACAATCCTGCGATTTGGTTTAACAGATTTACCATGAAAATAACGTTCTTCAGAGAATGAAAGTACCGTTACACATAGCCTTCCATAAAACTAGGTCAAGCAATAAGGAACAGATGATTATATCAGGACAAAGCATGGCTCCTTATGAAGTTTACTCCCCCCCTTACTGCCTATTATATCTACACACACACCACTAAGAAAGGTGGATAAATACATGCTGTCATGCATAAGCAAGACACCCAAAACACGACAAATAATGTTTAGGGAAATATTTCAAAACTACCTTCAGTTACATCTATTAGATCATTACTGAAATCCTCTTGAGATTTCCAATTACCTGCCTTTCAGCAGCCACAATGCTAAAAACTCTAGGTGGTTCATTGTCCATGGGCAGCAGGTCTGTGCTAAGAATGGAGTCTCCAGAAGACAAACACGTCCTAAATACTGCTCCTCTTAATCCACAAAGGGAGCACTGAATAACTCAAAAGTTGCTTCTAGCTATCTGGTAGTGTCCCTTAGAGGTTCTTGACTCACTTTCCATATGTTTTTTTTTTTTTTTTTTTTTTTTTTGCAGTACGCAGGCCTCTCACTGTTGTGGCCTCTCCCATTGCGGAGCACAGGCTCCAGACGCGCAGGCCCAGCGGCCATGGCTCACGGGCCCAGCCACTCCGCGGCATGCGGGATCTTCCCGGACCAGGGCACAAACCCATGTCCCCTGCATCGGCAGGCGGACTCTCAACCACTATGCCACCAGGGAAGCCCCCCTCCTGAGCTTTAATTCCCACACTTATGTTTTAAATTCACCAATAAAGAGTGAACGTACAAAAGCCTAGGCATCCCACCCTAGATCCCAATAAAGGCAGAACCCAGGCCTGTGTGAACTTGCTCCCCACCTCCACCCTGCCCCCTGCCCATTGCATGGCCCTAGGCATGCAAGGTACCCTCCAGTACCTATGAGTAATAGACCTTGATTTTTCAAAGTTCCCTGATGGCTGTTGCTGAGATATATCTTGTAATCATAATAGGAACCACAAAAGCAGGTCCAGCCACAATATTGACTCTGAAAGGGGAAATGTCTGTGGGGGCTGCTATAAGTAGTAAGGGGCCAGGTGAGTGCCCCCAGCATTCTTAGCCAATGGTATCACTATTGAGAGGCTGACATGGGCCCATCCATCACCAGACAAACGAATTGAAGTTTTACTGAGCTCTGCCCACCAGAGCAATACCCAGCCCTACCCACCACCAGTACCCCCCATCAGGAAGCTTGCACAAGCCTCTGAGACAGCTTCATCCACCAGAGGGCAGACAGCAGAAGCAAGAAGAACTACAATCCTGAAGCCTATGGAACAAAAACAAAATTCACAGAAAGATAGACAAAATGAAAAGGCAGAGGACTGTGTACCAGAGGAAGGAACAAGATAAAACCCCAGAAAAACAACTAAATGAAGTGGAGATAGGCAAACTTCCAGAAAAAGAATTCACAATAATGATAGTGAAGATGATCCAGGACCTCGGAAAAAGAATGGAGGCAAAGATAGAGAAAATGCAAGAAATATTTTAAAAAGGCCTAGAAGAATTAAAGAACAAACAGACAGACATAAATGATACAATAACTGAAATGAAAAATACACTAGAAGGAATCAATAGCAGAATAACTAAGGCAGAAGAACAGATAAGTGACCTGGAAGACAGAATGGTGGAATTCACTGCTGCAGAACAGAATAAAGAATGAAAAGGAATGAAAACAGCCTACAAGACCTCTTGGACAACATTAAATGCACCAACATTCGCATTGTAGGGGTTGCAGAAGGAGAAAAGACCCAAGAAAATATTTGAAGAGATTATAGTCGAAAACTTCCCTAACATGGGAAAGGAAATAGCCACCGAAGTCCAGGAAGTACAGAGAGTCCCAGGCAGGATAAACCCAAAGAGAAACACACTGAGACACATAGTAATCAAATTGACAAAAACTAAAGACAAAGAAAAATTACTAAAAGCAAGAAGGGAAAAATGACAAACAACATACAAGGGAACTCCCATAAGGTTAACAGCTGATTTCTCAGCAGAAACTCTACAAGCCAGAAGAGAGTGGCATGATATATTTAAAGTGATGAAAGGGAAGAAACTACAACCAACATTACTCTACCCGGCAAGCACCTCATTCAGATTCAAAGGAGATATCAAAAGCTTTACAGGACTTCCCTGGTGGTGCAGTGGATAAGAGTCTGCCTGCCAATACAGGGGACAGGGGTTCGATCCCAAGTCTGGGAAGATCCCACATGGCACAGAGCAACTAAGCCCATGCACCACAACTACTGAGCCTGTGCTCTAGAGCCCACGAGTCACAACTACTGAGGAGCACGCTGCAACTAATGAAGCCCGTGTGTCTAGAGCCCGTACTCTGCAAAAAGAGAAGCCACTGCAATAAGAAGCCCATGCATCGCAATGAAAAATAGCCCCCGCTCGCCTGAACTAGAGAAAGCCCAAACAAAGCAATGAAAAAACCCAACGCAGCCAAAAATTAAAAAAATTAAATCTTTAAAATAAAAACGAAAAGCTTTACAGACAAGCAAAAACTAAGAGAATTCAGTACCACCAAACCAGCTCTACAACAAATGCTACAGGAACTTCTTTAAGTGGGAAGCACAAGAGAAGAAAAGGACCTACAAAATCAAACCCAAACAATTAAGAAAATGGAAATAGGCACATACATATCGATAATTACTTTAAATGTGAATGCATTAAATGCTCCAACCAAAAGTTACAGGCTCACTGAATGGATACAAAAACAAGATCCATATATATGCTGTCTACAAGAGACCCACTTCAGACCTAGGGACACATACAGACTGAAAGTGAGGGGATGGAAAAAGATATTCCATGCAAATGGAAATCAAAAGAAAGCTAGAGTAGCAATACTCATATCAGATAAAATAGACTTTAAAATAAAGAATGTCACAAGAGACAAGGAAGGACACTACATAGTCATCAAGGGATCAATCCTAGAAGAAGATATAACAATTAAAAATATATAAGTATCCAACATAGGAGCATCTCAATACATAAGGCAAATGCTAACAGCTATAAAAGAGAAAGGAGACAGTAACACAATAATAGTGAGGGACTTTAACACCTCTCACCAATGGAGAGATCATCCAGACAGAAAATTAATAAGGAAACACAAGCTTTAAATGACACAATAGACCAGATAGATTTAATTGATATTTATAGGACATTCCATCCAAAAACAGCAGATTACACTTTCTTCTCAAGTGCACATGGAACATTCTCCAGGATAGATCACATATTGGGTCACAAATCAAGGCTCGGTAAATTTAAGAAAATTGAAACCATATCAAGCATCTTTTCCGACCATAATACTATGAGATTAGAAATAAGTTACAGGGAAAAAACATAAAAAACACAAACACATGGAGGTTAAACAATACGTTACTAAATAACCAAGAGGTCACTGAAGAAATCAAAGAGGAAATCAAAAAATATCTAGAGACAAATGACAATGAAAACACGACGATCCAAAACCTATGGGATGCACAAAAGCAGTTCTAAGAGGGAAGTTTATAGCAACAATCCTACCTCAAGAAACAAGAAAAATCTCAAAAAAACAATCTAATCTTACACCTAAAGGAGTAGAGAAAGAACAAACAAAACCCAAAGTTAGTAGAAGGAAAGAAATCATAAAGATCAGAGCAGAAATAAATGAAGTAGAAACAAAGAAAACAACAGCAAAGAGCAATAAAACTAAAAGTTGTTTCTTTGAGAAGATAAACAAAATTGATAAACCTTTAGCCAGACTCATCTAGAAAAAGAGGGAGAGGACTCAAATCAATAAAATTAGAAATGAAAAAGGAGGAATTACAAAGGACACCACAGAAATACAAAGCATGATAAGGGACTACTACAAGCAACTCTTTGCCAATAAAATGGACAACCTGGAAGAAATGGACAAATTCTTAGAAAGGTATAACCTTCCAAGACTGAACCAGGAAGAAACAGAAAATATGAACAGACCACTCACAATTAATGAAATTGAAACTGTGATTAAAAATCTTCCAACAAACAAAAGTCCAGGACCCAATAGCTTCACAGGTGAATTCTATCAAACATTTAGAGAAGAGCTAACACCCATCCTTCTCAAACTCTTCCAAAAAATTGCAGAGGGAGGAACACTCCCAAACTCATTGTACGAGGCCACCAAAACGCTGATACCAAAACCAGACAAAGGTACTACCAAAAAAGAAAATTACAGACCAATATCACAGATGAATATAGATGCAAAAGCTCTCAACAAAATACTAGTAAACAGAATCCAACAACACATCAAAAGGATCATACACCATGATTAAATGGGATTTATCCTAGGGATGCAAGGATTCTTCAGTATACGCTAATCAATGTGATACACCATATTAACAAATGGAAGAATAAAAACCATATGATCAGCTCAATAGATGCAGAAAAAGATTTTGACAAAACTCAACATTTATGATAAAAACTCTCCAGAAAGTGGGCATAGAGGGAACCTACCTCAACATAATAAAGGCCATATACGACAAACTCACAGCAAACATCACTCTCAATGGTGAAAAACTGAAAGCATTTCCTCTAAGATAAGGAACAAGGCCAAGATGTCCACTTTCGTCGCTCTCATTCAACATAGTTTTGGAAGTCCTAGCCACGGCAATCAAAGAAGGAAAAGAAATAAAAGGAATACAAATAGGAAAAGAAGAACTAAAACTGTCACTGTTTGCAGATGACGTAACACTATACATAGATGAACCTATAGATGCCACTAGAAAACTACTACAGCTAATCAATGAACTTAGAAAAGTTTCAGGACACAAATATAATGCACAGAAAT
This sequence comes from Leucopleurus acutus, assembly GCF_964270905.1. Taxonomy (NCBI): domain Eukaryota; kingdom Metazoa; phylum Chordata; class Mammalia; order Artiodactyla; family Delphinidae; genus Leucopleurus; species Leucopleurus acutus. Next base: position 31,449,192 of record NC_139148.1, on the reverse strand, counting down.
CTCTTGCATTCCTATACACTAACAACAAAAGATCAGAAAGAGAAGTTAAGGAAACAATCCCACTCACCATTGCCAACAAAAAGAATAAAATACCTAGGAATAAACCTACCTAAGGAGCTAAAAGACCTGTACTCAGAAAACTATAAGACACTGATGAAAGAAATCAAAGATGACACAAACAGATGGAGAGATATACCATGTTCTTGGATTGGAAGAATCAATAATGTGAAAGTGACTATACTATCCAAAGCAATCTACAGATTCAATGCAATCCCTATCAAATTACCAATGGCATTTTTACAGAACTAGAACAAAAATCTTAAAATTTGTATGGAAACACAAAAGACCCCGAATAGCCAAAGCAATCTTGAGAACGAAAAATAGAGCTGGAGGAATCAGGCTCCCTGACTTCAGACTATACTACAAAGCTACAGTAATCAAGACAGTATGGTACTGGCACAAAAACAGAAAGATAGATCAATGGAACAGGATAGAAAGCCCAGAGATAAACCCACGCACATATGGTCACCTTATCTTTCATAAAGGAGGCAAGAATATACAGTGGAGAAAAGACAGCTTCTTCAATAAGTGATGCTGGGAAAACTGGACAGCTACATGTAAAAGAATGAAATTAGAACACTCCCTAACACCATACACAAAAATAAACTCAAAATGGATTAAAGACGTAAATTTAAGACCAGACACCATCAAACTCTTAGAGGAAAACATAGGCAGAACACTCTATGACATAAATCACAGCAAGATACTTTTTGACCCAACTCCTAGAGTAATGGAAATAAAAACAAAAATAAACAAATGGGACCTAATGAAACTTAAAAACTTTTGCACAGCAAAGGAAACCATAAACAAGACCAAAAGACAACCCTCAGAATGGGAGAAAATATTTGCAAACAAATCAAAGGATAAAGGATTAATTTCCAAAATATATAAACAGCTCATGCAGCTTAATATCAAAAAAACAAACAACCCAATCCAAAAATGGGCAGAAGACCTAAATAGAAATTTCTCCAAAGAAAACATATACATGGCCAAGAGGCACATGAAACGCTGATCAACATCATTAATCATTAGAGAAATGCAAATCAAAATTACAATGCGATATCACCTCACACTGGTTAGAATGGGCATCATTAGAAAATCTACAAACAACAAATGCTGGAGAGGGTGTGGAGAAAAGGGAACCCTCTTGCACTGTTAGTGGGAATGTGAACTGGTAAAGCCACTATGGAGAACAGTATGGAGGTTCTTTAAAAAACTAAAAATAAAACTACCATACAACCCAGCAATCACACTACCAGGCATATACCAAGAGAAAACCATAATTCAAAGAGACACATGCACCCCAATGATCAGTGCAGCACTATTTACAATAGCCAGGTCATGGAAGCAACCTAAATGCCCACTGAAAGACAAATGGATAAGGAAGATGTGGTACATATATTCAATGGAATATTACTCAGCCATAAAAAGGAACAAAATTGGGTCATTTGTAGAGACATGGATGGATCTAGAGACTATCATACAGAGTGAAGTAAGTCACAAAGAGGAAAACAAATATCGTATATTAACGCATATATGTGGAATCTAGAAACATGGTACAGATGAACCGGTTTGCAAGGCAGAAAGAGAGACAGAGATGTAGAAAACAAACATATGGACACCGAGGGAGGAAAGCGGTGGGGGTGGGATGAATTGGGAGATTGGGATTGACGTATATACACTAATATGTAAAATATGTATGAAATAGATAACTAATAAGAACCTGCTGTATAAAAAATAAATAAATAAAGAGGCTGAGCAGTCACCTGCATTCATTTTGTAAGTTCACTCATCTTATCAACATTTAACAAATGCCTCCTATTCAAGGCAGATTATTTCTCAGTATGGTTTCCACAAGTCTTATCTATGTAAGGGACTTCCTGTTATTCTATTCAGGGAACATTTATTGATTAATTCCCTAATTCTAGAGAATATAGCCTATTTAAGACTTGTAGCTCTGAATGTACTTCATATAATTATGAACTAAATACCTTGGCACATAAAGGCAATAAAGAAACTAAAATGTTAAGTTCAGGAAAAAAAATAAAGAAAATATATTCTAGATACTCAAAAAAAAAAACAAAACCCCAAAATAAGAAAACATATTCTAGCCATTTTACTCAGATAACTAATGAAGATTATATATATATATATATATAGCTTCTCTCACTCTCCCTCTGTCTCTCTCATTAGCGCACACACACACACACACACACACACACACACACACACACACACATACCCCTACAGTATTACTTCATATGCCAAAAGTAAAAATAAGGAAAGTCAAGAAGAAAAAATTGAAGTGATGAGCACATAAGGAAGATAATCAGTTAATCTAAAATAGAGGTTAATTCGAAAAGCAGCAAGGAAGGAATTGTATTTTACTACTGGGTTCCCTGACTCCCTCAAAAACCATTCTTTTTTTTTTTTTTTTTACCATAAAATAATACTTTTTTATAACTTAGGAAATAGATGGAAAGGCTAGTTATTAATTTTGGAAGACAGAAATTACAACAAACCAGTGTCTTCTGTATTTAGAATATCATAGCTAATCAGATAATTCAGCATAAACAATGACATTACTTTACTGGTGCTACCCAATATCTAGGTGATGTTAAACTAAAGAAAACTCTAAATAATTTATCTCAGAAACACAGTGGCTAGGAATATCCATTCTGGTTCTGGAAACACAGACTTTGTTTCTTTTGAAAATCACAAAAACCATTCTTCATATCATTTAAGCAACTACAAATGGACATAAAAATCCCACATAAAACCATAAACTTCTAAAATAAGATATAAATTTGTTTCAGTAATAAGTACATGTTTTTTTGTAGGAAAAGAAAATATTTTAATTTTTACAAGGAATATGTTTTTCATTTTGAAACTTTATTGATGTGAAATGTACAATTTCAAAAGAGCAGTTTAGCATTGGTTTTGGTATTGGGTTTCAATTTCATAAGTTGATTTGAAGCCTTTTGTAAACACTATTAATTTAAAATATCTAAAATAGTTATATGATATCTTACAAGTACCCATATATAATACATTTATTTATTTACTGATTTATTTATTTATTTTTTGGGTTACGCGGGCCTCTCACTGTTGTGGCCTCTCCTGTAGCGAAGCACAGGCTCCGGACGCGCAGGCTCAGCGGCCATGGCTCACGGGCCCAACCGCTCCGCGGCATGTGGGCTCTTCCCAGACCAGGGCACGAACCCGTGTCCCCTGCATCGGCAGGCGGACTCTCAACCACTGTGCCACCAGGGAAGCCCTACATTTATTTTTAACTAAATATCTTCTGTAGAGTTTACTGATGGCAGTTGTAAAACAGGCTTCATCATTGAAACTATAAACATTCACTTCATCCTGTAACTATTGAGACAATTTATGGGTTTTTGCCTCATCAATAAATTAATATATCAATAAAAATAAATGAATAACATCTCAGTTTTTATTGAGTAACTTTAATTACTATCATTACTATGTATCAAACATGGAATATTTATTAATGTATTCTATTCAGGGGATATTTCTTGATCACTTCCCTAATTCTAGAACATATAGCCTATTTAAGACCTGCAACTCAAAATGCACTTAATTATAAACTAAATTTCTTGGTACTGAAAGGCAATATAGAAACTAAAATGTTATTTACTTTAAAATAAATTTATTATATAAGGGTACTTATAAGATAGGGGTGTGTGTGTGTGAGAGAGAGAAAGATGAGAGATGCAAAGGAATAGGAAAAGAGGAAAATGTAAAGTTTCCTTTTCTTATACTTTGTAAAGTCTATAGCTGACATATGACAGTGTTATTCTCAAAAGAGTGTACCTATAATAAAATTTCTATATGATTCTATACAATCTAAGTGGTGTTAAAACAAGGTGACTAAGTGCATAATCTTTGGAAACAGAAATTTGGTTCAAATTCCTGGCTCTCCCACTTAATATGTGAGTAAACTTGGGCAAGTTATCTCACACTATGGGCCTTATATCTCTTCTGTAAAACAGAGATGAAGATCTAAAAACATCCACATCTCAGGGCTGTCCTGTGGATTCCACGATATCCAGCCTATGACCTAGAATTTGACCTGTGTTAATTGATAGCTGTTGACCTCATGATTCCTGTATTTATCCAAGCTTTGATTTCCATAAAATCAGCCTCTCCCCGTTCTCGTCCTATGTCTTACTCATGGATAACAAAGAGAGTGTGCAAGACTCTCACAATCTGCTCCTGCTATTCTTTCACCTTCATCTCTCAGCTTTGCCTGGCCAGTATCCATCAAACCAAAAAAACCCCAAAATATTCCCCAAATATAAGCCTGTTTCAGCCTCCATATGCAGTGCATTTTTTTTTTTTTTTACAACTTGTAATACTCTGCCCACATCACCATCCCTCCCATAGATATATACAACCTCAAACCCCAGATTTTTTGGAAATTTAGGGAAAAGAGAAGCAGGATGTGCAACCACCAAGCTGAAGACACATGAGTGTGGAGGATACCAGCAGCCACGTTAGCAGGCTATAATTAATAGTTCTACAGCCAGGCGAGCCAAACCAAATGTGACAAAGTCAAAAGAAGAAAACAAAATAAAAAAGCCAAGCATGTTCACTTCCAAGGTGAGCCACGGTATGAAATGGTCTTACCTAAGTAAAAAAAAACCAAAACATGAAGAAATGAGTGTTTCATTTTTTTCATTGCACCATGCGCCTCAACACAGACACACCAGATGCAAATAAAGTCTTTAATTTAGGACAAACATCAGCAAGTGTAATTTGTCCTTTGAGATTTTACTCAGAAACCCATGCAGCCATCCCCAGTCCCACCCCCACCCCAGGACATTATTAGTTGCTCCTTTTGTGTTGCATTTTCTCTTTACCTCTATTGGTACCAAACACTTTTTTAAAGTCTACCTTCCCTACTATATTGACCTCCATCAAGGAAAAGCCACTTTCTATTCAATCCTTGCTTACCCAGTACCTTGGGCAGAGCTCACAAATAAATATAAACTAACTGATAAAAAGCAATAAAAGAATCAAAAGAATCAAATTTATTTCAAATAGGCTGAGGTGAAAGGGAGGCTTTTGAGGACGTTCTTGCTGGAACACCTCATTTATCTCAATGGGATCAAAAACGTCTAGTGAGAGAAAGGCAAAGACAGCTTCGGAGAGTTGAGAAGGAAGAGCTGATCATATGCACTATGGGAAACCAGATAAGGAGTTAACAAGGCATCAGTAAAAGGATTTGTCACTATTAAGGTTCCAGGGAATGTTTCCTTGTACATGGAAAAGTCTTTTGTAGCCCATTTATGATTTCCAAAGGTTCTAAATTAGTTCCAAAAGCTCTACCTTATCCCAAACCTGCTAAATGTTGAATTGGAGTTTAGGGTAAGGGAAGAAGGGTGGGGAAATCTACTGAAGAGCAAATGAGTCTCAAGGCTGAAAGGAAACACACAACAACAAAAAGACAAGAAAATCATCAAATATATGACCCTCCTCTTTCTGGAGACTGTTGTCAGGTCTCCTTACATCCTGTTTGCTGACCAGACGTCAACACACTGTAACAATGAAACCTGTTTATGCCTCTCTTAGAGGCAACTGTACCACCGTCCAAGAAGCCATCTAGCTCACACAACATTTACTGAAGCTATTTCCTTCCTCACCTTGTGAACGTGGTCTGAGCCTTCATTAGCTTGAAGACATTCATGGATAAGTTATTCATGATTTTTATTGGTGAGCTCAAAGGTACACCTTACTTAGTGCTTTTGGCATTGAATTTGTGGACTAGAGGGAAGTAAAGTTAAACTTCTATGAACAAGGTCAGTAACATACAAAAGGACAGAATACCTCCCAGGATGGAGGCATGGAGTTCAGTTCTTGAGAGGAGCCTAAAGCAACGCCATTAAAAAAAAGGGTTTTTTTTTTTAATGTCAACAAAAGATGGACTGTGAGCATCAAAAGAGAAAAATAGGAGCCTGAGAGGTATAATTTAGATAATTTTATCCATCAACATATGTGAGAAAGGGACATGGAAGCTGGAGCTCAGAACTCCATGAACCGTGTCCCGGATACAGCCACGCTTTGCCTTGGATGCAACATTCCAGTACCATCTGTCTCTCTCACTCTTCTAATTCCTAATGCATAAATCAATCCTTAGACTATAAATATGCTATATAGTAATGACCTCACTAAAAGTTAATAAATTATCACATAGAGTACATATTCATCTTTAGTATATAATTCACTCTACACTATAAACATTTTTAACAAACTTTATTGCCCTATACATTCACATCTTGCCCTTTGGAGAGTCAAATCATCTCAGGGTATAATGTAAAAGTGAAATTTCTGGTCCTAAAAGGTAAGAAATCCAGAAACATGGTTTAACCAAGGTGTCCTTTAATTTCCTTGAGTCTGTCAAAGGAACGTGTAACAAAATCATATTGTTTGGAAACTCATTGTGCTGATGTTTCTCATTTTCATTTAATACTGACTTAGCATTTCCTTTGTGCCAGTTCTTGTACAATTACTCAATAAAAATTAACTCAATGAATTTCTCATTATTACAGATGAGATAGGTTCTGCTATGACCCCCATTTTACAGATGAGGGAACTGAGAGGCTCAGAAGATGACATAACTTCACCAAAGTTAACAGAGCCAGGATTCAAATCCAGGCAGCCTAGTCCCAGAGTATAGGCTGGTAGCCACTATCACCCTGTTTCTCGTGAAAGCAACACTGCATTTGGAACTTTCTTAAAAAACCTTTATGTCCAAAGTCATTATTTTAGATGTCCCTCTTTTAAACATTTTATAATAGTATAGAATATAAATCTATTATTCTTCACTGTCAGATACAAAAGAATCTACATTTAAATGCCTTACCACTTACCCCTGCTATCGTAGAAAAGAACACTGGTGAAAAATGACACAGGTTTAGATGATTTGAAGCTGAGATGACAGGTGAGGGCAGCATTAATTCCACTGGGAGAGCACATAACGACTCTGCCTTTTGGAAAATTCACAGAAAGAGGTTGAATCACGTCACCATCAAGAAGCCTTGTTGGGGAAATCTGGACACTGAAAATTGAATCCCTGTTTAAAATTAAAAGAAAAAATTAGCTCAAAACATGCACAAGTAATTGGATTTAAATGTGGTTTCCTCTGTTTTTTGAATCATTAGAAAAATTAAAACAATAAATATTTACAATAATATGCCCAACTACTAAAGATATTTTTGTATCATCTCTCGTTTTCTGGTCACAATATAAGTAAAATTGATAATATGTTGATTTAACCAAGAACTACATGAGGTGATCAAAAGTTCCTTTTGACCTGTCAGGATTAAAATAACAGGGTTAAAATGCCTGATTAAGTGCAATGTGTTTTTAACCACAGCCATGCTAAAAGCATTGTCCTTAAATATGTCCTGACAAAAATTTACTAGAAATTACTGCTTCAACAGCTAAAGCTTTAATGCATGTAGACTAAATATTAACAAATGCATATACACATATTTTTCTTTAATTTGGGTATAATTAAGCACTTGTACACATATATCATGAATATTTTTTCAATCATTACTATCAAAAAAATTCTACTAAATGTTTGCATATTTCATTATATACTATAATTTATTTAGCCAATCTAAAATGTTTGTGATTTTTAGTAGCATAGTATGTAGTATTCACCTCAATTCTAATTAATACTTGGTAAATTTTAGTTGTCAATAAATATTTCACCATATTACTTTGTTTTATTATATATGTAGGTTCCTACAGCAAATAAGAAGTGCTATCAAATGGGAATCATATTTCCCTAGTACTTTAATTAGAATGAAGATTATTCAGCTAATTAACTAGAAAAAATAAAGAAAGCTCTCAACTTGAATTAGTTAAACTCATATGGTTCACTGGATAAAACATGAAAAAGCAGTTTAGAAATCAGGTTTGAATCCAATTCTGTTGCTAATTAACTGTCATCAGATAAGTCATTAATGCTATTGACTTTATTGTATATATAATGAGAATAGGTTACATCATCTCTACAGTCCCTTTTACATGCTCATTTCATTATACCATGTTTTGTAAGACTCAGCTTTTAACTTGAGGTATTTTTAAAATTGATACCATTATACATTAATTTAAAAGCTGAAAGATTAAAAGATTAATTCATATATGAGATGTTTCTTCCCCAAAAAAAAGTACTTTCTAGTACAATGTAATTCAAGTCATGTCTATTTCCTATTTAAGCAACAAAGTTTAGTCTACTTACAAGATAGGGACTTGGAAAAACTGTGAATCCCAAAGTTGTAAAGTTAAGGTTGAGGAACTACACTCTCTCACAAAATGGCATTTAAAGCAAGTCCCCGAGGTATAAGTAAGCACTCATCATATCTTGCAGGCGAAATGTTAGAAACTAAAGGCCGTTCTATGCTCCTCAACTTGGACAATTTTCATTTATTTCCAACCATTACATCACACATGGAACTCATTTTCTCTGGATCTCAGAATGCTTAACTGTAAAATAAGGTATTGAGCTAGAGAAGCTCTGAGGTGGGTCCAAGATCTGGTAGTTTATGAAAATAATGCTAATAGGCAATTCACATCGGTATACAAATCCTCACAATTTATATAATTTTAAGATGTAAACCAGCCACTCTTTACATCTATTTCTTTGTATATATAGGCATATATTTCTAAATAAAAATGTTTCACTTTCCTTTTTTGTCATTTTATATAAAGGATATCAATATATGTAGTCTTCCTTAACTTTTTATTAATCTCAATATTTTGTTTTCTAAGATTCATAATACATTGTCTCATTAGTTGAAGTTCCTCCACTTCACAGGTATAGAAATATTCACGTACACATATATCACAAATTATTTATCCCTTTACCTGTCATTGGACATTTGTGCAGTTCCCAGATTTTGCTATTCTGAATAATGCAACTATGACTAATTTCAAACATACCTTGTAGAACACGTGCATTTTATTTTATTTAAGTATAGTTGATTTATAATGTTATATTAGTTTCAGATGTACAGCACAGTGATTCAATATTAAAGTTATTATAAAATATTGGCTATTTACAATAGCCAGGTCATGGAAGCAACCTAAATGTCCACTGACAGACAAATGGAAAAGGAGGATGTGGTACATATATACAATGGAATATTACTCAGCCATAAAAAAGAAAGAAATTGGGTCATTTGTAGAGACATGGATGGACCTAGAGGCTGTCATACAGAGTGAAGTAAGTCACAAGAGAAAAACAAATATTGTATATTAACGCATATATGTGGAATCTAGAAACATGGTACAGATGAACTGGTTCACAAGGCAGAACTAGAGACACAGATATAGAGAACAAACGTATGGACACCAAAGGGGGAAAGCGGGGTGGGGGTGGTGTTGGTGGGATGAACTGGGAGATTGGGATTGACATATATACACTAATATGTATAAAATAGATAACTAATAAGAACTTGCTGTATGAAAAAAAGAAATTCAAAAAACAGTTATAAAATATTGGTTATCTTCCCTGTGTTGTATAATATATCTTTGTAGCTTATTTATTTTATACATAGTAGTTTGTACCTCTTAATCCCCTTCCCATATCTCGACCCTCCCCCTACCTCTCTCCCCTCTGGTAACCACTAGTTTGTTCTCTGTATCTATGAATCTGTTTCCCTTTTGTTATATTCATTCGTTTTATTTTTTAGATTCCACATATAAATGAAAACATAACAGTATTTGTCTTTCTCTATCTGACTTACTTCACTAAGCATAATACCTTCCAGGTCCATCCATGTTGTTGCAAATGGCAAAATTTCATTATTTTTTATGACGGATAATATTCCATTGAATATGTAGAATATATACACATCTTCTTTATCCATTCATTTGTTGATGGACACTTAAATTGCTTCCATACACTGGCTATTGTAAATAATGCTGCTATGAATACTGGGGTGCATTAATCTTTTTGAATTAGTGTTTTTATTTTCTTTGTATATATACTCAGGACTGGAATTGCTGGATCATATGATAGCTCTAGTTTTAATCTTTTGAGGAATTGCCATGCTGTTTGCCATAGTGGCTGCACCAATATACACTCCCACCAACAGTGAACTAAGGTTCCTTTTTCTCCACATCCTTGTCAACATTTATTATTTGTTGTCTTTTTGACAACTGCCATTCTGATAGGTGTGAGGTGATATCTCATTGTGGTTTTGATTTGCATTTCCCTGATGAGTTTTTCTTGTATATACTGTGAAGTGTAAATGTTGGGCTATGAAATATGCCGATGTTACACTTTACATAGTATTATCCAGTGTGGTCCTACTCACTGACACTGTAACTAGTAACCTGATTTATTAATGTTTGCCTACCTAGGACAAGCAAAATACTATCTTATTGCAGTCACTAATTTTTACTTCCAAGTTTACAAAGAGGTCAATTATATGTTTTCATGTGTTTATTTTCCCTTTTATCTGTGAAAGTGATTGAAACTTTTTGTCAACATTTCTGTTGAGTTACTTGATATTTTTCTGATTAATTTGTATCAGTTATTTATTTTATTGTTAGCATGATTTTAAGGCTTAAGAAATCTTTCTCTACCCACAGACATTAAAATTGTTTTATTTATTTTTTTTTGCCTATATTCAAATTGCCTATCTTTTTTTTTTAAATTTATTTATTTATTTTTGGCTGCATTGGGTCTTTGTTGCTGCGTGCGGGCTTTCTCTAGTTGTGGTGAGTGGGGGCTACTCTTCATTGTGGTGTGTAGGCTTCTCATTGCGGTGGCTTCTTGTTGCAGAGCATAGGCTCTAGGCGCACAGGCTTCAGTAGTTGTGGCATGCAGGCTCGGTAGTTGTGGCTGATGGGTTCTAGAGCACAGGCTCAGTAGTTGTGGTGCACAGGCCTAGTTGCTCCATGGCATGTGGGATCTTCCTGGACCAGCGCTCGAACCCGTGTCCCCTGCACTGGCAGGTGGATTCTTAACCACTGTGCCACCAAGGAAGTCCTCTAAATTCTTTTTTACATTTGACCTTTCACATTTAAGCCTTCAATCCATGTGTAATGAATTTTCATGTATTAAGACAGGAATCCAGTTTGAGATATTCCATACAATCGATTATTCCAGCACCATTTATTGAATAGTAATCTCTTTGCTCCATAGATCTATACTACCTTTGTCATATATTCAGTATCCATCCATGTGTGGGCCTTTTTCAAGTCTATTCTACTCCTTTGCACATTTTCTCTATCACTGCACCACTATCACATTGATTTATTAGTCTTGATATTTGGGAAGCCAAGCCCTTCTCACCTTATTCTTTTTCTTCAGGGGTGGCTTGGCTACTCTTGACCCTTGATTTTTTCATATAAAATTTAGAATTTTACGTGTCAATCTCTATGAAAAAATTTATTTGAATTTTTATTTCAGTTGCATGAAATATCTAAATTGATTTGTAGAAAACTGTCCTTTTTACAATATTAAATATCCCAATTCATGAATATGTGTAAATCTTCGTTTATTTATGAGTTCTTTGACTTAAATTTTATAATTTTCTCCATGCAGTTCCATACAATTCTTCCTATTATCTTTAATTGTTAATGTTTTTATGAATAGTAGTTTTACGGTTGCACGTTCTAAATGTTGTAAGCTGAAATGCTATTGAATTTTAAATATTGGACTTATATTTGTCTATCTTGATAAATGATCTTCATAGTTTTAAATATCTACATATACATTCTTTTAATTTCCTATACAGAAATGCAGATTCCAACATACACCAAAGTTTAAGAACCACTGATCTAGAGAAGATTTGCTTGCTTCTGCTGAAAGATAGAAGGACTTACTCACGTGGAACCATTTTAGCCTCTTCCAGATTAATCCAGGAATCAGAGATTAAGTTTTCCTATCTTGAAGTTGTCCCAATTTAAGAACAAGCTTGCATTTGGCATTTTATTACAGTTCACCACTCCTACTCTAGTTTCAGCTTATAAGAATGTATTCTTCTGGTTTGGCTTGATCTGATACCCTTTAGAGACCTCCCACACTTCTCAGCAGCCCAGCAGTTATATATATATATATATATATTTTTTTTAATACATACATACATATATACACACACACACACACACACACAAACACAAGCTCTATTTGTTTTGTAATGTGAGGGTTCATAATATATCTAGGCCAATACAGTCCTGGGAATTTGAGCTCTTCATAAATTTTTAAAAAAATGAAAACAGATTGCATTCTCTATGGTATGTGCACATGATAGGCAGAATTCTGTGATGGCCACCAAGGGTCCTGTTCCTTAGTGTACAAACTGCACAGTTTCCACTCCTTGGGTGGCAGGATCTATAAATATGATGAGACATCACTTTGGTGATTAAGTTATGCTATATGGCAATAGTAAAGGAACTTTCCATAGATAATGAAGGTCCCTAGTCAATGGAATTTGAGTAAGCAAAGGGAGATAATCAGGGGCAGATCCAATTTAATCAGGTGAGAGAGAAAAGTCAGAGAGATGGTGTACTTCTGGCTTTGAATGAGTTAAATGCCATGTTGTGAGGAGGGGACCACATGTCTAGGACTTGAGGGTGGCCTCTAAGAGCTGAGAGTTGTCCGAGCCAACAGCCAGCAAAAAAACGCTGTCTGAGTGCTACAACTGCAAGGATTAGTTCTGCCAACAACCAGAGAGCATGGAGGAGGACTGAGCCTCAGAGGAGACTGATGCTATAGCCCACACCTTGAGCTCTGCCTACTGAGACCGTGAGCAGTGGACACTAAACTAACCTGGACTCCTGACCCACCCACCACCTACGCCCCCAAAGAAAACTGGGAGGACAAATTCATGTTTTAAAACACTCAGTCTGTGGTAATTTGTCACACAGCAGAAGAAAACTAATACACTGAGTTTTTAAGCTTGCTTCTCATACCGCATAAAGAGATATACCAAACATTTTTACCAGAAAATTAAACGACTAACAGTGAGACAACTAAATGCGCTTTTGGGGGGTATTTTTAATTTAAATGTACAGTTAAGTATTTTAGTAGTTCACTCCAACTATAGAAACAAGTCAGACGTTGTTCATGACTCATATAACACAGACAGAAAGAAAAAAGCACCTAAAGAAAATGTGGTCAATTCACATTAGGCATCTACCTGAAATAGTTTTGAGGTAAAATGTTGACATCCATCACAGTTGTTACATCCAAAGGAACAGGATTAAAAAATATGAAAGGAGGGTCAAACAATAACTTGGGTAATTTTACCTCTCCAACCAGACATAACATTCGATAGCAAACTGGATTATCATTTAAATGTATAGGAATATCAGCTGTGTATTTTCTAGGCTGTTCTAATGAAAGAAAAACATTTTTTAAGTATTTTAGATTAGTTCACACACACCAAAAAACATTTACATAATTTAAACCTTACTAAATATTAAGATGTACTATGAAGTTACAGCTCAGTAGAGCAGAATAGATTACCCAGAAACTGGATTTATCCTGCCAAGGAACTTAAGACTTGTAATGAGGTGTCATTGAAATAAAAATCTTTTAAAGTGCACTCTGTCTAGAAATAGAGTACGTCTCCTTACAGTAGATTTTCATTATTATGGGAAAATACATATACCTTGGGGAAACAGTACAACAGGACTTCTTTTTCTAATTGTTTTCCATGCCTTAAAAGGAGCTGCCCATCCCTTTAGTATATGCAGCATGAAGATGAGGTCAGATAACTGCCATAAAGATCTCAGGGAATACTGAGAAATGGATATGCTGAGAGGAAAGGAATGTGCTTTCTTGCAGATTTTTAGATTTATGTAAGGCTGTCAGGGTCGACTGGCCAATTTCACCTGGTAGGAAAAGATAGGAAATTGCCACATGGCAACTCACAGGAGGAAAGGCAGTTTGTGTAGGAGAAAAAGGCTCAGCACAGAAGCAGCAGGCTGGTCTCGGACAACAGGTGCCATCAGAGCCAGCTGCCAATGCCTTTTAAGACCCAAATCCCCAAACATAAGTCTCACAGGCAGAAAAATGTGATCTCATGAGTATGAATTCAAAGTTATAGTTTAGAAATCAAAAACTTACTGAATTCTGAGTTTTGAATGGATTGCTTTGAGATTATTCCTGGGTTTTAGAAGTGTTAAAGGTTTCTGGGATAATGGAGAAGGGGCTTCCTTGTGTAAACTAAGACTACTGGGAATTCAGTAACACATGTTTTTAAGCTCAGGTATGCCTTCTCTCTCAACTGAGATGTAAGTTATATAAAGGTGTTATAGGCATGTTTAATTTTTTTTTAAGAGTTAGGATGAGATCCTAAGGAAGGAGCCTATAGGTTTGACTGCTTGGGTTCAGCCCCATACTGCAGGAAAAGGCAAATGGAAATGTTTCTTTTTTCCTTCTAGATGATTCAGTCCATTTCATCTGGATATAAATGTTGATAAGGACATAAAGGAGAAGCTCTGTGTAGAAATACAGGTGGTGGCTTTAGCTGGACTACCTTTTATACTATTTCTTTTAGGACCAGACACATTAGAAACTAAGAAGAAATACAAAGAAATATATAATGAAACCTAATAATTTTTATAAAGTAAACTTCAGAATGCAGGGAATATTTGATGTTTTCTATCATCTTTTCAGAGTTCTAAACAGAGGTAATAGAAGATGAAACATTTAAAAAATCTACTAATCACAATATCCTATGTACTGTCTCTCACACATAAATCTAAAGTGCATATACAAGGCCAGGCTAAGAGATGTGCTGGACATAGACTTAATGCAATACTGTGCTAACAGAATATTATGGAGAAAGCGAACACACAGCTCAATGAACTCTCTAAAAAGCTTAAAAGCGGTAATAGGTTCTTATCCTGCCTTTTCTGTTGTTAACATAGCTAGCCGCGGGTATTTTATTAGATTGCCACATGTGTAAAACATAGTAGTGTCCGAGAGATCCCAATGCAAGTGATTTACTGAGGGAGTGCTCTCAGGAGGAACCCGTGGGTAAAGGAGGGAAGCAGAACAGGGCAGGGCAAGAAGCTGTAGTTTTAGAATCCAGATTCAACCTGATTCCACAGGGAGCTCTGGGATATCAGACAGAGCAGGGGGAGGGGGTGGGAGGGAGTGGGTTGGGTCACCTGAGGTAGTAGTGGTGGTTAGACTTAATCTCCTTGGTATCTCTTCATGAGGTATCTTCCTCCAGCCAAGGGCAATCCCCTGGAGAAAGGGACAAACATAACCTGCCAGGAACCAACACCCACAACTGAGAGAGGGATGGAAAAGCCCAATAATGGGAATCTGGATAGGCCCAAATAGCATATACAAGAGCCTGTAATCCTAACATTGCTTCATAAGTAAGAATAATTAGGAAGATAAACAGGTAAGTTACTATAATACCCTTTTAAATAGAAAAATAGTCTGGAAATGACATTTGGTATGCTTTAGTTATAGTATATAAACTATAAAGGTACTTAAGCAGATGCTTTCAATTAGAGACAAATAGTAGTATAGACTTCCTCAAAGAGAGAGAAAAAAAAAAAAAACGTGCATAGATGTTTTTACAAGCACCTTCCTGCTGTTCCTTTGCTCCTGTCTGCTTAAAAAAGGTAGTTGCCATACCTTCACTTCCTAAAGCTCATTATCTGAACAATTCTATGTTTTAATGTAGCACGGATTCTCATGTGGAGAATCTTCTGCATGGATTCTCATGTTGAGAATCTTCTAAGATATGCACATCCTGGGTGTCAGGCTCAGGAAACATTGAGGTTATTTACATGAGAACTAAGAACAATCTTATCCAAGGGGAGTGAGAGTCTAGCCACACAAATTAGATTCAAGAACAGTGGTTAAGATTCAGAAGGGATTGATGATTTGCCTACATACCAGTGTGGATAACAGATACTATCACAGCCCTGCCTCTATCCCTGTGGCAATCCAAGGAAGAGCAATAAAGGGGGAGTGAAAACTAAAACCCACCTCACTCAAACTCTTGAAAGCCCTGACAGTATAAAGGAGCCCTGCTTGGTTAGCAGTATAACAGGTTCTACCCAGAGTGGAGATAAAATATATTTGCCCTACTTTAAGTGATATTGATGGCAAAGGTTCCATCTACAAGGCAAAGGAAATAGGAGACATAAAAGCCCTGACCATGGTTTGAAATAAAAGGCTTATACCACAGTCAGATTACAAGAAGAGAAAATGGCAGAACAAAAGTGTAATCAATCACCAATGCCTGCTAGAATAAAACGGCAGATGCTACAGGATAGCACAAAGAACAAGGACAAGATCTCACTAGGTGTGATTAAAAGAAATCTTAAGTTAATTAGAGACCCACATCTCTCAAGAGGCTGGGGAAAGTAAACAAGTTGCTTTCTGTGCTGCTTATTATGCTGTCCTTCCAAAGCCCTGTGACCTGGGGGTGAGAAGTTATGTTAATAAGATTATTGGAATCATGGTTTGCACATAAGTGGGGGTGTGTGTGTGTAAAAAAGTTAGACAGTGGATCAGATTTAGGACAAAGGGATTCGGTCGGGGCCAGGGGTGGACAGAAAAACAGACTTTCAGTCAAAAATCAAAATGCTACCATTGTAACTTGTCCCAAAGGAGACTAACTTGTCCTAACAGTTTTCTGATTAAAAAAAAAGACTAGAGGAATTTTTTAGTTATTTGAAATGTACAGATGCAGAGAGATACCTCTTATCTCCACATTTAAAAAAATTTATTGTGATAAGAACACTTAATATGAGATCTACCATTTTAACACATTTTAAAGGTATATTACAGTATTTTTATATGTAGACACAATGTTGTACAGCAGATCACTAGAACTTATTCGTCTTGCATAACTGAAACTTTATACCCACTGATTAGCAACTCTCCATTTCCCCCTTCCCTAGCCCCCGAAAAGCACCATTCTATTCCTTGTTTCTACTAGTTTGACTAATTTAGTATCTCACATAAGTAGAATCACGCAGTATTTGTCTTTCTGTGACTGGCTTATTTCACTTAGCATAGTGTTCTCAAGATTCAAACATGTCACATATTACAGGATTTCCTTCTTTTTTTTTTTTTTTTGGCTTTGCCCTGCAGCATGTGGGATCGTAGTTCCCCCAACAGGGATCCAACGCGCAACCTCTGCAGTGGAAGTGCAGAGTCTTAACCACTGGACAGACAGGGAAGTCCCCTTTTTTAACGATGAATAATATTGCATTGTAAGGATATACCATATCTTCTTTGTCCATTCATCCGTCAGTGACATGCCCCAACACATGCACAGAATCCCTCGGCAAAGTATGGGCAACTTATTGATTTAAAGCATTTAAGGAAGTCACTGTTTAATCATAAGATGAGCTCTAAATTGAGAGTTCAGTGGACACATAAGAAAAAGAATACAAATCTTACAGAATTAGTTCTGTAATGTCATTAAACAAACAAACAGTAACAATAATAACAACAAACCAAAAATTGCAACAACTACTGAGTGGAAGTGAAGTTCTCATTTCCATGGTAGCCATATTACATTACTTATAATGCCCCATTTTCAAAAATAAAATTTGACACACACAAAACACCAACAGTGAATGATCTATACGCAGGAAAAAAAATTGTCAGTAGAACCTGTCCCTGAGAAAGTTCAAACATTACACATACACACACATATTTATATATAAATATATATTATACATAAATTGCAGAGTTGATGTACAGTAAATGAAATGAAAAATTCATTCAACACAGTTTCACCAGTAGATCTAAACTGACTAAAGAATCAGCCAACATGAAAAAAATGTCAGTTGAGTTCCTCCAGTATGAGGAACAGAAGAAAACAGAATGAAGAAAACTAAACAGAGCCTCAAAGATCTACAGGACAATATCAAGTAAACCAATATACACAAAACGAGAAGCCCAGAGATAGAGAAAGAGAGAGCAGAAAGACTATTTGAAGAAATAATGGCCAAAACCATACAAAATTTGATGAAAACCATTAAATGAAACATGTAAGAATTTCAATGAACTCCATGTAAGATAAATTCAAAGAGATCTACTCTCAGACATATTTGTCAAATGGCCAAAAACCAAAGGAAAGAGAGTCTTCAAAGCAAAAAAAGAAAAGTGACTCATTATATATATGGGATCTTCAATAATGTGAACAGCTGACTTACCAAAAACCTTGAAGGCCAGAATGCAGTATGAAGACATATTTAACGTACTGAAAGAAATAGACTGTCAACCAAGAATTCTATATCCAACAAAATTATCCTTCAGAAATGAGGAATAAATTAGGACATTCCCAAATAAACAAAAAATGATAGACTTCATCACCAGCAGACCTTTTCTAGAAGAAATACTAAAGGGAGCCCTTGAAACTGAAATAAAAGGAAACTAGACAGTAAACTGGATCACAGAAAGAAATAAAGAGGTAAAGGTAAATATATGAGTAAATATAAATGATAATATAAAAGTAGTTTTATTTTTATTTTCCTTGACTATCTGATTTTTTTTAAATGCATACTTATTTCACTTAGCATAATGCCCTCCAAGTCCATCCATGGTGCTGCAAATGGCAAAATTTCTTTTCTTTTTATGGCTGAGTAGTATTCCATTGTATATATATATACCACATCTTTATCCATTCATCTGTTGATGAACATTTAGGGTGCTTCCATATCTTGGCAATTGTAAATAATGCTGCTACAAACATTTGGGTGCATGTATCTTTTCAAATTAGTGTTTTTATTTTTTTCGCATGTATACCCAGGAGTAGAACTGCTGGGTCATATGGCAGTTCTGTTTTTAGTTTTTTGAGAAACCTCCATACTGTTTTCCACAGTGGCTGCAGCAACACGGATGCACTTCAAGGGCATTACGCTAATTTAAATAAGTCTGATGGAGAAAGACAAATACTGTATGATATCATTCATATGTGGAATCTGAAAAAAAAATGCAACGAATTAGTGAATATAACAAAAAAGAAGCAGACTCACAGATATAGAGACAAACTAGTGTTTATCAGGGGTGAGGGGGGAGGGGCAATATAGGAGTAGGGGATTAAAAAGTACAAACTATTAGGTATAAAATAAGCTACAAGGATATACTGTACAGTATGGGGAATATAGCCAATATTTTATAATAACTATAAATGGTGTATACCTTTAAAAATTGTGAATCATTATATTATATGCCTGTAACTTATACAATATCATACAACTAAACTTCAGTAAAAGGAAAAAAAACCTTAAAACTACACAGAAAAAAAGTATAAGAAAGTAGTATAAAACTCTGTTGATGGGATTATATTGTGCAAAGATGTAATTTGCATGACAATAATAGTACAAAGAAAGGGGATGCTATATTGGAGCAAAGTTTTTGCATACTGTTGAAATGAACTTGGTATTATTCTCAATTACATTTTAAAAAGTAAGATGTTACTAGTATTTTCCAGGGAAGTCACTAAGAAAATACCTCAGAATTTTATTAGGAAAGAAACAAAAAGGGAAGTTAAATGTTAAGCAAAAAGACAGATGTAAATCTTTCCTTAACTTCATTAGTAATTAATCAGTAAATATAAAATAATTCAGTACAGTGATGAAAAGGCTGAGATAAGTAAAATAAACTTTAAAAAATAATCCAAATTCATGTCATCTACAGGAGACACGTTTAGATTCAAAAACACAACTCAGTTGAAAATAAAAGGATGGAGAAAGGATATACATGCAAATAAAGACTAAAAGAGAGCTGTGGTGGCTATGATAAATTTAGAAAAAATAAATATTAAGAAAAAAATTGCTACTATAGATAAAGAAGGACATTATATGTACTGATAAGAGGACAAACCATCAAGAAGATATAACAATTTTAAGCATATATGCACTTACCAGAGCCACAAAGTACATGATGAAAACCTGGTAGAACTGAAAGGACAAATAAATAACTAAATAATAACCCTATAAAGCTTCAATACTCCACTCCCAATTGTGGGTAAGTCAAGTAGGTAGAAGATCACTAAAGAAATAAAAGACTTAAACAACATTATAAATGAACTAGACCTAACACACATCTATGGAACATTCCACCCAACAAGAGCAAAATACATACACTTCTCAAGTGCATGTGGAACATTCTCCTGGGTAGACCATACTTTAGAGTGTAAGGTAAGCCTCAATATATTAAAAATGACTGAAACCATACAAACTATGTTCTACAACAACAATGGAACAAAAATAGAAATCAATAATAAAATGAAATTTGGGAAATTCTCAAATACATGAAAATTAAACAACACACTCCCCAAAAACTAATTATTAAGAAATGGCAGGAGGAGCTTCAAGATGGCGGAAGAGTAAAACACGGAGATCAACTTCCTCCCCACAGATACCTCAGAAATACATCTACCTGTGGAACTGCTCCTATAGAACACCTACTGAATGCTGGCAGAAGACCTCAGACCTCCCAAAAGGCAAGAAATGCCCCCACGTACCTCGGTAGGTCAAAAGAAAAAAGAAAAAACAGAGACAAAAGAATACGGACGGGACCTGCACCAGTGGGAGGGAGCTGGGAAGGAGGAAAGGTTTCTACACACTAGGAAGCCCCTTCGTGGGTGGACACTGTGGGTGGCAGAGGGGGGAAGCTTCGGAACTGTGGAGGAGAGCGCAGCAACAGGGTTGCGGAGGGCAAAGCGAGGAGATTCCCGCAGAGGATTGGTGACGACCGGCACTCACCAGCCTGAGAGGCTTGTCTGCTCACGCACCGGGGCGGGCGGGAGCTGGGAGGTGAGGCTCGGGCTTCGGTCAGATCGCAGGGAGAGGACTGGGGTTGGCTGCGTGAACACAGCCTGAAGGGGCTAGTGCACCACAGCTAGCCAGGAGGGAGTCGGGGAAAATGTCTGGAGCTGACGAAGAGGCAAGAGACTTTTTCTTCCCTCTTTCTTTCCTGGTGCGCGAGGAAGGGGATTAAGACCACTGCTTAAAGGAGCTCCAGAGACAGGCACGAGCTGCGGCTATCAGCGTGGACCCCAGAGACAGGCAAGAGACGCTAAGACTGCTGCTGGAGCCACCAAGAAGCCTGTGAGCAAACACAGGTCACTCTCCACACCTCCCGTCCCGGGAGCCTGTGCACCCTGCCACTGCCAGGGTCCCGTGATCGAGGGACAACTTCCCCGGGAGAACGCACTGCACGCCTCAGGCTGGTGCAACATCATGCTGCCCTCTGCCACTGCAGGTTCGCCCCACATCTGTAGCCCTCCCTCCCGCAGGCCTGAGTGAGCCAAAGCCCCCGAATCAGCTGCTCATTTAACCCTATCCTGTCTGAGTGAAGAACAGACGCCCTCAGGCAACCTACACGCAGAGACGGGTCCAAATCCAAAGCTGAACCCCCGGTGCTGTGCGAGCAAAGAAGAGAAAGGGAAATCTCTCCCAGCAGCCTCAGGAGCAGCAGATTAAAACTCCACAGTCAACTTGATGTACCCTGCATCTGTAGATTACGTGAATAGACAACGAATCATTCCAAATTGAGAAGGTGCAATTTGGGAGCAAAGATATATTATTTTTTCCCCATTTTCTCTTTTTGTGAGTGTGTATCTGTATTCTTCTGTGTGATTTTGTCTGTATAGCTTTGCTTTCAACATTTGTCCTAGGGTTTTGTCCATCCATTTTTGTTTCTTTTTTACTTTAAAAAATTGTTTTCTTAATAATTATTTTTTATTTTAAAAACTTTATTTTATTTTACTTTATTTTATTTTATTTTATCCTCTTTCTTTCATTCTTTCTATTTTTTCTCCCTTTTATTCTGAGCTCTGTGGATGAAAGGCTCTTGGTGCTCCAGCCAGGAGTCAGTGCTGTGCCTCTGAGATGGGAGAGCCAACTTCAGGACACTGGTCCACAAGAGACCTCCCAGCTCCACATAATATCAAATGGCAAAAATCTCCCAGAGATCTCCATCTTAATGTCAAGACCCAGCTTCACGCAACGACCAGCAAGCTACAGTGCTGGACACCCTATGCCAAACAACTAGCAACACAGGAACACAGCCCCATCCATTAGCACAGAGGCTGCCTAAAATAATAATAAGGCCACAGACACCCTAAAACACACCACCAGAAGTGGACCTGCCCACCAGAAAGACAAGATCCAGCCTCATCCACCAGAACACAGGCACTAATCCCCTTCACCAGGAAACCTACACAACCCAGTGACCCAACCTTAGCCACTGGGGACAGACATCAAAAACAACGGGAACTATGAACATGCAGCCTGTGAAAAGGAGACCCCAAACACAGTAAGTTAAGCAAAATGAGAGACAGAAAAACACACAGCAGATGAAGGAGCAAGGTAAAAACCCACCAGACCTAATAAATGAAGAGGAAATAGGCAGTCTACCTGAAAAAGAATTCAGAGTAATGATAGTAAAGATGAACCAAAATCTTGGAAATAGAGAAAATACAAAAACATTTAACAAGGACCTAGAAGAACTAAAGAGCAAACAAACAATGATGAATAACACAAAAAAGGAAATTAAACGTTCTCTAGAAGGGATAAATAGCAGAATAACTGAGGCAGAAGAACGGATAAGTGACCTGGAAGATTAAATAGTGAAAATAACTATTGCAGAGCAGAATAAACAAAAAAGAATGAAAAGAACTGAGGACAGTCTGAGAGACCTCTGGGACAACACTAAACACACCAACATTCGAATTAAAGGGGTCCCAGAAGAAGAAGAGAAAAAGAAAGAGACTGAGAAAATATTTGAAGAGATTATAGTTGAAAACTTCCCTAATATGGGAAAGGAAATAGTTAATCAAGTCCAGGAAGCACAGAGAATCGCATACAGGATAAATCCAAGGAGAAACACGACAAGACACATGGTAATCAAACTATCAAAAATTAAATACAAAGAAAACATATTAAAAGCAGCAAGGGAAAAACAACAAATAACACACAAGGGAATCCCCATAAGGTTAACAGCTAATCTTTCAGCAAAAACTCTGCAAGCCAGACGGGACTGGCAGGACATATTTAAAGTGATGAAGGAGAAAAACCTACAACGAAGATTACTCTACCCAGCAAGGATCTCATTCAGATTAGATGGAGAAATTAAAACCTTTACAGACAAGCAAAAGCTGAGAGAGTTCAGCACCACCAAACCAGCTTTAAAAAACAAATGCTCAAGAAACTTCTCTAGGCAGGGAACACAAGAGAAGGAAAAGACCTACAATAACAAACGCAAAACAATTAAGAAAATGGGAATAGGAACATACATATCAATAATTACTTTAAATGTAAATGGATTAAATGATCCCACCAAAAGACACAAGCTTGCTGAATGGATACAAAAATAAGACCCATATATATGCTGTCTACAAGACACCCACTTCAGACCCAGGGACACAAACTGACTAAAAGTGACCGGAAGGAAAAAGATATTCCATGCAAATGGAAATCAAAAGAAAGCTGGAGTAGCAATTCTCATATCAGACAAAATAGACTTTAAAAGAAAGACTATTACAAGAGACATGGACACTACATAATGATCAAGGGATCAATTGAAAAAGAAGATATAACAATTGTAAATATTTATGCACCCAACATAGGAGCACCTCAGTACATAAAGCAAACACTAACAGCCATAAAAGGGGAAAGCGACAGTAACACAATCATAGTAGTGGATTTAACACACTACTTTCACCAATGGACAGATCATCCAAAATGAAAATAAATAAGGAAACACAAGCTTTAAATGATACATTAAACAAGATAGACTTAATTGATATTTATAGGACATTCCATCCAAAAACAACAGAACACACATTCTTCTCAAGTGCTCATGGAAGATTCTCCAGGATAGATCATATCTTGGGTCATAAATCAAGCCTTGGTAAATTTAAGAAAACTGAAATCAAATCAAGTATCTTCTCCGACCACAACGCTATGAGAGTAGATATCAATTATAGGAAGAGATCTGTAAAAAATAAAAACACATGGAGGCTAAACAATACACTACTTAATAGAGAAGTGATCACTGAAGAAATCAAAAAATACCTAGAAACAAGTGACAATGGAGACACGATGACCCAAAACCTATGGGATGCAGCAAAAGCAATTCTAAGAGGGAAGTTTATAGCAATACAATCCTACATTAAGAAACAGGAAACATCTCAAATGAACAACCTAACCTTGCACCTAAAGCCATTAGAGAAAGAAGGAAAAAAAAAAACCCAAAGTTAGCAGAAGGAAAGAAATCATAAAGATCAGATCAGAAATAAATGAAAAAGAAATGAAGGAAACAATAGCAAAGATCAATAAAACTAAAAGCTGGTTCTTTGAGAAGATAAACAAAATTGATAAACCATTAGCCAGACTCATCAAGAAAAAAAGGGAGAAGACTCAAATCAATAGAATTAGAAATGAAAAAGAAGTAACAATCAACACTGCAGAAATTAAAAGGATCATGAGAGATTACTACAAACCACTCTATGCCAATAAAATAGACAACCTGGAAAAAATGGACAAATTCTTCAAAATGCACAACATGGGGAGAATGAACCAGGAAGACAGAAAAAATGAACAGACCAATCACAAGCACTGAAACTGAAACTGCATTAAAAATCTTCCAACAAACAAAAGCCCAGGACCAGATGGCTTCACAGGAGAATTCTATCAAACATTTAGAGAAGAGCTAACACCTATCTTTCTCAAACTCTTCCAAAATATAGCAGAGGGAGGAACACTCCCAAACTCATTCTACGAGGCCACCATCACCCTGCTACCAAAAGCAGACAAAGATGTCACAAAGAAAGAAAACTGCAGGCCAATATCACTGATGAACCTAGATGCAAAAATCCTCAACAAAATACTAGCAAACAGAATCCAACAGCACATTAAAAGGATCATACACCATGATCAAGTGGGCTTTATTCCAGGAATCCAAGGATTCTTCAATATATGCAAATCAATCAATGTGACACACCATATTAACAAACTGAAGGAGAAAAACCCAAGGATGATCTCAATCGATGAAGAGAAAGCTTTTGACAAAATTCAACACCATTTATGACAAAAACCTGACAGAAAGTAGGCATAGAGGGAACTCTCCTCAACATAATAAAGGCCATATATGACAAACGCACAACCAACATCGTCCTCAACAGTGAAAAACTGAAACCATTTCCACTAAGATCAGGAACAAGACAAGGTTGCCCACTTTCACCACTGTTATTCAACACAGTCTTGGAAGTTTTCACCACAGCGATCAGAGAAGAAAAAGAAATAAAAGGAATCCAAACTGGAAAAGAAGAAGTAAAGCTGTCACTGTTTGCAGATGACATGATACTATACATAGAGAATCCTAAAGATGCTACCAGAAAACTACTACAGCTAATCAATGAATTTGGAAAAGTAGCAGGATACAAAATTAATGCACAGAATTCTCTGGCATTCCTATACACTAATGATGAAAAATCTGAACGTGAAATCAAGAAAACACTCCCATTTACCACTGCAACAAAAAGAATAAAATATCTAGGAATAAACCTACGTAAGAAGACAAAAGACCTGTATGCAGAAAATTATAAGACACTGATGAAAGAAATTAAAGATGATACAAATAGATGGAGAGATACACCATGTTTTTGGATTGGAAGAATCAACATTGTGAAAATGACTCTACTATCCAAAGCAATCTACAGATTCAATGCAATCCCTATCAAACTACCACTGGCATTTTTTACAGAACTAGAACAAAAAAATTCACAATTTGTATGGAAACACAAAAGTCCCCGAATAGCCAAAGCAATCTTCAGAACGAAAAAGGGAGCTTCAGGAATCAGGCTCCTGGACTTCAGAGTATACTACAAAGCTACAGTAATCAAGACAGTATGGTACTGGCACAAAAACATAAATATAGATCAATGGAACAGGTTAGAAAGCCCAGAGATAAACCCATGCACATATGGTCACCTTATCTTTTATGAAGGAGGCAAGAATATACAGTGGAGAAAAGACAGCCTCTTCAATAACTGTTGCTGGGAAAACTGGACAGCAAATGTAAAAGAATGAAATTAGAACACTCCCTAACACCATACACAAAAATAAACTCAAAATGGATTAAAGATCTTAATGTAAGGCAAGACACTATCAAACTCTTAGAGGAAAACATAGGCAGAACACTCTATGGCATAAATCACAACAAGATCCTTTTTGACCCACTTCCTAGAGAAATGGAAATAAAAACAAAAATAAACAAATGGGACCTAATGAAACTTCAAAGCTTTTGCACAGCAAAGGAAAACATAAACAAGACCAAAAGACAACTCTCAGAATGGGAGAACATATTTGCAAATGAAGCAACTGAGAAAGGGCTAATCTCCAAAACTTACAATCAGCTCATGCTGGTCAATATCAAAAAAAAAAAAAAAAAAACCCAATCCAAAAATGGGCAGAAGAGCTAAACAGACATTTCTCCAAAGAAGATATACAGATTGCCAACAAACATATTAAAGAATGCTCAACATCATTAATCATTAGAGAAATGCAAATCAAAAGTACAATGAGATATCATCTCACACCAGTCAGAATGGCCATTATCAAAAAATCTAGAAACAATAAATGCTGGAGAGGGTGTGGAGAAAAGGGAACCCTCTTGCACTGTTGGTGGGAATGTAAATTGATACAGCCACTATGGAGAACAGTATGGAGGTTCCTTAAAAAACTACAAATAGAACTACCATATGACCCAGCAATCCCACTACTGGGCATATACCCTGAGAAAACCATAATTCAAAAAGAGTCATGTACCACAGTGTTCATTGCAGCTCTATATACAATAACCAAGACATGGAATCAACCTAAGTATCCATCGACAGATGAATGGATAAAGAAGATGTGACACATACATACAATGGAATATTACTCAGCCAGAAAAAGAAACTAAATTGAGTTATTTGTAGAGAGGTGGATGGACCTAGAGTCTGTCATACAGAGTGAAATAAGTCAGAAAGAGAAAAACAAATACCGTATGCTAACATATATATATGGAATCTAAGAAAAAAAAAAAAGTTCATGAAGAACCTGGGGCAAAACGGGAATAAAGACACCGACCTACTAGAGAATGGACTTTAGGATATGGGGTGGGGGAAGGGTAAGCTGGGACAAAGTGAGAGAGTGGCATGGACATATATACACTACCAAATGTAAAATAGATAGCTAGTGGGAAGCAGCCACAGAGCACAGAGAGATCAGCTCGGTTCTTTGTGACCACCTAGAGGGGTGGGATAGGGAGGGTGGGAGGGTGGAGATGCAACAGGGAAGAGATATGGGAACATATGTGTATGTATAACTGATTCACTTTGTTATAAAGCAGAAACTAACACACCATTGTAAAGGAATTATACTCCAATAAAGGTGTTAAAAAATCCAATAAAAATCAAAACAGAATACACTGCAAAGACAGATGATCACAAAGAACAGCATAAGTATACATTACTCAACCATGAACATTTTTCTAGAATTATAAACTTTTTGATCTGATTCAGATTTGTACCTTAGATATGTATACTGGTTATAAAGTGGAAACTATGAAAAATTCATGTACGCAAAGTAGATGAATGGTCATTGGGAAGCATGGCATAAAATCTAAGCCAGAAAATTATACACACCACGTTGATCCTTTTCAGTCACCATCTCAATTAGTGATTTAATTCCAATAATTTTGTGTCCATTTTTCTGATGACAGGTATTTAGGGAGCTTAACAAACAGAAATTTGTTTGACTCTCAAACAGATTTGTTTGACTCTGAAATTTGACTCTCAAAAGTCTGAATCCAGACAGTGTTCGGACTCCCATAGAATACATCATGATGAAACAAGGTAGTCAGCCATTTTTACCAATTAAAAAATAGCTTACAATTATCATTAATATTATAAAGACATTTATGATATATTAAATGCAAAAATATAAGAGCATAAGGCAAAAGCAGAATATTATAATGTGCACGTGTTATTCCTCAAATATTATAGTACAGTATATTATAGTATATAATATACTATGTGTATTGTATATTATAGTATAATCAAGCCTGTGCTGATGCAGCTTCCATCTACTTGTGGACTTAAAGAAAGCCTATCTAGAATTATTGGATAACTGCTGGAAAGCCTACATCTTAAATGAGAAAAGTCACAACAATCTGAAGGATGAAGCTTTTGTAGTGGATATTTGAGTGAGGTCCAGCAATTCAAATGATACCTATTGCTTGGCATATCACCCACTGGACCAATGTAACCAGGCCCAATACCTTTGTTAAAACTGGTGAGAATGAAGCAATCTCTTTTTCAACAGATCTACACATGAGAGAATGGAAGCCTATTTTAAATGACCACATGACTCTGATAATGATTTAGCAGACTTGAAAAATAAGAAAGAAACCAGGTAATCTTTAGAGCACCTGGTTCCAGCCATGCCTAAAGACAGGAAATCTATTCCTAGGTTTTTGCATTAGATGAGTCAAATAAATTAACTTTTACATTTAAGATAGTCTGAATTGTGAGAGGATCCCTACATCCTTCAAAACATTAAGTTTAAGAATCTCTCACTGGTCTTCCCTAGTGGTGCAGTGGTTGAGAGTCTGCCTTCCGATGCAGGGGACGCGGGTTCGTGCCCCGGTCCAGGAAGATCCCACATGCTGCGGAGTGGCTCGGCCCATGAGCCATGGCCGCTGAGCTTGCGCGTCCAGAGCCTGTGCTCCACAATGGGAGAGGCCACAACAGTGAGAGGCCCGCGTACCGCAAAAAAAAAAAAAAAAGAATCTCTTATTAATAAGAACTGCTTAACAATGGAATGGATAAATGTAACAAATTGCTATTGGAAGCAAATGCCATAAAATAAATAAATTTGCTCTTGGGAGCAAATCTCAGATGATTTAAGGACAAACAATGTAAGACAGCAGGAAGAGCTTAGATACAATATATTGTCATGAAAATAGAAGCAAAAGAAAATACAAAAATATTTTTGAAAGGAAAGCAATGGGTGGGAGGAAGAAATAGATCAAAAATGATTATGTTTCCCGCACATTTAGTACTAAACACTTCATCTTTGTAGCTGAAAAGAATAGAACTAAAAGGGAAAAATACAAGGAGTAAACACGATAGCTGCCAGATTAGTGAATCTTCCCATCAAAATGATGACAATGTGTGCCATTCTAATATTATGTAAAAAGTATTAAAATATAATCAACCTGTAGGCTACCTCCAGATGGAGAGAACAGAACTGAATACACTGTACAATGTTTTCTCCCTTGCTCCCAAGCCCCTTGCTCAGTAGTTGTGGTTTCTCAGAATAATACCATTGAGGACACACTGTTGACCAGCAAACGTCAGAGTGAAGAAAACAAAAAAAAAAAGAAATGGCAAAGTAAATTTTTAAATATAATTGTAGATTAAAAGGAAAACAAAACATATCAAAATTTATGGGATGCACCTAAAGCAGTGCTCAGAGTGAAATTTATAGCTATAAATGCCTCCATCTAAAAGATATTTTAAATCAATACCTAACACCTTGCACCATAAGAGACAAGGGGAAAAAAAAATTATAGCCAAACAAAGTAGAATAGAGAAAATAATAAATATTAAAACAGAAATTAAAGTATAGGAAAAAATTAAGGAAATCAAAAGTTGGTCTTTGAAAACATTATCAAATTTTTAAAACCGTTAGCAAGAATGACCAAGGAAAAAAAAAGAGAGAAGATTCAAATTACCAAAGTCATGAATAAAAAAGGTAAAATAAATACTAACTTTACAGAAATTTAATAGAAGGATTATAAGGAAACACAATGTACAGCTGTATACAAACAAATTAGATAATCTAGAAGAAACGTGCAAATTTCTAGAAAGACACAAAGTACTTAAACTGACCCAAGAAGAAATATAAAATCTGAATAGACTTATAGAAAGGGATTGAAGAAGGAATCAAAAGACTTCCAACTTAGAACAGCCAAAACCCAAACAACTTCATTGGTGAAATGTACCAAACATTTCATGAAGAATTAATATCAATCTTCACAAAAACAGAAATGGAGGGAATACTTCACAGGCCATTCTCTAAGACCAGGTTAAGAGAAATAAACAACTCTGTTTACGGTCAACTGAATTTCAACAAGGTACCAAGATAATTTAGTGGGGAAAAGATATTCTTGTTCTTTACATAATGATGCATATAAAATGACACCTTAATTACTGTAAAAGCATGTTATTCTTTGCAGGGAAAAAACTCAATTATATGCCGTTTTCTAGAAACTGGAAAAAATAACCTACAGTTCATTTAGAAAAGTAAATGTATAAGAATTGCCAAAAAGTTTTGAAATATATGTTTAGTGAAAGAAAATTTGCCATACCAATTATTAAAAAGCAAGCAATCCAAGAGGAAAAGTCAGATATGTTGCAGTGCCTTTTCTGATCTAGCCTTAGAAGTCACACACCATCACATCCATAATATCCCATGGGTCATATATTAGCTCTACTTGATGTGGGAGGGGACTACATAACAGCATGAATACCAGGAGGTAAGGATCATTGGGTGTCATTTATAATAACAGCTACCACAAAATTTTAGTAAGAAATGTCTTAAAACTGTTTTAAGAACATATAACAAATAATCTAAACTTTTATATACTTGATAAAATAAAATATGTGAAGGATAAACTGATACAGAAACAACAACAAATACAGAAAATTACCTACCTGGACAGAAATTTATAGAAACATTACACTCTTCAATTGGTCGCAGAGTCCCACTGAGTATGCTAAATTTGAATATGCCATCTTCGAAAAGTTTACCAGTATTACTAGTATCCAAATTCCACTCTAAATCTTTTTTTGAAGTATTATGTAAAACAAGATCCTGTTCACACATAAAAAATAAGAGATTTATAAAGATTATAATATGCAATATAAAATTTAGTTTGTATTGCTGTAGCAACTTGATAGTCCTAGGCACAAAGTCAAGCAATTAAATGTGGTAATCATAGATAAAATGTTTTAAAAGTGATGTTAGGCAAACAAAGGGGTATGCAAATATGTTCGCAGCCTGTCAACAACTATGAAAAGTACTCAAAGGAGCTATGCTAGTTAGCAAGGACACAGAGTAACAAGAACCTTCATTCATGATGGTGAGAATGCAAATTGGTACAGTCACTTTGGAAGACAGTTTGACAGCTTCTTATAATGTTAAACATATGTCTACCAAGTGACCCAGTAATCCTACTCTTAGGTATTTTCTTAAGTAAATTGAAAATTTATGTTCACACAAAAATCTGTATGTGAATGTTTATAATAGCTTTGTTCATAATCACCAACCAATGGAAGCAGAAACAAACAAGATTTCCATCAACAAATGAATGTATAAACAAACTGTGGTACATCCATACAATGGGATAAAATTCAGTGACAAAATAAGTAAAATATTAATTCATGCAAAAACATAAGTGAAGATTAAATATATTTTGTTAAGTGAAAGATGCCAGACCCAAATTTCTACATACTGTATAATTAAATTACCTGTCATTCTGGAAATGCACAATTTTGTGGGTGGAAAAAAAAAATCAATTGCTGCCAAGTGTCAGTGGAAAGAGAAGTAGGTGATTGCTAAGGGGTTATACAGAGAATTTTTAGTGTAATGAAACTGTTCTGTATGGCACTGAAGTAGTAAATAAATTATTCTATACATTTTTAAAAACTCATACAACTGTATACTGCAAAGAGTGAACTTAAAGGTATGTAAATTAAAAACAATCAACCAAGATGCTGGGGATCCCAGCATGGACTGTAGACTGTGACAAGTTATATCACAAATGTAGGAAATAACCTCACCAAAGGTAGTGTGGGTGGTAAGGAGTGTCCTAACTAATTCTGGAAAACTGTGTTTTGACTGGAAACTATAAAGCTAAAGACAAAAAGATACTCTTTGTAAACACTGTACCCTAGTTGGAAAATATGTTAAGAATTCTAAAAGGGTACAGGTTAAAAATTCTGAAACTTCTTTACTAAGTCCACCAGAGTTAAAAAATAAGTAAATATATTATAAACAAGAGAGTCAGATTTCTCACTGTCAGAGTTAAAAATGACAAGGGAGAAAGACTGAAATGAACCTTGTGGTGCTGGATTATAGTCAGAGTTATCAGTTTGAATTCATGTTTAGATAAACAAACAGGAAAAGACATATAAATAGATGATAGACAGGTAGATAGACAGATAGATAATTACCAATATATGTGTACTCATGGATTAGTACAAATACTTCCTTTCTAGGCCAAAAGGGCCTAGAACACGTGACACCACGGTAGCAGCAAGCACACCTAGTGTACAGATCTTGGTTTCTAAATACCATTCTCCTGTAAAAGATAATGAGGTTTCTTCGAGAAAATGGTGACTCAAGAGCTGGAACAACTAAAATAAAAGTGACCCTGGGAGGGAGACCTTCAAGATGGCAGAGGAATAAGACGGAGAGATCACCATCTTCTCCACAAATACATCAAAAATACATTTACATGCGGAACAACTCCTACTACAGAACACATACTAAACGTGCGCAGAAGACCTCATACTTCCCAAAAGGCAAGAAACTCCCCACGTACCTGGGTAGGGCAAAAGAAAAAAGAGAAAACAGAGACAAAACAATAGGGATGGGACCTGTACCAGTGGGAGGGAGCTGTGAAGGAGGAAAAGTTTCCACACGCTAGAAAGCCCGTTCACGGGCGGAGACTGCAGGTGGCGGAGGGGGGATGCTTCAGAGCCACGGAGGAGAGTGCAGCAACAGAGGTGCAGAGGGCAAAGCAGAGATTCCCACACAGAGGATTGGTGCCGACCAGCACTCACCAGCCGGAGAGGCTTGTCTGCTCACTCGCCGGGATGGGTGGGGACTGGGAGCTGAGGCTCAGGCTTCGGAGGTCAGATCCCAGGGAGAGGACTGGGGTTGGCTGCGTGAACACTGCCTGAAGGGGGCTAGTGCGCCACGGCTAGCCGGGAGGGAGTCCGGGAATAAGTCTGGAGCTGCCAAAGAGGCAAGAGACTTCTTCTTCCCTCTTTGTTTCCTGGTGCACGAGAAAACCATAATTCAAAGAGTCATGTACCACAATGTTCACTGCAGCTCCATTTACAATAGCCAGGACATGGAAGCAATCTAAGTGTCCATTAACAGATGAATGGATAAAGAAGATGTGGCACATATATACAATGGAATATTACTCAGCCATAAAAAGAAATGAAACTGAGTAATTTGTAGTGAGGTGGATGGACCCAGAGTCTGTCATACAGAGTGAAGTAAGTGAGAAAGAGAAAAACAAATACTGTGTGCTAACACATATATATGGAATCTAAGGGGGAAAAAAAAACGTTTTTTAGAACCTAGGGGCAGGACAGGAATAAAGATGCAGACGTAGAGAATGAACTTGACACGGGGAGGGCGAAGTGTAAGCTGGGCCAAAGTGAGAGAGTGGCATGGACTTATATACACTATCAAATGTAAAATAGATAGCTAGTGGGAGGCAGCCGCATAGCACAGGGAGATCAACTCGGTGCTTTGTGACAACCTAGAGGGGTGGGATAGGGAGGGTGGGAGGGAGACGCAAGACGGAGGGGATATGGGGATATATGTATACGTATAGCTGATTCACTTTGTGATACAGTAGAAACTAACACACCATTGTAAAGCAATTATACTCTAATAAAGATGTTAAAAAAGTGACCCTGGACCATTTTGTAGCAAAGGAAGTAAGAGAATGCTTTAAAATCATAAAGAAGGGAGTATATCAAAGGGCCAATCTAAAAGAGGTCCTTATGGCCAAAGCTGGAACAGTTTTAACAACAAAATAAAAAATGTAACATTGGATTAAAACTAAAAGTATGGAATAAATATATGTGAGGTCACAGCGATATATTAAGTAACTAACTAACTAAATAAATAAATGGAGAGAGGAAATAACCTCTCTTACAGAAAAATTCCAAATAATATATGTAAATATCCCCTCCAGAAGGTGGAGCTTGTCCCCTACCCCTTGAGTCTGGGCTGAAATAGATGACTCACTTCCAAAGCATAGAGTGTGGAAAGGGAAAAATAGTTTCTCCAACTTTACAGTGGAGAAACCTGGCATGTATACTGATACCATGTCCTCCCTTCACATGATATGACAAAAAGCACATTTCACCTCTGTGACATTCTTCCCCAAAGTCCATGGAAAATAAGAACTGAGCCTAGTCAAGGTGGAAAATATAAGACAAACTGAAATTAAAGAACATTCTAGAAAAAAAAAAAGCCAGACCAGTATTTTTTTAAATTAACATGGTCATAAAAAATTAGTAAGATTGAGAACCTGTCATACATTAGAGGAGACTAAATGCAATATGGTATCCTGGATTGGACCCTAGTACAGTAAAAGGACCTTAGTAAATACCTGGTGAAATGTGAATAGTCTGTTGTTTAGTTAATAATATTTTACTAATGTTAACTTCTCAGTGTTAAAAAATTGTTCTCTGGTTGTATAAGGTGTTAACATTGGGGAAAGTTGTGTAAAGTGTATGCAGAAAGTCTCTGCACTGTCTTTGTGATGATGTTCCTATAAATCTGGGAGCTATGTACATGACTTGTGTGGAAACTCATCTTTCCAGTGCAACTCGCTATGAAAATAAAAGCTTCAACCAGGTTTTTTTAAACTTTATTCTTCCAAATTGGAAGTGTGTAGAATGATCCATGCAATTGTCACCACAACAAAATAACACACTTTCTTTCTAAAGCATGATTGATTTAAAATATTCAAGATAAAAAAATGAGGCAATTTTACTCCCAGATGTCTCTAAGTACTGAGACACCTATTTAGCTCTAATATGTGTGTACTTTATAACGAAGTTCATTTGCACCTAATAAAGAAAACATCTTTTAATACAGAAGGTGACCATGGTATCATACCAGTTATATGAATGCCTCATATTTCTCATTCTGAAATTGAGGAAATGGTATAAGATCTCTAACATACTATCCACTTTCTATATCCTAAGAATTGAACTGTTCCAGTCATCTATGGAGAAACATCCTTTAATTAGTTTAGCATGTGTAGTATGGTTATTTTTCTTTATAATTTCATCAAAATGATACATGTGCATAGCTTACACCAATAGTTAAAATACACTTACAAAACAGTTGGCCTGGGCTTCCCTGGTGGCGCAGTGGTTGAGAGTCCGCCTGCTGATGCAGGGGACACGGGTTCGTGCCCCGGTCCGGGAAGATCCCACATGCCGTGGAGTGGCTGGGCCCGTGAGCCATGGCTGCTGAGCCTGCGCGTCCGGAGCCTGTGCTCCGCAGCGGGAGAGGCCACAACAGTGAGAAGCCCGCGTACCACCCCCCGCAAAAAAAAAAAAAAAAGTTGGCCCACTCAGCTCCTCCTCATCAACAGTCCTGCTTCCCAGAAGCAACCAATTTTAACCAATTCTTATTTCAATTTTCTCTAACAGTTATAGCCTATTCTAAATGTGATACTGATATATAGCTTACTTTAGGATTTTTATTGCTGCCATAACAAATTACCACAAAGTTAGTGGTTTAAAACAAAACAAATTTATCTCATTACAGTCTTGTAGATTAGAAGGTCAATGCAGATATCACTGGACTAAAACCAAGGTGTTAGAAAGAACTGTGATACCTTCCGGAGGTTCTAGAGAAGAATCTGTTTCCTCGCCAGTCTCAGTTTCTAGAGTTCAGACAAATTCTTTAGCTGGTGGCCTCCTTGCACTATCTTCAAATCCAGCAACATCACATCTCTCTGACCCCTCTTCTATCATCACATATCCTTCTGACCACTGTCAGGAAAGGTTCTCTGTTCTTAACTCTTCATGTGATTAGACTGGGACCACCTACATAATCTCAGATAATCTCCCATGCTCAGGATCATTATTCTAATTACACTATACATCAGCAAAGTATCTTTTACAATATAAGGGACTGTATTTACAAATGCAGGAAAACTGATATAAAAGACAAAAAAAGGGGCACTACCAATATAAATTTCTACAATGTATGCCTGAGCTTCTTTATTATGCAAGTCTCTCTTTTTTTTCTTTCCAGATGGATTCATAATTAGAAGAGAGGCAGAAAGATAAGAAATAAAGAGTAGATTATCATAGAAGTGACTGTATTATATATCTGGACTTTTTCAATTTTTATTATTGCCTCTCCCATTTCCTCACCTGTATGGAACATATTTCACGTTAATTTTAATCATAGCTTCCATTTGTATAAAGAAAGAGGGATAACCATTCAATTTAATATATTTTGAATAGTCCTATTAAAATATACATATATAAAATAAGTGGCTTTATACATTTGTATACTTTGATTATTACTTCTGAGAAATACGGTCTATATATACATATATATATATATATATATATATATATATATATGCAAGTTCTCTAAAATGAAAGTATTCTTAAAACACATCCTTCAGAATAATCACCTTAATAAACTGAAAACCATAATCAGAAAAAAAAATGTAAATTGCAACAATTCTCTATACACACCTGAGTTTTTGTGACACTTTTATTAGGATCCATAGTATGTAATGGGATTTCAAATATAAAATCAGTGCTGGAAAATGTCACTGGTGCTTGCAACACTGTGAGAGGAAAGCAAATACACTGTTAAAATACTAATAGACATAAGCTCACAGATAATTTTTACTTTACATTTAAATTTTCTACCTATTTTTGTATTTCCAGCCAGAAAATAAAATTATGTTTAAAAACATTTCAGGAATATCTTGGTTTATCACATCTGTAAGTTCCCATTTTGTAATGGTAGTTAATTACAAGTAAAATATAAAATGTACCCTTGAGTCAATAAGAGTATAAAATATACTAAATATTAATCTCAGGAAAAAAATAGACAAAGTTAAAATGATGTCCACAGTAAAATTTCACCAATGCAGAAGTACGGAAGTGAAAAGAAATATAGAAGGAAAAATTATTGGAATATAGGGAAAATATATAGATGCCATATCAAAAAACATTCTATACATGAAACAGAAAAGCTCTATGGAGAAAATGGCTATTCATGGAAGATTAGGAATGGAATCATATGTAAAAATACATTAGAGAAGATATTATCTGCTGGAAACCCCTATATTTTTAATAGATTTTTAGAGCAATTTTAGATTCACAGAACTGAGCAGAGATTTCCCATATAACCCCCTCACCACTGCCACACACACAGTCTCTTCCATTATCAACATCCTCTACCACGGCGGTACATTCGTTACACAGGAACCTGCAATGACACATCATTATAAGCTAATGCCCACTGTTTACATTAGTGATCATTCATGGTGTACATTCTCTAGGTTTGAACAAATGTATAGTGACATCTATCCACCACTATAGTTTCATACAGAGGAGATTCACTGCCCTCAAAATCCTCTGTGGTCTATTTGTCTCTCTCTCCCCACAACCCTTGGAAGCTACTGATCTTTTTTATTGCCTCCATAGTTTTACATCTTCCAAAATGTTATAGTTGGAATGATACAGTACGTAGGCTTGTGAGATTAGATTCTTTCACTTAGTAATGTACATTTAAGGTTCTTCCATGTCTTTTCATGATGTGATAGCTCATTTCTTTTTAGTGCTAAATAATATTCCACTGTCTGGATGTACCACAGTTTATCCATTCACCTACTCGGATAAACAAGATTTGGAAGGACATCTTGGTTGCTTCCAAATTTTGGCAATTATGAACAAAGCTGCCATAAAATTTACATGCAGGTTTTTGTGTGAATATGAGTTTTCAACTCTTTTAGGTAAATACCAAGGAGAGTGATCTGCTGGATCGTATTATAAGAGTATGTTTAGTGTTGGAAGAAACCACCAAATGCCCAACTGTCTTCCAAAGAAGCAATATTATCTTTCAATCCCATCAGCAATGCAATCTCACTAGCAATTGCATTCACATCAGCTCCTGTTGTTCACATCCTCATCAGCATTTAGCATTGTCAGTGTTCTGGATTCTGGCCATGCTAATAGGTGTATAGTGGTATCTTATTGTTGTTTTAATTTGCATTTTCTTGATAACATATGATGTGGAGCATTTTTTCATGTGCTTATCTGCCATCAGTATATCTCCTTTAGTAAGGTGTATGTTCAGATCTCTGACCCATGTTTTAATTGGTTTTTCTTATTGTTGCATTTTGAATTCTCTGTATATGTCTTTTGCAAATATTTTCTCCCAGTCAGCAGCTTGTCATTTGGTATCTTAATACTGTCTTTTGCAGAGCATAAATTTTTAATATTAATTAGGTCCAGCTTATTCTTTCATAGATCTTGACTTTGTTGTTGTACCTAAAATGTCACTGCCAAACCCAAGGTCATTTTAGAGATGTTTTCCTATGTTATTTTCCATGAGTTTTATAGTTTTGCATTTTACATTATGGTCTTCAATCCATTTTGAGTTAATTTTTTGTGAAGGGTATAAAGTCTGTGTCTAGATTCATTGTTTTTGCTTGTGGATGTCCAGTTATTCAGTACCATTCTTTAAAAAGGCTATTCCAAATTGTACTGCCTCTACTCCTTTGTCAAAGATGAGTTGACTATACTTATGCAGGCCTGTTTCTGGGCTCTTTTTTCTGTTCCATTGATCTATTTGTCTAGTTTTGTCAATACTAAACTTTCCTGATTATTGTACCTTTGTAGTAACTCTTGAAGTTGGGTAGTGTCTGTCCTCTAACTTTGTTCTGTTTGCTCAATAGCATGTTGACCACTGTGGGTCTTTTCCCTTTTCATATAAACTTTGAATCAATATGTCTGTCAATATCCACAAAATAACTTGCTGGGATTTTGACTGGGAATGCATTGAACCGCTAGATAAAGTTGGGAAGAACTGCCAACTTGACAATACTGAATCTTTCCATGCATTAACATGGAATATTGCTCCATTTATTTAATTCTTCTTTGATATCCTTCATCAGAGCTTTGTAGTGCTGCTCATATAGCTCTTATTAAGTATTTTGTTCAATTTATACCTAAGTATTTCATTTTTGTTGGGTGCTAATATAAATGGTATTTTGTATTTAATTTTAAATTCCATTTTACATTACTTGTATACAGGAAAGCAACTGACTTTTGTATATTAGCCTGTATCCTGCAACCTTACTATAATAGCTTATTAGTTCTAGTTTTGTTTTCTTTTAATTTACTCAGATTTTCTATAGACAATCATGTCACCCACAGACAAAGGCAGTTTTAGTTCTTCCTTCCTAATCTGTATACCTTTCAATTCCTTTTTGTGTCTTATTGCGTTAGCTAAGTCTTCCAGTACAATGTTGAGAAATAGTGGTGAGAGGGGATATCCTAGCCTGGTTTCTGTTCTTAGTGAGAAAGCTTCAAGTTTCTCACCATTAAGAATGATGTTAGATGTGGGGGGTTTTCATAGATATTTTCTGTCAAGTTGAGAAAGTTCCCCTCCATCACTCATTTACTGAATTTTTTAAATGTATATATGGGTAATGGATTTTGTAAAATGTTCTTCTGCATCTACTTGATATGATCATGTGATATTTTCTTCCTTAGCCTGTTAATGTGATGGCTTAATGATTTTTCTTTCTAATAAAAAAAGTTTTATGTTCTTCATAAAGAAAACTGTAAAAACACAAAAAATCATCCCAAATTATCTATACTCTACCCACTCAGAAATCATTACTGTTTATGTTTTGTCTACATACAATTTTTCATATACACATATATATTTCCATAACCCAAAAGTGGGGCCATATAACACATTTTGTAATCTGCACTTTTTTTAAAACAAGATATCATGAATTTTCTTAGAAGTATAGCATTCCTTAATAAACTCATAGTATAATCTAATTACCCAATCCCCTATTGCTGGACATTTAGGTTACTCCCAGTATTTCACCATCATTGGTAATGCTCTAATGAACATCTTTATATATTCCTTTGTTTTCTTAGGATAAATTCCTAAGGAATGTTCTTAACAGAGAAAACTAATATTTGGGGGTTGTATCTATAAAATATATTTCACTGGTTTAAGTTATAGTTTGCTTGTTTAAAATATACCTTCCATTCCTCTAGTGCTTTTACTTTGCACAGTGCTTTCCGCTTTGCCAAGTATGCAAGGAAGCTACCAATTATCCTTTTTTTTACTGATAAGAAAACTGGTTAATTGAGTTTTGAATGTGAACCAGCCTTGCATACATGAGATACCCCTATACCTCTTTCCCCTTCCCACTGGTAACCACTAGTTTGTTCTCTATATATGTAAGTCTGTTCCTGTTTTGTTATAAATTGGGTTGGCCAAAGAGTTCATTTGGGTTTTCCCATAAGATGTTATGGGAAAACCCAAATGAACTCTTTGGCCAACCCAATATATTCATTTATTTTTTATATTCCACATACAAGTGAAAACAGAGTATTTGTCTTTATCTGCAAGGACCTTTTTAATAACAAAATAATCCTAATTCCTCCCTACCTTCCTTAACGTACTTATAGCATAATTGTTTGATTACTGTCATTGTTTCATTATTGTCATTAATTTCACTTACATATAAGTATACATAAACATATATATAAATAAATACTGTTGCGTTATTATGTTGAATAAACTTAAACGTCAGATCAAGAATATGAAAAATAAAAAATCTTATTTTACCTTTATTTATTTTGTCTCCAGTGCTCGTTTCTTTATATAGACCTAAGTTTCTCACCTATAACATTTTTCTTCTCGCTAAAGAACTTCTTTTACTATTTCTTTCAAGGCAGGTCTATTGGCAACAAATCCCCTCAATTTTTGTTTTTCTGAAACAGTCTTTATTTCTCCTTCACTTTTGAAGGATAATTTCTCAAGGTACAGGATTCTAGATTGGTGTTTTTTGGTCTCTCAACACTTTATATATTTCCCTCCATTCTCTTCTTGCTTGCATAGTTTGTGAGAAGAAGTCACATATAATTCTTATCTTTGCTCCTCAATATAGTATGTGTTTTTTCCTCTGAATTACTTCAGGATTTTTTAAAATTAATTTTTATTAGAGTATAGTTGCTTTACAATGTTCTGTTAGTTTCTGCTGTACAGCTAAGTGAATCAGTTATACATATACATATATCCACTCTTTTAGATTCCCTTTCCATCTAGGTCACCACAGAGCACTGAGTAGAATTCCCTGTGCTATACGGTAGGTTCTCATTAGTTATCTATTTTATATATAGTAGTGTATATATGTCAATCCCAATCTCCCAATTCATCCCAACACCCTTCCACCCTTGATAACTATAAGTCTGTTTTCTACATCTGTGACTAAATTTCTGCCTTGCAAATAAGTTCATGTGTACCATTTTTCTAGATTCCACATAAATATTATATGGTATTTGTCCTTCTCTTTCTTTCTTACTTCACTTTGTACGACAATCTTTAGATCCATCCATGTTGCTGCAAATGGCATTAATTCATTCCTTTTTATGGCTGAGTAATATTCCATTGTATATATGTACCACATCTTCTTTATATATTCCTCTGTCAATGGATATTTAGGTTGTTTCCATGTCCCGGCTACTGTAAATAGTGCCGCAATGAACATCGGGGTGCATGCATTCTCAGGATTTTTTAATCTTTGATTTTTCTGCAGTTTGAAAGTGATACGCCTAGGTGTAGTTTTTGCCATTCATCCTGTGTGGTATTCTCTGAGCTTACTGGATCCATGGTTTGGTGTCTGACTTTAATTTGGACGAAATTCCAGTCATTATGTTTCAAATATTTCTTGTTACTTTCTTTTTCTTCTCCCACTGGTCTTTCCAGTATACATATATTACATACTTTGTAGTTGTCCCACAGTATGTAGATAGTCTGTTTTTTTTGGTTTTTTTTCCTCAGTCTTTTCTATCCTTGCTTTTCTTTGGAGATATCTATTGAGATATCCTCAAGCACATAGATTATTTCCTCAGCCATGTCCCATCTACTAATACTCCTATCAATGACTCTTCATTTCTGTTCCAGTGTTTTTTGATCTATAACACTTCTTCTGGATCTTTCTTAGAATTT
Source organism: Leucopleurus acutus (assembly GCF_964270905.1). Taxonomy (NCBI): domain Eukaryota; kingdom Metazoa; phylum Chordata; class Mammalia; order Artiodactyla; family Delphinidae; genus Leucopleurus; species Leucopleurus acutus. The sequence goes on along the minus strand of NC_139148.1, from coordinate 31,407,033 downwards.
TCATCTCTGCTTATATTGCCCAACTGTTCTTGCATGCTGCTTACTTTATCCATTAGAGTCCTAAGCATATTAATCATAGTTTCTTTAAATTCCCAATGTGATCATTCCAACACCTCTGCCATATCAGCATCTGGTTTTCAATGCTAGTTCTGTCTCTTCAAACTGTGTTTTTCACCTTTTAGTATGTCTTGTACTTTTTTCTTGATCCTTAGACATGATGTACTGGGTAAAAGGAACTGCTGAAAACAGACCTTTAGTAATGTGGTAGTAAGTTGTGGGGAGAGGGGAAACATTCTATAATGCTATGATTAGATCTCAGTCTTTAGGTGAGCCTGTGTCTCTAGACTTTAGCACATGAATTTTACATGTGCTTCTCAATCTGTGCCCCACCACCACCAATCTGGGACTAAATGGCTAGAGTGGGCTGAGTTGGGTATTTCTCTTCTCCCACATAGAAGGTTACAGGACGCTGGAGTTGGATATTTCCCTTCCCTGAGATCAGTGAGGTTCTGATAAAACCTTAGCAGGACCTGGTCAAATAGTTTCTCCTGAGGGCAGACCCTGTTAAGCAGAACAGAATGTTCTGGCATATTTCAAAATTATTCCTTTTCCTCACCCCTGCCAGAAACATGAGGGGATCTTTCTCCTATATTCACTGAGAGAATCAAGTCAAGCTCCTGGAGGTAAAATTCACAAAACTATCAGAGCCCCTAATGACTGGGGCTCCATGGAGATTTTCTCTCAGACTTGTCCATGCTGAACCTCCAGCAATTCATCAATTACAATACAGGTTTCCTTCCTCAGGCATTGATTCCTGAAGTAACTTCCATTCCAGCAAGTTGTGATTCTCTGTATTTGCCCATGACTCTTTCCATTTTCAGGAGCATGAATCTGCCCTGTGACCTCACTTCTCTTATAGATCTAAAAAGATTTGTTGATTTTTCAGTTTGTTTAGCTTTTGTACTTGCTGTAAGGATGGAGCAGTAACTTTCAAGCCTCTTACACAGTGAACCAGAAACCAGAATTGAAAATCTATACTTTTTGAAACTTACCTTGGAGACGTTTGTAATCCTTAATGAAAACTCAAGAATCTTACAAGTTTATGGGAGTGTAAGTCCCTGGAAAGAAACCAATTTCTGATGCAAAAACTCATGTATCTTACAAGTGCTTTTATTATACCAGTGGAATTAATAGATGCTTTGGCAGGAAGTTAGGACATGTGGAATAGAAGAAATGTGTAGATAGTGTTCATCATTGTGTCACCCCCAACTCTTGTCATGAGAAATCCTAGGAAAAGACAATATTATGGCACACTACAAGAAATAGCACATCTAAGATGTTCTGCCTATTTGCATACTGGCAACTGGGGATAATCACTGAAATAATAGATTGGTTATATCTTTAAAAACAAAGCACTGTTTTGCCATATTATGACACCATTTAGATATCTCTATTTCATTTATATAAAGCTACATTCTACCCAACATGTTATTAGAGAAACAGTTTCTGGAGAAACTGTTTCTCAAGATTAAAGTCTCACATACTAATATTTTGGTTCCCCCCCCCAAATTAAAACATTCATTGGCATCCAGATTGTCAGGAAATGATGTAATAGTTGATGCTGAAGTCAGCATTGTGAGATTCACTAAGAAACGTAATAGGAAAGAATCAACAGACATTTAAGGAACTCCTCAACATGAGGGAGACAGAAATAAAGGAAAAATGATTCAGCAAAAATTGAGACAGTGTAGTCAACAGAAATTCAAATAATTTATAACATACAGATAAAAAGTGTTGCTTTCGGGCTTCCCTGGTGGCGCAGTGGTTGAGAGTCCGCCTGCCGATGCAGGGGACACGGGTTCGTGTCCCGGTCCGGGAAGATCCCACATGCCGCGGAGCGGCTAGGCCCGTGAGCCATGGCCGCTAAGCCTGAGCGTCCAGAGCCTGTGCTCCGCAACGGGAGAGGCCACAACAGTGAGAGGCCCACATACCACCAAAAAAAAAAAAAAAAAAAAGTGCTGCTTTCATTTAAAAAAAAAAGTCTATAAGTAAATAAATAGAAAAAAGTTCAAAAATCTTGTCAGTTTGAAATCACCAAGATAACTTTTTAAGACATAAAATAGTCAAGTCAGAAAAAGATATCCTGGGAAATAAAATGAAAAGATGAGAAAAAGGATAATAAGGGAGAATATGTAAGATAATTAAAATATATAATATAATCAAAGAGGTACAAAATCTAACCAATATGAGTCAGAGAAAGAAATAAGAAAATAATGGGAAGGAGTTTTTCAAGGAAGCAATTTAGGAAAACTTTATAGAACTGAAGGACATAAGCTTCTAGAGTGAAAAGCTCCACAAGAACTTAGGACAGTGGTAAAGATAAAAGCTTCACACCAAAGTCATCAATGGGAAATAATGGAGTACAGGGATAAAAAAGTTTCTAAAACCTTCTAAAGGGAAAACAGAGGGTAATATATGATGGATGGGAAAGAAGAATGGCATCAGACTTCTAAATGCAACAATGGGAGTTAGAAGATAACGATAGCACCTTCAAATTTTTGAGGGAAAATTATTTTGAATCTAGAATTCCACACTCAACTATCATTCAAGTGTGGAAGGAAAAACAAAGATACTTTCAGACATGGATTTTCTAAAAAGGTAACTCCCTTGCACCCTTTCTTTGGAAGCTCCTGGAAGATGTAATCTATCAGTACAATGAAGTAAACCAAGAAATAGGAAGGTGGGAAATTGAAGAAACGGGATATTCAAGGTAAAAAAGAGTCAAAAGGAATCCCCACAAGTAGAATGAAGGGAAGTCTCCAACTCTGCCACAGGGGAAGAAAGCATCTAGTCCATGTTGGAACAGGAAGTTGATGTGCTCCAGGAGGGCTGCTTGAAGAGAATAAGAAGACATATTATCTGACAGACTAGACTATGTGGAATACTGTCCTGACAAGCATATTATAGAGCTTTATAGCATGGGAGGATTTAGTCAAATACCTAAGGACAATTAAGCAATTATTAACTCCAGAAAAAAAAAAAGTTGAAATAAAGGAAATAAGATAACTATGCATGATACATTACTTGGCTAAACAATGTACAATCCATCATCATAATAATTAAATCTGATAAAAAGTTTAATTGAAATTAAAGGTATAATTATATTAGGAAAATGGATAAGAGGAGTTAGAGTTTCCAGTGAGTCAAGTTGCCTATCATCAAATAAGTGTTTTCATTAGATAATTAATGAGGAAAATCACTGCCTCTAGGGTGCAGGATAAGCCTCAAGGAGGAGACAGATAATGGATTGCAATTCTGGATTAGCACTATTTTAATTCAAAAATGAACGTATGTAATTTGGGAGTAAAGAGATCACAGCAGGCTTGTGAGCTCCTACTTAGGTATCATCATCCTACTGAGGTGATGGCTGAGAGAGTAACGGATTTGATCATACCTCCTTGTAAACATAAAAATGGTATTGACCAGTGGCCTTATTCAAAGAAGAAACTTGACATGCATTATCTGTCCAAATAGCCAATTAAAAATATCTGGGATTTATGGGGCATTGCTCATAGGAGAATGGGTATTTATCACATAGGCATTATCTGTATAACTATGAAGATTAAAAAACAATGCAGAGCTCCAAACAAAAACGGCATCCTTTGAGAACAAGGTTTCTACAAATATCATTCAAAAGTCATCTGTTAATTCAAAACCAAAGGCATCCTACGGTGGGATCAAAGGACAAGTTGGAAGATGCCAAGTTCTACAGGAAGAAATATTACATCTTTGTCTCATTTTACTTGTATCATTTGAGTCATTAGCAAACTTTGGTTTTGATAAGTTATATGATATAATTAAGTCTGCTTTGACATTTCAACTGTTGGTGTAAATACAATAATATTTTTATAAATTAAGTAAGTATAAAAATTATTGAATAAATTTTAAACCATTAAAAATAAGGGAAAACACCAGAATTACATATTTACCAATCCTGTAGATGGGGAAGACAATCTAATCTTTAAAGCAATGTTGGAAATCACAGAGGAAATGATAGATTTCACCATAAAATTATTTAAAAGATCTATTGAAAAATGAATAAAACTAAAGGCAAACAACAAATTTTAGAAAACATTCACAGTAAACACGAAAAAAAATTATTATCAATAAAGAGGTCACTGACATCTATTGGATAAATACAAAACCTCAGTGATAAAGGCAAGGTTCATGAACAGATAATTTATATAACATATATATAATTAACAGCAAAGATACAAAATGTTAATTCTCATGAGAAATCAAAAAAATGAAAATTGAAGTGAAGAACTTTTAATCACAAAGAAAGAGATCCAATTTCTTTCATTCAATGCTGGTTAGAGGTGACACTGGAGGAGGGGTGAAATGACACTGACACACCTCTTTACAAAAGCCCTTTTGCAAATATGTACTGATACATACTTTAGAAGAAATGCAGGCAATTCAGAGACTCTCACCTTCAAAAAAATCTAAATAGGGAAAAAGTACTATACACAAAAATGTTCACTACTACAGTATTTACATTAACAAGAAAATAAAAGAAGGAAACAACCTATGCTTGTGATTATGTTTAAGTAATCTATAAGAGTGTCTTACTGGATGAAATACTCTACAATAGTTGTCAGTGTTAACTTATATAAATAAGAGTCTATAGCATCCAAGTAAAAGTTTCTATTGAGTGATCAGATTTCAACTTAACATAGGCAGTAAGATCCCAAGTATGTTATAAATAAGCTAATAAAAGCAAAATAGAGAATAAGAGTAAGACATCAAAATATTAGTAAGAGTATGCTCTAAATATTCACATTCCAGATGATGTTTTCTGTGTTTCTACACTTTCCAATTTTCCTTAATGATGATACATTAATTTTTTTAAAAATCTGTGAATTTTATTTTCTTTTTCATTAAAATAACTTACCTAATTCAGAAAAATTACACAATAATTATTTTCTTTCCCTAAAAAGATATCTTAAAACAAGGGAGAAATTTTTAACTTCATGGAGCCTCTCCACCAGTAGTGAAAATTCTAATTCTGTATTTTAAATGGGAGTGAAATAAATCTCTATACTATATATGCTACTTTAATGAGGCTTCTCTTACTAGGTGCCAAGTACAATTATTAACTGATCACTATTTTATTATTAAAGACAATTAATGTCAGAACCATAAAAACATAGTATAATATAAACTAGACTTAACTTTTCAAGAAAAATACTTAAGCACATATAATACTATGCAAAGCCAAAGCCAGTCAAAAGTATGGTTTACAGAGGGCATCAGTTTTATACTTGAACTCTTGGAGAAAATGAATAAATATTCAATAAATAATTCAAAATTTTAATATACTTATCCTTCTTTACTTGTACTTAGTTCTTTAGTTTTTTTTTTTTTTTTTTTTTTGCTGTACGTGGGCCTCTCACTGTTGTGGCCTCTCCTGTTGCGGAGCACAGGCTCCGGACACGCAGGCTCAGTGGCCATGGCTCACGGGCCCAGTCACTCCTCAGCATGTGGGATCCTCCCGGACCGGGGCACGAACCCGTGTCCCCTGCATCGGCAGGCGGACTCTCAACCACTGCACCACCAGGGAAGCCCTACTTAGTTCTTTAGTAACCCATCCCTTTGGGGTGAAAAACATTTCCTTAAATAAAATTTTCATCATTTTATAACCAATGTATTTTATTTTAATAATTTCTATTTTGATTTAATCATTTAAATTGCCCACACAATAAACAAAGTACTAACCTGACCTTTGTTTTTTATTATATCTTGTTTTTCAAAAAATATTTATTTATTTGGCTGCACGGGGTCTCAGCTGAGGCATGCGGGATCTAGTTCCCTGACCAGGGATCAAACCTGGGCCCCCTGTATTGGGAGCACAGAGTCTTAAACCACTGGACCACCAGGCAAGTCCCTATATCCTATTTTTTTTTTTTTTTTTTTGCGGCACGCAGGCCTCTCACTGTTGTGGCTTCTCCCACTGCACAGCACAGGCTCCGGACGCGCAGGCTCAGCAGCCATGGCTCACAGACCCAGCCGCTCCGCGGCACGTGGGATCCTCCCAGACTGGGGCAGGAACCCGTGTCCCCTGCATCGGCAGGCAGACTTCCAACCACTGCGCCACCAGGGAAACCCTATCCTATTTTTTTAAGCAAAGGTAAATCATGTGAGATTATATTCAGGCTATTTATTAAAATTCAATCTCACAGACTCACAAACACACAAGAATCGTATCGTAAATTTACTAACATTTCTATTTTTAAAAAATAAATATCATGCTCTAATTTTTTAAACTTCTAGCTCCTTAAGCATAAATATTTGGTTTATGCACATCAATTGAATGTTTCATATTACATACCAGTAGCTTGAACGTAACATGGTCGAAGAAGTGGTGCTGTTTTTGGAATCATAGGAGAGTCTGACAAACAACACTGAGTGTAAAGTTCTGAAGCTGCGAAGAAATTAATTCGAACTTGAATGCTAAAGTCATAAGTTGCCACCTGACAGACAAAAAATACATTATAAATGTGACTATTTTTGCTATAAAAATTGTGATTTTAAAAATTCAAATACAGTTGGCATACATTATGTTAGTTTCAGTTGTGCTACACAGTGATTTGACATTTGCATATATTATGAGATGATCACCATGATAAGTCTAGTAATCAACTGTCCCCATACAAAGTTATTACAACGTTATTGACCATTTTCTCCTTATGCTGTATATTACACCCCTGTGGCTTATTTATTTTATAACTGGAGGTTTGTATCTCTTTATTCCCTTCACCTATTTCAACCAATACTATTTTTTATTGTACATATTTAAAGTTTACCACTTGATGATCTGATTTACATATACATAATGAAATAACACAATCAAGCTAATTAACATATCCATCACCTCACATAGTTACCTTGTTGTGTGTGTGAGAGAGACAGAGTTAGCAAATTTCAAGTATAAAGTACAATATTGTTACCAGAAGTAACATATGACCCAGCAATCTCACTTCTGGATGTTCACTTAAAGGAACTGAAATCAGGATCTCAAAGAGATACCTGCACTCCTATGTTCACTGCAGCATTATTCACAATAGTCAAGATATGGAAACAACCTACATATTCATGAATGGATAAAAAAATAAATGTGGTATACACATACAACGAAATATTTTTCAGTTTTAAAAACAGAAGGAAATCCTGCCATTTGCAACAACGTGGATGGACCTGTGGGACATTATACTAAATGAAATAAACCAGACACAGAAACACAAATAATGTATGGTCTAACTTACATGTAGAATCTAAAACAGTCAAACTCATAGAAGCAGAGAGTAGAACGGTGGTTGCCAGGGACTGGGGGGAAGGGAGATATGGGGAGATGTTGGTCAAAGGGTGAAAAGTTTCAGTTATGCAAGATGAATAAGTTCTGGAGATCTGACGAGATACTATGGATTTAGCAAAACAGCAGTTTAAAAAAAAAGACAGTTTCAAAAAGAAAATTATCATATGACATTGAAAGAACATTTTTTTTTTCAAAATAAGACTTGGCTTATTTTTCATTAGTCCAAAAATAATTCTTAAAAATAAAAAATAAAAATATTAAAAATAATTGCTATTAATTCAAAATGGACCAAAGACCTAAATATAAAACCTAAAACTGGGGCTTCCCTGGTGGCGCAGTGGTTGAGAGTCCGCCTGCCGATGCAGGGGACGCGGGTTCGTGCCCCGGTCTGGGAGGATCCCACATGCCGCGGAGTGGCTGGGCCCGTGAGCCATGGCCGCTGAGCCTGTGCATCCGGAGCCTGTGCTCCGCAGCGGGAGAGGCCACAACAGTGAGAGGCCCGCATACCGCAAAAAAAAAAAAAAAAAAAAAAAAAAAAACCTAAAACTATAAAGCTTGTAGAAGAAAATGTAGGAGAAAAATCTTTCTTAAGTGCAATACAAAAATAATCATCTATAAAAAAAATAAATTGTACTTTATCAAATTTTAAATTTATTTACTTATTTATTTATTTTTGGCAGCATTAGGTCTTCGTTGCTTTGCACGGGCCTTCTCTAGTTGTGGCAAGCGGGGCCTACTCTTCGCGGCGGTGCACGGACTTCTCATTGCAGTGGCTTCTCTTGTGGAGGACGGGGTCTAAGTGCATGGGCTTCAGAACCTGTGGCGTGTGGGCTCAGTAGTTGCGGGTTGCAGGCTCTAAAGCGCAGGCTCAGTAGTTGTGGCACACGGGATTAGTTTATCCACTGGCACATGGGATCTTCCCGGACCAGGGCTCAAACCCGTGTCCCCTGCATTGGCTGGTGGATTCTTAACCACTGCACCACCAGGGAAGCCTCTCTCAAACTTTAAATATCTGTCCTGTTAATGATAATGTTAAAAAATAAAATTACAAGCCAAAAACATATTTCTCACAAAAAATCCATCTTACATCCAAAATATATAAAGAACATACAAAGATTAATAAAAAACAAAGTACCCAATGAAAAACTATGTATTGAAAAGACAATTCAGAAAAGAAAATGTACATATGACATATTACCACATAATTAGGTGTTTAACATCATCAGATATTAGGGAAATGCAATTTGAAATCACAGAAGATAACACTTCATACCTATCAAAATGCTTAAATAAAAATGATATTACCAAGTGCTGATAAAGATGTAAGCACCTAATACATTTATGAATTGCTGATAGGAATGCAAAATTTTATAGTCATTTTGGAAAAGTTTTCTAGTTTCTTAGAAAATTAAATACATACTTAACATAAGGCCCAGAACTCCCAACCCTAGGTGTTTACCAAAGAGCAGTGAAAACTTATTCATACACAAACCTGCATGCAAATGTTTTTAGTGGCCTTATTCATAATCGTGAAAACCTGAAAACAAGCCAAATTCCCTCCAAATAGTGAACGGATAACAAACTTTGGTAAATGTATCCAACAGTTTTCTACGATAAAATGGAATGAACTACTGTTACACAGAATAATACGGATGAATTTCAAATGTAGTATTCTAAGTGACAGAAGCCAGATTGATAAGGCAACCTATTTTATGATTTCATTCATATCATATACAAGTGAAAAGGCAAAATTATACAAACAAAATGAGATCAGTGTTTGCCCTGAACTGAAGGTGGGGGAGAAGGTGACTACATATAAGGACAAGAAAAATTTAGGAGAGGTGATTTTCTATGAAATATCCAGAATAGATAAATCCATAGAGACTGAATGCAGATTGGTGGCTGCCAGTGGCTGGTGGGAAGAGGGCTGGGGAGAAACTGCTTAATGGGTAAAGGGTTTTACTTTGGAGTGATGGAAATGTTTTGAAATGAGATAGATGGGGTGGTTATACCATATTGTGAAGGCACTAAATTGTTTACTTCCAAATGGTTAATTTTATGTTATAGAAATTGACACTCAATAAATTATTTTTTAAAAAATAAATGAAGGACAAATCAATCAGAGGTTTCCAGGAATTCCCCAGATATCTACCATGTGATGATCTCAAGATTCTACAGAAATAAAAAATATGTTTTAAATAAAATGAAGAGCTAAATAATAAAAAGCATATAGTTACAGCTTGCCATGCATATTACCCTACTAGGCAAACTCTTGGGCTTTTTTTTTCAGTATTAGCTGGCTGCTATGGTCTGAAAATATCCCCCCAAAATTCATATGTTGAAATCCTAACCCCCAAAGATGATACAATTAGGAGATGGGGCTTTGGGAAGTGCTTAAGCCATGAGGATGGAGTCCTCATGACTGGGATTAGAGTCTTATAACTATAATTAGTGCCTTGTAAAAGAGACTCCAGAGAGATTCCTGGCCCCTTCCATCCTGTGAGGACACATCAAGAAGTCCGCGACTCAGAAGCGGCCCTAACCCCACCAATTCTGGTGCCATGATCCTAGACATCCAGCATCCAGAACTGTGAGAAATAAATTTCTGTTACTTATAAACCACCCAGCCTGTGGCATATTGTTATAGCAGCCTGAACAGACTAAGACAATGGCCATGTCACTGCCAATTCCATCTCCCATCATAGAATCTTTTGCAAATAATCTGTTCCCATAACAGAATTATAGAAGCATAAAAATACTGTAACATGTTTTATTTTCATGGATGTTTCATTTATCTTGACAAATCAGAGCAAGCAACTCATTCCCATGATAATCTATTTCTGCGGTGATACCAGCACACAGGTGTCAAGGAGTAAATTGAAAAAAGATATAGTTCATGTCCAAATACTACCCTTTTATATCTTTCTCAAAACAAAACAAAACTTTGTTTGATCTTATTTCTCCTGGAATTTCTCATTGTTAGTCATCAACAACCAGTTATATTTTGTCTCATTTCTATTTTTCCTCTTCTGGTTTGTTTTTTTCATTTTTTACTTGTTATATTAATAGAAATCAATACTTTCACACATATTTTAATAGTATTTATATTATTTTTTAGGTTACTATTGTATTCTTTCCTTTTTTTATATATAATATGAACTCATTTTAAACTCAAGTAATGCTATACACTGACACAGAAGACATGTGAGTGGCCCACAAGGAAAGGAGAGGGTTGAGTGACTTAGTGTAAACAAACAAGTCTAGTCAAGGATGCCAAATACAATTGTAATTGTCCACAAGCAGTTTTGATTGTACCCAAACCTGGTGCAACGTAGGAAAGGAAGGGTTACAACTAGAAATAAATCAAGTCCTTTATTGCTGATTTCACATTTTCCTGCTGCATAGGTCAAACAAGAGAGCACCCACTGGCAATTTACATCTACACACACACAAAGACAGATAACTTACAAGTAGCTATAAATATAGTGGAGGACACCTGAAATGCCTCACTGGCACTAATTTAGTGAGCAAAATCTCACAGGGTGTGCTGTCTCTTCAGTGTTTTTTATGTTCTTCTTATTGTCGGATTGAATTACACTTCTATACACTAGGTAAATCTCCCTTTAAACTACCTAGTAAATGTTGAACAATTCAAAATCTTAAGCAATGTGCAGCACTCCAGAAAACTATAAATATAATTTTATAATCAATTTTAGAACACTAGAAGAGCCACAGTCCAAACATTAAGAAATAGATTTCTAAGCTTTTAACTGTTGAAAGTGTTAAATAGTAAACTGCACTGAAAAATTATCAAATTGCATATGCATCCTCCCCAAAAGTCATGTAACATTTAAATTGTATTATGTATTTTTTTCTAATTTTTAGTGACCCTTAAGCTAAATGCTTTTGTGGATAAAGGATGAAATTAAAAACACAGTTCCACTGTATGAAAACATAAAATCACAATATCGACTTATTAAGACAAGATATAACTTGATCTCAGCAAAATTAAAAACCTATAGATTAAATTACTGCTCAAACTCATTTATTTTCCTATTGAAGAATGTGTGTATGTGTGTGTGTGTGTCTGCATACCTCTGTACACATGAAAGATGCAGATGCAGGCACTGGATAAGAGAATGATAGACTTCAATGCTTCAAAATAATCTGTCACAAAAGGATTATTTTCTTTTAATTTTGAGGTTTTGTTTTTATCAAAATTATAAGAGTACATACTTGAGGAAATAAAAATAATCCTACAAAGCTTATTTTGAAAATCAGCATTCCCTTCTCTCCACCAATGTATACTCACACACACACACACACACACACACACACACACACACACACACACACACAAACACACAGAAATCCAGATGCAATCATTTTCAACTCTCCTAGTTATTTCTTTTGGATTTACCTCAACACAGCTAAATAACCTACATAGAGTGTCATAAAACAAGCTTCAATAAATTTAAACGTATTTAAATAATACAAAGAATATTCTCTAATTACAATGTAATTATATTAAAAATAAATAACAGAAGGAAATTTGGTAAATTCACAAATATGTGGAAATTAAGTAACATCCTAAATAACCAATAGGTCAAAGAAGAAATTACATGAGAAACTGCAAACTTTGATGAATGGAAAACACAAAATACCAAAACTTTTTGGATATGGGTAAAGCACTGCTTAGAGGGAAATCTATAGCTGTAAAACCTATACAAAAAATTAAGAGGGCTTCCCTGGTGGCACAGTGGTTGAGAGTCTGCCTGCCGATGCAGGGGACACGCGTTCGTGTCCCGGTCCGGGAGGATCCCACATGCGGCGGAGCGGCTGGGCCCGTGGGCCATGGCCGCTGATCCTGCACGTCCGGAGCCTGTGCTCCGCAACGGGAGAGGCCACAACAGTGACAGGCCCGTGTACCGCCAAAAAAAAAAAAAAAAAATTAAGAAAAATCTCAAATCAATACCTTCTACCTTAAAAAACAAGAAAAAAGAAAAGTAAACTAAACTCAAAGAAAGCAGAAGGAAGTAAATAATAAAAGATAAAGTGAAAATGAACAAAATCAAAAACAGTATAGAGGGCTTCCCTGGTGGCGCAGTGGTTGAGAGTCCGCCTGCCGATGCAGGGGACATGGGTTCGTGCCCCGGTCTGGGAAGATCCCACATGCCGTGGAGCGGCTGGGCCCGTGAGCCATGGCCGCTGAGCCTGCGCGTCCGGAGCCTGTGCTCCGCAATCGGAGAGGCCACAACAGTGAGAGGCCCGCATACCGCAAAAAAAAAAAAAAAAACAGTATAGAAAATCAACCAAAAGCTGAATCTTAAAAATACCAACAAAATGGACAAACCTTTAGATAGTCTAGGATGAAAGGTGAGATAATTTAATAAAATCAGAAATGAAATAGGCAACTTTACTACCTACCTTACTGAAATAAAAATAGTAAGAGAACACCATGAATAACTGTATGCCACTAAATTAGATAACGTAGACTAAATTTCTCAGGAAGAAATAGAAAATTTGATCACCTTTACCCATGAAGTGGGGAGAAGGTGGTCAAAAGGTACAAACTTCCAGTTACAAGATAAATAAGTCCTGGTGATGTAATATACAGCAGGGTGACTCTAGTTAATGATACTGTATTGTATACTTGAAAGCTGCTAAGAAAGCACATCTTAAATGTTCTCATCACAAGGAAAAATACTGTAACTATATGTGGTGATGAATGTTAACTAAACTTACTGTGGTAATCATTTCACTATATATATATATATCTAATCATTATGCTATACACCTAAAACTAATGCATGTTATATGTCAATTATATCTAAATAAAAAAAAGAAACATGGAGGGACTTCCGTGTCAGTCCAGTGGGTAAGACTCCGCACTCCCAATACAGGGGGCCTGGGTTCGATCCCTAGTCAGGGAACTAGATCCCGCATGCATGCCACAATTAAGAAGCCCGCATGGCGCAACTAAGAGTCCGCATGCCGCAACTAAGAAGCTTGCATGCCGCAACGAAGATCCTGAGGGCCACAACACCTGGCACTGCCTGCCTAAATAAATAAATAAATAAATAAAATTATTAGGAAAAAGAAAGAAAATACTAGTCTCATAATTATAGGTCTCATTAAAAAAGAAAGAAAGAAAGAAACATGGAAACTCACTTGGAAGAAGTATAGAGAAAACTATTAAAATATAGATGAAGCTGGGGGGTGGGGGAGTAGGGAAGAACTATTGGCCTTAGTTTACTCAAGGGAAGTCAGAGTACTAATTCTAGCAAAACAGAAAGTTCCCAAGAGAGAAAATATAAATACTAAAGGAACATCAGGTCATATCAGAATGAGTAATAGGAAATTAAACCAACATTCATTGGGCTCCATCCAAAGCAGGACATTAGACAGAAGAAACTCATGTGAAATCTATATAAAATCTAAGAGGCAATACTGACAAAGAAAGAATTGAGAAATGAGAAAGAAGAAGAACTCTCCTTTTGTTGCAGATGCTATAAACTTTTACTATGAGAAATATATGCAAAACTTGAAAACAGAAAAGGCTACCCATGATTTGACCTGACACAGAAATGCTATTCATGTTTAAGGACTGGGATGACAGATACACTGTATCAAGTAATAAAATCATGCCACTTTCAATGATATAGATTTGGTTTTTTGAGTTGTCTTGTTCAGATGTGTATCTTTTTAATTCAATATAGTATTTCCCAATATTCTACAAAATCCTGACAATTTCTGTCAGTTTCTTTTCTTTCTTTCCATTTTATTATGGGTTCTATTTTATTAGTTTCTACAAATACCCTTGTATATGTAATTAAAGGCTTAAGCATATGGTAATTATCCCCCAACCAAACTTAATCCCAGAAGAAACAAACTGTGACTGCAAATTTCCCCCCTATGGATATGCAAAGTGGAACAGAAAAAAAGGGACTATATAAAAATGGTCATTGACATTTTGATGATGGCAACCTTATGAAACTGAAGATTCTGAATGCTAATGACTAGAAGGAAAGTAATAAGCCTCAAAGAAAGGATATGAAAATTTTGTGTCTATAGGCTAAAGAAATATATACTATTCTTCATCATGTTTGGATTCCTAAGATGGCATCATGACAAGCCAGGAGGATGAGGACATAACATTTATGGTCTAAGCTCTGCAGATCACCAGCAGCTAGCCTTGACAAGTCCCCTGGCCTCACTGTGCACTGGCTTCTGCAATTGGAAAAAGGAGAAAAATCTAAGGTCTCAATGCCTGTCTTATTGGATTCATATGGAAATTAAGTGACATTGGATATTAGGGCACTTTACAAACTCTAAGTACTATATAATTATCAACTAAAGGATTGTTATTATAATTTTAAATATAAAATTTGAATAGATCTAGTAGATTGAATTAGTAATTTAGAAAACATATGACAAAGCAAAGCCTGAGATCAGATGACTTCAATGATGAAATAGATCACTAATTTAAAGAAGAATTAACACAATTCTTTCAAAAACAGAAGAGGAGAAAACACTTCTCAACTCACTCTAAGAAGTCAGTATTACCCTGATACTAAAACCAGACAAAGACAGTTGAAGAAAACTATAGACCAATATTCCTTATGAACAGGGATGCAAAACTCCTCAAGAAAACACTAGGAAACTAAATCTAGAAACGTATAAAAAGGATTATACTCCATGATCAAGGGAGACTTATCCCAGGAATGTAAGGTTGATTTAACATACAAAAATCAATCAATATAATGTACCACATTAATAGTATAATGGGCAAAATCATGTGATCATCAAACTGCATGCAAAAAAATTTTTGACAAAATGCAACCTTCTTTCATGATCAAAATACTCAAACTAGGAATAGAAGGGAACTTTCTCAACCTGATAAAGGGAATCAACAAAACATTTTTAAAAATAACACTGCTAACATCATATTTAAAAGCGAAAGACATATGCTTTCCTCCTAAGATGAGGAACAAGACAAAGATCTTTGCTCTTGCTACTTCTATTCAACATTGTACTGAAGATTCTAGAAATCAGGCAGTGAAACAAGTAAAAGGCAACCAAATTGGAAAGGAAGAAATAAAATGCTTTATTTGCAGATGGCATGTTCTTGTACATAGGAAATTCTAAGGAATCTACTAACAAACCATAAGAACTAATGTATAAGTTCAACGTGGTTGCAGAAAAACTAGATCAATGTTTAAAATCAATTGTTTTTCTACACACTTGAAATGAATAATCTAAAAATAAAATTAAGAGAACAATTCCATTTACAAGAGCATCAAAAATAATTATTTAGAAATAAATTTAATATGGAAAGAGGAAATTTGTACATTGACAACTACAAAACATTGTTGAAAAAATTAAGAAAGATTTAAATAAATGGAAAAACATCCTATGTTCATGGATTAGAAGACTTAATATTGTTAACATGGCACTACTCCCCAAATTGATCTAAAGATTCTTCATAATCCTTATCAAAATCCCACCCAGACTTTTTGCAGTAATTGACAAGGTCAGCCTAAAATTCATATGGAAATGCATGGAACACAAAGTAGTCAAAAATACTACTGGAGAACAAAATTGGTGGACTCACATTTTCCAATTATAAAAACTACAAAGTTATTATAATCAAGACCTTGTGTTATTGGAATAAGGACAGACATATAGATCAATGGAACATAATTGAATGTCCAGCAATAAACTTTTATATTTATGTTTAATTGATTTTAGACAGGAGTGTGAAGGCAATTTAATGTGGTAAAATAATATTTTCAATAAATGGTCCTGGGACAAATGGACATCACATGCAAAAGAATGAAACTGGACTCATATCACACATACACAAAAAATAATTTAAAATGGATTACAGACCTAAATGTAAAAGCTAATACTCTAAACAAAACTCTTAGAAACAAATATAGAAATCTCATGACTTGAGTTAGGTAATAGCTTCCTAGATATGATACCAAAAAGCACAAGTGACAAATGAAAAAGAGATACATGGGACTTTTGTCACATGTGTCTTTTATATTAGCAGATGATAATACCCAGTGTGAAGACAATGTGAAGAAAATACAGCTTGGTGCCACATTAGGATGTAAGCTTTCTACTATAATCCTAAAGTAAAGAATAATGCAGGAGGGGGCTTCCCTGGTGGTGCAGTGGTTGAGAGTCCACCTGCCGATGCAGGGGACATGGGTTCGTGCCCCAGTCTGGGAAGATCCCACATGCTGCGGAGCGGCTGGGCCCATGAGCCGTGGCCACTGGGCCTGCGCATCTGGAGCCTGTGCTCCGCAAAGGGAGAGGCCACAGCAGTGAGAGGCCCGAGTACCGCAAAAAACAAAAAAAAGAAAAAAAAAGAAGAAGAATGCAGGATACCTAGTAGGTGCCCAATAAACATTTGTTGAATGATGATGATTGATGGAAATATAAACTGATACAAGTTTGGTGGTGATAATGTGGATATATGTACCAATAATTAAAAAGCACATAACCTTTCCTCACCAATTCCAATTCTAAATATCCAAAAGAAACAATAGAACAAGTCCTCAGAAATGAACATGCCAGTTTATTCACTGCACTTTAATTCACTCATCGAATACTTATTGTCTGATATGTGCCAAAAAATATATTAATGCTACAAATATAATGTTGAACTATATATCATACTGTTTTCTTCCTTTGAATAATAATATGATTGATGACATACAGATATCTGACTAGATTAAGAAACGACATCTATCCTGGGTTAAAACGTGTGTTAAATTAGTATGTGAAAGATATTTCCCAACATGGCCTTAAAGCATATTGCTTCATAGGAAATTAGGAATAAGATAAGCCAAGAAAAATAATTGATCTTGTTCTAGAAATTCTAAACAAGGTAGTATGATAAGAAAAAAGTGGTAAAAATTATCATTATTAAAATGGAAGAGACAATAATATTTGCAATCTATTGTTTTGTTTTGTTTTTGTTTTTTTGCGGTACGCGGGCCTCTCACTGTTGTGGTCTCTCCCTTTGCGGAGCACAGGCTCCAGACGCGCAGGCTCAGCGGCCATGGCTCACGGGCCTAGCCGCTCTGCAGCATGTGGGATCTTCCCGGACGGGGGCACGAACCCGTGTCCCCTGCATCGGCAGGCAGACTCTCAACCACTGCGCCACCAGGGAAGCCCTGCAATCTATTACAGTATTCCTAAAAAAAATCTAAAATAAATTGAAGGATAATTAAAAGTAACTGATGCTTAAAGTAAGATAAACAGTTTTACACCTCATTAACATAATTTATTTTCAAAATATTGATATGAGAGCATAAAAATAATAAAACCCAATCATTTACACTGCACAAAACAGCATAGAAAAATTATTTCAAAATATTTCAAACTTTTGCTGAGCAGTATAAAATGCTTTAATAACATAAACGGCATATCTTTTTTCTGAATATGAAGCTCAATTTTATACAGAAACCACTTCTCTCTAAATTTTTTATTAATTTAATGCAACACAAACCAAAATTACCATAGAAGTTTTAGCTATAAACTCAAGAAAAAGATTCTAAAGTTCATCAAGAAAAATGGCCAAGGGGCTTCCCTGGTGGTGCAGTGGTTGAGAATCTGCCTGCCAATGCAGGGGACACGGGTTCGAGCCCTGGTCTGGGAGGATCCCACGTGTCGCAGAGCAACTGGACCCGTGAGCCACAACTACTGAGCCTGCGTGTCTGGAGCTTGTGCTCCGCAGCAAGAGAGGCTGCGACAGTGAGAGGCCCGCGCACCACGATGAAGAGTGGCCCCCACTCGCCACAACTAGAGAAACCCCACGCACAGAAATGAAGACCCAACGTAGCCAAAAATAAATAAATAAATAAATAAATAAAATTTAAAAGAAAAATGGCCAATGGTATTTTAAAAGGAAAAGAATATAGTTATCCTACCAGAGAATTAAAAGAATTTTAATAGTACCAACCAGGCCAAATTGTTAGCAAATAAATCATTACTGTTGTATGGTGGCTTGTTATGCAAGAAGAATCAAAGAATTTTAAGTGCAATTTAAAATTCACCTTTCACCTCTGAGGTTGGCAGAATATTACATACACATACATATATAATGGATGCAACCTAGTTGTACAAAGAAAGACGACAGTAAGCAACATTTTACACTGTTACTAGTGGCTAATACTACTGGTATAACCTTTTTGAAGAGCAATTTGACAACGCATATCAATAGCCTAAAATATGTGCACAGAGTTTGACCCAATTATTCTACTTCTAGGATGATATAATGAACGCCTATAATGTGAAAACAAACAGTTATTTACAAGGATGTTTCTTACAGAATCATTTATAGAGTCAAAAAATGGAAAAATCTTAAGTGTACAGTAAGAAGGATTAGTTTAATAACTATAACATAGTATAGCCATAAAATATTATCCCTAAAAAATTAAATTGCATTTAGAATACTTAATGACACAAAAAGCAATTGATAACATTTAAATTAATACACTCAGCAAAAAAAATGCAGGTTAAAAATGTTCATAAAGTATTATTTCATTATAATTATAGAAATATAAGTATAGAGATAGAAGGAGAAAAAACAAAGATACCCCAAAATATAAACAGAGGTCATTGTTATGTATTAGGATTTATTTTGTATTCTTTCTTTCTGCTTTTCTAAACTTCCCATTTAATTTTGACAAGAGACTTTAATAATCAGGAGGAGAATATCACTGATATGCAAGATTGAAATATAAGATGATGCTGAGAAAACCTGCAAATCGTTAGGATACATGGGAGTTGAGTAGGCTTTGAAAGCTATTAAAATACTGTAAAAATTAAAAAGATAAACATCCTCTGAATCTCTTCAAATAACTTGTTAATTATGCTTTTGTCTGAATTAGAAAGACAAGTCACAGATTGTATTATTCAACAAATAATTGTAATACCTTGACAATATTTCATGCACTTCAAAATCCTTTGCTGAAAAGATAAAAGGAAAATGTAAATAATGTGTATTTTGATATTATCTGATAGCCCAAATTAGGCCAAAGGAAACTATTCCTAAAATGACTTTCAAAAAAAGCAAAGATGTTCTCTCTCTTCTGGATAACCCTGCTAAAGAGTATCTATCTAAATGTCACTGGTTCATGAATGTAGATGAATAATTATTACACAGTAAACCTGTAGAAATCAAATATAGTATGGTATACATCTTAATTATTACACACTAAACCTGTAGAAATCAAATATAGTATGGTATACATCTTAATGTTGTATAATACAACTTAATGTTGTATATAAAATTAAAATTTTTCATTTTCTTTAATATCAGAAGAGTAACCTTTGATATCTCATCCACTATGATTGTCAAAAACCAGAACAGACAAAAGAGTGAACTCTGTAGACATTATCATTCCATGTGAACCATATGTGCACAAAACCCACAAAATACATCCCAGCTAATGTACTGCACCTAAGAAGGCAAAATTAATCTTTAGCATTTTCTTAAATCTGAATGTGTCCTTAAATTTTCTTGACTTTTTCCTCCTGAAAGCTAAATAACAGCTATCATTGTTCCTAAAATAAGATTTTAATCTCAGTAAACTCTGTAGTTTAGTAACATTACTAAAAAATGGATTATTAAAGATGTACTTTGTTAGCATTCAATACACCTTCTTGTTGTGTTTTAATTCCTTTCCTTTAGTTGATTCTATCCTACACCTACTGGGTACAAGGCATCATGCTAGTTATGCTGGAATATAAAAAATGTTTTGACATAAGAGTTTCATACTCTAATTGCCATATAGCAGTTTGATTCTTGTTTGGGAGGATGCAGCGACATGCCTTTCCATATCATAGGTAGCAAGACGCTCTCTCTTTGGCACTTCTATTGCCTTCAAAGGAAAAGCATATCAGAGATTGCCCCTGAAATTTTGCCAGTGGTATCCCTTCCTCCTGGACACATTCTAGGAAAGGTTTCTTTGGTTTTCTTTGCTTGTTGTTTTTGTTGGTGTTTTTAAATCACCAAACATCGAGGGACACTACCCAAGAACCAGTGTTATAGCAACCCCTCTTAAATCTTCACAGCATGTCTTTGGTGATTTCAGGTGATGATTCTAAGAACATCAAGCATACCCCACTCAAATATAAGTAGAAAGCACATGCTGGCTCAAATATAAGTGATTTTGGGGTTAGCCTCAACTTTCCTCTCCTTCACAACATGTCGTATCTTGAATTTTCTAGAGAGCATAACTGAGACCACAAGACCACGAAGGCTCCTTGTGTGTGCCCTCTGCACCTCTTGAGATACACTGCAAGCATGAAGCCAGACAACTCCGCGATCATTTTACTGAATTAAAGGGTATACCCAGACATGCTCACAAGTAGAAAAAGACCCACTACAAAAAGAACTTAGGTGATCTTCAATAGCTTCTTAGTTAGGATTATCTTAACTCCACAACTCTCCAGTAATGTAATAGAAAGCTTAACTTACTTCTTTGGGAGAAAATGCTAGGCCACACTCCAGAGATGTCTCTCTCTCTAACTCCAAGGAATATATGTCAGGAAATGCAGTGTCTGTGAATTCCCCTATAAGAGCAGAAAAAGGACACTTTTTTTTTTTTTAAGCCAGATACATATCTATGATGCTATTGTTAAATGTGGAAATGAAACTTTGAGAAACCTCATCAAAATGTTCACAACAATCAAAAAACAGTCGCTAAAACATCTGTGCGGGGCTGCATAAGGTTGCTAGGTTAAGGAATCACTCTTAATTCCAAGATGCTAATCAGCAAAACTGGTATCCAAAAATGGAACAAATATATATTCAATCAGCAAAACAGAGAGGATAAACCTATTTTTTAAAATCTCCAAAGTTCAAGAATGATATCACAGTCATATTCAGATGAATATAAAAAGGTATAAAGGTCAAGATCAAATAACTGACTGAATCTTAGGTCTGAGAAAATTGAGACTCCCTCTCCAGTGAAGATGGAACAGGGAGAATCCAGACCTCCTCTGATGCCTTACGGAGTTCACAAAGAAGATAAACACAATTTCGTACAAGAAAACTTTTCAACAAAATGGTATCACTCCAGATACAAAGGCATTGGGTGGAGATACAGAAACAACTGTCAAATAGTAACACAAACTTCAGGGTCAAAAATTATAACCACTTAAATAAACTTCTAAAATAAGTTCCTGAAAGATCAAATGTTAGCTACAATAGAACCTCTGCCCTCATCTAAACAATTCTAAAAATCCTTTTTTCTCCCTAAAGTTTTCTGATTAATCCAAGGAATGATAATAATTTCAATTACCCTGTCTCAAAATAAACTTAAATAACTCATTTCATTCTCCTTCACCCTACTCAATTTCTCTCAACTTGATGTATGATATAAAAACCATTAAACAAATGAAGAAAAAGGATCCATTAAGTGTTTATTAACACAAACATGTTTGTGGTGTGGGAAAAATACATATATTATACAGCAAAGAATATCCACCTAGAATGGCTATATATCTCGAATACATAAAATATAATAAAAATAGATATTCTTAAATATATTTGAAGTATATATAAACATATAGATTGTGAAATGCAATAATCAAAGACAGCATCAATAAATATTTCTTGAGCACCTATAATGTGTAGAGAACTATGTCAGACAACTCTAGCAGAGAACAAAAATTGGAACCATAGTCCTTGACCTCATGGAGCTCACAGCGTAGTAAGGGAGACAAACAAGTACAAAGCTCTTTTTGATATAAGGTACAATTTGGTTAGTGCTATAATAAAACTCACCTAATGTCCTAAAGGAGCAAAGGCAAAAAAAAAATTTCAACCGATTGGACAGGGGTACGAATGGGGCTAATGATTCATAGGAATGCAGGAGGTTGATGCTAATTTATAAAAGAGGGTAGAATCTCAGGCAGCAGGGACAGAAGAGGAGGAACTAGCCTAGGAGGAGGGAAGCCCAGTGCCAGAGGAAATGTGTAACACAATCTGGTTGCAGTAGAGACAGCTGATGGAGCCTACAATGGGAGAGGTGACTGGAAAGAAAAGGTGGCATCATAGCTAAATAGATCTCAGTATTTCCTCCCCCTTAAGTCATTCTTGTCCTGAAACGATAATGTGAAAAAACAAGTCTAATTTGTCACAGAAGGACATTTATGTTTTAACATACTCATAATAATAAAATACATTTTCAGGACATTTTAAGTATAAACTTTATTGCAAATTGTTAATAATTGTTAAGATCAACTTATATACATCCTAGACTGTGTCAGCAGCCTGCTGTTGAGAACCACTGCTACTGGTAACAGGAAACCAACAAAGCTTTTCAAGCAGAGGGCAGATGGGATAAGATCTTTGCTTGAAGGAGATCACTCTCTGGTATAGGTATGAGGATAAAGGCTTGGAGGCAAGGAAAGCATTTTAAAAGATGATCCAGTGACCTAGAAGGGAAGCTTGAGCTAGGGCTAAGGCAGAATTGTGGAAAGAAATGCATCTTGCCGAGTAGCTCTGCAGAATAACCAGGAAGAGCCTGTGATCCATTAACAAGGTGCATGAATGCATAAGAGGCAGTCAGAGTAAAGTGTTAATGCAACTAAAGTTTCAACATCCAGATTTTCCAAAAAAGAATATAAATCTCATATGGATTTCCAACTGCCTACTGTTATGATTCCTGGGCTATTCCACAGTCCCCTCAAACACAGCATGCTTGCCTAGATCTATTCCTTCCCTCACATTATATCAACTATGAATAGTCCCTCCCATCACATACGTCTTAGAGTCAAAAACTGGGAGCGATCCAAGACTTCCTCCTCCTCCTTAATACTGATGTCCGCTTGGTAACCACATCGAGGCATTGCTAATTTCTCAGCACCTCTGTACTCTCCTCCTTCCCGTCCCTGGTATCAATGTCTGAGCTCAGGCTCTCATCACTTCTCACCTGTATGGCCACCATACCTAACTGATCCCCCTGTCTCTGTTTTTGCCCCTCCCATACCCACCTTTTCCCCCAGCCCATTTTCAACTTTGCTCCAAAAGGAAAATTAGTGAAGTGCAAGCCTACTCATACCATTGCCTGGATATCAATCCTTTAATTGTGCTGCCTAACCTCTAGGATAAATGTACAGAAAAAACTATTAGTTACCTGGGTCTCACTTGCCCCTCTATACTCTAGATAGTCCAAACTACTTGCCACACTGACTCATTTCTAGGCCTTTACTTGCATTCTTTCATATCACCTTCTCTGTTTCTCTCCTTATTTCTTCTAAATTCAGATTAGGCATCAACTTCTCCAAGAAATCTTTCCTGTTGGTGATTCTCAGCTAGTTTCCCTTAGCATATGCTTCCTTAGCACCAGGTACTGACCTGTCCTGTAGCATCCACATGCTATATGGTAATAACCCAATTCTTTTTTTTTTTTTTTTTTTTTTTTTGCGGTACGCGGGCCTCTCACTGTTGTGGCCTCTCCCGTTGCAGAGCACAGGCTCCAGACGCGCAGGCTCAGCGGCCATGGCTCACGGGCCCAGCCACTCCGCGGCATGTGGGATCTTCCCGGACCGGGGCACGAACCTGTGTCCCCTGCATCGGCAGGCGGACTCTCAACCACTGTGCCACCAGGGAAGCCCCTAACCCAATTCTTTGTCTCTCTCTCCTACTGTTATATAGGTGGTCTCCATTTGTCATTTAGATCCAATAGCCATCTTTCTCTGCTCTCCTCTGTCCTGACCTCTACAGACTGATTCATCTAGGTCCCTTGCTCTTCTGTCTCTGATTTGGTTCAACCACAGGGAAATGTCAGCAAGATATCAGAGAGTAGGAGGTATTTATGCCCTCATGTCTTCCCTGCCTTGGCTGCAATTCTGGCAAGGACAGCATTTTTTTTTTATTTTTATTTTTTACAGTTATAGCTTTTATTAGATGGCCCCTCTTTCAGAGTTTCACCACTCACAGGGCTTCAATAATATCTTGCCTCCTCTTGCTCCTTCCGGCCTAGAGGTAGAAGCAGCTTCCATCCCTTGTCAGTTTTTTTTAACCTGGCTCCCAGGTCCATACATAATTCCTTCACTAAATCATCTTCAGTTAAATGCTTTGAGTCATTTGTTTACTACTAAGACACTAACTGATAAACTTACTGTTAACTTTTGGAGAACAAGTAAGATGTCTTATTATCTTTATACATTCAAACTCTAGTATCTGGCCTATAATTGGTATTCAACAAATATGTACTGAAGAAGAAATGACTAAACCAATGGTTGGCAAACATTTTTCTGTAAGGGTTTATATAGTAAATATTTTAGGCTTTGCAAGCCATAAGGTTTCTGTCACAACTATTCAACCCTGCCATTCATGAAAGCATCCAGAAACAATATACAAACAAATGAGTGTGACTGCATTCTAATAAAACCTTCTTTATAAAAAAACAGGTGTCAGGCCAGATTTGGCCCACAGACTTTAGTTTGCCAACACCTGGAGTAAACAAATGAAATACATTTATAAAAGTGCATTTTTTTCAAACTTAATTTAACATAAAGATACCTAATATATAGGTAAACACAGAGAGAGAACTCTCCAAAACATTCACCTGAAATTCTTAAGCAATTAAAACTAGCAATTAATAATTTTATTTTCATTTATAGTATATACTTATGTATAACATACTTAACCTACTATATTATATCAATTAATAAGCACAGTTATATGTCATGCATTATCAAAGTCTTCTGATATATATACATGTATTTCTAGAAATAGAACCATTATGGTTTATAGGATATAAGAAAAATATGCATTGAGTCATAAGTCAAAAATACTTAAGAATAATTGCCCTTGACTTACAGTATTTGCTTAACATTATTCCTTAGAGCAAACTTAAAACTGTTTTACTTTTACAATAATATCATAATGGTATAAAATATATACCTGATTTGTCTTTAAAATCCATAGAAAAACCTTCAAAGTCTTGCAGATTAAACTCTACTCTGGCACGTGTTATACCTTTGCTTTTTACTAAAAATGGAATAATCTGGGTAACGCCAACATAGGTGCCACCGAAGTTAAATACATCCTAAAACATAAAAAAAGAAATCATAATTAGAAGGTAGAGTAACAATTTATGAAAATAATGTAAACGAAAAATTACATTGCAAAACAGTAGATCTTAAAAGTCCTCATTATGAGAAAAAAATTGGTAAGTATGTTTGGTGACCAATGATAATTAGACTTACCATGGTGACCATTTCACAATATATACAAATATTGAATCATTATATTGTACACCTGAAACTAACATGTTATATGTCAATTATACCTCAATAAAAAAATACACTCATGTTTATCAAGGACATTATTACAGCAGTATTCTATACAAATTAGTTACATTTTCCTTCTTCCCCCTCCCTCTTACATGTAATCAGTTACCAAATCCCATTAATTCTGACTTCTTCACCTCTTAACTTTATTGTAATTGTATAAAGTTAGTAACTCATCACTTTTTTTTTTTTTTTTTTTTTTCTGTACACAGGCCTCTCACTGTTGTGGCCTCTCCCGTTGTGGAGCACAGGCTCCGGACACGCAGGCTCAGCGGCCATGGCTCACGGGCCCAGCCGCTCTGCGGCATGTGGGATCTTCCCGGACCGGGGTACAAACCCGCGTCCCCTCCACCGGCAGGTGGCCTCTCAACCACTGCGCCACCAGGGAAGCCCAGTAACTCATCACTTTTCATTTCATTGCTAGATTTGACTTTCTCCAATTCTCCCCTCCACATCTAAGTCACAATTAAACTAATTAAAAATCTGACCACATCATTTCCTGTCTTAAAATTTGATGATTCTCCTCTACAGGAAATCTACAGGACAATGTCAAGTTTGTTAGCAGGGCTCAAAAGTTCACCATGACCTTCCCCTGCCTCATGTTCCAGCCTTACCTAGCTCCACTCTCACCCCTATGACTTCATATTTCAGCAAGCTGTATGACTTGTCATTTCCAACCAGTACCTGGCGCTTCTCCCTTCTGTGTCTTTATCAAGGTGTCTCTTCTGTCAGAAGGCCCTTCTCTAACTTGTAATTGCCTGATAAAATACTATGCATCCTTCAAATACCAGTTGGATAAGCCACAATTAATTACAATATGATCGGGACTACTTCTGTTCCTTATGTTTATTCACATTATGACATCATAATGTCCGTTTATTTGTCTATTTATGTCTCTTCTAGTGGACCTTAAGTCTCATTCATTTTTACATCTCTAGCACCTATCTGACATCTAGCTTAAATACATAAGGAATGTTTACTGAATGTATCTTAACTTTAGCTTATATGCCAGGCATGTGTACCCCACAAAACTCTGCAGGATTCCTCTCCTGGTAGAGTAACTATATATACTCTACAGTTCCTTAGTAAAAGAATCACATGCACCATTAAAAGAGAAAGAGGCAACAGTATCCTAATGCTGAGAAAAACATGGCATTAAGGTCAACTGTCCACTATTTGCTTCACTTAAAATATCAACCCAGTTCTACAGGTGAAATTTGTGAAATCCAAAACAGGTAGTGAAAGTTTGATGCTTCGTATGCAAAAAATCACTCCTCTTATCCCATTTCTGGTCTTTCCCATACGTTAATTTGGATAAAATTTCCTAATTGTTATTAAGACACACAGTCAATGCCACACAGTTATTAGATATATTGCTAACAATATCTGGTAATACTAGAATATTGTTTTTAAAAGGTAACTGGGCAGCAATGTTTAAAAATCCAACATAATTAAGAAATATTGATAAATATATATTAAAGTCCTATAAATTACTCAGTTATGCCATAACATGCAAAGCCTGCCACAAATATCTTTAGGACTAGGAAATGCAGTATTTAAAGTCTCCATCTTTGTCTAACATTGTTCAAGGAGGGACACCATATCAACTGAAAAAAAGCACTCTGGATACTACAGGAATCACCACTGTCTGGACAAGCTAGCTTAGTATCCATCAGTCTATCTGGACTTACCATGCCTTCAACACTGAATAAAAGAAAGGTTAGAAAATTGTAACTTAAAGCCTAGAATTGTGGTGATGCCGTTAAAGTGCAGACTAGTGGTAAGGCCCTACCTGAGGCAACCAGCAGCCTCATCAATTTCTACTCAATTTAGTTCAGCACCAGAATGGTACTAGGTACTGGGGATAGAAAAACAAAAGGGCAGATAACCTGAAAATAATATGACAATTGCTACAATGGAGATGTTCCCAGAGTTTAAGATGTTTGTGACATCTAGTAAATGTCACAAGAGAGGGGAATATGGGCTTGCTTTGAAGGATCAGGGAAAGTTTCTTTAGGTAGGTAAGACCAGATCTAACTCTGAAAGCTTGGACAGAAAAAAAAAAAAAAAAAAGCATGTATGTGCACTCTATCAACTGTAGAACAAAATTTCATTAGGGTACAGAACAATAATTCAAAAAATAAATTTGATTATAGTTCAGAAAATGTAAATCAATACCATAGTGGGGTATTTTACACTCAAAAGATTGGCAAACATTGTGTCTTATAATACAACTTATGGAGCAACAGAATGTGGATCAATGGAAACATGAGAAGAAAATATGGAAATTATCTTGTGAAGTCAAATATGTACATTATCTGCATCTCAGCAACTCCATTCCTAAAGAAACTATTTCATAAGTACCTTAGAAGATATGTACATGAATGTTCATAGCTATAGTATTTGTAATACCAAAAAAACAGACACTAATTGGATGGACAATGGAATGAGTCTACAAATTACAGTATGTCTACATAATGGACTATTAAGCAGCAGGGAAAATGAATAACATACAGCTACACATAACCTAGATGAAGTTTAAAAACATGATATTCAATTAAAAGTAACCCACCAAAGATAATATATCTTTGTTATAAAGCTCAGAAATGAACAAACTAAATAATGAACCGTAAGGAATTCATACATATGTGGTAACCTAATTAGAAAAAGTAAAGGGAGAACAATGACAAAATTCAGGAAAGTAGTTCTCTCTTAAGAGGGGTAGGATCATGATGAAGCCTACAGATAATTTAACGGTACTGGTACTGTTCTGCTACTTAAGTTCAGTGGTGAATTCTTAAACTTTCATTAATTGGCTTAATACTCTGCTTCATCACTTACATTTATATTACATATATTAATTTCTATGTGACAAATTACTACATAATAAAAAATTTTTAACCTAAATGGGCTGACTAGGGACACATAAATAAAAATCACCACACTCATAAATTGATTACACAAATAGGTAACATACTCACAGGATTGATTTCAACATCAGCAATCTCAATAGATCCACCAGTCCTAAGGTCTATGTCTTTTGCACGGTGAATAGCAATCTATTTAGGAAAAACATAAAACTCTGTAGAAACCACACTAAAATAGACTCATATACTGCTGAAGTATTACCTGGCATTTATATAACATTTTATAATTTAAATAATCATAACTTATTATAAATGTCACAAGATTTATTCTGGGAGTTATCATCCCATTTCTTGTGATGCAGAATTGATATTCCTAAAGGAGTGAATTTTCAACTCTTAAAAACTTCCATCACAAATGGGACCTCGTGAATTTGACTGAAGAGTTCTACCCATTTGCCTTAACATTATTGCTTCAAACTCTGTGTGAGCCTTTTGTATTTACCTAATTCCAAAGGAATATTCAAAATTAAAACAAGCAAGAAACTGAGTGCAAACACAGAAAGATACTAATGTCCAAAACAACCATAATTCTAATGAGAGCAGCTAAAAATTGCTGAGTATATGGCCCAAGTATACTGCTAAATACATTATCTCCTTTTTAATCTTCAGTATTCTGTTAATACCCTAATTTCCAAGTGAGGAAAACTGGGGCTTAAGGTCACAAAACTTGAAAGCAGCAGTGGCTAAACTTGAACCAAGAACTGCCTCAGCACTCAATTTCTTCCAAGAAATTTAAGACAGTGAAATAAGAATTTAGTCATGTAACTCCTACAAAATAAGAACTATAGATTACATGAACATATAATTGTCTAATCAAAATCTCAGAAGCACAAAAATATCATTCCCTGAAAGCCCTACCTGTACAAGAACAGGTTAGCAGTCAACTTCGAGATTTAAATCTAAATGTATATTAAAAAAAGAGATATGAGTGTATTTCACTCTTTTGATAGAATCAGTGGCATTGTTTATAGGTAAAGAAACCACAAAATACCATTTTTTCAGAATTATTAAGGAAAGTGAGTGCCATCTAGACAATCTTATTAACCGAATTGCTTAATTCATACTACTATATGATTTCTATATTTTATTTACAGAATACATAGTACCTAAAATACTTGACTAAAATCATAAGAAGCATAACTTAATGCTTCAGAGGTAATTACAAATCAATATATTGCTTCACTGATGAACGCCATATGTAAGTCTCAACACCCCCATGGCTGCCTTTTACTCACTTCTCCTTTCGTGGGTAACTGAAGATTCCAGGCTGCCATAACCCATTTACTACCCTCACCAATTGCTCGCTTGACCTTTTCATCTCCTGAGACTTAATCTGTACCCTGGACAATATCACCCGTCACAAATCCACGGCCTCAGAAACCATACATTCATCTGTCCCTCTCTTTCTCACAACCCTCTCTCATCCCTGCTTTCTCACCCATTTTCAGAGAATAGAATTCCACGATGTCACATGTGTGATGTTTCCCTGATCAGCCCCAATTAACCTGTCTCCATTTTCTCCGTTATTCAACAAAGTTTATCATTCCAACTTCTCATCAATATATTCGATCCACTTATACTCATCTTGATTTTCACAGGGGTAACAGAAATAACCTCTATCATCTCTAAGATTAATCCTTAGCCTTCAGACCAACATGTATAAGCAATGGCCTCTTTACTAGACATCTCTACATTGGGATGCAAAAGGTGCCTCAAACTCATGATTTCCCTCTAAAATATGCTACTCATCCTCTAATCTTTCTTCAAATGTTGTTACCACCTGTCTCACACTTGACTTACCTGTTTTATTTATATGTGACCCCTTTCAATCATCAAACCCTAAATATTCATCTCCTAAATTTGACTAGAATTTGTCTAGAATCCTACCTCCTGAGAACACAATCTTCTCCTGCCTGGACATCATCAGCAGACTAATAACTCTGCACTGGTCGCAGTTTAACACTGCTCTATAACCAAAGTGATGTCTGAAAAATGCAAATCTGAGTGTGAAACTCTCCATGCTTAAAAACTCCAAGCTCTTAAGATGAAATTTTGACTTCCTAAGTTGTTGCTAAGGACCTGTATGACTAAAATTTATACAGGCCTCTAAATACATCTTTCCCCACTATCATCCATTCAATCTATAACCAAGTCATGTTAAACTAAGTTTTTCATATCTGCCTTGTAGCTCTCCCTCTCCTCCCATATGCCTGAACACATTCAATTTTGTCTTCCTTGAATACTCTTTCCTCCTCTCCTCCCTCACCCCACTACTACCCCTTTCCTCTGGCTGATTCTTAACTCTGGTGTCTTTCAGATTTATCTTCCCCTAGGAAACTGCCCCTGACCATTTAAGCATGGGTTGCAAACCTCTCCCGTGTACGCCCCCAGCCTACTGTATTTCTCCATCATAGTACTTATTACACTATCTTTTAATTTTGAGTTGTTTGCATCCCCCATCATATTGTACATTCTTAGAGACCAAGGACCCTAGTTATCTTGTTCAATTTTGCATTCCTAGCAACGCAACAGAGCCTAACACATAATATGTGCCCAGTAAGTACGCATGGAATGGATGAATAAAGGAATCTCATTATAATATACTGTTAAAAAGGTAAGCTTTGTAAAAGCAGCATGGTTCTCTAAAATACAGTGGAAACTAATCTCAGTAAAACCTATATTTTAGTGGCTATGTTTTTTATTTTTTCCAAAATAATATACAAAAATTCTGCCCAAATATCAGACCATATACCACAATATACACTTTATAAACATCTTTCAATATATACTTTTGTTTTTGTAATTTATTTGTTTTATTTAATTATTTTTGGCTGTGCTGGGTCTTCGTTGCTGCGCACGGGCCTTCTCTAGCTGTGGCGAGTGGGGGCTACTCTTGCTTGTGGTGCACGGGCTTCTCATCGCGGTGGCCTCTCCTGTTGTGGGGCAGGGGCTCTAGGCGCATGGGCTTCAGTAGTTGTGGCGCGTGGGATCTAGAGCGCAGGCTCCGTAGTTGTGGCGCACGGGCTTAGTTGCTCTGTGGCTTGTGGGATCTTCCCAGACCAGGGCTCGAACCCATGTCCCCTGCATTGACAGGAGGATTTGTAACCAATGCGCCACCAGGGAAGCCCCCTATACTTCTTTATAAAAGTAAGATATAATTATTAGGTTGTTTATTTGGGGGCCAGGCAAATTGGTGTTTATTATATTAAGCTAAATATTATTTAAGAACTAATGATTATGGGAAATTGAAGGATAAAATGGAGGATATCTCTTAAGCCGTTCATTTTGATCTGATGATAGTGCACATATTACTTTTTTAATGTGAGTAAATGCACACAGTTGATCATCAAATTGAAGATTAAGAGCATTCCATTCCATGAGTTTATAATAAGTAAAATTTACTACAGACTGGTCTTATATGTTTTATTTATTCTGTTTAATGAACACTTAGAGAAGTCCCTAAAATCAAGGTAATACCTTTTCATTTACATAATTCCCAGAACATAAAATAGTAAAACATTTTATGTGTGCTATAAAATACAGATATTAACGTCATACACAATTTTCCTATGATTCCTATAGTCATTAAAGCTATTTAAAATTAGCATTCCAAAACTGATTATTTTTTCCTTAGGTATCTAATTAACACCATGGAAAAAACAATCCTTTGCTCTGTGACTAGTGAGGGCTTGTCACAAGTTAGAGATGCCAAATATTCCAAGTTCATGTGAAAAATGCCTCATATCAATGAAATGTATCCATTTCAACTTAGTAGAAACTTCCATTAGCAACTTTCACCAAAAATATTTTCTACAAATCCTCTTGCCAAGTTCTGCTAACCATTTTTACAACCGATGTATAAGTAAGGTTGTTTATTTTTTAGATTTCTAAAAACTGCACCTCTGTAGAGCTAACTCAATTAGAAATTTAGAATAGAAAAA
Organism: Leucopleurus acutus; assembly: GCF_964270905.1. Taxonomy (NCBI): domain Eukaryota; kingdom Metazoa; phylum Chordata; class Mammalia; order Artiodactyla; family Delphinidae; genus Leucopleurus; species Leucopleurus acutus. Next base: position 31,374,460 of record NC_139148.1, on the reverse strand, counting down.
TAACAGAAATTTTTAAAATTACTCTTTAGTGTCATAATATTAAAAACCATCCCCATTAGAAGAAATCATTAAAATAAGCTTTCTAAGAATAAACATGTATATAACATTTTATAGAATTATACCTACTATTATAAATATCATAACCAAACAAATCCACAGACACATATATAAGGAGCAAACACACATATGCATAAACATACCTTTGCTCCTGTATCAAATTTTCCTGCTACAGTAGAAGTACAGGAGGTATTGAGAACAGTTAGCCCCCCCAATGGAATGATTCCTTGTGATGGAACAACATCAATCACAGACAAAAGACTCTGGTCACAAACCTATAATCAAAAATTTGCAGAAATGTCACTTATCCTTTAAAGTTATTGTTCCAAAGCTTTCATAGGAAAACTTCTAGACCAGTACATAGAGAGAGGACCTACAGGCACACAGCATGAGATGGTTTTGAAATAGATTTTCAAACACCAGAGAAACAATTTGAACTTCAACAAGGATTTGCACCCCTAACCCAGCAAACAGAACTTTTAGCAATGGCATCTTCCAATTCAAACAGGACGATGAAGGTTATTATCTGAAGTGTTTTCAAGCCTTTGCAAAACTTACAAGGAAAGGATGAGATTTATCTGTTGGAGAGATGCCAAAATTCTAGATACTATTTTGATAGCCTGTCTTTTCCCTGATCCTAAAAAACTGAAAGCAAAGTTAGTGGGGAGGCAAGATGATAAAGTAACCTACTCTTCTTTATTATTTCCTTTATAGCCTAATGTCTAAGATATCATTTTGACCTTCAAAAAAGTAACTTACCAAAAGAGTTAAGGTGTGGTTTGTCAGAGGCCAATTTAGGCTTATCTATCATGCCTTAAGTCAGAATAATTTGAAGGGAAATTGGTTAACATATTTTAGGGGATGAGGGAACAAACAGACTTCAGAACTAATTCTGAAGCAACAGAGTAGAAAAGGGTATCCTCCTTTGCTTGTTTGGGCAGAAGACATGTAAATACAAGCTTGAAAGAAAGATCTCAAATGCTAACCTCTACTGTCACTATTAGGAGATGTTAATGTTTCTCAGTTAAAAAAAAAAAACATCTATTACCAATTTAAACACCACCCGCCCCACAATTTAAATCAGGAGTAACAACTATAAATAGAATATCTTTAGAACGGTCTTGATCTAGGTCCCAGTTGCTACCGTAACAGTCTTGATGACAGAGTGAAAACGAGGAAAAAAAGGAAAAGCATGTAATTAAATACTGAATGTAACATAAACACTGCATATTTTTTTAAATGTTAGTTTTTTTGAAATCATCTTTTTTTCCCAATAAAACAAAATAACAGAAAGAAAGCAAAAGAGGGGTAAGAGGATAAGGAAGGGAGAGATTAAGGAAGGAAGGGAGAGATAGAGACAAATTTTATGGGAAACTAAAAGGATAAAGTAGATGAAATGTATTCAGATAAATCTGATATGAAATACCTAAATATTAGCATTAGTCAATCTATAAAGACTAAAGTATTCATGGCATAGAATTCATGGCAATAAATAGTTCAAATTATAATGTGATCTGATCCAAGTAAGATTTCCAGATTCTACATTACCTTGAAATAAGCATGGTTTGGTCCTACATTGTGAAGAATGGCTTTTCTCCAAGTTGTTAAACCTTGAGGGCTATCACTGAAGAGTATCCTTGGCTCTAAAAGAACGACCTTGGTGTGACCAAGCTAATAAGAGGAAGAAAGGGAACATGAAACTGAAATAACAGTAAACATTTTTTTAATCCCCCACGAGATAACTCAAACTTTTTCAGCTTCATAGAAATTTCTAAAATACGAAGCATTATCAGATTTTATGGTGTTCTTAAGAGAAAGGAAAAGAGTGGAATATTTACAATGTACTCCTAAACTGAGGAAGGCAGAGAGAGTAAGATAACTCTAAGGACGAAATAAATCCATGACTGAGAATGATGTAGATTAGTCACTGAAGGGGATATTAGAGACCATCTGCCCCACTACATACAAGGTGTTACCATGTGCTACACAAAAGGAAAAAGTTCAAGGGTCATGTAAGTATGGGAAATAACATGCCAAGAGAGATTATCCAGGCATGTTTCTACTAGAAGTCTTCTCATAGGGCTTAATATGCTGATAATGTACACTTTGCTTATCTGAGAATGGGGAGGTAGTACACTGTGATTCACAGAATTACTTAGGCACAGGACTCCCTCGCCCGGTCCTACACAAACCACTTCATAGAACTACAGCAACATAAAACACTTTTTGGAAACGTTGATATTATCCACCTCTCCCATTTTACAGGAAAGCAAACAGTAACCAAGGTGAACTAGAACCCAAGATTTCTAATTCCTCATTCAGTGCTCTTTACAATAGACCCTACTATAAATAATACATATTATTTCTTATTGTCTTAGGAGATTTTAATACATTCGTATAATTAGTTGAAGAACATGATTCGGATAACTGGAAAAATAAACTTTCAAACAAAGCTAACAAAAGATGAAATGGTCAAGTAAGTCCTTCATAATTAATGAAAAAACTTAAATGAACATTTTATTTAATTGTTTCACATTCCTCCTTCTTTCCTTTCTTAAGAGTAACACTTCACTTACTCTTAAGTAAGTTCACTTAAACTCAAGGGCTTGAAAAATTGGCCAAAAATAATCTAGTTCAGTACACTGACATCTCAGAGTTTAATTCTTAACCAACCCTAGTGTAGGGAAAGTGGAAATCAAATTTTATGAGAGGGTAATGGCAAAGGCTGTGGAGGCAGATCACTTTGGATATAAATTCCAATAGGGCATTTACTGCACGTGTGAACTTGTACTAGATAATTAACCATTCTAATGCTACATTTTCTCACCCATCAATTGAGTTATTAATACATTCCTTATAGAGTTGCTGTAAGGATTAAATGAGATAATACAAGAACGTCATTTTGCATCGTACCTGAGACACAATAATTAATAAATGATACCTTACGGTTATCAGGGGATAAGGGGGGGAGGGATAAATTGGGAGACTGGGACTGACATATACACACTACTATATATAAAACAGATAACTAATAAGAACCTGCTGCATTGTGCAGGGAACTCTACTCAATACTCTGTAATGGCCTATATAGAAAAAGAATCTTAAAAAAAAAAGACTGGATACATGTATACATATAACTGATTCACTTTGCTGTACACCTAAAACTAATACAACATTGTAAATCAACTATACTCCAATAATTCTTTTTAAAAAAAAATGATACTTATTATTAATGCTAAGTCTACATTACTAAATTGCTCATCTTTTACTTGTTAGAAAAAATACACATGGGGTGAGTATATGAGCAAATTTATATTAGTAAACTTGTCAAACACAGTTATGTAAATAACAGTTAAAGAACTGTATACATATGTTCACCAAAAGACAGAGAATGTTAATAGAAGCACTATTACATTAGCCAAAAATCTGAAACAATCCAAACCCTCATCAGCTGTGTGATGGAAAACTGATTGTATAGTCTAACCAAATGGAATGCTATTCAGGAGTGAGAATGAATAATCTGTCACCACATGTATCAGCATAGATGCATCCCACAAACCTAATTATGAACAAAAGAAGACAGGCATAGAAGAGAACATATGGTGTGATGACATTTATATACAGTTTAAAGCCAAAATTAATCTATGCTCTTAGAAGTAACGATTGTGATGATCCTGGGAGGGACACATAGTGACTGAAGTGTGGACTAGGGGGGTTCTTTTGTGATGCTAGTCATGTTCTGTTTCTTGATCAGGTTGATCTGGGTGTGAGTTACAAGGGTGTTACTAGTTTATAAAAAATAATTGAGTGATACATACTTTATAATATGTGCACCTTTCTGTAGTATACTATACTTCAATACAAAGTTGTAAAAAGAATTAATAAGTGATTTAAACATAGTGAAAGCAGCAGCTTATTTCAAGCCTGGGGCAAAGGAAAGACCCTATTGATTTCTAACTGCCACTTGCCATCATAAAAGTGGATGGATCTCTTATATCTTAAGGCTCTAAGCTTCTTCATAGCTAAAATATGTAAAAACATGATCATGGCCTGGAGACAGAGATGGGATTTAGTAAAACAGCATTGGGTTGTGTTAAATTACTAAGAACGTTGGGAAGGGAATTTGGTACACATGTAAAGCATATCCTTGGTAATTAAGAGCCATGAAGTTAAGGCCTTCTGGGTTCTACCACAGAAAGAAAGTTAAAATTACATATTGCAGCCTTCACTTTACTTACATTTTTATTATAAGTATATTCCATATGGAATATGGAAGAATTTTCTATATTTCCTTGCTATATAAATCACATGATCCATTTCATACTGAATTATTAATTACAACTAAATACAAAAAATGTAATAATATAATTTTCTCTAGTTTTCTTTGGCACTTATTAAAGAAATAATTTAATTTCAAGTGGCTCCCATGGTATTATAGTCTCTAGTAACAATCTAGTATTGTTGGCACAAAAGTTTTGGATTTCTGAGTTAATTCTAGATAATACAACACATTTTTTAGCAAAGTCTTCATTTATGGTAGAGAAGTGGCTCCAAGAAGATGTTAAGACACTTTAGCTAACTAAGTATTACATGTAAAATCAGTTTTTACTAACATAGTATATATACGCAACTATATACACATATGCATACTCAACCAATTTATAGCCCTCAAAATAAAAATAATATTCAAGAGAAATCATTACATGTGCAAGACATTTCAGTGTCAGCGTGTTTCCTTCATTGATGTGAAGAATAAATTCTCCCCTTTCCGGAGAATCAAATCCCAGCTGCCATGTCACTTCACATTCCAATAGGGAGTATGGCTCAACAGTGCCTACAGAGAATTTAGAGAGAACAAGAAATTTACCACATTTTAACTATATTTATTTTTTAATATCCAAAATAAGAGATGGCATAAACATGTAATGACATTTTATAACAAATTATTTAAATTAAACAAAATACAGGGAATACCTTATGCTCCAACTTTAATAGGCAGATCAAAATATCTGACAAAAAGTATGCCAATATATAGCAAAAAAATTTTAAATTTATCAATGAAGCAACACTCTAGGATTAGAGATAACTTTACATCTAGACAGTAGAAAATCATCTGCGATCCCTGATCAAATGTCCCCTCCACATTTCTCAACACTCTGAAACACACCGGACACTCATTCAGTTTCTGGAGGAAGGAATTATCATTACCAGAGGCTTTTTTTTGTTTGTTTTAATGTTCAAATCCCTAGAGATATAACTTCTGATGTAGCTATTAGCAATTAGCACATTTCTATAATTCAAATGTATTTAGAACCCAGGAGGGTATAAGGCACATTTACTGTGAGCTGCTTTACCTGTTTAAATTCATCATCTCCTTTGGTCTAAGAAAATAATACTTGATGTAAAGAATGACTTAGAAGCTCTTCCCTCAGGAAGAGGGGATCATCTGAGATTCAAAGGCACAGGATACTGAACAGAGACATGCGTGACCATCACAATAAACTTTGCCTTGAGTCAGGCTGACTCACATGCAACAGTAGTTTTCTCAACCTTGAAAAAGGTATAGTGCCTACCTCCTAGTTTTGCAGTGGCCACGTAGGGAGATAACAACACACATAAAGGGATTAACATAGTGTGTAATGCCCAGAAAGCACCCAGTGTCAGATATTATTATTAATACTCTTGAATGCCAATACTATAGTTGGCACAATAATTTATAAAAAGAAGAGAAACTACTCGTGGAAGAGCTAACAGTCTAGTTGGGATCCATCAGAATTATATTTGTCTATAAGTAACAATAAGTCCTGTTACAGTGGGTTAGGTAGATACGAGTTTATTTATCTTATGCAATCAGAAGTCCATGGGCAGGTATTCCAGGGCTGCCTTAACAGGTTGACAATGCCTTGAAGGAGCAATGCTCCTAGCTTCCCACACTGCCATTCCTTATCACGTGGCCTTCCTCTGTGTGGAAAGGTATCAAAGCACAGTCGTTAAAAAGAGCACAAATTCTCCGGTCAGACTCCCTGGTTCAAATTTCAGCTCTGACACTTACTAGCTGAGACTTTGGACGATTTACTAAACCTATGTAACACAGATTCCTCATACATAAAGTGGGGATAACAACTGTTTCTTAGAGAACTGATAAAGGGAATAAATAAGCTAATATAAGCAGAAGTACTTCAAACAGTACCTGGCATATAGAAGGGGGATGAAGCTAAAAGAAATTTCTGTCCATATCTCATTGGCAAGAAAGGCTGGGGAAAAGAGATACGTAAATAAGAACACTGCTTCCCCAAACAAAATGAGGGTCCCATAAAGAAGGGGAATGGATATCAGATAATCTGGGCTTAGTAACATCTACCACAACAGGAGATGGACATAAACAAATAACTGTAGGTGATGTAACAAATACACAATGGGAGTGGAAAAGAGGTTGGGTGGGGAGTTCTAAATTAGCCCAAGAAAGTGGAGGAAACTTCATCATAAGGAGATGGCATTTGAGTTGTGACTGAAGAATGAGCAGGAACTCTGCAGGAGGACAAAGTCTGCGGGAAATGTAGAAGTCAAGTGATGGCACTAGAAGTGAGTGATGTGTAGAGAAGACTGTGATGGGAAGTAACTCTGACAAAGAAGAGTCAATGCTATTTATAAAGACACCTAAGCTTTCAGAGAAGAGTTGAGAGCAGCACAAGGATTATAGATCCATGTTGAGAGGGTTAGCTTGAGGTCAATACTTTCCCTTCAACCAGCATGGCTATATATTTTTCTCCAGGAATATTATGTATATCATGGGACAGGAGAAATAAGTTGGATGGCTGAATTGAGCATGGCTGGGATTGGCAGGGAAGGTACTACAAACGGCCAAGGAGTGACAGAATTGAGAAAGACAATGAGAGTGAACTGACTGAAGACAAGGCTGAGGACTGAGTGGACTCAAGAGTTCAGTATGGTTAAAGACAACAAGGATGAACACATAAGAAAACAAGCAGAAACATAAACACTATCTAATGAAAAAGTCATATGAGAAACCAATTCTACCTTAGAAAACATCAATCCACTCTTCCATTCTCCCCTTATAATATCCACTATCCAAATACAAATCCAAAATGTATCATGCCTCAGGAAAAAAGGACAATCACAACATAAAATTTAAATTATAACTCTTCACTTTAGTTTACAAAAAAATAGAGAGGGATATGATTAAATGCATTATGTAGGATGTAAAACCAATTCTAGGGGCACAAAAATTTGCCACCCCAAAATGTGTCTCTTTGGCATGAGGATTAATTTAAGCTGATTATTATTATTATTTTTTTTTATTGCGGTACGCAGGCCTCTCACTGTTGTAGCCTCTCCCGCTACGGAGCAACAGGCTCCAGACGCACAGGCTCAACGGCCATGGCTCACGGGCCCAGCCGCTCCGCGGCATATGGGATCTTCCCGGACCGGGGCACGAACCCGTGTCCCCTGCATCGGCAGGCAGACTCTCAACAATTGCGCCACCAGGGAAGCCCTAAGCTGATTACTTTTAAGAAATAGAAGAAGACTCAGGAAGTTTGTTCTTGTTACCTCTTCCTTAACTGCCTAAAAGAATTTAGATAAAGGGCTAGTTCCCAGAATAGAGCTATCACCAGAGATACATGCAAAGAATATGGGCTGGCTATGATAGGGGAGACTCAGCTGGGCCTAGAGATCAAGTCTACTCTGTGTACCATGATCCAGGAAACATCTGTTTACCAAACATTTGCTTTTCCATCTGCATGTGAATTCCCTTTCTCACCTTTGAAGCCCCAATCCACTACCCCCAACATCCTCTTTTGTCTTTAGCTGAAGATGACATTTAAGGTGAGGATTTGGCCACTCTGGCAAGTTATGGGGTTTTCCTGGGTCTGTCTCACGGATACATGTTATTAAACTTTTGTGTGATTTTCTCCTGTTAATCTGTCCCATGTCAGTTTAATTCTTATACCAACTAGAAGAACCTAAGGGTAGAAGAAAACTTCTTCTTTTCCAACACGATATACAAAAGGGATGTAAGAAAAATAACTCAATAAAAAGATTTATACAGGAGACCTTCAAGATGGTGGAGGAGTAACACGTGGAGATCACCTTCCTCCCCACAAATACATCAGAAACACATCTACATGTGGAACAACTCCTACAGAACACCTACTGAATGCTGGAAAAAGACCTCAGACCTCTCAAAAGTTATATATATTTTTTTCCGTTTTCTCTTTTTGGGAGTATGTATACGTATGCTTAGTTGTGCAATTTTGTCTGTATAGCTTTGCTTTCACCATTTGTCCTAGGGGGCTGTCTGTCTGTGTTTTGTTGTTTTTTTCCTTACTATAGTTTTTAGAGCTTGTTATCATTGGTGGATTTTTTTATTGGTTTGGTTGCTCTCCTCTTTCTTCTTCCTTTAATGACTTTTTAATTTTCTTTTTTTTTTTTTTTTTTTGCGGTACGCAGGCCTCTCACTGTTGTGGCCTCTCCTGTTGCAGAGCAACAGGCTCCAGACATGCAGGCTCAGCGGCCATGGCTCATGGGCCTAGCCACTCCGTGGCATGTGGGATCTTCCTGGACCGGGGCACGAACCCATATCCCCTGCATCGGCAGGTGGACTCTCAACCACTGTGCCACCAGGGAAGCCTTGACTTTTTAATTTTTTTAAATATTTTATTTTATTTTAATAACTTTATTTTATTTTATTCCTTCTTTCTTTCTTTCTCCTCCCTTTTCTTCTGAGCTGTGTGGCTGACAGGGTCTTGGTGTTCCGGCCAGGTGTCAGGCCTGTGCCTCTGAGGAGGGAGAGCCAAGTTCAGGACACTGGTTCATCAAAGACCTCCCAGCTCCACAAAATATCAAATGGCTAAAGCTCTCCCAGAGATCTCCATCTCAAGGCTAAGACCCAGCTCCACTCAACAAACAGCAAGCTACAGTGCTGGACACCCTATGGCAAACAACTAGCAAGACAGGAACAAAACCACACCCAATACCAGAGAAGCTGCTTAAAATCATAATAAGGTCAGAGACACCCCAAAACACACCACCAGATGTGGTCCTACCCACCACAAAGACAAGATCCAGCCTCATCCACCAGAACTTAGGCACCAGTCCCCTCCAGCAGTAAGCCTACACAACCTACTGACTCAACCTTAGCCACTGGGGGCAAACACCAAAAACAATGGGAACGAAGAACCTGCAGCCGGTGAAAAGGAGACGCCAAACACAGTAAGTTAAGCAAAATGAGGAGACAGAGAAACACACAGCAGATGAAGGAGCAAGGTAACAACTCAACAGACTAAACAAATGAAGAGAAAATAGGCAGTCTACCTGAAAAAGAATTTACAGTAATGATAGTAAAGATGATCCACAATATGGGAAATAGAATGGAGAAAATACAAGAAATGTTTAACAAGGATCTACAAGAACTAAAGAGCAAGTAACAATGATGAACAACATAATAAACAAAATTTAAAATTCTCTAGAAGGAATCAATAGCAGAATAACTGAGACAGAACAGATAAGTGACCTGGAAGATAAAATAGTGGAAATAACTACTGCAGAGCAGAATAAAGAAAAAAGAATGAAAAGAACTGAGGACTGTCTCAGAGACCTCTGGGACAACACTAAACGCACCAACATTCGAATTATAGGGGTTCCCAAAAAAGAAGAGAAAAAGAAAGGGACTGAGAAAATATTTGAAGAGATTAAAGTTGAAAACTTCCCTAATATGGGAAAAGAAATAGTTAATCAAGTCCAGGAAGCACAGAGAATCCCATACAGGGTAAATCCAAGGAGAAATACACCAAGACATATATTAATCAAACTGTCAAAAATTAAATACAAAGAAAACATATTAAAAGCAGCAAGGGAAAAACAACAAATAACACACAAGGGAATCCCCAGAAGGTTAACAGCTGATCTTTCAGAAGAAACTCTGCAAGCCAGAAGGGAGTGGCAGAACATATTTAAAGTGATGAAGGAGAAAAACCTACAACCAAGATTACTCTACCCAGCAAGGATCTCATTCAGATTTGATTGAGAAATTAAAACCCTTACAGGCAAACAAAAGCTAAGAGAATTCAGCACCACCAAACCAGCTTTACAACAAATGCTAAAGGAACTTCTCTAGGCAGGAAACACAAGAAAGGAAAAGACCAAAAATAACAAACACAAAATAATTAAGAAAATGGTAATAGGAACAGACATATTGATAAATACCTTAAATGTAAATGTATTAAATGCTCCAACTAAAAGACACAGACTGGCAGAATGCATATAAAAACAAGACCCGTATATACACTGTCCAAAAAAGACCCACTTCAGACCTAGGGACACATACAGATTGAAAGTGAGGGGATGGAAAAAGATACTCCATGCAAATGGAAATCAAAAGAAAGCTGGAGTAGCAATTCTCATATTAGACAAAATGGACTTTAAAATAAAGACTATTACAAGAGACAAAGAAGGACACTACATAATGATCAAGGGATAAATCCAAGAAGATGATATAACAATTGTAAATATTTATACACCCAACACAGGAGCACCTCAATACACAAGGCAAATGCTAACAGCCACAAAAGGGGAAACTGACAGTAACACAATCATAGCAGGGGACTTTAACACCCCACTTTCACCAAAGGACAGATCATCCAAAATGAAAATAAATAAGGAAACACAAGCTTTAAATGATACATTAAACAAGATGGACTTAATTGATATTAATAGGACATTCCATTCAAAAACAACAGAATACAATTTCTTCTCAAATGCTCATGGAATATTCTCCAGGATAGATCATATATTGGGTCACAAATCAAGCCTTGGTAAATTTAAGAAAATTGAAATCATATCAAGTATCTTTTCCGACCACAATGCTATGAGACTAAATATCAATTACAGGAAAAAATCTGTAACAAATACAAACACATGGAAGCTAAACAATACACTACTAAATAACCAAGAGATCACTGAAGAAATCAAAGAGGAAATCAAAAAATACCTAGAAACAAAGGACAATGAAAACACAGCAACCCAAAACCTATGGGATGCAGCAAAAGCAGTTCTAAGAGAGAAGTTAATAGCAATACAATTCTACCTCAAGAAACAAGAAACATCTCAAATAAACAACCTAACCTTACAGCTAAAGCAATTAGAGAAAGAAGAACAATAAAGCCCCAAAGTTAGCAGAAGGAAAGAAATCATAAAGATCAGATCAGAGAGAAATGAAGGAAACAATAGCAAAGATCAATAAAACTAAAAGCTGGTTCTTTGAGAAGATGAACAAAATTGATAAACCATTAGCCACACTCATCAAGAAAAAAAGGGAAAAGACTCAAATCAATAGAACTAGAAAATAAAAAGAAATAACAACTGACACTGCAGAAATACAAACGGTCATGAGAGATTACTACAAGCAACTATATGCCAATAAAATGGAAACCTGGAAGAAATGGACACATTCTTAGAAGAACACAATCTTCCAAGACTGAACCAGGAAGAAAGAGAAAATATAAACAGACCAATCACAAGAACTGAAACTGAGACTGTGATTAAAAATCTTCTAGCAAACAAAAGCCCAGGAGCAGATGGCTTCACAGGTAAATTCTAGCAAACATTTAGAGAAGACCTAATACCCATCCTTCTCAAACTCTTCCAAAATATACCAGAGGGAGGAACACTCCCAAACTCATTCTACAAGGCCACCATCACCCTGATACCAAAACCAGAAAAAGATGTCACAAAGAAAGAAAACTACAGGCCAGTATCACTGATGAACATAGATGCAAAAATCCTCCACAAAATACGAGCAAACAGAATTCAACAGCACATTAAAAGGATCATACACCATGAACAAGTGGGCTTTATCCCAGGAATGCAAGGATTCTTCAATATACACAAATCAATCAATGTGATACACCATATTAACAAACTGAAGGAGAAAAAGCATATGATCATCTCAATAGATGCAGAGAAAGATTTGACAAAATTAAAACCCATTTATGATAAAAACCCTGAAGAAAGTAGGCATACAGGGAACTTTCCTCAACATTATAAACGGCATATATGACAAACCCACAGCCAACGTCGTCCTCAATGGTGAAAAACTGAAACCATTTCCTCTAAGATCAGGAACAAGACAAGGCTTCCCACTCTCACCACTAGTATTCAACATAGTTTTGGAAGTTTTAGCCACAGCAATCAAAGAAGAAAAGGAAATAAAAGGAATCCAAATTGGAAAAGAAGAAGTAAAGCTGTCACTGTTTGCAGATGACATGATACTATACATAGAGAATCCTAAAGATGCTACCAGAATACAACTAGAGCTAATCAATGAATTTGGTAAACTAGCAGGACACAAAATTAATGCACAGAAATCTCTTGCATTCCTATACACTAGTGATGAAAAATCTGAAAGAGAAATTAGGGAAACACTCCCATTTACCATTGCAACAAAAAGAATAAAATATCTAGGAATAAACCTACCTAAGGAGACAAAAGACCTGTATGCAGAAAATTATAAGACACTGATCTAAGAAATTAAAGATGATAAAAAAAAAAGGTGGAAAGATACACCATGTTCTTGGATTGGAAGAATCAACTGTGTGAAAATGACTATACTACCCAAAGCAATCTACAGATTCAATGCAATCTCTATCAAACTACGTATGGCATTTTCCATAGAACTAGATCAAAATATTTCACAATTTGTTTGGAAACACAAAAGACTTCGAATAGCCAAAGCAATCTTGAGAAAGAAAAACGGAGCTGGAGGAATCAGGCTCCCTGACTTCAGACTATACTACAAAGCTACAGTAATCAAGACAGTATGGTACTGACACAAAAACAGAAAGATAGATCAATGGAACAGGATAGAAAGCTCAGAGATAAACCCATGCACATATGGTCACCTTATTTTTGATAAAGGAGGCAGGAATGGACAGTGGAGAAAAGACAGCCTCTTCAATAAGTGGTGCCGGGAAAACTGGACAGCTACATGTAATAGAATGAAATTAGAACATGCCCTAATGCCATACACAGAAATAAACTCAAAATGGATTAAAGACCTAAATTTAAGGGCAGACACCATCAAACTCTTAGAGGAAAACATAGGCAGGACACTCTATGACATACATCACAGCAAGATCCTTTTTGACCCACCTCCTAGAGAAATGGAAATAAAAATACAAATAAACAAATGGGACCTAATGAAAATTAAAAGCTTTTGCACAGCAAAGGAAACCAGAAACAAGACAAAAAGACAACCCTCAGAATGGGGGAAAATATTTGCAAATGAATCAATAGACAAAGGATTCATCTCCAACATTTATAAGCAGCTCATGCAGCTCAATATCAAAAAAACAAATAACCCAATCCAAAAATGGGCAGAAGACCTAAACAGACATTGCTCCAAAGAAGATATACAGATTGCCAGCAGACACATAAAAGGATGCTCAACATCACTAGTCATTAGAGAAATGCAAATCAAAAGTACAATGAGGTATCACCTCACACCGGTCAGAATGGCCATCATCAAAGAATCTACAAACAATAAATGCTGGAGAGGGTGTGGAGAAAAGGGAACCCTCTTGCACTGTTGGTGGGAATGTAAATTGATACAGCCACTATGGAGAAAAGTATGGAGGTTCCTTAAAAAACTAAAACTAGAACTACCATACGACCCAGCAATTCCACTACTGGGAATATACCCTGAGAAAACCATAATTCAGAAAGAGTCAGGGACCACAATGTTCATTGCAGCTCTATTTACAATAGCCAGGACATGGAAGCCACCTAAGTGTCCACTGACAGATGAATGGATAAAGAAGATGTGGTACATATATTTAATGGAATATTACTCAGCCTTAAAAAGAAATGAAATTGAGTTATTTGTAGTGAGGTGGATGGACCTAGCGTTTGTCATACAGAGTGAAGTGAGTCCCAAAGAGAAAAACAAATACCATAAGCTAACACATATATAAGGAATCTAAGAAAAATAAAATAAAAATGGTTCTGAAGAACCTAAGGGGAGGACAGAAATAAAGACGCAGACGTAGAGAATGGACTTGAGGGCTTGGGGAGGGGGAAGGGTAAGCTGGGACGAAGTGAGAGAGTAGCATTGACATATATATACACTACCAAATGTAAAATAGATAGCTAGTGGGAAGCAGCCACATAGCACAGGGAGATCAGCTCCATACTTTGTGACCACCTAGAGGGGTGGGATAGGGAGGGTGGGAGGGAGACGCAACAGGGAGGAGATGTGGGGATATATGTATATGTATAGCTGATTCACTTTGTTATAAAGCAGAAACTAACACACCATTGTAAAGCAATTATACTCCAATAAAGATGTTAAAAGAAAAAGATTTATACAAAGAGGCAAAAACAAAAGTGAGTAATTATTATATGAATATTCTGAGCAGCAGAAGGAAAATGACATTAGAGAAATCTAGGTATATAATATATATTATGCATACTTTCCTCGATGCTATATCAAATAGATTCAAGTATTGTATCATTTGTGTTCTAAAAAAATTAAAAGTACTTAAAGCATGGGCTTCCCTGGTGGCGCAGTGGTTGAGAGTCCGCCTGCCAATGCAGGGGTCACGGGTTCATGCCCCGGTTCAGGGGGATCCCACGTGCCGCGGAGCAGCTGGGCCCGTGAACCACGGCCGCTGAGCCTGCGCATCCGGAGCCTGTGCTCCGCAGCGGGAGAGGCCACAACAGTGAGAGGCCCGCATACCGCAAAAAAAAAAAAAAAAAATGTACTTAAAGGCTAATGGTATTCATATTAACACTATATTCGGAATTAAATGTCTTTGTGTTTTTTGCTTTGATTTAAAAAAATGTAAGAGGTGTTATGAGCAACCCAAAGAAAAGAAAAGTAAATACTAAAATCTCCCTGTAAAAATAGAGTACTAAAAACCATGAGAAGTGTATAACATTGTAATTCCACTTTTGACAAATGAAGCATTTTCACGGCATTTCCATGGCAGCCACAAGGGGGAAGCCCAGCCACTCAACACTGGCCAGGATGCAGAAATACAAGGAAAAGTACCTGTGCACTGTGCTTTTCTGACACCCTTAGTGTCATATCACGTGCTTGATCAGAACCTATAGCTGGAATGCAGATAATGTAACTACAACTGATACCTCCTGTTCAAAAAAACTGGAGAAGGTTTATCTAGAATCTCTGAAATCTGCAGAAATATTTTCTTTTTCTTCTCTGATCATTTACTCCACTTCTTTCTAGTTTGGGGCGGGACCCAGTATTTTCAGTATTAATAACAACAACAACAAAAAAGAGCTTGGTCAAATGAATCTGCTAAATATTGATAGAAGTATACCTCAAATGCTTAATAAATTATAATCTGGGATTGTGCTAAATCTATCCAGATTAATAAAACGATTAAATATGGTTATATCAATGATCTCCAGCCATAATAAAGGGACAGTCCTCCACTTCCACTTGTTAAATTTGTCAACATCTCCACCTATATCTGCACTAAAATTAAGTGAACTTAAATTAATACTCGAGCTTGTTTATAACACTCCCTGGTACCAACACTGGTAGAGTTATATAGAAGTCACGATTTGGAAATGACTGATATTCACAGGAAAAGCACCTAAGGCAAGAATTCAATGAACCAGGACTCCTCTGTGACCTGAAGTATAGTCTACTTAGATCTCAAATGAAGACTATCTCTAAGTTAGAGATAAAGAGGGAGGGAGGGGGAGAGGAAGGGAAGGACATAGGGAAGGAAGGAGGGAAGGAATGTCCCATTGTCCCAAGACCATTTGTGATTTACTTCTACATTCTTATCACCGTTATACAGTACACACTCCAGATATGATTAATGCCTGAATACATGAATAAATGAATGTCTAAATCAAACAACAGAATAAACTATTACCTTTAGCTGGACAAATGGAAAATGCCATCCCTTTTCCTGTATTTATCAGTTGCCATTCAAATTTGACAAAATAATTCTGATGATTATACAACCTAACCATCCCCCTAAAACATGTTTTCACCAAGAAGCCTTGTGGTCTCAGTACCAGCTCATTAGCAGATAGCTCAAGTTTTACTGGCAAGACAACTGCCATCACTAGGATGTGCCCACCAGGCATATTGTTCACTGACAGGTGAAAGACCTGTAACACAGCAAAGGCATCCAAATTTAACTAACACCTCTTAACTGAATGGTAGAATTCAGTTAAATGTAAAATGTATATATTATTGATTGACATCAACAATTCTTAGTAAACAATATCAAAATAATTATGAAAGGTAATTAGACTACCATTGAAATATGAATCTACAAATCTACATATTGCTGCACATATAGTTTCTATGTTTGGGGACCAAACATAATATATACTACAATAATTGGGGTAAATATACAAAACGACATTTTGATTCTAGCAAACAGAAATTTGAAAATAAATCTTACTTCCAAAATTTTCCAATGGTGGGAGATTCAAATATCATTGAAACAGAAGTACTAGCTGTAGGTGGAATCACATATGAAAATTGGTTGGTTTTCCGAAGTTCTTGCAAATTGACATCTAACTGGATCAAAATATGAATAGGTAGCATATTAATAACATGTAATAGACGAGTATTTGTTGAGTTCATACAAACATCACCAAAGTTAAGGACAGAGAGCCCTGAAAAAATGAAGAGTTACTAAGCTTAATGTTGACAAACGTGTTCATTGACTTATTTAAGTTTTCATACTATATGCTGATCGATTAATTAGTTAAAAATAGTACTTAAAATAGTTACTATATATCAGAAATTATTAACAGAGCTTTTTATCTAAATGTCCATAATTTGAGATGATTGGCCAAAATTCAATACATATTGTGATTATATGGAAAATTTCATGACAAAATTATTAGCACTAATTATAACTCAGTACATGAATTTGCATACTCCTACACCCTCTCCACTCCCATAAATGCATTTATGTTCACTTATCCAGAACTTACAGAAATTGGTAACTTCCCATGACTCACTGTTTAAATTTTAAGTTTTCCCCTTTAAATGCCAGAAGTTTTTATATCATAACAATCTTAATTATGTCTTATCCTGCTTTTTTAACAGCTTAATTTAATTTTAACTGGTATACAGCAAACTGTACATGTTTAAAGTACAGAATTTCATAAGCATTGACATATGTATACACCTAAATACAGGTGAAATACCTGAAACGATCACTACAATGAAGAGAGTGAACATCCATCACTCCAAAAAATATACTTGGCCCCTTTATATAGTTTCTCCCTACCACAATCCTCTGTATTCCCCCTTTCCAGACAAACACTCATCTGCTTTATGTCATTATAGATCAGTTTGCATTTTCTAGACTTTAATATGAGTGGAATAATATAGCATGTATGGTTTTTCTCTGATTTCTTTCACTCAGCAAACTCTCTAGAGATCCATTTAAGATGTTTCGTGTGTCAACAGTCCATTCCTTTATATTACTAAGTAGTAGTCTATTATAGGTGAATGTTTATGTATCATCTGTTAACACTTTGATTCTTCCCAGGTATGGCCTGTTAAAATTAAGGATGCTAAAACATTTGCAAACAAGTATTTGTTTGAAAATATGCCCTCATTTCTTTTGGATAAATATCTAGGAGTATAATGGATGGATAATATGGTACATGTGTGTTTAAATGTTTAAGAAACTGCCAAACTGCTTTAAAGTGGTTGTATAACTTCATATTCCCACTAGCAGTGTACAAGAGTCCCAGTTTCCTCACATCTTCAGCAATAATTGAAATGGTAAGTTTTTCAGCCATTCTAATAGATTTATAGCAGTATCTCATTGTGGTGTTATTTTGTGTTTCCCTTACAATGAACAATGTTGTGCATCTTTCCATGTGCTTATTTGTCATTATATCTTCTATAAGGAAGGAAGCACATGGCTTATGATCTATTTTGATTTAGTTTTGGCACATGATGTAACTAGCACTACTTTTTTTTTTTTTTAATCACAGCCATACTAACACATGTGACGTGGTATCTCATTGTGGTTTTGATTTGCATTTCACTAATGACTAATGATATTGAGCATCTTTTCATGTGCTTACAGAGCATTTTTATGTCTTCTTGGGAGAAATGTCTATTCAAGTTTTGTGCATTTTTAATTGTGTTTCTTGTTGAGTTGTAGGAGTTCTTTATACATCCTGGATATTAATCACTTATCAAATATACTATTTGCAAATATTTTTCATATTACGAAGGTTGTCTTTTCACTCTATTGATTGTGTGCTTTGATGCACAAAAAAGTTTTTCATTTTGATGAAATCTGGTTTATTTTTTCCTTTGTTGCCTATGCTTTTGGTATCATATCCAAGAAATCATTGCCAAACCCAATGCCATGAAAAATTTCACCTGTTTTCTTCCAAGAGTTTTATAGTTTTAGCTCTTAAGTTTAGATCTTTGATCCATATTGAGTTATTTTTTGTATATGGTCACATTCGTTTTTTTTGTTTTTTGTTTTTGTTTTTGTTTTTAACGTCTTTATTGGAGTATAATTGCATTACAATGGTGTGTTAGTTTCTGCTTTATAACAAAGTGAATCAGTTATACATATACATATGTTCCCATATCTCTTCCCTCTTGCATCTCCCTCCCTCCCACCCTTCCTATCCCACCCCCTAGGTGGTCACAAACCACCTACCTGATCTCCCTGTGCTACGCGGCTGCTTCCCACTAGCTATCTATTTTACATTTAGTAGTGTATATATGTCCATGCCACTCTCTCACTTTGTCACAGCTTGCCCTTCCCCCTCCCCATATCCTCAAGTCCATTCTCTAGTAGGTCTGTAGCATTACTTATTGAAAAGACTATGCTTTCTGCACCTTTTTGAACCTCACTGCCTTTTACCTTTGTCAAAATTAATTTGTCCAATATATATAGGTCTATTTCTGAACCTTACTTATGTTTCATTGTTCTATATTTATGCCAATAACATACGGTTTGGTTTACTATAGCTTTATAATAAATCTTGAAAACAAGCAGTGTTTTATCTCCAACATGTTTTTCCTTTTTCAAAACTGTTTTGACTATTCTAATTACATTGCATTTCCACATGAATTTTAAAATGAGCCTGTCAATTTCTACAAAAGATCCTGATGGGATTTTGGTTGGAACTGTGGTGAATCTGTAGATTATATGGATCGTTTTTGCATATCTTCTATGTCTCTGCATAACTTTTTTTTTTTTTACATCTTTATTGGAGTATAATTGCTCTGCATAACCTTTTGAATAAATGGAATACAGGTACAATAACTGTTTTAGTGTCATTGTCTGATAATTCTAACCTATGTATCAGTATTAATCAGATTTAACTGATTAATAATTCTCTTTATTATGGGTTGTATTTTCCTGCTTCTTATGTATTGTAATCTTTGTTTGGATGTCAATATAGTAAATTTTACCTCATTAGGTACTGGATATTTTTTCATATTCCTATAATATTCCTGAGCTCTGCTCTGGAAGGAAGTTACCTCAAAACAGACTGGTCCTTCCAGATCTTTCTTTTATGAATGTTACCCGGGTCCAGAGCCGTGCTCTAAATAGTAATAATTATTCTCCACTACTGAGGCAAGAACTTCCTGAGTACTCTGCCTCAATGTCCCATGAATTATGAGGTTTCAGTACTGGTTGAGGCAAGCAATACAGAGGTGAGCCAGAAATATTAAGACAGAGATACAAGAACAAGACAGACAAAGTGGGTCTAATAAGATCCTATTTATACCTAGAATAACCAAAGCAATCCTGAAAAAGAAGAGCAAATTTGGAGGACTTGCACTTACTGATTTCAAAACTTACCATAAAGCTACTTATCGACAGTATAGAATTGTCATTGGGATAGAAATACATATCAATGGAACAGAATTAAGAATCCAGAAACAAACCCTGACACATTTGGTCATTTGATTTTAGACAAAGGTGTCAAGGCAATTCAATGAGAAATGATAGTATTTTCAACAAATGGTGCTAGGACCATTGAATATCCATATATTATAATATGAGTTTAGACTCAACTCATACCATAAACAAAAATTTTTAAAACATAAAAAGGAATTGTAGGGGCTTCCCTGGTGGCTCAGTGGTTGAGAGTCCACCTGCCAATGCAGGGGACACGGGTTCGTGCCCCGGTCCGGGAGGATCCCACATGCCGTGGAGCGGCTGGGCCCGTGAGCCATGGCCGCTGAGCCTACGCGTCCAGAGCGCTGCAACAGGAGAGGCCACAACAGTGAGAGGTCCGCGTACCACAAAAAAAAAAAAAAAAAAGGAACTGTAGTCCTAAACATAAGACCTAAAAATATAAACTGTTTAAAAGAAAACAGGAGAAAATATTTGTGACCTTGAGCTAGCTAAAGATTGTTGGGCATGATATCAAAAGCATGATCTATAAAAGTAAAAAATTTAGTAAATTCGATTTCATTTAAATTAAAAAATTCTGTGCTTTAAACAACATTATTAAGAATATGAAAAGAAAAAAAAGCCACAGACTTAGGGAAAATATTTGGAAATCATATATCTGATAAAAAAAACTTGTACTCAGAATACATAAACAATTCCTACAACTCTATAATGAGAAGGTAAATATTCAAATTAAAAATTGGGCAAAGACATTTCTCCAAGATATACAATTTAAATAGTTGTACCTCTAAGTAAATGCATGAAAATATATTCAACACCTTAGTCAAAAAGGAAATGCAAATCAAAATCACAATGAGAGAACATTTTGCACCCGCTAGGATGGCTGTAATCAAAAAGACAGAAAATAATAATTGCTGGTGAAAATGTGGAGAAACTGTAACCCTCATACACTGTTGGAGGGATTGTAACTTGGTGCAGTCACTGTGGAAAATTTTTGGCAATTTCTTTAAAAGTTAGACACAAACTTACCATATGACTCAGCAATTCTACTCCTAGGAATCTAACCAAAAGAAATAAAAACATATGTTCACTAGAAGAATTATATGTGAGTGTTTATAGCAGCAATATTCACAATAGCCTCAAACTGGAAATAGCTCAATGTCCATCAACTGGTAAATGGATAAACAAAATGTGGTATTCCTAATAAAATGAGGTACTATTTAGATACAAAAAGGAACAAAATATTTATACCTACTACCACAAGGATGAACCTTACCAACATTATGCTAAGCTAAAGAAACAATATAAGGGAAACCACATATTATGATTTCTTTTACATGAAATGTTCAGAATAGGCAAATCTATACAGATAGAAAGCTAATTAATGGTTGCCTGGGGCTAGGGCTGGGAATTGGGAGTAACTTGTATATAGACATGAGGGTGATGGCAGCACTGTAAAACTGAATTGTGATGACAGTTGCATAAACCTGTAAATTCACTGAAATTCATTGATTTTCATGCTTTGACCTGGTGAATTTTATGTAATATAAATTATACTTCAATAAATCTGTTAAAAAATTGTTCATTAGGTTGTTATAGATTCTTACCAACAATTACTTGATGAATTTGCTTTGGTGTCAAGATTAAGCTGCAATCATGTTTTTCATGGGGTGAGGATGGGTCTGATTTAAGTCCTTTGAGAACCTGTGAGAAATCACATTATTCCAAAATTAATTGTTCAATATTAGCAAAAGGTATTTTAAGAATTCTCATGGTATAATAAAATGTAAAATATTGCACATGCCTTTCTTCTCAAAGACTTTGTCTCCGTGGATGCTATATTTCTGGTACTTAGCAATTGGTTACACTTGATCCAATGCTGTGCTGAAGATAACTCTTCTATTTCCGCTTCTGAGAATGTGGGTGACTTTAGACCCGATGCTGGCTGTAATCCTATGTCTGTATCATTATATGAGTACATGTGTTTCCTAGTGAAATCATAATAATAATTAACTGAGGCTAGGTCATTTAGAAAATACATCAGTAAATCCAAATATTCCCCATAGTACATGCTGTTACTGACCCACTCAGATCCACTGAAGCAGACGGAAGCACTAATCTGCATAAAATTGCCGTCTGTTAAGGGACCCCATTCTCAAACACCTCCTCAAGGTGTTTAATTTATGCTCATGGTATAATTTATGCTCAAAAGACCCTAGGTATCAGGCTGAGAGTAAACTTTATTTGCAACACATTATTTCTGAGTTCTCTCTTCTGCCCTCTCCTGCTTTCCTCATATTGTGCAGGTTTCTCCCAAAAGAACATTCTCCAAAAATCACATGTGCTGGAATTCCTGTCTCAGAATCTGCTTCTGGGGAAGCCCACCCAAGACATTCCCAAATCAAAAGTAAAAAAGGAAATAAATGCAGTTAAAGTAGTTCAATGTTTTGCTATTTTCATACATGAAAAGTCATTTAAATCACTAAAAAGAACCTAAAGAGTAAAGAAAAAAATTCTGGCTCTACAGGCACCATGCTCTGTTTCATACTGTTTGAGGAAGTGAACTTTACCTCTGTTCTTCTTTCTGCAGGCGCACATTTCTTAAATATTTAATGTACCCTGCATAATGCTTTTCATGTGCTTTCTTTTCTATTTTTTCAAATTTAGTATATGCAAAATCAGGATCCACATAGTTATATATTGGAATCTTTGTGAAAATCGTCCTACAATATGAGCAACACATGTTAATATTTAGGTGTATATATATATGCATTTATTCAATCAGTATTTACTGAGTGCCTCCTATGCCAGGAGTTGGGCACAGAACGGTGAACAGGACAGATTCTAGTCCTTTTATATACCAAGACATTATTACATGTAGAAATAGAATGACATCTAATTTTCTTCTTAACCTAATCACAGGAAATCCCTAAGGTCACTGGGAAGAAGTAGGACCTACCCTAAACCCACTCTTGGAGTATTAGTCAAGTAGGCAATTTGGGCAGTTCTAGATTACAGATGGAACTAGATCTGAATCTGATTAGTGTTTCCTAATAGTCAATTACTTTTAGATCACTGTGATCAAAATCATAAAAGAATATATAGAATAATAAATCCTTTTGTTAAATCATGCTTTCTTAATATCTCAGAGCTTATGAAATAACCATCAGCAATAAATCTATACAGATAAAAAAAATCCAAAGAAGAACTGCAAACTACTCTACATCTCACATTCACTCAACTGGTGCATGCACTTCCTTTCACCTACCACATATTTTCCATAAAAACAAAAAGTACAATTATTCACATCTTTTGGCCTTAGGCTACCTCAGTCTTCAGCAAATTTTATTAATCATTGAGATTCTCACCCTTAATAATTAACTCCTAAGTATAAACCTAGTAGTCATATACAGTCAAATGAAATTTAATCTAATATCTAATATTTCTTCCTGTTTTTGGTAATTTCTCAGTGGTAACAGTAATACAGCTTGAACTGAGTTAAAGACTTTAAGAGAGTGAGGCAATAAGAGAGAAACAAATGCTTTGTTACTCAGATAGTTGTTGATATATTTAAATCTCCCTTCAGGCTCTGGGATCCTTAACCACCGTTAGAACCTAGAAATAATTCCTATATCTGAAGTCCCTCTCTCTGTAACAAGGAGAAAAGGAGGGACTTAAAAAGAAGTAGTACAGGAGGTGCCTAAAGTGACACAGAGCTGCTTACTAACATATCTAAATGCTTATCAGCTCCTTAAAGAATAAACTTTAAGAAATACCTCTGCAACTTTGAGTAGGTGATTTTTTTTAAATGTGCAAAGTACAGACAACAAAAATTACTATGTAAATAAAGCATTTTTCCTCACTTATTTATTAAAAAATTTTTTACTGAATGCCTAATATAACACACTATTCTGAACACAAGACATATACTGCATTAAATAAAACTAGACAAAAATTCTTACCTTATTTTCTTCTCAAAAATTGAAAAGGTAAAAAGCATTAAAAAATAAAACAGCAATTATAATTACAACAACTTAATACACTATAAAATTTCATTACTTAAATGTTCATTACTATTTGCTAGCCAGAAAATAACTGGACTAAATTTTGTATTTCTATTAGCATGGAAAAGAGTAAATTGAGAAAAATAATTATGGCCATGGGATGCTTACGTTAGCCTTCTTCAAAAAAATCCTGGCATTTTGAGATCATCTGATTAATACTTAGACAGGAACAAAATGTTAATGTTAAATTAACACATTATATCTCTATATAGATATATTTGTATAAGCATAAGGAATAATTGAAAATGATACATTTAAAAATTATTTCCAGCAGCTACCTCTGCAGGGTGGGATGAGTTTTCTTTTTTATACTGTATAATTATTTAAAATGGAGTCTGCATAATTTTTATGCGTGTGTGTTTTATGGTACTTGTCAAGTAAAAAAAGAGAGATAAAGACTGCTGTGGATGGAATTTGTAAAATAAAATCATAAAATAGACTATATAAAAACCTAGAATTTTCCAATTGTGGATAATAAAACAATTATAGACTAAAAAATCAAATGGTATTTTAAGAAAATGACTATAAAAGTAAGTGAACTTGAAGACTCACCAAAGGTAAAGAGACAAGTAGAGAAAGCCCAGGGACATGGTCAAGTTTAGACAGTTAAACAAGCAGGCAGAAAAGAAACCCAGTTCATCCTCAAATGTATAAAAACCATTCCTGAGCTAACGGCCCAAATAAAGATGTCAGGTTGACTGGGTTTATTCTCACTAAGCATTGACATGGTAGTAATTTCTTTGAAAATGGGGTAATTTTTAAATTGAGGCTTACTATCACTCATAGTCCTTATAATTGGGGAGGTTTTAGTTCACTTTGGTAAAGCTTATTGAAAATGTGACTTTGAGGGGACTGAACAAAGATGATAGCATAGAGATGAAGATAATGACAATGAAGACGAGAACAACTTGTTTATCACAGTTTAAAATTTTTAATCTTAGATAAATTCAGGCTCTCAGCCATAATTAATGAACATGACTACTCTGAGGACTGTATACATTTCCAAAAGTGATTATTTCTATTCTTCTTCTCTACTTGTTAACAGCATATTTTAAGAATCATCTGGTAAACCATTCACAAGTCCTGGCAAGTACGCAATAGAGATGAGAGGTTAGATGATAGCATTCAGCAACCACTCCTCTGATGTAAAAGAAAAAAAAAAAAAAAGAGAAAATTAAATTTTGCTATTATTATTATTACCATCACTAATTTGTTACAGCAGGATCTGATAAGATCTCTGCATGTCATGCTGGTTATTGTATCTTACAAAATTTCAGGTATTTAATATAGCACATTACCTGAAATGTTTATGCTCTTCTCCAGACCGGATACTTGCAGCTCGGTCATTGGGAAAGGCTATCAGAGCATCCTTTATTAACTCCTTACTTGTGTTATGATTGTGAATGTGTGTCGTGGTTGATTGAAGCATTGCGACAAGTGCATGGTCCTTGTATTTTGCCAAGTCTTTCACCACAAACTGTCCCACAGGATTACTGATCAAAGGGGATATACCTTTTAGAGAATTGAATATTAAGTGTAAATATGTTTTTTTTTTAATTTCCATGAATTAATTACTACACTAGACCACTGGTTCCAACTTAAAGCTAAATCCCTAAGCAAATTCAGAAAATATGAATAATTCATTTAATAAATGGATCTACATAAAACAATTTAGCAAAATAATGCATGCATAAGTAATAAAAATGCATGCAAAAAAACTAAAACATGGTAACTTGAAGGACTGGGTTGGCACACATGAAACTGAAATTTTTATACGTTAAAGAGAGTTGAATATCAGCAATTTCATATGGGTCAATGTATAAGAGATAACTGAGAATTAGTTGAAACAGCAGCAACCAGAAAATCCACGGAATGGTCAAAACCAGTTTACAATATAGACTCAAACAAAGAAGTAAAAGAATAAAATATAAAAACCATTAAAATATTTAATAAATTTTATAGATCACTAAACCAGTGCTAGTCAAAGTTAGATCCTCAAAATGGCAGCATCAGCATCTACTGGAAACATGTTAGAAATACAAATCTTTGGGCTCCAACAAAGACCTACTTAATAATCAACGCTGGGACATAGGACAGAGATATGTTTTAACAGGCCTAGATGCACGTAGAAGCTGAGAACCATTAGATTAGACCACATTTGATATATACAGCTAAGCATTAGTATGTTAAGATAATCCTGTATTAACCAAAAATAGATAAATAAATGGTAAGCACCCCCAATAGCATACCAGGATTAATTTTCATCACAACTTTCTTGGTGGAAGGTTTGCAGACACTACTGAAATATAAACATATCTGATGGAAAGGCTTCAGGGACGAAGACTGCAAATTTTCATCTGTCACTGAGCCAATAATCTCTATAAATTGCTTCACTTTAAAGACTCCAACTTGATGTGGAATGAATAAACATGCCACATTCTGAAAAAAGAAGAAAAGTGACCAATTGCTATAGGCTGAATGTTTGTGAACACCTAAAACTCATATTTTGTTTTTTGCCTTTTTTTTTTGCCACACCGCACGGCACACGGGATCTTAGCTCCTCAACAAGGGATTGAACCCGCACCCCCTGAAGTGGAACTGTGGAGTCTCAACCACTGGACTGCCAGGAAAGTCCCTGAAACTCATGTTAAAAACTCATTGTTAATGCCCTATGGCAGGGGTCCCCAACCCCTGGGCCACAGACCAGTGCCAGTCCCAGTCCGGTCCATAGCCTGTTAGGAACCGGGCCGCACAGCAGGAAGTGAGCAGCGGGCAAGCAAGCGAAGCTTCATCTGTATTTACAGCTGTTCCTCATCACTCGCATTACCGCCTGAACTCCACCTCCTGTCAGATCAGCAGCGGCATTAGATTCTCATAGGAGCCCGAATTCTACAGTAAACTGCGCATGCGAAGGATCTAAGTTGCAGGCTTCTTATGAGAATCTAATGCCTGATGATCTGAGGTGGAGCTGAAGCGGTGATGCTAGCACTGGGGAGCGGCTGCAGATACAGATTATCATTAGCAGAGAGGTTTCACTGCACAGAGACCATAATAAATTAATTGCTTGCAGACTCATATCAAAACCCTATCAGTGAGTGGCAAGTAAAAACAAGCTCAGGGCTCCCACTGATTATGCATTATGATGAGTTGTATAATTATTTCATTATATATTACAACATAATAATAATAGAAATAAAGTGCACAATGAGTGTAATGCACTTGAATCATCCCGAAACCATCCTCCCCACCCTGATCCGTGGAAAAATTATCTTCCACGAAACCGGTCCCTGGTGCCAAAAAGGTTGGGGACCGTTGCCCTATAGGATAGAATTAGGAGATCCGAGCCCTTGTTAAAGAGGGTCCACAGATCTCCCTAGCCCCTTCCACCATGGGAGGATACCACAAGAAGTCTGTGACCAGGAAGAGGGCCCACACCTGACCATGCTGGCACCCCAATCTGGGACGTCCAGCCTCCAGAACTGTTAGAAATAAATTTCTGTTGTTTATAAATTGTGCAGTCTATGGTATTTTCTTACAGCAGCCCAAATGGATTAAGAAAAACTATTGTACTGTTAGGACAAAATAAAAAGCAAATCAAAAAATATTGCTTATAAAACTTTAAGGAAAGCTAATTTATCGTGGTGATATGAAAGTCTTTAGAAATATCATATACAGAATTGACAAACCTTCAAGATACACATTACTGGAAAATTATCTAAGAAAAAATTAAGATTAATGGTACTGAAGCACTTCCAGAACGGCAGATTAAAGACCTCCAAATAGTTACTCATCCACAAACAGAAAGAGAACACTAGGAAAATTGTCAAAATCAACTTCTCGGATATTTGAAAATTACCTAAAATACTGCAAAAGTCCAAAGAGTATTTATTTTTTTTAAATGGCTGAATTCTAAACAAAGAACAGGCTTTGTGGCATTTTTACCTACTGTAATCACATCCTCTTATTCCAAATTCGTGCTCTCCTTGAAAAACAACAGCCTTGCAACTATGGTAACTGTGAAAATGATTAGCCTAGCAGCCATCGAGGGAGAATGGGTTTAAAACTCTCCGAAAA
Source organism: Leucopleurus acutus (assembly GCF_964270905.1). Classification (NCBI taxonomy): domain Eukaryota; kingdom Metazoa; phylum Chordata; class Mammalia; order Artiodactyla; family Delphinidae; genus Leucopleurus; species Leucopleurus acutus. The sequence goes on along the minus strand of NC_139148.1, from coordinate 31,346,346 downwards.
CCCCATCCCCAGAGAAGTGCTCATATGTGTTCTGTCTGAAAGCTAGCTGAAAAGCCTAGTTTGAGAGCATGGCTTTAACTGACCTGATTCAGAGCTCACCCTGTGTGAACAACTCTCTCCCTAGGGTTTTGCCACCCTCCCCTTGAAAAAGAATCAGCTGCAACTGTTGAACATCACAGCAACCTGAGATAGCATTAGCATTTAAGGCTAATAAGAAATAAGAGAATAAACAAAGCCAAAAATGTTCAGAGGGTATTAGAAAAGCTCTGACATATTCCTGGCAATCTAGATTGCCACACACACGTGCAAGAGAGTGTATATCCCCAGGAAAGATTTGAGAAAGATCTAATCTGTCACCTCTGCCTGACTTTGGGACTCGGTACAAGGAGGACCTGAAGCCAGAAAGAGTTGTAAACTACCTGGTAGAACACTGAAGTCATGGCCCACTCAACACATTTATACAGAGGTACTCAGCAAAGGCTGTGAGACATATGGAATCAAGGAATTTAAGGGAGTCTCTGCCCAATCAATAGCTGACCACTAAATTAATTGAGCAACACTTGATAGTCTGCACACAGCAAAGAAAACAACCTTTTCAGAATTAGTCTAGAAAGTCACTAAACAAATAAAACAACAACAACAAAGAGCAAAAATCCTATGGGAGATCTGATTTCCAGAGTTCTCAAATTATATTATTTAAAATGCCCAGTTTTCAACAAAAACGTACTGGACACTCAAAGAACTAGGAAGTTACGGCCAACACACGAGAGGCAATAAACAGAAACTGTCCCTGAGGAAAAACAACTGTTGGACCTATTAAACAAAGACAGTAAGTACAGTACTATAAATATGTTCAAAGGACTGAAGAAAAACATGTCTAAAGACTTAAAGGAAACATGAGAACAACATCTCACAAAATGGAGCATATCAATAAAGTACAGAAATTGTTAAAAAGAACAAATAAAGACAAGGGAATGTAGGAAACTCACAAGTATGTGGAAATTAAACAATACACTCCTAAGCAACTAATGGGTCAAAGAAGAAGTCTCGAAGGAAATTAGAAAATACTTTGAGATGAAGAAAAACTAAAACTCAACATGCCAAAACTTATGGAATGCAGCAAAAGCACTGATTAGAAGTAAATTTATAGCAGTAAGCACCTATATTAAAAAAGACAAAGGCCTTTGTCATGTAATACATGAAATAGAGAATAGAAAACAACAGAGAAAATCAACAAACCTGAAAGTATGTCTTTGAAATGATTAATGATATTGAAAAAAAACTTGAGCTAGACAAACCAAGCCAACAACAACAAAAACTCAATTTCTTAAAATCAGGAATAAAAGAGAGGACATCTTTACCAACTCTACATCAATAAAAAGGAGTATGAAGGAATACAATGAACAATCATATGCCAACCAATTAGATAACCTATATGATATGGACAAATCCTCAGAAAGACACAAACTTCTGAAAATGGTTCTAGAAGAAACAGAAAATCTGAATAGCCTAGGATAACAAGTAAAGAGATTAAAGTAGGAATTTTTAAACTTATGACAAAGAGAAGTCCAGAACCAGATGGCTTTGATGAATTTTACTGAACATTTAAAGAATTAGCACCAATTCTACAAAAACTACTCCAAAAATTAAAGGGAACACTTTCCAAATCCTTCCATACCAGTTTTAGGCTAATGTAAAAAGTAAAGACATTCAAGAAAATAAATCTACAGACTAATGTCCTTTATGAATATATATGCAAAACTCTACCAAACATTATCAAATTGAATTCAGCAACACATACAAAGGATTATCCACACTATGTACAACTATGTAAAACTCCTTTGCCATGTAACATCACATATTCAGTCTTGGGAAGAATTTTTTGGATTAGACTTCAAAAGCACATACAACAAAAGTAAAAAATAGACAAGACTGCATCAAACTAAAAACCTTCTGTTGAGCAAAAGAAACAGTCAACATAGTGAAGAGACAGCCTACAGAATGGGAAAAATATTTGTGAACCATCTAACTGATATAGGGTTAATATGCAAAATATATAAGGAACTCATACAAATCAAAAGCAAACTAATAACCTGGTTAAAAAAATGGGCAGGTGCAGCAGAAACTAGGTGGCGGGTAGGGAGTGAGCAGCTCCGCGTCGCCACTGCACCTACAGTGTGCCTCGGTAGTGGTGAGTCCTGGTACAAGACCACAGTTTGATAAGCCGTCTCCTACTGCATTAAGGATGGCCAACCTCAGCATGAGATAGGCCTCTGGACATTTATGGCTTAAAGTCTTTCTGTAAAAATCTACTACTGGACAGATCTTCAAGATGGCGGAAGAGTAAGAGGTGGAGATCACCCTCTGCCCCACAAATACATCAGAAATACATCTACATGTGGAACAGCTCCTACAGAACACCTACTGAATGCTGGCAGAAGACCTCAGACCTCCCAAAAGGCAAGAAACTCCCCACGTACCTGGATAGGGCAAAAGAAAAAAGCAATAAACAGAGACAAAAGAATAGGGACGGGACCTGCACCAGTGGGAGGGAGCTGTGAAGGAGGAAAGGATTCCACACACTAGGAAGCCCCTTCGCGAGCGGAGACTGCGGTGAGCGGAGGGGGAAGCTTCGGAGCCGCGGAGGAGAGCACAGCAAGAGCGGTGCGGAGGGCAAAGCGGAGAGATTCCAGCACAGAGGATCGGTACCGACCACTCACCAGGCTGACAGCCTTACGCACCGGGGCGGGCAGGGGCTGGGAGCTGAGGCTCGGGCTTCGGAGGTTGGATCCCTGGGAGAGGACTGGGGTTGGCTACGTGAACACAGCCTGAAGGGGGCTAGTGCGCCACGGCTAGCCCGGAGGGAGTACGGGAAAAAGTCTGGAGCTGCCGAAGAGGCAAGAGACTTTTTCTTGCCTCTTTGTTTCCTGGTGCGCGAGGAGAGGGGATTAAGAGCACTGCTTAAAGGAGCTCCAGAGACAGGCTAACAGCGCGGACCCCAGAGATGGGCATGAGACGCTAAGGCCGCTGCTGCTGCCACCAAGAAGCCTGTCTGCAAGCACAGCTCACCCTCCACACCTCCCCTCCCGGGAACCTGTGCAGCCCACCACTGCCAGGGTCCCATAATCCAGGGACAACTTCCCCGGGAGAACGCATGGCGCGCCTTAGGCTGGTGCAACGTCATGCCGGCCTCTGCCGCCACAGGCTCGCCCAGCACTGCGTACCCCTCCCTCCCCCCGGCCTGAGTGAGCCAGAGCCCCCTAAGCAGCTGCTCCTTAAACCCCATCCTGTCTGAGGGAAGAACAGACGCCCTCCGGCGACCGACACACAGAGGCGGGGCCAAATCCAAACCTGAGCACCCGGGAGCTGTGAGAACAAAGAAGAGAAAGGGAAATCTCTCCCAGCAGCCTCAGAAGCAGCGGATTAAAGCTCCACAATCAACTTGATGTACCCTGCAACTGTGGAATACATGAATAGACAACGAATCATCCCAAATTGAGGAGGTGGACTTTGAGAGCAAAATTTATTATTTTTTCCTCTTTTCCTCTTTTGGTGAGTGTGTATGTGTATGCTTTTGTGTGAGATTTTGCCTGTATACCTTTGCTTTCACCATTTGTCCTAGGCTTCTGTCCATCCCTTCCTTTTTCTAAATACTTATTTTTTAATTTAATAACTTTATTATATTTTACTTTATTTTATTCTACTGTATCTTCTTTCTTTTTTCCTTCCTTCCTTGCTCTCTCCTTCCCTCCCTCCTTTCTTTCCTTCTTTCCTTCTTTCCTTCTTTTCTTCTTCCTTCCTTCCTTCCTTTCCTCCCTCCCTCCCTCCATCCCTCCCTCCTTTCTTTCTTTCTTCTTACTTCTACGAATTCTTTCTCTCTACTTTTACTCCCTTTTATTCTGAGCCGTGCGGATGAAAGGCTCTTGGTGCAACAACCAGGAGTCAGTGCTGTGCCTCTGAGGCGGCACAGCCAACTTCAGGACACTGGTCAACAAGAGACCTCCAGGCTCCACATAATATCAAACGGCGAAAATCTCCCAGAGATCTCCATCTCAACACCAGCACCCAGCTTCACTCAATGACCAGCAAGCTACAGTGCTGGACACCCTATGCCAAACAACTAGCAAAAAAGGTACACAAGCCCACCCATTGGCAGATAGGCTGCCTAAAATCATAATAAGGCCAAAGACACCCCAAAACACACCACCAGATGTGGACCTGCCCACCAGAAAGACAAGTTCCAGGCTCATCCACCAGAACACAGGCACTAGTCCCCTCCACCAGGAAGCCTACACAACCCACTGAACCAACCTTAGCCACTGGGGACAGACATCAAAAACAACAGGAACTACGAACCTGCAGCCTGCAAAAAGGAGACCCCAAACACAGTAAGATAAGCAAAATGAGAAGACAGAAAAACACACGGCAGATGAAGGAGCAAGATAAAAATGCACCAGACCGAACATGTGAAGAGGAAATAGGCGGTCTACCTGAAAAAGAATTCACAATAATGATAGTAAAGATGATCCAAAATCTTGGAAATAGAATGGACAAAATGCAAGAAACATTTAACAAGGACCTAGAAGAACTAACCTCAGAGGTTAGTATTTCTACACTGTAGTTTTTAAGTGTTAAGGTTATCTATAGGGCCCATATTCTTCCTGTATTAAATGTCAATTAATCCTTCAATGAAAACTCAGCAAAATGCTTTGATAATAAAATAATAGATAACACATATATAACGCTTATGAATTCGTGGGCACCGTGCTGAATGCCCTACACTTAATCCACAAAATAATCTTATAGTTAGGTATTATTACCATCACAATATTACAGATAAGAAAAGAGGCACAAAGAGGTTACGGAATTTACCCAAGATTACACAACTAGTAAATGGTAGCGCTGGGATTGAAAGACCAGGTGTCTGGTTCCAGAATCTCATGCTCTTACGTACTACATATCGCCTTTCTAGATGGTGTGAGATAAACGTGCTCCAGAACTATGTTGAAACTCATGAACTATCAGGAACTTATCCTCTGATATAAAATTTCTCTTTATCAATCCACCAGCTGGAGAGAGAATAGTCTATAGGTAATCTTTTTGTTTTCATTCTGTAGGAGAAATAATCATGCGTCACTTCACTCTTCTTTTGTAAATTATTTGCTTATTTTTCCCATTTTAAAGGCTTCCCTAACGTCTGAAATTAGAATTTCCCATGCCTTTTGAAGTTTATTTTTCTTAACCTTAAAAATATTTTTAGGAATAGTATGTGCTCCCTGTGGAAGACAAAGAACATAAAAACATTAAAATATGAACTGCTAGCCCTTAATGTACTTATTAGTAAATTTCCACTGCCCAATGTAGAGCCACAAAACGTAGCATCGTAACACAACAACTGTTTCTTCTCACAGATCTACAGGTTGGCTGAGGGGCTCTACTTCACGCTGTAGCTTAGGACCAGAGGGCTGGCTGGGACCTTTTCTAATGGTGATGACAGTTTTAAAACGTGAGGTGGGTCTTACAAGCTGTCACAGAAAGATCTTGCATTCACTTCCATTAAGTTACAAGAGCAAGTCACAGAACTATATGTACACTGTGGCCCCTGTGTTTTTAAAAATTCAACATATTTTTGTAGCACATCTATGTACAAAGAAGCCTCAAATCAGCTTCAGAATGACACACACCAGACAGTTAATTGTGGTTACTTTTGAAAAGGGGGCTGAATTTTCGAGCAATGTTGTAAGGGGGGAGATTGTGATTTATGTGTGTAAGAAGTTTTTATAAGAAGAATATATATGCTATGATTAGCTGTGTCATTAAAACATTTAAATGAGCCTAAGAGAAGAAATAGTAGTTGTGTATCACTCGGATTAAGTAACTGCTAACTGATGCAACAGAGAAAACCTGATATCTGAATGACTTAACACAACAAAAGTCTGTTTCTTGTGCACATAAAATCTGATGAAGGTTGGCAGAGGCTCACCGCTCACAGATGACTCCGAGGTCCCGGCTATGTACGTCGCGTGGCTCCACACCTCAACACGGGCTCTCTCTGTTTGCTGCTGAATGGAAGAGAAAGCACAGAGGTGCCGTACTGACTCCCTCGTGCCTTGGTCTGGAGGTGACCCTTCCTAATTACAAGTGGACTGGGAATATAGTCTCCCCAGGAACCCAAGGAGAGCAAGACAGGATGTGGATGAGGTTTGCAGTCTCCCATAAACTGGTGTATAGTGTGTGCTCAATAAAGAGCAACTACTGCAATTGCTTATGTCAACAACCCTCTTAGTTAGTTGGAGGAGTTTCTGAGAAGGCCAAATTTACCTTGAAATTCACCAAGTTTTTCTTGTGCATACTATGTAAGACATGTTTTCAAATACAGGATTCCATCTAATTTCCAAAAGTACCCTGTACACCTCAGCAGAGAGGGCTTTCACCAGTACCTTTCCGCATTGCCAGTTGCAATAACCTGTTTAATCTCAGTAGGCTGGGAATTTTCTCCTAACTTTTGGTTGTATGGTCAAAATCATAGCCACCCACCACCTGACTGAACATACCTGAACACCCGAACAGGTGCCATTAAGCATATTGAACAAACAGCATCTCCCCTGGGACCGATACAGACAAGGATTACTGGGAGGATGGTGAATTACTTTTCCTTGTTATTCAAAGCTAGCATGTCTGACAAAGAACCATTTTCCACCTCCAAGAAGGACTCCAAGATGGGTTTTTAGGAATTCAGCCTCAGCAGATGTTTGTTTACACAGTGATTTCCTTGGTCCCTCCTCCTTTACCACTTAGGAAGAAGGCTTTGGTTTTGGACCCCTTAATTAAGTTCACTCACCAGTGTATGGATTCAGTGGCCAGATTCAAAGAAGACACTTCATTAAAATCCTACTGCAAATATCACGTTGTTTCAAACAAGGCCTCCCTAGCCTTGGGGTTATAAGCCAAGGCCCTGTAGAGTCCATACCAAATCAGAGTCTCGTCACCAGCAGGTTTGCAAACACTGAGAATGTGGTGGAGGCACCCAGTGGAGATGAGGAGGTGTGTAAACATCACTGTGTGAAGTGAACAGATACATGGAAAGGGCAGCTGCTGTCCCAGGGGTCCACGGTGACGAATGGGATCTGCGGGGAGTCAGGATGCTCCGAGTCAGGGGAGGGCAGGGCATATGGGCTGTCCGTTCCTCCGGGAGCTGACTGCAGCCTCTAGAGGAAGATGCACAGAAGAGCTGGCCAGCAGGTCAGCTTCCAGTCTGGACACGAGGGCACACTGGGGAAGACCCAGGGGCAGGGCGCTGTGATGCCGCAAAGTGCTGGGACTGGACCCCCGTGCCGGGACCGGGGCAATCAGCTCTCAGGGAAGCCTGGGGCGAGGGGCAGGAGGATCCTAGGTAAACGAAGCCCACAGACAATCCCCAAATGGTGTCTGATTCTCATGTTCACCTTCCTTCTTTAGGCCTGCTTTTAATATTTTGGCTACAAGTTCCTCTTTCTTATTGCCTGAGAGACTTCATGGAGCAGTGAGAGGAGAAATGGATTAAGAGACAGAAGGGCTGCCTCAGGCTGGGAGGAGTGGAACAGTATGGGCTCTGGAGGAATTCAGACCGGGCCGTACTCCCGGTTCTGTCACTTTACCAGTCCGGAGAATACTGCAAGTTCTTTGTCTGCCAAGTGGGTTTGACAAGCCTCATCTTATAGAACTGTCGGAACATATGTGATATATGTAAAGCACCTGGCACAGTGGCTGGCGATGTCTGGGTCTTTCATGCATGGCAGTTATTATGATGCTTGTTTTCATACCAGAAGAGACTGGTCTTCTCTGTCCTAGAGATACTCTCATCTCTAGGAATTTTTCATTTTATCCAGGAGATGTCAGAGACTATGCGGGCCTCTAGGACAAAGAAAGCTGAATTAACCGAAGTGCTCCTTAGCAAGTAACCCTGAGTACATTTTCCCTATCAGAGAATGTTGTTTCATTTATGGAGGCAGGGGTTTCACCAGGATGCAAATCAAACCTTACAGAATTTGTGTCAAGGACCAATAATTCCCCTGCCTCCCAAAACCCCCCCGATTTTCATGTGTTTCATCACCACCAAAATCTGGGCCCATTTAGGAGTTCTGCCAGATTACACTCAAGACAAATCTCATATATTAACGCATATATGTGGAATCTAGATAACTGGTACAGTTGAACCTCTTTGCAGGGCAGGAACAGAGACGCAGACATAGAGAACGGACATGTGGACACGGGGGAAGGGGGGGTGGCATGAATTGGGAGATTAGGATTGACCTATGTACACTACCATGTGTCAAATAGACAGCTAGTGGGAACCTGCTGTACAGCACAGGGAGCTCAGCTTGGTGCTCTGTGACCACTTAGATGGGTGGGGGGAAGTCCACCAGGGAGGGGATATATGTATACGTGTAGATGATTCACTTCGTTGCACAGCAGAAACTAACACAACATTGTAAAGCAATTATACTCCAATTAAAAAAACCCGATAACTAATTAATGGAGCGGGCTGGGGCTCCTCCAGCCCAGGGCACAGAGTGCCAGCACAGGGGCTTCTCAGCATCCCACCACAAAGGAGACAATATGCATAAAACACCTGGTTTGTTTGGGCACTGTGTTCACCTGCACTGGGGCAAAAGCACTGGACCCCTGCTCACTATTATCACAGCCTCATCTAGCCCACCATGCAGCCAACTTAAAATTACCTCCCAAGGAGGGATTTGCAAAATAACCAAACCTCAAAGTGTTCTGGCTAAGAGAATTTATACTTCACTGCTCTCATCTGGACTCTCTCCCCACCATCCTCACTGGGTTTTTTCATCACACCACCTTCCTTATATAATAGCGGCTCTTATACTCTCAACGTCTACAGGCAGGTGCAGGGTCTTTTTAATCTTAGCATCATCACTACCAGCACAGAACCTTCCAAAGAGCAGATGCTCAATTACAGATGGGAATCAATGAGGCACTGAGTGAGGAATGTCACTTATTACTATTTAATTTTGTCGGCATTCTTGAATAAGCTAAGGACATCTAGGTGTATATCTTTGAATTTTACAAAGAGAAAGACAAAGGTGAATAAGACAAACCAAAATTTGACTAAACTTTACTTTGCTTTTCATTTTAAAACCACAGCATTCTTTCACATTTCCAAGAAAATTCCTATTCCAAAGCCATATTATCTCAGTCCAGAACCCCAGAAACATACAAGGAGTTTTCACATCGTACTACAGGGTACCTAAACTCTTACGCTTAAACCTGATAAACAACAACAAATATGTGATCCATGTCATTTATAAACTTGGATTCTGAATCTAAAGAAACATTCTAGTGAAAGAAACAACATTTGAAAGATACTAGTGTAAAACAGGAACACAAAGAAGATATATATTATGATCTTTCCAGCCCCAGCTTAGCCTCTCACTACTGAAAAGGTTGGCAGCGTTGGTCAAACACAAAGTGAAGAAGCTGCCTCAGACCTCACTAAGGGTGGGAGGAACTGCTAGACATGACCTTGGAAGGCGCACTGGCCTTGACAAGAGTACCAGCCCTGGCTGCAGCTCTGGCTCGGGCTCGGGCTCGGGCTCTCTCTTCCTCATCTTTCAGAGCCTCCTCATAGAGATCTGGTAAGGCACTGGGGACGGTACCAGTCACCTTGGCCATAAACTCCAGGACTTTCATCTTGCTGGTTTCAGCGTGGGCTCTCCGGCCCCACAGGAGCTCATAGCACGGGAGATCGCTGTCGCACACCTGACGATACACCAGGTACTTTTCCTGCACCAGATCTTCTGTGATAAGCTTCCTGGGCTCCCCAAAGATTATGTGACACCTTCCAACATAAACACCCAAACCATTCAGGAATTCCCAGATCTCCTCCTCAGAGGCGCGGTCGCCATGCAAGAAGATCACACCGAGGACAAGCATCAGAAGCCCATTCTTCCGAAACCGCCCGCCACTGCTCTGACGCCCATCATCGCTGACATGTAGCTTGCTGACAAGGGCATAGGAATCACCACCCGGCTTGACTTCCTTCAACTCAAGACCAAAGACCAGCTGAACGCACTCAGCAGCTCTCCTGAGGATCTCAGGGAACTTCCTCTGGTACCTTTTGTTCACAAGCTTCAGCAAGTCTGCCTTTATAATGGGCTCTTCCACTGTATACTTCTCCAGCAGGAATTCTATCAACATTCCCACCTTCTTGATCAGAGGATCTCTCTGAAAGCTCTCACCGGAGGCTGAAGCCTGGGAGGAATTTTTCCTTGCCTCAACCCGGCCCTTGGCACGCACATCAGATCCTGGGCCTGAAACCCCTGCAGCACAAGAGCTAGTGGCTGGGGCTCCCTGAGGCTCCTGGCGAGTGCCAGCAGCAGGGGAGCTCGGGGGAGTACCCCGAGAAGGAGAAGAGGGGCACGAGGGCGACTCTTCTCTCTGTGCTGCAGTGGCCTGAGCACCCTCGAGATTCTGGGTCTCCCTCCGGGCCTGGTGGCGCTTCTCGCGGGCACGGAGCTTACTCTTCTGCCCCCGAGGCATGACTATGGGCGGGGACAGCAAGCGGGGGAGTGGGCAAGAGAGCAGGTGATGCTGGAACCTGGAGGAGGGAAGGTGAGAGGGTGTGAGCACCTTCAGCAGGGAGGTCCCACCCTGACTTGAAGAAGGCCACTCTGCACGTTTCCTTGAGGGCACTGCTCTAGGAACCACTAGGCTCTTGTTCTTGGTCAGCCTGTCCCCTGAGAACCCAGTGTAAGAAGCGAGAGTGAGTGAGCCTCAGGCTACAGCCTGCCAGCCCTGCCTGTGGCTGACGGCGGTGACCACAGATCCTGGTAGGGTAGGCCCTCTCTGGGTTCCAAGGGTCCCTTTCGTTCACAAACAGGATTGTCACATCGACTCTTGGTAGGGCCAGGACCTCTTTCCTGTGCTGCTCTAAAGGTGACACCTCAAAGCTCCCTGGGGCCCACGAGAAGGAACTGAGTCATGGACACTGTTGGGGTGCACAGCGCTGACAGTTGTGTGGGGCCTGCTCTGTCCTGAACTCGTTGGTCCTCAACCATTCAGCATCCTCATCTTGTCGACACCAAGGGTCTGGGACCCCTCCTGCTGCCCCTGGTGTGGCACCCTCAGACGAAGGATCTCGTCTCCCTTAGAAATGATACAAAGAAATGAGGAGCCTCCGCCTGACAACCATGCTCTGGGCCTTCAAGGGCTGAGCAGAGGCCTGGGCAGGACTCTTTATTATGCCTTTGAAGGGGTGGAAGGGGGGTGTGCTACCTTCAGTCGTCATTCACAGTCCCCACTGGGTCTCCTGGGAGTATCTGGGGGCTCCTTTCTCTCTTGACTTGAGGACATTTCCTCACAGTACGGCCCACAGCTCCCTGAGACTGAACAGTGGAAGTGACGATGGCCTTACCTGGCCACAGCGCCCCTAGTCTCCAGAGGCTGAAAGCTGCAGCAGGCAGGCTGAGGCCCTATAACGTGTGGTCCTCCCTCACGGTCCCCATTTCTCACTCAGGGCAGGGTCTACGGTTCCTCCCTCTGCTGACCCATCACACCAAGATGCTGACTTCCCTGTGAGTTCCGAGTGGGGAACTGATGGGCACTTGTGCCTCACATCTGTGCCCGGGGGCGCCTCTAGGAACGACAATGGAGAGGGACTCTGCGTGGTCCCCGCTGGCACGGGGTGGACTTCCCCCCACAGTCCTCAGCATCTTCTCCGTGAGTCCTGGCAAATCCCGGAAATCCTCCCTCCGCTGATCTGAGTTCGCTTGCATTACATTAAGATTCTCACCTTCCTGAGATCCCCAAGATGAAAGAAAGGGTGAGCCACTGCCAGTCACCCCCGTCCATGCCCTCCCTGGGTTGGTAGCAGGGGCTGGACTGCGTGGGACCCCACTGTTGCGGCATCGTTGGCCTCTTTCACCCTCACTCAGACGGCATCTACGCTCCTCCCTCAGCCCACCTGAGTCTTCTGGCCTCAGATCAAGGCCCACATCTGCCTGGATCCCTGGGGCCCGAAGTGAGGGGTGACACAGCAGGCTACCTCTACCTGGGGTTTCCCAGGGCTGAGGGGGGTGGGAGTTTGTGGGCCCCCACTGCTTTGGGTGGGTGTGCATCTACATCATCCCTCAGTGTCCTCACCCTGACGCACAGCAGGACTTGGACATCCTCTGTGTCTTGACTTGACGTCTATCCCCTCATACTAAGGCCCCCAACTCCCTGAGACCCGCTAGAAAGAAAATTTTCTTGTCTCTCTAGCTACAACTGTGTGTGGACTTGCAATGCTGACAGGCAGGAAGAGATTCTGTGGCCCTCACTATTGTGGTGTAGGTGGTCCCCTCAATTCTCAGGGTCCTCTCCTTGGTTCCTGGCATTACCTGGAAATCCTCCGGCTGCTCACCTGAGCCCATACTCCCATCAAGGAGGTTCCTCACCTCCCTGCCATGGTCCACGAAAACGTGAGTGATATTCATCAGGTCACCATGCCTGAGTCTCCCTCCCAGGTCTGAGAGTAGGAATGAGATTCTATGTAGTTCACTTCTTTCTGGGTGGGGCTCCCTCACGTTCACTCGGTGTTACCACCTTGACTCTCGTTAGGAACCAGGCTTCTTCCCTATGTTGAATGAGGCCTCTCCCATTAGACCCAAACCCTGACGTCCCTGAGACCACCCTTGGAGGAACTGAGAGGGCAATTCAGCCTGAGAGCTCTAAACCTGGCTTCCCAGGGCGAAGGCAGAGGTGGCACTTTGTGGGGTCTCCTCTGTTCTGGGGGAGTCGGTTGTCTCATTCCTCACAGAGAATTTGTGCCTTGACATCGATCATGGCCTGGGACTCCCCTTCTTCTGCTGAACCGGGCAGCCAGCCCTTAAAGCAAAGCCCTCATCTCCCTCAGACCCCACAGGCAGAAGTTAGGGGGCACCTGAGCCTGCCAGCTCTGCCCTGGGCCTCCCGGGGCTAACGGCAGGGGCAGCATGAGATGCAGCTCTCTCCACTGTGTATGGAGCAGTCTCCATTTCCTCACTCAGGATCTTCACCTTGACTCTGAACCCTGCCTGGGACTTTGCCCTCTGCTGACGTGAGCCCATGACCGTCAGAAAAGGTCCTCATCTTCCTGGGACCTGAGCTTACAGTCAGAGTGAGCCTCATTCTGCCAAAGCTGATCTGGGGCTCGGCTACACCTGGTAACAGCAAGGGTGGGACTCTCCAACCCCACTGTTCTGGAGTTGGTGGCTCCCTCAGTCCTCATTCAGGACTCTGGCGTCCAGTCCGGGTAGGGTTTGGGATTCCTCCCTCCACTGACCCGAATCTACATGCCTCAGACCACAGCTCTCACCTCCTTGAGTAGCTAGAAGAGAAGTCGGGGGCTCCACATCCCGGCTACCTTATCTGGGGACTCCCAGGTCTGAGAGCAGGGCTGCTGATTTGTGCAGTTCCCTGTTTTCATGAGAGGTCTGCTTACTAACACTGATGGTCCTACCTCTGCTTCTTTTAGGGCCAAGTCTCCTCCCTAAGCTTAATGGGGTTGCCTTATCTATCTATCTATCTATCCATCCATCCATCCATCCATCCATCCATCCATCCATCCATCCATCCACCTGTTGTTTTACATTTCACACCCATTACGCATTTACTTCGTAACTGGTAGTTTGTATCTCTTAACTGTCCTCACCTAATTTCTCTCCTCCCCCCAACCACGTTTGCTCTCTGTATCTATAACTGTTTCTGTTCTGTTGTTCATTTGTTTTTTCAGCTTCCACGTGTAAGTGAAATCATACAGTATTTGTTTTTCTCTGTCTGACTTATTTCACTTAGCGTACAGAACACCCCCTTGGTCCACGCCCCCGCCCTTTCTTTTTGGCCGCACCATGTGGCACGTGGGATCTTAGTTCCCCTACCAGGGATCGAAGGTGCGCCCCCTGCAGTGGAAGCGAGGAGTCTTAACCACTGGACCGCCAGGGAAGTCCTGCCCCCTTTCCATAAAGGCCTTTCTCTACCCGAACGTTCCCTAGGCCCCAACCCCACTTCCCACCCCAGGCAGAAATGAGGGGTTCTCTCAGCCTGAATTACTCTAGAGCATCGCACGAGTGAAGGCGGGAGGGGGCCCCGTGCAGTCACGCCTTTCGGAAGGAGGGACCCTCGTCAGCTCTGAAGGTCCCACTTTTCACCTGCTGGGGACAAGACTACATCCTTTGCCTAAGAAGCCGCCCCCTCCAGACAAAGGCCCTCCACTCTCTGAGGCCCTCCAGACGGCAACTCCTCTGGCATATAGGTCAGATCAGGGTCTCATGCTGCTGATGGCAGGCAGGGGCGGGAGGCAGGGGTCACCTTTGTTATGGGGAGAGGGGGGAGGGAAGGTCCCTGCAGGCTACATTCAGGTTCTCACCGTGGCTCCGGACGAGTCCTGAAAACCCACACTCGGACGAACAAACGCCGCGGCTCCCGGTCGGGCTCCTCGCTTCCGAAGCGGAAATCCGGGGGAGCCGCATCCGGCGCTGCGTGGGGTATCCGAGGGCTGACGGTAGGGGCGGGACTCTGTGGGAACGCCCACTGTTCGGGGTTCAGCGGCCCCTGCCTCCTGCCAGTGCCGTCTATCAGACCCCGAGACCCCTCCGTCTATGGTCCTGGGTCCTCCAGCCTCCGAACCAAGCCCTCACCTCCCCGAGGCCCTAGTGGGGGAAAGTCAGGGCGCTGCTCCGACCATCTCTGCCTGACAAGACGGGCGCCACCCTGTGAGCCTTCCTCCTTGGGGGAGAGACCCCCTCATTAGCACTGAGGGTCCTCACCTTGACTCTGGTTATGGCCAAGACGTCCCCCTCTGCAGAACTGGAGTCTGATCCTGCTAGATGAGGTCCTTCCCTCCCTGAGATCACTCGGGTGGAATGAGGGGATGACTCAGCAGTAGCTCTTCTGGGTCTCCCAGGGCTAAGAACTGTACAGAATTCTATTTGGCCCCCTCTGCTTTTGGGGGTCCCCTCATAACACTCAGCATCATCACATGAATTCTTGTTAGGGCTCAGGTCTCTATCTCTCTCTCTGCAAAACTGAGGCCAACCCCATTAGACAGAGACCCTCACCTCACTGAGACTTTCCAGGCTGAAATCAACCTGACATCTATGGCCAGAGCTTCCCGGGGATGACAGCATCAGAGATTTTTCCGGGGCCTCCTTTTATGCTGTGCGTGCTACCCTTAGTCCACATTCAGATCCTCACCTTGACACAGGATCAATCCTGTAACTCCAATCTCTGCTTTCCTGAAGCTGCTTGTCTTACATCAAGGTCCTACTCTCCTAAGAATTCCAAGTTGAAAGTCAGGGTGATCCTCATATGACCATAGTCCATTGGGGCCTCCAAGAACAGGCAGCAGGGATGCAACTCTATAGGACCTCACTGTTCTGGCTGGGTCCTTCCATGATTCCTCACTCAACATGCTCACTACATCTAACAAAGCCTGGCACTCCTCCTTCTACGGAACTGAGGTCACTCTCCTTAGTCTTTGGATAACTCCTATATTCAGGGGTGATTGTCTCCTCGGTCCTCATTCATGGGGGTTCTTATATCAGCTTCTGTCTCTTGATTAAAGGCTTCCTGGGAAACGCATATTCCTAGAAACATTTGACCGGTTACCCTATTGCAAATCTTGGGAGAAAATGGGTCTCTGTCCCGAAAGTGATGTAAGATTAGGAAAATACAGCACAAATTAAGGAACTCAGGACAGATGTTATGCTGTCAGAGAAAAAAAGCTGATATATTCCTTCTCTTCACCAGCTAGACTTAGGGTAGTTCTAAAATATTTACTTTCTACATAGAAGGATAGAGCCAGATAATCTTGTAAGCCCCTGATCATTTGAGGGTATCTGATTTTGCACATGCAGATGATCATATTGTACCGAGCATTATCTCTTTCTCTCCTTTATTCATATCTCTTGTTTATTTCGGTATTCGTACTGCTGTGGGTATGTATTCCAATCCAGTGTTTTGGTCACAGAGTCCTTCTTTTCATCACTCAAGATACATTTTGAAGTGTTAGAAGACAGTGAATTAACTGACTCATGATCAGCCTCAGGCTGGGAGGAGTGGAATGGCGCAAGCTCTGGACAAATTCAGACCAGAGGTCCAGTCCCAGCCATGTGACCTATTAGCTGTGTGAACTCAGGTCCATCACCAAGCTCTGTGAGCCTCAGGTGAAGTGGCTTTGTTAAGCCCTATTTTGCAGGGCTAGTGGCATGCAGGTAATGTATGTAAAACACCTGGCACAGCGCCTGGACCACATTGAGACTTTACACAATGTCTGTTTTTACCATGATTATGATTATTTTGGCTGCAGACGATACCACCCACCCTGAAGGAATTTTTAAATCCAGGAGATATCAGAGAATATGTGGCATTCTAGGACATGGAACACCAAATCAGTCCAAAATGCTGTTTACAAAGAATCTTTAATTTCCCCAATAAATCAAATATGAAAATTATATTTTCCTTCCAACTGAATGAAATTCAAATATTCTAGAATTTGCTTCCAAGACTAACTCTTTCTTCCTTCCAAGCTGCCCTTTCATTAAACTAAACAACCCCTATCGTCATTAACTTTACCGTCACCAAAAATCTACACCTCTCGTAGACTTTGCGGAATTACAACCAAAAAAAAAAAAAAAAAACTGAATGTGAATGCCCTTTTAATAGAATGGGCTCTGACTCCTTGTCCCCCAGCAAAGAGTATCAGCCCACTGGCTTCTGAGTTTCCAGTTTCAGACTACTGTCACCTTTATTTCAAAGACACTCCTTGGAGATGATGTGCATAAAACACCTAGGTTGTGCATTGTGTTCACCTGCACTGGGACAGGAGCACGGGGCACGTTCCATCCCTGCCCCGGGTGGAGATTTCTCTCTGGTTTACTCATGGTTTCCAAGTAACTGTTAAGGGCAGTTTTCCATTCCAGGCTTAAGTCTCTCAACTCTGAGACCCACCATCTGAGGGTCTGGCCCCTGTTCAGTGTTTCCACAGCCTCACTGGCTGGCTCACCATACGGCCTAACTTAAAATTATCTCCCACTGCAGGACTTTTATATTGTCCTAAAGTCTCAAAGTGCCTTGCATCAGGACATTTACACTAGACTCCTCATGAGGAACCCCTCAACCCCCACTTCTTACCCCTTATTTTTATTGGGCCTTTAGATCTTCGTTCACCAGCTGCTTTCTATGAATGCTGCTCTTAGACTCTAGAATTCTACAGGTAGGGGTTGGGTCTATGTTTCTTAGCATCCCCAGTACCATCCAAAAGCCTTCTGAAGAGCAGACGCTAAATTGATATTTGAACAATTAAAGATCAGGGCTTCCCTGGTGGCACAGTGGTTAAGAATCCGCCTGCCAATGCAGGGGACACGGGTTCGAGCCCTGGTCCGGGAAGATCCCACATACCGCGGAGCAACTAAGCCCGTGTGCCACAGCTACTGAGCCTGCGCTCTAGAGCCCGCGAGCCACAACTGCTGAAGCCCACGTGCCACAACTACTGAAGCCCACGTGCCTAGAGCCCGTGCTCTGCAACAAGAGAAGCCACCGCAGTGAAAAGCCCACGCACCGCAATGAAGAGTAGACCCACTCGCCGCAACTAAAGAAAGCCCTTGCAGCAACCAAGACCCAACGCAGCTAAAAATTAATAAATTAAAAAAATAAAAATAAAAAAAAGAGCACATGTGCAAGAAGGCAAAATACTGTGATTTCACTTCTCCCACATTCTTAAATAAGCAAATCCAGGTATATATACTTCAATTTTACAAAGAAAGACTAAAAGGAATAAAACAAACAAGAAGTGAATACCTCTTCAGATTTTTTTTTCTGTATCTCATGATCACACAGACTTTACTGTGGAATAATTTCCTTTTTCACAAAAAATCCATATTCCAATGTTCCGAATGACAAGAAATGATTCAAGGATTTCCAGTTTGTGTTACATAATACCAAAATTCTTATTTTTCAACCTGATAAGCTGCACTAAATGTGTGAGTCATATCATTAATAAACTTAGACTCTGAAGCTAAACACATCTTTAATTGAAAGGAACAACATTTAAAAATAGAAAAAAGAAAAATCTCCGATTTGTGCATATTGTCTAGGAACACAAATATATGTTGTGTTCCCATGAGCCACACCTTGGCCCTCCGCTAGTTGGAAGACTGACTGCTTTCTTTAAATACAATGTGAAGTATCCGCTCAGCCTTCACTAGGGACCGGAGGAGCTTTGGGACATGCCCTGGAACACCCACTGGCCAGCGTAGCAGTATGAGCCCTGGCTGCAGCTCTGGCTCAGGCTCTCTCTTCCTCATCTCTCAAAGCCTCTTCATACCAGGATGGGAAGGCACTGGGCTTGGTATCACTGACATTAGCCCCAAACTCACACATTCTTTTATATATCTATATCCATAACTATCCTGGAAGCACCCATATTAGTTTACAAAGATCATGCTCATTCTTTTTTATAGCTACATAGTATAGTACTCCACTCTGTGAATATACCATGTTTTTATCAATTAATATATTCACGGACATTGCAGTATTTTCACATTGTTGTGGATGTGTCTTCGGGGTTAATTTCTGAAAAATTGGAGTTACTGGCTCAAATGTAAATGCATATTTCCTTTTGTTGTATCGCCAAATTCTGTTTATGTTCTAATCTCATTCTTTGACGTGTAGCTGTCCAGCTACACGTCAAAGAATGAGATTAGAACATTCTCTAACATTACATACAAAAATATACTCAAAACCAATTGAAGACCTAAATATACGAGTGGAAACCATAATGCTCCTAGAAGATAACATGGGTGGAACACTCTTTGACATAAATCATAGCAATATTTTTTTGGATCTGTCTCCTAAAGCAAAGGAAATAAAAGCAGAAATAAACAAATGGAATATAATTAAAGTTAAAAGCTTTTGCACAGCAAAGGAAACCATTGACAAAATGAAAAGACAACCTGTGGAATGGGAGAAAATATTTGAAAATTATATGATCAATAAGGAGTTAACATCCAAAATATATAAACAGCTCATATAACTCAACAGTTAAAAAAGAAAAACCAAATAACCCAATCAAAAAAATGGGCAGAAGACCTAAACAGACATTTTTCCAAAGAAGACATACAGATGGCCAACAGGCAAATGAAAAGATGGTCAACATCATTAATCATCAGATAAATGCAAATTAAAACTACCATGAGGTATTATTACCTCACACCTATCAGAATGGCCATCATCAAAAAGAACAGAAATAACAAATGCTGGCAAGCATGTGGAGATCTGTACACTGTTGGTGGGAATGTAAATAGGTGTAGCCACTGTGGAAAACAGTATGGAGGTTCCTCCAGAAACTAAAAATAGAGCTACCATATGACCCAGCAATTCCACTCCTGGGTATGTATCCAAAAGAAACAAACAAACAAACAAAAAACAACAACCCCACCCCCTCACTAAGTTGGATGGTCTCCTTCAGGTTCTCGATGGTTCTCTGAGCCTGAGGGTTTCCACCGCTCATCTACCCTTCCCCCCAGCTTCGTCTACATGCCTCTGACCCCACCCTCCCAGTCCAACCTCTCTGTTTAGTAAGAAGGTGCCTGTGTCTGGCAGAGCCAGGATAGGATGAAGAGACAGTCCTTCCCAGCCGCCCAGATAGTCAAGAGTTTTGACCGGATCTTTGAGCACACACCAAGACTGTGAGGGGCCAGAGGAAAAGCACAGACTATGGTGCTGAAAGGGATTAATAAGGAACTTAGTGATTTGGCCCGTGACCCTCCAGCACACTGCTCTGCAGGTCCAGCTGGGGATAATATGTTTCATTGGCAAGCCACAATTATGGAAGCTAATGAAAACCCATATCAAGGTGGTGTATTCCTTTTGACAATTCATTTTCCTACAGACTACCCCTTCAAACTACCTAAGGTTGCATTTGCAACAAGAATTTATCATTCAGACATTAACACTAATGGCAACATTTGTCTCAATATTCTAAGATCACAGTGGTCTCCTCCTTTAATTGTTTCTAACGTTCTTTCATCCATTTGTTCACTGCTATACGATCCAAACCCAGATGACCCCCCCCCCCCAGTGCAATAGACTGCATGAATCTATAAAACAGAGAGAGAGAAGTACAAAAGAATTTCTCAGGAACGGACTCAGAAGTATGCCAGGTATGCTACCTTAAAGTCAGAATAACCTGCATTATAGCCAGAATAAACTTTAAATTACTGTTAAAAAAGGAAAAAAACACTAATTCGAAAAGATGCACGCACCCCAATGTTCATAGCAACATTACTGACAATTGCCAAGATGTATATACCACATCTTCTTTACACACACACACACACACACACACACACACACACAATGGAATACTAGTCAGCCATAAAAAAGAATGAACTTTTGCCATTCTGCAACAACATGGATGGAGTTGGAGGGTATTATGCTAAGTGAAATAAGTGAGATAGAGGAAGGAAAAGACTGTATAATACCACTTATATGAATGATTTCAAAAATAAAGCAAACTAGGGAAATATGACAGACTCACAGATATAGAGAACAAACTAGTGGTTACCAGTGGGAAGAGGGAAGGGGGAGGGGCAGGGGAAGGATAGGGGATTAAGAGATACAAAATACTATATATAAAATAAATAAGCAGGCTTCCCTGGTGGCACAGTGGTTCAGAGTCCGCCTGCCGATGCAGGGGACACGGGTTCATGCCCTGGTCCGGGAAGATCCCACATGCCGTGGAGCGGCTGGGCCCATGAGCCATGGCCACTGAGCCTGCGCGTCCGAAGCCTGTGTTCCACAACGGGAGAGGCCACAACAGTGAGAGGCTGGCGTACCGCAAAAAAATAAAATTAAAATAAAAAAATAATAAATAAGCTACAAGGATATATTGTACAACAAAGGGTATATAGCCAATATTTTATAATAACTGTAAATGGAATATAATCTTTAAAAATTGTGAATCACTCTGTTGTATACATGAAACTTATAAAATATTGTACATCAACTATACCTCAATTAAAAAAGATCTACTCTCTTAACAACTTTCAAATATACAATACAGTATTATTAACTATAGTCACCATGCTGTACATTACATCCCCAGGACTTCTTTATTTTGTAAATGGTTTGTACCGTTTGGCCATTTACACCCATTTCATCCATCCTCCACCCCACACCTGTGGCAACCACCAATCTGTTCTCTGGGTGTTTTTTTTTTTTTTTTTAATTTCCACATATAAGTGAGATCATATAGTATTTGTCTTTGTCTGTCCCTCTGTGTTACTGCAAATGGCAGGATTTCCTTTTTTTTTAAATGGCTGAATAATATCCGAGGGAGAGTGAGAGTATGACTGTGTGTGTGAGTGTGTGTGTATCACATTTTCTTTATCCATTAATGAACACTTACGTTGTTTTCATGTCTTGGTTATGGTAAATAAATGAATATGGGGGGGTTGTGCAGATAGCTTTTCAAAAAAGTTGTTGTTTTCTTTTCCTTCAGATAAATTTCCAGGAGTGGAATTGCTGGATCACACGGTAGTTCTATTTTCAATTTTTTCATGAACCTCTATACTGTTTTCCATAGTGGCTGCATCAATTTACAGTCCCATAAAATCATATTTTCTTGAATAATTTAAGCACATCCTAAATGCAAAAGGTATATATCTTTTCCTAACTTTAAAAGGTGTATATCTTTTAAATTTTGGAAAAGAAAGACTGAATGGAGTACGCCAAACCCATAAGTGAACAACTTTAATTTGTTTTCTCTATCTTCTTATCCTATTTTACTGTGGAGTTCTTTCACATTACCAAGGATATCCCTATTCCAATTCCATGCAGTCTTGTTCTGGATCACATAGATGATTTAAAAATTTTCAATTTGTATTTCAAAAAACAAAATTCTTACTTCTAAATCTGATAAAGAGCAGTAAGTGTGTGCCCATGTCATTCATAAGCTTATGTTCTGAATCTAAATAAACTTTCTTTTGAAAAGAAAATCACTTGAAAATTACCAAAAAAATAAGCCAACAGGAATTTATGCATATCAGGAACACTGGTTAACAGGCTTTTCCAACCACAAAGTGACGAATCGGCCTCTACCTCACTAGGGGTGACAGGAGCGACTGGATGTGGCCCTGGAATGTGCACTGGCTGTGGCAGTAGTGCCAGCCCTGGCTGCAGCCCTGGCTCGGGCTCTCTCTCCCTCATCTCTCAAAGCCTCTTCATACCAGGATGGGAAGGCAGTGGGGACCCTATCATCGACCTTGGCCAAAAACTCCAGGATTTTCATTTTGCTGGTTTCAGCTTGGGCTCTTGATCGCTGTCACGCATCTGATGATACACCAGGTATTTTCCTGCACCAAATCTTCTGTGATAAGCTTCCTGGGCTCCACCAAGATGAAGTGCCTCTTTCCATCAAAAACACCCAAAACATTCAGGAATTCCCAGATCTCCTCCTCAGAGGCGCGGTCGCCATGCAAGAAGATCACACCGAGGAGAGCCATCAGGGGCCCATTCTTCCGAAACCGCCCGCCACTGCTCCGACGCCCATCATCGGTGAGATCTAGCTTGCTGACAAGGGCATAGGAATCACCACTCAGCTTGACTTCCTTCAAGTCAAGGCCGCAGACCAGTTCCATGTGCTCAGTGGCTCTCCTTAGGATCTCAGGGAATTTTTTCCTGTACATTTTGTTGACAACCTTCAGCATGTCTACCTTCATGATGGGTTCTTTTATATTTCTGCAGTAGGAATTGCATCAACATCCCTGCCTTCATGGTTAGAAGGTCCTTCCGTAAGCTCTCAGTGGAGGTTGAGGCTTTAGAGCGACGTGCACTTTCTCATCTTGGCTCTTGACATCTTTTTCGGACATTGTGCATGAAACGGCTGGGAAGTAACGATGGTGGATGTGGATCTCTGAGGCTCCTAGGAATGCCAGCCACCGGGGAGTCCAAGGAAACATCCCCAAAACAGGAGAGGAAGAGAAGGGGGACTCTTCCCTGCTCAGTGGTTTGAGCACCCTGGAGATCCTGGGTCTCACCCCGGGCATGCTGGCATTTCTCACGAGCACTGAGTTTACTCTTGTGACCCTAGGGAATGATGAGTGTGATCAGGAACAGCAGGCGGGAGTGTGGGTGATGCCCGCACTTGGAGGAGGGAGGAGGAGGGGGAATGAGATGGTGTGAGGACCTTCAGCAGGGAGATTCCACGTAAGCTTTAACCAAGTCCATCTCTGCAGGTTTCCTTGAGGGCACTGCCCTAGGACTCTGCAGGGCTCTTGTTCTCCTGGTCAACCTGTCCCTGAGAACCCAGTGGAGAAACGGTGAGCCTTAGGCTGCAGCCTACCTGCCCTGTGTTTTACTGACTAGGGTGACAGCATGGTTGATAGTGGGTCCACTTGTGTTTTTCAATGTAGGGGGTCTTCTATGTTTAGCTTCAGGATTATCATGATAGCTCTTGGCAAGGCCTGGAAACTCCCCTCTCTGTTACTCTAAAGTTGACACCCCAAAGCTCTCCAGGACCCACAAGAAGGAAGTGAGAGGGGCACCTCAGCCCACCACTCTTATCAGGGGGAACCCAGTAGTTAAAGCTCTGTGGGTACCTCTCTGTCCTGAGCTTGTTAGATCCTAAGTCATCATTTGGAGTCCTCACTTGGATACCGCACAGGGTCATGGACTCTTCCTTTTGCTGACTGGGGGCTGGACCTTCAGACCAAGGATCTCACCTCCTTCCAGAACTCATAAAAAATGGGATGGGGATCCATGAAAGAAATAATTGATAAGCTAGATTTCATTCCCTTAAACTTCTAATCTGCAAAAATACACCATCAAGAGAACAAGAAGATGAGCTACAGTCTCAGAGGAAATATTTGCAAAAGACAGATCTGATGAAGGCTTTTATCCAAAATATACAAAGAACTCTTAAAATTCAATAAGAAGGAAACTAACAACCTGATTAAAAAAATGGACAAAAGATATGAACAGATACCTCACTAAGGAAAATATACAGATGGCAAACAAGCATATGAAAAGATGCTCACCATCATGTACCATTAGGGAACTGCAAATTAAAATTACAACCAGAAACCACTACGTGCCAAAATCCAGAGGACTGACAGCACCAAATGCTGGTGAGGATGGGATTCAACAAGAACGCTTTCATTGTTGGTGGTGATGCAAATGGTATAGCCACTTTGGAAGCCAGTTTGCAAGCTTCTCAGTAAACTAAACATATTCTATACTGTTGGTGGGAATGTAAATTGGTCCAGCCACTATGGGAAACAGTATGGAGGCTCCTCAAAAAATCAAAAATAGGGCTTCCCTGGTGGTGCAGTGGTTGAGAGTCCGCCTGCCGATGCGGGGGACGTGGCTTCGTGCCCGGGTCCGGGAGGATCCCATGTGCCGCGGAGCGGCTGGGCCCGTGAGCCATAGCCGCTGAGCCTGCGCGTCCGGAGCCTGTGCTCCGCAGCGGGAGAGGCCGCAGCAGTGAGAGGCCCGCGTACCGCAAAAAAAAAAAAAAAAAAAAATCAAAAATAACATATGATATTATCGGCAATCCCACTACTATCCAAAGGAATTGAAATCAGGACCTTGAAGAGATATCTGCATTCCCATGTTCATTGCAGCATTATTCCTAATAGCCAAGCTATGGAAGCAACCTAAATGTCCACCGACGGATGAATGGATAAAGTGTAAAGTATACATACAATGGAATATCATTCAGCTTTAAAAAGAAGCTAAAACTTCTCCAGCTATGGCAGCGTGAATAAATCTAGAGAACATTATGTTCCAGTGAAATAAGCCAGACACAGAAGGACAAATACTACATGATGTCATTTATATGAGGAATCTAAAATAGTCAAAGTCAGAGAAGCAGAGTAGAGTGGTGGTTGCCAGGGGCTATGGAGATGGGGAAAATGAGAAGGTTTTAATCAAAAGTTACAAAGTTTCAGTTATGCAAGGTAAATCCTAGGGATCTACTATACAGCATAGAGTTTACAGTTAAGAATACTATATTGTACACTTTCTAACAGGTTAAATCTTATGGTAAGTGTTCTTATCACACACACAAAATAAAAAGGGTGGGAGGAAACATTTGGAGGTCATAGATATGTTTATGGCATAAACTGTGGTGACTGATAGTTTCACAAGTGGATACTTATCTCCGAACTCATCAATTTGTATACATTAAATACGTACGGTTTTTGTATGTCCATCCTACCTCAATAAATTGTTTTTTTTTTTAAAAACCAACTAAACATACTCTTACCATACAATCTAGTAATCATGCTCCTTGGTATTTATCAAAATGAGTTGGAAACTTACATCCACACAAAAACCTGCACACCGATGTTTATAGCAGCTTTACTCATAACTGCCAAAACTTAAAAGCAACAAAGGTGTCCTTCAGCAGGTAAATGGATAAATAATGGAATACTGTTCAGTGCTAGAAATAAATATCAAACCATGAAAAGACATGGAGGAACCTTAGATGTGTATTACTAAGTGAAAGAAACTAATCTTAAAAGGCTACATGCTGCGTGATTCCAACTACATGACATCCTGGAAAAAGGCAAAACTATAGAAAAAGCAAAAAGACCAGTGGTTGCCAGGGGTTGGGGGCAGGGAGGGATGAATAGAGCACAGAGAATTTTTAGGGTAGTGAAATTACTCTGTATGACACTATAATGGTAGATACAAGTCATCATACGTTCGTCGGAACCCACAAAGTGTACAACACCAAGAATGAAGCCTAATGTAACTCTGCACTTCGTGTGCTAATGATGTGTCAATGTAGCTTCATAGATCGTAGCAAACGGCCCACTCTGATGGGGGATGTTGATAGTGGGGGAGGTGTGAGCTGTGTCGGGGAAGAGGGTACATGGGAACTCCTTGTACTTTCTGCTCCATTTTGTTGTGAACCTAAAACTGCTTTAAAAAAAAATAAAGTGAACTAAAAAAAAACTGATGGGGGGTGGTGGTTGTTGCTCAGCCTCACACCCTTCCCTGGGGATTTAAGTCTTGAGTGCAGGTGCAGGGCCAGTTTTCCCCTCTATGCAAGAGTGGGTGGGCCTCTCAGTCCTCACTCAGTTTCCTTGATTTGACTCCTGGCAGGGCCTGAGGCTCCCCTCTTTCTCGACCTGAGGACATTTCTTCAGAGAAAGGCTCTTATTTCCCTGAGATCCAATAGGAGGAGGTGAGGGTGGCCTTACTTGGCCACACCTGCCATGCCATGAGTGACAACTGTATCAGGCAGGTTGAGACCATATGATGGTGATCCCACTCAGGGTTCTAACTCAGTACCCTAAATCTGACTCACGTGAAGGCCTAAGATTCCCCCCTCTGCTGCCCTGGGACCTCCCCCTCAAACCAAGTTCCGCACTTTTCTGTGATCCCCGAGAAGGATATGAGGCCGTCTCTTCCTGACATTTACACCAGGATCTGTCACGGCAACAGGGAGGATTCTGTGAGGTCTCCGCTGATATGGGTTTGGTGGGCCCTGAACTCTTCAGGGTGCTCACCTTCCTCCTGGCGCACCTTGGAAATCCTATCTCTACTGACCTGAGTTGGCCAGCCTCAGGCCAAAGTCTTCACTTTCTCAACCTCTTACGTGGAAATCAGGTTCAGCCACATCTTGCCAAGGCTGTCTGGGGACTCTGAGGGCTGACGGCAGGGTCAGGAGTCCATGGGACACACTGTTCGGGGGTGGCGGGTGTGCTTCCTTCATTCCTCATTCAGGGTCCTCACCACCACATGTGGCAGAGACTGGGGCTCCTCCCTCTACTGACCTGAGCTCATCCTCCTAGGTAGGACTCACAAGTCCCTGAGAACCCTGAAGAGTAAGTGAGGGCATGCTCAGGCTGACAACTTTGCCTGGCATGTTGCTCTCCCCAGGCCACCCGTAAGGGGCCCTTCATCGTGGCTCCTGTTTCTTGATTAAAGGCTTCCTGGGAAAGGGCCCATCCCTGCAAACTCTTGACCGGTTTCCCTATTGCAAACCCTTCAGAGACTGGGTCTCCGTCCCAGGAGTGATGTGAAGTAGGGAAGTTGTAACGCAAGGCAGGACGGATGTGCTGTCAAAGAAAAAAAATACATTGGTTTTTCCCTTCTCTTTACCAGCAAGACTTAACCTTTTATGTAACTTCTCTTTGAATAGATTTAACTTCCAAATGCGAAGGGCTGTCCAGCATGATTTTCTGAGCCCCTGATCTTTTGAGGTTATCTGACTTTGGATATGTAGATGATCATACTGTCACTAAATATCTTCCTCTGCTTTCTTCACCCTTTTCAACTATTTTGAGACGCTTATTGCTGTGCTTATGTATTCCCATCCAGTGTTTTGGGCACAGAGTCCTCCTTTTTATCACCTGAGATATATTTTGTAGTGAGTGAGAAGTAAGGTGAATTAAGGAACACAAAGTTGGCCTCGGGCTGGGAGGAATGGAAAAGTGTGGGCGTCAGACTTAGTTAGGCCAGGAGTCTAGTTCCAACACTGTCACTTAACAGCTGTGTGAAATTGAACACATTACCAAACTCTGTGAGCCTCGGTCTTTTCATCTGTGAAATGGGTTTGAGAAGCTCTGCCTTGGGGACTGATAGAATTTATATAATGCCTGTGAAGTGCCTGGCCCATTGCCTGGCCGGTACTGAGACTTTCAAGGATGCCAGTTCTTACTATGATTAATTTGTCCCCTGGAGTTTCAACCCACTACACTGAGATTTAACTTTCAATCCAGGAGATGCCAGAGAATAAGCAGGGCTCTAGGGCAAAGAAACCCCTATCAGGCAAAATCCTGCTTAGCAAGGAAAACTAGTATTTCCCTGTTAGAGTATGTCATTCAAGGTCAACATGAGGTAGACTTCCTCAGTAGATGCAACACGAAGCTCTAAAATGTTTCACGGACCTAAAACTTACCTCCCTCTCAGTTGCCCTTCTTTATAAACCACTCCCACTTTCATTCATTTAACCACCCACGAATATCTATTCCTTGCCTAGAGTTTGCCAAATTACAATCAAGATAACTTAATTTGAATGATTTTTTTTAGTGGAATGGGCTCTGGCTCCCCCAACTAGGGCAAAGAGTGCCAGTCCAGTGGCTTCTGGGCATCCCCCCTCAGGGGAGTACCACCCTTATTTCTCAGAAACTCCCTGGAGACATGACAGCGTGAATAAAACATCTAATTTGCATAGTGTTCACCTGCACTGGGACAAGAGCACAGGACACATTCTATTCCTGCCTCAGGTGATTTCTCTCTGATTTACCCACAACCCCAAAGTAAAAGGAGACCTCGAAGATATTGCAGGTTTGGTTCCAGACCCCCAAAATAAAGTGAATAGCACAATAAAGTGAGTCACAAGGATTTTTTGGTTTCCCAGTGCTCTTACAAAATTTATGTTTACACTATACTGCAGTCTATTAAGCGTGCAATAGTATTATGTCAAGGAACAATGTACATACCTTAATTAAAAAATACATTTTTGCTAAAAAATGCTAACCATCATCTGAACCTTCAGCGAGTCCATCTTTTTGCTGGTGGAAGGTGTGAAATATTGTGAGAATTACCAAAATGTGACACAGAGACATGAAGTGAGAATACGTTGTTGGAAAAATGGCACTGAAAGACTTGCTGGAAGCAAGGTTGACACAAACCTTCAATTTGTTAAAAAAAGAAAAGAAAAAGCACTATCTGTGAAATACAATAAAGCAAAGCACAACAAAATGAAGTGTGCCTGTAACTGCTAAGGGCAGTTTCCCATTCCAGGCTTTGTCTTTCAACTGTACGGCCCACCATCTGAGGATCTGGCCCCTGCTCCAAATTATCAGTCTCATCTAGCCCACCACGCACCTAACTTATAATTACCTCCCACTGAAGGACTTACATTTTTCCCAAGGCCCACCACTGCCTTGCATCAGGGAATTTACATTCGACTGCTATCATGTGAAACCACCCCTTCTCCTTTCTTATCCTGTCTTTTCATTTGTCCTTTTGGTCTTAGAGTATACATCACCATTTTCTTTATATGATAGCTGCTTCTCGGCTCTATAATTTTATGGTCAGTGGCTAGGTCTCCTTCTTCTCAGCTCTCACAGTACTAGCAAGGAGCCTTCTAAGAGCAGATGCTCAATTAATGTTTGGGGAATAAACGAGCCTGTGAGCATGAGGTCTAATTTATTATGATTTAATTCTACATTTTTGAATGAGCCAAGCACATACTGTTATTTCTAATTTTATAAAACAGAGTAAAAGGAATTAGTAAACCAAATATTGACCATCTTACTTTTTCTATACTATACTACATACAGTATACTATACTATACTTAACTTTTTCACATTTTCAAGGAATTGCATATTGCAATGCCATGTTATCTTCCACCAAATTACTAAATAAGATGGAAGTTTTCCCAATATGTTTTACAAAACAGCAAAACTCTTATTCTTAAACCTGATAAACAACAGTAAGTGTGACTGATGTAATTCATAAACTTACATTCTAACGCTAAATAAAATTTCATTTAGGAGTAACGTTTGAAAAACAGCAAAAAACAAAGACGTATTTCCAAACTCCCCATACAGAACAGGAACACAAAGGTATTATACAGTGTTCCCTCTGTCACACCCAGCCCTACACTACTTGAAATATTGAATGCTCTCTTCAGCCACAAAGTGCAGAATTTGCCTCAGATTCTGTGTGGGAGGAGCTGGACAGAACACTGGAACATCCACTGGCTTGGGCTCTCTCTTCCTCATCTTTCAAAGCCTCTTCATACCAAGACTGGAAGGCACTGGGGACGGTGTGATTGACCTTGGCCAGGAACTCCAGGACTTTCATCTTGCTGGTTTCGGCATGGGCTCTCGGGCCCCACAGGAACTCGTAGCGCGCTGGATCACTGTTGGCCACTTGCCGGTATTCCAAATACTTCAGCTTCACCCAATCTTGGGTGATGAGCTTCTTGGGCTCCCCAAATATGAAGTGCCTCTTCCCAGTATAGACTCTCATCTTATTCAGGAATTCCCAGATATTCTCCTCTGTGGCGCAGTTGCCCTTCATGAGGATCACAGCCAGAATGTACATCAGGAGACCGGTCTTGGGTAACCCGCTGCCGCGGCTCATGGTCCCATCGTTGGGGAGAGCCATTTTGCTGACAAAGGTATAAGTATGCTTGGTACGGTCGACCTTCTTTAAGTCAACACCAAATAGCATCTCCATGCTGAAGGAAGCTCTTCTGAGGATCTCAGGGAATTGATTTTGGTACTTCTTAGCGATAAACTTCAGCATATGTGCTTTCCTAACAGGCTTTTTCATTTTATACATGTGCACCAGGAACTGCACCAACACACTCGCTGTCCTCCTTAGAGGGCCTTTTCGAGACCGCACGGCGGAGACGGGGGCCTGAGAGGAACTGTGCTTTTTCTTCATTTGGCCTTTGGCTCCTTTGTTTGATCTTGCGGGAGAAACACCTGCAGGATTAGTAGTGGTGGCTAGGGCCCTCTGAGGACTCTTGAGAGTGCTACGTGACTTAGCACCCGGCTTTCTCCGAGTAGTAACCCCAAGAGAAGGACATGAAGACGAGGTGGCTTCCTCCTCAGCTGCAGTGGCCTGAGCACCCGTCAGACCCTGGGTCCCACTTTGGGCCTGGCAGCGTCTCTCACGGGTGCGGAGCTTACTCTTCCGCCCCCGAGGCATGGTGACTGTGGTCAGGGACAAAAGGCAGGAGTGCAGGTAGGACAGCGGGGTGATCTGGCAGAGATGCGAGAGGATGAGAGGGAGTGAGTGCCTACAGCAGGGAGGTACCACCCTGCCTTTAAGAGGGCCGCTTTTCAGGTTTCCATGTGGGCCCTGCTCTACGAACACACAGGACTCCTGTTCTGATCACCCTGTCCACTAAGAACCCTGTGGAAATAATTAAAGTGAGCCTCAGGCTGCAGCCTGCCAGCCCTGCCTGGTGCTTATTGGGGCTGAGAGCAGCAGTGGGCAATTATCTAGTCCTTGTGGAGCCCCCTCTACTCTGGAGCATTGGGGTCCCCTCAGTTCATATGCAGGACCATCATATCAACTTTGGGCAGGGCCTGGGCCCCCTCCTCTGTGCTACTCTAAATTTATACCTCAGACCCAGATCCTCATCTTCCTGGGATACCTTAAGAAGAAGTGAAGGGGCACCTCAGCCTAGCACCCCTGCCAGGGGGCACCCACAGCTGACAGCTCTATGGGACTCTGTCCTGGGCTCCTTGGGGTCCTCAGTCCTCATTCACGGTCCTTGCCTTGGCTCTCACCAATCTGATACCATCAGAAATAAAGGAGGGGAAACCCGGGAGCCGTGCAAACAAAGAAGAGAAAGGGAAATCTCTCCCAGCAGTCTCAGGAGCAGTGGATTAAATCTCCACAATCAACTTGATGTACCCCGCATCTGTGGAATACCTGAATAGACAACGAATCATCCCAAACTGAGGAGCCGTGCGGATGAAAGGTTCTTGGTGCTGCGGCCAGGAGTCAGTGCTGTGCCTCTGAGGTGGGAGAGCCAACTTCAGGACACTGGTCAACAAGAGACCTCCAGGCTCCACATAATATCAAACGGCGAAAATCTCCCAGAGATCTCCATCTCAACACCAGCACCCAGCTTCACTCAATGACCAGCAAGCTACAGTGCTGGACACCCTATGCCAAACAACTAGCAAAAAAGGTACACAAGCCCACCCATTGGCAGATAGGCTGCCTAAAATCATAATAAGGCCAAAGACACCCCAAAACACACCACCAGATGTGGACCTGCCCACCAGAAAGACAAGTTCCAGGCTCATCCACCAGAACACAGGCACTAGTCCCCTCCACCAGGAAGCCTACACAACCCACTGAACCAACCTTAGCCACTGGGGACAGACATCAAAAACAACAGGAACTACGAACCTGCAGCCTGCAAAAAGGAGACCCCAAACACAGAAAGATAAGCAAAATGAGAAGACAGAAAAACACACGGCAGATGAAGGAGCAAGATAAAAATGCACCAGACCGAACAAGTGAAGAGGAAATAGGCAGTCTACCTGAAAAAGAATTCACAATAATGATAGTAAAGATGATCCAAAATCTTGGAAATAGAATGGACAAAATGCAAGAAACATTTAACAAGGACCTAGAAGAACTAAAGATGAAACAAACAATGATGAACAACACAATAAATGAAATGAAAAATACTCTAGATGGGATCAATAGCAGAATAACTGAGGCAGAAGAACGGATAAGTGACCTGGAAGATAAAATAGTGGAAATAACTACTGCAGAGCAGAATAAAGAAAAAAGAAAGAAAAGAACTGAGGACAGTCTCAGAGACCTCTCAGACAACATTAAATGCACCAACATTCGAATTATAGGGGTTCCAGAAGAGGAAGAGAAAAAGAAAGGGACTGAGAAAATATTTGAAGAGATTATAGTTGAAAACTTCCCTAATATGGGAAAGGAAATAGTTAATCAAGTCCAGGAAGCACAGAGAGTCCCATACAGGAAAAATCCAAGGAGAAATACGCCAAGACACATATTAATCAAACTGTCAAAAATTAAATACAAAGAAAGCATATTAAAAGCAGCAAGGGAAAAACAACAAATAATACACAAGGTAATCCCCATAAGGTTAACAGCTGATCTCTCAGCAGAAACTCTGTAAGCCAGAAGGGAGTGGCAGGACATACTGAAAGTGATGAAGGAGAAAAACCTGCAACCAAGATTACTCTACCCAGCAAGGATCTCATTCAGATTAGATGGAGAAATTAAAACCTTTACAGACAAGCAAAAGCTGAGAGAGTTCAGCACCACCAAACCAGCTTTACAAGAAATGCTAAAGAAACTTCTCTAGGCAAGAAACACGAGAGAAGGAAAAGACCTACAATAACGAGCCCAACACAATTTAGAAAATGGGAATAAAAACATACATATCGATAATTACCTTAAATATAAATGGACTAAGTGCTCCCACCAAAAGACACAGATTGGCTAAATGGATACAAAAACAAGACCCATATATATGCTGTCTACAAGAGACCCACTTCAGACCTAGAGACACATACAGACTGAAAGTAAGGGGATGGAAAAAGATATTCCATGCAAATGGAAACCAAAAAAAAAGCTGGAGTAGCAATTCTCATATCAGACAAAATAGACTTTAAAATAAAGACTATTAGAAGAGACAAAGAAGGACACTACATAATGATCAAGGGATCGATCTAAGAAGAAGATGTAACAATTGTAAATATTTATGCACCCAACATAAGAGCACCTCAATACATAAGGCAAATACTAACAGCCTTAAAAGAGGAAACTGACAGTAACACATTCATAGTAGGGTACTTTAACACCCCACTTTCACCCATGGACAGATCATCCAAAATGAAAATAAATAAGGAAACACAAGCTTTAAATGATACATTAAACAAGATGGACTTAATTGATATTAATAGGACACTCCATCCAAAAACAACAGAATACACATTTTTCTCAAGTGCTCATGGAACATTCTCCAGGATAGATCATATCTTGGGTCACAAACCAAGCCTTGGTAAATTTAAGAAAATTGAAATTGTATCAAGTATCTTTTCCGACCACAACACCATGAGACTAGATATCAATTACAGGAAAAGATCTGTAAAAAATACAAACACATGGAGGCTAAACAATACACTACTTAATAACAAAGTGATCACTGAAGAAATCAAAGAGGAAATAAAAAAATATCTAGAAACAAATGACAATGGAGACACGACGACCCAAAACCTATGGGATGGAGCAAAAGCAGTTCTAAGAGGGAAGTTTATAGCAATACAAGCCCACCTTAAGAAACAGGAAACAACTCAAATAAACAACCTAACCTTGCACCTAAAGCAACTACAAAAAGAAGAAAAAGAAACCGCAAAGTTATCAGAAGGAAAGAAATCATAAAAATCAGATCAGAAATAAATGAAAAAGAAATGAAGGAAACAATAGCAAAGATCAATAAAACTAAAACCTGGTTCTTTGAGAAGATAAACAAAATTGTTAAACCATTAGCCGGACTCATCAAGAAAAAAAGGGAGAAGACTCAAATCAACAGAATTAGAAATGAAAAAGGAGAAGTAACAACTGACACTGCAGAAATACAGAAGGTCATGAGCGATTACTACAAGCAACTCTATGCCAATAAAATGGACAACTTGGAAGAAATGGACAAATTCTTAGAAATGCACAACCTGCCAAGACTGAATCAGGAAGAAATAGAAAATATGAACAGACGAATCACAAGCAGTGAAATTGAAACTATGATTAAAAATCTTCCAACAAACAAAAGCCCAGGACCAGATGGCTCCACAGGCGAATTCTATCAAACATTTAGAGAAGAGCTAATACCTATCCTTCTCAAACTCTTTCAAAATATAGCAGAGGGAGGAACACTCCCAAATTCATTCTACGAGGCCACCATCACCTTGATACCAAAACCAGACAAGGATGTCAAAAAGAAAGAAAACTACAGGCCAATATCACTGATGAACCTAGATGCAAAAATCCTCAACAAAATACTAGCAAACAGAATCCAACAGCACATTAAAAGGATCACACACCATGATCAAGGGGGGGTTTATTCAAGGAATGCAAGGATTCTGCAATATACGCAAATCAATCAATGTGATAAACCATATTAACAAACTGAAGGAGAAAAACCATATGATCATCTCAATAAATGCAGAGAAAGCTTTTGACATAATTCAACACCCATTTATGATAAAAACCCTGCAGAAAGTAGGCATAGAGGGAACTTTCCTCAACATAATAAAGGCCATATATGACAAACCCACAGCCAACATCATCCTCAATGGTGAAAAACTCAAAGCATTTCCACTAAGATCAGGAAAAAGACAAGGTTGCCCACTCTCACCACTCTTATTCAATATAATTTTGGAAGTTTTAGCCACAGAGAAGAAAAGGAAATAAAAGGAATCCAAATTGGAAAAGAAGAAGTAAAGCTGTCACTGTTTGCAGATGACATGATCCTATACATAGAGAATCCTAAAGATGCTACCAGAAAACTACTAGAGCTAATCAATGAATTTGGTAAAGTGGCAGGATACAAAATTAATGCACAGAAATCTCTTGCATTCCTATACACTAATGATGAAAAATCTGAAAGTGAAATCAAGAAAACACTCCCATTTACCACTGCAACAAAAAGAATAAAATATCTAGGAATAAACCTACCTAAGGAGACACAAGACCTGTATTCAGAAAATTATAAGACACTGATGAGAGAAATTAAAGATGATACAAATAGATGGAGAGATATACCATGTTCTTGGATTGGAAGAATCAACATTGTGAAAATGACTCTACTACCCAAAGCAATCTACAGATTCAATGCAATCCCTACCCAACTACCACTGGCATTTTTCACAGAACTAGAACAAAAAATTTCACAATTTGTATGGAAACACAAAAGACCCCAAACAGCCAAAGCAATCTTGAGAACGAAAAACGGAGCTAGAGGAATCAGGCTCCCTGACTTCAGACTATACTACAAAGCTACAGTAATCAAGACAGTATGGTACTGGCACAAAAACAGAAAGATACATCAATGGAACAGGATAGAAAGCACAGAGATAAACCCACGCACATATGGTCACCTTATCTTTGATAAAGGAGGCAGGAATGTACAGTGGAGAAAGGACAGCCTCTTCAATAAATGGTGCTGGGAAAACTGGACAGGTACATATAAAAGTATGAGATTAGATCACTCCCTAACACCATACACAAAAATAAGCTCAAAATGGATTAAAGACCTAAATGTAAGGCCAGAAACTATCAAACTCTTAGAGGAAAACATAGGCAGAACACTCTATGACATAAATCACAGCAAGATCCTTTTTGACCTGCCTCCTAGAGAAATGGAAATAAAAACAAAAATAAACAAACGGGACCTAATGAAACTTCAAAGCTTTCGTGCAGCAAAGGAAACCATAAACAAGACCAGAAGACAACCCTCAGAATGGGAGAAAGTATTTGCAAATGAAGCAACTGACAAAGGCTTAATTTCCAAAATTTACAAGCAGCTCATGCAGCTCAATAACAAAAAAACAAACAACCCAATCCAAAAATGGGCAGAAGACCTAAATAGACATTTCTCGAAAAAAGATATACAGACTGCCAACAAACACATGAAAGAATGCTCAACATCATTAATCATTAGAGAAATGCAAATCAAAACTACAATGAGATATCATCTCACACCAGTCAGAATGGCCATCATCAAAAAATCGAGAAACAATAAATGCTGGAGAGGGTGTGGAGAAACGGGAACACTCCTGCACTGCTGGTGGGAATGTGAATTGGTACAGCCACTATGGAGAACAGTATGGAGGTTCCTTAAAAAAGTACAAATAGAACTACCATATGACCCAGCAATCCCACTACTGGGCATATACCCTGAGAAAACCATAATTCAAAAAGAGTCATGTACCAAAATGTTCACTGCAGCTCTATTTACAATAGCCCGGAGATGGAAACAACCTAAGTGCCCATCATCGGATGAATGGATAAAGAAGATGTGGCACATATATACAATGGAATATTACTCAGCCATAAAAAGAAATGCAATTGAGCTATTTGTAATGAGGTGGATAGACCTAGAGTCTGTCATACAGAGTGAAGTAAGTCAGAAAGAGAAAGACAAATACCGTATGCTAACACATGTATATGGAATTTAAGAAAAAAAATGTCATGAAGAACCTAGGGGTAAGAAAGGAATAAAGACACAGACCTACTGGAGCACGGACTTGAGGATATGGGGAGGGGGAAGGGTGAGCTGTGACAAAGCGAGAGAGAGGCATGGACATATATACACTACCAAACGTAAGGTAGATAGCTGGTGGGAAGCAGCCACATAGCACAGGGATATCCGCTCAGTGCTTTGTGACCGCCTGGAGGGGTGGGATAGGGAGGTTGGGAGGGAGGGAGACGCAAGAGGGAAGAGATATGGGAACATATGTATATGTATAACTGATTCACTTTGTTATAAAGCAGAAACTAACACACCATTGTAAAGTAATTATACCCCAATAAAGATATTAAAAAAAAAAAAGAAATAAAGGAGGGTTCACATACACCTGACTTCCATACCTGGGCTACCAGCACTGCAAGCAAGGAGGGGGGCACTCCCTGTTGTCTCCTCTGTTTGTGGGTGAGTGGTATCATCACTGTTCTTTCAGGGTCCTCACCCTGACTCCTATAAAGCCCTGGGTTTCTTCCCTCTGCAGAATTGAGGCTATTCAATTAGTCCAACACCCTCACATCTCTGAACTCTCCAGACAAATGAGAAGAGTGCTTCAGCTTGACAGATACTCTTGGTTTCTACTCAGAACACGGGCAGAATTTATGAGACCCTACATTTTAGAGTCGGTGTTCACCTTAGTCCTCACTCAGGTCTCTGACCCGAACTCTGTGTAGGACTTAGGACTCCTCCCACCAATAACCTGGGTAGTCCAGCCTCAGAGCAAAGCCCTCAATTCCCTGAGTCCCTAGAGGGGGAAGTCAGGGTCCTACATATATGACTACCCCTGGCTGGAGCCTCCCACAAGTGTAGGGGTGCTGCTTTGTGATGCCACCCCTAAATGGGGTGGCATCATCAGTATTTAGGGCCCTCACCTTCACCTCAGTTAGGACCTAGGTATCCTCCATCTGCAAGATGGAGTTACTCCCTAGACCTAGGCCCTCCCAGCCCCGAGACATCTCAGGCAGAACTCAGTTTGATGGCTCTATTGGGGCTTCCCAGGGCCTACAGCAGCAGCGAGACTTAGTGCAGTTTGTTATGGGCCGAGTGGCACCTCTCACACCCCACTCAAAGTCTTCACCTTGACTCCAGACCAGTACTGGAAATTTTCTCTTGGCCGCCGGAGGCATGGCCCTCAGATGAAAGTTCTCACTTCCTGAAACCTCTGAAGCCGAAGTCAGGATGACTCACATCCGGCCACAACTACTCAGGGTCTCTGACAGCTGACAGCAGGGGCGGGGGTCTGTGGTACTCCAGTGTTCTGGAGCCGGTGGTCCCTAGGTCCTACATACAGGGTGCCCATCTTGGAATCTGTCAGAGCCTGGGACTCCTCCCTTTACTGACCTGTGCCCACAAGTTTCACCTCCTTGAGCTCCTGGGGGTGGGGGGGAAGTCTGGGCCTGCTATATATGACCACCCCGGCCTGGAGGCTCCGGGAACTGAGTGCACGGGTGCAGCTTTGTTGCCATCTCTACTCCCTCATTAGCGCTCAGGCCCCGCCCCTCCTCCCGCCCCCCACCCCACCCGCCGCCTTGACTTCAGTTAGGGCCTAGGTTTCCTTGATTTACAGAATCAGGAAATTCTCTCTTAGATTAAGGCTTTCCCCCTTGAGAATTTCCAGGCAGAACTCAGCCTACCAGTTTTTCAGGAACCTTTCACTTTCGATCACAGAGGCGGGATTTGTGGGGGTAACCTTTGTTATGGGAGGGAGGAAGGATCCCTTGGGTCCGCATTCAGGTCCTCACATTGACTGCAGAGCAGTCCTGGGAATCCGCCCCTGGCCGAACAAACGCCGTGAACAACCGTCCGTCTCCGCCCCCGGAGCGGAAGTGTGGGAGCCACTACCGGCTGCGGCTGCCTCGTGCGGGGTTCCAACGGCTGACGGGACGCGCAGGGCTTTATGGGATCCCGGGGTTCAGAGGTCAGCCGTCCCATGATCCTCCCTCGCGGGTCTCTCCGGGCCATCTATTAGAGCCCGTGACCCCTCCCTCTGTGGTCCCGAGTCCTTCAGCCTCCAAACAAAGCCCTCACCTCCCCGAGTCCCTAGTGGGGAAGGCAGGGCGTTGCTCTGACCATCTCTGCCTGACAAGAAGGGCGCCACCCTGTGAGCCTCCCTCCTTGGGAGAGAGACGCTCTCATTAGCACTGAGGTCCTTACCTTGACCCTGGTTTGTCTGGTTATGGCCAAGACCCCTTCCCTTGCAGAACTGGGACCTGATCCTGATAGACAAAGCCCTTCCCTCGCCGAAACCAGACAGACAGAAATGAGGAGGCTTCTCATCCCTATGGCTCTGCCTGGGGCCTCTCGTGGTTAAGAATGGGGGCAGGGGTCTGTAAAGCCCCCTCATTTGTGGGTCTAGTGATACGTCTTTCCTCACTCAGGGACCCCACCATACTCCTGGCCAGTCCCGGGACCGGATCCTCCCTGACCCTCCAACCTGAGCTTCTCCCTCTACTGAACTGAGGCTGTTCTTAGACCAAGACTTTGACCTCACTGAAAACTATGAGACTTATAAGAGAGGATGCCCTGCCTGGGCATTCTAGGTCTGAGAGCACGTTTGGGCAGGTCTCTGAATGATCTATATTTTGGCGTGGTTGTCTCTCCAGTCCTCACTCATTTCGGGGGGGGGGGGGTGTTCCTTTTGTCTATCTCTTGGATTAAAAGGTTCCTGGGGAATGCTACATCCCTGCAAACTCTTGAGCAGCGTACCTAATGCAAACCTTGTAGTTTCATGTCCCAGACTTGACGTGAGATGGGGAAAATGCAACATAAGGCAGGGGGCCCAGGACAGGGGTGGGCTCCCAGAGAAAAATAATGCTAATCTGTCCTTTTCAATAGCCAGAATTAGCCTCTTCTGTGACTTGTTTTAATTGATTTATAGACATACCTCTTTTTACCGTATTTCACTTAATCATGCTTCACAGATATTCTGTTTTATTATGAATTGTAAGTTTGTGGTTACCGTGCATTGAACATGTGAATGGGTGCCGTTTTCCCAACACCATGTGTTCACGTGGGGTCCCTGTGCCACATTTTGTTAATTCTTGAAATATTTTAAACTTTTTCATTATTTTCTTATGGTTCTCTGCTCAATTATCTTTGTTATTCTTGTAACTGTTTTTGTTTTTTGTTTTTTTGTTTGTTTGTTTTTTGCGGTACGCGGGACTCTCACTGTTGTGGCCTCTCCCATTGCAGAGCACAGGCTCCGGACACGCAGGCTCAGCGGCCATGGCTCACGGGCCCAGCCGCTCCGTGGCATGTGGGATCTTCCCGGACCGGGGCACAAACCCGTGTCCCCTGCATTGGCAGGCGGACTCTCAACCACTGCGCCACCAGGGAAGCCCACTGTTTTGTATTTTTAAATTAAGATGTGTACATTTCTTTTAGACACTGTCTAGTAAGTGTACAATAGGATTAACAACTTTTATAAGCACTGGGAAACCCAAAATTTCGTGTGATTTACTTTACTGCAATATTCGCATTATTGCGGTGACCTAGAACCCAACCCACAGTGTCTGAGATATACGCATACTTCTAAAGGAAAGGAGCTGTCCAGGATGGTTTTGTGCTTCCCCTGATTGAGGTTATGTGACACTGCATATAGAGATGATCCTATTGTCACTGAGCAGCATCTGTTTCTTCTCCTTATTCCTGTTCCTCCTTCTTATTCCTAACTGGCATTTACTGAGGTATTCTTCAATGCTTTGGATAGATTCCAATCCCGTTCTTTAGCCACACAGTCCTTATCTTTATCCCAAGATACATTTGAGTGTCAAGGAATACAAGCTCTGCTTTAGGCCAAGAGGAGTATAACAGTGTGAGATCTAGAGGAATTCAGACCAGGAGTCTAGTCCCAGGCCTGTCATTTACTAGTGTTACCCAGCAAGGGCTCACTGCCTGACATGCATAGAAGCCAATACTATCACACTGCCTTTTGAGATAAAAACTTTATTCCGGGACTTCCCTGGTGGTGCAGTGGTTAAGAATCTGCCTGCCAATGTAGGGGACATGCAAGAGGGAAGAGATATGGGGCTATATGTATATGTATAGCTGGTTCACTTTGTTATAAAGCAGAAACTAATACACCATTGTAAAGCAATTATACTCCAATAAAGATATTAAAAAAATGTGTTGAAAAACAAAATGACACAAATGAACTTATTTACAAAACAGAAAAAGACTTACAGATATCGAAAACAAACTTATGGTTACCAAAGGGAAACGTGGGGCGGGGGGGAATGGATAAATCAGGAGCTTGGGATTAACACGCCCACTAATATATATAAGACAGATAACCAACGAGGACCTACTGTATAGCACAGGGGACTCTGCTCAATATTCTGTGATAATCTGTATGAGAAAAGAATCTGAAAATGAACGAATATACGTATATGTGTGACTGAATCACTTTGCTGTACACCTAAAACTAACACATTGTAAATCAACTATACTCCAATAAAATAAAATAAAAAATACCATGTGATCCAGCAATCCCACTCCTGTGCACATATCCAAAGAAAACCATAATTTGCAAAGGTACATGCACCCCAATGTTCACTGCAGCACTATTTGCAATAGCCAAGACATGGAAGCAACCTAAATGTCCATCGACAGAGGAATGGATAAAAACTACGTGGTACATATATAAAACGGAATATTACTCAGTCATTAAAAAAAGAAAGAAAGAATGCCATCTGCAGCAACGTGGACGAACCTAGAGATTATCACACTAAGTGAAATAAGTCAGACAGAAAGACAAATATCATATATCACTCATATGTGGAATCTAATTTTTAAAAATGACACAAATGAACTTACTTACAAAACAGAAACAGACTTACAGATATCGAAAACAAACTTATGGTTACCAAAGGGGAAACGTGGGGCAGGGGGGAATGGATAAATCAGGAGCTTGGGATTAACATACACACTACTATATATAAGACAGATAACCAACGAGGACCTACTGTATAGCACAGGGGACTCTGCTCAATATTCTGTGATAATCTGTATGAGAAAAGAATCTGAAAATGAACGAATATATGTATATGTATAACTGACTCACTTTGCTGTACACCTGAAACTAACACAACATTGTAAATCAACTATTCTCCAATAAAGCAAC
Source organism: Leucopleurus acutus (assembly GCF_964270905.1). Lineage (NCBI taxonomy): Eukaryota > Metazoa > Chordata > Mammalia > Artiodactyla > Delphinidae > Leucopleurus > Leucopleurus acutus. Next base: position 31,304,424 of record NC_139148.1, on the reverse strand, counting down.
AAAAAAACAAAAAAGGAATATACACGTGTAACACCACCTCTGGGCAATCATCTTAGGCATGGGTGAAAAACCCCATCACCCTGTAAAGCAAGGTTTCCAGTCCAGGAGCAAGGTCTTTTATCTCCTGAGTCAGAGGACCCTCATTAATATCAATCAGGTTTAATAAAGTTTTGCCACAGTCATCCAATAGCCAACTCCCATTAGCCAATCCTAACAGATATAACAGTCAGACCTAAACAAACATAGGCAAACAAATCCAAAGGCCTGGGACTTTAACCCAATCCTTTGAGTACCTCAGCAGCTGTAACCTTTTGTGCTGTCTCTCTTAGGGTGGAACTCTAGCCCACGATCCTAGCCTTAGGACTCTAACCTGGACTCTATCCCGAGCAAAAAAAACTCCCCCAGGCAGGACTCTAACCCACAATTCCGATGAGATTATTAGACAATTTAGGTACAGGCACATTTTAACAAGGTTACTCACCCAAAAGACGTCTGATCCAGGAGCTGTTTCTTTTCTCAAAAGTGCAAGTAGCCCGAGGAGCCTGGAGTGCCATGGCGGGGAAGCAGGAACCCAAGAGCCGACCTTCTAGACAAATTCAGTCTAGGTGGCTACGCAAGGTTGGTGCTGAGGGCCCACACTCTGCCAGGGGCTACAGTGCCTCAGGCAGGCGGTCACAAGACCTAAATCTCACCTGGGTTGCCAAAACTTACTGAACAAGGGCTCACTGCCCTGTGTGCACAGAAGCCAACACTATGGCAACAGTTTTTGAGAAAAGAGCTTTACTGCAAGGCCGACTAACACAGGAGACAAGGCTCTCAAATCTCACCTCAATCCAGCGGTCTGGGTGAAATTTAAGGGGTCAGGGTAATTTCAAACTTGGAAGCTAATTGGCTAGTCTTGAATTAGTCCATATAAGCTACTCATGCTGCTGGAGGCCAGATTTTCCTTAACTGAAGGATTGTCACGGGCTCTCCAGGCAACATTTCTATTCTCTGAGTTCTGCAGACTGAAGATCTTGGTTCCAGGGTCATCCTAGGGTCATGGGTTGCTTCCTGGAGATGTGCAGTTCTGTCTCTGTAAAATAACACAAGGTTTGATTAATCAGCAACCTATTTAAGGAGGCAAAACCAGTTTAAGCTGATCAATTGTTTTACGTGCTGTTTCACTAGCCCCGTGAGCTTGAGCACATTAACCAAACAGCAAGACAAAGAAATCGCAATTAACGAAAATGCTGCCTAGCAAGGACAATCATGTAATATCCACACCAGAGGATATAATACATAATGCGCTTGTGGGAGAATCTTTCCTAGTTGGAAACAACTCAAAGTCCTTAGAATTTTTGTCATTGACCAGTATCTTCCCTACCAGCTACGCTTTCTTCTAAATAACCATTATTTCCACTTATTTAACTACCAACAAAAATCTAGAACTTGCCTAGAATTTGCCAAATTACACACAAGATAGAATAATTGAGTACGCTTTTAATGGTGAGGTCTCTGGCTCCCCCAACCCAGGGTAAAGACTGCCAGCCCAGTGGATTCTGGATTCTCTGAGGCCCTCCATCTGAGGCTCTGGCCGGGCTCACCACTCCCACAGTCTCATCTAGCCCACCAGGCAACCTCACTTGAAATTACTTCTCACTGAAGGCTTTGCATTTTCCTAAGGCTCCAAACTGCCTTGCCTCAGGCCATTTACACTTGCGTGCTTTCAGCTCCAACTGCCTGCTCTCTTTAACCATACTTTTTACTTGTTCTTTAGGTCGTAGAGCGCATCCCACCATCTTTTTATATAATAGCAGCTCCTAGACTCTAAAATTCAATGGGCAGGGGCTAGATCTTGTTTTTGTGGTGGTTGTTGTTTGGGGGCTTTTTCTGGGGGGTGGCGGGGGGAAGCATCCACAGTACTAGTATGATGCCTTCCTAAGAGCTCATTCTCAATTAATGACTGGGAAATTAAAAAGGAGTAAGCATGTGGCCTAATCCATTAAAATTTAATTTATCCTACATTCCTAAATAATCTAAGCAAATCCAGGTGTATGACTTCTACTTTTACAAGAAGAAACATGAGAAGGATTTAGGCAAACCACAAATTGACGATCTTTCCCTTATTTATAGTCTTTCTTTCGGCCTTTATTGATTAAATATAAGGTACCTACTGTATACTATGCACTATGCTCAGACTACAACCCCAAATAAAACAAAATATGAGGTTTTTTTTGTTTGTTTTTTTTTTGCGGTACGCAGGCCTCTCACTGTTGTGGCCTCTCCCATTGCGGAGCACAGGCTCGGGACGCGCAGGCTCAGCGGCCATGGCTCACGGGCCCAGCCGCTCCGCGGCATGTGGGATCTTCCCGGACAGGGGCACGACCCCGTGTCCCCTGCATCGGCAGGCAATTCCTACTGCAGAAATATAAGAGCCCATTATGGAGGTAGACATGCTGAAGGTTGTCAACAAAATGTACAGGGAACAATTCCCTGAGATCCTAAGGAGAGCCACTGAGCACACTGGGTTTTAATGAGGTTCCTTACCTCCATGAGAGCTCTGGGAGGAAGTGAGTATGACGCATCATGTCACCATGCCTAAGTGACATAGCCTCAGGTCTGACAACAGGGACAGTGCTCTATGTGGTCCCCTTCTTTCTGGGAGAGATCCTTTCATTGTCAGTCAGTGTCATCATGTTAACTCCTGTTAGGAACTGGGTACCCTTCCTCTGCTGAATGAGGCCTCCCCCATCAGTCCAAGGACTTTAAGTCCCTGAAACCATCCTCCTTCAGGCAATAAGGGATAAACTTAGTCTGAAAGCCCTGTCTATTGCCTCCCCAGGCCAATTACAGACGCGGGACTTTCTAAGGATGTATGTGTAACGGGGTAGTTGGTTGCCGCACTCCTCATACAGGACTTTTACTTTGACACTGTCACGCCTGGGATTCCACTCTCTGCTGAACAGCCAGCCTATAAACCAAGGTCCTCCCCTCCCTGACACCCTCCAGGCAGAAGTCAGGGGGCACTTGACCCTGCCAGCTCTTGCCTATGCCTCCCAGGGCTAACAGCAGAGGAGGGGCTAAGTGTAGCCCTGACAGTGGTGGACTGAGTGGTCCCCATGTCCACAGACAGGGTCTTCACTATGACTCTGCACACTTCCTGGGGCTCCATTCTCTGCTGATCTAAGGCTGAGGGCTCTGCTGATCCCCAGAGTCCCCACCTTCCTGTGACCTGAGTTGAAAGTGTTAGTCACAAGCAGCCAGGACTGTTCTGGACCTCAAGGGGCTGCCAAAGGGGATGGGACTTTATGGGATCCTACTGTTCTGGCTGGGTCTTTATTCAGGTTTATCACTGTCATTTCTGTGAGAGACTCACACTCTCTCCTCTACCAACCTGAGAACTCTGCCCTTAGACAAATTTCTTATGGCCCCAAGAAGCCTGAAGAGTAAGTGAGGGTACGGTTAGCCTAACAGGTCTGCCTGAGACCCTCTGTGTCTGATAGCAGACAGGACTGGTGTCCCAATGACCACCCCCCAATATTCTGGGCTTTGGTCTCCTCAGTCCTCCTACACGGGGCCCTCATCTTGCTTTCTATCTCTTGGATTAAAGCCTGCTTAGGAAATTCCACATCTCTGCAAACTCTTGAGCAGTTTTCGCTCTGCAAACCTTACAGAGAATGGGTCCCTGGCCCAGGAGTAATGTGAGATGGGGAAGCTGTAGCACAAGGCAGGAGTCCCAGAACAGGTGGTGGTAGCCTGTCAGGGAAAAAAAGTACACTGATCTATTCTATCTCATCAGCCAGATGAAGATTCCCACGTCACTTCTGTTCTGATAGATTTACTTTCTACAGGGAAGAGACTGTGAGGATGATTTTGAGAGCCCCTAGTCTTTTGAGGTTATCTAACATCGCAAATGTAGATGCTTATACTGTCACCGAATATTGTCTCTTTCATTTATTTATTTATTTATACCTCTCAAATATTTTGGTATTCTTAATGCTCTGGCTACGTATTCCAATCCAGTAGTTTGAGCACAAGGCCATTCTTTTTATCACCTAAGACAAAGTTTGAAGTACTGAGAAAACAACTGAAATAAAAGACACGGGATGTGTCTCAGGGTAGGAGGAGTAGAACAGTACGAGCTCTACAGTAATTTAGACCAGGAGTCTAGTCCCACCCCTGTCATTTACTAGCCTTATGAATTTTGGCACATGACCAAACTCTAACTCTATGAGCCTCAGGATCTTCACTGTGAAGTGAGTTTGATAAGACCTGTCTTGTAGGACTGGTGGAATATATGTAATGTATGGAAAGCAGCTGTCACTGTGCCTGTCTTGTATTGAGACGCTAGGGAATGGCGGTTATTACTATGATTATCTTGACCTCAGACGTTACCATCAATCCAGCTGGGATTTTTTTTTTTTTTTACATCTAAGATATGTCAGAGAATATGCAGCATTCTAGCCGGAAAAAATCCTCCCAATCAGCCAAAATTCTGCTTTTAACAATGAAAACTAAGGCATATGTTCTCTCCACCCTCTCTTTACCCTGCTTTTTTACTTGCTCTTCTTGAAGTAGAGAGTATCTCACCCTTTTCCATACAATAATAGCTTCTCTGAGAAACGGTAATTGCATGGGCAGAGGCTAGGACTTTTTTGATTAAACATCCCCAGTACGAGCACAGAGACTTCTTAAGAGCAGATGCTCAGTTAATGTTTGTGTAAAATAAGAGTCATGAACAAATCATTTGCTATAATTTGTATTCTCAAACATTCTTGAAAACCATAAGCAAATCCAGTATATATCTTTTAAATTTACAAAAGAAAGACTAAATGGAGTAAGGCAAACCAAGAAATTGATCAACTTTGCCTTTAGCTCTCTATCTGTCTTATCTATCTTATCTCTCCATCTAGCTACCTAGCTATCTTCTGATCCTATTTTAGCGTGGTGTTCTTTCATGTTTCCGAGGATATTCTTATCCTAAAGTGATGTTATTCTTGTTCTGGACCACAAAAGTGATTTAAGGATTTCCAATTTGTATTTCAAACAACAGAATTCTTACTCCTAAATCTGACAAACAGCAATACGTGTGTGATCCATGTCATTCATATACTTATATTCTGAATCTAAATAAACTTTCTGTTGAAAGGAACACCAATTAAAAATGCAGGAAAAAAGTCAACAAGTTATTTAAGCATATCAGGAACACTGGTTAACAGGCTTTTCCAACCACAAAGTGAAGAATGGGTGGGCTTCAGACCTCACTAGGGGTGTGAGGAGAGGCTGGATGTGGCCCTGGAACGCGCACGGCTGTGGCAGTAGTGCCAGCCCTGGCTGCAGCCCTGGCTCGGGCTCTCTCTCCCTCATCTCTCAAAGCCTCTTCATTGTGGGGTGGGAAGGCAGTGGGGACCGTATCGTGGATCTCCAGATCCATGGAGATACGGTTCTGGTTCTGCATCCAGAACCTCCAGCACTTTCATCTTGCTGGTTTCAGCGCGGGCTCTCGGGCCCCACAGGAACTCAGAGCATGGCGGATCGCTGCTGGGCACCTGGCGGTACTCCAGGCACCTTTCCTGCACCAAATCTTCTGTGATAAGCTTCCTGGGCTCCACCAAGATGAAGTGCCTCTTTCCATCAAAAACACCCAAAACATTCAGGAATTCCCAGATCTCCTCCTCAGAGGCGCGGTCGCCATGCAAGAAGATCACACCGAGGACAGGCATCAGGGGCCCATTCTTCCGAAACCGCCCGCCACTGCTCCGACGCCCATCATCGGTGAGATCTAGCTTGCCGACAAGGACATAGGAATGACTGTTGGGCTTGACTTCCTTCAATTCTAGGCCAAAGACCAGCTCCATGCACTCGGAGGCTCTCCTGGGGATCTCAGGGAAGTGCTCCCTATACCTTTTGTTGACAATCTTCAGCTTTTCTCCCTTTTTAATGGGCTCCTTTATCTTATATTTATACAGCATGAACTGCACCAACATCCCTGCCTTCCTGGTTACAAGATCCTTTCCAGGATCACTGGAGGTTGAGGCCTGGGAGGAATTTTTACTTTCCTCAACTTGGCCCTTGGCACGTACATCATATCCTGGGCATGAAACCCCTGCATCACGAGAGCTAGTGGCTGGGGCTCCCTGAGGCTCCTGGCGAGTGCCAGCAGCAGCGGAGCTCGGGAGAGTACCCTGAGAAACAGAAATGGGTGAGGAAGTGGTCTCTTCTACCCCTGCTGTGGTGGCCTGAGCATTAAGACCTTGGGTCTCACCTCTGTTACGGCGGCGTTCCTCACGAGCACGGAGCTTACTCTTCTGACCACGAGGCATGGTGGCTGTGGTCAGGGACAGCAGACAGGAGTGTGGGCCAATGACAGGTGATTTGGACACCTGGAGGCTGGAGAATGAGATGACGTGAGCACCTTAAAGTAAGGAGATTCCACCTTGGCTTTATCAAAGGCTGCCTCTGCAAGTTTCCTTGAGGGCACTGCTCTGGGAACCCACAAGGTTCCTGTTTTCCCGGTCAGCCTGTCCTCCCAGAATCCCATAGAGGAAACACAGAGGCCTTAGAGTTTTACTCTACATCCTATCAGCCCTGCCTTGGATTTACTCAGGTGACAACAGGTGCTGGCAGTGGGGTCCTCTCGGTTCATCTTCAATATTATCATGTCAGGTTTCTGCAGAGCCTGGGCACCCTCCCCGCTGCTACTCTTAAGCTGACACCTCAAACCTCCCTGCGATCCAGGAGAAGGAAGTGAAGGGGTGCCTCAGTCCACCTCCCTGCCAGGGGACACCAGAGCTGCGAGCTCAGTAGGGTCCTTTCTATCCTGAGTTCATTGCGATCATCATTCAAGGTCCTCACCTTGGCTCCTTTAAAGGCTTGGCACCACTACTCTCCATTTGCTGACTGGTGGATGCACCTTCAGACTCAGGACCTCACCTCTCTTAGACGTGATATAAAGAAGTGAAGCAGACGCTCTACCTGACAGTCCTTCCCAGAGATTTCTTGGGCTGAAATCCAAGGGTTGGGCTGGACACTTTGAGTCCTAACTCAGGTTCCTCAATTGGGCTCCTGGTAGAGAAGCTCAACTTTTGCCTGAATTGATGCCTATATGATAGTAAGAGCCAACCAGCCTCTGTCCCAATAGGAGGAAGTGAAGATGACCGTATCTAACTAAACGTGGTTTCCCAAGAATGAAAGCTGTTGCAGGCAGGCTGAAGTCCTTGTGGTCCCACACAAGATCCCAATTCAAGGTCTAAATGTGCCTCCTGATAGGGTCTAAGATTTATCCCTCTGCTGACATGGGACCACTCTCCTCAGACCAAGACCCTTATTTCCCTGTTAGCCTGTAGTGGGAACTGATGGGCATTTCTGCCTAACATCTATGCTTGAGGTCTCCCAGGGATGCTAATAGTGAGGATTCTTTGTGGCCTGAATGCTTTCATGTGGGACATCCCCACAGTCCTCAAGGTTCTCACCATGACACCTGGCATAACCTGAAATCCTCCCTTGCCAACCCGAGGCTGCCCCCTTTGACCTGGTCTCTCACCTCCCTGAGATGTCCTGGGAATAAGTGAATGCAACTCATGTCAAAATACCCAATTCTCCCAAGCCTGAAAACAGGGCTGGTGCTTTATGCTGCCCCGTTTCTTGTGGGAGGGGCCCCCATCCCCACTCGGTGTCACAACCATGAATGCTGTTGAGGACTAGGTCCCTTTGCGGAATTGGGCTTATTCCATTAGACCAAGGCTCTCATCTCCCTGAGACCATCTCCAGAGGAAATTAGGGGGCACCACAGCCTGCCAGCTCCGCCCGGAGCCTCCTCTCCTGAGTTTGGGAGCCATGAGGTAGCCCTCATTTCCCTTCGTCACTAGAGGGGAATTTAGGTCACTCAACATCTGTTTACCTTGCTAGGGCCTCCTAGAGCTGAGAGCAGGGGCGCTGCTCACTGTGGCCCGCTTTGAGGGTCGAGGTCTGCTCACTAGCACTCAGGGCCCTCATCTAGGACTTAGATCTTCTCCATTTGTAGAATCAGCGCTACTCTCACAGACCAAGGCCTTCTGCCTGAGACATCCTAGGCCGAATTCAGCCCGATAGCTCGGCTGGGGCCTCGAAGAACAAGATCGCAGGGGGGGGATGCAGGTGGGTCACCTTTGTTATGGGGGGAGGGGGGAGGGAAGGTCCCTGCAGGCTACATTCAGGTCCTCACCGTGGCTCCGGACGAGTCCCGAAAACCCACGCTCGGACGAACAAACGCCGCGGCTCCCGGTCAGGCTCCTCACTTCCGAAGCGGAAATCCGGGGGAACCGCATCCGGCGCGGCGTGGGGTCTCCGAGGGCTGACGGCAGGGGCGGGACTCTGCGGGGACTCCCACTGGTCAGGGGTCAGGGGTCAGCGGTCCCTGCGTCCTGCTGGTGCCGTCTATCAGAGCCTGGGACCCCTCCCTCTATGGTCCCGAGTCCTCCAGCCTCCGAACAAAGCCCTCACCTCCCCGAGGCCCTAGCTGGGGGAAGTCGGGGCGCTGAAATTCATAGAGCAAGCCAGTAGGTTAGAAACTCAGATGTTACAGTCTTGAGTCCAAGGTCTGTATAGCAGGGCAGGCATACTGGAAACTCAGGCAGGGTTTCTGTGTTGCAGTCTTTTTTTTTTTTTTTTTTTTAAATATTTATATATTTATTTTGGCTGCACCGGGTCCTCGTTGTGGCATGCGGGATCTTTAGTCGCGGCATGGGAACTCTTAGTTGCAGCATGCATGTGGGATCTAGTTCCCTGACCAGGGATCGAACCGGGGCCCCCGGAATTGGGAGCACAGAGTCTTAGCCACTGGACCACCAGGGAAGTCCCTGTGTTGCACTCTTGAGGCTGAATTCCTTCAGGAAACCTCAGTCCTTGTTCTTGGGGCCTTCAACTGATTGCACGAGGCCCAGTCACACTATGGGTGGCAATCTGCTTTACTCAGAGCCTACAGATGTAACTATTAATCGCATCTAAAAAATACCTTCACAGTGGACATCTAGACTGATAACTGACTAAACAACTGTGCAGCACAGCCTAGCTAAGATGGTGTACAAAATTAAGAGGTGGGAATAATAGGGAGGAATCTAGACTTGGAAATACGATGCTGCCACTAACTGGGACAAAGAATACAGGAAGAGGACGAATGAGGTTTGGAAAAAAAATCATGTGTTTATATTTTTTCACATTGAGTTTGAGACATCCTTGAATCAGTCATTATTGGATTTATGTTTAAAGCTTTGTGGGTAGGTCAGGGCTTGGGATAATAGATCTGGAAGTTAGCAGCAGATAGTCTGCAGTTAGAACTGGAGGAGTGGATGAAGTTACCTGGGGATAGATGTGGGGAGAAAAAAATAGTGGACCGGATATGGTAACTTGGGGAGCACCAGTTCCCCAAGGGGTGACGGAAAAGAAGTCCATTGAGGAGACAGAGAAAAAACAGGTTGAGAGATAGAAGAACCAGGACAGGGCAGTGTCTTAAAAACTGTAGCAGACAGGGCTGTGCTCGCCAAACCCAATTCTATATTCCTTCTTCTCAGGCACATGGAGAGCTCCATTTTTCAGACCCCTTGAGGCTAACTGAGGATTTATGACTGGTTTCAGCCAATGAAATGGGAGAAGAAGTGATGGGTTTGGCTGAATCAGAGAAGAGCCCTTTAGAGACTCTCTGTCCACTCTCCTCTGCCTCAGTGAATAGGTAAGCCCCAGAGAAAACCCCCAAATGCCCCTCCCTCCCCCATAACCATTGAACATGTAGTGTGGTTGAGAAATAAACCTTTGTTGTGGTAAAACACTGAGATTTCAGGATTAATTTGACACTCTAACATAACCTAGCTTATGTTGACTAATACAGAAGCCAAAGCAGTAGAATATTTTGCAAAGAAGAGAACAGTCACAACAGTCTCACATGCATTAGTGTTCCAGAAAAGAGACCCTTCTATGGATTCCCAAATGTGGAATAATTAAGCCAATAAGTCCAAACAATTTAGGGGGTCTCTCAATCATAACAGTCTGACAGGGAACCTGCATTGTCTTTTGGCTTTAGCAAACAAATGTGCTCATCAGATCAATAAAATGTAGAGTTAGCCTGAATTGGACATTGACATCACAACACATATACACATTACAGTGTACTAGTCTTGTGGTTTGGCTTGAAATCTTGAGGTGATGACATAAATTCTGATTGAATTATCTTTGCCTTAGTTCTCCATTTATGTTTTGCAAAAAGAGTGGTCTTAATATTTCCCCTTAGTACAAGAGACCCCAATTTATAAACGACTTTATCCTATATATTCAGTTACGAAGTTGATTGTTTAGCGTTCTGGGTGTCCTCTCCCAAGTGGAAAGAAATGATAAAGGATGATTAGCTTCCCAGGCCATATCCCACCACCTACAGTGCAGCCAGACTAGAAATGCATATTATTCCAGGACATAATTATGACTTATGTTATTGATTCTAATCAATGAGAAGCAAACTAAATGTCATTTTACATAAGGCACAACAATAGAGTCAAGCAGGAAGCTGTGCCAGATATATATGCATTATACTTGAAAAAGGAGAATTCCAAATTCCAAAAGTACATTGATGTAAAATAAAGGAGGTCCAACTGGCCTAAATGCACACATCTAATCATAGATTCCACATATCTGTATAAATAAAAATGAAATCTCTGATGAGACTAGTAATTATGACATAAAATGTTCCAGCTAGAAAACATTAAGCTAAAAAAATCACTTAAAAACTATAAAATATACATGAAAACAATGCTTTGATTAGGCAGCATTTCCAATGTATTCCGGTCCTTCTTCCACATATTACTCTCTAATGAGATCATCACAATCTCTTTTCTTCTCAGATTTATAGAAATTACATTAAGAGGTATCCTTGGGGCTTCCCTGGTGGCGCAGTGGTTGGGAGTCCGCCTGCCGATGCAGGGGACACGGGTTCATGCCCCAGTCTGGGGGGATCCCACATGCCGCGGAGCGGCTGGGCCCGTGAGCCATGGCCGCTGAGCCTGCGCGTCTGGAGCCTGTGCTCCGCAACGGGAGAGGCCGCAGCGGGGAGAGGCCCGCGTACCGCAAAAAAAAAAAAAAAAAAAAGACGTATCCTTGGATACCAAACAATCCTTAAATCTCACTTAGTCCAAGATGTGGTCAAAGCTGAGTTCCTCAGTTCTTCACTGCTTAGCTATTTACTAATGATAAAAAATAAAATCTCTCTCTTTTGAATTACCTCATTTATCCTATACAAATGGGGAGTGAAGTATTAAGGCTAATAAATTTTTCTGATAACCATGGCTTGTATTTAAACATTAATACTTTTTTATTGACCTAATTAATATTAATGGAAATCATCCGATAGTGCTTTAGGGACTACAGATGTGACAGATTCCCTCTCAGAAGGTTAGGATTTCTACACTGTAGTTTTTAAGTGTTAAGGTTATCTATAGGGCCCATATTCTTCCTGTATTAAATGTCAATTAATCCTTCAATGAAAACTCAGCAAAATGTTTTGATAATAAAATAATAGTTAACACATATATAACGATTATGAATTCGTGGGCACCGTGCTGAATGCCCTACATTAATTCTCAAAATAATCTTATAATTAGGTATTATTATCATCACAATTTTACAGATAAGAAAAGAGGCACAAAGAGGTTACAGAATTTACCCAAGATTACACAACTAGTAAATGGTAGCGCTGGGAGTGAAAGACCAGGTGTCTGGTTCAGGAATCTCATGCTCTTACGTACTACATATCGCCTTTCTAGATGGTGTGAGATAACCATGCTCCAGAACTATGTTGAAACTCATGAACTATCAGGAACTTATCCTCTGATATAAAATTTCTCTTTATCAGGCGGAGGGGAAGATGGCGGAAGAGTAAGACGCGGAGATCACCTTCCTCCCCACAGATACACCAGAAATACATCTATACGTGGAGCAACTCCTACAGAACACCTACTGAATGCTGGCAGAAGACCTCAGACGTCCGCAAAGGCAAGAAACTCCCCACGTACCTGGGTAGGGCAAAAGAAAAGAAGAAAAAACAGAGACAAAAGAATGGAGACGGGACCTGCACCAGTGGGAGGGAGCTGTGAAGCAGGAAAGGATTCCACACACTAGGAAGCCCCTTCGCGGGCGGAGACTGCGGGAGGCGGAGGGGGGAGCTTCGAAGCCGCGGAGGAGAGCACAGCAACAGGGGTGCGGAGGGCAAAGCGGGGAGATTCCCGCACAGAGGATCGGTGCCGACCGGCACTCACCAGCCCGAGAGGCTTGTCTGCTCACCCGCCGGAGCGGGCCGGGCTGCGAGCTGAGGCTCAGGCTTTGGTCGGAGCGCAGGGAGAGGACTGGGGTTGGCTGTGCGAACACAGCCTGAAGGGGTTAGTACACCACGACTAGCCGGGAGGGAGTCCAGGAAAAGGTCTGCAGCTGCCGAAGAGGCAAGAGGCTTTATCTTCCCTCTTTGTTTCCTGGTGCGCAAGGAGAGGAGCTTAAGAGCGCTGCTTAAAAGAACTCCAGAGACGGGCGCGAGCCGCGGCTACAAACGCGGACCCCAGAGACGGCGCGAGCCGCGGCTAAAAGCGCGGACCCCAGAGACGGGCGGGAGCCGCGGCTAAAAGCGCGGAACCGAAACGGACGCGAGCTGCGGTAAAAGCGTGGACCCCAGAGACGGGCACGAGCCGCAGCTAAAAGCACAGACCCCAGAGACGGGCGGGAGACGCTAAGGCTTCTGCTGCCGCCACCAAGGGGCCTGTGTGTGAGCACAGGTCACTATCCACACCCCTCTTCCGGGGAGCCTGTGCAACCCGCCACTGCCAGGGTCCCGGGATCCAGGGACAACTTCCCCTAGAGAACGCACGGCGGGCCTCAGGCTGATGCAACGTCACGCTGGCCTCTGCCGCCACAGGCTCGCCCCGCACTCCGTGCCCCTCCCGCCCCCCGGCCTGAGTGCGCCAGAGCCCCCGAATCAGCGGCTCCTTTAACCCCATCCTGTCTGAGCAAAAAACAGACGCCCTCCGGCGACCTACACACAGAGGCGGGGCCAAATCCAAACCTGAGCCCCTGTGAACTGTGAGAACAAAGAAGAGAAAGGGAAATCTCTCCCAGCAGCCTCAGAAGCAGCGGATTAAATCTCCACAATCAACTTGATGTACCCTGCATCTGTGGAATACATGAATAGACAACGAATCATCCCAAATTGAGGAGGTGGACTTCGAGAGCAATACTTATGATTTTTTCCCCTTTTCCTCTTTGGTGAGTGTGTATGTGTATGCTTCTGTGTGAGATTTTGTCTGTATAGCTTTGCTTCCACCATCTGTCCTAGGGTTCTATCTGTCCGTTTTTTTTTAAATTTTTTCTTAATAATTAATTTTAATTTTAATAACTTTATTATACTTTACCTTCTTTCTTCCTTCCTTCCTTCCTTCCTTCCTTCCTTTCTTTCTTTCTTTCTTCCTACTTCTACTAATTCTCTCTCTACTTTTTCTCCCTTTTATTCTGAGCCGTGTGAATGAAAGGCTCTTGGTGCTGCAGCCAGGAGTCAGTGCTGTGCCTCTGAGGTGGGAGAGCCAACTTCAGGACACTGGTCAACAAGAGACCTCCAGGCTCCACATAATATCAAACGGCGAAAATCTCCCAGAGATCTCCATCTCAACACCAGCACCCAGCTTCACTCAATGACCAGCAAGCTACAGTGCTGGACACCCTATGCCAAACAACTAGCAAAACAGGAACACAACCCCACCCATTAGCAGAGAGGCTGCCTAAAATCATAATAAGTCCACAGACACCCCAAAACATACCACCAGACGTGGACCTGCCCACTAGAGAGACAAGATCCAGCCTCATCCACCAGAACACAGGCACTAGTCCCCTACACAACCCACTGAACCAACCTTAGCCACTGGAGACAGACATCAAAAACAACGGGAACTACGAACCTGCAGCCTGCAAAAAGGAGACCCCAAACACAGTAAGTTAAGCAAAATGAGAAGACAGAAAAACACACAGCAGATAAAGGAGCAAGATAAAAACGCACGAGACCTAACAAATGAAGAGGAAATAGGCAGTCTACATGAAAAAGAATTCAGAATAATGATAGTAAAGATGATCCAAAATCTTGGAAACAGAATGGACAAAATGCAAGAAACATTTAACAAGGACCTAGAAGAACTAAAGATGAAACAAACAATGATGAACAACACAATAAGTGAAATGAAAAATACTCTAGATGGGATCAATAGCAGAATAACTGAGGCAGAAGAACGGATAAGTGACCTGGAAGATAAAATAGTGGAAATAACTACTGCAGAGCAGAATAAAGAAAAAAGAAAGAAAAGAACTGAGGACAGTCTCAGAGACCTCTCAGACAACATTAAATGCACCAACATTCAAATTATATGGGGCCCAGAAGAAGAAGAGAAAAAGAAAGGGACTGAGAAAATATTTGAAGAGATTATAGTTGAATACTTCCCTAATATGGGAAAGGAAATAGTTAATCAAGTCCAGGAAGCACAGAGAGTCCCATACAGGATAAATCCAAGGAGAAATACACCAAGATACATATTAATCAAACTGTCAAAAATTAAATACAAAGAAAGCATATTAAAAGCAAGGGAAAAACAACGAATAACACACAAGGGAATCCCCAGAAGGTTAACAGCTGATCTTTCAGCAGAAACTCTGCAAGCCAGAAGGGACTGGCAGGACATATTTAAAGTGATAAAGGAGAAAAACCTGCAACCAAGATTACTCTACCCAGCAAGGATCTCATTCAGATTTGATGGAGAAATCAAAACCTTTACAGACAAGCAAAAGCTGAGAGAGTTCAGCACCACCAAACCAGCTTTACAACAAATGCTAAAGGAACTTCTCCAGGCAAGAAACACAAGAGAAGGAAAAGACCTACAATAACGAACACAAAACAATTAAGAAAATGGGAATAGGAACATACATATCGATAATTACCTTAAATGTAAATGGACTAAATGCTCCCACCAAAAGACACAGATTGGCTGAATGGATACAAAAACAAGACCCATATATATGCTGTCTACAAGAGACCCACTTCAGACCTAGAGATACATAGACTGAAAGTAAGAGGATGGAAAAAGATATTCCATGCAAATGGAAACCAAAAGAAAGCTGGAGTAGCAATTCTCATATCAGACAAAATAGTTTAAAATAAAGACTATTACAAGAGACAAAGAAGGACACTACATAATGAACAAGGGATCGATCCAAGAAGAAGATATAACAATTGTAAATATTTATGCACCCAACATAGGAGCACCTCAATACATAAGGCAAATACTAACAGCCATAAAAGGGGAAATCGACAGTAATACGTTCATAGTAAGGGACGTTAACACCCCACTTTCACCAATGGACAGATCATCCAAAATGAAAATAAATAAGGAAACACAAGCTTTAAATGATACATTAAACAAGATGGACTTAATTGATATTTATAGGACATTCCATCCAAATACAACAGAATACACATTTTTCTCAGGTGCTCATGGAACATTCTCCAGGATAGATCATATCTTGGGTCACGAATCAAGCCTTGGTAAATTTAAGAAAACTGAAAATGTATAAAGTATCTTTTCCGACCACAATGCTATGAGACTAGATATCAATTACAGGAAAAGATCTGTAAAAAATACAAACACATGGAGGCTAAACAATACACTACCTAATAACGAAGTGATCACTGAAGAAAACCATAATTCAAAAAGAGCCATGGACCACAGTGTTCATTGCAGCTCTGTTTACTACAGCAAGGACATGGAAGCAACCTAAGTGTCTATCGACACATGAATGGATAAAGAAGATGTGGCACATATATACAATAGAATATTACTGAGCCATGAAAAGGAACGAAATTGAGTTATCTGTAGTGAGGTGGATGGACCTAGAGACTGTCATACAGAGTGAAGTAAGTCAGAAAGAGCAAAACAAATACCGTATGCTAACACATATATACGGAATGTAAAAAAAAAAAAATAAAATAAAATGGTTATGAAGAACCTAGGGTCAGGATGGGAATAAAGACGCAGACCTACTACAGAATGGACTTGAGGACACAGGAATGGGGAAGGGTAATCTGAGACAAAGTGAGAGCGTGGCATGGACATATATACACTACCAAACGTAAATATAGTAAAACCAAATATAAAATCGATAGCTAGTGGGAAGCAGCCGCATAGCACAGGGAGATCAGCTTGGTGGTTTGTGACCACCTAGGTGGGATAGGGAGGGTAGGAGGGAGATGCAAGTGCAAAGAGATATGGGGTATGTATATATGTATAGCTGATTCACTTTGTTATAAAGCAGAAACTAACACACCATTTTAAAGCAATTATACTCCAATAAAGATGTTAAAAAAAAAATCCACTAAAAAAAAAATGGGCAGAGGACCTGAATAGACATTTCTCTGAAGAAGACATAAGAATGACAAACAGTATATGAAAAGGTGCTCAACATTACTAAGCATCAGGGAAATGCAAATCAAAACCTCAATGAGCTATTACTTCACACCTGTTGAAATGGTCATTTATCGAAAAAGTAAGATAACAAAGGTTGGTGAGATTATGGAGAAAAGGGAACCTCTTATTTTCTGTTATTGGGAATGTAAACTGATACAGCAATTAGGGAAAATAGTATGAAGGCTCCTCAAAAGATTAGAAATAGAACTACCTTATGATCCAGCAATCCCCCTTTTGAGTATATAACCACAGGAAATGAAATCAGTATCTCCAAGATGTTATCTGCATTCTCATGTTCATTGCAGCATTATTTGCCATAGCCAAGAGTCAAAAACAATCTCAATGTTCACCAATTAATGAATACAAATAATATAGTACACACACAATGGAATATTCCGCCTTAAAAAAGAAGGAAATCCTGCCATTTGTGACAACATGGATGAACCTGGAGGATATTATGCTCAGTGAAACAAGCCAGACACAGAAAGACAAATAGTACATGAATTTTATATGTGGCATATACATGGAATCTAAAATAGTCAAACTCATAGAAGGAGAGAGTAGAATGGTGGCTGCCGGGGCAGGGAGGGGGTGGAAATTGGTAGATGTTGGTCAAAAGAGTACAAAGTTTCAGTTACTCAAGATGAGTAGGCCTTCCCTGGTGGCGCAGTGGTTGAGAGTCCGCCTGCTGATACAGGGGACACGGGTTCATTCCCCGGTCCGGGAAGATCCCACATGCCGCAGAGCGGCTGGGCCGGTGAGCCAGGGCCGCTGGGCCTGTGTGTCCGGAGCCTGTGCTCCGCAACGGGAGAGGCCACAACAGTGAGAGGCCCGCGTACCGGGAAAAAAAAAAGAAAAAAAAAAAAATAGATGAGTAAATTTTGCAGATCTAATGTAGAGCATGATGACTATAGTTAACAATACTATATTGTATACCTGCAATTTGGTAAGAGGTTAAAAACAAACTGTAACAATGTGAGGTGATGAATATGTTAGTTAGCTTGATTGTGGTGATCATTACACAATGTACACATATATCCAAACAGTTGTACACCTTAAATATATACAATTCCTATTTGTCAATTATACCTCAATAAAGCTGAGGACAAAAAAAAAAAAAATGTTGAGGATAAGACTGGGGAAGTGTGGGGCAATTATAATCTATATATTTACTGCCACATCCCTTCAGAGCACCTTGATCTGTATTAGAAGTTCTAACGTTTCCTTTTGTTTTATTACGTAACTTTTTCTATAGTAAAAACTACATACATACATACATAAGGAAACTTACCCATACAAAAACTTCTATATGAATGTTTATAGCAGCATTCTTCACAACAGCCAAAAGGTGGAACAAATGCAAATGGCCATCAACTGATGAATGGATAAACAAAAGGTAGTATAGCCATACCATGGAATATAATTTGGCCATAAAAAGGAATGAGGTGATGATATCTATTTCAACATTGATGAATATTGAAGATATTATGCTAAATCAAAGAAACCAAAGTCCACATATTATATGATTGTATTTATATGCCATGTCAAGAACAGGGGAATTTAGAGGGATAGAAAATAGATTAGTGGTTACCAGGGGCTAAGAAATGGGGAGCAAGCGGAGTGACCACTAATGGACATTGTGTTTCTTTTTGGAGTGATGAGAATGTTGTGGAATTCGTGCTGATAGCCACACAATTCTGTGAATATACTAATTACCACTGAATTGTATACTTTAAATGTGTAAATTTTATGGTGTGTGAATTATGCTCCAATAAAGCTGGTATTAAAAGAAAAGAATAATCTTACCACACTTCCAAATACTCAAAGGCTATTTGACCAGCCTGTGGAAGTCATAGTTCTCCAGTGTCCCCCACATTCCCTACATTCACTTTTTAGTAATTTGAAACTTACAAGTGCTTAAGAAATCCAGAAATGTAGAGGGCTAAAAATTATGTTAAGAAATTAACTATCAGCTATGGGTTTTCTTTTTTTTGTTTTTTTGGTATTTTGGGGTGTTTTGGGCCAAGCCACACAGCATGCAGGATATCTTAGTTCCCCGACCAGGGATTGAACCCATGTCCCCTGCAGTGGAAGCACAGACTCTTAACCACTGGACCACCAGGGAAGTCCCTTACGGGGTTCTTTTTTGAGTTTGAAAATTTTATATAGTATATGGTGTTCCCAGGAGCCCCTCTCAATGTGAAATTCCCAAATTGGTTTCAGAGATGCACAAAAGTATATATTTCTTTTTATGCCCAGAAGATTATATGCTGACCTAAATTTAAGTGGCAAATATACTTCAGGTCTGTCTTGCATTACAGAAATTAAAAACCTTTGTGAACAGAACAATTTTCATTTAATAATGAAAGGAAAGACCCTTTATTATACCCTCTTTAAATGTTCCTTTCTCAACAGTGATTCATTATCTGCTCAGCCACATATTTGTCAGCTGTCACCCATGTATCTTCTCTAAACACTCAGACTCCCCCTCTACACTCAAACTGAATTAACCTTTTCATATCATGTCCACTTAAATTGTTGGCCATCCTACACATTTTCTCAACATAACCACTAGGAACAGCCCATCCCTAATCTACTGTTACTAATTTTATGCCTACCATATATTAAAAAACATCCTATTGCTATCATTTTCCACTATATATTTCATGCTGTAAATTTTCTCTTGTTTCCTGGGTACTTAGCCCTTTCTTAAGATAATGCTAATCAAATTGAGGTTGGATGCCACAACAGGTTCTGAAACATTTTAGCTAGCAAAAGTAAAGCAACACAAAGGATGTAGGACATATCCTTCCACATTATAAATCCACCTTAGCCTTTGTTTCCTTTGTGCTATTATTTCCCATCTTTTCTGTAGCACTGTTATTTACAGTCTTTCACTCATTTTGCTCCTCTCACCACTTTCTTTCTCAACTTCCACCTCCACTCTCTTATCGTGGTGTGAAGAGCTTCTGTAGGAAATTGGTAATCGTGTCTTTCAAAGTCTTTAACACTTGGAGCTGACTGCTAAGAGAAATTGACCAGATTCCTGTGATCCTTGTCAGTTTCTCTGATCAGAGAAAATCAGCTATGTTTTGAAAGATATGCAGGTTACTGGAGAAAATGAATTATGCTGGTAGGACTAAGAGACTTAGACTAAAGTCTAAGAAACCATTAAAAAGAAAGCGTTTTGCATAAAGTGGTTAACACTTGTTATTCTGTGAAGACTAATTAGCTCTATTAAAACTGTGGGACGAGTGTCATTCTAATGAAGCAGGAAGAGTTATACATATGAACTGCATGCATTTAAACATGTATACAACAGTTCTTAACCGCAACTGGGAGAAAGCTTCCATCAATAATTTTATGAACCATATCACTATGCATTGGAGGAAAGATGATAACATAAGAACCTGAGGTGAAACTGAAGGCACTCATGTTTGCTACTGTTTAGAGCAAGGCTCAGCAAACTTTTTCTATTAATTACCAGACAGTAAATATTTTAGGCTTTATGAAACCATACAACTCTCACAACTATTCAACTCTGCCCTTGTAGCATTAAAGCAT
Organism: Leucopleurus acutus; assembly: GCF_964270905.1. NCBI lineage: Eukaryota > Metazoa > Chordata > Mammalia > Artiodactyla > Delphinidae > Leucopleurus > Leucopleurus acutus. The sequence goes on along the minus strand of NC_139148.1, from coordinate 31,284,373 downwards.
CTATAGACAATAGGCAACAAATAAGAGGGGCTACGTTCCAATAGCAGTTTACTTAAAACAAACAAACAAACAACAACAAAAAAAAAGAAACAGGCGGCAGGCCTCCTGTGGACCATAGTCCGCCAACCCCTGGTTTAGAGGATCTGGGAAAGAGCTGTCTGAGTAGTGAGAAAGAGCAAAGCAGACTCTGACATCCACAAGCTGGCCTGGTGCTCACACGTGTGCTTCGTCAGTCAACTTTTCTGCTCTGCACCAGCAGTACAAGGCCTCGGTCAATTAAGTATCATCTGTTTCCAATTAGAAAATTCTACTGAACCTTCAAGGTCTGGCTCATATGTTACTATGATGGAAGACCTTTCTACCTGGCTGGAGTTTCTATATCACCTTGTTACAGATTTGTTTTAAGATACCTTGCATTCTTGAACCCTACCTGTTTGTATGTCTTACGCTTCCTTAATGCATTAAAAAATTCTTACCTGGCGGAGCGCTGGAGGGAAGGAGGCGGCATAGAAGTTCATCCGCCGGGCCATGACGGGCTGCTCCTGGCCGAGGCGCCGGTCGGCGCGAGCTGCGTCCGGGCCAGGCTCCCGCCGCTACCGCGCGGCCTCATAGGTTTGCTCACCGCGCGGGGCTCGTGGCCGGAGCTGGGGCGCATCCACAGCCCACGCAGCCGCAGCCGCAGCCGCAACCAGCGGGCCCAAGCCTCCGGCGTCCGGGACCAGCCCCTGTACGCCGCCCACCTTGACCCCGCCTGCCGCGCTGCCCTAGGCGACGGTGGGCGGACGCGTCCCTGCTGTGCCAGCTGGGGGCGCTGTACGAGTCAATCCTGAACTATTGAAAGCACCTGTGACAAGACTGGCCCTCCCTACACTCAGCTCCTACCCACCCGACACTGGCCCTAATGACGACGAGCCTCCTGATACCAGCCTGCCCCTCAACCCGCCACCCTTCACTGTGCCCCAGACGCACTATGCCCATGACCAGTGGTTGCAGGGCGCCTTCCACACCAGCCTCTGAAGAGCTGGCCTTGGGGGATGCATCCCTCAGCAAGTAAGCAAGTACTCAGACTATAGTGCCCGCTTTCCCCCCTACCACCTCACCTCACAGGAGTGTTAAGACCTGGGCCTCTTGATGGCAAAACTGCCACCACCCCCTCTCTCCTGTCTTGAGTTAGCTGGCACTGGGGCGGACACCTGGGTTCCAGCCTTTGCACATGGCACTGGACTTCCAATTCTCCCACATGTGTGCACCCAAGCTTGACCAACCTTCGGCAGCTCTGCGGTTGGGATGAGTTCCTGGTTCCCACCACCTTTTCACCTTTTGCTGCTATCAGCAGCCGCTGGCTCAGGTGCATCCCATCTCTGGTTCCTGGGTTCTACTGCCCTAGACAAGGGCTCCAGGACCCATTCCTGCATCCACCCTCGTGTGGGAGGGCCAAAGCTCCATGCTGGATATTTAAGTTTAGGGGCCAAACTCCTGGGCACATAGGTAAATAAATATTCTCTCAGAAAAAAAAAAAAAAAAAATCCTTAGAAGCAGTAACTATGTTTTGTACTTTACATTCCCTACAGTGTCAAGTGCTTTTCCTGGCATATGAAAGGCACTTAACAAATAATTATGGGTATTGTATAGGTACCAATACAAAAGTATTCATAACTAGGTCACAAAAGAGATAAAATTTATAAACACTGGTACAACAAATGTAGCTTTTAATCCTCTGCATGGCTTTTTAGCAAACCTTAAAATATTTAAAGCATGTGAAAGCACAGAATGATTATCTTACCTGCATACATCCTTCATCAATCTTGCCCTTTTGAGGATCAACTTTAAAATGTGCAGTTTTTTTAAAGTGGTACATCACAGGAAGTGATTTGGATCGATTTTGCATAATACACTGAATCTCTGAACGTCCACCTATGAAACAAGGTGCAAAATTAAGGACCCTTCCCGGATCAAACTGTAATAAGACAGGAAGTCCTGAGCCTGTCAGGGCTAATTCCACTTTCTGAAATCGATCACCTGTAAAAGCAATAATAGCTTTTTAACATTAAAAGTGTTTTGGGACTCCAGAATATATTTGCTCAGTCCAAATAGTGTCATCTGAAAGACTTGATGAGACATGGGTAGCTCATTCAATCTTTCCTTCAGCAAAGTTATTGAGTGCCAGGGCCTTCTTTGTGCCAGGGACTTTTCTAGGCCTTGGGGGTACAGCAGTGAATAAAATAGACAATGTCCTTCCTCTCATGGGTTTTACATTCTAGTGAGGTGACACTGACAATAAAATAAATAGATAAGGTAGAGTAAGACAGCGTACAATGTTTTGGGGCTGCTCATTTATATGGGGAAGTCCCAAAAGACCTCTCCGATAGGGAGACGTGTGAGCAAAGATATAAGGGACTCCGGAAGAAAATCATGTGAAAAATCCAGAAAAAAAGTGTATTCTAAACAGAGAAAACAGCAAGTACAGAGACTCTAAGTTAGGAATGGCTTGGCATGCTCAAAAAAAAAACCCCAGGAACGAAGTATGGCTGCAGGAAGAGCAGTAGAAAAATGGTGAGAAATGATCAGACTTAAGATATACTTTTGAGGGTACAGTTAACAAAATTTGCTGACGGATTGCATGTAGAATAGGAGATTGAACATGATAAATGATAATGCTAAGGTTTTTGGCATAAGCAACTGAAGTGATGGAATTTTCATTTCTTGAGACAGGAAAGACTTCAGGAGGGATAGGTTACAGGGAAACCAATAGTTTTTTTTTGGACATGTTAAGTTTGAGATGTCTAGTAGACATCCAAGTGGAAATGTCTTAATAGGTCACTTAATATATTTGTAACCTTAGAGTGAAGATGAAGGAGGAAGGACTGGAGTTTTGAGGGGAGAAGAGAAGCTGTGTGACACTAATCTCAAATCGAAAGAAAGTGAATGCATGGCAGGAACACAGCAGGAATGGCAAACACCAGGACTCAGTTGGGATTAGTGGTTATAGATAAAAAGTGAAACCTCACAGCCTGGTTTTGTGTTTGTCGCCAGCGCAATTAGCTTCCCAGGTGCAGCGCTAGAGTAGGCTAAGAGTTGAATTTAATCAGATTAGAGGTTTTCCACTCAGCCAAAATGGGAGTTGAGCCAAGAGATTTACATATACTAGGGAAAAGGTGATTAAAATAACGGATGATGGAATATAAGCTGAGCAATAACATAAATATGAAGTTTAGGAGATACTAGAAAGAAGCTAGTACCTATGAATTGTGAGCTCTAATTAAGTGAAAGAACTGTTTTGCAGAGAAAGCAATGTAACTAGAATCCCATAAACAGAGTTTATATTTCTTCACTCTTGGTCTTACTAGCCAATCCTAGACTCTAAGGAAAACCTAGCATCTGTATCTCTAGCCATTGAAAACTAGATTAACTTGCAAGCCTAGAATAAATGTTCTGTCTATGATCAGCAGACAGAGCTCCATATCACGAACCGCGGCATAAGTAGTAACAGAGCAATCAATTTCTGCCCTAGGAACACAGTTCAACTCTGCTCAGTGACATCACTTGTACCAACATGTAAATCTTCTACACTCTTGACTAGCCATGGCTCATCTTTCTGGATTTCATCTGTCATCTGCCTATTATTTTTCTCTTTGATCTTTCTTGCTAAACTGAAGTCCAATTCCATTTTTCTCACTGCAACGCATCCAACGTTACCCAAAAATGTAAAAAGTGTCTTGCACCTTTACGTGTGGCCTGCAAAGCACATGCACTTATCAATATCCTATAGCAGGATATTACGCTCTATTTACTAGAGCTCTAGTAAATAGGGTGACTAGTAAATAAAGTGACTGTCTCTTTATATAGATTCTAACAGAGCAAAAGGTTTGGTAAAGATGAAATAGGTCATTTGTTCCCATATTAATCTCTAAGAGATAACCTAGGCTTACAAAGAAAAGAAGGCAGGGGTTTTTTTGTGTGTTTTCTTTTTTTATTCCCTTAACTCTACATCATCATGTTTATCTAATGTTATTTTAAAATAATCAAGTTGGGACTTCCCTGGTGGCGCAGTGGTTAAGAATCTGCCTGCCAATGCAGGGGACACAGGTTCGAGCCCTGGTCCAGGAAGATCCCATAAGTCGCAGAGCAACTAAGCCCATGCGTCACAACTACTGAGCCTGCACTCTAGAGCCTGCGAGCCACAACTATTGAGCCCATGTGTCACATCTACTGAAGCCCCTGCACCTAGAGCCCATGCTCCACAACAAGAGAAGCCACCGCAATGAGAAGCCCGCGCACAGCAACGAAGAGTAGCCCCCGCTCGCTGCAACTAGAGAAAGCCCGTGTGCAGCAACCAAGACCCAATGCAGCCAAAACTAAATAAATAAATAATTAAAAAAATAATAATAAAATAAAATAATAAAGTCATCTAAATTCTAACTTGGAAAATTATCATGTAAATGATGCTGAGGCTGACTTTTCTCAATGTGCCACAGAAGACATGTTAAGGTCTCTCAAATGTTTGCATTTTTATTGTAGTCCAGAATTATATATTTTTATTAAACTGCCTCTACAAATATTGCTGTCCAAACTTTTAAACAATTTAAACAGCTATACATTTGATGATAATGTTCATTTCGTACTTACTGTTGATGGTTTTATTGTTATCATCTCTCAAAAATCCATCTTTACTTCCTACAGACTCAAATCTCAAAAAGAGAGCATAGTCTTGCCTGTGTGAAGGATCATCCTTTTGACCATTAATGATTAGCCTGTAAAAAATCACAGTCAGTTATTTCTAAAGCAAAGATGATAACTTTATTATCTCTCAAAAGGGAATTTCAACCCAATACTTAAATCTATGCAAACAGACGAAATTCAGGAATAAAAAGGTGACTGTGATCCATTTTCCAAAATTACTGCACAAGACATTGAGACTTGCCAAAAAGAAGACCATACTCATATTATGTGAACATCCAAAAAATGACTTCATGATGTTATTTGTAAGATAAGAGGAATTTAAATATACTAAGTTGTCAAGGTCTTGCCTCCAATGCCACTTTCTATGTAAAGGATTTTCATTCCAGGCAAACTTCATTGCTAGCTAAGGTCTCTGTTCAATTCTCTACAATAGTCCTTCTTACACCAGGGTGAAACTGCAAACCTCTCGTATGTACCTGTCTCCTCCCATGGACTAGGCACATATTGTTAGCCACATTCTTGTTAGAGGAGAACAAGTAATTTGGAGAATAAGATTTGGTAACAGCCAAACCTTGGCAGAGGAGAAAAGCAAAGGAAAGATGAGAAGAAGGGAAGTAGGACCAAAGACAGAGATGGGTTACATCACAGGCTTGTGCACTAGCAATCTTTACTTGCCTTACCTAGAGCTCAGCTTTTTAGCAGCGGATACTCAAACATACACACAAAAGGCTGATGTGAAATATTACATAGGAAACAAAATAGCATAGTGAGAACATCTTTAACTAAGACTACAAATCATATTTATTCCTATGTGTTCATGCTAGACTCTCAAATAAAATGAACATGTTGCCATGAAAAGAATATTTAGAATTTCAAAGATTGTGTCTTAAACAGACTCTTACAGATTCACCAAAGAAGTTTCCTGCATGAAGAGATGATTAACAAGGCAATTATAGGTTGTACAAATAGAACAATTACTTGATTTACTACCCTCCTTAAATTAAACCACAACTCAATCTTCATCGGACAGTTGGTATCACCAAGTGACCCTGCTGCCACAGAGAGAAGTACATTAAACATTGCCTTCTTACAAACAAGGGTAAGCATACTGACAATTGGATCGGTTGCTGTCACACACTGCAACCTCTCAAGTGTAGCTGAAATTGCTACTATATATTTAAAACAGCATTGCCAAATATATTTTCAAACTAAATAATCAAACCAAGTACAGGGAAAAATATACATTGGCAAAAGCCCTAAACGTCTGTATGAGTTTCAGCAAGCAAGTGTGGTTGATCCCAGCAGCTGCTTTAGGCTTAATATTCCTGATACTCAGTAAGCATTTGGCCCTGGCAGGAGCACTGCATCCTCTTTGGAGGCATCTAGAACATACTGCATGCCCCTGGCCATCACCTGACTATTTCTGCAGGGACAACAAGGTCTTGGTTGAATAGATTGGTTTGCAGCCAAAATCCAAAGCAACCCAAAACTTCCATCACCTCATTTCCACAAGGTCTGGAGAGATTTTTAATTTAAAATGAAGTATTTAGAAACATTTTTAAATACTGGAAATAATATTAACCATGTTAGAAATATTTAGAACCATAATAAGAAAAACCCAATTTGTGCCTTCTGCCAAGTTTTTTTTTTTAATTAAATTTATTTTATTTATCTATTTTTGGCTGTGTTGGGTCTTCGCTGCTGTGCACGGGCTTTCTCTGGTTGCGGCGAGCAGGTGCTACTCTTCATTGTGGTGCGTGGGCTTCGCATTGCGGTGGCCTCTCCTGTTGCACAGCACGGGCTCTAGGCACGCGGGCTTCAGCAGTTGTGGCATGCGGGCTCAGTAGTTGTGGCTCGCAGGCTTAGCAGCTGTGGCAGCCTCGCTGCTCCGTGGCATGTGGGATCTTCCCGGACCAGGGCTCTAACCCGTGTCCCCTGTATTGGCGGGCAGATTCTCAACCACTGCACCACCAGGGAAGCCCACCAAGTTTTACTATTAAAATCAATCTGATGAATGTATGGTTAATATACTTTCCATTAATAAGTAACATCATATTGGAATTAATTTTTGCTTACTTTGGGCTGAAACAAAATGTAATTAAAATCTTTTGATAAGGCTGTAACCTCCCTTCATTAGGAACATAGGAGATAAATGTGGTAATATCTATGTTCTTTATTTTCCTTAAGTAGGTTAGATTATTTAAAGCAACATCTGTTCTTTGTTGAATATTTGTACCCTGTAATATAAAATCAGAAATAAAAGAATATTCAGGCAAAACACAAAATAAAATATTTTAAGATTAAGTCATAAAATAATTATTGAAATTCCAGAGTCTAGATATAGAGAATATGTATGTTTTAACAGTAACATACATAAATTTGATCAAGGCACCTCATAAAATTAAAAGAACTATTGAAAAATGAATAAGAACAGATATAGATTACTATCAATGTCAGCTGAATTTACTGAACATTTTTAGGTCACCCTTGGAGACACATGAAATGAAATCATATCTATCTTCATGTTAAAACATATTTAGAAAAATTAAACAGCTTGTTGGTTATTAGTAAGTTGCACTACTTACTTACCAATTCTTCTCCAACAGAATCATCTTGCATTATGGCTACCCAATTTATAGGTTCTGGGCTATTATTGTATAGAAGTGCATGTTCAATCTTTGACATTCCAAAGAAAACAGGACCAAAGCTTATGCCTTCCAACTTTTTATCATTACTCATGTTTAACAATTCAATAATCTGCTCAACAACATGAGCTTTGACATTCAAGAATATGTCTGGACGATCTCGCAAACTCACTCTACAAGATAATGAATTATACATACATATTTTAATTAGAATTCTATATATTTTATTTTTCTCCTAAATGTTTATATAAACAGAAATTTTATAAAATCACATAATAATTAAAATTCAAAGGACTAAGAGCAGTTCCTTTCACGTATGTGCCAGAGACTGTCATGTCCTTCTGTCTGTCTGAATCTGCAAAGTAGAATAGCATATGTGCAACCTAATTCATTGTCTCCAGGAAACAAGAAAGATGGAAAACAACTGCATGAATTGACCCCAAAAATCACTTACTGATATTTCCATATCACCAATGATTTACATGGTCACCTGTAGCTCTAGAATTCTGAGATTCTTTTCTAACTCATCCCATTCCCCCAAGTCCAACAGCCAACTTCATCCCCATCCTAATAACCCAATTCCCTACAAAGTAAAGTATCTCAGCAAAACTCCACTTCTTTGCTGAAATGAATATCCTCCCTCATAAAACTTCACTTTCCAGACTAATTTGAATTCACTGTTGCAACTTCTCTCCATCCCGCATTTATCCCTCTCTGGCATAAATGCAATCCTTTTGAATCTCACCCTGTCAGATATCACAGATCACTGACCAATTCACAGCCATCACCAAAGTCATTAACTTTGTATCTCTGTGTATCTCTGTCACATTGGGAACGGTTGATACCATCTCTTTCCACATCTCCCCTCCCTTAGCTTTCTTGACACCATACTTTCATGGCTTTCCTTCTAACTTATTTAGACTCTGCCTTCTCATTCTTCTAAGACTTGGATATTTTGTAAATTCCATGAATAATGCTGTTTCTCTCCTACTTTTTTTATACTCTACCCTCCTCAAAGTTATTTTCAACATTTCATGCTTCATCTACAACTTATGAACTGACAACTCTCAAACCAATATACCTAGACCAAATTTTTTTCTGGGACTCAAGATAAGTAAATATAATAGGCTCCACAGGATTCTGCAAAGCAAATCAATTCCAGCATTCCAAAACAGAATTCAAGATCTTCTCTCACAGACCTGAACCTCCTCTTACCTTCCCTTTCTATAACCAGTCACTAAATGTAGTCAAATCTACCTCCATAACATATCTCCAATCTGCACACTTCTCTCCCTCCATACTCCCAATTTGTACCTTAAATGAGGCCTTCATTATTTCTCTTCTGCTTTACTGTTAGAATTTCTAGTCAGGCTATCCACTCCACATCTGTACTCCTCGATTTTGTACACTGCTATCAACATGACCTTTCTAAAAAGCAAACTAATCAAGACACTCCCATCTTAAAACCTTCCTGAGATTCCACAGCCTTTACAATAGAACCTAAGCTCCTATCAGGGCTCAGAACTGTTTCTCAAACATTTTTTTTAATTGTGACCTTCAGTTAGAAATGCATTTTACATTACAATGCAGGACACATACACACACACACACACACACACACACACACACAAATTTTACAAAACGCCACTTGCCCTTACCATGTGAGATGCATTCTGATGTTTTCTATTTCATTGTTTTAATACTGGTGGTGACCCATTATAGTGACTGCACATTCTGCTAATGAACTGAGACATATAGCATTAAAAAATGCTGTCCTATGAGGTCCTTAACTGGACCCTGCACCATTCTGTTTTTCTGGTCTCATCTCTCATCACTCCTCACCTCCATCTCTTTGCCTCAGATCTCTTGATGTGTAACACTGTCTATTAACCTGTAGGAATTCAAGTCTTCTACTTGCACTGCCTGAAATCACTCATTTAACCCACTCTCATCACCAATACCCACCTCCCCTTCACACAGACACACATACATACACACACACACTCAGCCCAAATCACACCACTGCTCTTTGCCTGGCTAATTTCTACTCAACCACAGGTGTTTGGTTCAACTATCACCTCCTTAGTGGAGCTCTTTCTTGATCCACTCCCTGACTCCAACAAAATCCAAACTAGGAGCTCCTGTTAGGTGTACCCATATGCCATTCTCTGGTTCTTCCCATTTTTCAGTCCCTAGTGCTTGGCAAATAGTAGATACTCAATAAATGAATGCTGACTGAAAGAAGAAGCTAACATACATTCAAATACAACAGGCATATATGAAAAGTGAAACAGGAAAGTATTAAGCACTACACTAGAATTAAGAACCATAGTATATACTCACTTTTCCACTTCATTTACAATTATGGGCCAGTCTGCACAGAAATCCACTTTAATAACCATTGATGACTTGGGCTGCACAATACCACTGGTTGGAAAAGTGACAATGGGTAACTGGCCCTGGTATTCTGTTTTAAACATACCTAAGGAGAACAAGAGCAGATGGTTTACATTTGGATCCTTATAATGTTAATGTTCACACTCTTAGTAGAGGACAGAGACACATTACAGAGTTTATGGTCTATTGTGGACCAAGAATCACAGCTTTGATTGTAAGTCCTGTCTCTAGGGTCATCCAATAAATGTGAGCCTCGTGTTAGGACTCAACCCTCATCAATAGCTAAAATTTTCTGTCTGCTTACTGTGTTCAGACACTTATGCTAAGAGCTGTGCATATGTTATTCTATTTAGTCCTCATAATGAAATCTATGATTCTGGCTCAATCATTACCTCTATTTTATAAAGAAGGAAACAGACACTTAGAAAGGTTGAGTAACTTGTCCAAAAATACACAACTGTTATGATAGATTAGATCATCAACTCCAATTCTTTAACCTTCTCTGCATCCCCACTGTTACCCTCCCGTGGACTAAGTATGTTTTCCTACCCCTTGACGGGGCCTGATCACGTGATTTACTTTGGCAAATAGCATGGGACTAGAAGTGACAACATGTCAGCTTCATCCCCAGATGTTCTCTTGCTCTTCTACCATGGAAAGTGTTTCTTTTAAGAAACTGCTGTCCCGTTGGCCTGTGCCTCAGCATTGGCAGATGTGAAGCAGAGCCACCCAGCTGACTCAGAGACATTCAGTGAGTAACAGATCAGCCCCAGCTGCCTCAGCTTGAAGCAGAGTCATGCAGCTTAGATTAGTCAAATTCCAGCTAATCTGCATAAAAATGAGAAACTAAAAAAATAATTATTTTTTTAAGATATAGAATTACGGAGTGGTTTGTTACATAGCAATAGTTGACTACTACAGCTAGTAACTAACTAATAGAGCTGGGATTTTCACTTGGATGTTTCTGACCACAGGGCTCACACTTCTAGCCACTACCACTACTCTATAAACGAATTAATGCAGTTCACATATGGAAAGGGTGAAAGAAATGGGTTTCTAGACTCAAATAGCCTATGAGGAGGCCACAAAAATTTCTTATTCTGAAAGCAGAAATGGTCCATAATTTATGGTAATGTTTGGTGCCTATCTTAGAGCATGCAGGTGAGATCAGATACTATCTCTTTTTCATCGTTGTGGTCCTGGCACCCCACATGGTGCCTAGCACCAAGCAGTGTTCAAAATGTCCAATAAATGGGAGGTAACCAGTCATGAGTTTCTTTGATATCATTATACAATATTAACACAAATGAGCATGCTGCCAACATAAACAACTTTGAAAATTCCTAATTTACCAGTTTTAAATCACATTTGATGACATTTTCCAAAATTAATCAGTTAACTTAGGAGAATGTAATATTAGCGTAATAAAAGTACTGAAAATATAAAAGATAATAAAACTTTAGGTTCAGAGATGACCAGATGAAAAAGGCAAACAGTAACAAAATTTGTTAATCCAATCATTTTTAGAGACTTGCTAATGACATAATATTTAAGGCTTATTTTTTTCTGTCATAATATAAAACAAAACTCTGTAAAATTATATCCATTATGAATAAATATTATTGACTCAATTCTCCAGGAAAAGAAAACTATATGAGTTCAGTTAAGTCTGAGTCAGTGAAATAGTTTCTATACTGTAACCACTTTTCTGTAGTTTGACAAAAGAGTTTTCTGTAGTTTGACAAAAGAGTTTAAGTGAATGGTTCAAAAGCTTATTCAGGAACAACCCCTAACAAAAGAACATTGTTCAATCTTTTAAATATATTAAAACAGTGAGCTCACAAACATTACTGTGTCTTATGTAACTTTAATATCATTAGTAATAATGAAATATTTGACTGGTTTTTTAATTGCTCACAACAGGCGCAAGAACATCATCCTAGGAGAAGGGTGTCATTGAAGAATTTTTTGTCATCAAATTTTCATTTCTTTTCAGATGTGAAACTGGCTGATGTGTGGAGAATGAACTAGAAGGAGATAAGAGGTGACTCCAGACAAATAATTTAAGTTGATGTAATTATAAGGGAAGAGAAGATTATGGACTGTTGTAAAAAAGTGACAGTGAGACAGAGAAAAGTAGGATTACTCACAATATAAGGAAGTGAACAGACAAGATTTAATAGTTGACTGAGTAAGGGGGTAGAGGGTGAAAAGGAGGGAGGTGTCAAGGATTTGCCAAATTTCTGACTTGGCCATATACATGGTGGTGACATTCAATGAAAAACAGAAAAGGAGAAGTTTGGGGGAGACATTGAGGAGTTTAGTTTTAGACGTGTTAACTCTGAAAAACCTGAAGGAAATGCAGTCTTGTACAGACTTCAGTGAAGTAACAGGAATGGAAGTGATTGCCTAGGGAGAGCAGGGTGACTGAGGAAACATGAGGGTCTATGACAAATCCTAAGGAACACTCACTTCTAATGTACTGAAAAAAGGGACAGCAGTCCACAAAAGAGAATTAAGGAGGAGGGAGAAGAAGAATAATTCTAACATCAATAATGAATATTTACTGAACACAATATATGTCAGAGAGTGTGCTAAGCATTTTATTAATCATCACCACAATTATAGGAGGAAGGCGCTATGTTTATCTTTAATGTATAAGGGAGGCAATGAATGTTCGGGAAGTGTAAATTCCTTGTCTGGGGCCTCCCAGCCAGTTAATATTGTAACCAAGATTTGGGACCTGGAACACTTCGCTCCAGGTCAAATCAGTTAAATGAAGGCTTACTGAATGCCTGGTATATGCCTAACATTGTGTTATGCATGAAAAGTATGTTGAGATTTCATGACATCAGTTTCCATGAAAACAAAACAAAAAAAATGCATTGACAATAAGTAGTGGGTGCTTCTCTGGGTAGTTAGACAGGATTCTGAGGACCACTCCTGGGTCTGGTCCAATTTAGCAAATTTTCTGGTTTACAGATGATGCCAGGCTTTTCTAGACAGTGATGTAGAGAGATGATGCTGATGATCAGGGGAAGGAGGACAGCATACATTAAGAGCAAGAGCAAGGTCATATATTTGGGGCAAAATAACCCCCCAAAACCTAAAGGAGTCCTAAGGTAGCTGTTTAAACCCAGAAATGGTATGTAAAGATCACACTAGAGACTTTAAAGACTATTCTACATCATAACACAGTAGTAGAAAAAGTACCCAAAGATTCAAGAGGGGAAGAGGGAAATGTGTGCAATTCAAGGCATGCTAAAATAATGTTTTTTCAATCTTCAATGATAAAAACTGAGAAACAATAAAGACATAAAAGAGAACATGGAGTTCCCCAGCTCACAAAACACTAATATTAGAAACATCTTAAAGATTAAACCATGTCTTTTCAAGATGAAAAGACAAGCACTACTTTGTAAATTTAGGAAACATTCTTATAAGGGGCAAGACAACAAAATGTATTCAACAACTTTCAGCTAAATCTAGGGATGGTTACTCCATAATAGACTATTAAAATAAAACATCATGAAGTTGTTACATAAACTTTGGCTTCTATAAAACTGAAGATAATAACCTCAGTGACACTACCAGAGAGAGAAAACAAAGCTATACAAATCATGAATCTGTTGAATGTGGCTTTTTAATGTCTTCTTAAGTACACATATACGTTTGTAAACTCTTGATCTTTGACTCCAAAACTATAAAATATTTGTCACATAAAATCTTTTTTGAAAATTTTATTAAAATCATCTTTGGTTGCTGAATCTATTTTCTGCCTAAGTGTTTTTCTTCATGAAAATGCATTATAATTCTCATGAATATTTATATATTGTGCTTGTGGGTAATGAGGACTTTATGACACTTTACGGGCACTTGCTACTGTGAATATAAAACGTACTATCAATTTTGGTAAGGGTGGAAAAAATAATATCATTCAACTCCAAAAATGAGGGACAAAGTCAGCACTAAGAAAATGTGTTTCATTGATAACAATTTGTTTCAGTTAGTAAGGTAAGAGTAATTAACATTTCATAATACTCAATTATAATTTACCAATATAGTATTAACTACAAATACTATGCACACACAAAATATTAATACAATACTAAAAGTCAATGTGGATTACTTTTCCTAAAATGTAGGGACTCAGGTCCACACATATACTTTTATTAAGTAAAATAATATTAAATATTCAATTAAAATTATGTATTTTTTACTTATAGAGAGTTTTTATAAGTAATAAAACTGTACAATTTGGTGAGATTTTAGAATAAAGAGAGGATATGATCAAAACTTTAAAGGTTTTGGAATGGACAACAGTTAAGAGAGATTTTGGAAAGTAAAAGAATACAAATAAAATTCTCTCAATTACATATCACTGCTCTATAACCAGACAATCTAAAGGACCATACAGCCCATAGTCAATGACCATAAGAGAGTTCATCCTTAACACTGGAGTCAGCCCACAAATGAGCCTAATATTCCACAGTCTGACAGGCATCAGAAATTCAGCCATTTAAAAACCAAAGCATGGAAAGTGAAATGAATAACATTCAGTGAGGAACAACTATCAGTTTTATTTGTTCATATCCCAGAAGAAATCAGTAAAGTGACAGACTGCCTTTGTCTTAATAATTCCCACTGCTCATTCAAGCAACCCCAAAGAACGTCCTCACTTACTGTAAAACGGGTTTGGATTTAAGACCTGTTTTATGTATCCAACAAGCAGTCTCAGAGAGAAATGCCCTCCCTGTCTGGAGCTAGTCCTCTTCTCAGCTTGGGGAAAATGTGAGTCTTATCATCCCAGATGCTGACCATCCAATCAAGTGAATGAAAGGATAAGTGATTTTATGCCTACAGTATATCATCAATGAAGAGTGTGCATACACACATGCATGTGCACACACACAGACACAGGCACACTTATCCCTTTATGGAAACTCTTAGGTCACAGTAAGAATGTCTAGAAATAATCCAGTATGGAGAAGAGAGAAGCACTTTTCCTTTCAACAAAATGTTAGTAAGAGCCTTCTAGGGATCATCATGTGAATTCAAAGTTGAATATGATCGAGAAAAAGAACAAATATTTACTGAGTGCTTGTGATAAGTCAAGTACCATATTACAACCTTAAGTACATACATAATTAACCACAGTATGTTTTATTAGCCAGTTTATAAATGAGGAATCTGAAGTTCAATGTCCTTAAAGATACTTGCCCCAGATCACACAGCTAGTAAGGCACTGTGTCCTGATTCTATCTCTGGAAAGCTCTAAGGACTATGTCACTTCCACGACACCACCTTGCCTTCTATCCTCAGGGAGATCATCAGTCATCTGAGAGTCAGGTTGTATTAATAAGAATCATAAGGATGTAGCTTCATCTTTCCTGATATTACCTATCAGTCTTTTACAGTCATCCTACTTAAGGACCTTCAGTTTTGAGCCTTTTCAAATAACATAATTCTTCTGGAGGGGTAGGGTGAATCAGAGAATCCATTAATTGCAGAAGGTATATATTTCAAACAGTACCAATTTTCTTCCAAAAGTCTAAGTTAATTTATATGACAGAAAGTATTTACCTGGTACTCTGCCATGGTTAATGATATTAATCTCTTTACAATATACTTTACTATTGGCAACCAACGTCCCAAAATTAACTTCTGACTCAATTTCCAGTTGACAGGATAGAATCAACCTAGAAGAGGAGAAAAGAGGATGATATGATGAATTTTTTTTTCTTCTTTTTTTCTTTTTTTTTTACGGTATGCGGGCCTCTCACTGTTGTGGCCTCTCCCATTGCAGAGCACAGGCTCCGGACGCGCAGGCTCAGCGGCCATGGCTCACGGGCCCAGCCGCTCCGCAGCATGTGGGATCTTCCCAGACCGGGGCACGAACCCGTGTCCCCTGCATCGGCAGGCAGACTCTCAACCACTGCCCCACCAGGGAAGCCCCATATGATGAATTTTAACAACTATAACCTCATGATCAAATCCACAGGGGGACATATATAGATATTTTTACCTTAACTCCTAAAAAGATATTTCAGTTTCCTTATAGGTCTGCTGGTGGCACATCTGTCAGTAAAACAAACTGTAAAATAAAGACACGAAAAAAAGATAATGAGACACATTTTAAATAAAGAAATCAGACTTTATGCATAAGTACATGGTATGCCTTCCCAAGTACTCACCTTGAGAGGTTACCCACACATCTGAATATTTTTGTAGCTCAAAATATATTTGGAACTCTGTTTTGGAATCTCCTACTAAGCCTATAATACATTCTTTTGCCCCCCCCCCCCGACCCCAAAAGGGTGCAAGTTATCTGAACAAAGTAAACTAGTTTGGATGGTCCAAATCTGATGAAATAAAAGGAGCTATGATACTATAAAAATATCACTTGGGGACTAAAACAAGGCCCAAGAACAAAAGGATACAATTGATTTTCCATGTGTGTCGCCAATTTAAAGGACTCACTGTAGCGTATCTGTAGCATATGTTTTCATAAGCATTTAAAAAATCCATTCTAATCCTAAATACACATCTCATAATGATATATATATACATATATATTATATCTGGATAATAATTTATAGTTTATAAAGCACCATTAAGTATATTATCCTGTTTGATGTTAACAAATTTCCTGAAAGGTAGGTAAATATTACGGCTCCTAGGTTACAGATAAAAAGCCAAAGACTTAAAAAGCTTAAATGTTTTATCTAAGGAATTATCTGGATATAACGTTGGGGAACTTAAACTTGAATCCATTTTGTTAGACTTCAAGTACATTACCTTAGAAACCTAACAACGATAACAATAGCATCAGTAATAAATATAGTAATAACTAATCTTTATTGAGTCCTAAGATTATGTGCCAGACACATGAATTAAGTAATTTACTCCACTTAGGATACAACCTCCAAAGCATAAATGCATACATACATACAATCATATATACATACAAACACACTAAAATTCATAAATAAAAATACCTGAACAAAACATTTACAAATACTGCCTATACATTGGTGGTCTGGGCCTTCTTTCTGGGATCTGTGTTTATATGTGTTTGTGTATTACTGGATAGGTACAAACATTCCAGAGATCAGCCAGGAATGTCCTACTTATGCTGCATAGTCTAAGAAATACCCATGTTCTTCTCATAGAGATTGTAATTTTGTGACAGGAAAAGATCAATGACCTTGTACATCTCCTTACAATAATATTTATATGTGTATACATAATTGCATTAATAGTTTACAGGATCTAAAAGAGGAACCAGTTACACAAACAATATAAGATGTGAAGCTGAACGTTTTTTCAAACTTTTTCTCTAGCTAGATGTGGAAAAGTATCTTAAGAAGAATTTCTTAAGAATCTTCACACATACACACACATATACATGTACATACATGCATACACACATATATGGTTTAACCTTAGCAGTAAGGGTGTGGTAAAATGGCAATATATAACAGTTTCTCTGGCTTTCCTACTGGTTTCTCTTCTCCTTGTATAAAAAACATTTTCTGGCCCCATATGCACCACAACACGTCAAGACAGTTGACCTCTGAGGACAATAAAGTATCTAGCCACCTATCAGAAGAAGTGCCTCTTGACTCCAAATGCCTTCTGCAAGATGAGTTACCAGTTGAACCCTGACTAAGGATCAGAGTTGAAGGAAATTCTGGAGAGGGGAATGACCAACACACTCATGCCAAGTACCAGTGGTCTCCAAACTCGGGGATGTTCTGATAGCTAAATAAATACCTTCCAATGATGCAAAGGAGTAGCTTATTCCTTTCCTAACATGTGTCAGCTGTTTGATTCCTATGCAGAATGGGATGTTGTGAGAAAGCAGAACTTCTCAACAACACTGAGAACCCAAATAATTGCACATCTAAATTTAGTTTATGAAAATAAAAAAATGCAAGGGAAATTATAAAAAGACTTATATCTAATACCAATATTAATATTAAATATTAATATTCTAATATTAATTCTGCTGGTGCCGGATAAACAGAGACAAAAGAATAACACCTATGGAATCATATTTTGCTGGGGAAAAGAAGGATTATGCATGTATGTATGTGAAAAAAAACACAAAAATTTTAACAGCAGCTCTAACGGGTAATTTTATAATGAACAGAACTATACTTATTTCAATATAAAATGAAAAGCACAATGTCCTGGTCAAATAAATTATTTGTATTAAAAAAATTATTTGTATTAAAGTTAATCTGCAAACCAGTTACTTAGTTCTGTATTATATTCATTATATCAGTCCATATTTTTCAGCCAATCTCAAAAAAACACCATTTTGATTTTTTGAAGCCAAACATCTGCATTATTTAAAATTCTGTGAAGTAAATATGACAATAATTTAAAATTAAATTAAAATGTGACTATGGGTTCACAATAATTCATTTAGGAATACATCCATCATAAAAACAGAAAGTAGAAGGGTGGTTACCAGAGGCTGGAGGGTAGGAGAATTGGAGAGATACTGTTTAAGGGTACAAACTGGGAACTAGTAGATAAATAAGTCCCAGAGAGCTAACATACAGCATAGTGATCATAGGCAACAAAAATGTATTATAAACTTCAAAGTTGCTAACAGACTAGATCTTAATTGTTCCCACCCCAGGAAAGAAATGATGACTATGTAATGTGATACTGGTGTTAGCCAACCCTATCATAGTAATATATTGCAATATATAAATGTATCACATCAACATGTACACCTTCAACTTACACAATGTTATATGTCAATTGTATTTCAATTAAAAAAAAATAACATAGGATGAGAAGGAACAATCATTGAAGAGGTGTAGTAGCAAGGAAATCAAGAGAATAAAGTGGCCCACAAAGGCAGTAATGGTTAATTGTGTCTAATGCTTCTGAGAAATGGAGTAAGATAAAGGCAAAGGAGGTATCAACAGACTGGCAATATGCAAGAGCTACTTCACTGGAAAGCCGGGGAAAACAGCCCCTCTGGAGTTTGCTGGAGTGAGAATGGAAAGTAAGATTGTAGAGACAGCAAAAATAGCACTCTTTAATAAATCTTGCTATCAAAAGGTACAGAAAATATGGTGGAAATAAAATAGGGAGCGAGTTCAAGGGGAAAAAAAGAAAACATGCAATTGTTGGACATTTTTTAATGATTTTAATTAAAAAATAATGGAAAACTAGTCTTCCATTTGTTTTGAACACTACAATTTGCTAAAAATTTGTTCTTTAAGTTCAGTTGTAAGGAAACTGTAGATACAAAAAGCCCTATTAGTCATAGAAAATACAAAATATTACTATGACCCTTAATATTTGAAGAGTGCTCAAAATATTAGCATGAAATATGAAGAATACATACCCAATTAGAGGGATCTCTATTGTTTTATTTCCTATTGAAATAAGAAGTTGGTCAAAAGTGTCTTCATTCTTATCAGGATGATATTCCACCATAGCTGTCGTCTGAAGGCCAGAAGCAAGTGCTTTAATCCAGATTGGTCAAAATCAGTTTGAACTTCAGTGGGAGGAAAAAAAAATCAAATTATACATCTTAAGTCCTAATAAGAAAATAGTATGAGCAACTGTAGTTAGGAGTATACATTATTTCAAGAGATATATCAAGACATAGGCAATATTCCTGCCCTAAAGGCAAAGACTTAATGATCATATCTATACCTATCAGATTCTAGATGCTTCAGATATGCTTTTAATGGTACACAAACTGAAACTGAAAATGCAGTCAGTCAAGAAATATGTAAATGCTTGTGGGCTCCTTTAGAAGTATGAGGTACTAGAATACAGAAAAAAAGGGAAGAGCAATCTAATGAAAATGTTACTCAGTCTAAATACATACACAATATAAACGTGCACATATACATACAATCATAAATACATACATCATTTTATATACTTTCTGCATAAGGACTTGGACTTCATAACTTGGAGGAAATATAAAAAGGAATAGACCAATGAGGAGAAAGAACTTTTGTTCTTGAAAAACATTTGCTAGACTCCAGGAAAAATCTGAAGGGGGAAGAGAAGAACTGCTTTGTGTTGAGTACGTCTGGTAGGTAAAGCATTCGATGTCTATTAGCTCACTTAATACACTTCTACAGCCCTGTAAGGCTGATATTAAGGCTCCCAGTGTAGAGATGAGAAACTGGGACCTGTAGGTGCAATTAATACCTAAGGTCACTGTGTCAGTGAGGACTCAAAACACACATCTGTCTGACTCTAAAACTAAGCTCTTTCCCCACAACTAGAAAGAATCTCCTGAGTATATAGTCTCTTTAAAGAAGCAGACTATATATCCCTTGAAAATTAAATAATGTAAGCCAGGGACTAATCAAGTGTCATATGAGTGATGCAGACATAAGTATCATGAAAATCCATGAGAGAACATGATTACTGTGGGCTAAGAAGGAGTACACTCAACCCAGGCTTAGAGGATGGATGTAAAAGGTAGAGAAGAAGCAAGAAAGGTGCTCCCTATGGAGGCGGGAATATCTCAGACAGGCAGAGAAAAGAATAAGCAAAATAATCTCTCAGCAGGCAGCTAATAAGCTAGCCTTGCTGGGCAAAGAGCTTCCATGAGTAACAATGGAGGTCAAGTTGAAATTAATTATTCAGGGCTTTTAATGTCAGACTGAGTCTAAGCAGGGCTTTCCAGCAATGAGAGCTACAGAGAACTGGAGTGATGTGTTGATACCACTGGTCTGAAAGCATCATACTTCCAGCAAACAATGATTCTGACATCTCATAACTACCACAGCCCAACTCTCAACCCCCATCCATCACCAAACAGTAAGAAAACAAGGGATAGATTATTCCCCACATAGGTCTTTGGGTGCTGGAAGTCCACATAACAGGTTTGACCGTCTTCCTTTAAATAAGAAGGGCAACTAGTACTTCAGCAGCATGTGCCCAAACCACAAGTTTCTCAGCACTCTGAGTGGTCTGCAAAGGTGTGTAAGGCACCACCCCTTCTCTTAGGAGCTTATGAACTGACCATTGAGGTGAAAGTAACAGTTACCAGGAGCCATCTGGATTCAAGTCCAAGCTATAATGAATGTCTGTAAATGCAATTAGTATCCAGTAGGGGAGAAATAATTTGGAGATAATATAAGAGAAGACTTGTTTCAGAAAATGAGAACTCACTTTGACCCTAAAAGATGGGTGGGATTTGGAAGGCGGTGATTCTTGCAGGAGGAAGGAATGAAAACATGGGTCAAAAGGAAAGGAAGTCTGAGCCATGGGGGTAAGAGGATGATTACAAGTAAGACTGGCCTGACAGAACCAAAGACCACACAAGTCAGCAAAACACTGAAGATAAAGACTGTGTCTTAATTTTCTAACAGCAACCCACAGTAGGTGGCATTAGCACTGCATATGGCACATAGTGGGTACTCAATCCATAGGCAAGGCAGGATCGTGGAAAACAAGCACTGCTGTGTGTTAAGAGAATCATTTCCTAAATAATTACAATAGTGATGATGACAATGCCCTTTACGTAGCACCCTGTTTTTATTTTTTCTTTCTTCCTCCAAGACAGTTAATATAATTTTTGCTAATCTATCCCTTCCCTAATTCCCTTTATGCCTGTGAAGGACCAGGAGTGCATATCATGGTCTTGCAACAGATATTGAACTCATGGCCTTGGCCTCTAACTAGTAAACCTGTCTGGCCATTCTCTTGCCAATGTCAAGACCTGTGGTCTAAATAAAAACCACAGTAAAACTAATTATATTATTTTTCTTCTGACTGCATAAAAACCACCCATACAAGTGCCTCCTGGACATCCATAAATTAGTGTTTCCCCACATCTGGGATTTGCTTCCAGCCTGAGTTTTAAAAGAAAATATTTTCAGATACACATTCAATTGTTCAATAAATATGTAGTGAGTTAATGAAATAATAAACTTTTCCCCGAATTTTACAGTGTTTGGAGTAATCAGGTACTTCTTGATTTAAAGAGTAGTTAATAGTCCCTGTGATGTACACTTTTATGACAAAATAAACACATCACTATTGTTAAAACATGTACACACAAAAATCAATAAAGAATGATTCCGGGGGGACCTTGAAGATGGCGGAAGAGTAAGACGTGGAGATCACCTTCCTCCCCACATATACACCAGAAATACATCTACACGTGGAACAACTCCTACAGAACACCTACTGAAGGCTGGCAGAAGACGTCAGACCTCCCAAAAGGCAAGAAACTCCCCACGTACCTGGGTAGGGCAAAAGAAAAGAAAAAAGAAAAAACAGAGACAAAAGAATAGGGACGGCACCTGCACCAGTGGGAGGGAGCTGTGAAGCAGGAAAGGATTCCACACACTAGGAAGCCCCTTCGCGGGCGGAGACTGCGGGAGGCGGACGGGGGAGCTTCGAAGCCGCGGAGGAGAGCACAGCAACAGGGGTGCGGAGGGCAAAGCGGGGAGATTCCCGCACAGAGGATCGGTGCCGACCGGCACTCACCAGCCCGAGAGGCTTGTCTGCTCACCCGCCGGGGCGGGCGGGGCTGCGAGCTGAGGCTCTGAGGCTCGGGTTTCGGTTTCGGACGGGGCGCAGGGAGAGGACTGGGGTTGGCGCCTTGAACATAGCCTGAAGGGGTTAGTGCATCACGGCGAGCCGGGAGGGAGTCCGGGGAAAAGTCTGCACCTGCCGAAGAGGCAAGAGACTTTTTCTTCCCTCTTTGTTTCCTGGTGCGTGAGGAGAGGGGTTTAAGAACGCTGCTTAAAGGAACTCCAGAGACGGGCGCGAGCCGCGGCTAAAAGCGCGAACCCCAGAGACGGGCGCGAACCGCGGCTAAAAGCGTGAACCCCAGAGACAGGCGGGAGACGCTAAGGCTGCTGCTGCCGCCACCAAGGGGCCTGTGTGCGAGCACAGGTCACTATCCACACCCCTCTTCCGCGGAGCCTGTGCAGCCCGCCACTGCCAGGTTCCCGAGATCCAGGGACAACTTCCCCGGGAGAACGCACAGCGGGCCTCAGGCTGGTGCAAAGTCACGCCGGACTTTGCAGCCGCAGGCCCGCCCCGCACTCCGTGCCCCTCCCTCCCCGCCGGCCTGAGTGCGCCAGAGCCCCTGAATCAGCGGCTCCTTTAACCCCGTCCTGTCTGAGCAAAAAACAGACGCCCTCCAGCGACCTACACTTAGAGGCAGGGCCAAATCCAAAGCTGAGCCCCTGTGAGCTGTGAGAACAAAGACGAGAAAGGGAAATCTCTCCCAGCAGCCTCAGAAGCAGCGGATTAAAGCTCCACAATCAACTTGATACCCTGCATCTGTGGAATACCTGAATAGACAACCAATCATCCCAAATTAAGGAAGTGGACTTTAGAAGCAAGATCTATGATTTTTTTTTCCCTTTTCCTCTTTGTGTGAATGTGTATGTGTATGCTTCTGTGTGAGATCTTGTCTGTATAGTCTTGCTTCCACCATTTGTCCTAGGGTTCTATCCGTCCATGGTTTTTTTAAAAAATTTTTTTCTTAATAATTAATTTTAATAACGTTATTATACTTTACCTTCATTCTTTCTTTCTTTCCTTCCTTCCTTCCCTCCTTTAGACAACGAATCATCACAAATTGAGGAGGTGGTCTCTGACAGCAAGATTTATGATTTTTCCCCCTTTACCTCTTTTAGTGAGGGTGTATGTGTATGCTTCTGTGTAAGATTTTGTCTGTACAGCTTTGCTTCCAACATTTGTCCTAAGGTTCTATCCGTCCCATTTTTTTCTAAATAAGAATTTTTTAATTCAATAACTTTATTATACTTTAATTTATTTTTACTGTATCTTCTTTCTTTCTGTCTTTTTTCCTTCTTTCCCTCCTTCCTTCCTCCCTCCCTCCCTCCCTCCTTTCTTTCCTTCTTGCCTTCTTTCCTTCTTTGCTTCTTTCTTTCTTTCTTCCTTCCTTCCTTCCTTCCTTCCCTCCTTTCCTTCTTTCTTTCCTCATACTTCTACTAATTCCCTCTACTTTTTCTCCCTTTTATTCTGAGCCGTGTGGATGAAAGGCTCTTGGTGCTCCAGCCAGGAGTCAGGGCTCTGCCTCTGAGGTAGGAGAGCCAACTTCACGACACTGGTCAACAAGAGACCTCCCAGCTCCACATAATATCAAACGGCGAAAATCTCCCAGAGACCTCCATCTTAACACCAGCACCCAGCTTCACTCAACGACCAGCAAGCCACAGTGCTGGACAACCTATGCCAAACAACTAGCAAAACAGGAACACAACCACACCCATTAGCAGAGAGGCTGCCTAAAATCATAATAAGTCCACAGACACCCCAAAACACACCACCAGACGTGAACCTGCCCACTACAGAGACAAGATCCAGCCTTATCCACCACAACACAGGCACTAGTCCCCTCCACCAGGAAGCCTACACAACCCACTGAACCAACCTTAGCCACTGGAGACAGACATCAAAAACAGCAGGAACTATGAACCTGCAGTCTGCAAAAAGGAGACCCCAAACACAGTAAGATAAGCAAAATGAGAAGACAGAAAAACACACAGCAGATAAAGGAGCAAGATAAAAATGCACCAGACCTAACAAATGAAGAGGAAATAGCCAGTCTACCTGAAAAAGAATTCAGAATAATGATAGTAAGGATGATCCGAAATCTTGGAAACAGAATGGACAAAATGCAAGAAACAGTCAACAAGGACCTAGAAGAAATAAAGATGAAACAAGCAACGATGAACAACACAATAAATGAAATTAAAAGTACTCTAGATGGGATCAATAGCAGAATAACTGAGGCAGAAGAACGGATAAGTGACCTGGAAGATAAAATAGTGGAAATAACTACTGCAGAGCAGAATAAAGAAAAAAGAAAGAAAAGAACTGAGGACAGTCTCAGAGACCTATGGGACAACATTAAACGCACCAACATTCAAATTATAGGGGTTCCAGAAGAAGAAGAGAAAAAGAAAGGGACTGAGAAAATATTTGAAGAGATTATAGTTGAAAATGAGCCTCATAGGGGAAAGGAAATACTTAATCAAGTCCAGGAAGCACAGAGAGTCCCATACAGGATAAATACAAGGAGAAATATGCCAAGACACATATTAATCAAACTGTCAAAAATTAAATACAAAGAAAGCATATTAAAAGCAGCAAGGGAAAAACAACAAATAACACATAAGGGAATCCCCATAAGGTTAACAGCTGATCTCTCAGCAGAAACCCTACAAGCCAGAAGGGAGTGGCAGAACATACTGAAAGTGATGAAGGAGAAAAACCTGCAGCCAAGACTACTCTACGCAGCAAGGATCTCATTCAGATTTGATGGAGAAATTAAAACCTTTACAGACAAGCAAAAGCTGAGAGAGTTCAGCACCACCAAACAAGCTTTACAACAAATGCTAAAGGATCTTCTCTATGCAAGAAACACAAGAGAAGGAAAAGACCTATAATAACGAGCCCAAAACAATTTAAAAAATGGGAATAGGAACATACATATCGATAATTACCTTAAATGTAAATGGACTAAATGCTCCCACCAAAAGACACAGATTAGCTGAATGGATACAAAAACAAGACCCTTATATATGCTGTCTACAAGAGACCCACTTCAGACCTAGAGACACATACAGACTGAAAGTAAGGGGATGGAAAAAGATATTCCATGCAAATGGAAACCAAAAGAAAGCTGGAGTAGCAATTCTCATATCAGACAAAATAGACTTTAAAATAAGGACTATTAAAAGAGACAAAGAAGGACACTACATAATGATCAAGGGATCGATCCAAGAAGAAGATATAACAATTGTAAATATTTATGCACCCAACATAGGAGCAACTCAATACATAAGGCAAATACTAACAGCCATAAAAGGGGAAATCGACAGTAACACATTCATAGTAGGGGACTTAAACACCCCACTTTCACCCATGGACAGATCATCCAAAATGAAAATAAATAAGGAAACACAAGCTTTAAATGATACATTAAATAAGATGGACTTAATTGATATTTATAGGACACTCCATCCAAAAACAACAGAATACACATTTTTCTCAAGTGCTCATGGAACATTCTCCAGGATAGATCATATCCTGGGTCACAAATCAAGCCTTGGTAAATTTAAGAAAACTGAAATTGTATCAAGTATCTTTTCTGACCACAACGCCATGAGACTAGATATCAATTACAAGAAAAGATCTGTAAAAAATACAAACACATGGAGGCTAAACAATACACTACTTAATAATGAAGTGATCACTGAAGAAATCAAAGAGAAAATCAAAAAATACCTAGAAACAAATGACAATGGAGACACAACGACCCAAAACCTATGGGATGCAGCAAAAGCAGTTCTAAGGGGGAAGTTTATAGCAATATAAGCCCACCTTAAGAAGCAGGAAACTTCTCGAATAAAGAACCTAACCTTGCACCTAAAGCAATTAGAGAAAGAAGAACAAAAAGCCCCCAAAGTTAGCAGAAGGAAAGAAATCATAAAAATCAGATCAGAAATAAATGAAAAAGAAATGAAGGAAACAATAGCAAAGATCAATAGAACTAAATGCTGGTTCTTTGAGAAGATAAACAAAATAGATAAACCACTAGCCAGACTCATCAAGAAAAAAAGGGAGAAGACTCAAATCAATAGAATTAGAAATGAAAAAGGAGAGGTAACAACTGACACTGCAGAAATAAAAAAGATCATGAGAGATTACTACAAGCAACTCTATGCCAATAAAATGGACAACCTGGAAAAAATGGACAAATTCTTAGAAATGCACAACCTGCCAAGACTGAATCAGGAAGAAATAGAAAATATGAACAGACCAATCACAAGCACTGAAATTGAAACTGTGATTAAAAATCTTCCAACAAACAAAAGCCCAGGACCAGAGGGCTTCACAGGCGAATTCTATCAAACATTTAGAGAAGAGCTAACACCTATCCTTCTCAAACTCTTCCAAAATATAGCAGAGGGAGGAACACTCCCAAACTCCTTCCATGAGGCCACCATCACCTTGATACCAAAACCAGACAAGGATGTCAAAAAGAAAGAAAACTACAGGCCAATATCACTGATGAACATAGATGCAAAAATCCTCAACAAAATACTAGCAAACAGAATCCAACAGCACATTAAAAGGATCATACACCATGATCAAGTGGGGTTTATTCCAGGAATGCAAGGATTCTTCAATATATGCAAATCTATCAATGTGATAAACCATATTAATAAATTGAAGAAGAAAAACCATATGATCATCTCAATGGATGCAGAGAAAGCTTTTGACAAAATTCAACACCCATTTATGATAAAAACCCTGCAGAAAGTAGGCATAGAGGGAGCTTTCCTCAACATAATAAAGGCCATATATGACAAGCCCACAGCAAACATCATCCTCAATACTGAAAAACTGAAAGCATTTCCAATAAGATCAGGAACAAGACAAGGTTGCCCACTCTCACCACTCTTATTCAACATAGTTTTTGGAAGTTTTAGCCACAGCAATCAGAGAAGAAAAGGAAATAAAAGGAATCCAAATCGGAAAAGAAGAAGTAAAGCTGTCACTGTTTGCAGATGACATGATCCTATACATAGAGAATCCTAAAGATGCTACCAGAAAACTACTAGAGCTAATCAATGAATTTGGTAAAGTGGCAGGATACAAAATTAATGCACAGAAATCTCTGGCATTCCTATATACTAATGATGAAAAATCTGAAAGTGAAATCAAGAAAACACTCCCATTTACCATTGCAACAAAAAGAATAAAATATCTAGGAATAAACCTACCTAAGGAGACAAAAGACCTGTATGCAGAAAATTATAAGACACTGATGAAAGAAATTAAAGATGATACAAATAGATGGAGAGATATACCATGTTCTTGGATTGGAAGAATCAACATTGTGAAAATGACTCTACTACCCAAAGCAATCTATAGATTCAATGCAATCCCTATCAAACTACCACTGGCATTTTTCACAGAACTAGAACTAAAACCTTCACAATTTGTATGGAAACACAAAAGACCCCGAATAGCCAAAGCAATCTTGAGAACGAAAAAAGGAACTGGAGGAATCAGGCTCCCTGACTTCAGACTATACTACAAAGCTACAGTTATCAAGACGGTATGGTACTGGCACAAAAACAGAAAGATAGATCAATGGAACAGGATAGAAAGCACAGAGATAAACCCACGCACATATGGACACCTTATCTTTGATAAAGGAGGCAGGAATGTACAGTGGAGAAAGGACAGCCTCTTCAATAATTGGTGCTGGGAAAACTGGACAGCTACATGTAAAAGTATGAGATTAGATCGCTCCCTAACACCATACACAAAAATAAGCTCAAAATGGATTAAAGACCTAAATGTAAGGCCAGAAACTATCAAACTCTTAGAGGAAAACATAGGCAGAACACTCTATGACATAAATCACAGCAAGATCCTTTCTGACCCACCTCCTAGAGTAATGGAAATAAAAACAAAAATAAACAAATGGGACCTAATGAAACTTCAAAGCTTTTGCACAGCAAAGGAAACCATAAACAAGACCAAAAGACAACCCTCAGAATGGGAGAAAATATTTGCAAATGAAGCAACCGACAAAGGCTTAATTTCCAAAATTTACAAGCAGCTCATGCAGCTCAATAACAAAAAAACAAACAACCCAATCCAAAAATGGGCAGAAGACCTAAATAGACATTTCTCCAAAAAAGATATACAGACTGCCAACAAACACATGAAAGAATGCTCAACATCAGTAATCATTAGAGAAATGCAAGTCAAAACTACAATGAGATATCATCTCACACCAGTCAGAATGGCCATCATCAAAAAATCTAGAAACAATAAATGCTGGAGAGGGTGTGGAGAAAAGGGAACACTCTTGCAGTGCCGGTGGGAATGTGAATTGGTTCAGCCACTCTGGAGAACAGTATGGAGGTTTCTTAAAAAACTACAAATAGAACTACCATACGACCCAGCAATCCCACTACTGGGCATATACCCTGAGAAAACCAAAATTCAAAAAGAGTCATGCACCAGAATGTTCATTGCAGCTCTATTTACAATAGCCCGGAGATGGAAACAACCTAAGTGTCCATCATCTGATGAATGGATAAAGAAGATGTGGCACATATATACAATGGAATATTACTCAGCCATAAAAAGAAACGAAATTGAGCTATTTGTAATGAGGTGGATAGACCTAGAGTCTGTCATACAGAGTGAAGTAAGTCAGAAAGAAAAAGACAAATACCGTATGCTAACACATATATATGGAATTTAAGAAAAAAAAAATGTCATGAAGAACCTAGGGGTAAGGCAGGAATAAAGACACAGACCTCCTAGAGAACGGACTTGAGGGTATGGGGTAAGGCAGGAATAAAGACGCAGACCTCCTAGAGAACGGACTTGAGGGTATGGGGAGGGGGAAGGGTGAGCTGTGACAGGGCGAGAGAGAGTCATGGACATATACACACTAACAAACGTAGTACGGTAGATAGCTAGTGGGAAGCAGCCGCATGGCACAGTGATATTGGCTTGGTGCTTTGTGACAGCCTGGAGGGGTGGGATAGGGAGGGTGGGAGGGAGGGAGACGAAAGAGGGAAGACATATGGGAACATATGTTTATGTATGACTGATTCACTTTGTTATAAAGCAGAAACTAACACACCATTGTAAAGCAATTATACCCCAATAAAGATGTTTAAAAAAAAAAAAAAGAGTTCACATGCCGCAACTAAAGGATCCCACATGCCACAACAAAGATCCCGCAGGCCGCAACTAAGACCCAGCCCAGCCAAATAAATAAATATTAAAAATATGTATAAATAAAAGGACACTTTTGAGACAAAAGTCTGCCAGGAATTCCAGCAGTTATAACTTTGGGGCAGGCATGGGGAGGTGAGGGTGAGAAAAGGAAGTTCTGTTCCTGTTAAATAGTTGGAGAAAATATAACTTGTAGTGTATCCATCATATAAGTCAATGTTGTATAAACTACCTTTTTCAACCCTGTAAGCATATAGCAGAAACTCTCTCCTCTGTCCTCCCACCCCCATGAAGGAGCTTTTGAAAGTTTTCTTATTTTGTCTCTCCTTCCTCATCTCCCCAACCCTCCCACTCCCCCTTCTCCTCCTTATTACCCTTGCTTTTTTAGCTTAACCTTCAATAATCTCTCTTGCTACCAGATTTACATGCAGTTTTCACAAATGACAGACATTTCTTTTATATTAATAAAATAAAAAAAGAAATTATGATACCAAGACTTTCTTGATGTAATGTGAAGGGATCCTATGATACATGTTAAGTAAAATAATTTTAAAATTTCTGATAAGAGAAAAGCTGCTGGAAAAAGAGAAAAAGAGAAAGAGAAATGCTTCTGGGTTCAGAAGCTTTAAAATTTAGTTCTCACTCAATCTCCAGTGTTCCACAGAAACATATGTGTGTGTGTATGTGTTGCATGTCCATATGTACACACACAAAGAGAAAGAGAAGAGGGGAGAGGAGAGGGAGTCGAATTACTCACTGACAAGAATGTTTTTATTCAGGGTATCACATCTCAAAGTGACTTACAGATAGTACTTTCTATGTGTGCCACAATATGAAAACAGATGGAAAGCCTCTTTGCAGGGAATTTCTGAACCAGTGAAATAATCCTTCTTCAAACTGAGATGTTGTTAATTTCTTTATTTAGTGATGGGAATTAGGTGGATCTGCCCCTCCTAAAATGGAATTTTTCCCCTATAATCGGTCCTTTACCTGAAAAATTGTTCATTATTGGGAAACTTGTATGTGTGTGTGTGTGCTCTTATCCAACTATTTGATTAGACATAAAGATATTTGAGTAGTGCATTTCAAAGTATGGTCCATGGAAGGGCCTCAGTCCATGAACATTTTGTTCCTGGTCCATGATAAGTACAGAAATTGAAAGGAAGAGTTTAGACACATTAATAGCAATTTGATATTATCAGACTTCATGTTCTCTCTCCTCATGATGAAGGGAATCTTCTGACAAGTTATTTCACTTCATTTGCCACAGGACATCATGTTCTGAACTGTTGATGTTCCGCACATGGTTTCATTTAAAGCTGAATAAGCCAGATTTTTGGAAATGCGTTGTTGATCACTGTGACTGACCTGGTCAACCCATGAATGGGCCAAGCCATATCCCATTGAAGAGTGAGATGTACTTAAACATTTATAATCCTAGTATAGAGGAGGAGGTGAGTTCTGACAGCAGAGAGGGAAGAATTTACATCTTTCTGTAGGGCCAAAGAACAGATACACCTGGCCTCCCACATGGGTGAGGCTTCCTGGAGAATCCCATGTGTGAGAGCGGAGCCAGCACCCTGTGTGAAGACCTGAGGGAATGAGGCTGAAGCTTAAGAACAAGACCAGTTCTTGGGGCCCTAAAAGTGGCTTCTTTAAGAAAACAGGAAAGCAATCTCCACTAACAATAAGGTTTCAGTAGAGTCTAGTTAAAAACAGAGCCTGGATCTCCTTTGTGCTGCTGGGAATTAATTTATCTGGAACTAAACTTCAGTCTTCACGTACCCATAGGGGGTTCATTCCAACTGGCATCCATTCTGATTGATTGGTAACCTTTCTGTACCACAGTTAAATATTCCAAATATCACCTATGGCAATGTTCCTCCTTCAGGTCTTCAGAGTAGGTACAGCACACACCAGCTGTTCTCTCTTGGAGTTATACTCAACCTTGACAAGAAGAATGGAAGGAAGACCTTAGGAAAAGAAAGTAAGACATTGTTTGGGAGCATAGGAGGCAGTATACTTGTCAATTCTGAAAAAAAGCTGGAGAAGAGATACTTTTACAGGAAACTGTCTTAGCTTAGGTTCTTACTGCACATTCAACAAGTGGCTATGTTCTGGGAACTGGGTTCTTTTTGGGGTGTGTGTGTGAATGCATGCACATGCACTAAGATAATTTTGATATAAATTTTCATTGGTTTCATTATCCTTTAAAAAGAGTATATATGTCATGTCATATGTCTTTGGCTAATGATTCTCCTGAGATTCCCAGATCGCCCTCCCTTCACCTCCTCTGTCCCCTTATGGAATTTTTCAGCCACAGACATAAACTTAAAGGCCTATAGAACCGGGGTCCTCTCAGACCCTAAATTCACATCTAGGGAATAAGTAAGGTGATTATCCACAACATTTTAATAAGTTTGATTTCAGTGGACTGAAAGAGTTATTCCACTTAAATGTCCGTTGTATTGGGAGGACATGGAAGAGAGTTCACTACATTCTTTTAATTCTTATTTAATGAGATATTGCAGATGAACGCAATCAGTTGAGGAAATTAGTGTTCTTGGCAAGTCACTAATATAGTCCAAATGCAATCTACATAAATGAGAAATAAATACTGTCTCTTTCTAAGGCTAGCACCCTATGAAAGCCAACTTTTTCAATTGGAATTTGACCCCAATTTGTAGGTGGGTAATGGGATAAGCACTCAACCAGGAGGTCCCAATAACTGACTGTATACCTTAATATTGCCACCAATTATTTAATGAAATTTTATTTCTTTTAACAAATATTTATATGGTACCTACTGTGCATCAGACATTTATTTAAGTACTTTATGAAAAAATAATTATTTTACTCTTCCATAAAACCCCATAGAAGTACTGTTATTATCCCTCTATTACAGAAGAGGAAACTGAGGCACAAAGAGGTTAAATACATTGCTCTAGGTCACACTGCTATTAAGTAGCAAAGCCAGGATTTGTAGCTGGATGGTATGGCTCTAGACTTTGTTCTCCATAATCACTACATTATGCTGCCTACCATAGGACAACCACTATGTCAGAGTAGAGAAGGAGCATCCTATTAAAATCTCATAAATCATGCTATGTAGGTAGCTAGCCACTTATCCGATGAATAAGACCAGTTGGAGAGATCAATATATTCTTATACATTATAAATATATACACTATAATATGCATTCATAATATGTTTTTAAGTATATTCTCAATACATATATCAATACATAGTCTTAATACATATTCTTATGCATTAAAATATATATTATAGGGCTTCCCTGGTGGGGCAGTGGTTGAGAGTCCGCCTGTCGATGCAGGGGACACGGGTTCGTGCCCCGGTCTGGGAAGATCTCACATGCCGCAGAGCGGCTGGGCCTGTGAGCCATGGCCGCTGAGCCTGCGCGTCCGGAGCCTGTGCTCCACCACGGGAGAGGCCACAGCAGTGAGAGGCCCGCGTACCGCAAAAAAAAAAAAAAAAAAAAAAAAATATATATATATATATATATATATATATATATATATAAAAAATACTACCCTTGATCACTTAACATGATTATAACAGCCATTGTTCCTACTTAGATATTTTAAGGTTTTAATATATTAAAGCTCAAGCCCACCAAACTATGGTCAGAAATAGTGCTCAAATCTTACTAACCTTTTTCTACATTTTCCTGCCTTGAATTACATGTTATGCATGTCATGTCTTATTGTGTTGGACAGAGGTCATAAAATGTAATACATGTAATTTTTGACCACTATTTATGATATACAATAGACTTACCTGATGCTTGTTAAGATAACATATTGTAGTAATATGTTATTATTACTTATTATGTTTTATACTTATTAACATGAGTAACCTAAGCCATTTATTTTATACACACAAATCCAGGTTAAGAATTTATCTTCCCTTCTCTAACCACTTTTGAATAAAATATTTGTCTGTGCTTACCATGACCCAACCAGGTGAAAGTTATGAAAGCCCCTGGAATTTAGCCCTACTCAGTACTTGAGCAAAAGTAGCCAACATTGTTATTTGCTTACCCAACAGTTATTAATTGATAACAAACTTCTTCATTGTTAAATTTTCATTTGCTTAAAAAAAAAAAAAAGAATTAGATGAAGAGTTGCTTGGGGATAAAGTTCCCAAGCCCTAGTAAATGAATGACGATTGGTCATAGACTGTGCAACTATGACAAACATATTCTTTAGATCATCAATTCTCCAGTCTACCTTGCATCTAGGCTTGACCTATGAGACCAGTTTGAGTTAATACCATTTAAGAGTAAATCTGGGGGCTTCCCTGGTGGCGCAGTGGTTGAGAGTCCGCCTGCCGATGCAGGGGACACGGGTTCGTGCCCCGGTCTGGGAAGATCCCACATGCCACGGAGCGGCTGGGCCCGTGAGTCACGGCCGCTAAGCCTGCGCGTCCAGAGCCTGTGCTCCGCAACGGGAGAGGCCACAACAGTGAGAGGCCCGCATACCACAAAAAAAAAAAAAAAAAAAAAGAGTAAATCTGGAAGAAATATAGAGGCCTCTGGGAAAGTTTTGCTTATGAAAGGGTCAAATTTGACTGGCGTCACTCTTCCTCATCCTTCCTGCCTTAAGATGGGGTACAGTGGCTGAAGATGCAATAGCCGTCTTTCAGCCATGAGTCAACAAGCATAACGAAAAAAGATGAATACACTAAGTATGGGAGAGCAGAAAGATAGAAATTGCATGAATCTTTGATGGGATAGTTTAGCAGATGAATCAATGCCAGCATGGCCTACTCCAGAGTTCATGTTCCTTGAGAAAACCCACACTTGTTTAAGACCCTGTTAGCATGGATTTCTGTTACATATATCAGAAAACATATGCAATCAATACCACCAAAGAGATCCCAGGCACTCAATATATTGAATTTAATTACCCAATTAATAAAATGGTAACCAACCAGTTATGTCCCTAGCTCATTCACTACCTTCATCCCATTCTACACACATCCCTAGATCACCACTATGCATAATAGATGGCAATAGCACCTCATCAACAACTTGTCATTCATTAATTCAAAAATATATATTTAATGTTACTGAACACTTTCTATGTGCCTGATACTCTGCTAAACAGTTGTGAAAAAAATGTTCAGAAGCAGGCTAGGAACATTCTCACCCTAATAAAACTTTACAGTCTAGTGTGGGAGAAAGATTCTAATTATATATTATCATAGAATAAATACATTTGATATAAGTCTAATGAAGAAGAGGTATGTGTTGCTACAAGACGATAAATTAAGGAGATTTAACTAGTCAAAGAAATCACAAAGGCTGCCCTAAAGAGGTGATTAATGTTTTCCTGAAAGCTAAAGAATGAATAAGTAAGTTCATAAGAGATATAGGCCTATAATTTTCTTTCTTATGGTATCTTTCTCTAGTTTTCAGTAACAGATTAATGCTGACCTCATAGAATGAGTTGAGAAGAATTCCCTCCTCTTCAATTTGTGGAAAGAGTTCTTGCATAATTGGTATTATTGATATTGGTTTTATTTCTTCTTTAAATGTTTGAGAATTCACCAGGGAACTGATGTTAACCTGGGATTTTCATTGTGGGAAGCTTTTTAACTACAAATAACCCTAGATATAGGGTTATTCGGGTTATATTTTTCTTGTGTGAGCTTTGGTAGTTTCTGTCTTTCAGGAACTTATAGAATCATATAAGTTATTGAGTTTATTAGTATAAAGTTGTTTATAATAACTCCTTATCATTTTAATATCTGTAGAGTTTGTAGTGATGCCACCTTTCTCATTCTTGACATTGGAAATTTGTGTCTTTTCTATTTTTCTGATCGGCCTGGATACAAATTTATCATTTTTGTTAAGCATCTCAAATAACCAGCTTTTAGTTTCACTGGTTTTCTCTAATTTTTTTCTGTTTTAAATTTCATTAATTTCTGTTCTGATATTACTTCCTTTCTTCTGCTTACTTTATGATTCATTAGCTTTTCTTTTTCTAGTTTCTTAAAGTGGAAGCTGAAGACATTGATTTGAGACATTTTTTTTCTTTTCTAATATAGGAATTTAATAAGTTTCCCACTAAATAGGGCTTTAGCTGCATCACACAAGTATAATACATTTTTTTCTCATTTTCATAAACGTCAAAATACTTTCTAATTTCTCTTTTGATTTCTTCTTGGATACATGGATTATGTATATTACTTAGTTTTCAAATATTTGGAGATTTTCAAGACTTTTTGTTTTTGATTTCTAACAATTTTATGGTGGTCAGAGGACATACTTCGTGTGAATGGAATCCTTTAAATTGAATAAAACTTGTCTTATGACCCATAATATGGCCTATCTTGGTAAATATTTCACGTGCACATGAAGAAAAATTAGCAATCTGCTGTTGGGTAGATTGTTCTATAAATGTCAATTAGCACAAGTTGGCTGATAGCACTCCTCAGCGCTTCTATATCCTTACCAATTTTCTGCCTACATGGTCTATCAATTATTGGCCAAGAGGTATTAAAATGTTCACCTATAATTGTTGATCTGGAGAAAGATGGGGAGTAAAGTGAATATTGTCATTACTCCCAAAAATACATTTCCCTCTACCCCACTGTGCCACGGTATAAAAATCACATGGTTTGGAAGCGATTGAACCTATCCAAGGCTCTAAGAGCAGACAGTGATTGGTGAAAGCCAATCAGGATTATTCTGCTTCCTTGCCAAAGTGACTGATTCAGATATCCCAAGGAAAGTCAATTAATCTGTGATATTCTCCTAGTTGACAAGATTGGTTCAGCATTCTATTTGGGTCATTAAGTTTCAACTAGTGGTTTGCTGAGGGCCTCTTGGAATACAATGTCTATGCTATTTGAAAGAATTACCAGAAGGGATCATTGCTCTTCCCTTTTGAACTTTGTGGTGGGTGGATGTGATGACTGGAGCTGCTCTAGACATTTTGTCACCAAGAAGAAAGGCATTCTAAAGACGCAACTGACATCATGAAGCTGGGGCTGAAATAAGTTACACATATTTATTGTAATCTTTGATCTACTGAATCAAATAAAAAAAATAGGGCTATATTATAGCTGGTCAGTAGTGCCCTTTGTTTAATTTTGCTTGCATTGAATTTTCTGATACTTGGAATTGAATGTGTCCTGGTTTAGGAGGGTAGTGGTAGCATCATTCAGGTTTAACATACTATAAGCTTAAAACCTGGATAAAATACTTTGAAAAATGTTAATATGGGAGAAAAAATATTTAACAAAAAATTTGGTAAAATAAAACAGGCCAACAAAGTATGATCTATTGATTTGTCTAAATCTAGGGATTTACAAGATTTAGATCTCCTGACCCTGACCCGTATTCAGGCATAAGATTGAATATTTATTTCCAGAGGAGTATAAAACAGAGACTTCCCAACTGAGGGGCACCAGGCATTGCTGAGGGCAGAGTACTGTACTAAAAAGAGTGTTAAAAGCTCTCAGTCCTCTTACCTCATTTGGATATCATGGCAGCAAGCTTATAAAAGCTGGAAGGTATCTGACTACTCCAAGGGGAAACACTGCCATTGGGCATTGCCTTTGAGTACAGCATTTCCCTAAGAAAACACTCTTACTAGACTGCCATTCTGGAAAGCTCACAATTTACAAAATTCATCTATGTGTACAGAAATTTCAGCATTTTAGTGCCTCACTCTTAAATATGAGCAAGTAGTCAAGGCTCTCCTATAATCATTTTAAAAGTGCTAACATTACAGAGACCAAAGACATAAGGCATAAACAACTTAAAGGAAAGAGAGACCATACTGGATGATAAAATCTTAAGAACAGAGAAGAGATTATTTATATCTTCAGAAAGATAATAGAGAATATTATAGCCATGACTTAAGAACAGGATGCTATAAATAGAATTAATGGAAGTTGAAAATATGAACATAGATATGAGAAATTCGATAGAAAATCTGGAAGACAAAATTGAAAAAAAAATCTCTTAGAAGAGATGTCAATAAACTTTGTATTAAATGACCAGATATTACATATTTTAGGCCTGCAAGGCATATTGTCTCTGTTGCAGCTCAACTCTGCAGTTATAACAGAATGGATGTGGCTGGGTTCCCATAAAACTTTACTTAGAAAAATGGGTGGCTAACCCATGGACCGCAGTTTGCTAATCTTTAACCTAGAAGATACTTTCAAAAGCCTAAGGGATGGAAAAAAAGGGCAGAAAAACACAATAAGATTAGAAGACATCCATATGTCCAATGGCCACATAGTAGGTGTTCCAAGAAGGGAAAAACAAAACAAAAAAGGCCATAATCAAAGGCATATTCAAGACAATTTTATGGAATTTAGGGATATGATTTTCCTGATTGAAAGGTCTCATTATTTCTCAACACCATGGATCCAAACACATCTATGACTAGGTAAAACTGTGGAAATTTCAAAGAAAAGAAGTAAAGAGAAAATCCCAAGAGTTTCCGAAGTGGGTGGTAGGGGGGAAAGTATACATGCAAAGAACAAGAAATCAAAATGGCTTTGGTCTTCTTCAGCAGAATATTGAATACTAGAAAATGCTGCAGCAACAGCTTCAAGATTTAAAAGATAATTATATACGAAATTAAACTACTGATTAAATGTGTGGGTAAACTGATAATATTTTCTGTCAATCAAGGCGTTAACTTTACCTCACAGGCCCTTTTCCCAGGAAACCAACTAAGAGATTATGTTCTACTCAAACGAGGCCAAGGAAAACAAAAATAGTATTCAGGAAATAAGGTGTCCAACTTAAGAGAGTGGTGATAGAAAACCTCAGGGAGATGACAGATATGC
This sequence comes from Leucopleurus acutus, assembly GCF_964270905.1. Taxonomy (NCBI): domain Eukaryota; kingdom Metazoa; phylum Chordata; class Mammalia; order Artiodactyla; family Delphinidae; genus Leucopleurus; species Leucopleurus acutus. The sequence goes on along the minus strand of NC_139148.1, from coordinate 31,246,055 downwards.
AACAAACCTAGCAAGCATCCAGTGAAGATTGAAGGTCAGAGGGCAACAGAACAGATGTCTCCAAGAAGAGTGAATGAATAGAATGCTTGATGAGTTTTAATGTGTTGAGAAATTATTTAAACAACTAGGGGAGGTTTGGGAGGAATACATTAGTGAAAAACACATAGAAGCAAACTAAAAACATAAAAATAACATTAATTACTTGGAAAATGAAAAGCTTAGTATGAAAATGAAAATATTACTTAAAAGTGATTATTTTTATTGAGATATAATAATATAAAAGAAGAATATTGATCCAAATGAAATTATAATATAACTATATCAGGAAAATGGCATATGTATGTGCTGGTGAGCTGGTTGATGAGATGACTAAATCATCACCTTCTAAAATAAAAAATGACAACACAAAATGCTGGTGAGAATAGAGCAACTGAATCATTCATAAATTTCTGGTGGGAATATAAAAGAGTACAGCCACTCTGGAGAACAGTTTGGCATTTTCTTATTAAACTAAACATGTAACTACCATATGACCAACAAATTGCATTCATAGGCATTCATCCTAGAGAAATGCAAACTTAGGCTCACACAATAACTGAATGTTCATACTAGCATTATTCATAACAGTTAGAAACAGTCCAGATGCCTTCAACAGGCAAATAAACTCTGATATATCCATACTGTGGAATACTACTCAACAGTGAAAAGAAACAAACTATTGATACACACAACAACTTGGGAAAAATCTTCAGAGGATTATGGTAAGTAAATAAATCCATTCCAAAAGGTTACATAGTATATGTAACCTTTACATAACATGTTTAAAGTGATAACAGAAATACAGGGCATATCAGTGGTTAGGTATGGGATAAGGCAGAAGAGAGCTGGGTGTGGTTCTAAAAGGGCAAGAGGAGGGATCCTTGTGGTGTTGGAACTGTTCAATATCTTGACTGTAGCGGTAGATACATGAACCTACACAGGTAATAGAATTATACAGAACTGAATACACTTACACACACATACACACACAAATAAATATGGGTAAAACTGGCAATCTGAATAATATCAATGCCTTATATCAATGTCAACATGCTGGTCATGATATTATAGTGTTGCAAAATGTTACCATTGAGGAAAACTAGGAAAATATTACACAGACATCTCTGTATTATGTCTTACCATTGCATGTGACTCTACAAATCTCTTAACACAAAATTTAAATTTTAAAGAAAATTTAAACAAAATAGAATTTTAAATAAATGCAAATAAGTAAAAGTTTTATGGAATTCCCTACCCCACCCCAAAATGTTACCATTGGGATATCTGGATAAAGTGTACATGAGAGGTAAAAACAAAATAAAGAAACTCAATGCGTTTGTTTATAATACTTTGTATGGCAAGTGTCACACTTTTACTCAAAATTCTAAATCATTCCATTTTTTGTTGTGCATCTAGAGGGAGATTTACTTCATGTATAAGAGTGTAATTCAGCCAGACAGTGAGAAGAACATAAAAAATCCTGCAGAGACAGCACACCCTGTGAGAATTTGCTCACTAAATTTGTGCCAGTGAGGCAAATTGATTATCTGGTTTCTAGTCGTTTCAGATGTCCTTCATTATATTTACAGCTAGCTATAAGTTGTCTGTTGTTTTCTTGTGGAAGTGTAAATAGCCAGTGGGTGCTCTCTTGGTTGACCTGTGTAGCAGGAAAATGACACATCAGCAATAAAGGACATGATTTATTTCTCGTTGTAACCTTTCGTTTCCTACGCTACATCAGGTTTGGGTACAATCAGAAGGACTGGTGGACAACTGCAGTTGTATTTGGTATTGTGGCTGGACTGGCTTGTTTACTCTAAGTTACTCAAGCCCCTCCTTTCCTTGTGGGCCACTCGCATGTCTCCTGGGTCAGTGTATAGAGTTGTGCGTCCTTACATGGTAGCCACTGGCCATGTGTGACAATTTAAATGAAAGCTTAGATTAAGTACAATTACATGAAATAAAAAATGTAGTTCCTCCATTGCAATAGCCATATTTTAAGAACTATATAACTAGTAATAAGTGCACTGATATTTTATGTTTCTATAACTATTATGAGAACAAACTATTTCCAAAAATTTCTATAACAAGAGAAGGAATTGACCAGTTTATGTTAAATAAAAACAAAAATGAAAACTCAACTGTTTTGCCCAGTAGGCAATACATTTGACTGGAGCTGAAAGTATTCCCTTTATATTATTTAGCTCTTCATTTTATTAAAAAAATTTTCAGGATGTTAGCATAGAATTTATGAGTATAGCACAACACTAGTTATATGTATCTCTGAACCCATCAAAGCTTATTATGATCTTGAAGGCTTAGGTGTGTCAGCTGTATTATTATTCTTCCTTTTCCCACTCTTGAAATATGTGTTATTCTTTCTCATTTTCCTCCTCCTACTTTTAGACTCTGACCAAGGAACCATGAAGAAAGACTTACAGAGTTGGTTTTTTTAACTTAATTTTAACATAACCTAAATGTGTTAGGTTTAAATAAAACTAGCACATGCAGAAGAAAATTAAGTCAGTCACCAGAATAGTGGGTCTGGTAAATGGTATTAACTTTCCAAAGTTGAGATTTTGGGATAGAATTCCTCTCTAGTCCTCACACAGAGAAAGAGAAAGAATATTCACCTTCATCTTTCCCCCAGTGTCAAGGCAGACTAATAGGCTTTTGTTACTCTGACTGCCTAATTCCTCAATTATTAATTCTTCTCTAAGGAGCTTGGAGTGTGGGAGGGAATTTCCGGTCAGAATTTGGGGATTGAGACCAACTCATATTTTAAAGAGCTATTAGAGATGAATCCTTACATTTTGTAGAAGCATACTCAATATTGTTTTTTTCATATGTATCACTGGGTTATGTTTGCTCTTTGATGTTTGTAAGATTTTCTTATAAATTAGATGCCATTGATTTTTAGTATTCTGTATTTTAAAGTATTTTTAATATATTTTTGAATTACTAATCCATTACTTCAACTATAGAGTAACAGAATTAATATTTAATGACAAACTCTAGTATAATATTTACTCATTTTCTTTGTTTTAAATACATGTCTTACTAAAAAATAGTAATGCAACATTAAAAAAAAGTAGAAAAGAAAAATTTTTATCTACCCATAATCCCACCCTCAAATATAATCATTTGAATTTCTTCATTTTACCTCAATCTTTGTCTGCTGATCACTTGAAATAGTAGGTAATAGCCTATATATTAATATTTATTTATATGTATGTTTATTTACCTAATATTAATTTTAAAATATTTTCTCTATAATTATCACTTTTAATAATTTCAGTTGATGCATAAGGTTCATCAGTTTGCTATGCTGGTATAACATAAATATTCTATATCTTACGATTTTTAGAAATTTCTTTAATTTTTCTTTATATAATTATGTTAGTCAGCTTCCAAGATGGCTCCCAATAATCCTCACCTCCCAACATTTATGCCTTTATGTAGTCCCCTCCAGTATTGACTAGGGCAAACCTGTGACCCAGGGGGTACTTTGGATACAACACTGTGACTTCCAAGCTAAGTCATAAAAGGCGTTGCAGCTTCTTCCTTGTGCTCTTGGATTGCTCACTGTGGGAGAAGCTGGCAGGTATATACGGAGGACACATAAGCAGCCCTGTGGAAAATCCCATGAGGAAAGGAACTAAGGTCTTTTTCCAGTAGCCGGCACCCTCTTCCCAGCCATGTGAGTGAGAAACCTTGGAATCTGGTCTTTCAGGCCAGGTCAAGCCTTCACATGACTGAAGCTCTGCAATCTGAGTCCTGACTGAGACAACATAGGAGACCCAAATGCAGAAGTGACCATCTAGGCCACTCCCGAATTTCTGATCCATAGTAACTATGATAGATAGTAATTGATTATTTTGGGATAATTTGTTATGCAGCAATATCTAACGAATACAAATATTTTCTTTACAGATAATCTGAAATGCAGCTTTTGTTAATGGACAAAAATGGTTTCTATATAATGTATTACTGTCATTTATAAAATAAATTTGTTACTTCATATAAATGAAAAGTTATATCAAAAAATATAAGGGAGAAATTGCACAAATATCACAGGCATTATATCACTATCAGCATTCTGAATTGTAATCACTATCAGCATTTGAATTTTTTCTAAACATACTTTAATATATACATTTTTATAAAAATGTGTATATATACATATCTAAATAATCATTTTGATGGCTCTATATTATTCAGTTTTATAGATATACCCTAATATATTTTACCACTTCACTCTTTGGACATTTAGGCTGTCTCCATCTATTTAGTGTTATACTAGAACCACGATCAGTAGCTTTTTATTGACGTTTGTTTTCATAATTCTCTATATGTTTTTCTTATGACTAATTTCTTAGAACTTAGAGGAAACTCATACACATACACATTTATAATAGAAATATTGAAATCTATTCTTATGGAGGCTGTGGGGTGGGGATCTAGCAATATTTCTTCCTTAAATTTTCTCTGATATTCCCACACTATTTATAGAATAACATTCAGTGTCTACAGTAATTTAAAATGACTCCTTTATGATACACTAAATTCTCTTATGTACTTAGGTCTGTTTATAGAATCTGAATTAATTATATCTTTTGATCTATCAGTCCACTGAAATCCTGGCATTTCAATTTTTCGTTTTGAATTTCAGCAATTTTAGACTCTTCTTCGCTACTTGGTACAAAAATTCTTACCTCAAAGACATCCATTACACAGATTTCTTGACTCTTCTCACCCATTTACTTGTCTAGATGAAAGAGATAAACAATAGAATATTTTTTTCCTGTTTCAAGAAAAAAGGCTCTTTATGATATTGAATTGGGATGACCTTATGTATGTATAAGTTTGGGAAAACTGATATATTTAAAATACTGAGTTTTCCCATTCAAGAAAGCATGTTTTTCCATTTAAGTTTATCTTTATATGCATAAATGTTGAGAGAATATTTTTCCATTATTCTTTTAAATTAGTTATTCCTAGTCCAAAAGACAGCTTAATTTATTTATTTCCATTTCATCGTGCATCTGATTCTCTTACTGAACTTCTCTGATTAGTTCTGGCATATTTTCAGTTATTCTTCAAGGTTTTCTAAGTAAACAGTTTATCAGTCTCATAAAATGGTAACTAACTAATGTTTCTTCTCCTCCTCCTCCTTATTCTACCTCTTCTTCCCCTTCTTCTCTCCTGCTTCGTCTTTATGGTTAGAATATCTAGAATTATGTTGAATCCTTGTGTTAATGTTAGGCATCCTGACCTTGTTCCTTCCTGAAAGGAAATGCTTATAGTGTTTCAGAATTACTGTGCCAGTTGAAGAAACATGTGACAAACTCAAAGGGAGTATTTATCACAGCTGGGTTAATTTTCTATAGTCTGGATCCCTATCTCCTCATCTCTCATTCCACCCTCTACTCCACTCTCCTCAAACTACTCTTGCAAAAGTCACCAAGGGCAAATCCAGGGGATACTTTTCAGTCTTTTCGCTAATGGAATTTACTGAGGTATTTGATACCATTGACCCCTTCTATGATTTGTAAACACCCTCCTACCTTGTCTTCCACAAGACCCCTTTCTCCTATTTCATCTTATTTCTCTGCCCTCCTCAGGGTTCTTCCTCCACTTACCCTACAGAGGACAGGTCTCTTTTCTCTTCACGAGAGATGCGCTCTCTCAGAGTTTTCTTATCCACTGACAAGTTTCTGGAACTGATCCTATAAAGTGATACCTTCCACCTCTGAAAATGTTGAAAGAGCATTACAGGTAAAGTCTGTAGCCTATGGTCCCTTTCATCACATGCACCTCCAAGCCTGGCTTGTTGGCTCTTGCCCACAGGTTTTGTGATGGATGCTTTAGAAAGCCCAAGGCCGGGGTTCAAGATGGTCAGTTTCATATGGATCCAGCCTATTGTTTTCACTCCAAGTTTCAGGATCCCAATCTTTGTCAATCACTGCCCAGACTTTCACATGAGAAACTTAGTAAGCCTCTGACTGTCAGTGTGATTCAGTAACCCACACAATGAAATTTTGCATTTGATTTTAAGCAGCATCAGCCCTGTGACCACAGAAGTAAAAGCTTCTTTTAGGAATGACAAGGAAACTCTCATCATTTTCTCTTTGTGAGCACGCAAGTGAACTCAAAAGAATCTATCCCATATCACAGTCCCTTCAGTAGTCATTACTCCCATAATAATCAAGTGCAGCAGCCACTTGAGCCCCCAAAGCACAAGTTTCATTTGGCATTTCATCACAATCAACCACAAGCGAAAGCTGGATTAATTGTGAAGCCACTGCCTGCTGTTTTACTAGCATCCTGTTTCCCACTGACAAAGAACTCAGCACTGTGCCCAAGCCCAAAGGCATGACCAAACCAAAATCCTATCTTTGAGGATCTATCTCCTGGGATCACTACCAAGTACCAAGTATGTATCAGTCTGGATTCAACCAAGAGAAGGAAACAAGACAGTAATTTGAACAGGGAAAGATTAATATAAAGAATCATTAACTATAACAGGATTGGTGTGATGATGGATTAGCTAGTAAAGAGGAAAGATAACTAAAAAATATAACAATTTATATATAAATTTCAGCCACTATGCTAAAAAAAAGTCAGCCACTATGCTAAGGCTAAGATAGAGCACACCAGGAAGTTGCCTCTCCCCCAGGGCTGAGATCCAGACCTTCTTGGAGAGAGTGCAGGCATGGGTCACTAAATGGCAGAGAATCTGCTGTTGTAGGACACTGGCAGAAACACTTGCTGGAAATCTTCCCTCTAGGGTGAGGAGAAAAGTAGTTCATGGCTTAGTGGCTCTTCAGACACTCTGCTACACAACTGCTTGAGGGAGGGTGAGGGGAACTACTTACTGCTGCCTTCTGCTGCCCACCACATACTGCAAGAGCTGGGAGCTGGAGAAACAGCCTGTGCTGTAGTTACAGGAGCCAGAGGACCCAGCACACTGGAACCCGGAAGCAAAACGGTTCCTCCTGCAGTGTATCTCTAGCGCCCTCTGTTGAGAAAGATTCTGTGTCAGCCGGCAAAAGAAAAATTACCCACATTCATTTTCCCAGAGCAGTCTAAAATGGTGCATCTGGAACTGAGAGGTAATAAACTGATAATCGGCACCAGAACATATAACATGGAAAGGATTAGATTTAATCCCATCAAGCTACTGAAACTCTTGGAGTTTCAATACTCTCCTCTTCAATAGGGAGATGATAATACCTAATAGGGCTATTATGAGGATTAGATATATTTTATATAAAACACTTATTAGAGTACTTGGCACATATTAGGAGGCCTAATATAAAGTGTTGATTAGGGGGTTTTAGCAATAGTTAACATTACTATTAGCACTGAGTTCATAACATATGTATAAAATTTTGCATCTTATATTTTTAACTGAAAATCATGTTATTATTTAAAATATTTCCTAAATGTAATTGTTTAAAATTAATTTTTTAAAAATACTGAATTTCATAGATTACATAAGACACTAATTTTGATAAAAAGATAGCTAAGACAATATTATTGCTTACAAAGAAAATTTTGTAGGCGTTTTTCACAATATCATTTTCCTGTTTTTAAAAAATCTCAAAACCATAAGATATGTTATCCCAGAATTCAATTTCTGCCCCATCTTGTACACACACAATGATTAAATAACATTCTTCATTTTCAACTAACATTTTCAACATGATCTATTCTCTGATACAATTTTGATACTTGGCTTTGAAATATTTGAAATAAAATATTTATTAGCAGCAAATTTTGTATTAGATTATTCATTGTGTTGTCTTTTGGATGTGTCAACTTGGCTAGGCTAATGTCCCCATTTATCTAAACATTAATCTAGATGTTGTTATAAAGGTAGTTTGTAGATGTAATTTAAGTCCATAAACAGATGATTTTTAAATAATGTAGATTAGCAAAGATAACTGGGATGGGCCTGATTTAATCAGCTGAAAGGCCTTAAAAGCAGAGCTCGGCCTTCCTTCAAGAAGAACAAATTCTGCCTGCATACAGCAGCTTCAGGTCATGTTCCAGAGTTTCAGTCTGCCTTTCCTAATGGTCAGCCCTTTTGATTTCGAATTTGCCAAGCCAACTCGCACAACTGTGTAAGCCAATTCCTTGCAATAAATCTCTTAACATTAATTCCTATTGGTCCTGCCTCTCTGGTTGGACCTTGACTGACACACCAGAAAAGATGGAGTATTTTACTTCTTTAAATATATCAACGTTCTCAAAAGAAAAATCATCTGTGAGCTGCTAAATAGAGAAGTTGGCACCGGTGGTAGGAAAGTAAGCAAATCTGAGTCTAGCTAAAGAGTATTTAGATGAATAAAAACCATAAAACACACTTTGGAAGCACATTAGAAATATGTCCAAACTCATCAAACTATATACACTAAAATATGTGCAGTTTTCTATACATCAATTATACTTCAATAAAGTGGTTTTTAAAAAAAGAAATTTAATTTTGTCTTCTTTGAAGTAATGTAAATGCCATGGTAAAACGTTGGTAAAAGAGAAGAATAATCTTGCCACTCTAACAAAACCACTGTTAACAGCTCTCCTTACGTGCATCTGTGTGTGTGTGAGCTGTCATCAAAGGGAAAATATAATTTTGTTTCTAAAAGCAAGTTTGGACTTCCAATTCTGGAAAGGGTAAAATGGACTTATTTCTCTCTGTTCTTCCTACAGCTAAAACCCCTATATATAATACATAAAACAAACATAAAAAGACCTTCCAAAATGTTGGGGAGACTGAGGCAAATTTGCTAGGGTCCTTGGGGCTTGAAGAACAGCATGGCAGGGAGCTCCCTGGGTTTTCATTTTCATTTTGCCTCCTGTGTTCCCCAGACAGGGTGCTAGAGAAGTTCACAGCCCAGAAAAGCCAACAGGTACAGACAAAAAGTTAAATACTGTGTGATTACAGTTATATAACATTCTTGAAATGACAAAATTTTACAGATGAAGAATTGATTAATGGTTGCCAGGGGTTAGGGATGTAGGAAAGAATATGACTATAATGGGGTAGTAAAAGGGAATTTCTTTGTCATGATGGGATTTTCTGAATCTTGATTGTTATCGTAGTTATATGAATCTATACATTTGAAAAAATGCATAGAACTGCATACATACATACACACACATACCACAAATCTATGTATGTAAAAATAGGTGAAATCTGAATAAAACTGTAGTGTCCTTAATTGCATGGTACCAATGTCAATTTTGTGGTTTTGATATTGAATTATAATCATGTGAGATATAGTCATTGTGGGAATCTGGAGGGAGGAAGGGTACACAGACCTCTGTATTATTCTTGTGATTTCTTGTGTGTCTATAATTATTTTCAAATAAAAATTTAAAAAATAAAAGCATATTGCTTGTTCATGTATTCAGGCCATAGCAATTGTCACTTGAACATCATTATATGTTCAAAACTAAACACTATCATCTATTTTAAGATACTCTAACAAATGCCCAAATCACAGAGATATTACAAATAACCTAATGATATATAGAGAGATTCAATGAAGATACTTTAAGTCCGAAAAGTCAAATATAAAATATACGTTCTCAGCCTTAGGAAATGAGATGTCATGGTAGCTTTATACCTGAATAATTTTGGAACCCATTAGCAACTCAGTTTGTTAGATTCTAATACAGAATTTTGTCAGATATAAACATAGAATAAAATTAATTTGTGATTATTGTGAATGATAAATTATCCAAAATCTTAGTCACTTATACCTTATAGTGTCCAGTGATTTGTTTAGTTTGTTGTGTGCATGTGTATGAGCGTCTAAGTATGGGGTCTGTGTGTATGTGTAGAGAGAGAGAAGGGGAGAGAGAGAGAGAGAATTTTATTTTGGCTTTATTAATGTTCATAATTCAATTCTATTGCTAGGCAGAGTAAATGCCATTCAAGCTAAGTGTCTATCAATGAGTTTATTAAAAAAGAAATATGATATATAATGGAATATTATTCAGCCATAAAAAAGAAGGAAATACTGCCATTGTGACAATATGGATGAATCTGGAGGACATTATGGTAAGTGAAATAAGCCAGACACAGAAGGACAAATATTGCATGATTTCACTTATATGTAAAATCTAAAGAAGTCAAACTCATAGAACCGGAGACTAGAATGGTGGTAGTCAGCGACTGGGGGGTGGGGGAAATGGGGAGATGTTGGGCAAAGGGTACAAACTTTCAGTAATAAAATGAATAAGTTCTGGGGATCTACGATGACTATAGCTAACAATACTGTATTGTATACCTGAAATCTGTTGAGAATAAATCTTTTTATATATATATAAATTTATTTATTTGTTTATTTATTTATTTATTTTATTTTTGGCTGCGTTGGGTCTTCACTGCTGCATGCAGGCTTTTCATCGCAGTGGCTTCTCTTGTTGTGGAGCACAGGCTCTAGGTGCAAGGGCTTCAGTAGTTGTGGCACGCAGGCTCAGTAGTTGTGGCTCGTGGGCTCTAGAGCATAGGCTCAGTAGTTGTGCTGCACGAGCTTAGTTGCTCTGTGGCATGTGGGATCTTCCCAGACCAAGGATCGAACCCGTGTCACCTGCACTGGCAGGCAGATTCTTAACCACTGTGCCACCAGGGAAGTCCCAAGAGAGTAAATCTTAGGTATTCTTACTAAGTGCGCACACAGACACAAATGTTAACTATGTAAGGTGATGATGTGTTAAATAACCTGATTGTGGTAGTTACTTCACAATACAGTATATATATTTTAAATTATCATGCTGTGTACCTTAAATATATATAAATTTTAATTGTCAATTATACCTCAAGAAAGCTAAGGAAAAAAAGTGCAACTTAAATCTCAAATTTGCAGATGCTGGAGAGCTTGGCAGGCTACCTAATAAAATAGATGGATGAGAGAATCAAGATTCAAATCTTCTTGATGGACTGGAATAATGGACTGAAACTAACAAGGCAAAATTGAATTACAAAAAAAGACAAAATCCTGGCAAGATAATTTTTTGTCTTGTGTGTTAGAGTACAGGTTTAGTGATCAGTCTGACAGGGTTTGAATACTGGTGCTAACACTATCTGACAATGAGTCCTTATCAATGACACATCTCTTTGTGCATCAGTTTCTTCATTTGTTGAGTGTGAATGATGGTGTTAACAATGATGCATGGTGATGCCTACATTGAAGGTTGACTGTGAAGATTAAACAAAAGAACACTGAAGGGGCTTCCCTGGTGGTGCAGTGGTTGAGAGTCCGCCTGCCGATGCAGGGTACACGGGTTCGTGTCCCAGTCCGGGAAGATCCCACATGCCACGGAGCATCTGGGCCCATGAGCCATGGCCACTGAGCCTGCGTGTCCAGAGCCTGTGCTTCGCAACGGGAGAAGCCACAGCAGTGAGAGACCCGCATACCGCAAAAAAAAAAAAAAAAAAAAGAACACTGAAAAAGTACCTGTAATTGTAACAGAGCAGAACTCTATGAGGCCTTCCCAGGATAGACGCCTCCCCCATATCCTCTGCTTAGCTCCTCTCTGAAGTATCTAGATGATAATATCTGATGCATATTTCCTAAGTTGTTTAACAGATGTTAATACCCCACCAAATGGAAGATGTTAACTACTTCATGACCATGAGCACATAGCCCCCAGGCCTACTGAGCCTAAGGATTGATAATGTTAACCTCTGTGACACCACCCTGTTACCTCACCATCAACCAATCAGAAAATTGTGCACGAGCTGGTCACATACCCTGCCCCCCCAACCCCACCCCACCCCCCCCCACCCCCGTCTCTCACCTTGCCTTTAGATATGCTTTGCTGAAACACATAAGGGAGTTCGGGCTTTTTGAGCACTAGGTCTCCTGGACTCCTTATATGGTACCTTACAATAAATGCTGCACTTTCCTTCACCACAACCTGGTGTCAGTTGTAAGGTCCGTCGACCCGGGTGAAAGGAGGCCCAGGAGGGTAAGAGAAAACATCGACCAGTATGAGGAAGGAGAGGCATTGGGACATAACGACCTCACCTGTTCTGGGAATCAACAAGAGACTCTAACTTCCTGCCCAGAAAACAATGGGACTGACGGGAAGAGGAAATGGGCTTACGCCCCACAACAGACCAACCAACACCTGGCCCTGCTGTATTCTCACCAAATAAGGAATTACCCTGTATAGCAACCCCCCCCCCCCAAACCACCCTTCCCTTACATCCCAATAAAAATCTCCCATGCCCAGGACTGGGCGTGACTTCTCTGGCCCCTTTCTCTCGGACCAGTGAACCTCACCCGGGAGCGCTCCCTAATATAGCTCACTTGAAGCTTTCCTCTGTTTCGCGGTGCCGTTTGTTAAGATCCGACCTTACATCAGTAGATTGGTTTTACTTTGTGCGGTTGAGTGGACCCAAGTTTGGTTCAGTAACATTATCATCTCTGGCACACAGTAAGTCTCAATAAATGTTTGTTATTGTTATTGCTGCTTGGAAAACTTGCATAAACGTAAAGCCTTTAAAGTCACATATAGATAAAGAAGAGAAAAATGAAGAAACCATGAGCAGTGGGGCATCACAATTTCCATTTGAGCCAATCACCTGATACAACTTGGCAAGTGTAATAACTGCAGTTTAACGCACAGGCTTTGGAGGAGGACTGACCCAGAATCAAGTCCTGCCTCTAATATTTACCAGCTATGTGACTTCAGGAAAATTACTAAACCTCTGTAAACCAGGCTTTGTTTCTTCATTTGTAATAGGGAGTAATAGTAGTGACTGCATCTTAGAGGTGTTGTGAGGATTCAGAGACATTGCACAGATCTGGAACAGAGTGATAGCTCAGCAATGAAATATAATTTTATTACTATTATGTGACTGCTGTAAACACTGTCCTTTATTTCTAGAATATAGTCCAAGACTTGAATGTCATAATACTCTGGGAAACTTCTCCAATTTTCGAATCAAGAGAAGAAATATTTCCCTTAGCTTAGTGCTAATCTCTTAACTGTGCTAAGCAGTACTTCTGGAACAGCAAGTCCTGTCCTTTCTTCCTTTGTTGACTTTCTTGGTTCCATTCCTTATGTCTACTCCTAATGTTATCTCCTGTGTTCCAGTTCTTGACAACTTTGACCAGGACTGTGGCAAATAAATGCCTTCTAAATATTTCCCCCAATGTGGAGGGCAGGCTGGAGTTGCTTGTGAGAATCATAATTTTTCAGTGGAGAGGGTTTACTGATATCAGATTACATATATCCATATAACCACCTCCATTCTTCTCACATCTGTCAGATTCTGTCCCCAGAGCATCTTTGAGCAAAGCAGTAGGTATGTATTACCTGTTGAGATTGTGGTAAAAGTCTCTTTTCACCTGCAACTGGACCAGGCTTTTAAAAACAATGTTTCAATTGTGTCTTTATAGGCTACTAAGAGCACATTTATTGACCACTCATTTTTTGTCAGGCATACAGTGTCACATTATATCATCAGATGAGAATAGGTCTTATGCCCATTTTAATTATGAGGAAGCTATAACTTGGAGACATAACACCACTAAAAGGGAAGAAGCTAAAAAGTCAAGTGCCAGGTCTGTAAGGAATGAAAGCCCAGAAAAATGATTATTTCCTATGTGTACCTTATACTGGAGGAAAAAATAATTATCCCTCTACCCTTCTAGGTTCTTGGCTGAGACCCCCGTGTAATAAAAGACGGATTAACAGAAGAAAAACAAAAAAAATAATAATTAATAAATAAATAAAAAAGAAAAACAAACAAGTTGAATAACATGTATATCTGCTGTATACATGGGAGAAACTCAACCTTAAGTATCTTCTCTAGCTAATTGACAAGGGTAGATGTTCGGAAAAGGGAAGGCCAGTTATGGGAGGTGACCAGGAAAACCACAGTAAACAAAGGTATGGTTGTTATGTAGATTTAAATCCCTTGCCTTCTCCATTGATAAAGCTTTTCCAGAGATTTAGTCATCCTCCTCTTCCTTACAAATGGAGATTTCCCTCTAAATGTGAATGTCTCCTTCAGAATGGCAACTTCTACTCAGTTTCCAGCGTTTCCTGTGTCTGCTATTTCTCAAAAATAAACAGCTCAAGATTATCCTTATGGTCAAAAGGCATATTTGGTGGTGACGTATTCTGCTCCCCTTCAATACAGTGGATCTTGCACTGTGTTGGGTTTCATATAGATTGTGACAAACGTGTAAGATATAGTTGTAAGGTCGGATCTTAACAAACGGCACCACGAAACAGAGGAAAGCTTCAAGTGAGCTTTATTAGGGAGAGCTCCCGGGCGAGAGTTTCACTGGTCCGAGAGAAAGGGGCCAGAGAAGTCGCACCCGGGCGAGGGTTGGGCAAGATTTTATAGGGGAAGAAGGGAAAGGGGTGTGGTGAATCCGGGAGGGCGCAGGGTATTCCTTATTTGGTGGTCTTTCCGGGTATCCTGGGGGACCGTTAGTCCCGCCCCTCGAAAGGCGGGAAGGCTGGGCCGGGTGGAAAGTCCCCAGGTCAGTTCCTGGAACTGGGTGGTCCGGAATGTCTCCAGGGCAGTTTCTGGAACGGGGTGGTCCGGAGAATTTCGGTCTGATGAAACCTGTGAATCTGATTGTGTTCCCCTGCCTCGGGCCAGTTGGCCTTACAATAGTCTTTGTCCTTGTCCTCCAATTGTTTTTAAAGAAATTGGTGCGTATGTAACCAAGTAAACTTGAAACACCCAGACTACTTACTTGTTATTGTGTGTGGTATTTCCTCATAACCACAGAGGAAGTACAGGGAAGTGTCAGGGAGGAAGAAATTTCCCTCTACCCTTCTAAGTTCTTATGGCTGGTCTAAGAATTAAGTTGACATGAGACAGACTAACAGGAGAAAATCAAACAGGTTTAATAACTTATATACATGCGAGAGACCCAGGAGAACTAACTCACCAAAATGGCTGAAATCCTCACCTTTAATACCATCTTCACCTAAGAGGATGTTGGGGTTAGTGGTTTGGGGATTCAAAGGGGAGAAAGGCAATTCACATGGAAATGGAAAAGCAAATGTTTGGTAAACAAATGTTTGCTGGACCATGCAGAGACAATGAGACACAGGGTGGACTCTCATCTCTAGGCCCTGCTGAGTTTTCTCCACCATACCTAGCCCATGTACTTTGCATATTTCTCTGGTGATAGCTCTATTCTGGGAAATTCTTTTAGGCAGTTAGGGGGATGGTCAAAGTTTCTTCCTGCTTCTTTCGGGCCTTGATTTTTTTCACCTCAAAATAATCTGCAGGCAAAAGAGACACATTTTGAGGTAGCAAATTTTGCTCCCCTACAGTATAAAGAGCC
Source organism: Leucopleurus acutus (assembly GCF_964270905.1). Classification (NCBI taxonomy): domain Eukaryota; kingdom Metazoa; phylum Chordata; class Mammalia; order Artiodactyla; family Delphinidae; genus Leucopleurus; species Leucopleurus acutus. The sequence continues at coordinate 31,230,678 of NC_139148.1, read as the reverse complement.
CAGCTTATCAGAGATGATCCACTGAAAAAAGGGAGGTTTGGACAAGATTTAGAAGGTGGAGGGAAAAGGTTGTGCAAGTTTTTAAACAGTCCTAAAAGTGGAATAGGTGGAAGCAACTTTGCAATGGACTTGGTGGAAATGAATATAAGGGGCTAAGAAATGGGAAATACATTTGATTAGGAATTATCAAGCCATTTATTTGCCATAATTGATTAGTAAGCACTTAGGAGCCATTTCAAGTTCTTGAGCAAGAGACTGAAAGATTCATGGTATGCTTTCAGAAAAGTAGTCTGGTAGTTGAAGTGTTGGAGAAATAGGGCAGAGAACAGGATGGCAGGGGCACTGGTGGAAGCAGTCATAATAAACTACCTTGGTTACCATGGTGATGGCAAGGCAAGGATACATCCTAGATTCAGGATGGAGTGACCTGGGTGTTGCCCTTTCTCACTAAACTCTGTACTATTGCCATAGATGAACAACCTGAACATTAATTTTTTATTTAACATGTAATTATAACTCACTTTAGGATTTTGAAAAATGCATCATCTTTCATGTTACAAATTGGAGCAGTCATTCCCTTGTAAAGAGCATAGAAACCAGAAATATTTCTGTGCATTTGCACACCTCAGATGAATCAAAATTTTTCCAATTGTTTGTTTTGGGAAATAGAACCAAAGCTCTTAGACTAGACCAATTCTCTACTTAACAACCTTCAACAGCACCATTTTACTTTTTAAAATTAAAATTCAGTTTTCCAGTTCCCTTAATCTTATCCCTTCCCAGTCCCTTTACATGACATCCCACTTGTGTTCAAACCATGACTCCAATAATATTATGAATATAACTTTGCCTTTTCACTCCCAGGTCACAAGAGCCTGGGAGTAAAAATAGTGTCATAAATAGCACAGAAAAGAGCTTGTGTATTTTCTCCCTTCCCCTTGTGACTGAGAACTGTGCGTCTCTAATTGACTTTAAAATTCCTTCCACTTACATGTGGTGGAGTCTTACCCTTGTTCTTTGAGCTATCATATATCATCTGCCATCTCCCTCTGGCATGTATTGATGAGTGATTACGCTTCTGTTTTGCCATTATCTCCTCTCCTAATCTGGCTGTGATGTGAACCTCCTGTCCCATGCCATGATCAAGGCCTTGATGTCCCCTTAAATGGAAATGTTCCATTTCCTTTGCCTTGTAGACACAACCTTTGCTGTGTAGATGCAACCTTTGCCATTAATATTATCCTTAAGGGGGCCAGATACACTTTATCTCCACTTTGACTAGACTGTTAGACTGGCCACCAAGCAGGGCTGCCTTATACTCTCAGGCCTTTCAGGAGTTTAACTGTGGTAGGTTTTATTTTTCACTCCTTCTTTCTTGCCCCTTCATTGGATTCCCATGAGGGCCAGAATGCTGGGACAGGGATATATACGTGACTATCGGGAAGGAAAAAACTTTCCTCTACCCTCCTGGGTTCTTCTGGCTGGTCTAAGAATTAAGTTGACATGAGACAGAGTAGTAAGAGAAAATCAAAGTTAATTTTGTAGTATGGGAATCCCACATATACAAGAGGTTCAGAGACACAAAGCTAAAATGAGGTATACAGAGCAACCTTAGCTAAGGAAAGGGATAGGGGACTGGAGTTTCCAAGGACAGCAGTGTCACTCACAGGATGATAAGAATAAGAGCATATGTTTGGTAATTAGATATTTGCCCTGCCATATAGCTGGGGCACTTAGAAAAAATTTATCTCTGGTAATAACTCTTTTCTGGAAAATATTTCCAATTTAAATTCTAGGTAGCTAAGGGAAGGGCAGTAGTTTCTCTTGAACCCACAAGGTCTCAATTGCCTTTAGCTCAAAATAATCCTCATGTAAAAGTGACACATTTTGGGGAGGCTTCTTATGAACCCCTATATGACCCACCTTGAGCTGTATCCAAATCTCCAACCTCTTCCATTTCTGAGCTATTGTTCTTGAATCACATTTGTGTGGCTAGACTTTCACACCCCTTGGAAAGCTTGTTCTCAGAGCTTCTTAGTTCTCTTGTAAATAGCCCCAATGTTTCACAAGCCAAACACCTAGGGTGCATATAGCTTAGAAAATTCTCAAGCTGAGAGATCCTGCTACATAAAGATACAGAATTTCCCATGTAATAATCCTCAGACAGTGACAGCATTGACAACTAGCTACTTTAAGCAAACCAGAGCAAAAGAGCAGGAGGAAGTAGCTGGGAAAAAGCATCTAGGAGAGTTTTTTTCCTCTTTTTTGATGAAGTCCATACTGGTATGTATCTTTTATTTAAAGCACCTTCCTCAATCCTTTAAAAGTTTATAGCCCATACCAGAATAAGCATATTAAATGCCATTTTCAGACTATTTTTTTATACATAAAGGAGTGGTATAACAGCTTATTTGTTATTTTTCATAGTTAGGCTTACTTTTGAAGTGATATTTGGAGTACCACCTCCTGCATATGCTCTTTGAACCTGTCATATTTCCATTATTGGTCTTCTAAAATCTGAAGGATGATAGACTATGCCACCCCAAAATATGCCTCTTTGGCATAGGATTATTTTGAGCTGATTATTTTGAGAAACAACATATACAGGAGGAGCTCTGAAAACAAAGTAGAAGTCACCCTTTTGTAAGGGACATTTATATTAACAAGGGAAATTTCCATTTGTAAGGGTGTCTCCCTCTCTATACCAGGAAGAGGATAACTCTAAATCTCTAGAAAGTCTTATCAATGGAGGAAGTACCAACTTAGATCTGCATAACAACCTTGCCCTAATTTACTGTGCATTGTTTGGTAACTTTCCATAACTGGTCTCCCTGTCTCCCCCTCATTTTCCTTTGTCTTTAGCCAGAGATGGTATTTAAGGTGGTGACTTGGGCCATTCAGGGAGTTACTCAGTTTTTCTGGGTATTTCCCATGTACACAGGAGGTATACGTGTTATTAAAATTCTGTTTGTTTTTCTCCTATTAATCTGTCTTTTATTACAGGGGGGTCTCAGCCAAGAACCTAGAAGGGTAAAGGAAAAATTATTTTTCCCCCCTAAAGTTTTATGTTTATTAAGAGTGTTATAGGGAATACTCCCTCACACCATATCCAAAAATAAACTCAAAATGGTTTAAAGACTTAAATATAAGACATAACATCATAAAACTCCTAGAAGAGAATATAGGCAAAACATTCTCGGACTTATATCACAGAAATATTTTCTTAGATCGGTCTCCCAAGGCAAAAGAAATAAAAGCAAAAATAAACAAACATGACCTAGTCAAACTTATAAGTGTTTGCAAGGCAAAGGAAACCACAAACAAAACAAAAAGACAACCTATGGACTGGGAGAAAATATTTGCAAATAATGTAACCAACAAGGGGTTAATTTCCAAAATACACAAACAGCTCATACAACTCAATATCAAAAAACAAAACAACCCAATCAAAAAAATAGGCAGAAGAGCTAAATAGACATTTCTCCAGAGAAGAGATATAGATGACCAACAGGCACATGAAAATATGCTCAACATTGCTAATTATTAGAGAAATGCAAATGAAAACTACAATGAGGTATCACCTCACACCAGTCAGAATGGCCATCATCAAAAAGTCTACAAGTAATAAATGCTGGAGTGGGTATATATAAAAGGGAATCCTCCTGCACTGTTAATGGGAATGTAAATTGGAGCAGCTACTATGGAAAGGAATATGGAGGTTCCTTCAAAAACTAAAAATAGAGCTACCATATGATCCAGCACTCCCACTCCTGGGCATATATTCAGAAAATACAAAAACTATAATTCAAAAAGATATATGCACCCCAATTATCATAGCAGCACTACTTACAAAAGCCAAGACATGGAAGCAACCTAAGTGTCAATCAACAGATGAATGGATAAAGAAGATGTGACATATATGTGTGTGTGTGTGTGTGTACACACACACACACAATAGAACATCACTCGGCCATAAAGAAAATGAAGTGCTACCATTTGCCGCAACATGGATGGACCTACAGATTATCATACTGGGTGAAATAAGACAGAGAAAGACAAATATATGATATCACTTATATGTGGAATCTAAAAAGTAACACAAATGGGTTTATTTACAAAACAGAAACAGATTCACAGACATAGAAAACAAAATTATGGTTACCAAAGGGTGAAAGAGGGGGGATAAATTGGGAGGTTGGGATTAACATATACACACCACTCTATATAAAACAGATGACTACTGTATAGCACAGGGAACTATATTCAATATTTTGCAATAACCTATAATGGAAAAAAATCTGAAAAAATAATATATGCATGTATAACTGAAGCACTTTGCTGTACACCTGAAACTAACACAATATTGTAAATCAACTATACTTTGATTTTTAAAAAAAGAGTGTTATAGGAAATCAATTTTTTCTTTACTTCTCTCAGGTTAAAAATATAGAATATGATACAACTGAAAGAAATATTTGGCTCTATTTATAAGTATCTATTCAATATAAAACAATGTATTTCACTTTTTATTTAATTACTTTTATTAAGGATATTGAACTATCTTATTTTAAAACCTTTAATTTTATTTAATAACAGTGTTTAATTTTGTTTCACCTTCACCTATAGCCTGAACAGTTTCAGCATTCCAACTGAATAGAAATCAATACCAAAAATGCTTTAATAAAAGAGTTTCAGAATTTCAGCAAACTACTTAAAATTCATTATTTAAATCCTTGGATTTTACTCAGAGATGAATGTCAATTTAAAGAACCTCGGAGGACTTATTCATGCCCTTACTTTCAGAATAAAAGTATTCTCTATTTGCATAAGTTTTTTCCCACTTAATAAAACCATCAGTTTAAAATACTATACTGGACCACTTCAGTTATTAAGTATCCAAATAATACTTACTGTAATAGCTGAGTGATATGTGACATATACAGTGGGGCTGACTTATGTGGGGGAGGAAAAATAATATAGTAGATGATCATCTCATGGGTTAGATTTTTCTGATTTGGAAATCAAGATAAAAATGGGTTTATTAGTATGGAAGACATGGAGCTGTACCTTCTAGAGCTCCTTCAAGGTAGGACATGCTGCCATGTGGGGTGTGATCAGATGACTGCCTCCATTTGTCAACAGTGGGTGTCTCAGCCACCTGGCCCTAGGTTACACCCCACCATGCAAGCCTGCATCCTCTGCCTGATTGTCAGGGTTTAGAAGTTCAGACAGTTCAGACTGGTGCCAAATATTTTGAAGGGCAATCCAGAGCTCCCTGTCATGTTGGCCAAGGCCTCGTGGGGTCTGTGTAGCTGTTTTATTTCTGTGGGGTTTTTTTTTTTTTTTTTTTTTTTTTGCGGTATGCGGGCCTCTCACTGTTGTGGCCTCTCCCATTGCGGAGCACAGGCTCTGGACGTGCAGGCTCAGCAGCCATGGCTCACGGGCCCAGCCGCTCCGCGGCATGTGGGATCTTCCCGGACTGGGGCATGAACCTGTGTCCCCTGCATCAGCAGGCGGACTCTCAACCACTGCGCCACCAGGGAAGCCCGTTTTATTTCTTAATCTGCCCCAATCTGCTTCCTCTCTACTCCTTACACAGAAATTGATCCCTAATAAACTTCTTACACCTCAAACTCTCTCTGCTTGCAATAAACTCAATTTGTGACAATTAGGGATTAGATGTTATACTTTTGGGGTTCCCTACTGATGGTTACAAAGCAGTCTTTTCTACTAGTTCAAATTTATCTTGAATGACGATGTCAAACTCCAACCATCCATCCATCCACCTTTGATACATTTTGTAAATATCTTTATCTTGTGCTGGTCTTTCACTTTAAGGAGCTTTCAGCCAGATGGAAGAGATATTTATGTGCGAGTTGACTAAGAAAGGACAAAGGGCAGTAGTAGAGATATCTGTAAATAAATAAGCAAGATTGATAGCAAATAAACCAGACTGATGCTGGAAAGAGGGACAGAACTACAGTGGTGGTAGTTAACCTCAGAGTTTATTATATTTTAAGGGTTTTATTCTCCAGTATCCAAGTTCAGCAAAAGTTAGCTCCCTGATGTTAAAAAACATATCCCCTGTAACTGTGGGTATCAGTCTCCAACTGCATTTTGTAGCCAGCACATAATTGTTTGTAGATATCGGAATCTGACTTTTCCCAATAACTTGCTAGACATAGTACTGCTTTCCTGTTACTACTAGATATGTCAGAAAGAAACCTCAATGGAAAGAAGTTGAATTCATCTCTCCCCTACTAAAATACAAAAAGGTGGTTCAGAATTCCACGTTAATCCTTGTGATGACACTTATCTTCATTCTATTCTAAATGATCTTTATCTCAGATTTCCGTAAATTAGTGGAATCCTATAGTGCTTTATTTTAGACTAGATTCACACTGAAGAGCAGTGGTTCCATGTTTCTCAAGTTCTATAAGCACTTTTAGCCTCAAATCATTTACTGGACCCTCTACATTAGAATGCTTCCATTTTACTCTGTTGTTTGAAGAAACATAGGCCAAAAGTTACTCTAAATTCATCAGCACTTAAAATTTTCATTTTATTAACTATTAGAGCAGGCACTGACATTTTGTAACATCATGTTTAAAAACATGTATTTGATAAATTATTTTTTTGACTATTTGTTGTGCCTAACTAAGGACATACAGATCCTCAACTGGTTATATTTCTATTGCCCCTCATTTGTCTGCAGCCTAGAGTTAGGGCTCCATATTCATAGATGATGGAAACCTGTTGGTAATTTTACCATTACAAGTCTGTTATTGAGTAGAGACATTCTGGATGGATTTCATTGACACCTTATTAGGAATGTGCAATACAAACGAATTTGTCTAGTTTCCTAACATTGGACTTACATACAATGGGAGTATTCTGAAAGAGATCATGTAACTTGAAATATTATTGATAAATAAGCTAAGAATGTCTTATGCTTGTGTCTTATGCCAATGTCTTGGTACATCATAGTTCGTGCTTAATTTACCTTTTCCCTTTCCTTGTGAGCCACTCCTCTGTTATGAGGGGTCCCCAGCTGCCCTCATCCTTTGCAATCATACTCCTTATGAAAGTGATGCCAGACAGTCTTCTGGTTTCCCAAGTCCCTGTGCTCATTTCATCATGGCCCAGTTGTTCCCTTGCTTAGGCATTCACATTTTAACCTTCAAGCTAGTAATTTACAGTCAACTAAAAATTCATCTTTAGCATTGCTCTAACTAATGAGAACACACATTTTATGGTGATATCTCAGATATTTGCCCAGATGATTAAGGAAATACATTTTAACAAGGGATTCCATCAGAGGGAACTCCATCTTAACACCTTGTTGCTGGTCTCCTTTAAGTCCAGCTCTGACATTAGTCTGTGTTACTACCTGTTTCTAAAAATCTCTGCATTAGAATAAGCTGATTCCAGGTATTTCAAAACATAACTATCCCTTCTTCTGTGCTTACTGAAGACATCCTGAAACCTAAGAGGTAAGATGAAAATAAACTATGAAAAGTACCTAGTCTATGTTTTAGCTAGTTCATGGCTGTCTTCTAAAATTAAAGTACATTATATATTTCTAAAGATAGCTTAATGAAAATGAGCTTGCTGTGTTTATGTGTTCATGCCATCACAGTGGAAGTTTCAGCTTTTTGTTATCAGCAGGGTGAGGATGTTGATTCACATAATATATTTAAAGGCTGCTGCCTCTGCTCAGAATTCTTTGGAATTAACCATTAAAGATGTAAACAGCAGAAAGGCTAATGGTTCATATGGTTTACAAATAACTTTTCGACTCAGCTTTATTGGATGTTATAAGTTTGATTGCATTACGAGAGCAATCTACCATATATAGAAGTTCTACTCTTTGAGAGCTAAGGCAATGATATTTACTGTTTTGCAGTAATCTGTATGTCTTTCTGAATATGTTTTGCCCTTGCATATTTTTGTAATCATATTTATTTATAAATATCCATTACATTAAGCCAAAAAGTTTATAAATTTAGAGTATACATACAAGTACATACACACATGTACAGGATTTGGCCCAAACTTAAGTATGTTTAAGAAATGGGAATTTTTCAGTTTTGCCACAATTCATTCCTGGAAACTATTTTAAACTGTTAACAATAGATTACGAATTTTTCCCATAGGTATACTCTCTTGGAAAGAAAATATGCACTGATAGATGTTAATCAAAGGTAATAATTTAAAACAGTGAAAGTAGGGACTTCCCTGGTGGTACAGTGGTTAAGAATCTGCCTGTCAATGCAGGGGACATAGGTTCGATCCCTGGTCCGGGAAGATCCCACATGCCACGAAGCAACTAAAAGCCTGCGTGCCACAGCTACTGAGCCTGTGCTCTAGAGCCTGCGAGCCACAACTACTGAGCCCACATGCTGCAACTACTGAAGCCTGCACACCTAGCGCCGGTGCTCCACAACAAGAGAAGCCACTGCAATGAGAAGCCCGCACACCGCAATGAAAAGTAGGCCCCACTCGCTGCAACTAGAGAAAGCCCACGCACAGCAACGAAGACCCAACATAGCCAAAAAAAATAATAATAATTTTTTTTTAAAAAAATAGTGAAAGTAGGCCCTAACAGAGATTTTACAATTTCTCAAATGTTTTACATAAATTGTAGTCTTTTCTTATCAGGTTATTGGGTATCCAACACAAGAGATGATTTGTGTGAAAATAATTTATAGTTTTGATAAGTGGACATATATTACTATACATGGTGAATATTTATGGAACTTGTAGATGGTTTAAAGACATGTTCTAAGATCTTTTTCTGCTGTAATGAAGTCATTGGAAGATTTTCACTTGCAGGGACTTAGGCACACTTAGATCAAACTTAAAAACAATTTTAGGCCACTAACTTAGTACATTAACACTTAGTCAAGAAATGTTCATGTTCATAAACAACAGTGTGATCTTTTGGGCTCCACATAACATATAGTCTGGGTTATTGTAATGCCTAGAAGAGTAGCTGTAACTCTACTCTTATCTCCCTCATGCAAGGATACTGAAACACAAATGAGTAACAGTTACATTATGACAGGGAATCTTATGAGTGTCTTTAATGCATTAAAAAGAAATAAACGTACTGAAACTCTGAAAGATTATCACTGACTAAAAAACAAGTTTTGATGTCCTTACACATGATAGGTACACTCTTGCATGTTACAACATCGTGGATGAGCTGTACAGTTATAAATATAAAAAGTACATCACCAGCATTAAAATTCATTTGTCCCATAGATTGACCTAACCAACAAAAATATACTAGCTACATTAAATATTTAAAGAAACATGAGCTCTTTTATGTAAATAAAGTTAGATGCAAATAATATTGTCACCAGTTATTAAAGTAAGAAATTTGGATAGGTATAGATATAAAAGAAGCTTTAGAAAGCTTGCTAAAAGAAGTTTGTCTAATGTAATTACACTCCCTTAAGTAAGTACAGCCATTCAGAATTTACTTAAAACTATATGGATAGTAAAAAGCAACTTGTTTTTTAGATGGTTTTGTTGGTAGCAGTGGGTTTCACAGTGAATAGCAATTTCAAAGGGCTGACCCAGCATTTTTTCTATTTTCCAATTTTTCACTGTTTTCAATTCTATAAATAGAGTTGTAAATTATTAATCCAAAGCAGTGTTAGCAGTAAACTCTTTCATTAATCCTTCACAGCCACGGGCAATTCTGCCAACATGTAATTTTTGATTTAGCAGCCTTGAGGAAAAAGGTTTATACAGGCAATCATATTAAGACCAGAGAGACGTGTTTCTAGAAGCTGCACCATGAAACCCTGTTCCTTTCTTTTCTCTGTTTTTATGAATTAAAACCATTTTCAGTAGAACTATTTTTTGAACACCAGATCTGTTTTCTAACAGTATATGTAGGAGAATAAACTTAGTTAAGATCAGAAAGATAAACATACCCAAACAATCTTATGGAACTTGGCATATTGTGGGCAGTACATCACAGGACTTCATATGATATTGTAACTGCCATTTATCATAGAAATTCAATATAAAACTTCAAAATTCCATCCCTAAAATAATTTGCAAAGCCAAAGTCTCTTATCTTCACTAATCATGAAGAAAGGATGGGAGATTTGAGATTAGAGAGCTAGTATTCCTCTGGCAATGAGTGAAGTGATGAATAGAGAGACTTTATGAGATTTCTGTAATGTTTTATACATAGGAGAGAAAAAATAATTTTCCCTCTATCCTTCTAGGTTCTTGTCTGAGACCTGCCTGTAATAAAAAGACAGATTAGCAGGAGAAAACAGAAATTTAATAACATGTATACACACCATATACATGGCAGAGATCCAGTAAAACTGAGTAACTCCCTGAGATGGCCTAAGCCACCACCATAAATAGCATCTCCAGCTAAAGACTAAGGAAGATGGAGGGAGAAGGGGAGTCCAGTTATAGGAGGTTTCCAGGCAAAGCACAGTAAACATGGTTGTTATGCAGATTTAAGTCCCTGCCTTTTCCACTGATAAGGATTTCTAGAGATTTAATCATCTTCCTCTTCCTGGCACAGAGAGGGAGACGCCCTTACAAATGGAGAGTTCCCCTATAAATGTAAATGTCTCTCACAAAAGGGTAACTTTTACTATGTTCTCAGAGCTTCTCCAGTGTCTGCTATTTCTTAAAAATAATCAGCCCCCCAAAATCCTCAAGCCAAAGAGGAATATTTAAGGGTGGCATATTCTGTTCCCCCTCATTTCCACCTCTGAAACTCCCAAGAAGTTTCACAATACAGAAGCTGAGTTGGTAAATCACTCCATATTTTCATTAAACCATTCTCTTAGTCTTGAGAAAATAGGTCAGTTCAGTTAAACAGTTGTGTCTCATTTCAGAAGGCAGTATTACAGGTGGGCTCCCAAAGTTAGGCCTATATGGTGCTAGCAGTGAGGTATTTAATAAGAGATATTTCTATGGAAACAAAAGAAAAACAAAGATTAAGGTTTGGAGCAAAGTATAAACCCAGTCTGAATGCCTCTGGTGATGTCATCCAGTGTTCCAGTGAACATTCTGAGTGACCCACACAGCAATGGGCATGAAGGCTGTCTATACATGAGCCGCTGTGGTGTTTTCTCTATGCTCTAATTGGCTTCATTCAATGATTCATGAATTGAGCAGCATCTAATCCAGCAGATAAAAAGGAGCTCCAAGGAGTTGTACAGAATGAAAGACTTTTATAGGTAGAAGGGAGCAGGAACAAGGAAGTTATACTAGGCAAAAAGCAAATTGATTATTGCAAGGTTATTTTCATTTAGGGGATAGCAGGGGTCCATCAGGCAGATTACCTAACTAGTACTGATCAAGTGATTCATGATTGCCTGGTTTAAGATTCCATTTCTGGGACTTCCCTGGTGGTGCAGTGGTTAAGAATCCGCCTGCCAATGCAGAGGACACAGGTTCAATCCCTGCTCCCGGAAGATCTCACATGCCGCGGAGCAACTAAGCCCATGTGCCACAACTACTGAGCCTGCGCTCTAGAGCCCATGAGCCACAACTACTGAGCCCGTGTGCCACAACTACTGAAGCCTGTGTGCCTATATGCCTACATATATGCCTATATGCATATATGCCTATATGCCTACATATAGATATATATAGGCATATATATCTATATGCCTATAGAACATATAGCTTTTATGTACCATTGCTGGGGATTCAAACTCAAGTTTGTCCACACTCAAATGTTAGCTCTTTTCACTAAAGGGCATTAAAAGAATAATGAAAGAAAAGTTGAATGAAAGTCCACTAATGTATGGATTGTTCTGTCCTATGCCACTATGAGTCTCTGTCTCTAGTCTGGACATCAAAGTGTGAAGATTTTAAATAAGTATAATGGAAAAATTTATAACAGAAACATGTCTAATGGACTGTGTAGAGACTCCCTGAAAGAGGTAAACTTTGTAGTTAAACAGAAGTGAGTGGCTCTCTATCAATAAACAAAAACAAACAAAAAAAATTGTCTGGGACTCTGGTGGGTTTCCTGCAACTGCTCCAGTGCATGCCCCAGCCCATGCTAAGTGCCTGCTACAGCCCCTCTAGCTCTAGTGCAGCTACACAAGAAGGCAAAGACTGATGCTGCTGAGGAGAGTTCGTAGCTGTGGGGCACAGGGCTGGCTTGAACCCAGCACAGCATCCAAATGGGGTGAGGGCATTCATTACTGGAGTTCACAGAGGTAACAATTGGGAGTGGTATGGAACTCTGAATGATGTACCAGGATCGCCCCAGCACACGACCTGGCCCATGCTGAGTGCCCACTCCAGGCCTTCTTGCTCCACTGCAGCTCCCTAACATGGTAAAGGCTGCTGTTGCTGAAGAGAGTACACAGTTGTAGGGGACAGAGCTGGCTATGACCTGATATGGCATCTGAACAGAGTGAGAGCAGCCATTACACTTGTGTGTACAGAGGTGTTGAATTGGGAGCTGTCTCAAGCGCTAACTGGTGTGACCTGGCCCACACTGAGTCTGTTTTGCTCCAGCCCTGCTCCCCTCAGGGGCACAGGTGCTGTTGTAGGGAGAGGGAATTGTTAAATCAACTAAAACTACAACAAACAGTTAATGGATAAAGATGAAGATATAAAATATGACATCAAAAACACAAAATGTGTGGGAGGGGAGTAAAAAATGTAGATGTTTTAGAATGTGTTTGAACTTAAATGACTACCAGTTGAAAACAAGTAGATATAGTAATAGGTCAACATATATGAACCCCATGGTAACCACAAATCAAAAACCTACAATAGATATATAAGAATAAGAGGGAAAGGAACACAAGCATACCACTAAAGGAAATCATCAAACCACAAGGGGAAGAAACTAAAAGAAGAACAGAAGAAGGACTAAAACAACCAGAAAACAAGTAACAAAATGAAAATAACTACATACCAATCAATAATCACTTTAAACATCAATGAACTAAATGTTCCAATTCAAAGACAGAGGGTGGCTGATTGGATTAAAAAAAAAAAAAAAGACCCATCTATATGTTGCTTACAAGAAGCTCAGTTCAAAGCTAAAGACATACCACACAGACTGAAAGTGAGTGAATGGAAAAATGTATTTCATGCAAATGGTAAAAACAAGAAAGCTGGGGTAGCAATACTCATATGAGACCAAATAAACTTTAAAACAAAGTCTACAATAAAAGACAAAGAAGGGCAGTACATAATGATAAAAAGGATACAACATACATTATCATATATGCACCAAATATAGGAGCACCTAAATATATAAAACAAATATTAACAGACATAACGGAGAAACTGATAACAATAAAATAGTAAGAGGGGCCATTAATACCTCACTTATATCAATGGACAGATCATCCAGACAGAAAATCAATAAGGAAAAAGTGGTCTTAAATGACACATTAGACTAGTTGGATTTAATAGATCTACAGAACATTCCATCCAAAAACAGCAGAATACACATTCTTTTCAAGTGAACATGGAATATTCTCCAGGATAGATGACATGCTAGGCCACAAAACAAGTCTCAACAAATTCAAGAGGATAGAAATTATATCAAGCATCTTTTCTGACCACAGCAGTATGAAACTAGAAATCAATTGCAGGAAGAAAAGTGGGAAAAAAACACAAACACGTGGAGACTAAACAACATGCTACCAAAAAAAACAATGAGTCAATGAAAAAACGAAAGAGTAAATCAGAAAATGCCTTGACACAAATAAAAATAAAAACATAATTTTCCAAAATCTATGTGATGCAGCAAAAGCAGGTCTAAGAGCAAAGTTTATAGGAATACAGGCTCAAGAAACAAGAAAAATCTCTACCTAACCTTCCAGCTAAAGGAATTAGAAAAATTAGAACAAAGAAACCCCAAAGTCAGCAGAAGGAAGGCAATAATAAGATCAGGGAGGAAATGAATAAACAGGGACCAAAAAAATAGAAAACATTAATGAAAACAAGAGGTGTTTTTTGTTTTTCTTTTAAGAGAAACTAAATTGATAAACCTTTACTCAGGCTCATCAAGAAGAAAAAGAGAGAGGACCCAAATAAGCAAAATAAGAAATGAAAGAGGAAAAATTACAACCGATATCACAGAGATACAAAAAATCATGAGAGTACTATGAAGAGTTATTTGCCAAGACATTGGATAACCTAGAAGAAATGGATAAATTTCTAGAAGTACAATCTTCCAAGACTGGGTCAGGAAGAAATATACCATATAAACAGACTGATCACTAGTAGTAAAATTGAATTTGTAATTTAAAAACTCCCAGCAAACAAAAATCAAGGACCTCTTGGCTGCATAGGAGAATTTTACCTAACACATAAACAAAAGCTAACACCTATCCCTCTGAAACTATTCCAAAAAATTGAAGAGCCAGGGATACTCCCAAATTAACTCTACGAGGCCACAATGATCAAAACCAGACAAAGACACCACACAAAAAGAAAATTACAGGCCAGTATCTCCAGTGAATATAGATGCAAAAGTCCTCAAAGAAATATTAGCAAACTGAATCCAACAATACATAAAAAGGATCAGACACCTTGAATGAGTTGGATTCATTCCAGGGTCACAAGGATGGTTCAACATATGCAAATCAATCAATGTGATACAACACATTAAAAAAAAAGACAAAAACCACATGATCATCTCAATAGATGCAGAAAAAAAAAGCATTTGACAAAATTCAACATCCATTCATGATAAAAACTCTCACCAAAGTGGGTACAGAGGGAACATATCCTAACATAATAAAGGCCATTTACATAAACCCACAGCCAACATAATACTCAACGGTGAAAAGCTGAAAGCCTTCCTACTAAACTCAGGAACAAGACAAGGATGCCCACTCTCACTGCTTCTATTCAACATAGTATTGAAAGTCTTAGCCACAGAAATCAAACAAGAAAAAGAAATAAAAGGTATCCAAATTGGAAGGGAAGAGGTAAAACTTTCATTATTTGCAGATGACATGATACTCTATTATAGATAACCCTACAGACTCCACACAAAAACTATTAGAACTAATAAGTGAATTCCATAAGTATGATATAAGATTAATATATAGAAATCTGTTGCATTTCTTGATACTAATAATGAAATATTAGGAAGAGAAAGTAAAAAAATCTCATTTAAAAACACACAACACCCCCCCAAAAAATGCCTAGAAATAAACTTAACCAAGGAGGTAAAAGACCTATACACTGAAAAATATAAAACAGTGATAAAGGAAACTGAAGATGATACAAAGAAATGGAACGATATCCCATGATCTTGGATTGGAAGAATTAATATTGCTAAACGATGATACTACCCAAAGCAGTCTACAGATTTATTGCAATTCCTATCAAAATACCCATGACATTTTCCACAGAACTAGAGCAAATAATCCTAAAATTTATATGGAACCACAAAAGATCCAGAATTGTCAAAGTGTTCTTGAGAAATAAAAACAAAGCTGGAGTTATCACCCTCCCAGACTTCAGACTATACTACAAAGCTATAGTAATCAAAACAATATTGTACTGGCACAAAAACAGACACATAGATCAATGGAACAGGATAGAGAGCCCAGAAATAAACCCATGCACTTATGGTCAATTAATCTACAACAAAGGAGGCAAGAATATACAATGTAGAAAAGACAGTCTCCTCAATAAGTGGTGCTGGGAAAACTGGACAACTACATGTAAAAGAATGAAATTAGAACATTCTCTCACACTACATACAAAAATAAACTCAAAATGGATTAAAGGCCTAAATGTAAGACTGGAAACCCCAAAACTCCTGGAAGGAAACAAAAGCAGAAAACTCTTGGACATAAACTGTAGCAATATTTTTTGGATCTGTCTCCTAGAGTAATGGAAACAAAAAGAAAAATAAACACATGGGACCTAATTAAACTTAAAAGCTTTTGCACAGCAAAGGAAACCACTGACAAAATGAAAAGACAACCTCCTGAATGGGAGAAAATATTTGCAACTGCTAAGACCAATATGTAGTTAATATCCAAAATATATAAACAGCTCATACAACTCAATATCAAGGATACAAAAAACCCAATTAAAAAATGGGCAGAAAATATGAATGGGCATTTTTCCAAAGAAGATATACAACAGACACATGAAAAGATGCTTCACTTCACTAATCATCAAAGAAATGCAAATCAAAACCAAATGAAATACCACCTCACACCTGTCAGAATGGCTATCACCAAAAACACCACAAATAACAAATGCTGGGGAGGATGTGGAGAAAAAGGAACTCTAGTACAGGAATGTAAATTGGCACAGCCACTATGGAAATCAGTGTGGAACTTCATCAAAAAACTAAAAATCGAGTTCCCATATGATCCAGCCATTCCACTCGTGGGTATATATCTGAAGAAAATGAAAACACTCATTTGAAAAGATACATGTATCCCAAAGTTCATAGCATTATTATTTACAAAAGGCCAAATATAGAAGCAACCTAAATGTCTATCAACAGATTAATGGATAAAGAAGAAACGGTATATACACACACACACACAAATGGAATATTACTCAGCATAAAAAAGAATGAAATTTTGCCATTTGCAACAACTTTGATGGACCTGGAGGGTATTATGTTTAGTGAAATAAATCAGACAGAGGAAGACATCACTTTTATGATAAAAGTATATCACTTTTATGTGGAATCTAAAAAATCAAAAAATGAATGAATATAACAAAACAGATATAGAAAACAAACTACTGGTTACCAGTGGGGAAAGGGAAGGCAGGAGGGACAAGATAGTGGTAGGGGATTAAGAGGAACTACAAGGATATATTGTACAGCACAGGGAGTATAGCTAATATTTTATAATAACTTTAAATGGAATATAATCTATAAAAATACTGAATCTAATATTTGAAACTTGAAACTAATATAATATTGTAAATCATCTGTACTTCAATTAAAAAGGAAATAAACTTTAAAAATGTACAGTTTTTGGTAAAGATTTTCATAGACATTAGAACAATATGTTAAAATAATAAGTTCTATAGATAAAAATGAAGCAAAGAAATCAGATTTTCATAATAGCAGTATACAATGACCTACTGATTTATATAGCTCTTAAATTTCATTCAGAAACCATGTGTTACTGATGCTATTTGAAATATATTTGTATTTTCATATTTTAATTTCTTCTTGCATTATTTATGTAAAAAAAATAACTACTTTAAGGCATGCGAGTTCTAAAAGCAGTGTTCATTAATTCTACTTTCTGAGTTTCACAGGAGATGGAGAGCATCCATGCTGTGAAAAAGTAAGAATTATAAAAGTACATTTTTAGAAATGTGATATTAGAACTATCATCCCAACTGTGAGTCAATGGCATTTATTGTGTACTGATTTATACTGGAAATCAACAGATTCCTGTCAATGAATTCTTAGCAGAACTTAGCCAAATGATTTGGTTGGATGAACTAACTCTGATCCTATAAACTATTAACCAGCAAAAGATTAACACAATATATTTGGAAGTGAAGTTATACAGAAAGGATGTATCATAGTAAACGTGTTAACATAAGAATAATTGATTTGCATAGATATAGATCAATTATCACTATAATTCTCAGCTTTATATGGTTCTAAAATATAAGTATTCTTAGATAATCTGTTGGAGGAAAGTAGAGAAATTGCAAGGTCTGCATGCAGGGCCTGAAGTTCATAAAAAGAGTAATAATAATTTCTGGCTGTTTTACTTAAAAGATGTACGGATTCTGTAAATTTTTTTTTTTTTTTAAGGGAACGCTATTTATTTATTTATTTAGTCTGCACTGGGTCTTCGTTTCTGGCGAGGGCTTTCTCTAATTGTGGCGAGCAGGGGCCACTCTTCACTGCGGTGCGCAGGCCTCTCACTGTCGTGGCCTCTTTTGCTGTCAGGAGCACAAGCTCCTGACACGCAGGCTCAGTAGCTGTGGCTCACGAGCCTAGTTGCTCCGCGGCATGTGGGATCTTCCCAGACCAGGGCTCGAACCCATGTCCCCTGCATTGGTAGGCAGATTCTCAACCACTGCTCCACCAGGGAAGCCTGATTCTGTAAATTTATAATGCATAAAATAAATTTACACACTCACTTCCTCACACTGCTATAAAACGCATCTGGTTTCTTTTTTTTTTTTAATTAATTTATTATTTTTGTTGGCTGCACTGTGGGGCTTGTGGGATCTTAGCTCCCCGACCAGGGATCAAACCCAGGCCCCCTGCAATAGAAGCACAGATTCCTAACCACTGGACCGCCAGGGAATTCCCAAAAAGCATCTGTTTTCTTTACCATCTTCTGATGCTGCTGTCCTGCACTTTTCAGTTTTGGAGTCTGACTGGGTAGTTTTCAGCCTGGAGAACCACTGACCTAGCTGCTTGGAGGAATCCTTCCAGAAGGCTTTAAACCACCCAGACACAGAGTATATACTTTATATGCAGGACCACTGAGGCAAAAGTTGATAAGGAAGTGGATGTTCACACAGACTCAAAGTCTCATCCACATGTTAGTTATTAATTACCAAGAGAAAAGATAGCTTTAATATGAAGGTATCTGTTATCTTATACCATAACCAGATAACTGTGGGGAGGAAAGATAATTTTTCCTCTACCTTTCTAGGTTCTTGGCTGAGACACCCTTGTAATAAAGGACAAGTTAACAGGTGTCAACCTAAACAAAGAGGTAAACTGAGGGAAGCTCAAATGACCTGAAATCAAGTTTATTTGGGAAGAGCAGAGGAATCGCAATTTGGGAAAAGCGTGCTGTAGCAAGTAACAGGCAAGTCTGTTGAGGGTTTGGGGTCAGCTGTATTTATGGGCAAGGAGCAAAAAGAAGGGAAAGTCCAGCCAAAGTGTAAGCAGTAAGTTCACTGGCTTCAGGATGGGGAGAGATTTTTGGTGGATGTTCACTGGTCAAGAGATAAGGCTTAGTCTTCTGTAAATCAGGTGTTAATGGGAAATCAGTCTCTCAGCTCTTAAACTCTATTCTTCTGAGGATGCATGCGTGACATTCTCCATATCAAATCCTGTGGTTCCATTTTAGATAGAAATCCTTTCATAGAGGAGAAAAACAGAAGCTTAATAACATGTATACCTCCTGTATACATGGGAGAGACCCAGGAAAACAGTAACTCCCTGAAATGGTCTGAGCCACCACTTTAAATACCATCTCCAGCTAAAGACAAAAGAAGACGCTGGGGTGGGGTGGGGTGGATGCCAGTTATGGGAAGTTGCTGGGAAAAGCACATTAAACAAGGGTAAGGTTGTTATACAGATTTAAGTCCCAGCCTTCTCCACAGATAAGAGATTCTAGCGATTTAGAGCCACCCTTCTCTTTCTGGTACAGTGAGGGAGACACCCTTACAAAATAGAGATTTCCTTTATAAATACATTATAAAAGTCTCTTACAAAAGGGAAACTTCTAGTCTGTTTTCAGAGCTTCTCCTGTGTTTACTGTTTATTAAAAATAATCAGCCTAAAATAATCCTTATTCCAAAAAGGAATATTTTGGGTGGCAAATTCTGCTCCCCTCATGACAAAACTCAGCATCACTAATAATGTGACACTCTGACCTACAGTACTTCCTGATGAGATGCTATGTGAATTTTACCATAGCCCATAGGGAATTTTCTTGCCATGAAAGTTTAAACTCATCCAGTCATGAGAGGAAAATCAGAGCACTGGCTTCATCTCTTCAAGAATGTCAATGCCATGAAAGATCAAACAATTGACTGTACTGGATTAAAGGAAACTAAATTCAAAGATATGGAAGCAACCTAAGTGCCCATTGATAGGTGAATGGATAAAGATGTGGTACATATATACAATGGAACATTGCTCATCCATAAAAGAGAATGAAATCCTGCCATTTTTGACAACATGGATGGATCTTAGAGGGTATTATGCTAAGTGAAATAAGTCAGACAGAGAAAGACAAATACCATATGATTTCACTTATATGTGGAATTAAAAAAATAAAACAAATGAACAAACATTACAAAACAGAAATAGAGTCATAGGTACGGAGAATAAACAAGGGGGGGTGTGAGTGAAATAGGTGAGGGAAATTAAGAGGTACAAACTTCCAATTATAAAATAAATGAGTCCAAGATGAAACGTACAGTGGGGAATATAGTCAGTAAATGGGTGCAGCCACTCTGGAAAACAGTGTTGGGGGTTCTCAAAAAACTAAAAACAGACCTACCATATGACCCAGCAAACCCACTCCTGAGTATATATCCGAAAAAAACAAAAATGCTAATTCGAAAAGATACATCCACCCCACTGTTCACAACAACATTATTTACAACTGCCAAGATATGGAAGCAACCTAAGTGTCCATCAACAGATGAATGGATAAAGATGTGGTATAGGGGACGGAGTCAAGATGGCAGAGTAGGATGACATGGAGATCGCATCTCCTCACAACTAGGGCAGCTACTAGGGGCTGGTGGGGGACATCAAACACTTAAGGGGACAGGAGGAACCCCTGAGCGACCAGGTAGGATGTGGAGGGAGTGAAGGGGGAGGAGATGTGGAGGCAGGATGGGAGTGGCGCCCCTGAGGGGTGGCTAGGGGAGGGGAGGGGTTCCCATGCTCAGAGGGACCCACTTAGAGTGAAGAGATCAACAGGGACAGGGAGAGACCCTTGGGGGATCAGAGGATCGGAAGGGAACATGGCCAGTGTTTCCCCTGCCCACTCAGGCCCTGAGGAGCCAGCTGAGGTCCCAGGCCTGATTCTCCACCCTCCAAGGGCCCCTCCAGCTGCAAGGGTACTGCGGGAGTGGGAGGGATGGAGGGGGCGGGAGGAAAAGTAGAGGCAAGACCAGATCTCTGACCCTGAGGAGCATCTTGGGGAGAGGAGGGGCCACACTCAGGAAGGGCCCACTCAGGGTGAGGGGAATCAGCAGTGACGGGAAGGGAATGCCCACTTGGGCCCCAGTGAGCCTGCTGGGGTCCCGGGCCTAAACATCCGCAGTCTGAGGCCCCCTCTGGCCACACTGGGTCTAAGCCCCACCCCTGAGGGTCTTTTCCAGCTCTGTGGGTCCTGACATAGGCCCCACACCTATGTAAACGCCACCCCCGCCTAAGCCACGCCCCCACCTAAGCCCCACCCCCTCACAGCCAAGGCCTTTTCTGGCCTTTTTTTTTCTTGCTATCGTGACTCTGTTTTACCTTGCTGCTGTTGTTTCACTTATATTTTTATTTTTTCTAATATATTTTTATTTTTCTATTTGTACTTTATTTTTCATTCTTTGTTATTGTTCTGCTCTTTTTTTTTTTTTTTTGCCATGCCGTGCAACTTGCAGGATATTGGTTCACAGGCTGGGAGTTGGGCCTGAGCTCCTGTGGCGGGAGTGCTGAGCCCAAACCACTGGACTAACAGAGTACCTCAGACCCCAGGGAATATTAATCAGAGTGAGGTCTCCTGGAGGTCCTTATCTCAGCACCAAGACCTGGCTTTACACAACCGCCTACAAATTCCAGTGCTGGAAGGCTCAGGCCAAACAACCAGTAAGACAGGAACACAGCCCCACCCATCAAAAAAGACGAGATGAGGGCTTCCCTGGTGGCGCAGTGCTTGAGAGTCCGCCTGCCGATGCAGGGGACACGGGTTCGTGCCCCAGTCCGGGAAGATCCTACATGCCACGGAGCGGCTAGGCCCGTGAGCCATGGCTGCTGAGTCTGCGCGTCCACAGCCTGTGTTCCACAATGGGAGAGGCCACAGCAGTGAGAGGCCCACGTACCGCAAAAAAAAAAAACGAGATGACAAAAAAAATATGTTACAGATGAAGGAGCAAGGCAAAATCTTACACGACCAAATAAATGAAGAGGAAATAGGAAACCTACCTGAAAAAGAATTCAGAGAAATGACAGTAAAAATGATTCAAAATCTCAGAAATAGAATGGAAGCATGCACTGAGAAAATATAAGAAATGTTTAACAAAGACCTAGAATAATTAAAGGCAAAAAAACTGATAAACAACACTATAACTGAAATGAAAAACACACGAGAAGGAATGAATAGCAGAATAACTGAGGCAGAAGAACGAACAAGTGAGCTGGAAGGAAGAATGGTGGAAATAACTGCTGAGGAGAAGAATAAAGAAAAAATAATGAAAAGAATTGAGAACAGTCTCAGAGACCTCTGGGACAACATTAAACACAACAGCATTCGAATTATAGGAGTCCCAGAAGAAGAAGAGAAAGAGAAAGGGTCTGAGAAAATATTTGAAGACATTATAGTTGAAAATGAGCCTAAATGGGAAAGGAAATAGCCACCCAACTCCAGGAAGTGCAGAGAGTTCCATACAGGATAAACCCTAGGAGAAACACACCTAGACACATAGTAGGCAAACTAACATAAATTAAATTCAAAGAAAAAATACTAAAAGCAGCAAGGGAAAAGCAACAAAGAACATACAAGGGATTCCCTATAAGGTTGTCAGCTGATTTTTCAGCAGAAACTCTGGAGAACAGAAGGGAGTGGCAGGATATATTTAAAGTGATGAAAGGAAAAAACCTACAACCAATATTACTCTACCCAGCAAGGATCTCATACAGATTAGACGGAGAAATGAAAAACTTTACAGACAAGCAAAAGCTAAGACAATTCAGCACCACCATACCAGCTTTACAACAAATGGTAAAGGAACTTCTCTAGGTGGGAAACACAAGAGAAGAAAAAGACCTACAAAAACAAACACAAAACAATTAAGAATATGGTAATAGGAAAATACATATCGATAATAACCTTGAATGTAAAGGGATTAAATGCTCCAACCAAAAGACACAGACTGGCTGAATGGATTCAAAACAAGACCCGTACATATGCTGTCTACAGGAGACCCACTTCAGACCTAGGGACACATACAGACTGAAAGTGAGGGGATGGACAAAGATACTCCATGGAAATGGAAATCAAAAGAAAGGTGGAGTAGCAGATAAAATATAAGATAAAATAGACTTTAAAATAAAGACTGTTACAAGAGACAAAGAAGGACACTACATAATGATCAAGGGATCAATCCAAGAAGAAGATACAACAATTGTAAATATTTATGCACTCGACATAGGAGCACCTCAGTACATAAGGCAAATGCTAACAGCCATACCAGGGGAAATCGACAGTAACACAATCATAGTAGGGGACTTTAACACCCCACTTTCACCAATGGACAGATCATCCAGACAGAAATTTAATAAGGAAACACAAGCTTTAAGTGACACAACAGACCAGATAGATTTAATTGATATTTTCGGACATTCCACCCAAAAGCAGAAGAATACACTTTCTTCTCAAGTGCACACGGAACATTCTACAGAATAGATCACACCTTGGGTCACAAATCAAGCCTTGGAAAATTTAAGAAAATTGGAATTGTATTAGCATCTTTTCCAACCACAACTCTATGAGATTAGAAATTAATTACAGGAAAAAAATGTAAAAAACACAAACTCTTAGAGGTTAAACAGTGCTCTGCTAAATAACCAAGATGTCACTGAAGAAATCAAAGAGGATACAAAAAATACATAGAAACAAATGACAATGAAAACACAATGACCCAAAACCTATGGACACAGAAAAACAGTCCTAAGAGGGAAGTTTATAGCAATCCAGTTTCATCTCAAGAAACAAGAAACATCTCAAATAAACAATCTAACCTTACACTTAAAGCAATTAGAGAAAGAAGAACAAAGAAAACCCGAAGTTAGTAGAAGGAAGGAAATCATAAAGATCAGAGCAGAAACAAATGAAAGAGAAACAAAGAAAACAATAGCAAAGGTTAATAAACCCAAAGTTGGTTCTTTGAGAAGATAAAGAAAATTGATAAACCTTTATCCAGACTCACCAAGAAAAAAAGGGAGAGGACTCTAATCAATAAAATTAGAAATGAAAAAGGAGCAATTATGATTGACACCACAGAAATACAAAGGAACATAAGAGACTACTTCAAGCAACTATATGCCCATAAAATGGACAACCTGGAAGAAACAGACACATAACTAGGAAGAATTAGAAAATGTAAACAGACCAATCACAAGTAATGAAATTGAAACTGTAATAAAATATCTTCCAACAAACAAAAGCCCAGGACCAGATGGCTGCACAGGCGAATTCTATCAAACATTTAGAGAAGAGCTAACACCTATCCTTCTCAAACTCTTCCAAAATACAGCAGAGGGAGGAACACTCCCAAACTCCTTCTACGAGGCCACCATCACCTTGATACCAAAACCAGACAAGGATGTCAAAAAGAAAGAAAACTACAGGCCAATATTACTGCTGAACATAGATGCAAAAATCCTCAACAAAATACTAGCTAACAGAATCCAAAAGCACATTAAAAGGATCATACACCATGATCAAGTGGGGTTTATTCCAGGAATGCAAGGATTCTGCAATATACGCAAATCAATCAATGTGATAAACCATATTAACAAATTGAAGGAGAAAAACCATATGATCATCTCAATAGATGCAGAAAAAGCTTTCAACAAAATTCAACACCCATTTATGATAAAAACTCTCCAGAAAGTGGGCATAGAAGGAACATACCTCAACATAATAAAGGCCATATACGACAAACCCACAGCAAACATCATTCTTAATGGTGAACCTGAAAGCATTTCCTCTAAGACCAGGAACAAGACAAGGATGTCCACTCTCACCAGTCTTATTCAACATAGTTTTGGAAGTCCTAGCCATGGCAATCAGAGAAGAAAGAGAAATAAAAGGAATCCAAATAGGATAAGAAGAAGGAAACTGTCACTGTTTGCAGATGACATGATACTATCCATTGAAAATGCTAAAGATGCCACCAGAAAACTACTAGAGCTAATCAATGAATGTGGTAAAGTTGCAGGATACAAAATTAATGCACAGAAATCTCTTGCATTCCTATATATTAACAACAAAAGATCAGAAAGAGAAATTTAGGAAACAATCTCACTTACCATCACACACACACACAAAAGAATAAAATACCTAGGAATAAATCTACCTAAGAAGGCCAAAGACCTGTACTCAGAAAACTATAAAACACTGATGAAAGAAATCAAAGATGATACGAAGAGATGGGGAAATATACCATGTTCTTGGATTGGAAGAATCAATAATGTGAAAATGACTATACTACCCAAAGCAATCTACAGATTCAATGCAACCCCTATGAAATTACCAATGGCATTCTCTACAGAATTAGAACAAAAAATTTTATAATTTGTATAGAAACACAAAAGACCCCAAATAGCTAAAGCAATCTTGAGAAAGAAAAACGGAGCTGGAGGAATCAGGCTCCCTGACTTCAGACTATACTACAAAGCTACAGTAATCAAGACAGTATGGTACTGGCACCAAAACAGAAATATAGATCAATGGTACAGGATAAAAGCCCAGAGATAAACCCATGCACCTATGGTCACCTAATCAATGACAAAGGAGGCAAGAATATAAAATGGAAAAGAGACAGCCTGTTCAATATGTGGTGCTGGGAAAAATGGACAGCTACATGTGAAAGAATCAAATTAGAACACTACCTAACACCATACACAGAAATAAACTCAAAATGGATTAAAGACCTAAATGTAAGGCCAGACACTATAAAACTCTTAGAGGAAAACGCAGGCAGAACACTCTTTGACATAAATCACAGCAAGATCTTTTTTGACCCACCTCCTAAAGTCAGAAACAAGATGAAAAGGCAACTGTCAGAAAGGGAGAAAATATTTGCTAGTGAAGCAACAGACAGAGGATTAATCTCCAAAATATACAAATAGCTCATGCAGCTCAATATCAAAAAAAGAAACAGCCCAATCAAAAAATGGGTGGAAGATCTAAATAGATATTTCTCCAAAGAAGACATACAGATGGCCAAGAGGCACATGAAAAGATGCTCAACATCACTAATTATTAGAGAAATGCAAATCAAAACCACAATGAGGTATCACTTCATACCAGTCAGAATGGCCATCATCAAAATATCTACAAACAATAAATGCTGGAGAGGGTGTGGAGAAAAGGGAACCCTCCTACACTGTTGGTGGCAATGTAAATTGATACAGCCACTGTGGAGAACAGTATGGAGGTTCCTTAAAAAACTAAAAATAGAACTACCATATGACCCAGCAATCCCACTTCTGGGCATATACCATAATTCAAAAAGAGTCATGTACCACAATGTTCACTGCAGCACTATTTACAATAGCCAGGACATGGAAGCAACCTAAATGCAGACAGACGAATGGATAAAGAAGATGTGGCACATATATACAATGGAATATTACTCAGCCATAAAAAGGAATGAAATTGGGTCATTTGTAGAGACATGGATCAACCTAGAGTTTTTCATGCAGAGTGAAGTAAGTCAGAAAGAGAAAAACAAATATCATATATTAACACATATATGTGGAATGTAGAAAATGGTACAGATGAACCTATTTCCAGGGCAGGAATAGAGATGCAGATGTAAAGAATGGTCATGTGGCCATGGGGGGCGGGGCAGGGAAGGGGAGGGTGGGACAAATTGGGAGATTAAGATTGAAATATATACACTACCATGTGTAAAAGAGATAACTAATGGGAACCTGCTGTATGGCACAGAGAGCTCATCTCGGTGTTTTGTGATGACCTAGATTGTTGAGATGGGGGGGTGTGGGTGGGAGGGAAGTCCACGAGGGAGGGGATATATGTATGCATATAGCTGATTCACTTTGCTGTACAGCAGAAACTAACACAACATTGTAAAGCAATTATACTCCAATAAAAAAAAAGATATGGTATATATATACAATGAAATACTACATCCATAAAAAAGAATGAAATTTTGCCATTGGCAGCAACATGGATGGACTTGGAGGGCTATATTTTGTAATAACTTTAAAGTAATCTTTAAAAATTGTATAAAAGCGCTTCCCTGGTGGCGCAGTGGTTGGGAGTCCGCCTGCTGATACAGGGGACACGGGTTCGTACCCCGGTCCGGGAAGATCCCACATGCCGCGGAGCGGCTGGGCCCGTGAGCCATGGCCGCTGAGCCTGCGCGTCCGGAGCCTGTGCTTCGCAACGGGAGAGGCCACAACAGTGAGAGGCCTGTGTACCGCCAAAAAAAAAAAAAAAGTATAAAAAGTTTAAAATAAATTTAAAAAATGTAATATCTTTGTATGGTGATGAAGGTAGTCAAAAGATACAAACTTCCAGTTATAGGAGAAAAAAGTACTAGGGATGTAATATGCAACATGATTAATATAATTAACACTGCTATATATTGCATATGAAATTTGTTAATAGAGTAAATCCTGAGTTCTCAACACAAGAAAAAATAATTTTCTTTCTTTTATTTTGTGTCTGTAAGAGATTATAGATAACCACTAAACTTACTGTGGCAATCATTTCATAATGTATGTAAGTCAAATCATTATGCTATACACTTTAAACTTGTTCAGTGATGTATGTCAATAATATCTCAATAAAATTGAAAGAAAAAAGAAAACATATTATACATAGCTAAAAAAAAAGGAGACTAAATTTATAGGGTGATTCTAATTTGGACCCTGACATAATTGGGTCTCTTGAATATGGACTATAAATTAGACAGTGTTGTCATATCATTGTTAAATTTCTTGGTTGTGATGATGGGATTATTATTATATAGGAAAATGTTCTCATTCTTAATAGATACATGCTGAATATTTGGGTGTGAATCTGTGTGCGTGCATGTGCACACATGCATATACATTAAGAAAACTGCAAATAAAAGAGAGAGAGGAGAGAGAACAGATGTGGTAAAATGTTAATTGGTGTACTAGTGAAGGATATATGTGTGTTTATTATACTACTCTTTCAATTTTTCTTTAAGTTTGGAGTATTTTAAACTACATAGCTGGGATGGGGGAATATTAATAACAAGTGTTGCGTATGCTTAAATGGTAAAGGATAAAAAATAAATAGTGCGCTTGATATATGTCTATTTTTTACAGTATTTGTTCTTTGAATTTTATGCTAAAGTATCAGTAACTGGCTCATGAGAATTGTATCTGAAGCTGTGTGACATGGGAATTGGCCATGATTTCCTCTGTATTTATTTAACAATGTTCCGTATGGTTATGGTGTACCTCTTTTTCTGTATAAAACTTCAAACTTTCCACCTCTGTAAGAATTTATCATGTGCTCCATATAAATATTTGGCCAAGTCGGTTTTGTATTTGCCACTTACTGTTTACTATGGGGAGCATCTGAAATCAAATATGTTTCTTCCTGAGCACCTAGAACAATACTTATAGCTTCCAAAAATGAAGCTTTAATTTAAACTACTTTCTAATATGAACAAATAAGATTGTACATTATTAGAACACGGATAAATTATTAAAATGTATTTTGTTTAATGACAAATTGATAAGTTAGTGAAAAGTTTTAAGTGCTTAAATTCATCGTCTATATGGCTTTGTACAGACTTCCTAAATTTGAGCAGATGCACAAGACAGATCTGGTAGCTTACCATTCCCATGCAGTAGTTAAGAATATAAACTCTTTCAAACAGGCTGATACTGAACCTGGCTCCTTTATTTTCTAATTGTGTGACTTTTTCTTTTCTCCCTTCCTCCCTTCCTTCCTTTCTATTGTGTGACTGACTTTTTCAGGACCTTGGTATCATAACTAAAGGCTGAGAAAGATAATAATACATAATTTCTAAGATTGTTGAGAGGATTTATGGAAATGAAGTAATATATGTTCAGTGCTCAGCACAGTACCTGGCATGAATCATACAAGCACATTTCCATCACTTTCATTAACATCTTGTCAAATCATCAACCCTCTTGTCACCCAAAATGTCCAACTTGATTTATGCACAGTGGAACCATTCTAAATCATTAATGGTTGAAAGTTGATACTTAATTTCCAGAATGGTATTGAAACCCACAGTGTCAGAGTATCCTCTTATTTCACTGTCACTCTAAATTGAGTATTTTTACAGTAAAGACCATACTGCTAGTGTTCCTATCTGTTTGGAAAGGCAAAGGGAATCCATTCATATTATCACTGTTTCCTGAATGAGGTATCATATATTTTCCAGGAAATATTTTTATTTAAATATAGAATATTAGTATTACCAACTACAGGTCACTTTTATGTTTTAATATATTATTAATACTAATGACACCAATGTATAAAGTGGCCATATAGCCATGCTGTATAACTTGTTCAACTTCTGTATCATGTGCTACATGGAAGAATAGGGCCAAGTCAATTTTGTATATGTCAATCATTTTCTACTCTGAGGGGGCATCTGAAATCAAATGCAATCATCTTCAAGAAAGTAGTTTTCTACAAAAACCAAAACAACATATTAGTATATTACTCCCCATTTGATACTCAGAATAAATTCTTATTTTTACCATTATTTTCATTAATCCTTTAACTTTTTATAAATGATTGAATTTCCAATGCTTCTTTTGTTTGCTCATTTTGTATTTTTCTTAGACAGGATTGTCCTCAAGCTGATCTTTAGATGAGGATTCAATGATATGTGATTTATTAAGGAAATGATTCCAGGAAAAACAAGTAAGTGGGGATGGAAGCAGAAGAGCAAATCAGATATTCCAAAGAAATGTGGGATTTAAGGCATTGTATCAGCCCTAGCCTGATTCCATTGTGTTCTCTGGAGCTGAAACGACACCAGTGGCTTTTTTTTTTTTTTTTTTCTTTTCTGTTAGAGGCAAGGGAGCTGGGCTTTCAAACTCCCACCCCACATAGCCTTTGGTTCTGGTCCTGCCCCAGGAGACATCAACTACCAGCTACTTCTGGTTTTGAGCAACCTCAGCAGTGCAATGATAGTTCCCTGAAGAAAGTTATAGGTAACCCACTAAAGGGGAGCAGAATTTCTCACCCCAAAATATGCCTCTTTGGCATAAGAATTATTTTAGGCTGATTATTTTTAATAAACAGCGGGCACAGGAGAAACTCTGAAAACAAGAGTAGAAGTTGACCTTTTGTGAGAGACATTTGCAAAGGAAATCCCCAGTTGTAAGGGTGTTTCCTTCTCTGTACCAGGGAGAGGAGGATGACTCTAAATCTCTAAATACTCTTATCAATGGAGAAGGCAATGATTTAAATCTGCAGAACAAACATACCCTTGTTTACTGTGCTTTTCCTGATAACCTCCATAATTGGCCTCCTCACTTCCCCCAGTCTTCAGCTGGAAATGATACAGGTGACCCTCCGTATGTGTAGGTTCTGCATCTGTGAATTCAATTAACCATGGATCAAAAATATTAAAAAAAAAAAATTCCAGAAAATTCCAAAAAGTAAAACTTGAATTTGCCTTGTTCTGGTAACTATTTATATAGTAATCTAGAGATGATTTAAAGTATACAGGAGGATGTGCATATGTTATAGGCAAATACTATACTATTTTATATAAGGGACTTGAGCATTCAAAGATTTTGGTTTCCAAGGGGGTCCTGAAAACAAACTCCTGCAGGTACTGGGGGACAAATGTATTTAAGTTGATGACGTGGGCCATTTTGGAGAGTTACTCAGTACCTGCACAGTGGAACCACTGAAGCCCCAGGCCCCTGTTCCATTCCTTAGCTTGGGATGACATATATATCTCATTTACCCTTCTGTCTCTGACCCTCTCATGCATGTGGGATTCCTGTACATATAAAATTAAATTTGTTTTTCTTCTATCTGTCTCACGTTGGTTTGATTATTAGACCTGCCAAAAGAACCTTTGAATGGTAGAGGAAAATTCTTCCTCCCCAATAAAAGGACAGCACAAGTAAACTGGATGCCAGGGGATAAGCGTATAAGAGCAGAGTATCCAAAGCATTTACTAAAATTGTCCTTCTTGTTTTCCCCCCCTTTTTCTGGAATCACTGTTAAAACTAAAATAATACTTTTGAGTCTACGATATCAATGATGATGACGTCTGTGAATAAGAAACTGTATATAATCGAGGTAATTATTGGTTAAACAGTTGGTCAGTTAATAGAATTTTTGATCTATCAGTATTTAGCATAAACACACAACTTGTTTAAGCAATAATTCCTGCTATCGAAGAATTTCAAGTTTCATTTTTAAATAGGAGAACACACAAAATAATTACACATATGTATTATTTTTCTTTTGCTTCCATACCAAATTAGCACATTTTTTTTTCAAATTAGCACAAATTTAATGGCTTAAAGCAATGCCCACTTATTATCTCACAGTTCTGTAGGTCAGAAGTCCAGTGTCGCATGGCTGCATTCTCTGCTCAGGTTCCACAGGCTGAAGTCAAGTTATCAACCAGGCTACAATGCTCATCTGAGGCTTGGATCTTTTTCCAAACACTGTGGGTGTTGCCAGAATTTTTTCTTTGTGTTGGTAGAACTGAGGCCCCATTTTCTTGTTGGCTGTCAAGCTGGGGTGGCTGTCAGCTATTAAAGGCCTCCTACTCACAAGCCATCTTACAACATGGCATTTTATTCCTTCTTCCTTTAGGTCAGCAGGAGCACATCTCTCTCTGACTTCTGTACATCCAGAGAAACTCTGCTGCTTAGCCTCTCACCTGATTGAGTCAGGCCCACCGAGATAATCTCCATATTTTAAGATAAACTGATTTGGGACTTTAATTGTATCTATAAAATCTCTTTCCAGCAGGATATACATCACTGATTGAATAGCCAGGGGACTAGAATCTTAGGGAACCATCTTTAGAATTCTGCCTATTACAGTATGCAAATGCAAATTAGCACTCAACAACGAAATCTGATGTATGTGCTTAGGCTGCAGTGAATAGAATGATTGGTTTGGATAAATGGTTTAAAAGGAAAACTTTAAGTATGCGGATTTTGCAAAGATTTTTGAAGAGTTTTAAATGTTAAAAATAAATGAATAATGTATTCTACAAGGAAGAAATATTTGCCACACCAAGGGGGAAATAACAATTCAGTTATATGGAATACATGTATAGTTTTAATATCCTTGAGAACTATTTATATTTGAGCTAAGATATTTTTCTTGGTTCTGTGATAGGTGGGCTTAATATAGTGCTAGGAAATTAGATTAATTTAGTTTTTAAATTATTAGATAGAATAAGCTTAAATCACTTTCCTTCTGTATTATGTGTACTAATCTCTCTCCTCCTCTTTCTCACAGACATACACCAGTTGTGTGTGTATGTACACATATATGTGGATAGATGCGTACACGTGCATGCACATGCACACACATACACCTACACTAACTGGAACACAAAGGAAGTTTCTTAGCCCACCAATTATACAACTACAGTAAGACATCCAGTTGCAGAATCACTCAGTGAACCATTTTAATAAATACATTATTTCTATGTGCAGTTACAAAATCCATCAACTAGTACCCGATATACTCCAGTACTGGCAAAACAGACGTTGTTCACATAAGGAGAAAGAGGAAAGAGAGGTATCAAAGGCATGCTCTAGAGGGACAGTGTGAACAGAATTTGACATTTTTCATCATGACAGTATCAATATCTCTTAAAATATTTGGAAGCTGAATGATTCTTTATTCAACAAAGAGGAACTTACTAGCTATCATCCAAAGGAGTGTGAGGAATGGAATAGAACCTGTCTCCAAATTGAGGACAAGCAAATGGCAGGGAAATAAAGGAGAGCAATGAAATCACTAAAAGCTCAGTGTGAACTGCTTCTTTCAAATAATTATGATGGTGTGAAATCTGGCTAATGTGTAAGCCTATGTCTTAATGTAAACTAGTTAATAAAACAATTCTTGCAAAATTCAATGGACTAGTAGTAATTGGAGGGGATTTGAAGACAATATTGAATCAGGGATACAAGATGAACTGTTGGAATTAAGAATTTGGTTGTTAAAGGAAGGGGAGGCCCTACAAAATAACTGACTACTTTGATCTGCTGTGGTAAGTTCTATTTCTGTGAACCATCTGTTTAATTTTATTTTTCTAACCAAGACATATTATTACCATAAAATATAAATTTAAATTCTCATGCATTTTTTTTCTTTCTTAAGAACAAATCTTTAATGGAAAGGTAAAGCCAGGGTGATTTAATTCAGTTGACAGAAAAAGAAAAAAAAATAGATGTCATACGTGAAAAAGAGAATAGGAAATTTGGTGATATAATAGCAAAATGCTAGGATCCAGATGCTATAATAGCAAAGGTCAGGAATAACAGGTTTTCAATTTCTGGGTTAATTTTGTAATAAGCTATGTTCATTAGCACTCGATACTCTACAGACACAATTACAATATCTATATTGAGTTTAAATGAATGGTTTTCATTAATTAGAGAGCATCCCCATCTTCATCCTAGTGATCATAAAAAATGAAAAATATTTTTATAAAGCACCTGAAGTGTACTGGTCATGTTTATGTCTGAAGGATGGCTTAGCATACTTAAGTCATTAAGGGCTTTGGAGACGAGAAGTATGCAAAGAGAAAGAATAGGTTAACCAAAAAATGCAAATGATTTATTTTGTAATTATAAATATTAAATGTAATATATTCCCTGAGTAATTTACAAGTATATATAGATTTGTACTATTTGGATGGCATTTATCATACACCCTCTTGTAAACCACATCCAAATCAAGTACTTTTGATTTAGTTAGAACAAATTTAAAGTAACTGATCTTGTTCACGATATTGCTATGGAAATTCATAAATATAAACTGAGAAAAAAAACCCTGGCATTACTTTTCTGGTTGTAAAAGTAGTATATATTCATTGTAAACAATCTGGAAGTTATAGAAAAGTATAGAGGAAAAGTTCACCGTAACACCACCTTTCTAAGATACCCACTGTTAATATTTTAGTATTTTGGATTATCTCTGCCTATCTGTATATAGTTATCTACATATACAGTGCCTATGGGCACACAAAGCTATTGAATTTTAAAATACACATGTGTGTGCAAACCAACTCAGTCCTCAATTTTTATGGAAAGCTCCTTCCACGCCCCTCCCCCAGCTCCTCTACAAAGTCACACGCCATCTTTTCATGAGGTGAGCATTTTGTTTCCCAAACTTCAGATATCTTATGTCACGAAGTGGGATCAGCTTCCCCTTTAAACTCCACTGCTACTTCCACACAAACTCACCTCTAATGTTATCTAAATTCTCCTGTTGCATTTTGTCTCAAGCCCTCTGACTCTACTGCCCTCTACAAATCTCATTCCTGGATTCAACCAACTCAGTCTCTTCACTCCATTCATTGAATGACTAGCTGTACATTTGCTCTGTGTCTTTATGCTGATTCCTGCCACACTCCAGATGACAGCAACTTTTAGGACTCTAAACACGGTTCCTCAATTTATTAACTGTCAATGTTCTACTTCACCACCAATTCCATGGCTGTATCATAGATCACACCTCTCCCCAGAACTGCTCTATTTCTGACATCATACATTCATACTTTATTTTTTTAACATCTTTATTGGAGTGTAATTGCTTTACAATGGTGTGTTAGTTTCTGCTTTATAACAAAGCAAGTTAGTTATACATATACATATATCCCCCATAGCTCTTCCCTCTTGCATCTCCCTCCCTCTCACCCTCCCTATCCCAACCCTCTAGGTGGTCACAAAGCACTGAGCTGATCTCCCTGTGCTATGCAGCTGCTTCCCACTAGCTAGCTATTTTACGTTTGGTAGTGTATATATGTCCGTGCCACTCTCTCACTTCATCCCAGCTTACCCTTCCTCCTCCCCGTGTCCTCAAGTCCATTCTCTACATCTGCGTCTTTATTGCTGTCCTGCCCCTAGTTTCTTCAGAACATTTTTTTTTTTTAGATTCCATATATATGTGTTAGCATATGGTATTTGTTTTTCTCTTTCTGACTTACTTCACTCTGTATGACAGACTACATTCATACTTTATACCTTCATACTTATGACTCCAAACCCTTGTCCTCTCACTCTCATTGGGCAATTCCCATTTTTCCAGTTCTCTTACCTATGAATCCCTCGCTTCTAACACCATTTCTTGCCAAGTTAGATTCCATTGCCTATCACTTTACTGTCTCTCTTTACAGTACATGAGTCCCCTTTCTTCACAGTTTTTACTCACATTTGTCTGGTAAAACTCCACCCATGGATCTTTGAAAATTTAGACCTTCTCCCAGCTGCTGAGAATGTAGATTGTCAAGGCCTGAATGTTCAGTGTTGATTGGAAGGTGTCTGTATTGTTATCCAGTTTTCTCTGATTGTCCATACTTTCTTCAACTCTTTACCACTCTTACGAAATTTCTTTCATCCTTCTTCCTCAAGCTCAGGGGATGCCCTTTTCTCTAAATTTTAGAACAAATAAAGACCACTAGGCAGGAATACTCTGAATTTTCAACTACCAAATACAAATTGAAACTTATGATCTGTCCTTTGGCTTTTGTCACAAAGCAGGGAGCTGAACTGTCTGTTGCCTTAGGCCATTCCTTCCCCTAATGGAATGAATCCCTTTACCCAAAGCCCTCATTTCAAATCATTGCTTACTCTTAACTTTCAACTTCTGCTTCCATCTAGGCTTCTTTGGGAGAGTGTCCAGATATAGCAGCAGGAAGGACAGAAGTGACTTTTTTCTCTCGGTGGACAGGCTCATTCCCAGACAGGAAAGGGGGCTGATTCAAACCATACATGCCCAATTTACTCTTTCCAAATTTACCAATCAAATAAATCACTGTATTTCCCAGGAAGAAAGAGGAAGCTAGCAGAGGAACGAGGCAGTTAGAGTACATACTTTAGCTCCCCTTTAACTGGAAGGAAATGTTAGAGGTAAGGATAACACATCCCTCCATTATAACTTGACTTCTGAGCAGCATTTGATACTGTGACTATTCTTCCTTCAAAATCTCTCTGGGCTTCCACGTATCATACTGCCTTGGGGTTTCTCTCATCTCTCTGACTATTCCTCTGAGCATCCCTCATGGGATCTACTTTCTCTACCTGCCCTTTTAAATTATTTATGTCAATGTGAATTCTCTCCTAGCTCCTTTTCTCTTCTCCCTTCCATGATCTCAGTTATAATTCCTGGGCTATATCTCCAACCTAGATCCCAATCCAGAGATTCAGGAATCTATAGTCAACTGCCTTCTGGATATCTTTCCTTGGATTCCCACAGGCATTTCAACAACATGGCACAAAACGAATTCCCCTTTCTGAAACCATCTTCTTCCAAACACCCCAACCCTGTGTTTATACCTACTATCCCTCCTGGTATCCAATCCAGAAAGCTGAGTGCCATCCTAAACAATGTCTTCTCTCTCCCACTCCACTTCCAGTCCACAATTCCCATCCCTTTTGTCTCCTAAATATCTATCAAATGCATTCACTTCTCTCCCTCTCCACTGCAACTCCCCACATTTAGGCAGGCCAGGATCACTGTAAAGGTCTCCAAACTGTTCTACTGCCATCTACGATGTTCCCCACATTTCCCACACCATCCTTCACACTCTGGACACAGTGCCCTTTCTAAATTGAAATCCAGTCTTGTCATTACCACGCCTAAAATCTGTCCACAGAAGCTCACTGCTAATAGGATGAAGTCTACAAGGTCCTAATGGCATGGTCCCAGCCAATGACTTCATTCTCACTTCTGGTTACCTTCCTCTATGTCGAAGCCACATTATACTTCACTGAGTTCTTCCAGCATCTATATTTTTGCTGATGGTCTTTCTTATAACTGGGGCATTTTGCCCTACCACAACCTATACATATACAAGAGAACCATACCTCTGCACGTAGGGGTCTTATGTTTCCCTGGTGCACCCTCATAGCTCTGCAATTCTCCTGTCATGGCCCTTAACCACATTGTGACTTAACCGTCCTATTATCCATATCCATTCTAAATAATGAAATCTGTAAGTTCAGTGACAGCAGGAACCGTATCTCCCCTTTTCTCCCTTGTATCCATAGTGCTTAGCACCATGCCCAGCATATAAAATGTATTCAATCAATGAATTGATTTACTGAATTATGGACTACCAGGAAGGAATATTTTAGCAATGCAGTTTCATAAGGGAGTGGATTTTATGTGGAATAGTGTGTTCTGAATGATAGGACATTGATTTTAAAGTAATTTACTGAATAATCCTGCTGGCAGGAGGGGACTTTTATATCTATATATCTATTCCTATCACAACTTTACAAACATTGTCAAAATAAAAAGGATTTTCTGACTAATCCTAATGTTGTATTCTAATATACTAGAAGGAAGATTTCAGGTAACAGTGATAAGAGCAATAGATGAAGAGTTACAGAATCTGGATGGAAATTCTATTTTGTGTGCTCACCTCACCAATCTGCTGTATAATTTTATCTGTATCCCTTAGAGCCTCAAATTTATCATCTGTTATTAAAACAAAATGTGCACATTGGTAGGTAGGGTAACAGGATATTTATAATGTTTGTTTTATTTATTTGAAGGCTTTTGTGAGAACTCATAGACTGTAAAAAGTTGGAAGGTGTTATTACTATAATTTTATTATTATTGCTGCTATAACTGTTATTATTATTGCTTTTTTACTGTTACGTTTTTCATAAGATGCTTCCACAAAAACAAATGAGGAATTGCACTACAATAAATAATATTCTTATACGGATAAAATCTTTTTCTTTGATTATTGGGAAAGAAGTCTAGGGGTTAAAAATAATGCATCCATTTGGAGAAATACTTCTAAAGATGGACATGATGATTCTTAAATATTTTAAAATAACTTTAGAAATACATGTAATAATAATCACTAATATATATTTAGTGTTTTCCTGGTATGAGGTGCTCTGCTATGTGCCTTACATTTATTGGTCCACTTAGCCCTCCCAACAGCTCTGAATTAGACGACCTTATTGATCCCACTTTACAGACTAAGAAACTACATCCTAGAGAGGTTGAGAAGCTTATGTTTATAGCTACTATGAGTTAGCTACATAGGAGACTGCTTGTCTTGTGAAGAGATGGACATACGTGTGTGTGTGCATGTACATTGTGATTAAATCATACTTTGGTCTAGAAAATATTGTTAACTCAGAAAATGTTCTGTTTCAACTATTTTATTTGGATATAAACTTATTTTGAATCTGAAGCTGCTTTTGCCTCTGTCATGTCTGCAGCTAAAGTCTTATTCAGGCTAATTAAGAATGCTAGGAAGTTTCAAGATGTTTTGAAAGTACTTGAATGTAAAAGAATATTTTGGAGGGGATGTTTCTACATACTATTATGATGATAAGAAAAATTAAATGGTTTTGTTTGTTAAAATTAACCTGTTTTCTGGACATTTCTGTTAGATCTTTGAAAAGAGATATATTCCTTTTAAGATACAGCTAACTGACTTAGAATTTCTTCTTAAAGAACATAGAATAAGTATAATGGGATCTATTTGTCACATACAAGTAGTAATAACAGAATATTTTATAATATTCAAGGAACCTTATTTGACCAATACTTATGAGTACTTAGTTGTTGATATATTAAATGAAAATTTGAATTTGGAGGAAGATAAATCATCAAAGAAAGAAGGTGACAGATCTATGGAAGAGGTGGAGAAAAAAGACAAAAAAAGGCATATAATTTCTTTCAGAATCTTGTAGATGCAGCTCAGTCTTGATTTAGTCACTTAAGGTGGCCCCAAAGACTCCACTCCCTTTCTATTCCAGAGCCAATAAGAAGGTGACTATTACACCTTTCTCCGAATCTCTTGCTTTGTCATATAATAAAATACAGTGTATCCTTTGGAATCATCTTAAACATATATTGTTTTCTTTTCTTTGTATTATTCTATTCTATATTTATTCTGCGCTAAACTATAAATTATGAGGGAGTTAAGAAGACCAAAAATTTGCAAATATAAATTGTTTAATATCCACATACTTTTCATTTTTTCTAAACATCTTGTGACTTAGGCAAGCAATGAAAAATTGAGTTTCAGTTTCCTCACTTGTAAAATGAGAAAGTTGAACTAGAACTAAGAAGAGTCCATTTAAACATGCAAAATTTAGAAGCTGCACATTTCTATAGAAATAAAATATCCACCTTAACTCTAGCATATAGTCAAGTAGACACATAATAGTATTAATGAACAGGGAGCAGTCCTTTTTTTTTGATATTATCTTCTTTTTGACAATATATTTACCTCAATTAATTAATTGTGTTGTTTTATTACTTAGCATGTCAAAAATAATTACATTGTATTGGTTACATCAAGCCATGTACATTTATTGTTAATTTAAATAGGAATTTGGGTCCCATTGATAGTTACAAGATGGCAGGTGTGGTGGGTTGTCAGAGATTCTCTATCATAATTTTAACCACCAAGGTAATCTGCTGACACATTAGATGTGAGTCTTGATCACTATAAATAGAATGGCTATATTTAGAATTTCTGCATCTATATTCAAGAGCAAGGTAAACTGAGCTAGTTCTATATGTTTCTTATATATTATTCTTTTCCATTTTTGAATAAGACAAACCCAGCTCCATGGATTTAATGAACTAATATTTCAAGTTTCTATACAGTGGGAAATTTAACCAGCAAATATCTTGAAAATTTAAATACTTGATAATAAAAATACCTTAATCTGGGAATTTTTTCCCCAGGAATTAATTCTAACTTCAATTTTCTGTTTGATTTATTGAAATTTTAACATATTTTAAGTAGCTTTTAATAATGTACTTTCATTTTGGAGGAAATCATTCATTGGGCATTCAGAATTCATTACCCAACAGTTGTGACTTAGAGCCTTTTTTAAAAAAAATCACTTTATATATATATATATATATATATATATATATATATATATATATATATATATATATATATTTTTTTTACCTAATACAGGGGATGAGAGGGAAAAATTAGAAACATTTTATTATTATAATGTACCTGCACTACCTGTAAAGTGGTATAGTGTTATTTGAAAGTGGACTTGGATTAATTATAAATGTGTATTGCAAACAAGGCAAACACTAAAAAAGTTAAAAAATAAAATAAGTACAGTTGATATGCTAAGAAAGGAAAAAAAGTAAATCATATAAAATGCTCAATTAGAACCATGAGAGGTCACTTCACACCTGTTAGAATGGGTATTATCAAAAAGACAAGAGATAATAAGTGTTGGTGAGGATATGGAGAAAAAGGAACTCTTAGGCACTGTTGGTGGGAATGTGAAGTGGTACAGCCACTATGGAAAATAGTATGTTGGTTCCTCAAAAATCTAAAAATTGAACTACCATATGATCAGCAATCTCACTTACGGGGGGTATTTATCCAAAGGAAATGAAATCACTAATTTGAAAAGATATCTGTACCCCAGGTTCATTGCAGCATTATTTACAATAGCCAAGACACAGAAACAACCTAAGTGTCCACCAACAGACAAATGGGTAAAGAAGATGTGATATATATATATATATACACACACACACACACACACACACACACACATGAATATTATTCAGTCATAAAAAAGGATATCCTGACATTTGTGACAACATGGATGAATCTTGAAGACCTCATACTAAGCAAAATAAGCCAGATACAGAAGGACAAAAAAATACTACATGAGGAACTTATATGAGGAATCTAAAATAGTCAAACTCATGGAAGCAGAGAGTAGAATGGTGGTTGCCAGGGCCTGGGAGAGGGAAAAATGGGGAGGTATTAATCAAAGAGTACAAAGTTTGCTACACAAGATGAGTAAGTCCTATGGAACTTATTTTGTGTACAGCATAGTGCCTGTAGTTAACAATATTGTATTGTACACTTAAAAATTTGCTAGAGGGTAGAACTTACGTTTTCTTATCACACACAAAAATAATTACAAATAAAGAGGGCAGGAGAAAACTTTTAGAGGTGTTGGATATGTTTATGGCATAGACTGTAATGACGATTGCATGGATCAAGTTGTATACATCAAATGTCCAAGTTTTTGCATATCACACTTCAATAAGTAATTCTAAGAAAAAGACATGGAATGTTGTGATTCTGACACAAATCCTTTTAAGTTCTAACCGTCTCTTTCCTAGTGATCATGCATGCCTTCCAGGGCTGTCTTTGCAGTTCTCCTTGACTAATAGTTTAGATAACAGGATACAGCTTGTCTCACCCAATTTGATTTTGTGTCATTTGGTTATTTTTGCTTGTTCAATTTGCTTGTTCAATTACAGCCATTGTCTTGCATTATATTCCAGAATTCATCAAAAAGCACATTGATAACTGAAAAATTTTTCATGAAGCACAAGTGAGATGAAAAAAGGATAACAGAAACACATGAATTCAGAATGTAAATGTAAATAGAGCTACCACATGAATACAAAGGATAAATCTGCATGTGAT
Organism: Leucopleurus acutus; assembly: GCF_964270905.1. Taxonomy (NCBI): domain Eukaryota; kingdom Metazoa; phylum Chordata; class Mammalia; order Artiodactyla; family Delphinidae; genus Leucopleurus; species Leucopleurus acutus. The sequence continues at coordinate 31,189,338 of NC_139148.1, read as the reverse complement.
TAAAGAAGAGCATCTGTGCCTATGATGATTTTACAGAGGGAGCTAGAAAAGAAAAATGTGATAGGGAATATAGCAATAAATATATGAAAGGCAGGTTTAATTAGATTGTTGACTAATTTCTTCCACGTATTGTCTGTTATAAAGTTTTGTCAAATAGTGGCACAATTCCATCGTAAAGTTAGATATTTTCAAACAAAGAATAGGGATCCTTCCGGTAAATCAATGAAATTTCCTCAGAACCAGTACTAAATTATGCTTTATAGAATTAAATAGATGCATTTTGTTGCTGAACATAGGGAGATGAGACAAAAACTCTAACAGGGAAGAGCTAAATCGGACTCCACGTTGGATCTGTTTCTTTGACTTTAACCTTTGCTTTACATTGCTTTGGTTATTCTAATCATACATAATGGCCTGCCTCAGGGAACCCTGCCCCTCTGCTGTTCAGCTCACAGGGAGACAATCTGACCTCGCCCACCTGTGGATGGCTGCAAGAAAGAAGAAACTAACACATCCCCTCACGAGGCTGGCCATTCCAGGGGATATTTGCAAAACTTATGGCCTTTTTACTTTACTTCCTCATCTCCTCCCCATCTCTGTGCTATTAAAGAAACTAGCATCCAGACCCTGATAAGATGGTTTCTCAGAGACACTAGTCTGCCATCTTCTCTGTCTGCTGGCTTTCCGAATAAAGTCGTATTCCCTGCATCAACAACACCTTGTCTTCGATTCATTAGCCTGTCCGAGAGGCAAGCAGAGCGAGCTTGGACTCGGTAACAAAACTACAGAGGCATACTGAGGTTTATAAAAATGCAGCAAAAATGAAATGAAGCAAAATAAAATAAAAATAACACATGGGCCTCATATTGCAATATCAATTCCAAAATATAATTCTGAAGAAGATGAAATTGGTGAAAGCATTTTCTTAAATGTCTCTGTAAGATGTTCCACAATACTACTGACATACAATGTGGAAGAACAACTATTCACATATGATACCAGTCATTTCTGTCACGAAGTTAAAAATGAACGCACGATACAGAGAAGAGACTTCGGGATAAGTACGATAGAGCACGAACCATGAGGCTAGAAAGGAAGAGAGTGTTTATGTGAATAAGGGAGGTTGCAATTGAAACCTTATCCACAGGAAAATGCTGGCAATTAGTTTTCTCTATTTGGTGTTAATGAAATGGTGAAATTGAGAATACTGAGTTACATATTTTCATTTGCTCTTTGAAGATATAGGTTACAAATTCCAAATACTTAATGGACATAACTGTTATTTATCAGTATGTCATTCATTCACAACTGAGGTTATAAATGTTGATATCTAGCCTACATGCTACTTGCTAAGTCAATAAACATATTTAAAGCTGTGCCTGACTAGAGGAACAGATGAATCTTTCTTTGCACAAAGATACCATCAGGTAAAACCAGGTACAATAGACCTTTGAGCAACACTGACCCTCTGCACAATGGAAAATCTGCATGTTACTTTACAGTCAGCCCTTTATATCTATGGCCCCACATCTGCAGATTTAATCAACTGTGGATCCTGCAGTACTGCAGTATGTATTCATTGAAAAAAATCCGCATATAAATGGACACATCAGTTCAAACTTGTGTTGTTCAAGGGTCAACTGTAAATACAGGATTATGGCAATTCTGAGAGGACTGAGGCACATTAAAAAAAATTATATAAGGGTTTTATACAGGTTAATAAAGTTCTGGTAACAGAATCTGAAGAAACTTTGAATAACACTGAAAATTATTCTTATCTTTGCCACTCTATCCCTATTTTATCTATCCCGCTCTATTTTACCTTCTGCTATTGAGCTTGTCATCATAGCTTAGCATCTGATGGAATCTGGATAGTAGATTTCCATGAGAAACCGCCACAGAATTCTTCACTTCATGTTTCATTTGAATATCAAAAACTATCTTCCAGAACCACCAATTTTGTTAACCCACAATTGTGAGAGAGTATTTTCTCATGCTTAGTAGAAATAGAGTATGGAAACATAAACATTGAATATGTAGAGTGATCTACAAGCTCAATGTATCCACCACCTAGGTAAATAAATATGTTCTGTTTTGAGACTCTAACAATATCATTCCTCCCACTGATATGAAGCCATTATTATTATTATCACTATTTTTATAATAATGCTTTTCCCTAATATTTAAAATTATATTGAATCTTGTTTTAATTACCAAAATTGACAATCTCTGTGGTTGTTGAATGCATATTAAGTGACCTATGGTTATACAATTTGGTAACCACACAGAATGCACAACAATTGAAAAGTGGAGTGTGCTTCACTCAAGGCATAGCTTTCAGGGTCTTATTCACTCCATTCTCAAGTCACAAATGATCACAAGAGATGGGGGCATGGATCATTTCAACTCAGGAATGCCTTCAAGTCTGACATCCTTTCAGTTTTTATTTTTATATAGTCAAGCAACGCCCTTGGGGTAATGAGTAATTATCTACTCCTCAATAAACAATCTTGAAAATGAAGTATGGTTGCTGGGCCCAGTACACAATCCTCAACTGGGTTCTCAACTTAGATCTGGCATACTCCTATAAGTTCCTGGAGTTAAAGGTGTAAAGAGATTCCAACTAAATGCCAAGCCCTCAGGCATTCCCAAGTCTAAAAGAAAGGTCACAAACTGGCAATTAATCATTTCCTCTGGCCAGAATGAGACTATTCAAGATAATACTGTAAAATCAAGCCAGCTACTTAAATAGTTTAAGTAAAAGTAGAGATTTTTTTGACAATGCAAAGATTCAAATTATCATCTTTTTTCTTTGTGTAGGGGAGGAAAACTTTTCCCCTCCTTTCCTTCTAGGCTCTTTGGCTGGCCTGATAGTTGAATTGACATAAAACACATTAAAAGGAGAAAAACAAATTAAATTTCGTATGTACGGGAGCACCCAAAATATAAAGTTCCCTGTCAGGCACTTGAGGTTTATATGCCACCCTGAGCTAAGGAGAAGAGGGCAGGCAAGGATCTGGAACTTCAAAGGGAGGAAAGCAATCCACAGGAAGATGGGAACAGCAAATGTTTGCCCTGTCATGAGGTTAAGTCTTTCTAAAGTAAAAAGTTTCATCTGGTAATAGCTCTCTTTCTGGTATAAGCTCCTTTTCTAAAGTCTACTTAGGCAGTTAAGGGAGAGGTAAAAAGCTCTTAAGTCTGTTGGGCCTTGATTGCCTTCAACTTAAAATAATCCACATGCCAAAGTGGCACATTCTAGGGCAGCCTGCCCTGAACCCCATCAGTTGCCTGTTCACAAAACAGATCTGAATTAACTGAACATAAACAAACCTATAATAAGCAAAGAGATTAACTCAGCATTCAAATAATTTCAAACAAAGAAAAACCCAGGACCAGATAGATGGCTTTTCTAGTCAAACATTTAAAGAAGAACTAACATCAATCCTTCTCAAATTCTCCCTAAAAATAGTGGAGTGATTACTTCTAACTCATTTTATGAGACTAGTACTACCCTGGTACAAAAGCTAGACAAAGACATCATTAAAAACAAACAAAAAACTACAAACCAATGTCCCCTAAGAATATGATGCAAAAATCCTCAACATAATACTGGCAAACTGAATCCAGCAGCATACTGAAAGGATTATACACCATGACCAAGCAGGATTTATCCCTGGAATACAAGGGTGAGTTAACATATGAAAATAAATTTAATACACCGTATTAATAAAATGAAAGAAAAAAGATCATTTCAATTGCTGCAGAAGAAACATTTGACAAAGTGCAACACCCTTTATTGATAAGAAAACACTCAATAAAATAGGAATAGAAGGCAACATCCTTAATCAGTAAAAGGCATCTCTGAAAAACCCACAGCTAACAACATATTAAATTGAGAAAGATGGAAAGTTCCCTCCCTAGTATCAGGATCAAAATAAGGATGTCCATTTTGTTATTTCTATTCAACATTGCACTGGAAGTTTTAGGCAGGTAAATGAAGTAATCAAAAGAAAGTCATTAGCAAATTGGAAAGTAAAAAACTTTCTATATGTAAGTGACATGATATCATATAGAGGAAATCCTAAAGTTTACTAAGAAACTGTCAGAGATAATAGATAAATTCAGCATAGTTGCAGTACATAAGATCAACATACAAAAATAAGTTTTATTTCTACAGTAGTTAACAATCTGAAATGAAATGAAGAAAACTATTTCATTTACAATAACACCATGGAATACTTAGGAATACATTTACAATGAATGTGCACGACTGGTACACTGAAAACTACCAAATACTGTTGAAATAAATGAAAGAACTAAATGAAAAGAAAGACATTCCACATTCATCGATTAATACTGTTAAAATGGTAATACACTCCAAAACTGATCTGTAGCTTCTATGCAATCTGTACCAAAAATCTCACTGCCTTTTTGTCAGAAATGGACAAGCTGATCTTAAAATTTATGTGGAATTACCAGGGACCCCAAATAACTAAAATAATCTTTAAAAGAAGAATGCTGTTAGATGACATATACTTCTCAATTTTAAAACTTACTACAAAGCTACAATAATCAAAACAGTGTGGTATTGGCATAAGGTAAACATATAGATCAAAAGAATTGGGAGCCCACAAATAAAGCCATACATCTATGGTTGACTGATTTTCCACAAGAGTGACAAGACAATTTAATGGGGAAAGAATAGTCTTTTTAATGAAATGTTGTTGAGACAACCAATATTCACATGGAAAAGAATGAAGTTGGACCCTTACCTCATACCATATACAAATATTAACTCAAGATAGATAAAGGTAATAGCTAAAACTATAAAACTTAGAAAAAATAGGAGTTAATATTCAAGACAATGGATGTGACAATGGATTCTTAGGTATGACACTAAAAGCACAAGTGACTAAAGAAAACTAGGTAAAAATGGATCTGCTGATTTAATCAAAATCATACATTTTTGTACATTAAGGGATACTACTATCAAGAGAGTGAAAAAACAACCCATGGAATGTGAGAAAATATTTGCAAATCATATATTTGATAATGATCTAGTATCCAGAATATATTAAATATTCTTCCAATTCAACAACAAAAGCCAGTCACAGAAAGACAAATATTGCTTGGTTCCACTCATATGAGGTACATAAAATTGTCAAATTCATAAAAGCAGAGATTAGAACCATGATTACCAGGAACGGGGGGATGAGGGGGAAATGGGGAGTTGTTTTTTCAATTTGTATGAAATTTCAGTTATGCAAGATAAATTTTTCTCGAAATCTGCTCTATGGCATAGTGCAGTAGTCAACAGTACTGTACTGTGCACTTAAAAATTTGTTAAGAGGGTAGATTTCATGTTAACTATTCTTATGATAAAAAAATTCGAAGGGACACAAGGAAACTTTTGGAGGTGATATATATGTCTATTACCTTGATTGTGGTGATAGTTTCACAGGTGTATGCATACATCCAAACTCATAAAATTGTATAAATTAAATATGTGCAGTTTTTTGTATATTAGTTATACCTCAATTTTTAAAATGACAAAAATGCCAATTAAATTTTATTTAAAAAAAAAGACAAACAAATAGAGTCACAGATGTAGAAAACAAACTTATGGTTACCAGGGAGAAAGCAGGGGGTGGGGGGAAGGACAAATTGGGAGACTGGAATTGACACATACACACTACTATATATAAAAGAGATAACTAATAAGGACCTACTGTATAGAACAGAGAACTTTTCTCAATACTCTGTAATGACCTATATGGGAAAAGAACCTAAAAAGGAGTGGATATGTGTATATGTATAACTGATCCACTTTGCTGTACAGCAGAAACTAACACAACATTGTAAATCAACTATACTCCAATAAAAATTTCAAAAAAAAGAGAAAAATGCTAATTAAACATGGGCAAAGGACTTAAATAAACATTTCTCCAAAGAAGATACACAAATTGCCCAAAAACACATAAAAAGATGCTCAACAATATTTGCCATTGAGGAAAAGCAAGTAATCAAAACCACAATGAGATCCTATTCCACACCCATTAGGGTGGCTACAATAATTAAAAACATAAAATGAAAAGAACAGGTGCTGGTGAGGATGTAGAGAAATTGGAACACTAATGCATTGCTGCTGGTGGGAATGTAAAATGGTGAAGTGCTCTGCAAATTTTGGAATTCCCTCAAAAGGTTAACCAGAGAATTACCATATGACTCAGAAACTCTACTTCTAGGTATATACCCCCAAACAGGAGCTCAAACAAAAATGTTCATAGCAGCATTATGAATAATAACCAAAAAGTAGAAACAACTCAACTGATAAATGAATAAACAAAATGTGGTATATTCCCACAGTGGAATATTATCCAACCATAACAAGGAATGAAGTACTGATACATGCTACAACATGGATCAGTCTTAGAAATACTGTGCTAAGTGAAAGAATCCAGAAGACCAAAGAACACATAACTTATGATTCTGTTTATATGAAATGTCCATAAGGGGCAAATTCACAGATGTAGAATACAGATTAGTGGTCACAAGTAGCTGAGGGGAGGGGAGGAATAGTGAGTGACTGTTTAATGAGTATGGGTTGTCTTTCTGGGGTGATGAAAATATTCTTGAATTGGATGGTGATGATGGTTACACAACATTTTGAATGTATTAAAAGCCACTGAATTGTGTACTTTAAAATTGTTAAAATAGTGAATTGTAGGTAAGTTTTAGCTCAGTTAAAATAAATTATCAAAAATTTCAAAGAACAATTTTACATCTCCTGGGTGTCCTTCCTTTAAAAAAATACTATGAGGATAACAAACATTAAACAAGTCAATATTATTTGGCAAGGTATTGCACCAGCACAGTATCTTTGACGAGAAAGTAATGGAGTAAAATTTGACGTGTTATGGGCAGACAGGCAAATTTGGAAGGTGGCATTGCCATGGTGAAATTATGGTTTATCTTTGTTGAGAATATCTACAAATGGCAGGAAATAAAGAATAATATTACAAACAAGTTTAGCTGTAAAAAAAAAAGTTGACAGTTAAAACATGGATTTATATATAAAGGGGTTAACGGATATAAAATTAGGATAATTATTATCTTTACTGAAGCCATTGATAGCATTCTTGTGAACTTAAAATGTGACTGTCCTCACAAAAATTCATTCATCACAGATTTTGCAGAAAAATAAGTACATGTAATAAGAGATAAATCTGTAGTTTCCCATCTGGAGATCAAGATCAAATAACTCTGACCTTTTCTTTAAAGTCAGAACAAATCTCAGTCAATCTCTCTCTTTCTTCTCTCTTTTTTCCTCTCCCTTGTCAAATACTTTATTTTGACATAGGCCATGTAGTATATATTAGGTAAAATTTGTTCATAGCCAGAACTGTTGCAGTTATATTTTATAATAACAGTTTCAATAGACATGTCATTAAAATATATTTAACTATGTACTGATTAAAGAGCCTGGGTGTGTTGGCTAGATGCCAGTGGAGGTACCATGGACTGCATTACAAAATAAAATGATTAGGTAGCTCAGAATTCTTGTTCAGTGGACATTTTTAAATGTTATGGAATGATATTAAAATTGGTTCTTTCTGAACATTTTTCCATGGCCAAAAACCAAATATAGTTCCAATGACATAAAGTAAAAAGCCCCAAATCAGGTCTGTGGCCAACACTAGCTGTACCTCTTGCTCATTTTAGAGCAAAATTACTGAAGGTGATTTAGAGCACAAAAATGGAGAGATTTTTAATAAATTCATCAGAATATTCAGTGTCCAGGTTAAAAAATTAAACCTATGATATATCTTCATGTAAATGGAATGGTTTCTGTTATTGAACTATGCCTCTAGGACTTAGGAGGTGCTGATGTGGGAATTAGTGCAAGGCCAGAACCTAAAATAATTTTAACTCAAAATATGCACCACAGACTTCAGGCACAGAATCACTTGAGAATGCTTGTTAAAATGCAATTCTGAGGCTTTACCCAGGATGGTCTAAATTAGACATTCTGGGTTTATCACCTGGTAATCTCCTTTTTAACAAATTTACCATTGTGTTACTAATGTACATTAAACCCTGAGAACCATTTTCCCCCCAGATGTGACAGTATTCTCATTCATTCTCATTCTTTCTTTCTCTCTCTCATGTGCTCTCTCTCTACCCCTCCCCCATTCTCTCTCTCTCTCCCTCTCTCTCTCTCAGCACCCCTTCCTTATCTTCAGTCAGTCACTAATGTTACCACTGGTTTCACTGCTGATAATCTCCCTTAACCTGTGGTCATATTCCAGATTTCATGGCAGAACAGGAAATTATTATCTTTTCTTTTACAATAATTGTAGGAGAAAGGGTTTTGATGTTTTTTAAAATAAGGTGTACAGTGGTACTCTTATTAAATGAACTGAGACCACATAGTACTGGAGAAGAAAAGTGGGTGCATATTCAATTTCAAATAACCTCAAAACATCAGGGGCTTTCAAAATCTTTCATCTCAGTCTCTCACTGTAGAAAATTAATTTTTAGAAAAGAATTTATGAACAGGCTAACTCTGACTGGTGAAGAGAAGGAATAAATCATTGTGATTTTTTTTTTTAGGACTAGAATATATTTTTGCTTAGAAACAGCCAGGATTAAAACTGTGTGCCAGGGCTTCCCTGGTGGTGCAGTGGTTGAGAGTCCGCCTGCCGATGCAGGGGACACGGGTTCGTGCCCCGGTCCGGGAAGATCCCACATGCTGCGGAGCAGCTGGGCCCGTGAGCCATGGCTGCTGAGCCTGCGCATCCGGAGCCTATGCTCCACAACAGGAGAGGCCACAACAGTGAGCGGTCCATGTACGGCAAAAACAAAACAAAACAAACAAACAAAAAAAACTGTGTGCCAAGATATGATTGCTTAGAAGGACAGATTTTAATGATTGAAAACTCAGGAACTCTTGATCACAAGTGCATTCTAAAGAACAAAGCACGATCTACATTTAACAAACCTACTTTTGCTACATGATTCTCTCACCATCTCTCACTTGCCTTAAACATGCAATGGTATAATTGCTTTAGATGAGCTTTTGGTTTGGCAGGGCAAGTGACACACTTTATGGCCCTATGCCTTCTAATTTTTGCCTCTAACTCTTCCTTCTGACAAAAAGCCTTTCATTTTCCTTTTGAAGTACAGGGTATTCATCATCCGTTCTCCTAGTACACTTTTAGTATCTTCAATTTCAATATAATAAAATCTTCCATATGTGAGGAACTATATGCAAGGTCCTCCAGAGTCTAGAAAAATGAGTAAGTTTGTCTCTGTCCCCAAACACCCCTATCAGAAAAATAAAAACCCAGGATAAAGTATTTACCTGGGAAATATACAGAAAACACAATGACTGCTGAAAGTGTAGAAACAAGGAACTATAGGATTAAAGGAGAGATGCCTGGATGTGGAAATATCTGGAAGGAGCCTCAATGGCATCTTGACATGCGGGGATTACAATGGAAATCACTTGAGGTAGAAAAATAAGTATAAGCAAAGAGCAGGTGGTAAATGAAGTTGCATCACATTTAACTGGCAGCTTAGAATACAGATTGATTCAATCATTTCACAAATATGGGAAGTAGTGAGAGAGATTTTAAAGATCAGTTAAGACTACATTATGGAGACTGCTAAAGAGATTTTTTTCACTAACTCATTAGGAAGGTACAGGATCAGAGTCATATTATAGGTTAACTACTCCACTGGCAGTAAGAAGGAGCATTTGGATGGGGCTTGTAGCAATCAGCTCAACAACTATTACATAAGTGAGCATATTGATAGAGGGCTCATGGTGGAACTAGAGACAGGAAAGAGAAAACAAATATGGACCTGGTTGTTAAGTCCAGATCTATGGAACATCACCACTGTTGGGAGGCAGAATATGAAGGAGAGTCAAAGATTTGCTTGAGCTATCTGGAGTAAGTCACTGGAAGGAGTGAAAGGAAGGAACTGACTTGGGGCTGAAGATGATGAGCTGCATTTGGACTATGTTGAATTGGAGCTAGAGCCATACAGCAACAGTTTGAAAGGTGGGACTGAGGTTGAAGTTATTGGGATGGGTTTGGGAGTCATTTGATAAACGCCAAGGAAAGATTCTAGGATGAATATAGAGTGAGAATGGAAAAGCTGGAGAGGATAATTCCATGAAGGAGCAAGAAAGAAAAGACAGAGTGGTAGAAGGAGGAAGGGAAGGGAAGACTAGTCTCATAGGACACAAGAGATAATGTGTCAAAAAAGAAGAGTACAGGCTGAGGAAGGTGACTATTAAAAACAAAAACAGCTGCATCAAAAATCCTGATATTAGATTTATTTTGAATAACACTTCAAATTGTAGAGATAGATTAAAAAAATAATAATATATGGTCTCCACTGTTTGCAATTCAATCAGGGACTTAACTGTACACAGGAAACAGATAAGTGGTCGCTCAGGGCTGTTTATTTGTTAAGTCTCTAAAGCAAGTGGTAGAAATGATAAACACTGAAGAAATCTAAAGATTGGAGATGATCAGTATGGATAAGAAAGTTGAGAGGATGTCTCTTGAAGAGAAGGGTTGAGAAGTAGATCTAAAAAAAAGAAAAGATAGTTTGGAATGTCAAAGAATAACTCATAGACCTACAGTTATATTAAGTAAACTGTTTACTTCTAAATAAAGAAAACCAACTCTTAAAATATCAGCACTGAAAAGTCATGGGAGATGAATGAGCTGGAGACTGTGATAGAACCAGTGTTCCAGCTGGCAGCTGAACTGAGAACCAATTGAAATATCTTAGTCCTGAGCCTTCGGTGGACTTGCCCAAGAGCACAAGGTACCAGGCAGTCAAATCCATTTTGGATAAATTTCCTTTCCTAACTACAGATGGTTGCTGGGAACCATGTTAAGAAACAAATAAATAAGAAAAAAAACACTAAAAACCTAGTCTATGTTTCAAAATTCATAACATGTGGTGATTTGTTTTAACTGTGGCAAAAGTCAAAACATACGTTCTATTTAATAAAGAGACCACTGCTAATGTGAGTAAGGGGCCTTTGTTTTTGTTTTTTTGTTGTTGCTGTTAGTTTCTACTTTACAACAAAGTGAATCAGCCATACATATACATATATCCCCATATCTACTCACTCTTGCATAAATTTCTGGTTATTTTAGCCACCAAATGTGTGGTACTTGTCTTGGCAGTCCTAGAAGCTAATACACCTAGGGAGGAAGTTACACGGAGTCTTAGGATGAGGCCTTCCAGCCCTGCCTGAGGTACACTGGGGTGAGAGCAGGGGCTGGCATTCAGGGCCCCTCTGTTCTAGAGTGAGTCACTCTTAGTTCACATTCAAGATCATCATATTAACTATTAACTAGGCTTGTGTCCCCTCCTCTCTGCTGCTGTGAAGTTGACACTTCAAACCAAAGCAGTTAACTTCCATGGGGCCCCAGGAAAAGAAAGTGAGGGGTGTGTCAGCCACCACCCCTACCATGGGATACCTAGTACTGACTATTCTGTTGTTCCCTCTCTGTTCTTGTCCTGGGATACTTGGTTCCTAATTATTGAAGAAGCATCCTCACCTTGGCTCCTGGGACTACTCCATTTGGTGACCAATGGCTACACCATCATCCTCTTAGACCTGATATAAAGAAGTGAATAGGACGCTCAGCCTGACAGTCTGGCCCAGGGTCTTCAAGGGCTGACCACAGAAATTATAAAGGCACAACAATCCTAATATGTAGGCCCTCAAAGAAGACCTTAAAAAACTACAACAAAAACTGAGGGGGCTTCCCTGGTGGCGCAGTGGTTGAGAGTCCGCCTGCTGATGCAGGGGACGCGGGTTCGTGCCCTGATCCGGGAAGATCCCACATGCCGCGGAGCGGCTGGGCCCGTGAGCCATGGCCGCTGGGCCTGCGCGCCCAGAGCCTGTGCTCCGCAACAGGAGAGGCCGCGACAGTGAGAGGCCGCGACAGTGAGAGGCCCGTGTACCGCAAAAAAAACAAACCAAAAAAAATCTGAGGGAACTGAACAGATGGACTTGTAGACAAATCCACACTTAGAGTCAGGGATTTAAACACCTTTCCCTAGGGATCAACAGTAACAGTAGAAAAGAACTCATCAAGGATTTAGAGGATATAAATATAGTATAAAGGATATAGAACTGAACAGCATCATAATCTAACAGGATACAATTAGTGTTTATAGAACACGACCCAACACAACAGAACACACATTATTTTCAAGCACACATAGAATATTCACAAGCTAGACCCTGTGTAATAAAAAAACCTTAACAAAGGTAAAAGAATGAAATCACACAGAGTGTGATTGGACTCTGAATGTAAAGGACTGAAACTAGAAATCAATAACAGAAACTCAACAGGGAACTCTTCAAATTATCGAAAATTAACTAACATAACCCTAAAGAATATATGGGTCAAAGAGGATTTCTCAAGGTAAATTTAAAAAATATGTTCAAATGAATCAATGAAAATTAAAATGCAATATATCAAAATCTATGGGATGCAAGTAAGGCAGTGATTAGAAGAATTTATAGCACTAATTGCTTATACTAGCATATTAGTTTTCCTTTCCTGCTTTATCAAATACCACTGATTTAGCAGTTTAAAACAACACAAATTATTATTTTATGGTTCTGTAGTTCCAAAGTCTGACATAAGTATTGTGAGGCAAAAATCAATGTGTTGACAGGACTACATTACTTTCTGCAAGTTTTAGGGTCAATCTACCAAAAAGATACTGCAGTGTTCATTGTAGATTCACTAAACTATAGAGCTGAAAAATATGTGAAACAAAACCGGATACAACTGAAAAGAAAAACAGATAAATCTATAATTATGTTTAGAGTGATTAAAGATTAGCTAAGCTATTCCATGGTATTATTGCCTTGGCATCCATTTTGTTTGGCCAAGCAGCCTGCAGAGACCTTAAACTGACACTAGCCCCTCATGCACGTGCATGCTCTAGATAGCATCCCACAGAGTCACAAGCAAATTAAGTTCCTGATATGACTTCTGCAATAGACCTTGTGATCAACAGTCTCCTCTGCCTCCCAGGGCCACCCCCTTATATGTCCCTTAGATGAGATCCCATGTAACTTACCAAAACTCTACTCCTTTGTTTTGAATTGACCAATCCGGCCTTAGCCTGGGAATCCCAAAGCACTCCACCCACAGACCCTAATAAAGGCATGTGTCCCAGGTTCTGCCTCTGTCTGCACTCTGCCTTGATCTCCCCCATGTGGCCCCTGAAGGCTTGGATGTACTTCCCCCAGGACCTGTGAGTAACGAACTTCTCTATTTCAATTTCTCCTGTGGTCTGTTGTTGGACCACCACTCACCATTCAGCACCCTTAACTTGTGTTCCTTTTAACATATGTTAATTTAACAAAGACATACCAGGAGTGTTGAACACTCTTCTCTCTCAACAAATGATAAAACAACCAGGTACAAAATCAGCAAGGATATAGAAGAACCAACAACCAATAGAATCTAATAAACATTTATAGAACATTCTACACAAAAAAAGGAGAATGCATATTCTTTTCAAGACATCATGCAACATACACCAAGACAGACCATATCCTAGTTAATGAAACAAACCGTAACAAATTGAAAATAATTACAACCATTTAGAGTGCACTCTCTAATGATCATGGAGCCAATATTGAAATCAATAACAGAAGGACAACAGGAAAACTCTAAATATTTGGAAACTAAAAAACACTTTTAAATCATCCGTGGGTCAGAGAAGTCTCAAAAGAAATGTAAAAATATGCTGAACTGAACTAAAATGAAAATACAATATTTCAAAATTTGTGGGGCACAGCTAAAGCAGTGCTGAGACTGAACTTTATAGCACTAACATAGTAAATTAAATAAGCAGAAAAGTCTCAGTTTAGTAATTTAAACTCACATGACAAGAACCTAGATAAAGAAGAGCAAACTAAACCAAAAGCAAGAGAAGAAAGAAAATGATAAAGAGCAGAACTTAATGAAACTGTAAACAAAAAAACAAAAAAAAATGGAGACAATCAATGAAACTAAAAGCTTGTGTTTTTGTTGTGTGGGTTTTTTTTTTTTTTTTTGGAAGGACCAATAAAATTGACACACCTCTAGTAAGACTGACAGAGAAATAAAGAGAGAAGACAGAAGTTACCAAAGTCCTAAATGAATAGCAGAATATCATACAGACAGAAAATAATGATGATGATAATTATTATTACTGACAAAATTCAACACCTATGTATAACAAAATAACTCTTAGGATATAATAGAGGCAAATTCCCTCAACTTGATAATGAACATCTAAAAATACCTGAATTTGACATTATACTTAATGGTGAAAGACTGACTGACTTTTCCATAAGATCAGGAACAAGGCAAGAATGTTCACTCTCACCACTGCTATTTAACATAGTACTGGAATGTTTAGCTAGCACAATAAGGTAATAAAAGAAATAAAAGTCTTAAGAATCATATATGAATAGATAATACTCTCCCTCTTTGAAGAAGTCATGACTGTGTATATTTAAAAACCCAAGAAATCTACAAAACAACTCCTAGATCTAGTAAGTGAACACAGCAAGGTTGCAGACTTTAAGATCAATATGCAAAAATCAGTTGTATTTCTATATAGTAGTAATGAACACATGAAAACTATAAATGCAATATCACTGACACTCAAAAAACAACACAACTCTGAAATACCTAAGTATAAATCTAAAAAAATATGTACAGGCATTGTATGCAGAAAAGTACAAAACACTAATGAATGATATAAAAGAATATCTAAATAAATGGAGACATATAATATGTTCATGGATTAAAAGACTCAATATAGTAATAATCTCAATTTTTGTCAAATTGATAAAACAGGTTTAACATAATACCTATAAAAATTTCAGCAAGATTTTTTTCCATGTCTAGTTAATCTCATCTAAAAATTTATATGGAAAGCAAAGGAACTAGAATGGCTAAAACAATGTTTTAAAAAGAAGAGTAAAAATGGGAGGAATCTCTTTATCAGATTTCAAGACATTGATTAGCTGTAGTAATCGAGACTGTGATATTGGTGGTTGGGTGGACATACAGACGAATAGATCCGAAAAGAGACCACAGAAATACCCCCATATAAGTATGGAAATTATTTTCAACAAAGTTGCAAAAGCAATTAAATGGAGGAAGGAAAGACTTTACAAAAACTGGTGCTGGAGCAATTGAACATCCACTGGGAAAAAATGCATTTTGACCTAAATCTCAGATCTTATACAAAAATAAATTCAATGTTACAGAAGAGTTAAATATAAAATGTAAAGCTATAAAACTTTTAGAAGAAAATGTAGGAGCAAGCTTTGGGGATCTACTGAAGATTTCAGACATTATACCAAGAACACCATCCATAAAAGAAAAGATCGATAAATTAGACTTCATCAAAATAAAAATAAATTATTCATGAAAAATCGTTTCAAGAGTATGAAAATACAAGCCAAAGAAAATATTTGCCAAACCAAATATGTACAAAGCATTCATATGTAGAATATCTAAAGCCATCTGAAAAAATTTTGAAAAGGAAACAATTAGAAAATGGACAAAAGACATTATGAAGTAATAAATAAATTTTATATATATATATATATGTATGTATATATTGGTCTCTGTCCCCAGTTCCTGGCACAGAGTTCCTAAAACCCTTATAATTTCCTAAGTGGTAAGAACACCAGCAACATCTCCTGTTCTAATATTTGTCTTTGACTCCATCCCTGACCCAGGACTCCTAAAACTCTTGTGAATTCCTAAGTAATAAGAGCACTAGAAGCATCGTTTGTGCTACTGAGGTGAGTCTGGGGGGCTCCTGGATGGAGGCTGGTCACCAGAAAGACCAAGCCATGATTAGAAGCTTAGAAGTTTCAGCCCCATCCCTCATCTTCCAGAGAGGGGAGAGGGACTGTAAATGGAGTTAATAATTGATCCTGCTTACATGAGGAAGACTTCATAAAATCCTAGTAGTACAGGGTTTGGGGAGCTTCCAGGCTGGAGAACACATCTGCACTGGGAGGGTGATGCACCCCAACTCCATGGGGACAGAAGTGCCTATGCTCAGGACCTTACCAGGCCTTGCCCTATGTACTGATATTTTTTCATCTGGCTGTTCATCTAGATCTTTTATCAAATCCTTTAATACACCAGTAAGTGTAAGTAAGTGGTTGCTTGAGTCCTGTGAGTCATTCTAGCAAATTAATCAAATCCAAGGAAGGGGTCTTTGGAACCTCTGATCTATAGCCGGTTAGTCAGAAGCACAAGTGATAGCCTGGGCTTGCAACTGGCATCTGGAGTTGCGGGGATGGGCACTCTTGTGGGACTGAGCCCTTAACCTGTGGGATCTGATGCTCTCTCCAGGTAGATAGTGTCCTAGTTAAACTGTAGGATACCTAGCTGGTGTCATCACAGAGAATTGCTTTTTGAGGGGGAAAAAACTTCCAAACATTTGGGGACCAGAAATGTCAGAAGTATGAGTGTTCTATGTGAGTAGTAAAGGAGACACATAGGAAAGAAACACACAGTAGGAACAAACAGGGTTTTTCCTCACACAAGGAGATGGAAAACTGAGTTTTTTCTTATAGAGACATGAAGAAAGATTTCACTGAAAAGGACATAGAGATAGCAAATAAGCACATTAAAAGAAGTTCAACTTCACTAGATTTCAGGGAAATGTGAATTAAGGATGACAATGAGATATCACTACATACTTATCAGAACAGCTTAAAAAAAAAAGTAAAGCATCAAATGTTGGCAATGATGCAGAGAAACTGGATCATTCATACATTGCTGGTGGAAATAGATGGAAGAAATTTTCACATGTTGAGGTATGAAGTTGTTCAGGTTTATACATGATTTAACTTAAACTTATGATAATTAGAACAGCCTGCTTTGTGGCCTATCAAACATACAATGTACATCCTTTTTAACCACTAAAGAAAAGAATGCATTTGAAAATCAAAATGGAGCAACTGTGGTTCGGGTATCCAAAATGGAGTTGAGTGGCCACTGTGGATGTGGTTTCAGACACGTTCCTGCATCACTGAGAACTTGAATTTTCTGGACTGTATCAGACTCAAGGACACCACCAGCCATTCTCAAAACTATATCTACTGGCAGCTTCCAGCTGCAACTTTGTGGTCTCAGGGCCTCCCCGTGTAACTATGCAACCATTTCAGACCGCAATCCTTGCTTAACAAGCACCGTTACTTCTTGCCAGCTCCAATTATAATTCATGACAAACAACTTATGTAATTTCGTGAGTTTTTGCCTTTATAAGCCTCCCCCATTTGTAGTCCAGTGGAACACAATTTAAGTGCTTCTTGAATCATGTCTCCTGGGCTATAGGCCTCATTTTGGCTCAAATAAAACTCTTTTCTATTCCTACTATATATTGGTTTATTGATTATTTCTGTCAACACAATGTAAAACGGCACAGTGACTCTAAAAAACAGTTGGAAAGTTAAAAAAAAAAAAAAACTAAACATACACTCACCATATGAACTAGAAATTGCACAACTGGATGTTTATCCTAGAAAATGAAATCTTATGTCCACAAAGAAACCTGCACACAATTGTTCATAGCAGCTTTGTTTGTAATAGCTGAAAACGCGAAACAACCAAAATGTCCTGTAGTAGGTAAACGTTTAAAAAAAACTGGGACATTTATGCAATGGAATGAAAAGGGGAAAAAAACCCTATTGATACATGCAACAATTTGGATGGATCTAAAGGCCATACTTGCTGAAAGAAAAAAATCAGTCTCAAAAGGTCACATACTATATGATCCATTTTCATAGCATTCCCCAAATGATAAAATGATAGCAATGGAGAACAAATTAGTTGCTGCTATGTATTAGGCATGGTTGGGTGAAGGGGGTTGGCACCACTATTAAGGGGTAACACTAGGTAACCGTACTGAATTTTGACTGCAGTGATAGTCACATAAATGTACATGCGTGATAAAAGGACATAGGTCTAAACCAATACATTATACTGAAGTACTATAGTTATGTAAGATAACACCATTGGGGGAAACTGGGTAAAATTTACCTGAGAACTCTACAATCTTTGCAATTTCTTTTGCAATAATATGTAATTATTTCAAAATAAATGGTTACATTCAGTATGATTCTATTTATATAACATGCTTGAGATGACAAAATACAGAGATGGGTAACAGATCAGTTGTTGCCATGAGTTAGTAAAGTAGGAAGGAGTGTGTGACTATAAAGTGATAATATGAGGGAGCTTCTTTGTACCAGTGGATCATCTCTGTATTTCGAATGTGGTGGGAGTTATATGAATTAACACATATATAGATATACATACGAACCTAGACATACATTGTAGAATTATACAAAAACACATCCCCAAAACAAGAGTTGCAAGCAAAAACTGGCAAACTGTGTGTATCATTTCTAGTGTAGTTAATTTCATTATACTAATATCAATTTCCTGGTTTGGATAAATGTACTATAGTTACATAAGATGTCACTACTAGGGAAACTGGGTGACTGTATACTACTGAGAGAAGCTGAGAGATGGATTAAGCTTAGTGATTGTAATATTCTGTACTGTTTTTGCAACATCTCTTGAGTCTATTTTTTAATGAATTTTTTAAAAAAGCTATGAATAATGTGAAAAGATAAGTCATAGTCCAAGAAAAACTATTTTTAATGAATATAACTAAAAATGGCTTGATGGCCAAAGTATACAAAGATCTAAAAATCAATTCAGAAAAAGACAAACAATCCCATAGCAAAAAATAGGCTAAAGACATGAACAGTCAGTTACCAAAGAAGAAACCCCAATGGCAAGTCTGATAATAATAGGTATTGGTAAAGAATATTGTTGATGGTGAGTAAACTGAATCAAACATTTGCCAATAACATGTTCATTTGAATATGCAAATTCCTATGACATATTAAATTCACTTTGGGATATGTATACCAATTATGGCATATGTGCACATAGAGAATGTATCAGAATGTTCCTAGCAGCACTCTTTGTGATACTAAAAAACTTGGAAACAAAGTAAGTATCCTTTATATGGAGAATGTGCTACAATTATATAATGGGATATTAAATACAGAGAAAATTAATTAATTGGAGCACCCGTAGTCAACATGGATGATGGCTGTAACATAATATCAATGGAGAAGTCAAACCCCAGAAAAATAGAGTATAGAAACGTTCAAATACTATGTATAATTTTATGGACATTTTCACATATAGTAAAAGTATAAAAATACAATGGGAATATTTAACACAAAATCCAAGAAAATACTTTCCTTTGACAAGGTGGCCAGGGGACAGGGTATTATTGGGGAGAGGTACAGTGGGTGCTTAAATAATATTGGCAATGTTTTCTTAATTTTAGTGTTGGTTACACAGGTGCTTATTAAATTATTCTGTATATGTATTTGTGTCTTAAATATTTCATACGTTGCAACAAAAGAGCAAATTCATAAAAATGCAAAATGTATACAATTAAACTAATAAAAATCAAATAAATTAAAAAATAAAGTATGCATAAGAATCCCAGAGAATAGTCATATTTACATAAATATGAGCAAAATACATATTCCTTCCAGGATCAATAAATCCCAAATGATGTACCAATGGATGTTAAACATGACAAATACTCTTCTTAAATAATACAAGCAGTGTCAGTACCAGAAGAGTTGACAAATTTCATAAGCACTTATGATCTTTAACCAGTTGTAACTTTTAGAATTTTTTGCATTCAATTATTTTTACCAGTTCAAAAAGACAGAATGGGGAAAAAAAAGTACTTTTCCTAGTTGTCTCTTTGGTCTTTATATATTAGGCTCTATTTATTTCTAAACTGTAATCTTTATTACTTATAGTAGATCAAATGCAGAAATTATTGGATTGGGTCAAGCTTATTTAAATTATATTTGAAATACCCAGGATCCAACTGAAATGATCTTCTTGGTTTGTGTCTTTAAACCGTGGTTGTTTTCTTCAGTAAATGTTCCCTGCTAAAGGATATATATATGATCATATCTGAATATTCATGGTTGGAAGTATATCCATTCTGAGTTAAATATGAGGGGAAAAAAATGTTCACCTGCTTCCTTATTATCAATCAATTCTGAAAAAAACTCCTTGGAAAAAAGAAAAAGAACATCAATTTCCCAGGTACTTTAGTAGTTCTGCTTCCTTATGTGTTGATTGATAAAACATAACTTTTTTTTTTTTTTGGCCATACCATGTGGCATGCTGGATCTTGGTTCCCCGACCAGGGATCAAACCCATGCCCCCTGCAGTAGAAGAGGGGAGTCTTAACCACTGGACCGCCAGGGAAGTCCCAAAACATACCTTTTGTAATAGAAGTTAACTTGTTTGTAACCACAGAACTATTTGTCATGCTGTCAAAGCTTTGAAAACCTGAGATGTACTCTTCCTCCTTCAATTAGGATTAAAAAGGAGAAGAGTGTTAAGGTTTCCAAAAAGCAAAACTCCATAAACCTAGTAGTCTATTCCAGTATTTAAAAGATCTCGTTATGAAGAAATTATTCTTGATAACCACACCAGCTCTCTGATGTGTCAGACCATTCTTTTCCAAGTGAATAAATATTGATCATTTTTCTCTAATTATAAATGTGATAAATGCACACTGTTGAAAATTTGAAATTTGCAGCAAAGTATAAAAAAGAATGAAAACTCCCATCAGATAAACATAGTAGTACTAACGTTGGTTAATTTCTTTCTGGTCCTTTTATATGTACATCTGTGTTTATTACACATACGTATATGCATATATACACATGACAACATGTTATATATACACATTAATATCTATTATTTAACATTAACTGCATACTGAACATGAAAAATATGCACTTTATGTACATTTGCATATTTAACCCTCATTATAAGCATATTTGCATCCACATGTTTAAAAGAAAACTGAAGCACAGAAACATTTAAAAAATTGCCTGGTATCACATAGCTCTTAAGTTACTAAGTGCTGGAGTAGAGGTTCCGACTGGCACTCTTATTAGCCTACTTGCCATACAGTAGACATATAACTACAATATAAATACACACATTTACAGACACACACGCGAATATATCACAAAAGCCTTGGCATTAATTAACAAACTGTTGATTTGACTATCTGTAGGAAGTCCTAAAGGTCCGTGGTCCCTGACAAGTAATTTATGGAAACAAAACTTACTCTTATTCTTTGCAGAGCTGTTTTCTGAGAATAGATCGCTTACGTGAACCTAACAGACTGAATCCCACCAAATGTGTCATGGATGTAGAGGGAAAGTTATTCAGAGCTGAGAATGAAGCCATGAGCTGGGGACATGCAATGGGGGCTCGTAATAAAGGGAAGCCATGGACATAACAAACATTAGCCATGTAGAGATATATGATAAATGCCATCCAAGTGGAAAACATCTATATGAACTTTTAAATTATACAAGGAATGGATTATATTTTGTATTTATAATTACAAAAAAAATCATAAATTATCTGCATCTTTTGGTTAACCTAATTGATTTTTTTTTGCATACTTCCAGTTTCCAAAGACCCTGATGATTTAAATATTCCAAGTCATCCATCAGCTAATAAACATGACCAGTCAACTCAGGTACTTTATAAAAACATTTTTCTTTCTTAATGATCATTGGGATGGATATGGGGACAGTCTAATCATTGAAAGCTACTCATTTAAACTCAATCTTGGTATTTTAATAATCTTCAGGATATTGAGTGCTTGTCAACATTACTTATTACAGAATTAGCCCGGATATTCAAAATGTGTTATTCCTGACCTTTGCTGTCATAACCTCTGGATGCAATTGCATCACACAGTGTCTATTTGCTTTTTTATGCTTGATATCTATTTTTTTTGTTTTCAGCTAACTAAATTTATTTGCCCTTGCTGTATCTTTACTTCAGATTTCTTAAGGAAGCTATAATGTATGAGAACTTTATACTTCATGAAATAAAATGATTTGGTTAGAAAAATGTAATTAATATGATGGATCACGGAAACAGAGACTTATCACAACAGATAAAATCAGTCATTTCTTTTCTAGGGCCTCCTCTTTTAACAACCCAATTCTAAGTCTATTCTATGGCTTTATTGACTTCTAACAGTAGGACCCTGTGAGGTTCTTCTGGGTACAAAAGCCTTTCTGTGTCCCCCATTTGTTGTTTGTAGAAACAGACTTTAGTCTCCTAGACTTTCCCTGAGTTCCAAACAGCAGATTCAAGCAGTTACTAATTAGGGAAGTGAGGGAATGCAGAAACAAAGGAAAAGCAATCGAGAAACAATAGTTCAGTGATAAAAACAGTCTTAGTTCCTTCTCAAAGGATATACATAACAATCTGATGTATATCTTTGAGTTCTGCAGGAACTAAGGCCCCCACCCAGGTGGAGAATGTTAACTACATGCTGAGACTCCAGAACCAGAAGATTGAGATTCCTGGAACCCACCCTGTTACCTCACCATCAACCAATCAGAAGAAAGTCATAACACCCTGCAGCAGTCACCCTGTAACTGAGCAGGACCCTATAAGGCCTTCCCTGGACAGACCTCTCCCCATATCTTCTGCTGTAAGCTCCTCTCTGAAGTACCCAGATGATAGTATCTTCTGCATATTTCCTGAGTTTTTCAGATGCTAAAAATCACCATCAAATGGAAGAAATTAACTACTTGATGATCATTAGCACATAGCCCCCAGACCTTCTGATACCTAAGGATTGATAATGTTAACCCTTGTGACACAGCCCTGTTACCTCACCATCAACCAATCAGAGAATTGTGCATGAACTGATCACATACCCGGGGATGCCCCTCTCTCATCTTGCCTTTAAAAATGCTTTGCTGAGGGCTTCCCTGGTGGCGCAGTGGTTGAGAGTCCACCTGCCAATGCAGGGGACATGGGTTTGTGCTCCGGTCCGGGAAGATCCCACATGCCACCGAACGGCTAGGCCCGTGAGCCACGGCCGCTGAGGCTGCGCGTCCGGAGCCTGTGCTCCGCAACGGGAGAGGCCACGTCAGTGAGAGGCCCGCGTACCGCAAAAAAAAAAAAAAAAGCTTTGCTGAATCCCTTGGGGGTGTTTGGGGCTTGGGGGCGGGCATGAGCCACCCGTTCTCCTTGCATGGCCCTGCAATGAACCTTTCTCTGCTCCAAATTCTGAGGTTTTGGTTTGTTTGGCTTCACTGTGCATCAGGCACACAAACCTGCATTTGGTATCAACTCTAAATGTTGACTTTAAAAACTCTTCCCTGAAAACCATCAGGGAATTTGGGTCTTTTAAGAACAATCTGCCCATTCTCCTTACTTGGCCCATGCAATAAACCTTTTCCTGCTCCAAACTCAGACATTGATACTGAGCAGGGCCCTGTGGGGCTCCTGGGCACAAAGCCTTTCTGTATTCCCCATTCCTTTGCAGGAAATAGGCTTCATGCAGTCTCCATGACCTTCCCTGAGTTCCAACAGGCAGGTTCAAGCAGATGCTAATTAGGGAAGAGAGGGGGATGCAAGACAAGGGAGAAACAAACAGTCAAGAGAAACAATAGTGCAGCCTTGGGGCAAGATTCTAGTTCCCCATCAAAGGATACACACAACAATATCTTTGAGCTGTTTTGCAGATAATGAAACCCCCTCCAGGGGTGAGAAATTAACATGCTGCCCAGAAGCACATAGACACCAGACCAGTTGGAACCAGAAGGTTGATGATGCTGACTCCTACTTACCTCACCACCAACCCATCAGAAGAATGTCCATGAACTAATTACGCCCCTCTTTGAACCATTACTACAAAACTGACTATCCTCTCCAAGTTGGGACACATAGTTTTTCGAGGCAGGAGCCCACTGTGTCCCCCTTTGCTTGGCAAAGTAATAAAGCTATCCTTTTTACTTCACTCAGAACTCTGTCTCTGAGATTTGATTTGGCACTGGTGTACAGAGAAGCTGAGCTTTTGGCATCAACATTTAGGTCTATTTGACCTCACTGTGTGTCTGGCACAGGGACCTGGACTCGAAAACAATTATTGATTCACCATTGTCCTCCAGTATCTTCCAATCAGTCCACTGAATTTTACAGTAATTGGTCTATAAACTAATTTACATTAAGACATAAGATACATTAGCCAGATTGAAACAATTCACTGACATTTTAGTATTTCATTGCCCTCCTCCAATTAACTGATGGTTGCTTCCCCTGCCATTATCTTGTCCTTAATTTTAAGCCAGATTTTATTCCAGTCCTCATACTCATTGGATGATAAAAAATTCTTTGCTGAATGAAGTATTTGCTGAATAATTTTCCCCCTACCCTTCTGAATTCTTGGCTAAGATTCCCTGTAATAAAGATGGATTAACAAGAGAAAAACAGTTTATTAACATGTATACCTCCTGCATACATAGGAGATACCCAGGAAAACAGAGTAACTACCTCAAATTGCCCAAGTCACCACCTTAAATTCCATCTTCAGCTAAAGACAAAAGAAATATGTTGTTGGGGGTTGGGGAGAGGCAATTCATGGAAACGTAAAAGGAGAAAATGTGTGGTAAACAAAGGTTGCCCTGCCCTGCAGGTAAGTCTCTCAGGTGAAAAATTTATCTCTGATAATAACTCTTTCCAGTAATTCCCCCCTTTTAATGCAAATTTCCTTTATAAATGTAGATTCCCCTTACAATTTACAGGGTAAATTCTACCCTGTTTTCAGAGCTTCTCCTGTGTCTGCAATTTCTCAAAACAATCAGCTCAAAATAATCCTTATGCCAAAGAGGCATATTTTGTGGTGGCATATTCTGATACCCTTCAGAATCATCATTCAACTTTCAAATATTTACAATGTTGTTGCTGCCATGATGAAAATTTCAAATTCTGTTTACGTTGCTCCTCTAGAACTTTCCTTTGATTGCTATCATTCCTCTTTTTCCTTACATAAGAACAATCTTTTTTCAGTTGTGGATTATGCCATCCACTGGTTGACAAATTTTGTAACTGAGCAGATAAACGATCTATTTATTGAAATATTTTACTGAATGACTTTCCAACTGGATGCCTTGTGATAGATGTGTAATCAATGGACTAAGAAACTTCTTTTGTGTTACAGTTAGTGAATGTGTATGTGTGTACAGATGTATGCAACTATCCACATTTGCGTGCACATGCACATATGATTGGCATATGTGGGAAAGAAAAGAGGAAGTCAAAAAAAAAAAGAAAGAAAAGAGGAAGTCAGTACACATACTGCAGAAGGAAAGTGATGTAAACTTATTTTATCAATTTTAAAACTAAATTAATCTCACCAACTTCCTACCATTACGTAAAGTCACCCATCACAGAACCAAAAAAAAAAAATCTTAGCTCAAATATAAGTTCTCAGGGATATTCAACCTATACATCTGCTTCATATAACTAAATTGTTATTTCTTTCATGGTCCTACATATGCTATTTCTTCCTTACAAAGTGCATTATCCATTTATCTTTTTTTTTTTTAAAGGATGTACTCTATTTTATATTTTTTTAAAGATTTAATTTTATTTATTTTTGGCTGTGTTGGGCCTTCGTTGCTGTGCACGGGCTTTCTCTAGTCAAGCGGGGGCTTCTCTTGTTGCGGAGCATGGGCTCTAGGTGTGTGGGCTCAGTAGTTGTGGCATGCAGGCTCTAGAGCGCAGGCTCGGTAGTTGTGGTGCACGGTCTTAGTTTCCCCGCGGCATGTGGGATCTTCCCGGACCAGGGATCGAACCTGTGTCCCCTGCATTGGCAAGCGGATTCTTATCCACTGCGCCACCAGGGAAGTCCCTATCCATTTATCTTTAACATTTAAAATTCTTCGAAATTTTGTGCAAAATCCACAAACTCAATTTTTTTTAAAACCCTTTAGCCAAACCATTCATTCTATTCTCTGCATCCTAAGCACATACATCAAACTTCCTTGTTGTGTTAATTTGCATTTGTATACTGTGACAGGGAGAATTCTAAAGATGGTCCCCCAAGATTCCAGTCCACTGGTTATTCAGTCAAACACTAATTTATGTCCTCCTGGTGAAGATTTTACAGAAGTAATTAAAGTCTCAAGTCAGTTTATCTTAAGATATGGAGATTATCTGGGTGGGCCCAACTCAATCAGGTGAGAAGCTAAACAGAAGATTTTCTCTGCATGTGCGGAAGTCAGAGAGAGATGTGCTCCTGCTGGCTTAAAGGAAGAAGAAATAAAGTACCATGTTGTGGGATGACTTATGAGTATGAGACCTTTAAGAGATGAGAGCCACCTCTACCTGAGAGCCAGCAAGAAAATGGGGCCTCAGTCCTACAAACACAAGAAAACAAATTCTAGCAACAGCCACTGTGTTTAGCAAAGGACCTACCCAAGCCTCAGATAACCATTGTAGTTTTAGCTAATCCCTTGATTTCAGCTTGTGGGACCTGAGCAGAGAACACAGCCATGCTCTATTGGACTTTTGACATATAGAACTGTGAGATAGTAAGTGGGCATTGTTTTAAGCCATTGAGTTTATGCTTATTTGGTATGGTAGCAATAGGAAACTAACAAATATATGTAATTATTTCATGTGTTGTCCTCTTTACAAATAAAGCTTAAAGTTCCTTGACATCAGGAATTACTTTTGCTTACTGTATATTTATGCTAAACATAATGATTAAACATTCTACTACCTGAGCATGTTTTTAACCATAATTATCTAGATCAAATAAAATATTTTATTCATGGCATCATCATCATTGCTATCATAGAATCAAAAAATTTTGTTTTACCAATTTCAGGAAAAAAAAGAGCACTCTAGTAAATGCTATCAATATTCAGCCCAGATCACCTGTGATATGTCCTATCCGCCAGCTTCCACAAGCTTAGCCCTATAAAATAAAATTAATATTTTATGGCAGAAGAAGAAATAAAATTTAAACATAAAAAATTTTCTCTGCTCTTTGGCCTCCTCTTTCCCCTCTACTGTGCACTGTGTATCTGCATCGACCAAACCT
This sequence comes from Leucopleurus acutus, assembly GCF_964270905.1. Classification (NCBI taxonomy): domain Eukaryota; kingdom Metazoa; phylum Chordata; class Mammalia; order Artiodactyla; family Delphinidae; genus Leucopleurus; species Leucopleurus acutus. The sequence goes on along the minus strand of NC_139148.1, from coordinate 31,162,260 downwards.
CCCCCATCGGCAGGAATACCGGCTCAACCATAAACAAACAACATTCCTTCTGAATCTTGAAAGGGGCCATGATGACGCATGACCCACCACTCCCTAGATTGTGTAAACTGTCAATAGTAAGTCATTTAATGTACAGCCCTCTGTCTCAAAAACTTATATAAATGTGCTTTGACTTTTAAATGGTGGAACAGTTCTCAGAGCTTTCTGAGAGGCTGTTCTTGGGTTATAATCCTAATATGGCTTGAATAAAATTTTCATTTCTTTCTTAGATTGACTGATTAATTTTTTGTCGACAGTCCTAAGTGGGTACCTCTAACCTTCTTCAGAGAACTTCCCTTGGGCTACTGTAGCTGTTCAAAGCCTGAAGTGCCTGAAAGTTTATGTGCCCTGTAGCAAGTCCAAGCCAATGCCCATGTAGTATGGGAGTTTGAAAGTCCAGCTCCATTGCCTCAAATAGTCTAAAAACTCAGTGGTGCAATTTCAGTTCTTGAGAACCACAAGTATGAGGGTGAGGCTTGAGCTTTGACTGAAATGTCACTTTTATTTAGGGTGACTGATTCTCTGTTCTGTTTCCCCTACTCCATTACTTCTTTTTTCCCCTGGAATCATTTCCTTAACAAACCACATACCCATGAATCCTCCAACACTTAGCAACAATTCACAAGCAGCTACCCATGACAATTATCAAATGAATGAATGGAAGAAGCACTATTGAATGGATGCAAAATGGTAAAGGACTAAACGAAAAAAGTTGAAAATTTTATTGTGAGAATAAAATTTCACAAAATGTTTATTAATTAAGATAGCATTTGATTTCAGATGCTCCTCAGAGTAAGAAAAACTGATGCCCAAAACTCAGCCTCTGTGCACTGGTGCCAAATTGAATCTTGGAGACAGAGTTTTGGGTGAAGTAAAAAAGAATAGTTTTATTGCTTTGCCAGGCAAAGGGTGACACAGAGGGCTTGTGCCCTGAAAAACTGTGTGTCCCAACCTGGAGGGATTTGGTGAGGAGTTTAATAGCAATGGTTCAAGGGCGGGGCTGCTGGTAAGGATCAGGGTGTGTGCAGAACCTGCACGCCTTTAATCTGGCCTCAGGTGGTCTCCTCCCTGTCTCTGCATCCCTCCCTTCCCTGATTAGCAATTGTTCGAATCTGCCTTTTGGAATTCAGGGAAGGTCATGGAGGCTGGCTGGAAATGGGGGACACGGAAAGGCTTCCGTGCCCAGGAGCTCCACAGGGTCCTGCTCAGTTTCATAACCAACACATACATAATTGACTTGACCACATTCTTCCATGAAGCACATGATACAGCAATTTAACAAGTTATACTGCATGGCTACATGGGCACTTTATACATTGGTATCATTATTAAAAATATGTTAAAAAAGAAAAGGGACATGCAGATGGTAATACTAATACTGTATGTTTTAATATTATATTTTAATTTTAAATGAATTATAATTTAATTTATATTAAATAAAAATAAATTTATATTTATTTTACATATTATGCCATAATATATCATTATAAATTATAATAAATATTGTTAAATTTAAAAAACTTAAAGTTAAGTAAAATATTTTATTTTAGTAAAAGTATTTCCTGGAATATAGGATAATTTATGGTACCTCATCAGGAAACAATGGTAACATTTATGGATTTCCTATGCCAATCTGTACAGAAAGGAACAATTAGTGGTAAGGAATTTATTCCAAAAATACTCAATATTAGAGTGACAGTAAAATTAAAAGGCACATGACACCATGGTTTTCAACTTCATTCTGGGATTTAAATAACACTTCTGGCATAAATTATTTAGATTGTTTCTACTCGGCATAAATCAGGATGGACATTCCTGATGACAACAAGGAGGATGATCTGGCGTGGATGTAGCTAAAAGTGGTGGTAATGTGCTTGTACTATTTGTGTCAGATACTGTTTTGAATACATAATGTGCACTATCTCATTTCTATAAATCCTCTTAACAGTCTCAGAGAGCAGTTGGTAATATCTTCCTCGGACTTTATGATAACAAGGCCCTGAAAAGTCATTAATTGTTTAAAGTCCCACAAGTAGAAAATTGTGGGGCTAGGTTCAAGTTCAACCTGCCTGAAACAAAGCTATGTTCTTAGTCACTGCATGAAAATGGTTAGTTTCCAGACCTGTGGCTGCACAGATGCTTAAATTTAGGAGGTCTGAATAAAACCATATAGACGATGATGAATGTCAACACTTATAACCTTTTTGCACTAACTTATTTTCTCAACTTTATCATTAACTAACATACATTTTAATAATTTCTAGCTGTTCTAAAAATATGCAACTGTATATGTTCATAGTAAAAAGTAGTTTAAACAGTAGCATTTTTTGGAAGCTATAAATATTCTCCTGGTTCCCAGGAAGAAAACACATTTGATTTAAATGCTCCCCAGAGGAAAGAATAACCAATACTTACAAAACTGACTTGACCAAATACTTCTATGGAGCACATGACAAATTCTTACAAAGATAGAAAGTTCGAAGAACAAAAGGTACTCTAGTTCTCGAAGTACTAAGAAATGCTATAAAATGTGACTATGAGAAGATATTCTGGCCAATTTCTGTCTAATGCTGATTCACATATGATTCTCACGTACAAACTCTTGATAGTTCAGTGTAATAAATGAAATGATAAATACCATAATACATAGGAAGACATATCCAGAATGCACTATTTAGTTTTTATGCTTTTCATGTTCAGACCCATCCAATACTTATTAATGATTTCTTCTTCCCACCCCAACTCTGTACTTTAAAATATTCCAGATTTACATAAGAGTTGAAGACTAGAACAGGAAACACATATTCCTCCATTAGTTCACCAGTTGACATTTTGCCATATCTACTTTCTCCCTTACTCTCTCTTGTCTTCTTTCATTTGTGATTTATTTTCTTAAGGTATTTTCATGTGTGCAGGTGCACACATGCACAAACACACAGGCACATACACCCCTAAATATTCAGCATGCATCTTCTAAGAAAAAGAAGTCTCCTATATAACAGTAATTCCATCATTACAACCAACACATTTAACAATTACATAACAACATTATCTAAATTACAATCCATGTTCAAGAGTCCCAATAATGTCAGGATTACCCACTGAATTTAGGCTCCTTTAATCCAGGACAGTCCCCCAACCTTGTTTGGGTCCTTCATGGCACTGACATTTTTTAAGAGTTGAGGCCAGTTATCTGAAATCTCTGGTTGTCCCTTCATGACTAGAGGAGTTTAAACTTTTCTGCAAGAAAACTGTATATGTACTGTGGTATAGTTCTCAGTGTGTCCCAGAAGCACAGCAGGTCAGAGTGTCAAGTTATTTGGGATGCTAAGTTTGGTCATCTGGTTATGGTGGTGTCCACCAGATGTCTTCATGTTAAAGCTAGCTTTCTCCCTCAGTAGTTAATAACTAACCTCTACGTGAAACTTTGAGACTGTGTGAACATTCATTTCCTTATCAGCCTTTTCCTTAATAGTCTGCATATAAAGTATACACTCTGTGTTTGGGTTGTATAAAACCCTTTGGAAGGGCTCCTCCAAGCAGCTAGGTCAGTGGTTCTCAGGGCTAAACACTACTGAGCCAGATCCCCAAACTGAAAAGTGCAATGCAGGACAGCAGCATCAGAAGACGGAAAAGAAAACAGGTGCTTTTTATAGCAGTATGAGGAAGTGAGTGTGTAAACTGGCTCTATGTCCTATAAATACAAATTTACAGAACCAGTATATCTGCTTTCAAGTAACACAGTCAGAAATTATTGCCTTTTTCTACATACTTCAGGCCATGCACATAGTCCTCTGGTGGAGAACTATAGGAAATCACCTCCTTTACACTCCTCCAAGGGATTAAGAATAGCAGTCTTTCAGAACCACATGAAACTAAGAATTATGAAGATAATTCATCTTATTCACTACAAATCAATTATTCTTATGTTAATAATTTTAATATGCATCCTTTTTATATAACTTCATTTCTAAAAACATTGTATTAATCTTTTTCAGTTCCCATTTTAAAGGATTTAAGTTAGTTATCCAACAAAATCATGTGGCTACTTCTGCTAAAGATTCTATGACAAAAATCACAGTATAAATCAGTACTCAATAGATGTCATTGATTTACAGTTGGGATGATAGTTCTAATATCATGATTCTAAAAATATACACTTCTAATGACTACATTTTCATAGCATGGATGCTTTCAATCTCCTATTAAACACAGAAAATCAGGGTTATGAGACACTTGCCTTTATAATTCCCATCCCTTAGAGTGTTTTGTTGTTTCTTTTATATAAATAAAGTAATTAAAGAATGATCATTCAGATCTGTTTCAGATTAGAATACTTTATTAGCACAGTTTCTGAATGAAATTTAAGAGCTATATAAATTAGTAAATCATTTAAAAATACTACTATGAAAGTGAAAATGTATTTACTTCAATTTTATTTGTAAAGATTTCAGTTATTTAATATATTGTTCTAATGTCTGTGTAATTTTTAACCAAAACTGATATATAGAGATACTAATATTTACTTTCAATCAGTTTATCAGTTTAATCCTAGGTAAGTATTAATAGTTTTTGATTGTTGCAATATTCAAACACATGTCAAAATCTTGATGGTACCACAATTCATTTTTTTAGTCAGTAATAAAGTATGAGTTTTTGAAGTATGTATTTATTTTTATTGAATTGAAGCAGACTCAAAAGTTTCCTGATAATAGTGCAACTCTCATTCACTTGTATTTTAATACCCTCATGATATTATTTTCGGCTTCTATTTCCTCTTATTAAAAAATGATACTTCTGGATACTACAATTATGAACTATCCCTGAAGCTGCAGTGGCACTTATTACATCAGTGCTAAGGCTGTTTGCATCAAATGAATGTTTAAATATTGGGTTGAACCATATGAAATTGCCAACTGTGTAAATGGCAATTTGATTCATCTAATACATTTGTCTCCCCAATATACTGCACACACACACAGACTTGATGCACACATAAATACCACATCCCTCTCCCCAGGCCCCGGCACACAATACTGTCTTAATTCTATTTTCCATTTCTCCTCATTGCCAGATTGTAGGAAAGAAGTCACTATCTTTCCTATGAGGGGAAAGTAAACAAACAAAAACATCATTTAAAGGTAAAAACAAACATCACTCAAAAAATTTTAATTTACAGTAGAGAATAACCGATACAATGCAAATGATGATTTTAAGCACCATGATTTTGAAGTTTAATGACATGATGAGTATATGTAACACATTAGAGAAGGTATGTAAAGTCTCACCATTTATCATTCAGTCATTAACTGGGTAACAATAACACACAAATTTTATATCTGTCTTTCCCCATCATTAGTGAAGATAATGACCCTTATCCTTGTCTTTCCAAATTATGTTAGGATTAAGGTTGAAATTTTGAAGCTTTATAGTAAATATTTGTGATAAAGGGCTTAGTAACTGCAGTATTTTATTGCTTTCCAATAGCATATAAAGTACTGTGATGGCCTACTGAAAATATGTATCATAACATTGTGATATTCTTTATATCTTTCTGCTCTTAACTACAGTTCTGTTCCTATACGAATTAATGAAAGACAGATCTTGTGTTCAAAAAGAAGTTCAACTGAACGTGGTTTTAATTCATAGAAATAGGGTCAGAGCAAGAGGAAGGGGCAAGGCTCCAGGATGTGGTTTCTAGGAGCAAACCTCTAGTCTTAATATGATTGTGTGTCTAAACTTTCTCCACAAGGCAACTCAACCAAAAATTAAGGGTGACAAAACCAGCAGTGGCAATGAATGGTTAATGGAGAGTTCACTGCTAACACTGCTTCATTGATACACCACAAGTTTTTCTATAGGGCTAAATAAACTCATAAATAGAAGGAAAAGAAAAAATTCTGGGTCAACCCTTTGAAAATGCTTTATATTATGAAATTTACTACCACCAACATCACCATCCAAAACAAATGCTCATTACTATCCATCTACTATTTAAGTAAAAATGTAAAATTAATGGAATGATTTTGAATGACTGTCTTTGCTTCAGAGAAAGTTATTACAGAAAACAAATTTTGTTCAGGAAGCTTTCTAAAGCAGACTGTACTACTCACATTTATTTAAGATATTTCTCAGTTTAATAACTAGCAGCAAATATGCACATGTAAAATTACTTTCACACAAAAGTGTTAATTATGTTTATTTAAATATGTAATGCTTACTATAGATAGTATATTTAAGTTAGCTCAATTGATGAGACAAGTAAATTTTAATTTGGGTGCAGTAATGTATATTTATAATGATAGAATTCATCCATGATGTAAAACATTAGAATGTCTCTCTCACAATTCATTTTGTTAATGAGGAATGAAGTCCCAGAGTTTTAATTTCTTTCATTTATTTTCAAGAATCAAAGCAGGCTCAAATATTCCTGATGATAATGTGACTCTCACTTATTTATCTTTCAATATCCCTTCTTTAGTGGGAGGAAAAAACAGAGTAGAGCTGTAGCTACTCTTCTAGGTACTGCAATAACTCAGGATATATGTTATCTGCAGGCCATAAAGTCACTGTTATTTATGAAAATTACTAATTCTAGCTAATATACATTAACTAATTTAGTGCCTCAATATAGATTTTTGGTTTAATCTAAAACTTGCTAAATCCACTGAAGTATGTTGCATAAGTGAAAGTCTTCCATTGATTTGTATCACAGCAAAATAAGGGCAGAGAATTATTTTTTTAGATCACATAAGAGATCTGTAGATATTCATCAAGTATAGAAATATATATCCATTTAGCAATAACTTAAATTTATATGTTATTTTCACATGAATCATCTCAGTTGCTGGATACCCAATAATCTGGTAAAATAAGCATAAACTGCAATTTCTATAAAACATTTGAGAAACCTGGATATCTTAGAGCCTATTTTAAGTATTTTAAAATATTACCTTTGATTAATATCTACCAATATATATTTTCTCTTCAAGAAAGTGTTCCTGGAGAAAAATACTATAATCTATTGTTAACAAAGTTCAAAATGTAGTTTCTAGGAATGAAATGTGACAAAAAGGAGAAATTGCCAATCCCTAAACATATTTATGTTTGGGCGAAACCCCATATGTATGTGTATGTATTTTATGTAGGTGTATGTGTACACTCTAAATTTATAAATTTTTTCTTTGTCTGTAAATAACTATCATTACAGAGAGATACAAAGGCAAAATCTAAACTTTAAGTATTTGGAAAGCTATATAGAATACTTTAAGACAGTACTAAATAGTACTGCCTTCATGCCCAAAGAGTAGAAATGTGATCTATGGTGGACTGCTCTGGTAACATGATCAGCCTTATGACACCTAATAAAGCTGAGTCTGACAATTATTTGTAAACTGTATGATCCAATAGCTTTTCTTCTGTTTGCATCCTTACATCTTTAATGGTTAATCCCAAAGAATTCTGAGCACAGGCAAAAGCCAGTAAATATATTATGTGAATCAATATCAGTATCCTGCTGGTAACCTAAAACTAAGGCTCCCTCTGTGCTGACATAAACTCATATGAACACAGTAAGCTCATTTTCATTAAACTATTCCTTCATATGTATAATGCATTTTATTTTAAGGCAGGCATGATCTAGCTAAAACACAGGCTAGGTAATATTTATAGAATATCCCCCTTTTATCTCTTAGAAGATTTTTGGATTTTTTTTAATGAACATAACAAAAAGAAGTCATAGTTACACCTGAAATACCTGGAATCAAGCTATTCTGTTGAAGAAGCTTTTAGGAACAAACAGTAGCACAGGCTAAGGTCAGAGCAGGCTTTACAAGTTATTAAAGCAAGTCATCACTGACTTCTGTGTCATAATAGAGCTCCCCCTGATAGAAACCCCTATTAAAATACATTTCCCAACCATTCAGTCAAATGTCTCTGAAATCCCACCACGTGTGTGTTCTCATTGATTAGAGCAATGCTAAAGATGTATTGATTATAAATTTGTAGCTTGAAGGTTAAATGTTGATGCCTAAGCAAGGGAATGAGATCAGTTAGGCTGTAACAAATGACTCCAGCAGCTTGGGCAGCTTGAGAAGCCAGAAGATGGTCTGGCATCAGTTTCAGAGGGACTACAATTGCAGATGGTGGGATTACCCAGGGACTCCTGACCACATAGAAGTGGCTTAGAAGGGAGATTAAAAAATAAAATTAACTGGGAACTACGATGTGCCAAGTATAGCATAAGGCAGCCTTATCTCACTTAATTTTTAAAAGATAAATTATCTTTTCCAGACTATTCCCATTGGATGTAAGGCCAATGATAGGAAAATAGACAAACTATGTTTGTATTGCATTGTTTTGTTGCTTTCCAATAAGAGGTCAGTGACATGTATCCAAAATATCTCTGCTCAATGTCAATTATAGACTTGCAATGGTAAAATTATCAGCAGATTTCCATCATCTTTGAAAACAGTTCCTGATCCCTGGGCTGTGGATACCTGAGGGGCAGTGGAAACACAGCAAACAGTTTTGGTTCTGTATTGCCTTATGAACATCAAACAGTCTGACAAACAATTTGCTTAAAACTTTTTTTTTTAAAATAAATTTATTTATTTATTTTTGGCTGTGTTGGGTCTTCGTTGCTGCACACGGACTTTTCTCTAGTCACGGTGAGTGGAGGCTACACTTCGTTGCAGTGCACAGGCTTCTCATTGCAGTGACTTCTCTTGTTGTGGAGCACAGGTTCTAGGCATGCGGGCTTCAGTAGCTGTGGCCCATGGGCTCAGTAGTTGTGGCTCGCGGGCTCTAGAGCACAGGCTCAGTAGTTGTGGTGCACGGGCTTAGCTGCTTCACAGCATGTGGGATCTACCCCGACCAGGGCTCAAACCCGTGTCCCTTGCCTTGGCAGGCGGATTTTTAACCACTGCACCACCAGGGAAGTTCCCCTAACACATGTTTTTAAACATGATCTTACAGATGTCAATGTATGCTCTAATAGTTAATAAAATGAAATTTTTACTTTAAAGAGATGCTGAATTTAAAGTAACTTTTGGTCATATGTTTTCTCATGTAGAGGATCTGGTAAATGGTTTGAGGTTAAAAGAGTCTGCAGTACTTGAAAAGTATGAAGCCACTGCTCTTCAGTTGGAATGAAGGCTAGGATAGAACACAGGAGGATCCCATTAGTTTATGTAAGACTGAGATAAGGATCATTTAAAGTGCATGGAAGATCACTGTACCTTCAAGCCCAAAATTAGAATTCTTAACTACATTTTGCATCTCAACAGGGGTGAAATGAATTTAACTTCCGGCAATTGATGCTTTTTTTTTTGGTAGACCTTTCTGATAATTATAAGAAAGCACTAAGTCTAGCAAGTCACTGAAAAAGGTCAGATGTGAAAGTTTACAAACACTCAACTGATCAATGGTTACAAAATCCAGTTGGAGACTGACTCTCATGGCTACAGGGAATAGGTTATTAAAATCATGGAGCTAAGATTTACTGCTGAACTGAGAAATTGGAAAATAATCACTTAAACACTGAAGTTAACAGTTATCAAGAGAATAACAGAGAGTACAGGTGGGAGAAAGAGAGGCATCAAAAAGAATATAAAACCAAATCAGAGCTTCCCTGGTGGCGCAGTGGTTGAGAGTCCGCCTGCCGATGCAGGGGACACGGGTTCGTGCCCTGGTCCGGGAAGATCCCACATGCCGCGGAGTGGCTGGGCCCGTAAGCCATGGGCCTGTGCGTTCGGAGCCTGTGCTGCGCAACGGGAGAGGCCACAACAGTGAGAGGCCCGCGTACCGCAAAACAACAAAAAAAAATCAATTTGTACACCCATTTCAAACAATTGAAAGATAAGGTTTGAAGTTTTACTACTCACTACAACAGTTTTATTTAGGAATTTAGTAAGATATATGTATGTTATTAACAAAAAAAAATATAAGAAATACTCATTAATCACAACAAACAAACAAGAAAAAAGTCCTACCATTTTTGAAACCATGTACTGATTAGAAACAGAATGTGACTTGCATTATCAAGACTTGAAGGTCTTTTTTTTAAATACTAAATTTTTCAGAGGTTTAAAGCCAGCTACAGAGATTGGTCTATGAATGCATAGGGCCCTACTCACATGCATATATGATGCTTTTTTAGTTCTTTCAAAGGATTTTAGATGTCCTACATTGCCATCAATCCTATTATTTATTCTATCAAAAATGACTCTTGGGCTTCCCTGGTGCACAGTGGTTGACAGTCTGCCTGCCAGTGCAGGGGACACGGGTTCAAGCCCTGGTCTGGGAAGATCCCACATGGCACGGAGCGGCTAGGCCCGTGTGCCACAGCTACTGAGCCTGCGTGTCTGGAGCTTGTGCTCCACAATGAGAGGCCGCGACAGTGAGAGGCCCGCGCATGGCGATGAAGAGTGGCCCCCGCTCACCGCAACTAGAGAAAGTCCACGCACAGAAACGAAGACCCAACACAACCAAAAATAAATAAATAAATTTTAAAAAGACTCTTTTTTTCCATCCATCCCATTTTTATTCATTCTAACTCCCACTCCTATAGATCCTGTACCTCTTCACAGCATCAATCTGGTAGAGTTTATTTACTGCTCTGACTTCTGCATTTTCTCCCCTCATAGTCACTTTGTTCTTCAAAATCTTATCATTTCCATCTGGTTAGAAATTCCTTGAAGGCAGAGACCAGCACACAGCACATAAAAGTTACTTGGAAATTTTGAATGCAATATGGAATTAGATATATGGATGGATGGATGGAAGGATGCATGGAAGGATGGACAGACAGATGAAGAGAGCGTGACACCCTCATTTAAGAAAAATTTGAAATACCAGAAAAGATTGTTTGTAGTCATCAGCAAGGACCCCCCAAAGTGTAACCTTCAGCCTCACAGGAGGCTGCATAAGTAGGATGTAACTTCAGGCTAGGTGGCTGAGACAGACTTTGTAGGAGGTGAAAAATAGAGGCAGTCAGCTGACAACACTCCACATAGTTGGACAACATGTCCTACCTTGAAGAGGCACTGGGAGGTGCAGCTCATGTCTTCCACACTAATCAACTTTTTTTTAATTGTGAAAGAAAACACATAACACTGATTTACCCTCAACAATTTTCAAGCATACAGTATAGTATTGTTAACTCTGTGCACAGTATTGTACAACAGATCTCTAGAACTTTTTCATCTTGCATGACCCAAACTCTATACCCATTGAACAACTGTTTCCCTTTCCCCCATACCCTAGCAATCAGCATTCTACTTTGTTTCAATGAGTTTATTTTAGATATCTTAAAGAAGTGCAATCATGCATTATTTGTCTTTCTGTGATTGAGTTTTTTACTTAGTATAATGTTTGCAAGTTTCGTCCATCATGTAGCATATGTCAGGAATTATTTTTTTTCAGGCTGAGTAACACTCTATTGTATTTATATACCACATTTTCTTTATACATTCATCCATCAATGCACTTTTGGGTTGCTTCCACATCTTATCTGTTATGGATAATGCTGCATGAATATGGGTGAACAAATATCCCTTCAGAATTCTGTTTTTAATCCTCTTGGATATATACCGAGAAGTGGGATCATATGGTAGTTTTATTTTTTGAGGAAACTCCATACTCTTTTCCATAGTGGCTACACCATTTTACAATCCCTCCAACAGTGCACAATTCCAATTTCTCCACGTCCTCAATGAAACTTCTTCTTTTAAACCAGTGGCAATACTGATGGGTGTACGGTGATATCTCATTGTGGTTTTGATTTGCATTTCCCTAGTGATTAGTGATGTTCAACATTTTTTCATTTTTTTTTGGCCATTTGTTTATCCTTTTTGGAGAAACATCTATTAAATTTTTTTGGCAATTTTTAAATCAGATTATTTGGTTTTCTGTTGTTGATTTGCAGAAGTTTTGAAAATATATTCTGGATATTAACACCTTATCTGGTAGATGGTCTGTGAATACTTTCTCCCATTTTTTAGGCTGACTTTTCACTCTGTTGATTACTTCATTTGCTGTGCAAAAATTATGAATTTTGATGTAGTCCCATTTGTCTGTTTTTGCTTTTGTTGTCTGTACTTTTTGGAGTAATATCTCAGAAACCATTGCACACTCCAATGCCATGAAGGTTTTCTCCTATTTTTCTTCAAGGAGTTTTATAGTTTCAAATCTTACATTCAATTCTTAAGGTCTTCAGTTGATTTAGAGTTCATTTTTTTATACGTGTAAGATAAAACCCTTCATTTTTTTTGCATGTTTACCCAGTTTTCCCAACACCATTTGTTGAAAAGACTATCCTTTCCCAATTGTTTAGTCAATGGCAGCATTCTCAAAGCTCGCTTGATATAAGGGTTGCTTTCTGAGCTGTCTTTTCTGTTCCTTTGGTCTATTTATCTATCTATATGCCAGTATTATACTGGTTTGATTACTGTAGCTTTGTACAATATGTTTTGGAATCAGGAAGTAGGAGGCCTCCAGCTTTGTTCTTTCTCAAGATTCTTTTGGCTATTTGGGATCCTTTGAGATTTCATATAAATTTTAGGATTTTTTTTTCTATTTCTGCACAAAGTATCAATGAACTTTGTTTTTATTGACAATTTTTTTAGAGCAGTTTTAGCTTCACAGCAAAATTAAGAGGATGATACAGAGGTTTCCCATATATCCCCTGCCTCCAAACATGTATACCCTCCCCTATTATCAAAATCTCTTACCAAAGGATACATTTGTTATAATTGATAGACCTATGATGATACACCATAATCACCCAAAGTCCATAGTTTATCTTATTTACTTGGTGTTATACATTCTGTGAGCTTGGACAAATATATGACACGTATCCATCAAATCCTGACTAATACATTACCTCTCTAATGTGAAATGCCCCAAATTATAGAAAAAATAATTATAGATAATCAATGACTATAGAATTTAAAGCATGTTTGATGGGGAAGCGATATACAGTAGAGATATGGGGTGCCAGTAATGTTCTATTTCCTGACAGGAGTTGTGGATACGGGAGGGTTTATTTGACAATATGATTTGTTAAAATGTTTTGAGTCATTTTCTCTATGTTGTTTCAAGGAAAAAAACTTTTAAAAATAAGCAAAAAAAAATTCAACAGACGGACAGTAAACCAAGATGTCCTTAATTCATACTCCTCTGTAGTAGAAAATTAAAATTAGTATGGTTTCCACTAAGTATAAATTTGGAAGTGATTGGAAATTTCTTTGCCAATGTGAAATTATTTCTGGGAGTTTAGAATTGGGATTTTAGCATAAATATATCCCTACATTATTCCTAAACCAAGATTATAATCAAAAGCCATAGACAAAACACATAGACATTAGGTTTATAGCTAATCTCAGTGGTCAATGGAGGAAGACCCCAATAGGCCCTACCTGATGTATCCGAACAAAGCTGTCTCTTTTTTTTTTTTACTAATAATGGATCAACAAAACCAAGTAACACATCTGGAGGAATTTGAAATGCAGAATGAACAAACCTAGAAGCCAGGATATGTTTAAAAGCAAATATAAATATTCAATACATTCTGGGTTTGCACTATGAATGAATGGAGTTTCCAAAAGATGAAAACATCCCAGAGTATTGCTCTTCTTAATCCTTAAGCCAGCTCTGAATAACTCAAAAGTTGCTTCTAGCTATGGGGTAGTGTTCCTTAGATGCACTTAACTCACTTCACATATTTTAAAAATGTATTTTTAATCCACATATCGTAGAATGGCACATAAGAACCAGGTATGGCTTTGTTTACTTTTTGTCTTCTAATATTTTAAGCATTGAAATATAGTTGATTTCCAATACTGTGTTAGTTTTAGGTGTACAACAAAGTGATTCAGTTATACATATATACTTTTTTTCAGATTATTTTCCATTATAGGTTATTACAAGATATTGAATATAGTTCCCTGTGCTATACAGTAAATCCTTTTGCTTATCTATTTTAGATATAGTAGTATGTATCTGTTGATCCCGAACTCCTAATTTATATATCCCCCTCCCCATTCCCCGTTGGTAACCATAAGATTGTTTCCTACGTCTGTGAGTCTGTTTATGATTTGTAAACAAGTTCATTTGTATTTTTTAGATTCCGCATGTAAGTGATATCATATTTGTCTTCCTCTGTCTGAATTATTTCTCTCTTTATGATAACCTCTAGGTTCATCCATATTGCTGCAAATGGCCATATTTCATTCTTTTTTATGGCTGAGTAATATTCCACTACAGACACAGACACAGACACACACACAGACACACACACACACACACACACACACACACACACACACACACACACGTATATGCCACATTTTCTTTACCCATTCATCTGTTGATAGATACTTAGGTTGCTTCCATATCTTGGCTATTGTAAACAGTGCTGCTATGAACATTGGGGTGCATATATCTTTTTGAATTAGAGTTTTCATCTTTTCTGGATATATGCCCAGGAGTGGGATTGCTGGATCATATGGTAACTCTACTTTTAGCTTTTTAAGGAACATTCATACTGGTTTCCATAATGGTTGTACCAATTTACATTCCCACCAGCAGTGTAGGAGGGTTCCCTTTTCTCCACACTTTCCCCAGCATTTATTATTTGTAGACTTTTTGATGATAGCCATTCTGACCCGTGTGAGGTGACACCTCACTATAGTTTTGATTTGCATTTCTCTAATAATTAGCAATGTTGAGCATCTTTCATGTGCCTGTTGGCCATTTGTATGCCTTCTTTGGAGAAATGTCTTTTTAGGTCTTCTGCCCATTTTTGATTGGGTTGTTTTTTGTTATTGAGCTGTATGAGCTGTTTGTATATTTTGGAAATAAACCCTTTGCTGGTCACATCGTTTACAAATATTTTCTCCCAGTCCGTAGGTTGTTTTTTCATTTGGTTGATGGTTTCCTTTGCTGTGCAAAAGCTTATAAGTTTGATTAGGTCCCATTTGTTTATTTTTGCTTTTATTTCTTTGCCTTGGGAGACTGACCTAAGAAAATAATGCTGTGATTTATGTCCTAGAACGTTTTACCTATGTTCTCTTCTAGGAGTTTTACGGCATAGTGTCTTATACTTAAGTTTTTAAACCATTTTAAGTTTATTTCTGTATATGATGTGAGGGAGTGTTCTAACTTCATTGATTTACATGAGGCTGTCCAGCTTTCCCAATATCACTTGCTGAAGAGACTTTTTCTCCATTGTATATTCTTGCCACCTCTGTTGAAGATAAACTGACTATGGGCATGTAGGTTTATTTCTGGGCTCTCCATTCTGTTCCATTGATCTATATGTCTGTTTTTGTGCGAATACCACATTGTTTTGATTACTGTGTAGTATCCTCTGAAGTCTTGGGAGGTTATGCCTCCAGCTTAGTTCTTTTTCCTCAGGATTGTTTTGGCAATTCTGGGTCTTTTATGGTTCCATATGAATTTTAGGAGTATTTGTTCTAGTTCTATGAAAAATGTCATGGGTAATTTGATAAAATCACATTAAATCTGTAGATTGCTTTTGGTATTATGGCCATTGTAACAATATTAATTCTTCCAATCCAAGAGCATGGGATATCTTTCCATTTCTTTGAATCAATTTCCTTTATCAATGTTTTATAGTTCTCAGTGTATAAGTCTTTCACCTCCTTGGTTAGGTTTATTGCTATCCTAAGTTGTTTTTTTGGTCAATCTTAAATGGATTATTTTACTTTCTCTTAAATGGATTATTTTACTTTCTCTTTTTGATATTTCACTGTTAGTGTAAAGAAATGCTACAGATTTCTGTATATTAATCTTGTATTCTGCTGTGTTGCTGAATTCATTTATTAGTTCTAATAGTTTTTGTGTGGAGTCTTTAGGGTTTTCTATATAAAGTACCCTGTCATCTGCATGCAATGACAATTTTACCTCTTCCCTTCCAATTTGGATGTCTTTTATTTCTTTTTCTTGTCTGACTTCTGTGGCTAGGACATGTAATACTATGTTGAATAGAAGTGTTGAAAGTGAGCATCCTTGTCTGTTCCAGAATTTGGTCAGAAGACTTTCAGCTTTTCAACTTTGAGTATTATATTAGCTGTGAGTTTGTCATAAATGGCTTATATTCTGTTGAGATATACTCCTTATATACCCACTTTGGTAAGTTTTTAACCATGAATTGATGTTGATTTTTATCAAATAGTTTGTCTGCATCTAGTGAGATGATCATGTGGTTTCTGTCTTTTCTTTTGTTGATGTGGTGTATCACATTAATTGATTTGCATATGTTGAACCATCCTTGTGACTCTGGGATGAAGCCAACTTGATCATGCTTTATGATCCTTTTTATGTGTTATTGGATTTGGTTTGCGAATATTTTGTTGAGGATTTCTGCATCTGTATTTATCAAAGATATTGGCCTGTAATTTCCTTTTTTTGTAATGTCTTTGTCTGGTTTGGTATTAGGGCGATGGTGGCTTTATAGAATGATTATGGGAATGTTCCCTCCTCTTCAATCTTTTGAAATAGTTTGAGAAGGACAGGTATAAGTTTTTCTTTGTATGTTTGGTAGAATTCCCCAGTGCAGCCATAGACTCCCAGACTTTTGTTTGTAGGGAGTTTTTTAAATTACAGATTCTATTTCACTTCTAGTGATCAGTCTGTTCAAATTATTTGTTTCTTCTTGACTCAGTTTTGGCAGACTTTATGTTTCTAGAAACTTGTGCATTTCTTCTAGGTTGTTCATTTTGTCCAGTTATTGGATTTCTGGGGTATCAGTTATTATTTCTCCTTTTTAATTTCTTATTTTGTTTATTTGGTTCCTCTTTCCTTCTTGGTGAGCTTGGGTAGAGGTCTGTCAATTTTATTTATCCCTTAAAAAAAACAACTCTTGGATTTATTGATTTTTCTATTGTTTTTATCTCTTATTTATTTCTTCTCTGATCTTTGTTATTTCCTTCCTTCTGCTGAATTTGGGTTTTGTTTGTTCTTATTTTTCTAATTATTTTAGGTGGCAGGTTAGGTTATTTATTTGAAATTTTTCTTGTTTTTTGAAGAAGGCCTGTATTGCTATGGACTTCCCTCTTAGAACTGGTTTTGCTGTGTTCCATAGATTTTGTGAGGTTGTGTTTTCAATGTCATTTGTCTCCAGATATTTTCTGATTTCCTCATTGACCCATTTATTTTATAGTAGCATGTTGTTTAGTCTCCCATAATCTTTTTCTCGTTTTTCTTTCTGTGGTTGATTTCTAGTTTCATACCATTGTGGTCAGAAAAGATGCTTGAAATAATTTGTATGCTCTTAAATTTGTAAAGGCTTGTTTTATGTCCTACTATGTGGTCTATCCTAAAGAATATTCCATGCATGTTTGAAAAGAAGGTGTATTCTGGGGTTTTTGGAATATAGTATCCTGTAGATATCAATTAAGACCAACTGTGTATTGTGTCATTTAGGATCTCTGTTGCTTTATTGATCTGTCGGCAAAATCTGTCCATTGATGTCAGTGGGGTGTTAAAGTCTCCTACTATTATTTTCTTCCTGCCAATTTCTCTCTTTGTGTCTGTTAGCATTTGCTTTATGTATTTAGTTGCTCCTATATTGGGTGCATATATGTTAACAAGTATAATATTATCTTCTTGTATTGATCCCTTTATCATTATATACTATCCTTCTTTGTCTTTATGGATCTCTTCCTTTGTGGACTTTGTTTTAAAGTCTATTTTGTCTGATATGAGTATTGCTGCCCCTGCTTTCTTGTCATTTCCATTTGCATGAAATATCTTTTTCTATCCACTCACTTTCGATCAGTGTGTCACTTCTGCCCTACAGTGGGTCTCTTGTAGACAGCATATTGTAGGTTCTTATTTTTTATCCAATCTGCCACTCTCTTTTTATCAGAACATTTAGTCCATTGAATTTAAAGTAACTATTGATAAGTATGTATTTACTGCCACTTTAAATCTTGTTTTCCAGGTGATTTTGTAGTTTGTTCCTTTCTTCTTTTGTTTTTTTCTTTTGTGGTTTGATGGTTTTCTTTTCTATCAATATTATGCTTGCATTCCTTTCTTTTTTGTTTCTGTGAATCTATTTTATGTTTTTGATTTGTGATTACCCTGATTTTCAAGTCTGTTAACCCATAACTATATCTACTTGCTTTAAACTGGTAATCATATAAGTTCCAACACATTCTAAAACATCTACATTTTTTACACTCCCCCCTAACATTTTGTGATTTTGCTGTCCTATTTCACATCGTTATGTTTATCCTTTTGCTGTTCATTGTAGTTATAATTCCTTTTACAAAAATTTTTTGATTTTGTTTTTAAATCCACACACTGGCTTATTAAAGTGATCTTCATTTTTTAATATATTTGCCTTTACTATTGTGTCTTTCCCTTTCCTATAGATTTCTGCTTCCTTACTATTTAGAGAAGACCTTTCAATATTTCTTTTAGGATAGGTTTAGTATTTCTGCATCCTTTTAGTTTTTGCTTATCTGAGAAATTCGTATTCTCTCTTACTACTCTTAATGATCATATTTCTTGGTAGAGTATCCTACGTGGCAGTTTCTTCTCTTTCAGGACTTTGAATATATCATGCCACTCCTTTCTGGCCTACAAAATTTCTGTAGAGAAACCAGCTGATAGCCTTATGGGGGTTCCCTTGTAACTGACTCTTCTCTTGCCATCTTCAGAATCCTCTCTTTATCTTTAACTTTTGCCATTTTAATTTTGATATGTCTTGGTGTGGGTGTGTTTTGAGTTCATTTTGTTTGGGACCCTCTGTGCTTTCTGTACCTGGATATCTGTTTCCTTCCTTAGGTTTAGGAAGGTTTCTGCCATAATTTCTTCAAGTACATTTTCAATCCCCCTTTCTCTTTGTTCTTCTGGGATCCCTATTATGCATAGGTTGGCACGCTTAATACTATCCCATAGATCTCATATGTTGCTTTCATTTTTAAAAAATCTGTCTTTCTGTCTGTTCTGATTGGGTGATTCCCATTATTCTATCTTCCAGATGAGTTATTCATTCTTCTTCATTACTTAATTTCCTATTCATTGCCTTTAGCTTGGTTTTTAATCTCTGCAATTGACTTGACTAATTTTGATTGGTTCCTCTTTATGGTTTCTAGTTCCTTGTTCCAGTGATCTGCATTTTTCTTTCTTTCTTTTTTTTTTTTGCCATGCTGCATGGCTTGTGGGATCTTAGTTCCCCGACCAGGGATTTAACATGGGCCCCGGCAGTGAGAGCGCTGAATACAAGTCCCAACCACTGGACCGCCAGGGAATTCCCTGATCTGCGTTGCTATCAAGAGTTTTTCTTAATCCCTTTAGCATTTTTATTACCTCCTTTTTGAACTCAGAGTATGGTATACTGGAGAGGTCTGTTTCATTGTTTGTTCTTTCAGGGTACTTCTCTTGTTCTTTTAATTGGGAGTAGTTCCTCTGCTTTTTCATTTTATTGAACTTTCTCTGACTCTATGAATTGAGGAGAAACAATTATCTACGATGGTCTTGAAGGGCTGTTTTTATGTGGGAGCATCCCTGTGTAGACTGTGTGAGTCCAATATTTTTGGTGAGAGGGTTGTTTTTGGTATGGATGCCTGCCATGTCTTTCCTCAGAGTGTGCTGGCCATTGTCCCCTTGATAGGGGGTGTGTTTGGCTTTTGTGGTATCTGCACTGGATGTTGGGCAGGGCATCCTCTTTGGTCTGTGGCTGTCAGAGTCTTATTGGGGGCAGGGTCTGCTCCCCAGTTTTTGAAGTAGAAGCCCCCAGATCTACTTCTAAGCTGTGGTGTGAGGTAGGCAGGACCACAGTGCTCCTGTTGGGAAAGGAGCCACTGTGTATTCCTTCCCAGGAGCTGTCCACTGGGGACATGTGATTCTGTGATATCATCCACCACCCAGTGTGTGTGTCCACAAGGTCTGCTGCTGCTGGCACCGCCCCTGGACCTGCCCACACTGTGGGAGCCCTGATAATTGGCTTAGCTGTCAGTTCCACTTCCAGTGTATATGGGCACCCAAAGCCCACCACTGCCACAGCTGCACCTCATTGGGAGCATGCTGAGAATGGCACTTCTGTGGCAGACCCGCACTCTATCTGGTGTGCACCAGCAATGGTGGCCCAGACCACACACTAGGCTGTTCAGGTTGTCTCCATGCAGCCAAACCGAGTCCTCTCCACAGATCTGTCCTCTGAAGCCTGAGGTTCAGCACTCAGCTGCTGTGTGCACCAGCAGGCACATGTCTTGGCCTGGGAAGAGTGACAACGATGTGGCAGCCATCAGTGCTGATCCCTCTCTATCCCACCTGCCAGCAAGCTAGCACCTGCACATTCCTCTCGAGCAAAGCCCAGGCCACTCCATTTCCCTATCTGTTCCAGCAGACCTCCTAGCCAGCAAAGGGGGTCCCAGGGTGATGGAACCTTTCCTCTTTTGGAGCTCCCTCCAGGGGCACAGGTCCCATCCTGATACCTTTTTTTTCTTCTTTTTCCTTTTGTCCTACCCAGTTATGTGGGCATCTTTCTTGTAGCTTTGGTTGTATAAGAGATCTTCTGCCAGCTTTCAGTTGGTATTCTGTGAGAATTGTTCCACATGTAGATGTATTTTTGATGTGTTTGTGGGGGGAGATGAGCTCCACCTCCTTATACTCTGCCATCTTGACCTCCTCCCCAGGAACTAGATATTACTTTACCTACATTACAGTTACTATGCTGTTGCCCACCTGAGTGCATTCCAAGTGGTTTAAATCTGGGTCTGATTCATTTTCTGCTGGTCTGCTCTATGTGATGCAGGCTCCTCCTCTTTCAAAAACAGTAAAGTATCTAGAAGAGGAATGCTTAAAATACTTTAATAAATACTAGAATCCAACCCAATATACCCATATGCACCCTGCAGAAATACCATGGTATGCACTGACATTTTTTTTTTTTTTTGCGATACGCGGGCCTCTCACTGTTGTGGCCTCTCCCGTTGCGGAGCACAGGCTCCGGACGCGCAGGCTCAGCGGCCATGGCTCACGGGCCCAGCCGCTCCGCGGCATGTGGGATCTTCCCAGACCGGGGAACGAACCCGCGTCCCCTGCATTGGCAGGCGGACTCTCAACCACTGCGCCACCAGGGAAGCCCTGACATTTTTTTTAATAGCATAATTTCCATTTGAGTGGCAATGCCTTATCATATTAATGAGACAAGCATAAGAAGGTTTATTATGCATCCAGAAGTTTTATGATTCTATAACAAGGATGACAAAATGTCTGCCATATAAGAAAACAGTAAATATAATTAAGAGCTTTACATTCTCAGTTTTAACGTCAGATTTACATATTTTAAAATATACTTCTCATTAACATAATATTCTACACTTTTATGATAAAGACTTTTAAGCACTGCTTTAACTTTAAAACCAGAACAGAATACTTAATTATCATATCAACAAATGAAGTCTAAATTATAATTTAATTATTTATCATTTAAACTCCCTATTAACATATTAAAATATATGTGCAAAGTTCCATTTACATGTGTTTTAAAGTCAGAAAAAAATTTATATAATCCAGTACCTTAACACCAGCAACTCCAAAATGAACAAGATTGTGTCATATATTTTTTTAAGAAAAAGTCCAAGAATTCTGCTAAAATATATCTCACCCATGAATAGGGAAAGCACTAATGACATTAGTTTAGAGTGGGTAATTAAATTAGGCACAACCCAAGAGCTGTGTGGCAAGAAATTCATAGAGGAGACATTTCAGTGACACCTTTGCTGTTAATGACACTGAAGCTACTGCACACCAGCCAACTGCGAATGTGCAGGGCCACTGCTCCTGATGGCATTAGAAATATAACTACTATGTCTCTGGAAACATGATCATGTATCATATGGAAAAGGGTCATATTCAAAATAGTTAGCTTCTAATGCTAATAAATCCTCCAATGTAAAAGGGAACTATAGAAAAATAGATAAATAGCATAGGACCCCGAAGAATCCTGACTATGCCAGGTATTAAGCCTTTGGTTACTAGGTCTTGAGTAGGTATGAAGTCCAGAGGGAGTGGGTAGACAGCCCAGGCATAAGGTGTGGGCACTAAGGACAGAGGCTAGTTACCGCCTAACAAAGAAGTATGTCAACATTTTATCCACTGGCAAATATATATACCATTTTGTGTCAGTTGAAAACCATCCCTGAGTTTAGTTCACTGTCATCTACCAAACATTGCCTATATGATTCTTACTGTGCATCTCTAATTGGTCCCTCATTTGGAACATAATCCACTAAAACACTGAAGCCTTACTATATAAGTAATGGATTTTCACAACTCAAAAATAATTTTATACAAGTTTCTTAGTAAACTGGTCATGTAAAAGCAGTAAAAAATCTGGTTGATAAAGTTGGTTCTCATAGTGGTGCAGGTTACCAACGCTGAAAGTACTATACATGTAAACCAAATTTAACAATTAAATAAACAGATGGAAAATGATGGATACAGGTCTCTCATTGTTGGACTGAGAGGTTACAGAAAAGCAATGGGGAAAGGTTAGAATGACTCGTGGTACTGGATTAGAATTGAAGATACCAGAAAGAACTCATGTTTTAGCTTAATACAGATATGGATGGATACATACACAAGTACTTATAGGGATGTATATGTGTAGGGGTTCGTATACACACACATATTTCCTTGCTCCATCAGCTGAGAGGGCCTAGAAGCATTGACACACCAGTTGCAATAAGCACACCTGGCACCCATTCTCCAAAAAATAAAAACATTCTCAAAAAAAAGGAACCAGGACTCCTTGGAGAAATGGCCAACTCTAGGCTTGGGACAAGAAATATACACAGTGACTGTGGACCATACTGCAGTGATAGAAATTATAGAAATTCTCAGAAACAAACACGAAGATAAGGATGTGTCAAAGGGACAAAGGAATCAAAAAAATAAAGAGTTCTCAATAGACAAAGCTGGAACAATTTGAGCAAGAAAATACAGAAAGCAGTATAAAATTATAATCCAATGTATAAAATAAATATCCAAGAGTCCACAGTCAATGGACTATGGTCAGATAAATAAAGATCACAGTCAATGGTCAAATAAATAAGTAAACTAAAGAAAATAGACAAATCTCCTTTGCAGAACAATTTCAAATAATTTATGTGAATACTCAGGGCTCTCAAAGAGGTAGCACTTAAATCCCACTCCTTAACTGGAGGCAGAGTGTAATGACTTCATTCCAAAGAGTACAGTATAGAAAGTGAGGAAAAGTAACTCTGGTGGAGAAACCTGATAAACAATATCTCAGGTAAGTGATCAATGTTAACACTGAGTCCTGCTGATAGCATGTTCCCTTGATATGATGGGATGATAATGGTATTTTACCTCAGTGGTCTTCTACACCAAAATCTATAACTCAAGTTTAATCATGAGAAACACATTAGACAAAACCAAATTGAGGAATACTGTACAAAAGAGCTGACAAGTACTCCTCAAAACTGTCAAGGTCATCTCATCTAAAACAAGGTAAATCTGAGAAACTGTCATAACCAAGTGGAGTCTAAAGAGACATGATAACTAAATGTAATGTGGGATCCCAGTGAGGATCCTCAAAGAGTAAAATAACATTAGGGAAATATCTGAGGAAATCTCGACAAAGTAGAAACTTTAGTTAGCAATAATGTATCCATATACATTTATTAGTCATGACAAATGTACCATACTAATGTAATATGCTAACAATAGAGGAAACTAGGTGTGAGGGATATAGGAACTCTCTGTACTATTTCTAAAACTTTTCTGCACATCTAAAGCTATTATAAAATTTTATTAAGATAAAAATGTCAGAAGGAGGCAAAATGTTGTACTAGATATAATAACGTGATTTCAAATCTAGCTTCGCTCATCTAAGAGCTGGTTGAAAGTATAAGAGGTAAATAGTCTAATAATGTTTCTGTTTTCTCTGTAATTTGGGGACTATATGCTTTACAACGTGGAGTTATTTGAAGGGTAAAGTTAAGTAATACTTGCTTTTGTATTTCATTAGTTTATATACAAAGACAGAATTATGAGTAGCAGAAACAAAATCTACTCTAATGTAATAAAGATATGTATCAAGCCTAAAGAGTCCCAGAGCAACATCATTTCTAGTATTAATGTCATTTTCTGCCAAAATGTTTAATCTAATCCCTCCTGATGGCATTTTCCCTTATCCAGTCTTTCTAGGTCCCCAAGCTTCACTAACTTTACTGAGAACCTGAATCACCCAGGGATATTTTTAAAATACAGATGCTGTTGATTCCTTAGATCTGGAGTAGGACCTGAAATTCTCTTTCAAAAACAAGCTCAAAGTCTCTCCTCAAACTAGCGACCTCAGCAGGCAAATTTACAGGTCCCACCAAAGACTTGCTAAACCAGGAGTTCAGGAGGTGGGACTCAGAAGCTGTTTTAACAAGCCCTCCAGGTAAGTCATATGCATGATAAAGTTTGAGAACCAGTGTTCTAGAGCAAGGGTTCTCAACTTTGGCTTTCCATTAGAAAAATCTGGGAAGCAGTTAAAACTTTCAGCACTCTCGGTCACCCTTCAGATCATTAATATCAGCATTTTGGGGTAGCAAGAAGACATTTGTAGGTTTTTTTTTGTTTTTTTTTTTTTGCAGTACATGGGCCTCTCACTGTTGCGGCCTCTCCCATTGCAGAGCACAGGTTCCGGACACGCAGGCTCAGCGGCCATGGCTCATGGGCCCAGCCGCTCCGCGGCATGTGGGATCTTCCCAGACTGGGGCACGAACCCACGTCCCCTGCATCGGCAGGCGGACTCTTAACCACTGCGCCACCAGGGAAGCCCGACATTTGTAGTTTTAAAATTCCCCAGGCGATTCCAATGTCCAGCCAAGCCAAAGTTGAGACCATTTCTTTAGAATGGGAAAACAGTTATTATCTGAACAACCATCCCATATATATGTTTTTTATTATCTAGTCAAATAATCCAGAATTCTATCATTTACTTTAAATTTTATTTTCCAATAACTTATTTAGTTCTCTTAAAAAACACCTCAAATTTTTCTTTTGGTCTACATTTACTCACTCGAAACCTGGGTACTAAAATGTAGGGATTATATAAGCTGTTTTCAATATAATGAATATATCTTAAAAGTCTGTGGGATGAAGAATATAATGAGTTGTAAACCTTCGTGTTCTTACCTCCCCTCTGCTAATTATGAACACTTGACTTGTGCTTGCATTTTAACATGGAGGCACTCCTAATTCAGGTTACCCTCATGGTACCTGAAACATGCAGCTGAAATCAACTCTTGACTTTTCAAAATTGTGAAAACACCCTAGGTTTGGGGTTAATTATCAGAAACTATTATGCTTTCTTTGGAATTTTCAGAATTCTGCTAAAAATAATCACCCAGAGATATTACTTGAGTCCTTTGTAAGGTCTAACCAAAGTACCAGTCAGGCAGTGAACTTATTATAAAATAGGAGGAGGCAGAAAGACTTCATTCTGATTATTACATGCTCCTTCAGGATATAATGTTTCCTTCCCTTGTCTTTAGTGGAAACCACAGTGCAAAATCGGGGATTTCAACACTCTGGCATCTGTTAAACCATGTGATCTTGGTGCATTCCCAAATCAGATACATTTTTCCAACATAAAAACAAACAAATTCTGAAACACAATGTAAATGATTTGGAGGTTATCCAAAGCACTCCTCACTCCCCATGAATTGCATTCCTGCCTCTGCCCCTTCTTCCCTTCCTGCCCAAACTCTCTGTCCCTATGACAGTGTCTCTTATAATCCAGGGTGGACCCAATAATACTCTCAATAGTAAAAAGCCCATATCTCTATAGTAGCCATTGAGATCATTCTGGAAAGCTGAAATCCTAATTCTATTACTAATGACAATATTAGAACATTGACTCAGTTATTACAACTAGCCAGGGACTGTTTAATAGCACTTTTAAAGGAATTCTCATTAAATTTCACAATAGCCAATTGCTTAAATATATCCGCAGGATGCCTTATCTGTCTGCCACACAGAGCTATCCCTTACTCTCTTTCTCCTTGAACTCACTTATTTTCCTTTTTAGACTGTTATATCATATTATCTACCTATTTATTTGTTGTTGTTTTCTCTGTTATAGCCACTGGAACAGAAGCTCCATGAGGGCAGGGGCTCCTCTCTCTTGTTTATTGCCCTGACTTCAGTGCCAAAAAAACCAGCCAGGTCTATAGCAGTCAAGAATTAAAGATAGAAGGATGAAAGACGAGTATGAAAACTAGACCAAGAGAAACTGGAACTGAATAGGAAGTTACAAGAATGCACAGACTCGACATTGTTCACTTCATGCCATAGAAATTCAAACCAAGAAAAAGGAAATTAAAAAATTAAATGAATAAAGTATATATTTAAAGGATAAATAGCTGATTCAACTAGGCTCAAGCAACAACTTGAGAATATAGTAACACTTTGCCAAGAACATGAAGATCCACACCTAGACTGAAAGGCCTAGAAAACCAGTACCACATCATGAGGCAGGAAAAATAAGATTTTTTAGAAGCAATTGGGTGAACCTTCAGACAGTCCAAAATCCCAAGCCAAAAAACCACAAAGATACCCATCAGCAATAAAAGCTGACCCTGCAGGAATTCTCAGAGATAGAAGCATGCATGGCTTACAGAAGCAGAAGATTTCCTGAAAGCTTAATGACAAAGAGGAAGAGATGGAAGTGGCCATGTCGAAAAGTAACTCCATGGAACAGGAAATCTCTGAAACCAAGATGTTCAGGAAAGACCTGGAAGCTCAGCTTGAGGATACTTTTGTTGAGGCTTCACAGGAACACAAGCCTCATGAAAGCAGAGAGAACCTCTCTAAACAAACAGAAAGTGAGCTTGAGGTCCCCCTAACGAGCCAAGGAGGTTAAATTCCAGGTTCCACTTTCAGAATACCAGCAAGAGATTTCTGAAATAAAATCTGAACTCGAGGAGAAAGTCTTGTTTTATATAAAGGAATGTGTTGGACATGAAATGTTCTATGTCTTAGAAGCCAAAAAAAAAAAAAAAAAACCCCACAAAAACCAAACAAGCAAAAAACGCAAAAAAAACAAGGTGTGTGATTCAGAGAGCCATCAGCTCATCCTGCAGAAAAAAAAAAAAAATTAAAAGAGAAATAAGAAAAGTAAAAACAAGAATGTCATAATGAAATGGAAGAGGCAGAAGACACGGTGAAAGATGTATTTTTGAAAAAGAAAGTGCAATGAGGTGCGAAGAAAACAAGAAATTACTGGTGAAAATGAAAGGCTTTGACCTGTTGCGGATAACCTAAGAGCTCAAAATACACAATATGAAGTTGAGGTTATGGATTTGGCAGCTACGAGTAGGCAGCCTGCTGGGAAGCTTAGATTGCAGAAAACATGAATTGGATCAGCAATGAGAAAGATGTCCAGCAGTATTTTGAAGCTCTTGTTTCTAAAATGACCAAAGAGTTTGAAACCGAAAAGGTCTAGTTTGGCACCATGAATGCTGGATCCACTTTGGAAAGGCCATCATAGTAAGAAGCTGAGCATGTCTGCAGGCCTTTCAGCCTGCTTTTGAGGTAAGCAACCAGGCCAAGGAACTTGTTCAAAATTAACTGAGAAACTTTTAAATACAAACCTCTCTTCTGGAAGCAAACTAAAGGATTCTGAAGCAACAAGGAGAGAATTATTAGATGATATGGAAATTTTGAATAAAACGAGATAAATTTAGAATAAATACAGAACTCAAAACTCTAGATTCTTGTGATTCTATTTTTAACTATTTCAACACTGCATCTCCTGTACTGATTTGAAACTTAGAACTAGCTGAGCTAGTAAGAAACACAAACTCCAAACCCGGAAGTGTCCCCATCAATTTTCATGCCCATAAGCCCAGAACAGCAAGACATGTCTCGGCTGCAGCAAAGGCCAGCTGCTGTGCCACTGTCACCACACAGGCCGTCTTACTGGTTGAACCAAAGCCAAAAGGTCACTGATTTAGCATCAAGTTGTTTTCCAGTCCTACTTGCTGTAGCCATTGCACCGCACTCATGGTTGGACTAATTTAACAAGGCTATTGCTTGGAGGTGTGTATCCCACAAAGACAGTGCTCCCAAGGTCTGTACAACCTCTAGGCAGTCCCAGGGGCCTCTTAAAGTGGATGTGCAGAAAGGCCTACGAACACCCTACAAAGTTTACCTTAAGGTGCAAAACATACCAGTGTGGAGAAAGGATGACAAAGATTTATGTATTGGTATATAACTGTCTACTCTTTGTATGATTTGCCTGAAGGAAAACCCACCCAGCCTGGAGTTATTGTGAGCCAATCTTGTATCTTACAGGTGAGGATTTTTTTGATGAGCTTTATCCTCGCTCTAGCTGTTATACATGATCCGAGCTGATATTCCTTGTATATTCAGGGTGACAGCTTCTCTCTTAAGTACAACTTAAAGACTAGTTATTTACTAATTCTAACAGAAAATGAGAAAGAAAAGAGGAAATTGGCTAGGTTTGTAGGACTCCAATCTATCCTACATAAAAACAGACTGAAAAATCATGTTGTGCATATTCCACTAGAAGCCTATGACAGGATACTGTCTCTTATTAAAGCAATTCTGACACCTGTTATGGAAAATCATCTAAGATTGCAGTTGGTTTAAAGCTAAGTGTGTACATAATAGAGATTACCTGTGATGTGATCATTCAAGCTACTGTTTGTAAGAAAGTGTACCATACTGAACTTCCTCTCCCCAAAAAGAAAACTACAACGCTTTTCTGTTATTGGAATAGCTTTGTTGCTAGGACTGTTGACTTTTAAAAAATGCACAACGTGAGAGCTGTGAGTTGAGTTTTATTTGGGGCAAAATGAGGGCTGCAGCCCAGGAGGCAAGGGGAGGGGCCAGGATATATAGGAGTTTTGCAATAAAGAGCACGTAATTGGGAAGGTCAAACGATTACTGTTAAATAAAGAAAACCAGATATCTCAAGTTAAGGAATTTAGCGCTAGAATTTTCTATGTATGGGAAGATGCAAGGGCCTGGACTCACTGAAATCATTTCTCTGATATGCACCTTAGCTATCTAGGGCCTGTATTTTCACACCCTGAGTTTCCTCAGGGCTCACCGCAGGGAGTGGCTGCAGTCTGATGGTTGCTAGATGGCAGGTATTCTTTTCAGCCCTGAGTTTCCTCAGGGCTCACCAGCTCACGTTGAAGGGTTGCAATCATTGGTGACTCTGACATCCTTTGTTTATTGATATGGCAGGAAATATTCCATTTATCAGGACCATGCTCCATTTTATCCATACTCTTCCTTTGAGGCAGTGGAAGGGAGTTTGACATCAAGCTTCCAGAAATAAAGGGCTGACTAGACATCCTAAGTTCAACACATAGGAAGAGTTCTTCAACCTGTCTGCTTGTAGCAGTGAAATGCCTGATCTTTTGCTACAAAATCCATAGAACTAAACCTTCTCACAGACAGTTCAATGAAACTGTGGCTCCAGGAACTGTACAGTGCATGACAATGTTCAAGGAAAAACTCTGTGTTGGCTACTCTTCTGGGTTCTCTCTGTTGAGTATCCATGAAGATGGGCAATGTCTAAGCCTGGTAAATTCCAGCAGCCCCTCAGTTATGTTCCTCTCACTGTAATCTTTTGATGACATTTGTTCTGTGGAGCTCAATAACGAGGAATACCTGTTTTGCTTTAGCCATATGGGATTGCACGTAGACTCACATCAAAGGTCAAGCATGCAGGAGCTAATATGGCCCTCAAACTATAGTTACTTATAGTTACTGCTCTCTCCATGTCACAGTATACAGTGAGTGTGATATCAATACACCTTAATGATGACGTTAAGACTATGGAATGGGTCCAAATAACTCGTCTGAGAAAGATAAGACCACTAAACTCTTAATGTACCATCAAACCTCCTCAACTGTGAGCTTCCATGCTTAGCCTACTTTAACAACAAGTCCTCTGGAGATGTTAAGGGTGTCAGATACTTGCAAAAGTTCCAGAGCAAGAGAGATTACAATGTGGGTGAGCAATGCCTAGAGACCCAAAATGAGCTCCAAAACTATATCAACCTAGCCAATTTCAATTAAATGACTCACATGCGGCCTAGAGATGGAATGCAAGTCCTCATGCCTCTCATTCTGAATGTTTTGCTTCCCTCACTGGAGGAAAGGCTAGGTCCTGCTCCAGCCAATCTTTCTCAGTAGGCTCAGTCCAGAAAAAAACAAGATGTACATTTCAAGGTTCTCATTGAATGGTTCAGAGATGGGAGTGTCCACACCTCTGAGAAGCATGTCTAATCCTGACCAGGAATTTGACAAAGAGCTTCATTCATATTCCAACAAACACTCAACTCCAACCTCAGCAGCCCACTGAGGTCCACCCTTCCCTAGAAGAGCCAGCTCCCACTAGAAGGCCTGCAGCAGTTGTCCTGTGACACTTGAAGCTCCTTGATCTATGGCCCCTCATGGTCAGGTCAGTGCCAAGGCTGATGCTGAACCTTTATTATTGTTTAAGGAAATGTAGAATTGATTTGTAAATAAGAAAAGGAAGAAAATATTTATTATATTATTGTCATGATCAGTTTTAGGTCATACTGCTCAACAGTGGTAGACAAGACCCATTCTTCTGCATAGCTACGAGGCAACACTGTTACGTTTGCCCTTAAAAGGCCACCATTCAGTCTACCTCCTATTCAGAACAAACTGAGATACCTATTAGGGCTTGTGCTCAACTATGCCCACGGATGATTCCATGTCTCATTTGAAGGAAACTTTTTTATATACAATGTGGCCTCTCTGGATAATGCCTCAGACAATATAATTTTTCCTATTTTGTGAAGCTATTTTCCTGAAGTCTTAGGAGAATAAGAAAGTGTTTACTGTTCTCATGAACACCAGAATTTTGAAGACAGAGCAAAATAGAGGTTAGTCTGTGGTATTTTTATTCACTTAGCTATTGCACATTAAGCTGCAGAAGTCTTTCTAACAATTCTTTAGTCATGGGTAGAGGCCCACCAACAGTGGGCTTTATAGTCATCCCTACCTCCTAGCCCACTCTTCCGGGTCCCTTGCGTGTATTTGTCCATCCTGCATCACAATCAGGAAGTTTCACTACTCCTTGCTATTGGGAAGTCTGGCTGCATTCTCTGCTTCTCAGTCACTCCCACAGCTTCTGATTTCTGTCATAAAAATACCCATTCTTAGCCAATGAATATCCCAGGGGTCTTAGAGGACTCCTGGGGCTAGAAGGTGGCCAGAGCCCAAGGGAGCCATGAAGCAGATGATGGGACATTTCACTACCCACACTGCTCCCTGGCCGTAAATGAAGATGCCATGATTGGTAACCCAGCACTGACCATGTGGAATCATCTAACATACTCCTCTATATTGCCCCACAGCCCTTGGTCAGCAGTGATATTCTGCACATGTATTAATACCATCCCTCCATGTATTACATGTTTAGTAATCAGATTTTTTACCATATCTCATTAAAAGTTGGTAATTTACTGTGGCCAGCAGACACAGCTTGTTATCTGTGGCCTCAGGACCTCTGAGCAAGTGTGAGGACAGTGGGGTGTCATTTTCTTAAATTTGTATTTTCTTAGGATTTTTTCTGCTCTCCAACTGGTTGACATATTCTTGGCAACACTGTATAGCATGTGCACTTACCATGACTAGGCACTGAGTGTGTGGGTGCCATCAATTCTGTGCCTGAGAGTGTTCCACACCTGGCACCTGCCTGCCCTACCCGGATCTACTGGACCTTCTGTGGGTCTGGCATGTGTTTAGGATTCTAGTTTTTACTTTTTAAATGTAAATTGTGTTTTTGTAATTATTGAATCATGCAATCATTTTTAAACAACTTACCCCTCAATAAATCAGCAGACAACAGTTTAAGTTAAAGCAGTTAATTTTTTTAAGTAATCATTTATATAGATATAGATATAGATATAGATGATATAGATATAAATTGGTGGCCGCCTCATTCTTTCTCAAGCTCAGAACCATGCAATAGCTCCTCATTTCATTCATGGTAAAAAAAATCCTTAAGAGAGCCAGCCTCAAAGTCCCTACAAGGTCCAATGCTCAGTTATCTTTCTAACCTTTTCTACTTTCCTCTCTCTTTGCTCATTCCACTTATGCCACACTGGCCTCCTTATAACAACACCCTTGAAGATCTTATAACAACTGTTCCCTCTTTCTGGAAGACACTTCCACCAGATATCTAACTAACTTACTCCTTTTCTTCACATCCCTCAGTTCCCATCCTCTTAAGGGATCCTGCCTTACCACTCTACATCATACTGCCAACTACACCCACTCCCTGGCACTCCCCATTACCTTACACTGCTCCTTTTCTTTTTTCTTCTGGTGTTTATCACTTCCCACATACAAGAAAATTTATCTTTTATTATGTGTACTGTTTATTGTCTGTAACCCCTTTGCTAGACTCTAAGCTCTACAGGGCAGGGATTTTTGTTTTGGTCTCTGATGTAATCTGAGCGCTTAAAACACAGTCTGGCACACAATACACGATAAATATTTGTTGAATGAATAAATGACTCAAATATTTATCCACAATTTCAGATTAATAACTGAGAATAGTGTTACAGTAAAGAGATTTGGGTGACTGAATTGGAAACTTGCATTCAATGTTTAAAGCTGCTCTTGACTTTAGGCTGTGCTGAATTGAACACCTGGACATTCTTATTATTCAGCTCCAGTTTAAATGTTCATCACTTATCCAAAGCACCTGTCATTACAGACATAATGTAATTTCCCAAACTATACCTTTTCCCTAGTTATTTTATATTGATGACTTCATTTTTAAGGAGGCACTGAAGGCCACCTGGAGACATTCAACATGTTCACACCAATGTTATCTACAATTAGAGTAAATTATTTACTAGGACACTTTCCACAAATCTTATCTCTATATCTAGGAATCCCTGTTATCCTAGTCAAGTAGATATTTCTGGATGCATTCCCTAATTCTTGAGTCTAGTCTATTTGAGGCCTGTAGCAGAAGTCAGACAAAGTCTGGTAGGACAACTGCAGTTTTACATTTTTCAAGTTTAAAAACAAAAATAAAACCAAACCAAACAAACAAAAACCAACTGATGAGGGATACCAAACTGGCAGCTGGTGAGCTAAATATGACCCCATCATTGTTTGGCTGGCCCAAGCTTTCAGTTTTTCTTTTAATTTGAACATTCAGTCAGGGCATCTACTTTCCAATCTGCCATTTGCCCTAGGCTACATCACCCCTATTGCTTATACTAGACCTAATATTAACATCTTTGTTATCTACCTGGCCACTTAGCATTTGAATCTAGGATCTCACTTCTCTGGGAAGTTCAAGTGAACGGAATACCCTGTAACTTATAATCTGTAGCCTTCACTCTTTCAGACTTAGAAACTATACTATATTTAACATAACTCATCCTAGAATAACAAATGAAAATTTAACAAGACCAAATGTAGCGAAAACATAGCTTAGAATCCATAACACTATATATACTGTACAGTCTAGGAGTAGCCCAAGAGAATAAATTATGTTTCTGTTATTATGCAGCAGTCTGGAAGGAAGTGTAAGAAAAAATAAAGGAATTTTGAATTGTTAAAAATATTTGGCCACATTGTTTATGTATTTTCACTTGTATTTAATAATATATCAACATTTATATTAAATCTGGCTTATTCCTTCTAGATTACAAAAAACAGAATAAAGGGGCATCAGGAGACCATAAGTAAGTAATCAATAAATAAAAGCTCTAGTCCAGATCAAAGATAAATTACTCAAAAATAACCCATCATTCTCCTCTGATATACTCTTGCCATCAAAATCCCTCCTATCCTTTAGAGCCAGCCTAAGCCTGAACTCCAGCGCAACTGCTGTAACCAAGTTCCCTGTCAGATGAAGTACTCACTTCTCTTAAAATGTACTCATGGTCTTTATCAGATAACTATTCTCTAAGAAAGACAAATCTTTAAATTTTAATACCAGTATTTAGCACTCAAAATTAGTATATAATTTAGGTTATTGTGATGTAATGTGTTGCTTATTTATAATGTAAAATATCATTCAGTAATTGGCATTCAGGGCTTCCCTGGTGGCGCAGTGGTTGAGAGTCCGCCTGCCAATGCAGGGGACACGGGTTCCTGCCCCGGTCTGGGAAGATCCCACATGCCGCGGAGCGGCTGGGCCCGTGAGCCATGGCCCCTGAGCCTGCGCGTCCGGAGCCTGTGCTCCGCAACGGGAGAGGCCACAACAGTGAGAGGCCCGCGTACCGCAAAAAAAAAAATAAATAAATAATTGGCATTCAGGCAGCTGAATCTCTCCTCAATTATATTACGAACTCCTGTTAGTGAAGATAATCTCTCTTTTCTTAGTACTTTGCAGTACCAGGGACAGTACTAGTTACTGCATTATGCATGTTACTAATAACCTGTTTTCTTTGAAGTTTAACTCCTTGGTATTGAGACAAGGCAGCTTGAATTTCCAGAATCTGAGGGATGTAGATTTTCTTGGGGATATTGAAATATCCTAGAAGGCTCAGTTCTATCATGTATAAAATGAGCTTAGGCTTCCTCAACTTTGAGATATTAAAGAGGATAAAGGACTGCAAATAAACAGAGTAAAATCAGAATGGAATTCTCTTAACTTTTACTTACAAAACAAAAAAGAGCATTATGCATTTAGACTTCATATTTGGAGAAAAGGTCCATCAAGAGGTTAAACTGGTTAATTTCTTTAGCCAAAATTGTATTTAATTATTGGAACATAACACCAACACATTTCACAGAACTAATGGAGTCACGCTTTATCAAGAGGTGCTTAATGTTCCCGCTCTAATGTTTTCAGTGTTGAGGAATTCATTGACTTGGGAGGAAACCATTCTACTGATGAATGGTACTGTGAAAGTGCTTTCTTGCTTGAGGTGAAACTTGTGCTCCTTAATGTCTACCCAACAGACATATTCTTATTAGCAGTACACAGTGGGTCCCCCTCTTTTACTAATGACAATTTTATAAATATGTAAAAGCAACTAGTTCCCACCCCTCCATAGCTGTTCAAAATTCTTATCTAGGTTAGACATTTTAACTTCTGTCCACCATTCCATCCACCATTTTTACTTCCATCCACATAATGCCCCCATGCATAATGCTTCTTTAGACATAATCTAGTTCAAAAACGTTCCGACACTGCAGATAAATCCAGCCCAAAGAGTATGAGTCAAGTAGGTTAAAAGAGCCATTTTTTGTTCAGGCATATGTTCAATTCAATTAAACAATGACAGAGCACATATCATGCACAAAACATTGAGAGACAAAAAAATACGTAAGAAAAGCTCTTTAGATTTCTAGGAATTCACAACCTGGTGGGCAGCACAGGTAAATGTAAAAGCAAATCAACAGAAAACATAATTTGATCAATGCAATGACACAGTAATTAACACAATAAGTGTACGGGGTTCCAGGGAGAGAGCCAAAGACAGAGTGAGAAAATTCAGGGTGTAAGTACATTCATCATAGAAAGTTGGTCCTTGTACAAAATTATCTCCATCAAGCCTTTTCCATTTCAATAAAATCTCTTGAAAAGAGATAAGAATGAAGAAAATGAATTTAAAAGGAGAGTGAGAAAGCACTCTAAGATAGGCTTAAAGTTTAAAATGGCCACTCATTGAACATTTTTACTGTAATAGTGCACTGAAAGTTGAACATAAACCTTCCCAAATGCACTATTCTATAGTAGAAGTAGGCTTTTACATATAAGCTGAAGAGAGCCATCAGCTTCTTAGAAGCACAGAATGGATGGATCAATCAAGAGGGCATCAGAACCTGAGGCCTTGATGCTTTGGGACATTCTTAAAAAGCCATCATTAATAGTTGGTAAACTTGTTCTCCCCCTGTACTGATTCTGGCATTCTCACAAATACAAAAGAAACTATGCCTACGATGCCAAGGGTTTTGTTGTAACCTATGTAGATTAAGGCTAACGTTAAACTAGTAGGAGTTTTTAAATTACTATTTATTTCTTAAGTGAACAAAGATTTAGTGACTACCTTTGGCACAGTGCACACTTTTCTAGGCACTAGTGAGATGAGAATTAACTAAACAAATATCTTCTCACAAATTCCCTTGCTGGAGATAAACAGTAAACACATAAATATACTACTCTCAGATGGTAAATGCTAACTATAGAGAAAACTGAAAGAAATTTAGGCTTCGGGGAGTGGCTGGTGGAAGTAGGGATTTTTGAAGAAATGTAAGTTGGTACTGAACTTGAAATGTGATTTTAAAACTCCCAACAAACAAATTCCAGGACCAGATGGCTTCAAAGGTGAATTCTATCAAACATTTAGAGAAGAGCTAACACCTATCCTTCTCAAACTCTTCCAAAATATAGCAGAGGGAGGAACACTCCCAAACTCATTCTACGAGGCCACCATCACCTTGATATCAAAACCAGACAAGGATGTCACAAAGAAAGAAAACTACAGGCCAATATCACTGATGAACATAGATGCAAAAATCCTCAACAAAATACTAGCAAACAGAATCCAACAGCACATTAAAAGGATCATACACCATGATCAAGTGGGGTTTATTCCAGGAATGCAAGGATTCTGCAATATATGCAAATCAATCAACGTGATACACCATATTAACAAATTGAAGGAGAAAAACCATATGGTCATCTCAATAGATGCAGAGAAAGCTTTTGACAAAATTCAACACCCATTTATGATAAAAACCCTCAGAAAGTAGGCACAGAGGGAACTTTCGTCAACAAAATAAAGGCTATATATGACAAACCCACAGCCAACATCGTCCTCAATGGTGAAAAACTGAAAGCATTTCCACTAAGATCAGGAACAAGACAAGGTTACCCACTCTCACCACTCTTATTCAACGTAGTTTTGGAAGTTTTAGCCACAGCAATCAGAGAAGAAAACAAAATAAAAGGAATGCAAATGGGGAAAGAAGTAAAGCCGTCACTGTTTGCAGATGACATGATACTATACATAGAGAAGCCTAAAGATGCTACCAGAAAACTACTAGAGCTAATCAATGAATTTGGTAAAGTAGAACGATACAAAATTAATGCACAGAAATCTCTGGCATTCCTATATACTAATGATGAAAAAATCTGAAAGTGAAATCAAGAAAACACTCCCGTTTACCACTGCAACAAAAAGAATAAAATACCTAGGAATAAACCTACCTAGGGAGACAAAAGACCTGTATGCAGAAAATTATAACACACTCATGAAAGAAATTAAAGATGAGACAAATAGATGGAGAGATATACCATGTTCTTGGATTGGAAGAATCAACACTGTGAAAATGACTCTACTATCCAAAGCAATCTACAGATTCAATGCAATCCCTATCAAACTACCACTGGCATTTTTCACAGAACTAGAACAAAACATTTCACAATTTGTATGGAAACACAAAAGATCATGAATAGCCAAAGCAATCTTGAGAAAGAAAAACGGAGCTGGAGGAATCAGGCTCCCTGACTTCAGACTATACTACAAAGCTACAGTAATCAAGACACTATGGTAGTGGCACAGAAACAGAAAGACAGATCAATGGAACAGGATAGAAAGCCCAGAGAAAAAGCCCACGCACATATGGTCACCTTATCGTTGATAAAGGACACAAGAATATACAGTGGAGAAAAGGGAGCCTCTTCAATAAGTGGTGCTGGGAAAATTGGACAGCTACTTGTAAAAAAATGAAATTAGTATACTTCCTAACACCATACACAAAAATAAGCTCAACATGGATTCAAGACCTAAATGTAAGGCCAGACACTATAAAACTCTTAGAGGAAAATATAGGCAGAACACTCTATGACATAAATCACGCAAGATCTTTTTTGACCCACCTCCTAGAGAAATGGAAATAAAAACAAAAATAAACAAATGGGACCTAATGAAACTTCAAAGCTTTTGCACAGCAAAGGAAACCATAAACAAGACCAAAAGACAACCCTCAGAATGGGAGAAAATATTTGCAAATGAAGCAACTGACAAAGGATTAATCTCCAAAATTTACAAGCAGCTCATGCAGCTCAATTAGAAAAAAACAAACAACCCAATCCAAAAATGGGCAGAAGACCTAAATAGACATTTCTCCAAAGATATACAGCCTGCCAACAAACACATGAAAGAATGCTCAACATCATTAATCATTAGAGAAATGCAAATCAAAACTACAATGAGATATCACCTCACACCAGTCAGAATGGCCATCATCAAAAAATCTAGAAACAATAAATGCTGGAGAGGGTGTGGAAAAACGGGAACACTCCTGCACTGCTGGTGGGAATGTGAATTGGTACAGCCACTATGGAGAACAGTATGGAGGTCCTTAAAAAACTACAAATAGAACTACCATATGACCCAGCAATCCCACTACTGGGCATATACCCTGAGCAAACCATAATTCAAAAAGAGTCATGTACCAAAATGTTCATTGCAGCTCTATTTACAATAGCCCGGAGATGGAAACAACCTAAGTGTCCATCATCGGATGAATGGATAAAGAAGATGTGGCACATATATACAATGGAATATTATTCAGCCATAAAAAGAAACAAAATTGAGCTGTTTGTAATGAGGTGGATAGACCTAGAGTCTGTCATACAGAGTGAAGTAAGTCAGAAAGAGAAAGACAAATACCGTATGCTAACACATATATATGGAATTTAAGGAAAAAATGTCATGAAAAACCTAGGGGTATGACAGGAATAAAGATACAGACCTACTAGAGAATGGACTTGAGGATATGGGGAGGGGGAAGGGTAAGCTGTGACAAAGCAAGAGAGAGGCATGGACATATATACGCTACCAAATGTAAGGTAGATAGCTAATGGGAAGCAGTCGCGTAGCTAGGGGAGATCAGCTCGGTGCTTTGTGACTGCCTGGAGGGGTGGGATAGGAAGGGTGGGAGGGAGGGAGACGTAAGAGGGAGGGGATGTGGGAACATGTGTGTATGTGTGGCTGATTCGCTTTGTTGTGGGGCAGGGGCTAGCGCCCCATTGTGAGGCGGTTATACTCTAATAAAGATGTAAAAAAAAGAAATTAATGATCCAGAAAGCAACCAAAACATACACACACACACACACACAGCCCTTTTTCCTCATTCTGTAACTTATTGTTGGAGGGTAGTGACATCATTTCAGTGTGTGTCTGATTTCCCAGGAAACTAGACTTTAACCTGTGGACTTCCTAAATGGACATGTGTGGATACAAAACAATTTTTAAGAATGAAAAGGCAAGAAGTCAATGAGCTACATGAGAGTGAAGAAATAAAACTGGGACAATGTAAGGGCAGTAACATGATGTAGAGAAGAATTAATGGAAGCGGACAGGCCTGGTTTCAATTCTGGCACTGCCATTTACAAGCTACTTAATCTCAGGCAATGTAGTTAATTTGAGTTCCAGTTTTGTCCTCTGTAAATTGGAATAAAAAATGCCTTCCTTTGTAGTAACCCAGAAATTAAATGAGATTTAGGGAGAGTATTTAGATTCTACATGCCGAATTCTAATGTATGGAGGGGGTGTTTTCCCCCATAACAGCAAGCAAATACTTGGGACACCAGCTGGGTATTCTAACATTTAACTCAATTCTGACACTATCTACTGGGAGATAGCATCAGATTCCACAGGTTAAGGGCTCAATCCTACAAGACTGTCCCCACCCCCAAACACAACCATACTGCAGACACCAGTGGAAAGCCCAGTTTGTCACTTGTCCTGGGTGAGCATAGATGGGGGGTTCCAACAACCGCCTCCTAGGGTTTGACTAATTTAGAGTGGCTCACAGAACCCAGAGAAACATTTTACTTACTAGATTACCAGTTTATTATAAAAAGATACAACTCAGGAACAGCCAGATGAAAGAGATGCCTAGGGCAAAGTATAGGGAAATTGCTTGCAGCTTCCATGCTCTCTCTAGGTGCTCCCCTATCCCCACATCTCCATGTGTTCACCAACCCAGAAGCTCTCCAAACTCCGTCCTTTGGGGGTTTTATGGAGGCTTCATTACATAGGCATGACTAATTAAGTCATGGCCATTAGCAACTGATTCAGCCTGCAGCCTCTCTCCCCACCCAGGAGGTCAGGGGGTGAGACTGAAAGTTTCACCCCTCTATTCATGACTAGTTCTCCCGGGAACCAGCCCCCATCCTTAGGTGCTTTCCAAACCTCATTAACATAAACCTGGCTGTGGTGAAATGGGCTTGTTATTGATCGGGTTCAGGACAGGCCATCCCCAAATACACCACTTTGGCATATTGATTATTTTGAATTAAAGTTACTCAAGAAACAGCCAGTGCAAGAAGGGCACTCTGACCCTCCTTTGTCTCCCTGAAAGCAGGAAATAAATCTCCAATGTGAAAGGTACCCTCCCTGTACCAGGAGGGTAGAAGACATCCATATCAACACAGGCAGGGAATTTAGAGCCAAGAAGACTGTATAAACGAACCTTGTTAATTCTTCGCCATTTACTACCCCTAGTCCAATTCTTCACAAAAAAATTGTTTCTTTCATTAAAAGGTATAAAAGCTGTCTGCTTTAGTCACTCCTTTGAGCTCCTATTTCTATGAGCTCCTGTACATACAAAATTAAACTTGGCTTTTCCTGTTAACCTGTCTTATGTCAATTTAATTATTAGGCCAGCCAAAGAACCTAAAAGGGAAAAAAAGGAAAAGTTTTCCTCCCCTACATAATGAATAATAAGATAGTCATTTCATCCTTATGACTCTGAAGCATTTTGAGGAACTGAGGACAAGAGACCAAATATTTTAACAAAAGATGTTCCCAATTTGTCTTATCATTCAGGAAATTCCAAGGGTTTTGGGAGCTCTGAGCCAGGAACTGTGGATGAAGACCAAATATATACGAGAAATAGATTTTGATCATCTGAACGTTAGGCAGGAAGTTAGCCATGAGCGACAAGAGGCGGCCCCGTTGGCTGAACATCCAGTAGCCGCCTAAATCCTGCTAAGCTATTTGCCAACCCCGCCCCAAACACACCCCCATCAGTACACCAACATGGTCAGGGGACCAGAAAAATCTCCCAATGGCCGACTGGAGGGACTTCCCCACTCTGGCACATGCGCACACCTCACGCTATCATGTTCACAGATAACCTGTGGTGGCCTTTAGGCTCATTAAATGTTCATAAATATTCTATGAATACATACATCTGATTATAACAGACAATTATGGGAAGGACATGCACAGCAGAGCCTCTTGTTATATAACCTGCAGCTGTCACTGTCAATCAAAGACCTTGCCTTAAAAACTCTACATCCCAGGGCTTCCCTGGTAGCACAGCGGTTGAGAGTCTGCCTGCCGATGCAGCGGACACGGGTTCGTGCCCCGGTCCGGGAAGATCCCACATGCCGCGGAGCGCCTGGGCCCGTGAGCCATGGCCGCTGAGCCTGCGCGTCCGGAGCCTGTGCTCCGCAACGGGAGAGGCCACAACAGTGAGAGGCCCGCGTACCACAAAAAAAAAAACCCCAAAACTCTACATCCCAGCCTCCAGGGCCATTGCCTTCCTTGGCCTGGCCCACCTCTCTCTTGAGGTATTCTCTCCGTTCTCTCCCTATCTTCAATAAACTCTCTTGCAACCGGTAAGACCTCAGATTCTTCTTTGAGACCTTACCAGGAACAGAGGCCCTGGCAGGAGGGGTCCCCAGACTCCCTTATGCTAAACATGAATGACAAAATGTATATTTCTTATAAATCACCATATTGCAGAGAGAGACAGAGACAAAGACAAAACATACAGTCACAATAGATGAACTTTATTTAGATGCTAATTGAAACAGTTACTTAAAAAGAAGCATCAGCAACAAGACAAACACAATTATGAGACAATTAGGGAGGTATGAACAATGCCTGGATGTTTGAGGATACTAAGGAATAACTTAAGAAATATTTTTAGTAGTAATGGCATCATGGCTGTGTCAAAAACAGAGAGACTGTTTTAGAAACACAGCACTATTTAAGGATAAAATGGTGTGATGGTTAGGATTTGCTTCAAAATAATCATGAAAAATGTGTGGCCATGCAATGGAATCTGGGTAGAGGATACAACAGAGGTTTCTTGTTATTTTATCTCTACAATTATATATATTTTATATTTTCAATAATTAACTTCAAAAATCCTTAAATCTTAAGAAACAGAATGATAGTAAGGATGTGGTAAGGACTACATGAAGTAACACATATTAGAAACCTAACCCTTTTCCAGGCATGTATGAGGTATTTAGGGATCCATTTAAATAGACTGGAACCATTCTTTGAGAGCAGGGCTTCATAAACTTTCATGAGCACACACATCACTTGGGGATCTTGTGAAATGCAGATTCTGACACACAAGGTCTAGAAGGACCAAGATTAGAAAGGATCAATGAAAATAAAGGCTGGAAAATTTACGTTTGGGCCTACAGTGTAGAATCTTGCAACTACATGGGCTTGTAACAGGCATACAAATAACTATTATAGGAGGGAACCAACAGAGTATCAAATCCAACTCTGAGGAGGGCTTTTAACTCATTTGAAGTGCCCTGAGGCAATCTTAAAACACTATTAACTGCATGCCTGAGAGAGTATTCCATGGATATCTTTAAGTATGCAATCTATTTTTTTTTTTTTTTTTTTTTGTGGTACGCAGGCTTCTCACTGTTGTGGCCTCTCCCATTGCGGAGCACAGGCTCCGGACGCGCAGGCCCAGCGGCCATGGCTCACGGGCCCAGCCGCTCCGTGGCATGTGGGATCTTCCCGGACCGGGGCACGAACCCGTGTCCCCTGCATCGGCAGGCGGACTCTCAACCACTGCGCCACCAGGGAAGCCCTGCAATCTATTTTTAAATATTCCAAAATAGTATAAATATATTAGATAAGAAGTAAAACACAGGAAACTGAAAATTAAATAGGAAGACAATGTAGAAAATAAATAATTTGTTTGTAAGGTCATATTCCTAGCTTCCTTACGTTCTTCCCAAACTGATACTTGTTGATATTATAATTTATTTAGTGGTCTACTTACATAGGATCAAGTTTCCTAGAATTTCATTAATTAAGATACACAATTTGTCTTCAGTTCAGCTACTCCAGGAAATACATAGTATTTTTATATAATTTGAATATAGAATATTTCCTAAGCAGCCATGTATTTTGCAGGGTGCAAAAACCATTTTTTTAAAGTACAAATATAGCTGACTGATCAATGCTAATGATGGAAAATTTTCAATAGTAATTAGAATAGAGAAGTATCAGCTCAACAAAGCAGAGGCTTGAGA
This sequence comes from Leucopleurus acutus, assembly GCF_964270905.1. Taxonomy (NCBI): domain Eukaryota; kingdom Metazoa; phylum Chordata; class Mammalia; order Artiodactyla; family Delphinidae; genus Leucopleurus; species Leucopleurus acutus. Next base: position 31,118,867 of record NC_139148.1, on the reverse strand, counting down.
AAACAAGAAATAGTTCTTTTACTTTTATTTGAATTGTCATGGCAACCCTATTCTAATTTAAAGTTCAGTTGTTTTTCCTCCAAAATATACTATTCATAAGCATTTAGACTCAGTGATTAAAATATTATCCTAATTTTCAGTGTTTTTGTGTGTGGCTGAATGAAACCTGAAGTTTGTCTACCTCATGCAAATGAGTATCAAACCATGACTGTCTATATAAAAGGACTAAACTGTTATTTCCAAAATCTAATACAAATGATAAACTCCTTCCCAGCCACTGATTAGCCAATTTTTATGAAGATATCAATAAATTAGTCTCCATTCAATTCCATTTCTTACACAGATGGTATATTACCATTTCTCTAAAAATTATTTTACCTAACTTGTTCACCTTGAATATGTTCTCCTTATTGTATAACAACACTTAAAATAAATGAAAATAATTCTTGTTTTGCTTATGTTAGAGAAGTTATTCAGGCAACTTTAATCTGTAGTCTGACGTAATTATTTTTCTCTACTATTCTTGAAATAAGATCAGACTAAGAAGGGAATGCAAATGTAATAAAGGACAGTTGGAAGTTATGAGATTAATAAGTTCTGGGGATGTAGGACTTCCCTGGTGGTGCAGTGGTTAAGAATCCACCTGCCAACGCAGGGGACACGGGTTCAAGCCCTGGTCTGGGAAGATCCCACATGCCGCCGAGCAAATAAGCCCGCGAGCCACAACTACTGAGCCTGTGTGCCACAACTACTGAAGCCCGTGCACCTAGAGCCCGTACTCTGCAACAAGAGAAGCCACTGCAATGAGAAGCCTGTGCACTGCAATGAAGAGTAGCCCCCGCTCGCCTCAACTAGAGAAAGCCCGTGAGCAGTAGCAAAGACCCAATGCAGCCAAAAATAAAATAAATTAATTAATTGATTAGAAAAAAAGTTCTGGGGATGTAATGTACAGTATGGTGGCTATAGTTTAAAATACTGTACTGTATCAAAAAATGGGCAGAAGACCAAAACAGACATTTCTCCAAAGAAGACATACGGATGGTCAACATGCACATGAATAGATGCTCAACACTGCTAATTATTAGAAGAACGAAAATCAAAACTACAAGATATCATCTCACACCAGTCAGAATGGCCATCATCAAAAAGTCTACAAATAATAAATGCTGGAGAGGGTGTGGAGAAAAGGAAACTCTCCTACACTGTTGGTGTGAAGGTAAATTGGTATAGCTACTATGGAGAACAGTATGGAGGTTCCTTAAAAAACTAACAATAGAGCTACCATATGAGCCAACAATCCCACTCCTGGGCATATATCTGGAAAAAACAAAAACTCTAACTTGAAAAGATACATGCAGCCAATGTTCATAACAGCACTATTCACAACAGTCAAGACATGGCAGCAACCTAAGTATCCATCAACAGATGAATGGATAAAGAAGGTGTGGTATACCATAGAATATTACTCAGCCATAGAAAGAATGAAATAATGCCATTTGCAGCAACATAGATGGATTTAGAGATTATCATACTAAGTGAAGTCAGACAGAGGAAGACAAATATGATATCACTTACCTGCAGAATCTAAAAAACTAATACAAATTAATTTATTTACAAAACAGAAACAGACTCACAGACATAGAAAACAAACTTATGGTTACCAAAGGGGGAAGAGGAGAGGGAGGCATAAATTAGGAGTTTGGGATTAACAGGTATACACCACTATATATAAAATAAACAACAAAGATTTACTGTATAGCACAGACAACTACATTCAATATTTTGCAATAACTTATAATAGAAAATAATCTGAAGCTGTACACCTGAAACTAACATAATACTGTAAATCAAATATAGTTCAATAAATTTTTTTTTAAAATACTGTATTGTATATTTGAAAGTTGCTAAGAGTAAATGTTAAAAGTTTTCAACGCACACACACACATTGTAACTATGTGAGGTGAAAGATGTGTAAACTAATCTTACTATAACAATTATTTTGCAAGATATAAATTTATCACATCACCACACTGTAAACCTTAAACATACTCAGTGTTGCATGTCAATTATATCTCAGTAATGCTGGGAAAAAAGTTCCTTAATTTATAAGTCTAGAGATCATGGCCAGAGAAATGAAATTCTCTTAAATATAGCAGACACTTGCCACTGTGAGCTGTCCTTAGAGTCAGCTGTACAAATTCCTTCCTGCTCTTAATTTCATATTTTTATTGTACTTGATTATTGTAATTATATTATCCGGGGAGAAGCTACGAAACACTCAGAAAATATTTTGTTCATTCTGTGTATCTAGGTAACTGCATTCCTCAAATAGCACAGCTGCATGCAACTTTGCAAGAAGACCAACTATTAATGACCCAGAAAGGAAGGACACAAAATTTAATGGGCAGAAAAGGTCTAATCCTAGCTCTGTAACTAATTATCTGGGTAACCTTGGACATGTTGTGAATGCCCTCTAGATACAAATAACGTCAATCTTATAAAAAGATACTCTCCTAGACAGATATCCATATTCCCTTACAGATCTTAAATTCTACTTATTCTCTTACCTTGAGCCTAGATCCTGTGGGCAAATTACATGAGTCTGAAGGCTAGATAGGCAAATGAGAGCTAAACTGAAATTATAAAATTTTAAATTGCGTACTCTAGAAAAAGGCCATTAATCATTCAAGATGACTACTTGACTTTAAAAAATTATATATAACATGACCAGGGCAGAATAATTGCTGTTATTTTGAAAAGAATAATTGTAATTGAATTATTAATAATAATTAACTCAGGGGAATGTGTTGGAAAACTCAGTGCAGGTGAAAGATTCATAAAAAAATTTGTAAGCCTGCAGTGAAAAATTCAGTAATTTGAACACAATCTTAACCCAACTTAATTGCATGCGTCAGAGATGATTCCACAGACATTTTGAGAAGGTAATGTATACTTAAATGGAAAAACATACAAATGGGTTTCCTAATAAAAATGTGGTGTGCTGTATGACATTATCTCAGCAAATACCAGGAAACTGTGTCTAGACTGCAGAAGTCATTGTGGTGATAAAATTAATACTTTTCCTCCCCACTGTTGCCATTTCTTGGGGAAAAAAAAAAAGAGTTTCTATTTTTAAAAATGCCACCAATTTGCTCTGCAAGTAAATTAAAATTTGCTTTCTTTCAACTGTGAATATCAACCAAACCGATATTAAGATTAATCTTTTTAAAAATTAATTTTTATTGGAGTATAGCTGCTTTACAATGTTGTGTTAGTTTCTACTGTACAGCAAGGTGAATCAGCCATATGTATACATATATCCCCCCCTTTTTTTTTAACATCTTTATTGGAGTATAATTGCTTTACAATGGTGTGTTAGTTTCTGCTTTATAACAAAGTGAACCAGCTATACGTATACACATATCCCCATATCCCCTCCCTCTTGCGTCTCCCTCCCTCCCACCCTCCCTATCCCAGCCCTCTAGGTGGACACAAAGCACCGAGCTGATCTCCCTGTGCTATGCGGCTGCTTCCCACTAGCTATCTATTTTACATTTGGTAGTATATATAAGTCCATGCCACTCTCTCACTTCGTCCCAGCTATCCCCTCCTTTTTGGATTTCCTTCCCATTTAGGTTACCACAGAGCATTGAGTAGAGTTCCCTGTTCTATACAGTTGGTTCTCATTAGTTATCTATTTTATACATAGTATCAATAATGTATATATGTCAATCCCAATCTCCCAATTCATCCCACCCTCCCTTTCCCCCTTGGTATCCATACATTTGTTCCCTGCATCTGTGTCTCTACTTCTGCTTTGTACATAAGATCATCTATGCCATTTTTCTTGATTCCATATATATGCGTTAACATACGATATTTGTTTTTCTCTTTCTGACTTACTTCACTCTGTATGACAGTCTCTAGGTCCAGCTATGTCTCTACAAATGACCCAATTTCATTCCTTTTTATGGCTGAGTAATATTCCATTGTATATATGTACCACATCTTCTTTATCCATTCGTCTGTCAATGGGTATTTAGGTTGCTTCCATGTCCTGGCTATTGTAAATAGTGCTGCAATGAACACTGGGGTGCATGTGTCTTTATGAATTATGGTTCTCTCTAGGTATATGCCCAGGAGTAGGATTGCTGGGTTTTATGGAATATTAATCTTTATATCCAGATTCATCTTTACAGTTGTCCCTTGTTCCTCTGTCCTTCTTCCTATTCCTTTCTCCAAGTGCAATACTGTCACTGCTTTTTTCACTATTGTTCCTCACATCCTTCTTTGTTTTTACTGCTAGTAATCAAATTGTGGCCCTTGCCAGAATCACAGAAGGAAAACCAAAGGGCAGTAGAAATAGAATGCCTGAGCTTCTTAGCCAGTATGCCTGACTCTGATTTCTTTCTCCAAACTTTTAATGTACTCTCAACATGGGATCCAGAGACCCTTTCTAAAACACAGATTTTGCCTGTGATCAATACCTTTCACTGAGTTCCTGCTTTCAGTAAAACAAAACCTGTTATTCAATTTAAAATTTACTGGTCTCCTCAATTCCATTTTGTCCTACCCATGCAACCAATTTATTGACACTTCTTGTAAACCATTCTCAGAATTATCCACTCAAGTGTCCATGGAATTTCATGCTTAGCTGCTCTTTTTACAGTCTTCTCCCAAGCACATCTGCCCCTTGCCATCTCAGTATTTTATTGGCAAATTTCTACTCATCTTCCTTGATCAAACTCCTCTGTTAATCAACTATCCCCATCTCTACCATCATACAGAAATGCATTCTTCTATTCCAGAAATTGTCAGTCTGTCTGGTTGACTGTATTACAGAAATTAGTAACCATGTTCTGGGATGCCATGTACACTAGTAAAGATTATGCCTAACAAGGGACATCTTGTTGAGGGCAAGGTTGTCCCAGCACAAGGCTCCTTCCACCGAAACAAGAGATGTATTTTTCTTATTCTTGCAAATTTGATATATGCTCAGCAAGCTGTTCTCATCCACCTGGAGGTGGCACCTACTCCATGGGGAAGCACTGTGTAAGTTTGCCCTCTTCACTTGATTGTGACAAACCTAAGCGCAGGGTTCATGCTCTTTCTCATTCATTAACATTCCCTATTTAATTAAATTTTGTTGGGAGGAGTGAACACAATGATAAATTTATTGAGAATTCAACTTGAAATGGCAAACTTAAAAATTTGCAACAGTCTTTCCCCATATTCTGTGGTTTGCTTCAAGAGTACATGGGTCCATAAAATTAACACCAATGTGGGAAAATAGGAACTAATGTTCTTTAATCTAGTATAAGGTATTTGAGGTACTGCCGTTATGGAAAGCAGTATGCAGGTTCCTTAAAAAATTAAAAATAGAACTACCACTGATTCTACAATCCCACTTCTGGGTACATATCTAAAAGAATTGAAATCAAGATCTCAAAGAGATATCTGCACTCCTATGTTTATTGGAGCATTATTCACAATGGCCAAGATGTGAAAACAAGCTTAATGTCCATTGATGGATAAATGGATAAAGAAAATGTTGTATATTCATACAACAGAATATTATTGCTTAAACAAGAAGGAAACCTTCAAAATAAGAATTCAACCTTATAAAAGAAGGAAATGCTAGAATCGGAGACAACATGGAAATGCTGGATATGAGACAAACATGGATAAACCTTGAGCGCATTATGATAAGTGAAAGAAGCCAGTCACAAAAAGACAAATATTGTATGGTTCCACTTATACGAAGTATCTAAAATAGTCAAATTCATGGAAGCAATGAACATAATGGAATTGTTTCTGACAACCATTTGTAGACAGAAAAGGCACGGAAGAGAAATCTACCAGGGGGAAAGGCGAGTCTAGTTATACCTTAAAGATAGGCCCAAGATTTGGTGGGAAAGGGCTGGTTAGGCCACAGCAAATGGCTCAAACTGGAACCCTCTCTTAACCCAGCCCAAACTCAAGGATCCCTTGCCTTCCCCGCATACAGATAATAATTGATGCCCATACTTGATCCCTCTACCTTCCCCATAGAGATAAGCCCAGCAATGCGGGTGGTTTCCAACTCTGGAACCCAGGACTACACAGAGCAGATGTTCCATGGGCACCAAAAGCGAGGACAGAGTCCCAGGGTTGTGTCAGTACATGGCTTTGTGCTGTGCAGTATTTGTGTGCTCTGTGTGTGGGTCTGTCAATACCTCCTCCCAGAAAGTGCATTTCCTCAGAGACTGGGTCATGATTCTGCTCCAGGTTCCTCTATTCAATCTGCCCCTGTCTACACATGAGTAGAAATTTGTTTCGATTTGTAGCATCTGAGAGTATGAATTTTCAGGGCTTTTGTAGGTTTTCCCTTAATTTTAGAATTTCTATGAATCTCAGTGGGAGTTCTGTAGAACCATTTCTATTTTCAAAGAGCTTTTAAATAAATTATTTCAATATTATTTGAAAGTTCAAATAGAAGAGCTAAAATGAAACAAATGGCCTTTCCTTAGAGCAGTGTAAAGTAGAAATGTTTCTGTTATACATATGTAAAGGTATCAAAAAGAGGCCTAATTACTTTACAGGTTTCAACATGTGGTTCTTAATAGCAAAGAAGTTATTGCACATTTAATTAGAATAAGAGCCAACTAGGTGGACTTAGATGTTGATTTGATTATATATTTAAGTGCATTATTGCATTTTTCAATATGCTTACCAATATAATTGAGTACATACATTAGGAGATACATTTCCCACATAAGTATTTGTAATTCAATATAATTCATTAGATTGAGAGCAGTATTTCTTATTTGACAGCGATATAATTTTATGATTGTCGCTTTTTCCTAATATTTTTTCTACCAAGACAAAGTATATGTGATCAAGACATGTTTTAATACATTTAGATGCCAAAATAAGTGTAATTATATTTTGACTGATATAAAGTTAGGGAGTAAAATATTAATATTCCAATTGTCTGAAAGAATAAAATTGACTTCATTACTATGCCACTGAGCATTAGCTAAGCTATTAGCATTTTTCTAAGGCTATATTTTGAATAAACACAACAAGGGGATTCAGAAGCGTCTGATTAAACCACTGATCACATTGTAGTTTATTTTTTTCACAAAGTTTAATATAGGAGAATTTAGTTAAGTCATATGTTACTTTAAAGGAGAAGATAAACAAGATTTACTATTACAACATCATTGTATGTGTAAAATTAAAGTTTATTTTACATATCTAATATTCTGTATTATTTTTCATGTATAAATGATCCTCTATATACTAGGTAAGTCTGGCTGATGCTTTGATTGAAAATGTGTGAGATCTTAAGCAGATGACTCAGCCAAGTCTTGTTTGGACTCTTAATCCAAGGAAACTGTGAGATAATAAAGTGTATTGTTTTAAAATGCTAAATTTGTGTTAACTTGTTACACAGCTATAAATAACTAACACAGATAAGATCAAGGTAAGATTAGGCATGGTGCCACTCTGCTCCCACAAGACTTTGTATGTAGTCAGTCATTTAGAATTTACACACAACTAGTGCAACTCTTTGCTTACCTGCCTTCCTCACTAGTCTATCTGCAACCTGATGACAGAGATTGTTATCTATAATTCTAGAGCCTCAAAGAGTGCCTGATACATAGTAAGCACTCAAAAAATATTTGTTTTCAGATTAAATTAGGATTCTTAAGGAGGCCATCATGACAGTGAAGTGATGTGAAAGTGCTTGGAAAAACTGTTTACAAAAAGGATAGGATTTGGTTCTTACAAGAATGGTTAAGTTACTGTATGATATCTTTGAATTTTGAGCTCCTCAGGCTGAAAAAAAATCATTAATATACTATATGTGACTTCAAAACAATAATAATCATATAACCACAACTGAAAATTAGCTTCATTGATTTATAGTAAAGTTTCCAATATTCCTCTGAGATGAAAATAGTGGAGGCAAATATATATATACATTCACACACACATATATACACACACACATACACACACATACACACACATATACACACATACACACATACATTTACACACACACACATATACACACACACACATATATATATACCAATAAACTCTGAGGTATGTACAAATACATGGGACTATAAAATACTTTTTCAAAAGTGACTGAAAGATACAGGTAACAGAGAGAGCGAGAAGAAGAGAGAGGATAAATTGCTTAATACCTACAAACCTACATTTCATCCTAACAGAACTGGGTTCAATATTATTTAGGTTCACACAATGACGACAGCAAGCAGGGATGGTATATTTTGAGGACACAGTCTATACCTACTGCTAACATTCACTATCACCTTCCTGTCATATGTAAAGGCCTTAAAAAGCTAGTAAATTGCTCTTTTCAAATCAAAAGGCATTTGTGTTTTCAGTATACAGAAAATGAATGTTGGCTACACAGTGAAACTCTCAATTGTTATTGAAAGCCATGGATATTGATTACACATTAAAAGAAACATGTAGTTCATAGATATTAGGCCAAATAGAAATAAGAATGTTAAAATCATTTCCTTTGAGATGCATTATATCTTAGACATAGATATATTAATAGGTTTCTAGCAGGAAAAAATTATAAACACAGAAAGTATAGAATTTCAACTAATTTTGTATATTAGCTGAAGACTTCTAGTGTTTTTTTTAAATTTTTACTTTATATTGGGGTATAGCTGATTACCAATGTTGTGTTAGTTTCAGGTGTACAGCAAAGTGATTCAGTTATACATATACATGTATCTATTCTTTTTCAAATTCTTTTCCCATTTAGGTTATTACAGAATATTGAGCAGAGTTCCCTATTGTGTAAGTCTTGTTGGTTATCTATTTTAACTTCTATTTGAGTAGACTGATTTTGAAATGATATGTTATACAAATTCTCAAGGGTGTGGCACCTCAGATGAAAAAGTAACCAGTACTGCTTCTGGAAGCATCCAAGACATTTGGGGTTCTAGAGAAAACTAAATCTTCAAATTTCAGGGGTAAAGCAATCCTCATTTGTGAAGTTAATACACATGTAAGGGTTCTGGTCACCCAGTTTCCAATGTGTGGGGAAATACCAACAGTTCTCTGATAATAGCTGGGTATCTTAGAATTTAACTAATTTCTGACACTATCTACCCAGAGACAGCATTAGATCCCACAGGTTAAGGGCTCAGTCCCACAAGACTGCCCTCCACCTCAGATGCCAATTGCAAAGCCAAGTTGTTACCTGTGCTTCTGACCCACCAGCTACGGACTGGAGGTTCCCATGACCTCCTCCTTGAGTTTGATTAATTTGCTAGAGCGGCTCACAGAACTCAGGAAACCTGTTTACTCACTGGATTACTGATTTAGTACAAAAGATATTAAAGGATAGGAATCAACAGCCAGACGAAGAGATACATAGGGCAAAGTCCTGAACAAAGGAGCTTCAGTCCTCATGGAGTGTGAGACCTGGCATGGTGGCACATGGAGGCATTCTGGTTCCCCAATGCAGAAGCTCTCTGAACTCCCTCCCTTTGGGTTTTTGTGGAGCTTCATTACATGGGCATGAATGATTAAATTATTGGCCATTGATGATGGATTCAGCCTTCAACCCTTCTCCCCTCAAGGAGTAGGATTGAAAGTTCCAACCTTCTAATCACATGGTTGATTCCCCTGGCAACAAGCCCTCCCCCCCACCCCATCCTTGGGTGCTTTCTGAAAGTCATCTCATTGACATAAACCAGTTTTGGTGGAAAGAGGCTTGTTATGAACAACAGGATACCCATTTCACCTTCATGGCTCTGAAGCATTTTCAGGAACTGAGGACAAGAGACCAAATATTTTAACAAAAGATGTTCCCATTCCTCTTATCATTCAGGAAATTCCAAGGGTTTTAGGAGCTGTGAGCCTGGAACTCCAATGAAGACCAAATATGTATTTCTTATAAATCACAATATCACAACATGGAATGAGTATATTCTATCGTTTTTCCCTCACAGCAAGTAGGGTTCATGGGATTTGTGTGGATATATGAAGATCACCCACTTGTCTCCTTCACATTCATATAAGAAATCATCTCATCCCATTGAGAAACTAGGCTAATTTGGAAACTCTTTAACTACTGAGATGCCCCCACTCAACTCGGCAGTAATTTCCACTATTTAAGTTACCCTCCCTCCACTCAGATATTTATTTAATATTCAGAAGGTTTCATTTTTTGTTCCAATCTCTATGTAGTGATACTTTCTGTAATTGAAAATTCCTTTTATTTTCCTTAATTTTGCCTTGTCTTTCGTAAGTCAAATAATTCTGCCTTCCTTAAGCCATGAAATTTCTCTTATTTATGCCAAGCCTTCCATATACTTACTCTACATATATGAAAATTTGCTCAACAAAGAGGGAAATCGACAATGAAACTTTAGAGTTACAAGTAACTCATCCTTTCTGAGACTCCATACACATTTTTTCTTCCAGTTTTATTGAGTTACAATTGACATACAGCACTGTATAAGTTTAAGGTATGCGGCAAAATGATTTGACTTACATACACCATGAAATGATTATCACAATAAGCTTAGTGAACATTCATCATCTCATATAGATACAAAATTAAAGAAACAGAAAAAAATATTTTTCCCTGTCATGAGAACTCTTAGGATTTACTCTCTTAACTTTCATATATAACATAGAGCCGTGTTAATGATATTTATCATGTTGTACATTATATCCAAAGTACTTATTTATAACTGGAAATTTGGAGGGTAAACAGTACATGACTAAAGAAGCAACGAATCACCTAAAAAAATCAAATAAATCAAAACATATCTGGAGACAAATGAAAATGAAAACACAATGATCCAAAATCTACGGTATGCAACAAAAGCAGTTCTAAAAGGGTAGCTTACAGCAATACAAGTCTACCTCAGGAAACAAGAAAAATTTCAGATAAACAACCTAACCTTACACTTAAAAGAATCAGAAAAAGAACAAACAAAACCCAAAGTTAGCAGAATGAGAGAAATAATAAAGATCAGAACAGAAATAAATGAAATAGAGACTAAAAAAAAGAGAAAAGATCAATGACTCAACATAATAAAAGTTATTTATGACAAACTCACAGCCAGTATAATACTCAATGGTGAAAAGCTAAAAGCCTTCCTGCTAAAATCTGGAACAAGACAAGGATGCCCACTCTCACCACTTCTGTTCAACATAGTATTGGAAGTCTTAGCCACAGTAATCAGACAAGAAAAAGCAATAAAAGGTATCCAAATTGGAAGGGAAGAGGTAAAATTGCAATTATATGCAGATAACAGAATATTATATATAGAAAACCCTAAAGACTCCACACAAAAACTACTATAACTGATAAAAGAATTCAGGAAGGTGGCAGGATACAAGAGAAACATACAGAAATTGGTTGCATTTCTTTACACTAACGATGAAATATCGGAAAGGAAATGTAAAAAAACGATCCCTTTTAAAATCACATCAAAAAAATAGCAGCACTATTCACAATAGCCAAGACATGAAAACAACCTAAATGTCCATCAACAGATGAATGGATAAAAAAGATATGGTACATATATACAATGGAACAGTACTCAGCCATAAAAAAAAATATGAAATGCCATTTGCAGCAACATGGATGGACCTGGAGATTATCATACTAAGTGAAGTAAGTCAGAAAGAGAAAGACAAATACCATATGATATCACTTATATATGGAATCTAAAATACAACACAAATTAACTTACCTATGAAACAGAGACTCACAGACACACAGAACAGACTTGTGGTTGCCAAGGGTAACAGGGGTAGGGGAGGGAAGGATTGGGAGTTTGGGATTAGCAGAGACAAACTATTATATATACAATGGATAAACAACAAAGTCCTACTATATAGCACAGGGAACTATATTCAATATCCTGTGATAAACCATAATGGAAAAGAAAATGAAAAATAATGTATATATATGTATAACTGAATCACTTTGCCATACAGCATAAATTAACACAACACTGTAAATCAACTATACTTGAATAAATTTAAAAAATAAAAAAAACTTGCAACAAAGAAAGATTAATGAAACTAAGAGCTGATTCTTTGAAAAGATAAAAAAAATTGAGATCAGGCCTAAATCAATAAAATCAGAAATGTAAAAGGAGAAGTTACAACCAACACCACAAAAATATGAAAGATCATAAGAGATTACTATGATCAGTTATATGCCAATGAAACAGACAACCTAGAAGAAAGGGACCAGTTCCTAGAAATGCAAGTTTCCTAAGACTGAACCAAAAAGAAATGGAAAATATGAACAGACCAATTATCAGTAATGAAATTGAATCAGTAATTTAAAAAACCCGACAAACAAAAGTCCAGGAATAGATGGCTTCACAGGTGAATTCTACCAAACACACAGTTCTTCTCAAACTATGCTATCAATGCTTTTTAATTTATTTTTGCATTTTGCATTTAATGTATCAATAAATGGCCTGAGTGTTAACCTTCAAATACCTTCTCAATGAACTACAAAGAAAGCTAATGAAGTAGCAATTTGCTTCTATTACTAAAAGACTGAATATTGTATTTCCCAGACTCTCATTTGGTAGATATATGCAAAAGGCTGAACTGTCCTAAACAGTATCTGCACAATTGCCTGATCATCGTACGGAGAGCAGAATTTATCCCAAAATACGCCTCTCTGACGTGAGGATGATTTTAAGCTGATTTTTTTTTTGATCATTTTTTTAAAAAGCAGACATGAGAGAGGCTCTGATAACCACAGAGAAGTTACCCTTTAGTAAGAGATATTTATAAGGGAAATCTCCATTTGTAAGGGTATCACCCCTGGCTGTACAGGAAGAGGGAGATGACTCAATCTTTACAAACCTATTTACCTATGCAGGAGGTGTGGGCCTAAATCTGCATAACAACCTTACCCTTGTTTATTGTGTTTTCCTGGTAACCTTTTATAACTGACCTGCCCAACCCCCAACATCTTTTGTTTTAAGCTGGAGGTAATATTTAAGGTGGTGGCTTGGGCCATTTCAGAGAGTTACTCAATTTTCCTGTGTATATCCCATGTACACTGCAGGTATACATATTATTAAACTTCTGTTTTTCTCCATTTAATCTGTCTTTTTATTACTGTGGTGTCTCGTCCAAGAACCCTAGAAGGGAAAATTATTTTTCTTCCCCCACAGTGTGAACACTCTATGTGAAATTTACTTTGACACAGACATACAGGTGTATTCTTTATATCATGCAATCTATAAACATTTTATGAGTATCCTGTTACTTTCTTTCTTTACAATAATACTTTGCTCATAAACTGCAAAAGTCTGAATTGAAACATATTTCATAATCAAATAGTTAGCTTAGAAACCCCATTAGGGGATTGTAGATAGAGAGGGAACTTTAGGGGGCTTTGGGAGACCACAATAAGATTAATGATCACTCAAGAAAGTAATGGGAAAATCCTGAAACAATGTGGGCTTGCTTGACTCATAAAGCAGAACAAGTTGGTTAGCGTCAAAGCCAGACTGGCTTGCTTAACAACAAAATCAAGCCAACTTGATTAGCAACGAAACCATGTTAACAGAAGCATGAGACATGCCCCCAAACAATAAAACAATGGTGGCATGAGACCTGTATCCTGCCCAGTGAGCTCAGTAAGTTAATGACCCCCAAAACATGCTCTTTGACCCCTAGAACATGCACTTTGCACAATGCCCCCAAAACAATAAAACAATAGAGGAGAATAAGGCCTACAACCTGCCGGTGGTGTCATCAAGTTAATGACCCCCAGGATATGCTCTGTGTACACACACCAAAAAACAGTCATTTATGGAAAGGTGACATTTCAAAGTGAAAGACCCTGATTGTACTGAGACCTGAAATAAGTTTTCCAAAGTGCCATGACAGTCCTGGCCTGACCATGTAGGGACAAGAAAACTCGCCTGTCCACCCTGGAGGAGGAGCTGATGATGGAAATGTGATGTCTACTCAAGAAAGACAAAGAAGGTCTTCTTCCCCTCCCCTCTCTTCCTCTGATTATAAAAATGTGACCCACTAAGTACTCGGGGCAGTGCAATGCTTGCCTGCCCGTTTGTAAGCCTCACAAGCATCCTATTGTAATAAATCACTTCTTATCCATCACTTTGCCTCTCACTGAATTCTTTCTGCCATGAGACATAAAGGACCAGGCTCCTTGGAGACCCCAAGACCACACCTATTGGTTTCAATAGGATATTACTATAGTATAGATACTGAAAAATGATTCCATAGAAATTGACTGCATTACAAAAAATGTGTGTGTGTGTATGTATGTGTGTGTGTGTATTTACTCAACTGTAAATAATAAGGAAGCCATTCTGTTGAAAGGTCCAGGTATCATATAACATATAAATGAAGTGTGAGTGTTTTATTAACATTAACACAACTCTATGAATGAATTTACAGAGCAGAGCTATACACATATAGATTTTAAAATTATTTCCTAATTCAGTAGAAAAAAATTAAAATATCAGTTTTCTCATTTATATTTTTAAGTTAAAATGTGTGGAGATCTCTACAGTAATAGTATGTTTCATTTTATTTGGGCCTCTGAGTTATAATTCTATTTGGGCTTTCATATCCAGTACACAATTGCAATGACCTAAAATATTTTGTATACTTACTGTATTTTGAGCCATCTACTTTTTTACTTTCCCTTAATGCAATGATATACAATAAGCTGTTCCCTTGAGGAAGAGAAAACTCATTGCAAATATCCTGCATTGTGTTTCATTCCTTTGCTTTTTTTTTCACCTATAGGTGTCAGTTTGCGACCTATGTGTCTTACTAGTTTTTTGATTCTTTTATTTTTTATTTTATTTTTTAAACATCTTTATTGGAGTATAATTGCTTTACAATGGTGTACTCCTTTGCTTTTTAATAAAATTTCTGCAGATATGTTGAATCAAGATATGTTTATTTTATTGTGTAGCCAACATTTTAAATTAAAAAAATTGAGTATATTTTGTTGAATTTTAGGAGTTCTTTAAATACTTTGGATAACACTCTTTTATCAGATAAGTCTTGAGGATATATTTTCTCTCAGTCTGTGGCTTATCTTCTAATTCTCTTGACAATGTTTTTTACCGAGCAAAAATTTTTTTTTTTCCCCCCCCCGTACGCAGGTCTCTCACTGTTGTGGCCTCTCCCATTGCGTAGCACAGGCTCCGGATGTGCAGGCCCAGCGGCCATGGCTCACAGGCCCAGCCGCTCCGCAGCATGTGGGATCTTCCCAGACCAGGGCACGAACCCGTGTCCCCTGCATCGGCAGGCGGACTCTCAACCACTGCGCCACCAGGGAAGCCCCCAAGCAAAAATTTTTAAGTTTAACGAAGTCCAGCTTATCATCTCCTTCATGTATCAATCCTTTGCTGTTGTATCTTAATTTTATTACCACACTAAAGACCATCTTGCTTTCCTCTTATATTATCATCTAAGAGTTTTACAGCTTTTTGTTTTACATTTACCCATTTTTAATAAATTTTTGTGACAGGTATAAGGCCTAGGTCGTCTAGATTTTTTTTTTTTTTTGGTGGATGTCCAGTTTTTCCAGAAACATTTGTTGCAAAGACTATCTCTGCTCCATTGTATTGCCTTTGCTTCTTTGTTAAAGATCAACTGTCTATATTACATGTGCCTATTTCTGGGCTTTCTAATCTGTTCCTTTGATCTATTTGACTATTCTTTCATCAATATTGCACTGACTTGATTATTGTAGCTTCAGAGTAATCGAAGTAAGTTAGTGTCAGTCCTCTATCTTTGCTCTTCTCCTTCGATATTTTGCTGGCTATCTTTTGCCTCTCCATATAAACTTTAGAATCAGTTTGTCAATATCTGCAAAATAACTTACTGGAATTCTTACTGGGATTGCATTGAGGCTATAGATCAAGCTGGGAAGAACTGACATGACATTATTGAGTCTTCCTATCCATGAACATGGAATATCTCTCCTCTTATTTAGTTCTCCTTTGATTTCTTTCATCACAGTTGTAGCTTTCCTCATACAAATCTTGTACTTATTTTGTTAGATTTATACCTATTTCATTTTGAGGGTGCTCCTGTAAATGATACTGAATTTTTAATTTCAAATTCCACTTATTCACTGCTAATTCATACTTTAAGAGAAAAAAATTCATCAAAATATTCTGATTCACCACAGAAGGTATGGATACACAAAATGCATGAAGAAAGATATAAAAATAAATAAACATTTACACAGATTTTAGTACACAGCACATGTTGATCACTGGGTACTGTTAAAGGTAGATACTTAGATACTCTAACTTTGCCCTTAAAGATCTATTTTTGTTTTTGTCACTTAGGATTTTTCATCCAAAATAGCAGAACTCATGATTACAAGTGGTTTAAAAATAAGGAAAATTCAATATTTTGTAGTACATTAAATCAGGTGGTAGAAGTAATCAGGTATTTAATTTATCATAAAAATAAGGGATTTATTTTTGTCCAGCTATTCCCAGCCTGATGGCTTTGTTCTAAATACATACACTAATAAATCAAAAAAAAATCTACCAAAGTTCTTACATAACACCTTCATTCAGCTATTCCTAGGGAAAGACAAACGGCATCTCTCCTTGTGCTTCTATTTTTCCAGAAGGCAAACCTTTCCCAGTAGCCATGCAGCAGAGTTCCCCTTGCATCTCACTGTTCAGAATTGTTTACCATGTCTGTGGAAAAAACAGGCTTTGACAAAGGAAATGGTACACCTACAAAAAGTGGGATTATTAGTGAAGAAGAAAGGAGAAATGGCTGTTAAAAAGGCAATCAGGGGGCTTCCCTGGTGGTGCAGTGGTTGAGAGTCCGCCTGCCGATGCACGGGACACGGTTCGTGCCCTGGTCCGGGAAGATCCCACATGCTGCGGAGCGGCTGGGCCCGTGAGCCATGGCCGCTGAGCCTGTGCGTCCGGAGCCTGTGCTCCACAACGGGAGAGGCCACAACAGCGAGAGGCCCGCGTACCGCAAAAAAAAAAAAAAAAAGACAATCAACAGAGTCCTCTCTAGGATTACAGTATATCAATGGGTACTGGTAGTTATAATTCAGGTAAAGTGTGAAAGCTGGTGATATCATGAAATCATAGCAAATTAAATCCACCATGAAGCTCATGATCATCTTTCCTTTTCTAGTTACTGATGAGGAAATCGAGGCCTAGGAAACCCAATTCAATACCACCCAATCCAAGGTCATGGTACTGTGTAGCAGTAGGACTTGCTTCAAGTTTACCAGATTTTGACTCCAGCATCTTTTCTATTAAGAAGATTTTTCCCCCTCATTTGTTGGTTTAATTTTCTGTCTTTCACTAGTTCAGCAGCAAAACACTATCTTCAAGAAGAAAAAAATCAAAGATCTAAACAACTTAGTTCTTTTTGGATAAAGAACTTCTTTTTGGATAAACAGAGATAGGGAAATTTTATGCTTCGAAAGATAATTCACAAGCGAATTGTGTTTAGGAGAAACTTGGGTTTATTTTAATATTTTTTAAATGTAGGAGAAAAATGTAATTTTTTTCTTCTTTCATTGAAATGTATCATAAGGAAAGTTATGAATGTTCTTTCATTTAAAGAGTTTTATCTGGTTATTCACTGTATAGTCTTAATTATCAAGTATATTTTTCCTTTAAGATAAACTTTTCTTTCATTTACCAAATTACTGCATGCTCACAATATATATCTTTTCAAAGATTCGTTTTTGAACTAAGTTTTATATTGTTATCTATTTTAAGTCATGTATACTAAGACAAGTTTCAAAAGAATTTTATTAGCCCCAGGCTTGAGCCCAGAGTTTTCTGCTACTGGTTCTCCCCATTTCCCCAATAAACACTTTCCCCATCACCCCAAACAGACCTCTTAGGATCAAACCTATAGGCTGGTCCATCACACTGGGCCAAGCAGGGACATATTTTTCATTTTGAAATTTACATGCTTAGGCTACAAAAGTGAACTTCAGAATCAAATTCTTTTATTTTGTTTTTGATTTTGTTCATCTCTGCAATCATTTCCCTATGTCTGTTGCCTAATATTGTCTCTACTGGAAAAATGTGGAATCCCAGAATACTGATGAGAAAACTTTGGGGTCCTGGTATATAGCTTAGTTTTTCTCAAACCATAATCACAAGCAGCTTTCTACTCTGCTGATGCAGGCCAGCTACCTTATTTATTTATTTATTTATTTACTAACAATCCTTTCCCCAGGTACTTTTATTGGTAAACCTTACTGCTTATTGACAAAAAAAAGTGAAAGAACTCTTTCCTTCTTCACAAGAAGGAGCGGAGTTTATAAGAATGTGTGAAATATTGGATTATCAGGGAGAATAGTGTTATTCTCTAATAACTGCTACCAAACATCATCATCAAGTGCATTCCTTCCACGTGGCACTTTAGGTCTCCTCTAACATTTTACCATTTGCATTTCCAGGCTAGGCCCAGATCATTTTCAGTTGCTAATTTGAAAGTATGCTTTTAAGTCATAGCAAATCTTCATTTCATCGAAGTGCAGAGAGATGATGACTCACTTAGTGTCCGTGTGTGTCTTAATCCTTACCTCACAGCAACCTCAGCTGCTGAGATTCTTTGGCACAGTTTACCTCTGTGAACCAATATCATGAGATGGTAGTGCCTAAATCACAGAATGTCATTCTTACCAACACTTTCAAACCCCTTAAACAGATTAAAAAGAAACCTCAAGTAATAGCTATTAAAACTGACGGAACAGGGGCTTCCCTGGTGGCGCAGTGGTTGAGAGTCCACCTGCCGATGCAGGGGACACGGGTTTGTGCCCTGGTCTGGGAAGATCCCACATGCCGCGGAGCGGCTGGGTCCGTGAGCCATGGCCGCTGAGCCTGCACGTCCGGAGCCTGTGCTCTGCAACAGGAGAGGCCACAGTGGGGAGAGGCCCGCGCACCGAAAAAAAAAACAAACAAAAAACCCAAAAAATCCTGATGGAACAGTTTGAAGAGAGGTGAGCACAATACCTTTGTGTCACAGACACAATCAGACAGAGTGGCTTCCTTAAGGTCTTAGGAGTGGTTACGGACTATCCAACAGCAGTAGTTCAGTTTAGTATGATTCATGGGTTTAGTATGATTACCAAAACTTCCTGAAAATAGAAATTAGCAACCTAAATAATGTTGCAAATAAATGTCTGAGGCTTAAAATTACTTGGGCTCTTAATGAACACCAGAGAAAAATAATTAGTTAATTAACTGAAAGGAAAAACCTGCTGGGGTAGCCTTGCCCCCTTTTTAATTGATATGTACAAGTGAGCAGCCTAAGATGCCCAAATCCCCAAGAAAATGAAGGTAGAAATTTTGATAACACACTTTTTTTTCGGAAGTTGCCAGCATTCTTGTGAAACTGTGAAAGTAGTTAAGTTCCTTTTTCTACACCTGCTGATCCCATTGTCTATGTTTCACTCTCAGCATATAATCAGTGTTTGCTGAATGAATCAATCAATCAGTCAATCAAAGTACTAAAGGGTCACATTCCCTGATTCAAAATGTAGAGCCTTACCTCTGCCTCCACTGAAAAAACTCAAAGTGCTACAGCTGAGATAGGAGGGAAGGGGGCAGGACACAAATGTTAGGTAAATGAAGAAGGGGCGCAGCTGTTGGGATGCGATAAAAACCTAGAACCAACTGGCTGGAACCAACTGAAACCAGGGTGGCTTTGAGAAGAGTCCTGCCATTGAGATTTAGCTCATTATACCTTCATTGTAATGTTCAAAATTACTCCCCCTTATGCCATGACAGTTCTGAAATGAAACATAAAAGGCCAAAAAGTTGGCAGTAGCCCAATTCCTGGGAAATCCCCACCCTTCCCTGAAATAGCAAGACTATTCCTCCCACTCATTAGGGTATGAAATTACTCAGCCCATAAAAACCAATGATCCCATACCCCAGGGCCGCTCTCACTTTCTGAGATGACCCCCACGCCCTGGGGCTGCTCTCACCTTCTAAGAAGGTCTGCATTCTGCCTATGGAGTGTGTATCCCTCTATTTTATCAAATAAACTTGCTTCCGCTTTTCTTTGGCTTGCTCTTGAATTCTTTTCTGCAGGAAGCCAAGAAGCCTCACTTGGCTGTCTGTCCTAAGGACTCCCACAGGTCCCAGGATGTGACATTTCCCTCTCCTGCAACACAGCTGCTCATCTAACTTGAGAATTCCCATGTGAAACTATCACACTGAATGTCATAATGGACATCTCATTCCCAGGCCCTAAACTCTTCATCTCAGAGGTGGGAGTGTGCACAACAGGATGATATACTATGCTTTCTGCATTTCACTACACACATCCTTGTTACCCCAGTCAATTTAAGAAGAACATGTGCCATCTTCATGGGTTCTGCATCCAACCTGCAAAGTCTACACCTTGAGCCAACTTCCTACTCCAGGCAGTAACTGGTGCCAATGTAGGCCAGCAATCAAAGCCACAGAACACCTACTCTGTAGTGTGCCAAGCTCTCAGAAACCATGGAAAGGAGTCTGAGCTGAAGACACCATCTGGATTGATTCAGAAGACATGTCTTCCACATCCAGCCTTTCATCTGTTGAGTTACTGAGGTAATTAGCACCCATGTATCCCCCCTTCTAATTTCCAAGTGGAAAAACAAGACATACTTGAACCTGCACACCCACTTCCACTACTCATGGGACTCCTGGCCTGTCTTCCCTGTCATCACTCACCAATATCAACTATTACGTAGCCCCAGCATCAGGGGAGGAGGGCCACTGTCCACATGAGAAGAAATACCCATCTCCAGCAGGCAATAAGACAATCCCCAGCAACAACTGAAACATCCATGGGTAGATGAATGGATAAATATGTGTCACCAACAATGCCCACTGGGGTCCCTGAGAAAAATAAGATGGAATCTAGGTGATAAGATAAAGTTTAACTTCTTTTGTGTTTAGTCTAGTTTCACTTGCCAGTAGAGGGCCATGTGCAGAGGCCTTGCTCCTAACATGTCGGATTAGAGCTCCTAGTACAGAACCTTCATGCCTGATACCCCAATTGGCATGCTGTGTGCAAAAGTACTGAGCAGGACACGTCAATTCGAGATGGCAGTGGCATACCGTGTGCAGAGATGCTGCACCCAGTGCTTCAGTCTGAACTGCCATGAGGAGAACAGCTGCACCTGACCCTCAAGGACTCTGCCCCTCCCTCCACAGATGAGAACCCTATAAAGCAGCCCTACTGATGGCCTTTTGGGGACAGTGTGTAATCTGGAGTGAGAGTGCACCTCTCCATTCTTTAATCAAAGAATAAAGCTTTCCTTTGTTTCTGAACCAAACTTGTTCTCCTTCTATTGGAGCAAGTGACGTCAGGCAGGAGGACCCTTATTGGGGCCTGACTCGAAAGGGTCAGTAACAAGTTTTGGTGATCCAGATGGGATGGACCATGGCCTTTTTGCCTCCACCTATCCACTAGGCTCTGGGCTCATCCCAGCTCCAGTGGGAGGAAGGCAGAGGCTTTGGGAGGTTCACGTGAGGATGAATGACTGTGTGATCTTTGACTACACTCTGATGGGGTAAAGTGGCGGTAGCCTTTGGCCGAATTCAGAACAACTCTGCCCAGCAACCCAATAGCCGGATGTGGTGTGCACACAGCGTAGCTCCCAGAGTAATCCAGACTGTGACCCCCTGAGGGGATCATACTCTGGCATCCTTGGGGATCAGAGACTGAAACTCAATAATGAGTATCTTCCTGCTGCCTCTGGCTGGCCTTCCCTTGGTACCAGACGCCTGGGGACGGTGAGGATCTGTGGACTAGAGGGAACCACGGCAGTCTTGCCTGCTGTCTCACCAGTAGTGCTGACCTCTTGACCCCTGTACAAGGCAGTAGCAGTAACACCAGGGCTTTTTGCCCTCCTCCCCAACCTCCAGGGGTCAACAGTAGCATTATCCATAGTCACGTTCAGTTTGGTAAGGGAAAGTGGGCAGCCCCGTGAGCCGAGAGGTGAGACCAGAACAAGGCCCAGGTAATAAGAACCACCTGACAAAACAAAATGAGGACGCTCGATCTGAGTTCAGGAAAAGGCACCGAGGACGCCCAAATGTGAAAGGGTCCCAAGGTAGGTATGCGACTGGGGACTTGACCTCTTCTGGTCAGTGCTAGTTTCTCTGAACTGGGCTGGGGAGCCCTGTGAGCCACTCACAAGATCATTACTGGGAAGCCCTGTGAGCTGCTGGCAAGAACAGGAAATACCCACTGCCCGACCTCTCCCCCCCACTCTGCTTAGGAGGCGAACCTTGGGTGATTCTTTACCGACTGAGGCTCCACGGGCTCTCCTCCCGGTATCAGCACAGAATACCAGTTACTCCAGTGATCTGGTGAGTACCCTGTGGGAATCCCTCATGCTTTTAGCTCTCACCCGGCAAGAAGCCTGAAAACTCCTCCTCTTCAGCCAAAAGGAGGAAAGAGAAGAGCCCCGTCTCAGACAGCTGTGCCACTCCCTAAGGGACTAAGGTGGTCAGGAGCTAACATGGCTAAGCTGTTCTGGCCTGGAGGCACTCCTGTCCAACCTCCTGTGGGACATTCTGACTGAGGAAGGACTGAGTATTTCAAGCACAGGCCATTATGAATTCAAAGGGAACCCCCAACTGTATCAGATCCCATGCCTATTTGGGTCTCTTAAGGAATCCATTAATGGTTTGGTTGCTGGTTCCAAATTTCCCAAACCAGAAATTTATTTGGGTCAAACCTTGGGGCATTTGTGTGCCAACAAATCACTCCAACCGCCCCCTCGGTAACCGGTAACAAATCCAAAACAGAACACCTAAGGTATGGGGAACCAAACATCTGCCACATCGAAGGGTAGCCCATTAGGGTGTATCCTGCAGAAATGGAAGTTTTTCAGGTATCACCCCCTAACTGAAAACATTTAATCTTCCTACGTAATACAGCCTGCCTCCAATACCAGCTGAGAGATGGGTAAAGTTGGCCTGTCTATGGGTCTGCTAATGACCAGCCAAGGTCCAACAACCCACCAAGAAAAGTACTCTCTTTGAGTCAGGTCCCCGATGGAGAAGAACTCATCCAGGTATATGTCCCATTTACCACTTTTGATCTGTATAAACACTGGAAAAGTCACAGTAAGGGGTTGATGGAAGATCCAGAGGAGTTCCTGAATCTGATTATGGGAATCTTTCAGACCCATGACCCCACCTGCACTGACCTGTAGAGCCCCCTCAGTGTACTCTTAATGGGGGAAGAAAAGGCCAAGGTCTTTTTAAAAGCCAGAGAGGAAGCAAACAAAGAGAACACAAACAATGTAGTTTGTGTTATTTTCAGACCAGGTAATTAAGTGGTCCCAGATAATGAACCCACCTGGGACCACAGAGACAATGGAAAAGAAGCAGAACCAGATACCACTACCTCTTGCCTCGTTAAGGTTGCCCACTGGCTATTTAAAAACTGAGATACAGAGGAGAAAAAGTCAGAATAAAAAGGCCTGGCCGCAAGCCCATTTACTGCCTATTGCCCTCCAATGTCAACTGGTCGGCAAGGGAATCTGGACTAACAGCCCATGGAGACTCGCAACTCTGTTGCAGGGGATTACTCCGTGGGTACATCACTTGAGAGTAAACAACCCAAGACAATGGACCCTTCTGACTCCTCTTCTGAACCTTTCTCCAACCTAAAACTCCTTTTCTGAAAAACGGCAAACGATAAGTAACCCTATATGCCTTGCTGAGCAGTAGAGATTTGAAAATCTCTTAGCTGACCAGGGAAGGGTCTGTGTGCTGACCAATACGTCATGTTGCTTTTACTTCAGTGCAAGTGGCCTGAAGAAAGTGCAGACAGGCTACCGGAAACAGCAACTTGCCAAACAGAAGGCAGCCAGCCTCACTCGGCCGAACAAATGTGGAGCCGGGTAAAACAAGGCCTCCCCTGGGTCGCCGGTTTCTACTTTTCCTGGGCCCCTTAATAACCATTGTTCTCTTGCTGACACTTGGGCCATGTATCAAATTGTCTTGCGTCTTTTGTCTCCAAAAGGTTAGAATCTATAAAATGTCCAAGGGTGGTCGCTCAGGAACGCAAACAGGGCTAAGGCCTGGGGAAAATCAAAAATAACTAAAGGCAGCTGTGGGAGGCTCTGCTCCTCTCCCTGGGGTTATAACGACCCCCCAAATCAGCAGAAAACAGTCACAGAAGACAGACCGTCGCCCCTCAGTGCCCCTCGAGAATGAGAAGCCGGCCAAAAGGCAGAGGAGGGAACTGTCACCAGCAAAGTTATTAACAATTCCTGGGAAATAGAATTTGGGTAATACAATAAAGTCTAACCTTTTTTTTTTGTTTCTTTTCCTCTGTGCTTCGTCTTCTTTCTCTTGCTCATATGGTGCTACGTGCAGAGGTCTTGTACCTGGCCCTTCAGACCACATTCTTAGTTCAAGATGGCTGCACCGGACACCTCAGCTCAGCGGGCCGTGTGCAGAGACGCCGCGCCCACGCTGGGATCTGGAGCATGAGCAACACGTCTGCGCCTCCCGTGCGAACTCCACCCCCTCCCCGCTGATCCCAATAAAGCAGCCCCGCCCCTGGCCTGTCAGGCAGAGCAGGTGCTCTAGAGCACAAGCACACACCTCTCCACTCTTTGATTAAAGAATAAAGCTTTCCTTTGCTTCTGAACCGAACTCCGCCTCCTACTGACTTGAAGGACACTAGGCAGAAGGGCCCTTGTTGGGGCCCGACTCTAAAGGGTTAGTAACATATGTGGTATAGACATACAATAGAATACTATTCAACCTTAAAAAAAGAAGAAAATTCTGCCAAATGCAACAATATGGATGAGCATCATGGATATTATGCTAAGTGAAGTAAACCAGTTACAGAAAGAAATACTGCATGATTCCACTTGTATGAGTTATTTAAAATAGTCAAATTCAC
Organism: Leucopleurus acutus; assembly: GCF_964270905.1. Lineage (NCBI taxonomy): Eukaryota > Metazoa > Chordata > Mammalia > Artiodactyla > Delphinidae > Leucopleurus > Leucopleurus acutus. Next base: position 31,093,913 of record NC_139148.1, on the reverse strand, counting down.
ATAATTAAAGACTGGAATGGTGGTTGCAAGGGGCTGAGGGGAAGGGGAAATGAGTTACCAATCAACAAACATAAAGTTTCAGTTAAGCAAGATGATAAGATCTAGGATCTGCTGTACAACATTGTACCTATAATCAAAAAATAATGTACACTTTAAAATGTTTTAAGACAGTAGATTTCACGTTAAGTGCTATTATTACACACACACACACACACACACACACACATACACACGACAGCCACAAGCCCTGGAACACCAAGAGGGGTGCACTGGACTCCCAGTATGTAGGGGGTATTCTAAGGTAAGGTGGCTGTCTTTCATGTCTCTATTCCTTTCATCCAGTAGACTCACCACACTGAGATGTCCCTACTGCTCAGCTGGCAATGGTGATATTTCCCAAACCTATTCATGTAATTTGTCCTGGACCCTCCCCACCCCCCTGCCCCCAAATTCCCCATCTTCTCTACTTCCTGTGCTTTCTCCACATAATGCTGAGCTCTGGATTCAGAATCCTGACAGCTATCCTACACTGGGGTCCCTGGACTTGCTTTGTATGTGACTCTCATGGACCCTGGATAATGCTGTCCTCTTGGATTCTCACTAGCTAAGATTTTCCTGTCTGGCCCTATTCCTTGACACTTGGTCATTCTGATCGAATCCTTGCTTCTCACATGAAGGAGAAATACCATGTTGGCATAACAGAATTTTAAAGCATTCCAAGAAATATCCTGTTACTCAGGAAATCACTGTATAAATCCAGCTTAATATGAGTGAGGTTGTAATATAATTTTCGGCTAAACTTAATTAGAAAACAAGGAAATACAAAATATTAGTGAGACAATATTTTCTCACTCTTAAGTTTGACTATAATTTAAAGGATTGGTAAATTAAAATGTCCGTAAATGTGTAGGGTATTAAAATACATTAATTTGTGAGACAGAACTAGAAGAAAAATGTTGGAAATAAATTTGGGCTATATTTATAAAAATATACAATCTTCTCCACTTTAACCCAATTTACATTTTGTATTACCTTTCCTTTGAGAAAGCATGCACATGGGCCCTATAATGCATTTCCAAAATGTTGACTTCAGTTCTGTAAATCATATTAACAAATGGGAAACAACTTAGTTTCTAATTAGTAGGAGAACAGTTAAACTCATTATGACACATACTTGCTTTGGGTATAGTTAGATAAGTGAGGTTATCTATATGTGTTATCATGGAAAGATCCACATTCATTTTATTAAGTGGCAAGGGCAAGAAGAAAAACATGTTACTTTTATCCATTAAATTAAAAATAGAACGTATTTCTATACTACATCTCTATATTGTAAATCCTAGAATCATCTTTTTTTTTTTTTTTTTTTTTTATGTTTCTCACTGCCTCTTTGATCAGGTCTTTATTCAAAATTAGCTGTCCAAAATGATTTGACCTTTACCGAATAAACAAATTTAAGTTTATGCAGCAGCCTTTTCCTCTGTGGTGGGTTTCTTTTCTGTGGGCTTCTTTTTAGCAGGCTTCTTTTCAGCTGCTGGTTTCTTGGTCACTGCAGCTTTTTTCCCACCAAAGGCTTCTTTGGCTTCTTCAGCTTCTTAACGCAAACAGCCTCCTTTCCCTTCTTTCCCACCACAGGCTTCTTGCCTGGAATCCCCTTCTCAACTGATTTGGCTTCTAGTGCTGCTGCTGCCCTATCCATCCGGATTTTGTGGTTCTTGGCCTGGCGAAGAATGGTGTTCTGGCGCATTGTCTTTGCATATGGGTTTAGCTTCAACATGATTCTCAGGTTTTTCAGTGGATTCTTCTTCAAGACTCTGCGATGAATCTTCTTGCTTGGTGCTCGGAGGGCTCTTTGGATCTCTGGGCTTTTCAAGATTCTGCTAAGGTCTGTATTGAGCATCTTGTGCGTGGGGAGGTTGTAGTTACTCTTGAGGGAGGCAGCTTTACGCCAAGTGCCATACAGCTCCTCTAACTTGCGGAAAAGCAGTTTCAGTCCAAATGCAGAAACGTCCCACATGCCCCCCAGGAGCCAGTTTCAAAATGTTCAGTTTGCTTACATTAAGCAGAGTAATTCCAGGGATGTTTCTGAAGGCCTTGATGATACCATTGTCCTCATTATAAATGATGCAGGGTCCCCTGCACTGGATGCGGCGACGGTTTCTCATTTTGCCTTTGCCAGCTCTCATTCGCTGCGAGGCGTAGACCTTTTTGATATCATTCCAAGCCTTAAGTTTCTTCAGGAGCAAAACAGCCTCCTCGGTCTTCTTGTAGCCTTCAACTTTATCTTCAACCACCAAAGGAAGTTCAGGAACTTCCTCTATACGATGACCTTTAGACATGACCGGCGCTGGTAAAGCCGAGGCAGCCAACGCAGAGCAGATGGCATGTCGCTTCTGCGTTGTATTCACTCTGCGGTGCCAACGTCGCCAGGTCTTGGTTGGTGCAAACATGCGGCCCCCACGACACATATTTCCAAAAGCACCCTGGCCAGAATGGTGAGTGCCGCCACCTCGAACCCAGGAATTCAAGCCACAGCTCTGCCAGTACCCCAAGACTCAGCACTGGTTTGATGACCTGCTAATTCACTGACAGCATAGGGCTGTCTGTTGTTTTTGCGCAAGTTGGTATGAACAAAGTTCATAATATCTGGTCGAATGGGAGCCTTGAACACAGCAGGCAAAGTGACACTTTTGCCAGATGACTCCCCCTTTTCAGAGTACACTGATATCAGTGGACGAGCACACGCCATGGCGGGGAGAGGACAAGGCCACGCTCCTCTCAACCCGGCGGCTCCCACAGGAAAAGCTAGAGTCATCTTTTAAATTATACACACTAGACTCTCATTTGTGGTAACCTCTCAGTGAGGGCATGAATTTTGGAGAAATACTGTAAAGCAGAGAACTTTGATTTATGTATATTGTTAAAACTCTTTTGCCACAAAAATATATGCATCAGTAGCTTTCTTATTAAGATATTAAAATAGGTCAAACAAAGAAAGTAGCTAATAAGATAGAGTATGTTAATAAGATAGAATGATTGCTGCATGATACAACACACAAAACCTGAATTTTGAATGGCTTAACACAAAGATATTTATTTTTGTGAAGATGAAACCTGATGTACATTGTCCTGGCCACGCTACTATCAGGTGACCCATGGATCCAGGCTGTTCCACCTTCTAGTTCCACCATCACAACACAAACTCTCCGGGATGTTGCTGAATGAAAGAGAAAGCATAGAGGTGGCATACTGACTCCCATATTCTTTGGCCTGAAAGTGGCAAACTGCTTTTTCTCATATGTCAGCAGCAAGGGCTAGTCCAATGACATGTGATGGGGACAAAAACTATACATACCATTAAATTATACTTTATTCTCATTTTCATCTTCCTATTTTAAGCCTGCATAAAGTACTTTAGTGATAGAGTCCTTCTTTTTATCACCTGGGACACATTATGGAATAGTGGGAAGATAAATGAATTATTGATAAAAGACAGAAGGTTTACCTCTGGCTGGCAGGAGTGGAAGAGTGTGCACTGTACACCAGTTCAGATCAGGGGTTTAGTCCCAGTATAGTCACAAGCTATTCTGTTAATTCAGGCACATCCCAAGCTCTATGAACCTCAGTTTCTTCATCTCTGCAGTTGGTCTAATAATATGTCAAAAGTCTGTTGGAATGCATGTAATGTATGTAAAACGCCTGGCACAGTGCTTGGTATATCTTAAATCTTTATGAATGGGAATTATTACTCTGGTTATTTTGACCACAAACGGAACCACCTTTACCTATTTTTTTAATTAAAAAATTAGTCAAGGATGTATCAGAGTACATGAATCGCTGTAGGACATGAAATATCGAATCAGATAAAAATTGTTACTTGGCAAGTAAAAATCAAATAAAAATTTCCCCTCAAATAGTCTATTATATAATTTAGGTGTGGAGGTGTCATCCCAACTGGATGAAACTCAATGATCCTAGAATTTGTGTCAAGGACTAACTCCTACCCTGCATGCCATGCAAACCACCGTTTTCATTCATTTCACCCTTACCAAAAATCTAGCCCCAGATTAGATTTGCCAACATACATTCAAGATAACCTGATTAAAATGTTCTGTGAATGTAGTGGACTCTGGCCCTCCAAGCCCTACATATACAGTGGCAGCCCAGTGTGTTCTGCACATATCATCTCAAGGGACTATCATACTTATTTCTCAAACACTCCTTGGAGATAATGTGCATAAAACATTTAGGTTGCAATGTGTTCAACTGTGCTGGGACAAAAGCACAGGACACCTTCCATTCTTGCCTTTCTTCATGATCTCAAAGTAATGGCTAGAAACTCTCCCTCCAGGTTTTTATCTCTGAACGCTGAGTTATACCATCTGAGAATGTGGCTCCCGCTCACCTCTCTCATAGCTGTATCTTCTCCACCACCCAGCTTAACAACAAATCACCTCATACAACTCAATAGCAAATGAACAAACACTCCAATTAAAAAATGGGCAGAGGACCTGAATAGGCCTGAAGACATACACATGGCCAACAGGTACATGAAAAGGTGCTGAACATCACTAATTATCAGGGAAATACAAATCACAATCAGGTATCACCTCACACCTGTTAGAATGGCTAACATCAAAAAGACAAGGCATAAAAGTGTTGGCAAAGATGCGGAGAAAAAGGAACGCTTGTGTACTGTTGGTGGAAATATACTTTGGTGCAGCCACTATGGAAAACAGTATGAAGATTCTTGAGAAAAAAATAACAATAGAACTAACATATGATCCAGCAATTCAACTTCTGGGCACATATGTAAAGAAATGGAATCACTATCTTGAAGAGATGTCTGCATTCCCTTGTTCATCACATCATTATTCACAACAGGCAAATATGGAAGTGACCTAAGTGTCTGTCTGCAGATGAATGGATAAAGATGTGATGTGTGTGTGTGTGTCTGTGTGTGTGTACAGACACATAGATGAGTACATACCTACATGTGCACAATTCTTGGCTTTTGTGTCTCTGATATTCTTACTCTGCTACTCTTCCTGTGGAAATAAGTCTCCAGTTTTATAAAAGAAGTTGAAAGAACTTGCACTGAGGGACTTCCCTTGTGGTCCAGTGGTTAAGACTCTGCACCCCCAATGCAGGGGGCCTGGGTTCGATCCCTGGTCAGGGAACTAGATCCCGTGTGCCGCAGCTAAGAGAGTCCACATGCCACAACTAAGACCTGGTGCAGCCAAATAAATAAATAAATAAATATTAAAAAAAAAGAACTTGCATTGAGTGTTATTTTAAAGTCAGCTTTTTAGGATTACATTTGTGCTTTTCATGAAGGAGTCTTTCACTATACACATAGCAACTTATATTTCCTTTTGTTATGGAGACTTATGATTTAAGTTAAAGTAGTCCCTGAGCCTGTCTGTGTTTTTGTTTGGATTAAGAGTTGGAGGTTTACGCAGAAAAGAAGACTTTTCTCTTCTTTGACAGGAGCGTTCATCAATTTATCTTGAGTGTCCTGTAGAGCAAATCCATTATAAATATAATGCTAATGCTGGCATTTAGGCAGAAGTGATGATGTTCCAGGCAGAGTTCTAACGTTTATAGCTCAAGGAGGGGTGGATTTTAAAATCTTAATAAAATTACTGTGACATTATCATGATTGACTTTTGTAGCCATTACCTTGTCTAAATATTATTTTCTACCATGGATGTGCACGGTAAAAAACAAGTAAATTCATTATGTTACTGGATTCTCATATAGATTTATAAAGAATTTTAGGTAGGCAGGTGCAAGAATGGGAAACAGAGAGGATGACACTGGGAGGGTTGAGTAGTGGCCAGATGTGTGAGGAAAGTGTCAAAATGCTCAAGTGAGCAGACTGTCTGATTAGATAATGACAGAACCGGAAGTGGGCATTTGATTGTTACTGAGATATGTGTTGTGATTTTCTGATTTCCTCCTGAATAATGAACACTTATACTTCTCAACCCTCTCTAAGAAATTCTCTGAAATAAGACGTTGCTTTGAAACATGTGGCTAAGAGACATAGCTGATTTTAGCCTGTCATTAACATAGTTCTGGGGCAGAAAAGCTGACACCTGAAGATGACACCTGAAGATTTTAGGCATGATCAGTCTAAAAATACAGAATTCCTCAAAGGTTTCCCTCCATGGAAGTCATTTGGGTAATCTGAAGTTTTAATTTTATATCTGTGCTTTTATTACAGTACAAATACGCCAGTGTAGCCACATTATAAGCACAGGCATGCCATGCTCACACACAGAGGTATTCATACACATACACACACACATCAGCTTCTTTCTTATGTCATACATATTAGGGATATACAGATATAGATGCATGACTAGTTACAAATTCAAAATCATGTTCATTCATTAACAAAATCAGTTTTAAAGGACGTCAATTTGGGAGAAATCATTTGTTATTTGGGAAGTTATAAAATGCAAAACACCACAATGGAAAGAAATCACTGTGAATGTCAAAACCCCTTCCAAACTGCTGAGGACTTAAGTTGTCTTGGTATAAACTCACTGAAATTAGCATTCTTCACTCTTAAGAGAAATATGTAATTTTCTTCATCTCTTTGAAAAGAAATTATATGTATTTATAGCTCTATAAACTTATAAGCATCATCAGATAAAAATGAATAAACAATCATGGCAAATCAATTTTCCTTGAAATGTTGTTTGATCTGTACAAAGCAGACTACTTCAGATTTATAAATCGTGTCTTTCTGCTAACTGAGATTCAGCGTTCTGTCAATATTTAAAATTTTATAACTAATAGCCTTTTTTCTTCTAATTTTACTTCATCTGTTAAACATGGAAACTGAAATATTGATTTAAACAGGAAATGAACTTTTACTTAGGGCATCATGATTAATTAATACGGCACATTCAATGTACATGTGCCTGTCTTGAGATTAACAACAACAACAAAACAATAGATTTGAGGTGAAAAAACAATAAAACGCTTGAATATTATTTATGGACACAATGTAAAAAATAACTTATCTATTCTTAATGAATTTGTCAAAATTCCTACAGTTTTACATGCTGAGGGAGAAGATAGATTATAAGTGAAAATATCAAATGTTAATACTATAAACTCTATTTCACTCAGCTTCAGAAATCAGATCCTCAGATCAATACTTTTGTTGAGACCTGGAAGTTACACATATATCTAATACTTGGTATTTGACATTTTCCATCCCTTCATTTATATGCCCCACATACCCGGCTTGCCAAAGAAACCCAGGGCAGCTACTCACCTGTCTGCCCACTCTCCTTCTGAGAGTGTATTCTTGCTTAAATAAATCCTCACTTTACTTTCTTGACCTCCCTGTCTCGTTTCTGAATTCTTTCTGTGATGGCACAAGAACCTTACATTCACCAGGAGCATTTGTGCCTAGATAACTCAGGGGACAGACAAAGAACACAACTTAATATGATTTTCCAACCTTTCCTCTCATGGCCTCCTCCTTCCCACCTGCAGCCTCTCACCTGACCCTCCATCCCCAAACAGTCCCAAACAACCTTCCCTCTCTCCAGGTTTATTGTGATGGTTAATTTCCTGAAATACATGTTTCTACTCTTTATAGTTTTTCCAGGATTGATATTGGCTAAGAGAGTCAGCAGAACACTTTGCTGAAAAACTATCACTACACAACAAAACTTATGTTTACTAACATTTGCTAAAGTCCTTGGTATTGCATAAAATTATTGGTTAAACTTAGCATCTGTATTTCCTGGATTTCCAAAAGAACCATGGATTTCACACACTCTGGCAACTGAACGTGTTTAAAAGACTTAAGTGTCTTTTAAACATGTCTGCTTGGTGCAACTTAAGGAAATAAACAGTAAGCTGAGAGTTCCTTCTCTACCGTACACATAATACTCAGCATTAAGTCTGTTTGTTGTTTGAATCCAGGGACTGACACTGAATTCTAGCAACTGTTGAATCTATTACTTAATATAAGATGAAAACAGAATTAATAATGCTGGAAAAAAGGCACTTGAGAAAATAAATCTGCTAACCAAACTTTTATGACTTCATAATCATCTATCTGCCCTGTTTTGCTGGGCAAATTCACCACTAGTAGTGTTAAAAGGAAAAATCCCTACCTGTAGCAGCATTTGTCTAGGTGGTATAAAACTGAACACTGTGCTTCATCAAAAATGTTCTAACCAGCTGAAGCTGAAAAAATACCATTATCTTTTAATGACTCTTACTGGACCTAACTGAAGGGGCTTTTCTGTCCAACAAATAGCAGGATTTATTTTTTACCCAAAATACATACAGACCTATGGACAATTCAAGTCCTCTCTAAAGTGTTAGTTTTTAATCCTTAATTAGCATAATCACTAAGTAACCCCCTTTCTAGCTAAAAACCTCCAAATCACCTCCACCACCACCACCAGTACTTTGTTAATTTACTTACTGGTAAGTATTATAGCTGTCATATCTCATATCTCTGAGAGTCTTGGTTTATGTTTAACAAAGGTCTAGGTTTTAAAACCTTGCTTCTCAAAGTGTGGTCCACGGACCATAAGCATTGATTTCACCTGGGAACATGTTAGAATCCTCAGACACTTCCCCCAAGAACTACTGAATCAGAACTTGCACAATAACAACGTCCCCAGGGGATTTTTATGCAGAATTAAGTTAGAGAGGGGCAGGTCGAGGGCAGGATTTATCAGGGGTGAATCCGTGGACAAGTAACATCAAAAGCACCTGAAGAGTACTGGCACAAAAACAGAAATATAGATCAATGGAACAGGATAGAAAGCTCAGAGATAAACCCATGCACATATGGTCACTCTTTGACAAAGAAGGCAAGAATATACAATGAAGAAAAGACAGCCTCTTCAATAAGTGGTGCTGGGAAAACTGGACAGCTACATGTAAAAGAATGAAATTAGAACACTCCCTAACACCATACACAAAAAGAAACTCAAAATGGATTAAAGACCTAAATATAAGGCCAGACACTATAAAACTCTTAGAGGAAAACATGGGCAGAAGACTCTATGCCATACATCACAGAAAGATCCTTTTTGACCCACCTCCTAGAGAAATGGAAATAAAAACAAAAATAAACAAATGGGACCTAATGAAACTTCAAAGCTTTTGCACAGCAAAGGAAACCATAAACAACACGAAAAGACAACCCTCAGAATGGGAGAAAATATTTGCAAATGAAGCAACTGACAAAGGATTAATCTCCAAAATTTACAAGCGGCTCATGCAACTCAATATCAAAAAAACAAACAACCCAATACAAAAATGGGCTGAAGACCTACATAGACATTTCTCCAAAGAAGATATACAGATTGCCAACAAACACATGAAAGGATGCTCAACATCACTAATTATCAGAGAAATGCAAATCAAAACCACAATGAGGTATCACCTCACACCAGTCAGAATGGCCATCATCAAAAAATCTACAAACAATAAATGCTAGAGAGGGTGTGGAGAAAAGGAAACCCTCTTGCACTGTTGGCAGGAATGTAAATAGATACAGCCACTATGGAGGACAGTATAGAGGTTCCTTAAAAAACTAAAAATAGAACTACCATATGACCCAGCAATCCCACTATTGGGCATGTACCCTGAGAAAACCATAATTCAGAAAGAGACATGGACCACAACATTTATTGCAGCACTATTTACAATAGCCAGGACATGGAAGCAACCTAAGTGTCCATCCACAGATTAATGGATAAAGAAGATGTGGTACATATATACAATGCAATATTACTCGGCCATAAAAAGAAATGAAATTGAGTGATTTGTAGTGATGGTGGATGGACCTAGAGTATGTCATACAGAGTGAAGTAAGTCAGAAAGAGAAAAACAAATACCATATGCTAACACATATATATGGAATCTAAAAAAAAAAAAGGTTCTGATGAACCTAGGGGCAGGACAGGAATAGAGACGCAGACATAGAAAATGGACTTGACGACACAGGGAGGGGAAGGGTAAGCTGGGACGAAGTGAGAGAGTGGCATGGACATATATACACTACCAAATGTAAAACAGACAGCTAGTGGGAAGCAGCCGCATAGCACAGGGAGATCAACTCGGTGCTTTGTGACCACCTAGAGGGGTGCCATGGGGGTGTGAGAGGGAGACGCAAGAGGGAGGAGATATGGAGATATATTTATACATATAGCTGATTCACTTTGTTATAAAGCAGAAACTAACACACGATTGTAAAGCAATTATACTCCAATAAAGATGTTAAAAAAGAAAAAAAAAAGAGCACCTAGAGAGCTTGTTTTAAATGCAGGGTCCTGGGACCCATGTCAGATTTATCTGATCAGAACCCTGTCAGGTAAAACCTTGGGAATCTGAACTTTAAACAAGCAGCCCAGGTGATTATTATGTACATTGAAATGTGAGAACTACTGCCTTAGAAATTGCAGTCATCGAGTAGGTTTTTTTTTTAAATCAAGAGAAGCATTGGAGACTTTTTTTGCCTCATAATTTTATGAAATTTAAATGAGAATTCAGTGCCTGGTTTTAAATTTAAATTACTCTGTGGAGAGGATCACTTCCTTATATATTTGCCTAACTGTAACTTTACAGTGATATAGGTACCTCTGAAATTCTGTCATGTGTCTTGCATCATTCATAGATTGCCTTTTACTATGATTAATTTTATATGTAGGACATTTTCTAGTATACACTACTGGTACATCTTACAAGTCAAATAGGAAAGCATTAGAAATATCAAGTTAAAACAAAAGGAGAGAATCTGATGTTAGTTTTCAAGTGTCAGGATATACAAAAATATTGCAGTTGTGCAGGTGTGGGTGTGCATGCACATGTGTGTGTTAAGAAGGGTGAAAAAATCTTTAACCTTATTACTGGCTTGGTTTTTGATTCAATTTTTCTACATTCAGAAGTCATCATATTACTTATTCTAAATGTTTGCTAGTACAGCTATTAAAGAATATACAATATAAACTGGTGATATGAGTAATTCAACATTTAAGTGTCTTGGTATAGCATAACATCATGTATATATATGTTACTGCTTCTCCTTCCCCGTTTTCTTTTCTTTTTTCTTTTTCTTTGAATACTGGCTTGAGGAATAGTGAAATGACTATGAGAAACTTGGCTGGAAAAAGCAACTTTCTCCACTTACCCTTAGATCTTTCTTCTGGCAGGAGTGAACAAGGCGAGGAGTGATTGTCTGACGCACAGAGGTGGCTTTGGCATTCTAAGCACAGGGGGAGCTTGTCTTTTGGAATCCTGGGTCAGGTAGATTATGGGTTTTCCCAGAACGTCCTCTTGAGGCTAGCTCGTTTTTTCTTAACTTTCTCTGATAAGGCTATTTTACGATATATCTTTTATTTTTACTTTTTTTTTTTTTTAAAGAAGCTGATATGGCTTTTTAAACAAATAAATAATTAATTAATTTTGGGCTGCATAGGGTCTTCATTGCTGCGAGTGGGGCCTACTCTTCGTCACGGTGCGCGGGCTTCTCATTGCGGTGACTTCACTTGTTGCGGATCACGGGCTCTAGGCACACGGGCTTCAGTAGTTGTGGTTCACAGGCTCTGGAGTGCAGGCTCAGTAGTTGTGGTGCACGGGCTTAGCTGCTGTGCGGCATGTGGGATCTTCCCAGACCAGGGCTCGAACCTATGTCCCCTGCATTGGCAGGCGGATTCTTAACCACTGCGCCACCAGGGAAGTCCTGATGTCTATTTTTAAAAAAATTTCTAGGTCCCGTTCTCCACCAATTGAATCAGACTTCCCAGAAGAGGGGCCTGGGAATCTGTGCTTTCTCTTCTAACATAAGTTTTGAGTGGTAGAATGAGAAGACTTAGACTCCTTAAACTGTAATTTATTCTGACTATAATTAGTTTTCATGAATGGTGGAAAAAAAGGGAAGAATTTTTTTGTGGTTGTGTGGATTTCTGTGAAGCAGAATTCTAAATAATTCTTTTAAAAATTTTTTTAATATCTTTATTGGAGTATAATTGCTTTACAATGGTGTGTTAGTTTCTGCTTTATAACAGTGAATCAGTTATACATATACATATGTTCCCATATCTCTTCCCTCTTGCGTCTGTCTAATCTTGTTTCGTTTATTTTGGTGTCATTTTGGTGGAATCCTCAACGTTTTTAACTTTACTATAACAATTAACTAAACCTGGCCAATTAGTTAACCACATGAACCACTGTAAATATTTGTATTTTATAAATTCTTAATTATCAGAGGGAATTCACTATAATTTGCACTGAATAAATTTACTATAAATTTGCATATTTGTTTTAATTTATTCAAAATGGTTAATTTATATTATTCACATTTTTATTCAAATATATCTCTTTATGTGTTACTAGGTTCATGTGCATGGTAATTGAATAAATATGCACTCGACAGCATTAATATTTAAATTTCTTCCATCTAATTTGTGAGGTCAATGTTTATACATTTTTTTTAAAGAGTCTGAATTCAGGATATAGAAGCAAAGTTTTTAAAACTTAGATTGCTTTTAATTCTAATATCTTTTAAACTACAGAAATCTATTGACAGTAAAGCAATAAAAAGTAGTGCTATGACAGTTAAGGAATGTCAGGGCAAAAGAAAATAATGCAAATTTATATTAATGAAATGGATTTATATATTAACCTTTACTGCTATACTGTTAGTTTACATTACACTTTTGTTTGCCTCTGTCTGTGTGATCCTTTTAGGTGTAAAGAAGGCTCAGCAGGTAAAAATTGGGGCAATTTTGACAACATGGGTTGTGAAAGTTATCTGAAATCATTACAATGCTTGGGCCAATCTTGCTAAGATTGAAATAAATGTATTTTAATTTCCGAAAGTGAAGTGTACTCAAGCCAATATTTTTAAGAAAGTATAAAAATTATATATATTATATTTGATTTCCTTATTGGTTGTTCTGTGAGAAAAGTTGTGAAAGAAGATGCCATTTGGTCTCACTGTATTTGTTTTATCAATGGTCATGTTATGCTTAACTTGGGCATTCAAAGCCTTGTTTTCTCACTCAGCTTTAATAATCAGTACAACACTAATTGATGAGCTGACCTTTAATACTATACCACATTGCTGGGGAGGAGGAAATTTCCCCCTCTACCCCTCTTGAGTCCTTGTGACTGGACTAACTAACAATAAAATTAACACAAGACAGATTAACAGGAGAAAAAAGAAACAAATTTTCATTTGTGTACACTGAGGTCTCATAGAAACAGGACCTAATAAGTGGCCAAAGTAGGCAACTTTTATACTTTTTAGACAAAGCAATGATAAAGTTGTGAGGAATTTACAGGACAAAGAAACCCAAAGGACAAAGAAACTTAGGCTTTGGGTGCTTAATTAGTGAAGGATCTAAATAGAGTTTGGGCTTTGAGTGGTCAAAGAAGTAACAAGGTTTGTTTATACAGGATTCTTGGCCTGAATTCCCTGTCTCTGGTGATAAGGGTGTCCTTCTATCTCCAAATGCAGGGAGAGCACCTTTCACCTGATAGATTCATCTCCTGCTTTCAGGGAGACAAAGAGGAGGGTCAAAGTGTCCCTCTCACATTGGCCATTTCTTAAGTAACTTTAATTCAAAATGATTAATATGCCACTGAGGCAACATGTGGGGCAGCCTGCCTTCCGCCCCTATAATACCATACCATACCATACCATACCATACCATACCATACCATACCATACCATATCATACCAGGCAATTCTAGGCATCTTATGTTAACTTATTTGTAGATATCAAATATTATTATTCCCAAACACTAGTAAACAGTTCTTCTAGAAATCTAACTTTTTAGTCCCTTGCATCTTCTTGATTAAACAGTTGCTTTGTCATGTAGATTTTGCCTGAATTGTCTCAAAAGATTTTCTTTACTTTTTATTTTGAATAATTTATCATATCACTTATTAAACTAGAGGTGAACTTCAAAGCAACGCTGTAGGTATCTGTGAGCACAAGTAACAAAAAAATTGACTCAGTTTAATGAACAGCAAAATTGAGTCTACTTTCAAAATTTGGAATGCAATATAAGAATTCTGTCTCACAGACTGTAACTTTTTTTTTTCTTTACATAATGTTCTGGAATGTGTTTGACTAGATCCAAAGTCCAAAGTTATTGAAACCATAGACAGTAAAGTTACAGGCAGAGGTATGTTTCTTTTTATGGCATATGTGCCAAGTCAAAACCAAAATGGAGTATAAAAACATTTATAATGTAATTTTGGCAGGAAAGGAAACCTTAGAAGTATTTATCTAAAATAATTACAAACTCAGTTTAAAGTACAGGTTAAGAAGTGCATCTACTATGGTCTCAAGATTTATTGATTATTCTTTCTCATATAGTCTCTTCCATTTACAGTGATAATACTGAATATCTTAGTTCTTCTCTCAACCCTCCCTGAGACAAAAGAAACATAAAGTTGCTGAAACACTGAGTGAAGGAGTCATGATCTAACAGAAGTCAGAAAGAACATGATCCAACACAGAGGAGTCACTATTCTGCAAAATAACCCCCAGAGAATAAGTCAGAGCCATTAGTTTAAAGGATTGAGGATTTATTCCATATACCTTTGTGAAGACTGTCCCCCAGATCAAAGGCAAGGGTGGGACTTACAAAGGCAAAAGCCACAGGAGGATTTCTCAAGGAAAAGGCGTTGGTCAATTTATACAAATCCTTGATTTGGCAACTGGCATAGATTGCTGAGCCCGAAATCCATATGATGAATTAAAATAGAGTAGTCACAAGTTCACTAAAAAGGCTGGCTAAAGAGTCTCTTTTTTTTTCTGGGATCCTGACTATTTTTTTACGGCACCTCCAGGCTCTGGGTCATGTAACAGGAAAAGTCCTATGCACCTACTCAAGGCTCAGTGAAACTTTCCAGAACTCCAGCAATAATACCCACCTTTTAGACAGCAGAAAAATAGGAAGGGCAGTGAAAACAGTGTGCCTTCTCTCTAGAAACACAACACAGCCCTTCTGCTTGTAGCCCATGGGCTAAATCTTAATCAGATGACTGAACCTATGCTCACATGCCTAAATAAAGTCAAAGTTTTGTCAGTGAGGAGGAAAGGTAAAATGATTAGTGGGGTATCTGGTCATGTAGGCATAATGAGACCTTCTGATATTTAAATATTTCTTAATAAAATAACAGTAATGTTACAATATCACATTTTTCTCAAAGCTCTCATTATTATTTTTGAAGAGAATTCCAGGCACAAATAAAATATAAGAACGTACATTTAAAATCATAATTAGAATGGAAGTCCTGCATAGTACCTCTATAGTTAACTTTCTTACGTAATCTAAAATGTAATAACATGACATTGTCTCATTAATAACCCCAGGTCTGGTCTCTAGGTTTAACCAGCAGGGTTACGCTGGGAGACAAGAAAAGGTTAAAAAAAAATTCCCCACAAACTGACTGGATTGCTTCTGGTGCCTTTAAAAAATATTCATGTTCTTCTCTTTTTAGGCACATGGTAATATTGCATTTCCTCACCAATGCTCAAGTTATGTGTGAACATAAAATTTATTTGGCCAAAAACATGTGAGAAGTGCTGTACATTATTTTCCACGTTTAAGTGCCACTGGGCAATTTTTCAGATTCCTTTCCCCAGCTGTAATGAGTTTTGAAGCACATGCAGAAATTGAGTCTCCCTCAGCATAGGTCTCCGATTGTACCCTCTCCATCTATAATGGACATGTAGTATGAGGAAGAAATCAACTATTATGCAAATCCACTGATTTGGGGTGTTGTTTGTTACTGCAACATAATGTGTCTCAAAAGAATAAATTTTCTCTTCCCAAATGAGCCTTATGGTATTGAAGTTATCTTTCAGGTGCTGTTACAAATATAATGGAAGGCATTATTAAGAAAAAATTTAAAGTCTCTATCTGTAACCTGTTCTTTATTAAATGGTGTGGGAGGTAAACTTTATAGTCATCACACATTTTACTTTATGAGAATATGAAGCATTAGCATAAGCAAGAACAGTTAGCAAATTCTTATTCTAATTAATCCCCAAAGAACTGGCTGGCAAGGATCAGTATAAAAGACTGGTTTTAGCCACAATTTAAAATTGATCGATGGATGAGCTGTTCTCAGAAATCAATCCTTTGAAAATTATTTCCTACACTGATACGATCTGCTGTTCTTACCAGCAATATTGAGTTATGTACTCATTCAACAGATACATACTAGATGGCACCCCAAGCACTCTTTTTAGTACTGGAAACATATAGTGTGATGAATAAGTCAGATCTGGTCCTCAAATAGCCCACCATCAAGTAGAAAAACAATTACACAATGTTTGCATTTGTACAAGGCAGGATGCATTTGGTATCATACGTTATATGAAAAAAAATGCTCTATGAGTTGATAGAAGAATATCACTATTTAGATCTGATAGAGAACTTCATGGAAGAGGAGAGGACATTTAAGAAGAATTAAGAGGTACTAAGCCTTTTTCTCACATATACACTGTACTCTGTTCCTTTTATTTATCATATACAAATCGGGCTCCAAAAAACGAATAAGCTCTTGATGGTCATAGTCTAGAGAAGGGGAATAAGTTCCATACAATAAAAGGGAACATGGAAAGAGGGGATGACAGAAGCATTGGGGGTAGCCAAAGGGAAGCACAAGCCATATGTGTGTACATATGGACCACAGGGTCAACATAGGAGAGTGTGAATGAAGGTTGAAAAGATATTAAAGTATTTATCATTCTGCATTGTAATTATTTCTTGCAGGCCTGCATTTTATGGCAGACAGTATGGTACATGAACTTAGGGGCTTCATCATTCAGGCTTGTATCCCAGAGTAGGTTGATCCAGAATACTCAGTCAACTGAAAAAGGCCCTCATGGAGATATTTTTGTGGGCCCTGATCCTCACTAAAACCTCACCAAAAGCTGGATTCTGGAGAGCCACAATTTTAAAATATTTCATTCTATTGCACTGAGTTAGCAATTTGAATTAGGCAAGTCTCTAAGTTAACCAGAACAAATCACAGGCAAGTGTATATACTAAGTGGTAAGCTGCCTTGATCCTCTCACTCCAGATCAGAGTTACTTAATTATTTTTTATGCCATCAGCCTCTTTGGTAGTTTGATGAAGCCTATGCTTCTTCACAGTATAGGGTGTTTAAAATACATAAAATAAGAGGCAAGAATTATGGAAGAAGCTAATATTCCAATAGACTATCAAAAAGTAAAAAAATATATAAAATGTAGACTTCTTCATTAACACAATGCATAAGATCTAATGGTGGATCTAATGACTGTCGTACTTTCAAAGTAGTGATGAATATAAACAACATTTCAAACAACAGAAATGTGATATAAACATTTGTGATTCTTCGGTGGCCAAGTTATAGGTACAACTAATAATACTGTGGTTTGGGAATGCTATAATGCAATTAAAAGTCAGTAAAAATAAAGTTGGAATTTCACATATCCACTTTGTTCTTAGACTACAGGTTAGGGCTCCTTGCTTAAGATACTCCTCAATTTCCTAGAGGTAAAGCAGTACAAAATGCAGGAAACATCCATTTTTACTGTCCTCTAGATGGCTACTTGTCTCTTTTCTGAACTCTTGGACACGTAAAAGATGGGATGAATCTAAAACTTCATCTCATATCACTATTCAAGAAGGTGTTTTCTGTTTCACCTTCAGGGTACATATGATACTGGCTTTATAAACAAGATATGCTCATTACTGACATTCTAGACCCAGGAACATTAATCAAGTAAAAACAGAATTTTCCCAAGACAAAATATTTCATCAAGTTTTATTCTGGCATCTCTTAAGTAACACTAATGATAATAATTAGCTTTGTAAACAGGTAAATACAAATTTTTAGGTTCTCAAAGATTTTCTAACCTGTTTTTGCTATAGTACACTTAATTCTGTTTCCTGGGTTTGAGAGGCTCCTTTGGGGATGAAGCAATTTTTTGATTTATTCAAAAAACCACTTTCATTAGCTGCTTGCCAACAAAATAGATAAAGAAAAGTAATGGAGATAAAGCTTAAGTTAGTCTGGTTTTCTACTCATTATGATAAAAAAGATTGAAGTAATGGAGATTGCAAGTGTCGAACAAACTGAGCTTTGGAGATTTTATCAGTCTCCTATGGCTACTTAGCAAATTATCTCAAGCAGGGATTGTTTGCCTGGATACTTACAGGTGGCCTCTCCATGTAGCCCGGGCTATTTCACAGGATGGCAATTTGGTTCTAAAGTCAAGTAAGCCAAAAAGATAGAAGACTAGGCAGAAATTTTGTAAAATTTCCTGACCTAGTACCAGAAATCACATTGCTTCACTTCTGCTGAATTCTAGCATACTATTTGTTAGGATGTTCTAGCATACTATTTGTCACTAAAGCTGGCCCGGCATATCACCACATTCAAGGCAGTATTAAAGAAATTGTGGATATATTTTCAAACCACTCCAAAGATGTGTATGTATATACTAAGACATAGAACAGTCCTTTATTTCCAGTTCAAATTTTCCATTATATCTTGTACTATGAACTATTATAGTACATAAAAAAAATTGAAGATTCATTGGTGACTCCTTTGCTATGTATTTAACTGGCTAATTTTTAACCACAGTCAAGCTCTCTTTGTAATGAAATTCTTTAATAGAGGGTAGCCATTATGCATTCTTTTAAAAGTTGAGCTGGGGTCACCGATACTTCCTTTAACAAATGTACGTATCATCTTTTAATCTTGTGTGCTAATGCTTTGAGCAATTTTATTGATCCCCAAATGTTCATCACTAATTGAAACAGCTGCTTTATTTAAACAGTACTTACGAAATGACATTCAGACAAGCTCTGCTTCATGTTTTGTCCAGAAGTTAAGTCCAATTTGATCAGAGAGTTTATCTGTTCCATACATACTCTTTACCTGGGAGTGAAAGGGACTTCAAGACTGGAGCTCCACTTTCTTCCCTTTGACATCCACATGTGCCCCTGTGGTGAGAGCAACAAAGAGTTGAGAACAGAATTCTGGTCTGTACTTTCAGCATGGGCTGCCACCTTAGTGGAGTAACCAGTACAGGTGACTTGAAGGCAATAGGAAGTCTTAGGAAGTATGGGATTATACCTTGTGACCAACAGTATCCTCAAATAGAAGTTGCTCTGGAAGCCCGCAGGTGAAAGCCATAATTCAGACAATACGTCTGCATTTCTGTTTCCAGGACTCACAAGAGTCAAAAAGTCAGTAGCCTTGATTGTCCCTACTTGGTTCAGTTATATTTAATACAGCTAACAACAGAGATGAGGGTGACACTGAGATACCACTGATTGAAAAGCTCAATCATTCCCATGCCTCATCCCAACTTCTATTTCTGACCGATCCCACCTCCTTTTATATTCTTTATTTTTTTCAGATTATTGAGATATTGATAACATATGTAAGTTAAAGGTGTACAATGTGATGATTAGTTACATGTATATATTGCAAAATGATTACTAAAATAATTGGCTAACACCTCCATCCCATCACATAATTGCCAGTTTTCTTGTGTGTGTGGTGATAACATTTAAGATCTACCCTCTTAACAACATTCAAGTAAATAACACAGCACCAGTTACTATAGTGACCATGCTGTGCATTAAAGCCCCAGATCTTATTCATCTTATAGCTGGGAGTTTGTACCCTTTGACCAACATCTCCCCATTTCCTCCACACCCCCAGCTCCTGGCAACCACTATTCTACTCTTTATTTCACTTAGCATAGTGTATTCAAGGTCCATCCATGTTGCCGCAAAAGGCAGGATTTCCTTCTTTCTCGAGGTTGAATAATATTCCATTGTGTGTGTATATATGTATGTGTGTATACACACCACATCTTTATCCACTCACGCACTGATGGACACTTAGGTAGTTCCCACATTTTGACTCTTGTAAATAATGCTGCAATAAACATTGGAGTACAGATATTTCTCTTCGAGATAAGTGTTTTCATTTCCTTCAGGTATATACCGAGAAGTGGGATTGCTCAATCATATAGTAGTCCTATTTTTAATTTTTGAGGAATTTGCATACTTTTTTCCCTCGTGACTATACTAATTTACGTTCTTACGAACATTGCACAAGGGTTGCCTTTTCTCCACATCCTCACCAATACTTGCTACCTATTGTCTTTATGATAATAGCTATTCTAACAGAGGTAAGGTAAATATCTCATTGTGGTTTTTATTTGTATTTCCCTGATGATTAGGGACATTAAGCACCTTTTCCTATACTTCTTGGCCATAGGTATGTCTTTGGAAAAACGTCTTCTAAGCCCTCTAAGCCCTCTAAGCCCCCAACATCTTGTTAAAAAAAACAAAAAAACAAAAAAAACAAATACAAAATAAGTAAGCCTCAGAGATATAATCTACAGCATAAGGAGTATGGTCAACAATATTGTAATAATTTTCTATCAGGACACAAGGTTACTAGACTTTTCATGGTGATCACCTCCTAACATATGTAAATGTCAACTCACTATGTAGTTCACCTGAAACTAACATAATATTGTATGTAAACCATATTTCAGATTAAAAAAAATGTTTAATGTGTATTAGTTCTCGACAAATGTGAACAGGGTGAATCACAATTTCACAATCTCTGGCATCCTATCAAATATTACCAGGCATGCAAAGAAGCAGCAGTATGTAACCAAAAATTAGGAGAAAATTAATCTCTCATAATTGACCTGGAAATAACACAGTTGACAGAATGAGTAAATAAAGACATCAAAACAGTTATTATAACTGTACTTCATATGTTCAAAAAACAAAAAGACTTCAACTGGTTAGAGACATAGAAGATATAAAAAGACTCAAAGTGAACCTAAAGAGGTGAAAACAACGTCTCAGATATGTTTTTATGTTGGATATTGAAACAATAAAAAAGATTAGTGAAGACATGTATGTGAAAATACTCAACATATTTTTATAGTACACATATGTATGGAATAAAAACTAGGATCAGGTTTAAAATAATATATACCAGATGTTAGTTATATTTACCTTTGAGGAAGGGGCAGAATTTCTGAGTTATAAAGAGGGACAACTGTGATTTCTCAGTATTGTTAGAATTTCTTGCAATAACAACACATGCAGTTATTGCAGTAATTAAAATATTTGAATAAGCCCAACGCCAGAAAGAGCAGCTGTGTCTTAGCCAGGAAAGTGACTGATAAATAACAGAGCCTGAAATATGAACTTAATACAATAAACATTTCTCTCTCCATGTAGACTAGCAGACGTTCTGTACTAACAGGTGATGCAGGGGTCCAGGCTATGTCCTTCTTGTACGTTCACCCATAAACCCATGATTTCCACGTTTACTGATGAATGCAAGGAAAAACATGGAAAGTGGTAAAGTGGATAGCAAATGTTTGGCCTGAAATTGACAAATACTGCTTCTGCTCACAGATCAATGGCAAGAGCTAGGGCACATGATCCTTTATAACTACAAGTGCACTTGGTAATATAATCTCCTGAGGAGCCCAGGAAGGAGAGGAAGGCAAAATATGGATAAGCACTTGTAGTCTCCCCCATTAAGTGTTACAAAGTAAGTGCTCAATAGAAGAAATGCAACTAGTAAAATTTATGCAACGGCCCTCTTCATTTCCTGTTAGAGTTTCTGAGGAGGCCCAATTTCCTTGAAATTCTTCAACTTTTCTGAGGTCCTACTATGTGACAGTTGCTTCCAGACACAGACTCACATCAAATTTTCAAAAAGGATCCTGTAGAATACCAGAAGAAAGATTTTGCCTTCTTCACTCAGTAGTACCTTCCTGCACTGACCTAAACCTTTTTTGTTTGTTTGTTTGTTTTTACGTCTTTATTGGAGTATAATTGCTTTACAATGGTATGTTAGTTTCTGCTTTATAACAAAGTGAATCAGTTATACATATACATATGTTCCCATATCTCTTCCCTCTTGCATCTCCCTCCATCCCACCCTCCCTATCCCACCCCTCTAGGTGGTCACAAAGCATGGAGCTGATCTCCCTGTGCTATGCGGCTGCTTCCCACTAGCTATTTTACGTTTGGTAGTGTATATATGTCCATGCCACTCCCTCGCTTTGTCACAGCTTACCCTTCCCCCTCCCCATATCCTCAAGTCCATTCTCTAGTAGGTCTGTGTCTTTATTCCTGTCTTACCCCTAGGTTCTTCATGACATTTTTTTTTCTTAAATTCCATATATATGTGTTAGCATACGGTATTTGTCTTTCTCTTTCTGACTTACTTCACTCTGTATGACAGGCTCTATAAAACTTAACTTTTAAAATCTTAATGGGATGAGAGTTTTCTTCTTCCTGTTGGTGCCTGGTCAAAATCTATGAATTTCTGCCACCTTCAAGATGACTGAATATAGCTCAACACTGTACAAGTGTCATTAGGCGCAAGGAAAAACCATAATTTTCTCGCGGATCATGCAGTTAGACAAGAGGCAGTAGAAGGATGCTGAATTATTTTTATCTCTGCCCCCAAAGTTAGCACGTCTGTCAGTAAACAATTTTTCACCTCCTGGAAGGACTGCAGGTCTTTAAGGAAGTTAATCCTCAGTAGATGCTTGCTTTGCGGTGATTTCCATGGTCTTTAATTCTCTTGCACTTCTCACTTACGAAGAGAACTTTTTTTTTGATATGGACAATTTTTTTAAGTTTTTATTGAATTTGTTACAATATTGCTTGTTTTATGTTTTGGTTTTTTGGCCGCGAGGCATGTGGGTTCTTAGCTCCCTGACCAGGGATCGAATACGCACCCTCTGCATTGGAAGGCAAAGTCTTAACCACTGGACCACCAAGGAAGTCCCAAGAAAGCTTTGATTATTAACCACGTAGGTAACTACATATGTGTCTGTGTTCAATGGCCAGTCGCAAAAAAATATATACTCATCAAAATTCTTTTGCAATATAAAGGTACTTTCAAAATTCCTTCTCCAACTTCAGGGTTCTATCCCCCAAATTAGTAGATTTTATGACAAATTGGACTAAATTCACCAGCACTTTGGAAAACGTTTTGAGACTGAGGCAGAGATGCTCAAAACTGGTGGCCAGGTCTAACTTTCAACATCAGGTTACCTTTTATGTGGAACAGGATGTTGCTATCACAGGGGTACAGGTGAGGGAGGGGACCACCAGGGAACTGGAATGCTCCAAGTCAGGGGGAGGCAGGTGAATTTTGCCCTATTTGTTCCAATGGGAGCAGGTACAGCTTTCAGAGGAGGACTGCAGAGCTAGCCAGCAGGTCAGGTTCCAGTGTGAACAAGAAGGCTCACTGGAGAAGACCCAGGGGAAAGGCACTATGTTGCACAGAGAGCAGAAGCTGATAGAAATGCCAGCCCCTAGGCAGAGTCAGCTCTCAAGACATTGGTAAATGAAGCTCAGAAACAATCCCCAAATTGTGTTTCTTATTTCAAACTTCCTTCTTTATACCTGCTTTAAGTTCCTGCCTACTACATTCTTTCTGTATCCTGAGAGGTATTAAGGAGTAGTGAGAAGACAGATAAAGGGTCAGAAGGTCTGACTCAGGCTGGGAAGAGTGGAACCTAGTGAGTTCCAGATGAATTCAGAGAAGAGGTCTAGTGGCAGCTCTGTCACAGTCTAGTCATGTGAAATAAGGTACGATCACAAGGTCTTTGAGCCTGAGGATCTTCTTTTATGTGAATTTGGTTTGATAAGTCCTGTCTTCTGGGACTATTGTAATGTGTATTAAGTATACAAAACACATGGCACAGTGTCTGGCATATCACAGGGCTTTAATGAATGAGAGTTATTGCTGTGACTGTTGATTCCAAATCCTACCCCCTCACCTGTGTATGTGTGTGTATGAGTGTTTCTCTAAATCTACACTTTCTCAGAAAACATACAGTGCTATGGTATATCAAATCAGACAAAAATGTTCCTCAGCAAAAAAAAAAAATTTGTAAAAATTTACCCTCAGAGTTTATGTTCTTGAATTTGGGTGTTGGAATGTCTTCCCCATCTGGATGTAATTCAAATGTCCTAGATACCGTGTCAAGGACAAACTCCTTGCCTCCCTCCCAGCTGCTGTTTGTAGGGGTTCATAATACAGCAGTCCCCCCTTCTCAGAGTGGGATATGTTCCAAGACCTCAGTGGATGACTGAAACTGTGGATAGAACTGAACCCCATATATACTACGTTTCTTCCTATACATTCATACCTATGATCAAGTTTCATTTATAAATTAGGCACAGTAAGAGACTATCCAAATTGCCAGCATCACTTCTCTTGTACTTTGGGGCTGTTATTAAATAAAATAAGTGTTACTTGAACACAAGTGCTGAAAAACCTTGATAGTCAATCTCATAAAAGAGAAAGCTACTAAGTGACTAACAGATGGGATACGCTGGACAAAGGGATGATTCACATCTCAGGCTGGATGGAGCAGGACCACAGCACTTAGAACAGCATAAAATTTTAAATGTGTGAATTGTTATTTCTGGAATTTTCCATTTAATATTTTCAAACCATGGTGGACTGCAGTAAGTAAAACTTTGGACAGCAAAACTGGGGTAAGGAAGGGCTACTGTATGTCACCCTCAAATATGCCACTTTGGCATACAGGTTGCTTTGAATTAAAGGTACTTGAGAAACAGTTAGTGAAAGGAGGACACTCTGACCCTCCTTTGTTCCCCTGAAAGCAGGAGATAAATATCCCATGTGAAAGGTACCCTCCCTGCACCAAGAGGGTAGAAGGCATTCTTACCACCAGAAACAGAGAATTTAGGGCCAATAGAGCTATATAAACAAACCCTCTTACTGTTTCACTCTTGACTTGCCCCGGTTTAAACCCCTTTATCAGTTCTTTTCAATTCATTGTTTCTTTGTCTAAAAGGTATAAAAGGCTTCCTGCTCTGGTACTTCTTTGAGTCTCATATATTTGTGGGGCTCCCATACAGACATAGAAAACTAAATTTGTTTTTCCCCTGTTACTCTTTTTATTACAAGAGGGTCTCAGCCAAGAACAAGAAGGATAGAGGGAAAATTACTTTTCCTCCCTTACACCTTGCTTGCAACCCTGCCCCACTTTTTCATTCATTTCATCCCCACCAAAAATTAAGCTTTAGCTTATTTTTTTCCAAATTAGACTGAAGACAGCTTAATTAAATTTTCTTTTGAATGAAGTAAGCGCTGGCTCTCCTAGGCGATGGCCAACTGTCAGCCCAGTAGCTTCTGGGTGTCTGATCTCAAAGAAGTATTTATATTTCTCAGAAACTCCTTAGAGGTGACATATACAAAAAAACTTTGTGCATGCGTTCAGCTGCACAGGAATAAGATTCAGGTAACCTTCCATTCCTGTTCCAGGTGAGAATTTCTCTCTGGTTTACTTGTGATCCAAAAGTAACAGCTAACAGCAGTTTACCACTCCAGACATTTGGGTTTCAACTCAGACAGACCACTAGAGGGTCTGGTCCCTCTCATAATGCCCTCAGCCTCATGTTGCTCACCACCCAGTTTCATGTAAAATTAACTCCCACTGAAAGACTTGAAGTTTCCCAAAGCCCCAAATGGCCACGCCTAACTGCATTACCACGCTGACAGTCTCACAGGACTGTCCACCTCTACCTACTCACTTCTTCATTTTACTTGTCCCTTAGGAATTAGAAGATCTCATTATTGTCCATGAAGGATTCTTCCTCCTATATGTTAAAACGCTATGAGCAGGCCCTGAGTCATTAATCCTAGCATTCCCAATACTATCTACAGTTCTTTGCAAAGAGCAGCTGTTCAATAAAGGTTTGTGGAATAAATGATCCAGTGAATATGAGGTCTAATTCATTAACATGTTATACATTCTTTAAAGAGCTTAAGCAAATCCACGCATATATCATTTAATTTTACAGAACAAGAACTAAAAAGAATACGAAAGGCAAATTTTGAATATCTTCTAGAGATTCTTGATTTTTTCTACTGATCCCAGCTATCTTAAAGCTGACCTTTCACGTGTGCAAGGAAATAAATGCCTATAGCAATGCCATCTTCTTATTCCAGAAGATAAAATGGATAGTTTCACAATTTGTTTCACAAAACAACAAAGTTCTTGCTTTAAACATCATGAGTAATAAATGTATGATCAGTATCATTCATAAATCTTTATATTTTGAAACAGTTAAATTCATATTAAAAAATATGAGTAATACATACATCAAAAAAGAGAATAAACTTACAAGTTATACATACAAAACAGGAACACACAGGCAAATACACTGTCTTCCTTTCTGCCCCCACCTCAGAACTAAATTCTACCAGCACTAACTGCGTCTTCCAACAATGCATGAAGAAAGTATCCCTGACTCCCCTAGGTGTGGGAGAAGCTGCTAGCCGTGGCACTAGAACTGGCAGTGGCTACAGAAGGAGAGACAGCCCTGCCTCAAATTCTGGCTCGGGCTCTCTCTTCTTCATCTTGCAGAGCCTCCTCATACTGAGATGGGAAAGAACTTGGGTCAGTCCCATGAACCTTGGCCAGAAACTCCAGGACCTTCATCTTGGTGGTTTCAGCGTGGGCTCTGGGGCCCCACAGGAACTTAAACTGCGCAGGATCAGTGTTGGTCACCTTCCGGTACTCCAGGTATTTTTCCTTCACGAATTCTTTGGTGATGAGCTCCCTGGGCTCCCCAGAGATGAAGTGCTTCATCCCGGCATATATCCCGCTCACATTCAGAACTTTCCAGACTTCGTCTTCGGTAGCACAGTTGCCCTTCATGAAGATCACACCCAGGATAAGTATCAGGATGCCGGTCTTGGGCATGCCCACTTCACGGTGCAGCATCCCATCATAGGTGAGGCCCAATTTGATGAAGAGGCCATAGTGGTGATTGGTGTGATCCACTTCCATCAAATCAAGGCCAAAGACCATCTCCATGCACTCAGAGGCTCTCAGGAAGATCTCAGGAAAGTGGACTTCACACTCTTTGATGACAATCTTCAACATATCTGCCTTTGTTATTGGCTCTTTCATTTGATACTTGAATAGCAAGAAATTTACCAACATAGATACTTTCTTATCTAGAGCATCTATAGGCGCATTCTTGGGGCCTAGCACAGCCTGTGAGGTGCTCAGAGTATACTCTCTTTCTTGGCTATTGGACCCCTCATCCGATTTGGTGGGTGAGGTGGCTTTGATAGCAATGGAAGAGGAGTAGAAACACTGAGGACCCTCAGGAGTGCTGGATATACCAGCCCCAGGAGCCTCCTTCAAATCGCCAGGCATTAGAGGATGGCAGGAGAGATGGGTCTCCTCCAGAGCCTTGGAGACCTGTTCAACCTCCAGGCCCTGGGACTTTCTGAAAGTTTGATGGCATTGATCATATGAGTGCTGAGGACACTTCTGACGCTCAGACATGATGACTCTTGTGGGTAGCAGTACGTGGACAGGAGGGTGGGCAATGAGATTCACCACCTAAGATAAACAGGGCATATGTGAGTGGCTTCAGCCAGTAAACTTAACTGTGGCGGCTCTTCCTGAGACCCAGAGGAGGAAGGGAGGGGTGGCCTCTGCCAGCTTCACTCCCTGGACCTCTCAGGGCTGTGGAGCCCCCTCTGCCATGGGTTGGTTAGCCCCACAATCCTCACACACGCTTCTCAAATTAGATTCTGGTTGGTAAGGTGCCCGCCGCCATCTATTGCCTGAGGCCCCCCTCCAGTCAAGGCCGCATCTCTGTGAGACCCCCAAAATGGAAGTGAGGAGAACCTCATGACGGGAAATCCACGGCTGACAACAGGGACGAATGCTGTGCACACCCTCCGTCCTGGGGTCTGAGGATTCCTAAGGCTTCACTCGGGGTCCTCACCAGGACTCCTGCAGGGCCTGAGATGCCTTCCTTTGGTGACATGACAACGCCTGTCCCAGACTAAGGCCTCCCCTCCCTCAGACTCCAGTGGCCGCGGTCATTAGCACCACTTCTGGCCGCTCCTGCCCGGGGCCTCCCAAGGCCGACCTCCCGGCCGAGGCTCAGTGAGTCGCTACTATTGTGGGGGACAGTCCCCTCAGATCTCACTCACGGGCCTTTGCTTGAAGACTCGTAGGTCGGGGACCCTGAGCCCCACGCACAAAGGCCACCACCTCAATCAGACGGCCCAACAGGTAGCGTGTGGTAAGTCAGCCTGAACCTGTCCGCGCCTCCCGGGGTCGGGGTGGGGCTCTGACCAGGTGGGCATCCCCCTTTCTGGGGCTGGCGGTCCCCCTCAGTCTTCATTTAGAGTCTCACCTGACACCGAGCGGCACGTGGGGCTCCTCCCACTGCTGACTGGAGTCTGCGCCTCAAACTAAAGCCCTCGCAGCCGTTAGCTCCGGAGGCGGAAGTCAGGGGGCGTGGCATCCAGTGAGGACTGCTTGGGTCTTTCCGGGGTCACCAGTAGCGAGGTCACGCTGTGCACGTAGCGCTCAGTTTCAGAGGGGTGGTGCCTGCTGGTCCGGCTCCCAGCCCTCACTTCGGCTGCCATGCTCTAGCTGCCTCCCTCTGTTGAGCTGAGGTCTTGACGCTCATGCCAAGGTCCTCTTGCCACTGAGAACCCTGAAGAGTAACTGAGGGCGTATCTCAACCAGACAGACCTGCCTGGCCTTTAAGGTGAAAAGCAGCCGCTAGCCCATCTTCGTGTGACCCCCACCCCCACCCCTTTATTCTTTGTTGTTGTTCTCCTGGGTCCTCATTTATGGGGTTCTCTTTTGGCTCCTTTTTCATGACTTCAGGCTTTCAGGGAAATGCCTGATCCCAGCAAAGCCTTGATGAGTTCACTTACTGCAATCCTTGCAGCGCTTAGAATGGGTCATGTTCCAGCCTAAATGGAAAATGGAGAAGTTGGAGCACAAGGCAGGAAGGCGGCAGGACAGGGGGGTGAGCTGTCAGAGAAAAGTCATAGCCATCTATTCCTGCTTTCACCAGGCAGACTTAGCCACTTTCATAGGTTATCCACTAAAAAGTTTACTTTGTACATGGAGGAACTGAGACGAATGATTTTGAAAGCCCCTGTTTTATGACGCTGTTCCACACGTGTAACATGCAGTAATCATATGAAGATGATGAATGTTATCTATTTGCATTTTTATACTTCTGGTTTATTTTTCTATTCTTATCTCTGTGGCTTTGTTTTCTAGTCCAGTTTAAAACAGTGGCTTAAATATTCTTTTCTTGAGTCTCCTCATCTATTTGGTTTTTGTATCAAGGGGAGCCTGCTTGTTAAAATGTGTGGGGTAATTTCAAATATTTTTGTGTGATTTGGAAAAGTTTACAGAACATGCTGATTAGTTTTCCCTGATTATATGGTGCAAGTAGCCTCTAAGCCTTATGTGATCTGTGTGGCTTTGGCCTACTGTTTCAGTTTGTGATTGCTGATTTCAATTTTCTATTATTAATGGGCCTCCCTTGCAGTATATGTTTTGCTGAAAAACAGCATTTCTCTTCATTTCTCTTGGGTATTCAAAGTTAAAGGCATGATATTTATAATAAATAATTTTGCATAGAAATTCTCTGACAGTGTACTACACAAAACAGTACTATGAACCCTGTTTCCCTGACACTCATCATAACCATCATCAATAGTTATAAGTCTGATCATATCAGTATTTTTTTGGTCAATGTGTTTGTTTTTTTGGCAAGAGCACTCCACAGGTGATACTTTATACTTCCATTAGGAGATATATAATGTCTATGTGTCTTCCTTTTTTGTGATCTTCACACTCTGATAATTATGACCATTCTCCATTCTCCACTATGGGCTAGCATGGTAATTTTCTCATTCTACCATATCTTTAAATTATTAACAGAAATTTTCTATAGGCATAAACCTTTCCTTGTTGCCACTTTTTGCTGAGGTATTGTTTTAAAATACTGTTAGTGTTCTCTTAAAATACTTAACTCTCTGCACCTATATTTCATACACTATTTTTAACTATTATTACTTATTTCTGTTTCTTTTGTAATTGGTAATACTTATAAATTATTGGTCATATAGATCTTACATAACAGAAGAAACAACATACAAAATCTTCACATCTTCTATCAAGTAAAGAGCCGGCAACATTGGTCATCGAGCACATCAATAAATCTGGAGGAGAAAGAATGAAAAGTCTGGGAACATCTATCAGGTCAGTAACATAAGCACGTGAGATGACATGAGTTGGACAGAAGAAGAAATGCCAGCTCTCCTTCCTCATGTGCCACACGTAGTTTTTCTTCTTGGACCTTTACTTTCAAAATGTGACAACTGGGACTTGGGAGAATGCTGCGTTGGGAGAATGCTATCTGAGCCAATGATATGTTCATTTCACCTCCCACTACATCATCCCCCATGCTGACTTGTGTTGCTCTGCACCTCCAAGAATTATATGCTCTGAACTGTACTGTTCCAGAGAAGAGACACCAGGGGATAGCCTGTTGATTACAGACACACTGAGAACCAAGAGGTCACTACTGACCTAGATGCAGTGCCACGCCAGGGTGTCCAGATATGATGGGAATAGAATCCCACCTGTTGTTCCACCAGGATGAGTGTTCCTTCTGGAAGTTAGGAATTTGGGGGACTGGGCCTCTCTCCTTTATTTTCCAAGTGAATGTGTCCTGAAGATTCTGCTGTTTAGCACAGAGACCCCCTTATAGAGGCCCCTGACTGGGCTATGGAGTATTTTAATGTGAAAGGCACAGGTCTCTCTACTTGCTGACGTTAAGGAGAGTCTGATTTAAGAGAGGGCAGGACTCAGGAACCCTGAGCTAATTCCAGAATGGGCAGGCAGCTCTTAGTGAACCCAGAGGGAGGGACACTTCATCCATAAAGTAAATTATCACCACTCCTGACAGGCCAGGTCCTGAAAGTGCCTAAATGAGAAACTTCCACCATCTAAATGGTATTCTGGGTTCCTGGTTTGAGAGTTTAGTCTGACAGTCAATGCTGAAATGTCAAAGGGGACTCCAAGAAATAATTCCACAGAGTCCTAAGCTGAGGGGAACTTGAAGAGGAGGGACACCATCTAGATCATCGTCAATCATGATAATTACTAGCCCAGAGCAAGGCACACACCCATCTCTACTCCACACACTTCATTCCAGCTCCCTTCACCCTTGAGATCAAGGAACAATCCTTACTTACTCAAACATTATATGAATCTATTTCTGCTCGTCACGAGATAACCACTTTAGGTTTGAAACATGAAATATAGGAATGAAGAAAGAGAAAAAAGAAGAGTTTATATCCAGAAGAATATCATACACTATTCTTCATGCATTGGTTCTGTTTTGCTGCGTAACAGATTACCACAAACATACCAGTTAAAAAAACACACACAATTTAATTCTCTCATGGTTTTTGTGTATCAGGAGTCCAAGAATAGCTCAACTGCCTTCTGTGATTCAGGGTTTCTCCTAGTTGACATTAACATATTTACTGAGCTCTGCTCTAATCTGAAGGCTTGACTAGAGAAAAATACAGTATCAAGCTCACTCAGTTTGTTGGCAGAATTCATTTCCTCTTGTCTGAAGAACTAACAGCTTAATTAAAAAAAAAAAAAAAAAAAACTCTTGCAAAATCAGTTTAAATGGTTAAAAGTAGCCTGTAGTTCCAGGCCGGTGACCCTCTCCATAGGAAGTTCTCAACATAGCAGATTTCTTCTTCAATGCCAGCCGGAAAGTGAGAGCAAGTCTTTAGCAAAACACAGTCATATATGGTATCTGTAATCAAATGAATGATGTCCCATCTTTTTTGGCATCAAATGTAATGTAATCATGGGTGTGACATATCAGTTTTCCATATTCTGTTGGTTACAGTCAAGTCCCAGGCCTTGCCCATACTCAAGAGTAGTATACAGATACGTGAATACCAAAAGGTCAAGATCATGGTAACTACTTTAGACTCTGTCTACCACAATTTATTTCTGAACTCCATGAACCAAGTCTCTTCCCCATCCAAAATACATTAATATTCTCCCAAGATTCCCCCAAATCTGAATCTACTACAACAGCAATTTAAAATCTAAATCTCATCACCTAAAATAGGCTCCTATGCAGATGAGGCTCTTGGGGAACATACAGTTAAGTATACCAAATGGGGCACAATACTCCTCTCTCTGTGGACCTGTGAAATAAAAGAAACAAATTATCAGGCCCCAACACACCCTATATATAATAGTGGGACAGGGAAAGGACAGCAACTATAGACATTCTTATTCAAAACAGGAAAAGTGGAAGGTATAAACATTCCCTGGCCCATAGCATTGTGAAAGCCTGTTGGGCATATATTGTGAATTCCTTGATTAGATTTTAAGGCCTTCAGATAAATTTCCAAATGCCACTCTCTGGGTTCTAGGTTTCTCCTTGAAGTCATCCTTCATTTGTTATGGAAGGGAATATGTGTTTATAACTGATTATCCAATGCAATTACTTTGCAAACTGTCCTCAAATGTATAGAGACAGGGGCCAAACTCCTACCCCTCTAGTGTATCCAGGATTCAAGACTAATTGCTGAGACCCATTTTGCATTCCAGGCTTTAGTCTCTCAACTGTGAGATACCATCTGAGGGACCTGTTATCTGTTGAACAATCCAACACCTTTGATTTGCCCACTCCAAAGCTAAATTTAAACTTCACTCTCACAAAGGACATGCAGCTTACTGAATGTGCAAAAGGCCATGCAATGGGACATTTATAGATGACTATTCTAACTTGAACTCATGCCTCCTAACTCCTTTTTAAAAATTGTCCCTCTGGTTTACCGTGCTACCTCACTTCTTCCAACTTCTACACACAAAAATCTGAGCAACTCAAGCAATGGTACAGTGTCTCCCAAAGAGCAGATGTTCAATGTTTTGGAGATAAATGAACGAATGAACTTGGTATCTAATTATTAATATTTAATTTCTCCAATATTCTTTATAACTAAATACAAATAGATACCTTTGGTTTTATAAAATGACAGTAAAAAGCATTAGGAAAGACAAGAATTGACCAACATTTAATTTATTTGCATCAATTTCTTGGGGTAAATGATTTTACTACTGAGTTCTTTCAGATTTCCTAAGAAACATGGACTGCAATACCAGGTTACCCTGTTCTGGACTGCAAACATTGTTTTACAGTCACAAAAGTCCTACTCAATCTTGATACAAAGCAGTAAATATTCAACCAAAATTATACATAAACATAGGTTCTAAAGCTATTTAAACATGTATAAAAAGAACAGCACTTGAAAAATAAATGAAAGAAGAAAGCAAGGCTACATGGGAAGTAGGGATGGAGAGAGAGAGGAGAAAAGGAAGAAAGGGAGGAAGTGTGAAAAGAAAGGAAGGAAGGAAGGAAAAACTCCAAGTTACCACATAAATCAGGAATACAAAAATGACATAAAATTTTCCCTCCAGCCCTATGCTGGACCTCAGCTACTTAAGAGTATTGACCTTAGTATTTAAACACTAAATGAAAAGTCTGCCTCAGGAGAAGCTGTTGAACTTTGCCCTGTAATGTACACTGACTATATGGCAGTAGAGCCAACCCTGGCTGCAATTTTGCCTTGGGATTTCCCCTCCTCATCTCTTAGAGCCTCTTCATATCAGGAAGGGAGTGCAGTGGGGACTATAACATGGGCCCTGGTGGAAAATACCAAGACTTTCATTGTGTTGATTTCGGCATGGACTGTTGGAATCCACACGTATTCAACAGCATGCAGATCACTGCTGAGAATCTTCCAGCGCATCAGGTATTTTCTTCCATCCATGAATCAGATGAGATTCATGGGCTCTTAGTAGAGAAGTGATTCCTCTCAACACATACCTTCATTACATTAATCTCTTCCCAGATTTCCTCCTCAGTGACTCAGCTGTCCTTAGTAATCTAGTGGCCAGCCTTAGGCACGTCCTTGTCATTACTCAGTTTCCTATCAAAGGTGAGGTCCATTTTGCTAATAAAGGCATGGAAGCACTCCATGGAGACAACTTTCTTCAAATCAGTGATAAAACCCAGTTCCATCTACTCAGAAGCTATCCTGATTTCAGGGAAGTGGTCCTGTTGTTGACATTCGTTAGCATATGTGTCTTTGTGATGGGCGCTTTCATTTTATCAATGAGCAACAGAAACGACACTAAAAAAGTCACCTTGTTAGATACAGGGTCTGCACACAAGCACTTATTGTCAGGCAGGGCCTATGAAGTGCTAGAATTTTCCTTTTCTTGACTCTGTTAGCTCCTTTATTGCTTCTTGTGCATGATACAGCTACAGCAGTAGTGATGGTGGATGGGGGCTCTCGGAGGGCCCTGGAGAATCACAGGTGTCCCCAAAACAGGTAAGTCTGGGGAATACCCTTGAAAAGATAAGAGCCAGAAGAGTGGGACTCTTCTTCAGCTACAGTGGTAGTCTGAAACCCGCCCCCGCCCCCCAAACTCTACATGTCACTTCAGCTATATCTAGGAAGCCTACAGCTTCTGGAGCAGCCCACAGCCTCTCCAGACTGAAAGCAGGAACAGATCTCTGCTCCTTGCTACCCAAGTTCTGGAGCACGTGGTCCTTTCAGATCTTTCTCATGGTGGTCTATATCTGTATTTGGAATTCTGGCTCCTTAATTAGTTTATTCTGTTGATAATATTACCTTCCTGCCTGCTCTGAGACTTTTGCCCAACTCTTACACAAAATGGATCAGGATCTAAGCACAATGGAGGAGCTGCAGCACAGGGTAGGAGCCTTAGAATGGAGGATGGGCTGTCAGAGAAAAAACAGGCTGATCTATTCCTTCCATTTACCCTGTAGAATTAGCCTCTTGAGGACCTTCAGTTCTTAAAGATGTACTTACTATACAGAAGAATCTGATAGTCAGGATTTTGTGAGTCCCTAAATTTTGGGCATTATCTTACATTGCATTGTCTAGTGTAGTGACTTTTTTTTTTTTTTACCATCCTTCATAATGAGAATATATATAAACTGTTAAGCAATGTCTAACAAGAGTTTGTCTGTGTGTGTATGTATACATATATTATCTGAGTTTCATAAAAAAAGACCTAGCCTTATTGTGTGCGATTTACTCTGATATCCTCAATTCTATTCCTAGTCTATTCTTTACATTCTATTAAAATAAAAATAATGGCCAGTTCTCACCCATTAAAGAGGCTTTAGGTGGTTATTGTACACTCCGGAGTCATATCGCCTCAAGCAACTCAAACTTTTATGCTTTACTGAAATGACCTTACTGATGGTTGATGGCAGCTGTGGTTTCAGGTACCACCTCAGATTCCTGCAGTGAAGCAATAGAAATCCACTGAACCAAGTCACACTTGGAATAACTAAGGGGGAACTTTAAAATGTTCCCTCTAATCTATCTTGTCTTCTCTCTTCTATTGTAGATTACAGACTCACCACAATTGCATAGCATGCCCGGTCCATCCATTGTGAAAAGTTCTCACACCTGACTTTAATCCATAAAATCAAACCTATCTATATTAGACTTATTTTTTTTGAACTTTTGAATTTTATTTATTTTTTTATGCAGCAGGTTCTTATTAGTTATCTATTAGTGTATATATGTCAATCCCAATCTCCCAATTCATCCCACTATATTAGACTTAATCAAATTTAAAACATTTTTTGCTCTGTGAACGGCAATGATAAGAAAAAGAAATTACCATACAAAGACTGCGAGAAATATTTGCAAATCACATATCTGAAAAAGGGCTTGTTCCCTAAATAGAAAGAACTCTCTAAACTCAACGGTAATAGACAGAGTTCGGTTAGAAAATAGGCATAAAACTTGAATACATGCTTACCAAAGAGGATTTATGGCTGCCAAATAAGGAGATGAGAATACATTAAACATCATTACACTTAAAGAAAATGTAAATGTAAACTGCTATGAGATACCACTACATATCTATTAGAATGGCTAAAAAAGACAATACTAAAAATACCAAGTCCTGGTGAGGTTGTGGAGCTATCAGATCTCTCATACATTGATTTGGGAATGCAAAATGAGCTAGGCTCTTTGGAAAACCATTTGGATGTTTCTGATAAAACTAACTTATTACTTAAGTCTGAAAAGGCCCCTTCTGGATATTTTCATGGAGAAATGAAAACTTACACTCACACAAAAAAAACAGCATCTGAATTTTTATAGAAGCTTTGTTTGTAATATCCAAAAAGCAGAAGCAAGCCGAACAACCTATGATGAGGAATTGATAAAAGACAGTGATTCATATTATACCACAACAAAAAAGAAGGGGACAAACATACATATTACAATGGGAATCAATCTTCAGAAATAATGCTGAATGAAAAAAGCCAATCTTAAAGGTCAACCTTATCTACTCTATAATTTCATTTACATAAAATTCTCAAAAGGCTAAAATTATATAGGTATATGTGTTTGTGTGTTTGCCACAGTCTTTCATATTCCAATTTTAATTTTAATGTGTTTGGAATGCTGGTTTACTTTTTCATGACATTTGTGTGCTGCAACAATTTAGATCTTACTTATGACTTTTACAACTTCTAGTATGCTGAAGATGGAGTAACTGGGACTGGATTTTCCCACTTGTCTGAAACAATTTTAAAAAACAGATAAAATACACGACAACATTATTCAATATACTGGACTTCAGACCATGAAAACAGTGATCCCTGAGACATGAGAAAGAATGGATCTGAGCCTGTAATTACCCCAGCTTGCTGCCTGGAGCTCAAGTGGAGCCTGTGGTATCTCTGAGTTGGTAAGATGAAGCTGAGAGTGGTGAGAGGACGATGCAGCTAGAGCTCCTAAGAAAGAGTACCAGAGAGGAGAGAGCTGCACAGAGAAAGAACTGTGGAGCCCACACAGGGCAGGGAGTACTTCCTGTCAAAGTGATAAACCCTTATCATTCATGGGGCATCAGGGAGAGTACTCAGAAGTGAGGTGAGGTAAGCCATGGTTCATGCTCTTCTAGTCCCAACTAACAAAGCTGGAAAGCAAGAACTGACAAGATTATTTTGTTTCTAAGTAACTTAATATTCACTACAAAACAGAGCTTAAGAATACTGATATATTGAAATTAAAAAAAAAAACTGTGCATTTGTTCTGGACAAGTGTAAACAAGGCAAAATCACAATTGCACAAGGTCTGGCATCCAATCACATATCGCCAGGCATGCAAAGAAGCAGGAATATATAATCAATAATTAGGAAAAAATTAAGCAATCAAAACTGACCTGGAAATGATACACGTGATAAAATGCATAGACAAGGACATTGAAACAGTTATCGTAACTATATTTCATATGCCCAATAAACATAAAAATTAAGTGGGTTGGAGAGACAGAAGATACGAGAAGATTCAGAATGAATGTGAAGAGGTAAAGCTACTGTGTCTGAGATAAAAGTATACATTGGTTTGGATACTGAAACAATAAAAAGGATCAGTGAACCCATGTATGTGAAAAACAGCACAACATATTTTTATGGCATATCTATGTATGAAAAACCAAATAACTAGAATGAGCTTTAAATTAATATATTTCAGATGTTAAATGTGTTTACCTTTGAGGAAGGAACAGAATTTTTGAGTTGTAAAGGGAGACAATTGTTAGAATTTCTTGCAACAAGAATGTATTTACAGTTACCTTAGTAATTAAAATATTAAATAAGCCTAACACCAGAAAGAGTAGCTGTGTTTTAGCCAGTAAAAGTGACTGCTAAATGATATAATAGACAAAATTTGAAATATAAAGAGCTTAATACAATAAAAGTTTATTCCGCCATGTGAACTGGTAGACATTCTGTACTAAGAGTGAAGAGAAGAGACTAATTCAATGGGTGTTAATGAGTAGGTTACCACCGTGGGCAGCTGGGGCTTATTCCCATTGTGGACCTCTGGAATAATTCACCTCAGAGTTATTCCAACCAAAGGGCAAGGAAGATGGGTTATTTTTCCACCAATTTCCATCCATCATTGGTTGAGGACTGCTCCTACGGGCTTTAACCGCAACTTCTGGCCTGAGGCCTGTGAGGACTGAGCACCCTCCTGAGAACAGAGAAAGCCCTCAAGGAGAAAGGAGCAGTTTTTCATGAAGTCACTGACCTACAGGGAAGATTTAAATGTGAAAGGACATGGCAGGGCATGGATGACATCTGCTACAGATCAGAATTGGAAAGAACTTTTGAGAAAACATGTCCCTAAAAGAGATGATGGTATGGTGGCACAATGTGGCCAAGAAAAATTTCCAAGCTTCGAAGGATCAAAATAGTTTCTACCTTTGCTATTTTACATCTGAGGGGAGGGGATGTGGATACTGGCTGATGAACCTCTGAACCCAGAAGTGGCTTCTGATTTATAACATATGAAAATCTTCCTATTTATGTTTTTTATATGAATCAAATTATTTTGGATTTTAAGAAAAGAAATATTGTTTTATCAATACATCTTCAAAGACAGAACCATCTTTTCCATGAATTCCACTATTATGATGGATTTCTTTATGGACTTGTAAGGGAGGGGGCTGGCATTGTGCATTCCTTTGGGTCTTTGCTCACGAACATTTCATGAGTTGGAAAATGTACACTTAAGAAGGTCGTTGGCTTTCACTTTCAGATTCCATATCATTAGGAAATGAATATTTTCAGGGAAAAGGAAATAGTGTATAACATAAAGCTTTTGACAGAGACTTTATACTTGAACTTGTACATTTCTACTTTTGTATACTACGAAAAAGCTAGTGATTCTTTGTCTTTGATAACATTAATAATTCCTGTTGAGTTGTTTAAATTTCCTATTCTAAACATTTCATTTTATTTAAATTTCCTATTCTGAATGTTTTTTTCAATCTGTTCAAGCACAAGAAAAATCAGGCATTTTTTCCCTAGATTTCTACTAATAAAACAACACATTTTGATCAAACAATTCTTTCTCCTGATTTGCTCTAATGAGATTGCCACAACCCAAATACTTCTCTGAGAATGAAAGTAATCAGTGAACAAAGATGACAAAATGTACCTGGAGT
The DNA here is from genome assembly GCF_964270905.1 of Leucopleurus acutus. NCBI lineage: Eukaryota > Metazoa > Chordata > Mammalia > Artiodactyla > Delphinidae > Leucopleurus > Leucopleurus acutus. The sequence goes on along the minus strand of NC_139148.1, from coordinate 31,054,908 downwards.
CCTTTTTTGCCAAGAGAAAATTATATCCTAAAATTATATTTATACTTGAGTAGGATGGAATAAAAATAGCAATATTCTGACAATCTTTGAGAGTAACTCTTTCTTTGCCCCATAGCCAGCTGAGAGTCTTGGGGTTTTGATTAGACACAGTATGAATTTCAACTATGGTCCACTGCCAATGTGTTTTAGTATATAATATAAAATTATAATGTGGAATATGTATATAGCAGCACATCATATATAATATGTGCTATATAATGTATAATTAATGTGTCTAATGTAATTAATTTGTGATAAAATATAGTACATATATAAAACATAAACACACAGAAACCCTCAATTTGTCTTACAAAGCATTTAACATACTTAATATTCTTGCAGGAATGACTTATTTTCTTGACACATAGACTTCAGTGCATTTGAAAACAAAGGTGCCATCTTTAAAATTTGATTTGTTAAATGCTTCTCACAGTAGTGAATTAAAATCATATCCATTTAGTTTCATTGTCATGATACTTGTCTGGTTGATATGCTTGACTTGTTTTTCTAGTTTTCTGGAGAATTTCCTTACATGGAATTAAGCCTTAGGACACTTTTTTCTTATTTGTTGTTATGTATTGATTACTTACGTATATTGGCAACAAATGGAAAGATAAGTGCAATAGTGAAATTTGTATTATGCTTTTATACTGTATCCTACCTTAGGGTTGAGAAGGTTTTTATAACTATGCTCTGATTTCATTAAGATTAGAAAAATGGAAACCTTCAGAGAAAAGTGACATTGCTTGAAAGGAAAAGACCAGCATAGATAAATGAAACAAAGGATAGCCTGCCTAACCAGCTCCAGGGCCTTAAACAAACAGGAAAGCTCTCCATGGATAAACAGCAGGGTAACAAAAAAGTCTTCAGTAGAGCAAGATAACTTTTTATAGTTATGTTGTCCAGCTGTTACACCTTCTACCCTTTTTAGCAACATGCTCCGCTCCCTCTGGCAAATCCCATGTTTGTTAAAGGAAAGGGATCATTATTCAGTAATCTGAGACATTCAGATAGTCTGTTGTAGACTTAGACTTGAAGAAAACTGGAAAGTGAACAAAGCACTTTTTATGACCAAATTTATATGCTTCATTCTCTATCATCCAAGATTTAACATATTTCAGCTCAGCAGCTTAGCTGGGCTTAACAAGTATGCATGTTTCTGAGTGCTTCAGGATGGTGAGTAACAGTTACTTAAATGGAGGAGGCTTACTGGCTTCTTGCCATAAATTCTTTGACAGTTTCCTTGCTTAGTATGGAATTAGATAATACAAAATATAAAAAACTATCAAGGAGGAAGAACTTCATTTGAGTATCTCTGGATACATACTGGATATAAATTATGTATTAGTTAAGATATATTTGGAGGAAAGAATACATACACTCATGTCTGCAAAGACTGGACATCCTGTGAGTGGTCTAGAAGTGAGACTTGAAGACAGAGTTTCTCCTTAAAATAAATAATAGCACACTTTAATAAAAATAGATCATTAAATTGTTCTTGTCTCCTGCTCTCAGTTGGATTAAACCAGCGTTTTAAATTATTTATGTGCTATCCTCAAAAGTATAGTTTGCATAGATATAAGAGGGAAAACAAGAATCTGGAGTGGAGGAAAAGTAAAATCTCCTAAGATATTATGGTGAAGATAAAGTAGGACAGTGGCGGGGTGGGGGAGATCAATGCCAAAGTCACTGGGAAATTGTAGAAAGGGTTTATCTTATAGGTGCTGGAGGATCCTTTGGGGCCACAGTCCAATTAGAAAATTGTATAACAAAGATCAGACCAGGGGGCAGAAATTTCTGAATGCAGTGCTAAAATGCTGAAAATCAACTATTCATTCATTCATTTATTATTTATTCTTTCATTCAATTAATGTTGGTGAGTCCTTATATGTGCCAGAGTCTGTGTTTGGCACTAGACATGCCAAAATGTACAATGAGGACAAATGGTGGGAATCAGAAATTGTGTCTGAGAAAACAGCAATTGCCAAGATTTTGCTGCACAGATGGGAGATTAAAAAGAAGTCAGACATATTGAACTTTAAGCACTTTCAAGAAACTAAACTGTATAATTATGATAGGTTAATCCAGGGGCAATAAAGGTAGGCAATAATTCTCCATATTCTCTCTAGGGAAAGAAGGAACAAAGAACTGAAGATGGCAAACTGAGTGATGCGCATCCTGCAATTAGGAAGAAGAATACGAAGAAACTCAAGAGTGTGATGATGAAAAAAGATCATATTTGGTGAGGAAGGAAATGTTGTTTGGAGTTTTCAAACACCCCTTTTAGTGTACCTATTTAATAACATTTTCTATTCTTCCTCTTCGAGAGAAACATGTTTTCTTTATCTTATCTGACTACACTTAACTATATGCTTAATTTTAAACACAGGGCAATGTCATCCCATGGTGAATTTCATAACACCGTAAATTTTTTCTTTAAAATGAAACGCACACACTGAAGCAAAATTTGAGTAAGGTGCTCATGTTTAGTGTTTCCTGTACTACTCTAATTGGATGAAACTGCATACAGGAAAATATACTCATGAATTTTGGTTAAAGGTAAATTTTTTAATTAAGAGTAATTATGTGCAAAAAACGACATACTTAAAATAACATTCCACAATACGTATAACATTTTGCTCAACAAAAGCAGATAAAATAATAATTTTCAAATTAACAGATCATTAATCTTGACCTTATGAGAGAACAAAGCAATTTATTTCGAAGATAGTTAAACCTAATATGTGAAACCTAATAAAGTTGAAATATTAGTAATGTAACTGTTCTCCTTTTAAATTTGGGTCAAGTTTATAATGTAATGAGAGAGCAAACAAGGAGAATATTAACTTCATAAAAGCTAACAGCAGGATGTTTCCTTTTGCTTGGCAGACAGTAAAGCAGAACAGAAGCAGGAAAAGGTTCAAACCTGAGCACCAGCACTTACTATCCCTGGGACAAGTCCGTTTTCTCATATGGGGACAGGGATTGTTCAATGAAGAACATGTGATGATATACTTAATGCACTTAAGCCAGCGTCTGGACCATGATAAATGCTAATTCAATGTTATTATTGTTGTTGCTGCTGTTATTATTACTAAGTCATCAGAGTAAAAAGAAAACACCTAAGCATCTAAGAAAGGATACTATGCTGTATTTGATTTATCACAAAGATTTCAAAGCACTGACCTTGGAGTCAAATACTAGTTATATAATTTGAAACAATTTACTTGCCCTCTCTCAGCCTCAGTTTCACAGGTTACTTTTCCCCCAGGCATCAATGGTTGAGCTGACTTCGAATATTCCAATAGTAATGCAATTTTTTTATCTTATGCTAACTAAAGAAATGTAACAAATGCTTCTCAGGGATGCTCATGCTCCAGTAAACTATATTACTATATTTCTAAATAGAGAGTTCAAGTGCCAAACTACCGAGTTTCTTCTGGCCAGCCAATATTACAGCCTGTCTTAAGTAGGTATATCAGTGTTACCAAAACATCTTTGTATAAATCTACTTCTCCAACAAGCTTCAAGAGATCTTAAAATGTCCATGTTTCCTTTGGATTAAAGCACTGATGGCTTCAAAGGAAAGCAAGTTGGTTAGGTGAGTAATGCAATAAAACATATAACCTTGAAAGAGCCTTAGGGACTGAGATCAAAGGTTGGTCAAAGTTAACAGAGGCAAACTTGTAATGTGAGAAACACACATCTAGCTGCAAATTCCGGGTGAGTGCTGTCTCTTCATCCCCACTTGCCTGAATATTTGTTAAAGTCCAAATATTGTTTTTATGCACCAGAATAAGTGGCCAAGAGTCCTTTAGAGTACTGTTCTGTTGAAGCTCCCTAGAAAAAGGCAAGTACCATAGAAGTGATAAATGTTAAGAATCCATAAGACGATGAATCTCTTTTAGTTAGACTATTAGGGAAAGACTATCTAAAAAAGCTACCATCGTAACTGAGACTTAGAGAATGAGTAGTACATTTATACGTAAACTTGGATATGGTTATAAATTCAGGGAAGGTGGACGACAAAGCAAATTCTCAGAATATGGAGTTTTCCCAATTAACCGGGACACTGAGCCTTTGGGAAACTTGGGGAGTTGGGGCTGTAAAGGTAGGCTTGTGTCAGTGATTTTTTGCATCATTCAACGAGTAGTGAGGAGTCATGGGAAATTTTCATGTGGCAGTATAACATAAAAATATTTTTCCAGAAGTTAATATAGCAGTCTAACATTAGAGAGAAACTATTTTGAGTTTATGGAATTGATGTGGTAGATGTTTTCAGTAGTCTAGCCATGAAGTCACAAAGTCATGAACAAGAGTGGTGAGGACAGATATGGACAAATAGGGGCAGAGGCAAACAAACAAACAAACGAATAAATAAATAAAAGTATATTTGGTAGGACTTGTGTGCCAGGCCAGCCTACAAACACTAATCCAGTTATAAAGACTCTCAAAATGATTACTTAAACCAAGTTTGTTTTACTTTCACATAAGTTAAATAATTCAAAGGATATAAACTGGATTGAGGATACAAATATGAGTATAAATATTTCCTCAAGGTTTTCAGAGTTTCTCAGAGGTCCACCAGCTTGGGGGTTAATGCAACCCATGCTGAGAGAGATCAGGTCTAGTCTGTGGAAACGTGTGTGTGTATGAAGGGAACTTCTTATTCTTTAAACCAACTGTCCAGAGTTAAGGCCAGGTAAACATTCACGTACAAAATCTTGCATATCTGTAATTACTACAGAAAATAGGTAGCAAAACCATTTCTTCAACATGATGAGAAGAGATGGCACTTGGGAACTAAAGGGCCTTAGGGAAAGATGTGAAGAGCCCTTTGGAAAATGCCATGTTAGGGCAATATGAGATTGATAAAATATGGCTAAGCAGGAGTAAAAAGGGCAGTTAGAGCACCCCAAATTTTAGGGCTAACCCCTATTTGTGACTTCCTTACCATTTTGTAGGAATTATGAAAAAAATCAATGGGAGGGTAAGGTCAGCCTAGACTAGATAAGTTCCATGGCATCAATGAAACAGATCAAATAAGTAGGAGATTTAAGGGCAGTTTTAGAATAGCTGGCCATGAGATCCATGTTAATTATCAAGGCGACTGTCAGAAATTTTTATTACTACATTATCTTGAATTTCCAAGGATGATGGCAAGAGACAAGTCAAGGAAAACCTTGATTCTGGGCTTGGATTTTGTGTTTTTTAAAAAAATGAGTGGTAGAGAAGTAAACACATGATAAAGAAAGGGATAATCTCAGGTTATGAATTTCTAAAGTCTTTGATGAATGACAGTGGAAGAATAATGGTCTGAAATTATCTATGAAGGTCCATGCATATCCTGTTTGCCTTCTTTTGAGTCTGGAAGGGTAGAAAACAGATTATATTTTGGAGAGGACTGAGGAAATGTTTGAGGAAATAGCAGTTCAAGCTTAAGTGGGAAGATATGGGTGACTCGGAACAAAGTTACATGGCGTATTGAGCAGGATGAGCAGGAAGATACCAGAGAACTGAGGAACTGAACTAGGTAAGAATGGGAGAACCAAAGATTGTTTGAGGGCACAGTCCACACCTGGTATAAAAGGTGTAGAGAACCAGAGCAAAGAAAGAAGTGCAAAGATAGCAGACTGAATCTAAATACTATTAGCAAGTAGAAAGGAAATTCTTAAAAGGCATAAACTTGGCATAAAGTTGGAGCTCTGCTTGACTCCATGATTCACTGCCACTGCAACAAAACATACTGTGATGGAAGAGTCCACTGGCTCATTCCTCAGCTTCTAGTGTGATTGACGTCAAACGTCACCACAGCAATAGTCATTAGCATCTTCTGAAATCTTCCCATCACTTTTAAGAATTTTGCTTTACAAAGTCCATTAAGAATTCATCATAGATTATAGTAAACCATTCCAAATATTTCCAAATATTTCACCATTTTGCATATAATCTGGGATATAAAATTAATTAAATTAACCCATATTTTGGGAGGAGATCAAGATGGTGAAGTAGAAGGGCATGAATCTCACCTCCTCCCACAAATACATCAAAAATATATCGACACGTTGAACAATTCTTACAGAATACTTACTGAAAGCTGGCAGAGGATTTCATACAACCAAAGCTGCAAGAAAGATTCCCATGTAACTGGGTCGGATAAAAGAAAAAAAGAAAGAATTGGGATGGGACCTGTGCCCCTGGGAAGGAGCTGTGAAAGAGGAAAGGTCCCCTCACCCTGGGAACCTCCTTCACTGGCTGGGAGGTCTGCAGGGATAGATAGGGAGCTTCAGAGGCTTAAGAGGACAGTATGAGAGGTGGCTTCTGGCCAGGCAGTGTACAAAGAGACCAGTACCGACAGTCCTTACCACATTGCCACACTTCCCAGACCAAAACACATGCCTGGGTGCTGAAACTCAGGCTTCACTGGAAGCCTGTTCGTGTTCAAAACAGCTGGGTGCTGAAACTCAGGCCTCACTGGACAAACCTGGGGAGAGGACTCAGTTTGGCTGCATGGAGACAGACTGAAGGGCTGGGAGTGTGGTCTGGGCTGAAACTGAGGGTACAAGAGGACACAGCATGGGTCTGTCACAGAAGTCCAATTATCAACGTGTGAAGGGAGGGGCATGGATCCACCACAGCAGTCTCACTGTCAGCATTCTCACATCAGGGCATGGTTCTGACAGCAGCGGGTTTTGGGAGTGCACGTGTGGAAGTGGGGCTGAAATACGAGCCGACTACTAGAGCTCCCCTGGTGGGTTCAGGGGCGTGGTTTCAGTGGGTTTTCCCACCAGTAGACTTTGGGAGTGTACACATACCTGAGCCAATTACCAGCACTCCCACAGCAACAGTGGACTTTGTGGATGCACACACCAGGTGGCAGGTGATATCACAGAGTCACATGTCCCTGTAGACAGCTCCTGCGGAGGAATATGCAGCAGCTCCTTTCTCAGTGGGAGTGCTCCAGTCCTGCTTACCTCAGCTGTAGCTTAGAACTGGATCTGGGGCTTCTACTTCAAGAACTGGGAAGCAGATCCTGTCCCCAACAGGGCTGTGACAAGCACAGAGCAAAGAGGAGGCTCCACCGAATATCCAGTACAGGTTCTGATAACCACAACAATAAACACACCCCTATCAAGGGGACAATGGCCAGCACATGATAAGGAAAGACATGGGAGGCGTCCATACCAAAAACAGTTCTCACACCAAATATTTCAGACTCACACAGTCTACATAGGGATGCTCCCACATAAAAACAGCCCTTCAAGACCACAGTAGGGAGTTCCCTGGTGGTCTAGTGGTTAGGATTCAACACTTTCACTGCTGTGGCCCGGGTTCAATCCCTGGTCGGGGAACTGAGATCCCGTAAGCTGCGTGTGGTGTGGCCAAAAAAAAAAAGACCACAGTAGATAAATGTTTTTCCTCAATTCATAGAGTCAAAGAAATATAAGTTAAATTAAAAAGCAGAGTAACTATTCCCAATTAAAAGACTAAGAGAAATACCCTGAAAGAACAAACAATCAAATAGACTTCACCAGTCTACCACATGCTGAGTTCAAAACGGAGGTAATAAAAATGCTAAAGAATTAGAAAAGATTATCAATGGAAATGCAGATCACTGGAACAAGGAACTAGAAGCTATAAAGAGGAGCCAATCAAAATTAGACAACTCAATTGCTGAAATAAATCCTAGCTAAAGGCAACGAATAGCAAACTAAATAATGAAGAAGAATGGATAACTCATCTGGAAGATAGAATAATGAAAATCACCCAATCAGAAGAGCAGAGAGAAAGACTTTAAAAAAAAAAAAAAAAAAGAAAGCAATATACAACACCTACGGAATAATATGAAATGTGCCAATCTACACATAATAGGGATCCCAGAAGGAGTAGAAAGAGAAAAGGGGATCAAAAACGCACTTGAAGAAATTATGGCTGAAAACTTCCCAAACCTAAAAAGGAAACAGATATCCAGGTATGAGAAGCACAGAGGGTCCCAAACAATATGAACCCAAACAGACCCACACCAAGACATATCATAATTAAAACGGCAAAAGTTAAAGATAAAGAGAGGATTCTGAAGATGGCAAGAGAAAAACAAAGAGTCAGTTACGAGGGAACCTCTTACAGCTATCAGCTGATTTCTCTACAGAAACTCTGCAGGCCGGAAGTGAGTGGCAGGACATATTCAAATTCCTGAAAGACAAAAAACTGCAACCCAGAATATTCTACCCAGCAAGATTATCATTTAGAATAGAAGGAGAAACTAAGAATTTCTCAGATAAGCAAAAACTAAAAGAATACAGCAATACTGAACCTATCCTAAAAGAATATTGAAAGGTCTTCTCTAAATGGAAAAGAAGCAAGAATCTATAGGAAAGGGAAAATCACAATAGTAAAGGCAAATATATAAAAGGATTGAAGATCACTTAAATAAGCCAGCACATATATTAAGAAAACAATAAAAAACATTTCAGTGAAAGTGATTATACCTACAATGAACAGCAAAAAGATAAACATGAAGATGTAAAATAGGACATCGAAATCACAAAATGCAGGGGAGGAGAGTAAGAAAATGTAGACCTTTTAGAATGTGCTTGAGGTTATATGACTACCAGTCTAAAACAAGTAGACATAGTAATGGGTCAACATACTTGGAAACCAGGATAACCTCAAATCAAAAACATACAACAAAGAGGCAAAAATCAAAAAGAAAGGAATTCAAGAATAGCACAAAAGAAAACCATAAAACCACAAAAGGAAAAACAAAAAGAAGAAAGGAACAAAGAAGAAACACAAAATCAACTGGAAAACAAAATTTAAAATGGCAGTAAATACATACTTATCAATAATTACTTTAAATGTCAATGAACTAAATGCTCCAATCAAAAGACACAGAGTGGCAGACTGGATAATAACACAAGAACCTACAATAGGCTGCCTACAAAAGATCCACTTTACTGTGAAAGACACACATAGATTGAAAGTGAGAGGATGAAGAAAGATATTTAATGCAAGTGGAAATGACAAGAAAGCAGGGGTAGCAATACTAATATCTGACAAAACAGACTTCAAAATAAAGGCCATAAAGAAAGACAAAGAAGGACACTATATAATGATAAAAGTATCAATACAAGCAGAGGATATTACACTGATTAACATATATGCATCCAATATAGGAGCACCTAAATATATAAAACAAATACTAACAGACATAAAGGGAGAAATTTACCGGAATACAGTAATAGTAGGAGACTTTAAGACCCCAGTGGCATCAATGGACAGAACTTCAAGACAGAAAATCAATGAGGCAACAGAGATCCTAAATAACACAACAGAACAGGTAGACTTAATTGACATCTACAGGACACGATATCCCCCCCAAAACAGAATACACATTCTTTTCAAGTGCATATGGAGCATTCTCTGGGAGACACCACATACCAGGACACAAAACAAGCCTCAACAAATTTAAGAGGATAGAAATTATTTCAGGCAACTTTTCTGACCACAGCAGTATTAAACTATTAATTGACCACAGAAAGAGAAACAAGAAGAAAACAATTACATGGAGACTAAACAACATGCTACCAAAAAAAAAAAAAAAACAACTGGTCAAAGAGGAAATCAAAAAACACCTCAAGACAAATGACAATGAAAACGCAACAAAACAAAATCTATGGCATGCAGCATAAGCAGTCCTAAGATGGAAGTTCATAGCAATACAGGCCTTCCTCAAAAAACAAGAAAAATCTCAAGTAAGCAACCTAACCTACCACCTAAAAGAATTAGAAAAAGAAGAACAAACTAAACCTAAAATCAGCAGAAGGAAGGAAATAATAAAGATCAAAGAGGATATAAATAAAATAGAGATTAAAAAATAGAAAAAAAATCAATAAAACTAAGAGCTGGTTTTTTGAAAGAATAAACAAAATCAACATACCTCTGGCCAGGCTCACCAAAAAGAAGAGAGGACCCAAATAAACAAAATAAGAAATGAAAAAAGGAGAAAGAACAACCGATACCACAGAAATACAAAAAATCATAAGAGAATACTATGAACAATTATATGCCAACAAAATGGACAACATACAGGAAATGAACGAGTTTCTAGGAACATACAACCTGCCAAAACTTAGTCAAGAAAAAACAGATAATTTGAACAGACAGGTCACTAGAAGTGAAATAAAATCTGTGTGTGGGGGGGAAAAACCTCCCTGCAAACAAAAGTCCAGGACTAGATGACTTCACTGTGGAATCCTACCAAACATACAAAGAAGAACTTATACCTATCCTTCTCAAACTCTTCCAAAAGACTGAAGAGTAGGGAACACTCCCAAAGTCATTCCATGAAGCCACCATCACCCTGATACAAAAATCAGACAAAGACACTACCAAAAGAGAAAATTACAGGCCAATATCTCTGATGAATATAGATGCAATTATTACAATATCTGGTAATAACCTATAATGGAAAAGAATCTAAAAAACAATATAGGGGAATTCCCTGGCAGTCCAGTTGTTAAGACTCTGTGCTTCCAATGCAGGTGACATGGGTTCAATCCCTGGTTGGGGAACTAAGACCCCACATGCCGCAAGGTGTGGCCAAAATAAATAAATAAAAATTAAAAACAATATATATATAAAACTGAATTGCTGTGCTGTACACCTGACACTAACACAATATTGTAAATCAACTATACTTCAATTAAAAAAAATTTAAAAAAGCAAAACTCAAAACTCAGGGTTCACTACGCAACAAATTTTTTTGTATAAAAAAAAATTCATCAAGTGACTCTAGGGAAACTGCTCTCTCTTTCACTTGGTTTTCTGCCTCAGAAGATTTTTCACTTAGTAAATAGTACAATGTATTTTTTAATTACAAAGAAATATTTTATCCAATGTTTTAATTAAAAATAAAATAAAATAAAATGAAGGAATATTTTATAAGAAATAAAAAAAATTAACCTGTATTTCAATTTTAATCTTGATCATCAAATGACAGCTGTGCAATTTAACTATTCTTTTGTAATGAACAACATGTCCCTCAGAATTGGCATGATTATTTTTAGACAAAACATAGTGAATGAACTTCAGTATCCTACTGTATATAAGGCAGCAAGGTCTGCTACTTAGGAGAAGAAACATAAGAGGCATCGTGAACTGTGGAACATTATTGAATTAGGAATGTTTATGACAACCTTGAAAGAAACTCCTGGGCTATGAGTTATTGAAATAAATAGAGGAATTAAATAAGTGGATTTAATATGTTTTTCCTTTGTATAACCTTGTTTGTATTGGCCTTACCAGCAATTGTGAGGCTATACATTTCAAGATATATTTACAGTAAGCAAATATGTGCTCTTTTAACATAATTGTATGAAAGATTTTACAAGGAATTTAGGGAACTAAAGGCGAATCAGGGCCCAAAGCAAAGTGAGGGTGGATTAGGGTAAGTGCTGGTGGTTACATAAGAGGTTTTACAGGCTTCATCATTTTGAAAAACATTTGCAAAACATGTTTATGATGGCTGTGCCCAGAGTTTTCCCTCAGAGTTGAATTAATGTTGCCATTATGCTCTGGAAAAAGAGAGCTAGTCAAGGAAGGGCTAATTCCATTTTTATTGATGTTACCATTGGAAGACTTGTACAAGTTTTTAAACACCATAAGTGTAATTGTTTTTGAACAGCTGTTAACTAATCTGAAATAATATAAGGAAAATTACACTATAAATTTTTCACACATATGTGAAATTTTCCCTATTCATGCTGGTCAAAGATATGCATCAGCTTGTGTGTGTATGTGTGGGGGGAGCAGTCTTTAAAAAAAAGTGCTCATTTTCAGTTCTGTTCTTAAGTATACAACAGTTATTTACTGAGGGCCTATAATTAGGAAATCCTTGATAAGCATAGCAGTTATAAACAAGGCTGGCATTCAAGCATTATGCTCTGCTTGTTAAAATATCGTAACAGTGGCTTTTACTACAGTATAACCCTTGGCCCTCTAACTACTTTGTCCCCTCCCCCAGAGCCCCCTGCATCTCCCAATAATTCAGTGACAGCTAAGGAGTTAACACATAGTATATCAGGGAGTCTCAGGACTTTGATCAGGCATCCTTTCAGACTGGTAAGAACTCTAATCTATGTTTGTTAATTATTTCAAATATTAGCAATGGATACAAAGATAGATATGATATGGCTCCTGCCTCCCAGGAATTCATATCTGGTGGTGGAAACAGACATCCATAAATCTTCTGAATACAAAGTACACTCCGATAGACTGAAAATTTCAACATGATGCTGTGGAGCATGGTGGAAAGAGATTAATCACAACAGTGGGGGTCTGAGAGGGCTTCTTAGGAGATAGTGGGTTTTATCTGGACCTTGAATGATGAGCCAATATGGGTGGAGGAGAGCATTTTAGCAGATGAAACAACCTTATTGTAGAATAAGACAATTTCTATTACAATTACAGTGAAGACAATTTCTATAGATAATGACTAGAAGGGTGCATCTGGAGTGTGTGTGTGGTAGCGAATGCAGAGTGACATACAGTTAGGAATACAGGCAGAATTTGTAGGGAAGTTTTGTTTTATTTCTTATTGCACTGGGAACCATTGAAGATTTTGGAGGAGGCAAAAGGCATGAGTCAATAGTTTCTGAAAGAAAAATCTATAGGTAATATATAAAACAAATGGGCTGGGAGAAGTAAGGCAGCTAGATCTGGGTGATCATTTAGGGCCCTTTGGCAATAATTCAGATCAGGTAACAATTTTTTTTTTTTTTCCTGTAAAGGCCCAGATAGTAAATATTTTATGCTTGTGGGTCATCTGGTCTCTAATGCAACTACTGAACTCTGCTGTTATAGTGTGAAAGCAGCCACAGAGAGTACCTAAATGAATGTGAGTGGCTGTGTTCCAATACTTACAAAAATAGGTGGCAGGTCAGATTTGGCACACAGGCCTGTTGACTCCTGTCCTAGGTCATCATTTATCAACATAAGTAACTTATTTGGTTTCCCCAGAAAGCAAACTCTGAAACAAGGATCTGTTTATCTGGAAGGTAATCTTAGGAAACCCTTTGAAGTGGGAAATTAAGACAGTGAAGAGTGAAAGACAATAAAGGATAGAATTACAAACAGATTGCTGCTGAAACGTGGGGTACCTCACTGAGGACCTTGTTAGAGACTATGTAGAATATCCCTATGTAGAACTGTCACATCGTAGGGTGAGGAAGCTGGGTATGTATTCACTATATCCATGCCTCATTATTTGAGAAACACTCTTGAGATATTATCTCCCAGATGTTTCTGACATAAACAGACTAAGTATGTTCCCATGACAAACAATGCCTTCAAGCAGAGATGCAGGAAGACATGAGTGTGTATGAGAACCATTATGGAGGATATATGGGCTAAGAACAGTACAGTTGCCCCTCGGTATCTGCAAGGGATTGGTTCCAGGACCCCCATGGAAATCAAAATCCTTGGATGCTCAAGTGCCTTATATAAAATGGCATAGTACTTGCATCAACCTACGCACATCTTCCCATATACTTTAAATCACCTCCAGATTACTTATAATACCTAATACAATGTAAATGCTATGTAAATAGTTGTAAATACAATGTAAATGCTATATAAATAGTTGTGGCCTGTGGCAAAAAGTTTTGGTTTTTGGAACCTTCTGGATTAAAAAATTTATTTTTGATTTACGGTCAGTTGAATCCGCAGATGCAGAACCCACAGATGTAGAACCCATGGATAGAGAGAACCAACTGTATATGCTTCAGTGGGTGTAATGCCATATAGGTGAGTAGGGAAATGTTTTAAGAAAAGGGTGAAGTTGAAATGTATGCCTTCAGTGAGCTCCAGTCAAAATTCATGTGTCTGTGGGACCAATATTTATTTTAAAGCCCACTTGGCAAGGAATAAAATTAAAGAATGACCATTCAAAATGAAAGTTAATGGTAGATTGAACTAGATCAGTGAAAAAAAGGAAGAGAATTTCAAGAGAAATAAAAAGGTAAAATGGTTCTGTCACAGGTTGGGTTCCATGGGAATTTAGCACTCAGGATGTTTATTAGGAAGTGCTACTGGTATCAACAAGTATGTGTGTTGGGGGAAGAGGGTGTAACATAGAACTGGAGAAAGTAAATGTTGAGCTGTGATGCAGCCCCAATAAAGGGCTCAGCCAACCTCATGGGGAATGCTATAGCTGAGCTGACCCTTCAGGATTATCCTGAGCTGGGGCAAGGGGGTCAGGTCTTTATACCCCTCTGTTGTTTGGTTATTGGAAGCTGGTTAGCTTTGGAAGGAAGCATGATTTTGGGTGAAGCAGTTTTCTTCAGCTAAGGAAACCCTGAGAGAAGACTGACAGCCAAAAGCTATCTTTCCACAGGACCCCACCAGCTGAGGAGATAGTTCCTGGTTGATGGCTGAGAGTATCCACCACAGGTACATTTGGTGATAATTGGATATAGGGAGATGAAGAAGAAAAAAGAGGTAAATATGATAATGATATTGAGAAACCCTAGGAAGGTGACACAATATAAAGAGGGAAAAAGGGATTAAAAACCCAGTTAAATGTTGAGATCAAAATTACCTTTTTTGCCAACACATTTCAGAAAAAAAATTAAGTAAGTTGATCTAGACATGAGAATATGGAAACTAATTTTATAAACCTAACATTATCTCCATGAGAAAAAGAAGCAAAAGCAAGCAAACAAATACACTAAGTGTGAAGTCTATTTTTCTTAAGGTCATGATAGAAATAATGTTAATGATATCATGCTTTGAGACATGATGAAAGTTAAGATTCTTTCCTGCATAACCACACAGATAGCTCTCTGGTCTGGATAAAAATTTTAATTTGAAAAGCTCATTTTACCATACATTATTACAGGATTGATATGTAACAAAGTGTAGAAATGCAATGCTGTGACCAGTTGTTTAGATGAAGTAGTGAAATATGCAAGTACATTTCTACTTTTCTTCAGGAAGAAGTTTGTTTTGCACAGACTGAAATTTAGATGAAGATAATTTGTCCTAAGTGGTTAACTTATATTTTAGTAACAGCAATTCTTAAATTTATTTTGATTGCAATAATACAATTCATAAATAAAATTTAGAGATAGCTATAAAACATGCATGTTCATAAGATAGAGACAACTCACTCCTAATGCAGTATTATGAAAATTAACTTGTACCAGTTAAAGGTTGTATAATGTGGTATAACTTGCACATCATTTTTCTAATAATTTTTTCTAGCTGCTCTTTAATAATATATATAAAAGCCATATGTCTGAGGTGTATCTCTGGCATGACGGTTCTAAATTTCTTAGGAGGATGTCACTCCAATCTGCTCAAGGCCCTCCAGCTTGTGAATATCAGGTCCATAATATATCCTTAAAAATAAAATTTTAATAACAACAATCAGATAAATTTAATGGGTTTAAATTTATAGAACCACCTCCAGAACCACTCTTGTGTGTTATCAGTTACCTACTTCTAGACCATGCCGTATAGAGTGTAGCAGTTTTGAACCTATTTTCTGACACAGACACCTTTGGAAGTCTAAAAAAATATACTCAGAATACTGTTTGTATATAAATAATAATATATAAGATAGCAAAAAAAAAAAATCTTAAAAAACCCTAAAAATAGAGCTATCATATGATACGGCAATCCCACTCCTGGGCATATATCCACAGAAAACCATACTTCAGAAAGATACATGTGGCCTTCCCTGGTGGCACAGTGGTTAAGAATCCACCTGCCAATGCAGGGGACATGGGTTCGAGCCCTGGTCCGGGGAGATCCCACATGCCATGGAACAGCTAAGCCCGTGTGCTACAACTACTGAAGCCTGCACGCCTAGAGTCCGTGCTCCACAATGAGAGAAGCCACCACAATGAGAAAGCCTGTGCACCACAACGAAGAGTAGCCCCCACTCACTGCAACTAGAGAAAGGCTGTGTGCAGCAACGAAGACCCAATGCAGCCAAAAATAAATAAATAAAAATAAATTTATTAAAAAAAAAAGATACATGCACCCCAGTGTTCATTGTAGCACTATTTACAATATCCAAGACATGGAAACAACCTAAATGTCCATCAGTGGATGAATGGATAAAGAAGATATGGTACATATATACAATGGAATATTACTCAGTCATAAAAATGAATGAAATAATGCCATTTGCAGCAATATGGATTGATCTAGAGATTATCATACTAAGTGAAGTAAGTCAGAGAAAGACAAATATCATATGATATCACTTGTATGTTGAATCTAAAAAAATAATACAAATGAACTTATTTACAAAACAGGAACAGACTCACAGACTTAAAAAACAAACTTATGGTTATCAAAGGGGAAAGGTGGTAGGGGAGGGGTAAATTAGGAGGCTGAGATTAACAATATACACACTACTATATATAGGGTAGATGATCAATAAGGACCTACTGTATAGCAGTAGGACCTACTGTATAACAGTTCCCACTCTACTCAGTACTCTGTAATAACCTATATGGGAAAAGAATCTGAAAAAGAATTAATATATATATATGTATAACTGATTCACTTTGCTGTATACCTGAAACTAACACAACTTTGTAAATCAACTATACTGCAATATAAAATAAAATTTTTTAAAAAGATAGCAAAGGAAACCAGTAATTTTAAAATAGTGCTGTCAAAATAACTATGAAATGCATCTGTGATGTAGGAGCATATATGCTCTTTAATGCACTGAGCAACAAGATATAGTGGGTGATTTCATAATTTTCATGATCTCAACATGTGTGATATGACTGTTGCATGGTTTAAAAATACCTGGGATGTTTACTGGTGACCTGGTCATAGGTACTTCTTACCTATTAGGTTGGTTGCCCATATTCATACTTGAAGGGAATGACACATTTCAGTAAGGCATTCATGAAAATATAAAAGTCATTTTTTTCCATCCAGTTCTTCATCCTCCCCATCCCCTGAATTTTATACATGGGAACCTCTGGGGGACCATGGCTGCTAGGTGAGAAACCCATGGCACACCCTGCTCTATTGCCCTCTGCCAGAGCCACATGTGTGGTGAGTTTGGTGTTGACAAGTCAGTCCAGTGGTTCTTCTGCACAGTCTACTTTGATGAAATCCTTCCCCTGAGGGCATTTCTTTGATGTAAGTGAGGCCAGATGGTGAAGGAATGTAAATTCGAGAACAAGAAGCTTAGACTTCAATCCATAGACATTTTCCAGCCTTTGATACTTTTCTGATAGCATGCTAGTATGATCCGAGCAGTGGTTTAGCTTTATAACCCTGTTAGTGGTGAACAAGATGGCTTGAAACTGAGGCGGGGGTTGAGTAAAGCATGAGAAGGAAGTATGGGTTGCGTTATCACTGTCACTGTCCCCCCTTAAGAAGGAGGGGTAAATTACCAGGTAGTGTGATGTATTACCAAGACTTGATGAATGTGGAATTTGGATAAAGAATCAAAGTTCTCATTAATAATGTTTTCTAGTCAGGCAATATGAAAATTATTTCAATGTAAACAGAGAAGTCAGTCAAAATATATTTGGGGAGGACACATTATGTCTTTTATTTTAAATGTTCACTATTTGCTATCATGGCTGAGGAAATGTCCAACAGGTACTTGTTAGTCTTGAACTGAAGTTCTGGGTGGGAGACTGGGGATTATATGGAACAAGATGATATTTGGATTTGTGAGTGAGTGTGGTAAGACGTCTGAAGGACAATGTGCAGAGTGAGAGAAGAGCAGAGAGGTAAAAACAAAACTTTGGGGGAGTGCTACATGGAGAAGGAGCAGAGAAGTAGTGAAAGAAAATCCCAAAACACAAGAGACAAAGTAATAGCATAGTTTCACATAAGGTAAGCAGTTATAAGTAAATTCTAGGGTCTAATGTATAATATGGTGACTATAATTAATAGTACTGTATTGTATACATGAAAATTACCCGAGAGTAAATCTTAAAAGTTCTCACCATGAAAATAAATAATGGTAACTACGTGAGGTGATGGATGTGTTAACTAACCTTATTGTGGCAATAATTTTGCAATATATACGTATATCAAATCATCACACTGTACACCTTACGTTGACACAATGTTATATGTCAATTATATCTCAATAAAGCTGGGAAAAAAGACAAAGAATTTGCCAAATTGTCTTCCAAAGTGACCATACCATTTTGCATTCCCACCAGCAATGAGAGTTCCTGTTGCTCCACAATCTTGCCACTATTTTGGTGTTGTCAGTGTTCTGAATTTTGGCCATTCTAGTAGGTGCATAGTGTTTTAATATGCATTGTTTTAATTTAATAATTGTTTTAATTTAATATTTTTAATTTAATAATTGTTTTAATTTAATATTCATTGTTTTAATATGCATTCCCAGATGACAATTGATGTGGAGTATCTTTTCGTATGCTTATTTGCCCCCTGTATTTCTGTTTTGGTGGGGTGTCTATTATGATCGTTGGTCCATTTTTCAATTCAGTTGTTTTCTTACTGTATAGTTTTAAGAGTTCTTTTTATATTTTTGGTAACAGTCCTTCATCTAATGTGACTTTTGCAAATATTTTCTCCCAGTCGGTGGCTTGTCTTTTTCTCTTGACTTGCTTTCACAGAGCAGAAGTTTTTAATTTTAATGAAGTCCAGTTTATCATACATTTGGTGTTTATCTAAAAAGTCATTGCCATACCTAAGGTCATTTAGGTTTTTGTCAATGTTATTTTCTAGATTTACAGTTTTGTGTTTTACATTTTGGTCTGTGATCTATTTTGAGTTCATTTTTTTGAAGGGTGTATGGTCTGTGTCTAGATTCTTTTTTGTGTGTGTGACTGTCTAGTGGTTCCCATACCATTTTTTGAAAAGACTGTCTTTGCTCCATTGCATTACCTTTACTCCTTCATAAGAGATCAGTTGACAATATTTACATGAGTCTATTTCTAGGCTCTGTATTCTATTCCATCGAACTATTTGTTTTTCTTTCACCAATATCATACTGTCTTAATTACTGTAGTTTTATAGTAAGTCTTGAGGTTACACAGTGTCAGTCTTTCAACTTTGTTCTGCTTCAATATTGTGTTGGCTATTCTGGATTTTTGCCTCTCCATATAAATTTTAGAATCAGTTTGTCTATATCCAAAAAATAACTTGCTTAGGTTTGATTGGGATTATACTGAACCTGTAGATTATTTTGGAAAAGGACAGACTCTAAGAATTTAATATGTTGATATTGGCCGGTGGCCTAAAATAATTTCCAAACATTGAACAACAAGAATATTTTTATATAGCATTTACTTACAGGGGCAAATCTTTAGATGTTACAGAACATTACATGGACATAGTTCAATGCAGTCATCAAGGTGCTTTAACTGTTTACTCCTCATTAGAAAACTAAATACTGAGAATTTACAATTAAGGTGGTTTCTAGTCGTATTAGTAAATTTAATCTCTACCCTGAACATTCTTAATATACTAGTCTGAAGTTCAATCCTATTATTCATGACCTTTGACAGTAACAAATAGTCAATTAAGCTTGTAGCTCCAGAAAATAAGTAACAATGATGTTTTAACATCATCAACAAATACACTGTATTTCTGCTCAATAGCAGCTATAAGTGCTTTTTTACTTGCTGGAAAGTGATTTTATTCATTTACTTCTTACAAGTGTGAATTATAGCTAAGACACATTTCTAAAAATTTGCAATTCAGAAATTAGCACACTGGAAAGAAATCTTTTATGACAGTAGCACAAGAAAGCCTCATCCAAACCACTGCAAACAAGCTTTTATTCAGCTTTGGTAAAGCCTTGATATCAGAAAACTTCTGTTTAATGTCTAAATAAAATGTTTAATGTGAGCACAAAAAAGTTGTTCTTATGTTAGGCCTATATTAAAGCAAGATAGAAATAGTTTTTATAGTCAACATTCTGCCACTCTCTGAAATAATACACTTTCCAGAAACACAGTTATTACCAGTTGCCATCTTTAAAATGACAAATTCAGTTCAAAATTTGATTTCTAGTATTATGTGTGATATGAAGTACTACTTGCCCTGTACTTTTTTAGAAAGCAATGCCAACAAAAGTATTACCGTTTAATTTTGCATTTTCATTTAATTTTGGGAAGGAATATTTATTCTATCCACCACATTGTAACAGGAAATTTGCACATCTTGTATTTCACAATTTCCTATTTAACTGTTATTGCAAAAATAACTTATTTAGAAGTCAAATAATTCATTTTCAATGCCTTAAAATATCCCTTTGAAAACATTTCAAGGTAAAGCCAAGGTTATATATTCCAATCGATTTTTAGCCTTATTCTTTTTCTTAAGACAATATTCCATAACCAAAATAGTTGGCCTGAGAAAGGCTTTTTTAAAAAACATAAAGCATATATAATAGGCTTATTCCATTTTTACTTTTATAAAATATATTTTAAATATTTTATAAAATATCAATAAATCAGTGAACTTTCTTTTTAATGAGAGATTTCTCTCTTGAATATAAGCCACACTAATTTTTATATCTTGAGCAAGCCATCCTTTGATTTCTGTCATTTAAATTGACATACAGCTACTTCAAGGTTTCCAACAATATTATAACAACAAAGAATCACTTTACATAAAATCTAGTTTTAGTTTGTTTTATGTATCATAAGAATATATAGTATTGTCTCAAAGATGTAGCTTTTGAAAAATCAAAAGACATCATCAAAATATGATCACTTTTTATAATTCCATGTTACGTGAAGAACAGACTCTGAATCTCCTACCTACTACTTCCTGTCTCTGGGACCTGATAACATAAATGATAACATAAATACTCCCTACGTCAATCAGCTGTTATACCATCAATGGATGATAGTGCTATGAAGCCCCTAACACAGAACATGCAGAAGGTACTAAATAAATGCTAGGTCTCCTCATTATTTTATACCATCAAATAAACATGACTTCAGTTCCCAATTGTATCATTCTCTGGTTGTGTGACCTTGGGTTACTAATTAACCTCACTAAATGTCAGGTTTCTTATTTGTCAAATACAGATAATATTTAACCTTTCAGGATGGGTATGGGCAGTAAATGAGAATAAGTGAAATGCACACAACTACTAGGGCTCAATTAATGTTTATCACTCTTATTTAACATGCTAACTCCCATCTCCACCCCATCTCTGGCCCTCACATTTGGTAACACAGTCTTTTTCAACATGGAAAAAAAAATCATGTAGGGGACATCCTTTGCATGCTAACACTGGGTTAACTGAAATTTACTCTTTAATTTTTAAATAAAGTAAGCCCTAGAGAAAATCTATTTGGAAACTGGCTTAGAAGATGAATGGTACAAATGTAAAACTACCACTTACTTGTACCGCTGAAAAAAACTCTGTGTATCATTTGAAGCTCATGAGAAATCTGCTTATGATGATCAGTTTCACTTTTTCATGTGTTCTAATAACTATTTGAACAACACATGGCTCCTTTATTAACAATAACTACTAACACTATATCTGTATCTTATCTACCTTACTAATCCCCACAAACATTTGATATAGGTAAGATTATTTCCACTGTTTTAAAGAGGATGAAACTGAGGCACAAAAGAGCTTAAGTGAGTTGTTGACATTCACATAACTCATCAGTGGGAGAAAAAAGATTTGAACCATGGCAGTTTGTCTCCACAGTCTTTGCTCTGCATCTATGTGCCATATTGTCTCTCTTTAATGTTGAAAGAAAGCTAGTGACCACAGACCACAGAAAATGATAAGGTATTATCTAATGTAAACTTCTGTTTTTTCTGTCTTCTTCTCCTCACTATTCTCTTCTTAGTTTGGCAAACAAACACCTAAAAGGTATGGCCAGATGGCTATACATCCCTTTTATGAAAACTCTCTAACATGATATAAGTATATGGTAGATTTTGGACTCCGTTTGTATTCCACCCTCTCCTAGCTTGTCTCAATAAGAAAGCCAGGAAGCATAATGTCAAGATTTGGCTGAAATCAAATTTGTATTTTGCTGTATTGTCCCTATTACCAGTGTGGTCTGTCACATAGATGTAGGAGCATAAAAACCAATCAGGTGCCACTACTCTTTGAAGTATCGGTTGGTACAAACCATTTCATGCTTTTGTAGAGGACAAGAATGGTTTGCAAAAGCAGGGCTTTGAAGAACTTCAGAGAGACTAGAATAGGTATGCTTGGATCCTGCCATGGTCCTCTGGACCCTCCTCTTTGCTTTCACCATCTCTTCTTTCTCAGGTGGCTCTGATGTCTTATGATAGCTCTAGCCACCTTCATGATGGTGTTATCCTCCAGAGCTTGTGAGCACTAGAACTTTTCCTCCTGCCCTTGTCCATCAAATCAAGATGTATACCAACTGTAACCCAACTTCAGCTCAGATGACCAGCTAGAGATAAATTCATTCATGTTAATAAATCAGTGAGTGATGATGTATCCTGCAGTTTCTGTTTTTACATAAGATGATCTGTCCTTTATCTACTAGTCCAGCATTGGCCTCTAGACCAACACCTGGCATACAGCAGCAGGTATCCAGTCAATATTAAGTGAAAGAAAAAATACAGTTCAAAAATAAAATTGTTTCTAAATATTAAAAGATGTATTCAGTAGTGCAGTAATGGGAGGGCAATAAAATACAAGAACACGATCAAGGAAGATTTGTAAACTTGGAGAAAAGCATAAATTTGACAACTGCATCTACTCTGTCCAGCTGAAGGGAAAGAGTCCTGCAATTCTAGTGTTTACTGTGAAACCCACATTTAACTGGCACACTATTAATTTGTAATTCTTGATCACGTGTTAGGGACATAGTTCATCTTGGGAGTGCAAGACAGGCTGTAGATGCTCTACTGAATATAAATTCAGGTTGCTTTAGGAAGAAGGTTCTAGTGGCTGATGACTCAATCCTAGACATTCTGCTTAAAGTCTTTATATCGGAATGTTGAACTGCCAATATATATGTTTTGCAATTATATTGAGTAGATAAAACTGTTTGTGTGTGTGTGCATGCATGCGTGTGTATATGTGTATGTGTGTGTGTCCTGCACAGCCAATCCAAAAAAAAATTGTGACTTATTTCAAGCATCTTTTCTGACCACAATGGTATGAAACTAGAAATCAACCACAAAGAAAAACGGAAAACCAAATGAACACATGGAGACTAACACCATGCTACTAAAAAATCAATGGGTCAACAAAGAAACCAAAGAGGAAATGAGAAAATATCTTGAGACAAACAACACTGAAAACACAACCTTACAAAATCTATGGGATGCAGCAAAAGCAGTTCTAAGAGGGAAGTTCATAGCGATACAGGCCTTCCTCAAAAAAATAAGAAAAATCTAAACAACCTAACCTGCCACCTAAAAGAATTAGAAAAAGAAGAACAAATAAAACCCAATCAGCAGAAGGAAGGAAATAATACATATCAGAGAGGATATAAATAAAATAGAGATCAAGAAAACAATACTAAAGATCAATAAAACCAAGTGCTGGTTTTTTTGAAATATAAACAAAATCTACAAACTTCTAGTCAGGCTTACCAAGAAGAAAAGAGAGAGGACCCAGGTAAACAAAATAAGAAATGAAAGAGGAGAAATAATAACTGATACCACAGAAATACAAAAAATCATAAGAGAATACTATGAACAGTTATATGCCAACAAAACCGACAACCTACAGAAAATGAACGAGTTTCTAAAAACAGCCTGTCAAAATTGAGTTAAGACGAAACAGATAATTTGAACAGACAGACAGGTCACTAGAAGTGAAATAGAATCTGTAATTGAAAAAAACCCAAAAAACCCCCAAAAAACTCCCTGCAAACAAAAGTCCAAGACTGGATGGCTTCACTGGGCAATTCTACCAAACATACAAAGAAGAACTTATACCTATCCTTCTCCAAAAGACTGAAGAGTAGGGAACATGCCCAAAGTCATTCTACAAAGCCAACATCACCCTGGTACCAAAACCAGACAAAGACACTACTAAAACAGAAAATTACAAGCCAATATCTTTGATGAATGTAGATGTGAAAATCCTCCACAAAATATTAGCAAACGAAATCCAACAATATATAAAAAGAATCATACACCGTGATCAAGTTAGACTCATACCAGGGTTGCAAGCATGGTTCAACATACACAAATTAATCAATGTGATATACCGCATTAATAAAAGAAAAGACAAAAACCACATGAACATCTCAACAGATGAAGAAAAAGCATTTGATAAAAGTCAACATCCGGGCTTCCCTGGTGGCGCAGTGGTTGAGTATCTGCCTGCCAATGCAGGGGACACGGGTTCGAGCCCTGGTCTGGGAGGATCCCGCATGCCGCGGAGCGACTAGGCCTGTGAGCCACGACTACTGAGCCTGCGCGTCTGGAGCCTGTGCTCCGCAACAAGAGAGGCCGCGACAGTGAGAGGCCCGTGCACTGCGATGAAGAGTGGCCCCCGCTCACCGCGACTAGAGAAAGCCCTCGCACAGAAACGAAGACCCAACACAGCCCCAAATAAATAAATAAATTAATTAAAAAAAAAAAAGAAGAAACAACACCTTTAAAAAAAAAAGTCAACATCCATTCATGATAAAAACTCTCATCAAAATGAGTATAGAGGGAACATAGCTCAACATAATAAAACCAGTTATGACAAATCCACAGCCAACATAATACTCAATGGTGAAAAGCTATAAGCCTTCCTGCTAAACTCTGGAACAAGATAAGGATGCCCACTCTCATCACTTCTATTCAACATAGTATTGGAAGTTTAGCAACATCAATCAGACAAGAAAAAGAAATAAAAGGTATCCAAAATGGAAGGTAAAAGGTAAAATTGTCACTATATTTGCAGATGGCATGATACTCTATATAGAAGACCCAAAAAATTCCACAGAAAAACTATTAGAACTAATAAATGAATTCAGCAACGTAGCAGTATACAAGATTAATATACAAAAATCTGTTTCATTTCTTAAACTAACAATGAAATATCAAAAAGAGAAAGTAAAAAAAAATCCTGTTTAAAATCATGTCAAAAAAAATTAAAATACCTAGGAATAAACTTAACCAAGGAGATAAAGACCTATACACTGAAAACTATAAAACATTGATAAAGGAAACTGAAGATGATTCAAAGAAATGAAAAGATATCCCATGTCCTTGGATCAGAAGAATTAATATTGTTAAAATGACCATACTACCTAAAGCAATCTACAAATTTAATACAATCCCTATCAAAACACCCATGACATTCTTCACAGAACTAAAACAAATAATACTAAAATTTATATGGAACCACAAAAGACACAGAATTGCCAAAGCAATCTCGAGGAAAAAGAACAAAGGTGGAGACACAACCCTCTGAGACTTCAGATGATGCTACAAAGCTACAGTAATCAAAACAGCATGACGTACAGAGTGAAGTAAGTCAGAAAGAGAAAAACAAATACTGTATGCTAACACATATATATGGAATCTAAAAAAAAAAAAAAAAGGTTCTGAAGAACCTATGGGCAGGACAGGAATAAAGACACAGACATAGAGAATGGACTTGAGGACACGGGGAGGGGGAAGTGTAAGCTGGGACAAAGTGAGAGAGTGGCATGGACGTATATACACTACCAAATGTAAAATAGATAGCTAGTGGGAAGCAGCCGCATAGCACAGGGAGATCAGCTCTGTGCTTTGTGACCACCTGGGGGGGTTGGGGGGGTGGGAGGGAGATGCAAGAGGGAGGAGATATGGGGATATATGTATACATATAGCTGATTCACTTTGTTATAAAGCAGAAACTAACACACCATTGTAAAGCAATTATACTCCAATAAAGATGTTAAAATAAAATTTTAAAAAAACAAACAAAAAAACAGCATGGGGCTTCCCTGGTGGCGCAGTGGTTGAGAGTCCGCCTACCGATGCAGGGGACATGGGTTCATGCCCCTGTCCGGGAAGATCCCACATGCCGCGGAGCGGCTAGGCCTGTGAGCCATGGCCGCTGAGCCTGCACGTCCGGAGCCCGTGCTCCGCAACGGGAGAGGCCACAACACTGAGAGGCCCGTGTACTGCCAAAAAAAGAGCAAAAAAAAAAAAACTGCATGACATTGGCACAAAAGCGGACATACAGATCAATGGAACAGAATAGAGAGCCCAGAAATAAACCCATACACCTACAGTCAATCAATCTACGACAATGGAGGCAAGAATATACAATGGAGAAAAGGCGGCCTCTTCAGCAAGTGGTGTTAGGAAAGCTGGACAGCCTCATAGAAACAAATGAAGTTAGAACACTCCCTCATACCATATACAAAAATAAACTCAAAATGGTTTAAAAACTTAAATATAAGACAATATGCCATAAAACTCCTAGAAGAGAAAATAGGCCAAACATTTTCTGACATAAATCATAGCAACATTTTCTTAGGTCAGTCTCCCAAGGCAATGGAAATAAAAGCAAAAAATAAACAAATGGGACCTAATTAAACTTACAAGCTTTTGCACAGCAAAGGAAACTGTCAACAAAACAAAAAGACAACCTACGTACCGGGAGAAAATATCTGCAAACGATACAACCAACTAGGCGTTAATTTCCAAAATATATAATCAGCTCATACAACTCAATATCACAAAAACAAACAACCCAATCAAAAAATGGGCAGAAGACCTAAATAGACATTTCTCTAAATAAGGCATACAGATGGCCAACAGGCTCATGAAGATGCTCAACATCGCTAATTGTTAGAGAAATGCAAATCAAAACTGCAATGAAGTATCACCTCACACTGGTCAGAATGGCCATCATCAGAAACTTTACAAATAATAAATGCTGGAGAGGGTGTGGAGAAAAGGAAACCCTCTGTTACATTTCTACACTGTTGGTAGCAGTGTAAATTGGTGCAGCCAGTATGTAAAACAGTATGGAGGTTCCTTAAAAAACTAAAAATAGGGATACCATATGATCCAGCAATCCTACTCCTGGGTATGTACCTAGAAAAAACAAAACCTCTAATTTGAAAAGATACATGCACCCCCAGTGTTCATAGCAGCACTGTTTACAATAGCCAAGACATGAAAACAACCCTAGTGCCGATCAACAGGTGATTGGTTTACGGAAAAAAAAAAATACACACACACACACACACACACACAATGGAATATTATTCAGCCATAAAAATATGAAATATTATCATTTGCAGCAATATGGCTAGACTTAGATTATATTATACTAAGTGAAGGAAGTCAGAGAAAGACAAATATTATATGAAAGCAGTTATGTGTGGAATCTAATAAATAATACAAATGAATCTCTATACAAAACAGAAACAGACTCACAGACATAGAAAACAAACTTATGGTTATCAACGAGGAAGGGGGGAGGAAAAATTAGGAGTATGGGATTAACAGATACAAACTACTGTACATAAAATAGATAAGCATCAACTATTTACTGTGTAGCCCAAGGAACTATAGTCAATATCTTGTAATAACCTGTAAAAGAAAACGATCTGAAAAAAAAAAGAATTTTTTATGTTGTGACCAGTTATTTACAGTTAAATGAAAATGTGATTTGATAAACTTTTCTGATGTAAAGCATTTACTTAAGAATCTCAGATATAGGGGTTTATTATAAACTATTTTATTCATACATCATCCTTTTTTTAGATACTCTTTCAAATTCAAAGCACTCTTCAAAAATGCTTTCCTAATACATGAGAAATTAAACATAGCCTATTGGAATCAGTAAGGTTGGAAGATTCTTCAACAATTTTGAAACTTTAAAACTTTACATGGAAGCTTAGGAAGCCATCACCACAGTGCAGTGGGGCTCCAAACAGATGAGCACTATTGCATTCAATACTCATGAAATATACCTGACTAAAACATATTTGACAAGTTAGTCATGCTAGTGGAATGACTGGTGTATTAGACAGGATCCTCTAGAGAAACAGAACAAATAGGATATACATAGATAGATAGATAGATATACAGAAAGAAATTTATTCTGAGGGATTGGCTCATGCAGTTATGAAGGCTGAGAAGTCCCACAATCTGCCATCTGCAAAATGGAGACTCAGGAAGGCTGGCGGTGTAGTTCCAGTCCAAACCCGAAGACCTGAGAACCAGAGGAGCCAGTGGTGTATGCCTCAGTTCCAGGAATGCCAGAGAACAAGGAGCACCAATTTCTGAGGGCAGGAGAGATGGGCGTTCCGGCTCAAGCAGAGACCAAAGTCACCCTTCCTCCAAATTTTAGTTCTATTCAGGCCCTCAGTGGATTGGATGATGCCCACATAGAAAGGTGAAAGCAATCTCTTTCACTCAGGCTACCAATTCAAATGCTGATCTCTTCTAGAAACACCCTCACAGAAACAGCTATCTGGGCATCTCTTAGTCCATTCAAGTTGACATATAAAGTTAACCAGCACAAGTGGAATATGTTTAGAAAATGATACCACAAAACCATTGCCATGGGAATCAAAAAGTACACAGATAAGAAATAACAAATATAAAAGCATTTCACAGGTATCTCAAGTAGTTGATCAAGCTATATTATTTTTCTGAACTTTGTGGTACTTGCAGTATTTATCACCTTTCAAAATTTATAATTCGTTGTGATTTATTTTCCCATTTTCATAGTCCTTTTAATACCTAATTTTTTAGTTTCAATTTTATATTCTCTTCTCTTAAAGAAGCTGTGCAAATCATACAAGTTTCAAGCGCCACAAAACCTGAATTTCTCCCCGAGTGCACCTGATTACAAATGTGAGAACAGCCTTACTTACCTTTGTTATAACATCCGCTGCATAGTTAAGCTCCTAAACAGAACTGCCAATTTTCTAGATACATACTGTGCTTTTCATCTCGTAGCCATTTCATTGCCACTGCTGGGACAAGGATGGAACTAGGCTGAAAGCAAAGAGAGATGGTGTACTTAAGTCTATAATTTAAGTAAGTGACTTGAGAGTAGCGTAACTATACCATAGTAAATCTTGTAAAAATGTTGATCTTGATCTTACTTTTTATTTTAGTCCATTTTGTAATACGTTTATAATAGCATTGAATGACAATCTGTACATTTTAAGCTGTGTATGTTATTTTTTATAACCAACAAGGAGAATCTATTATGTTCTCATCAGTACAGTGACAAACATTGAGTATTTTAATATACGGGATAGAATATTAGCTTTGAATCAGGCAGATCTTGTTCAGAACTGGGTTATACCTCTTACTCATTTTGCTTTGAGCAAGTTGTTTTATTCCCAAGCCTTTGTTTTATCCTCTATAAAATGTGAACTAAAAAATAGCTATCTTAAAGAATGGTTGAGAATGTTAAAAGAGATTTTATAAATGATTCCATTGCTTGGTTGTGACCCATGATAGGCACTGATGTATACGTTCTGGGTGTTACTATTATCAAAGATTCTTTCCATCATGGAATTAGTGAGTCATTTTATTATTACTTTGTATCTGCAGGGGATGTCCCTACTTTACAGGCAGAAGCAAAGGTTTGCTTACTGTAGGCTGCCAAATAATTCTTTTACCTTTGTCCTGGAAAATAGTTTTATGTTGTTACCAGTGAAGAAGACATTGTGAGAGGATCATCTAACTAGAATAACTTGTAACATGATAAGCAGTTAAAGTTGCACCATTGTTTTGATGACTAGCTTCTATACTAAAAGATTTATGGTATGTACTACTGTCCTATTCTTGGCAGGCCAGTGCTTGCTGCTATTCACAATAGCTTAGCATCAATTCACATAATTAAGGTTCAATGAATTAGCTGTAGCTGAGTAACACAATACACATTGTACCTATAAAAATATACTTACCGTGTAAATACGCTTATAAAATATCTATAGGTCAAACTTATACCATTGGCTCAACTGTCATCCCTTCTTATAAAAGATTCTGTCTTAGCCATATTTGGGGTAAATGATTCTATCTCTGTGGCTACAGCTGATTGGATCAAGAGTGGACACTTGACAACCGGAATACCTCTCTGGGGAATTTGGAATAAGAACATTTTAGGCTGTGTCTGCAGATATCAGACCTGCCATAATGAATCAAGACTAGATTTGGCAGTATAGAAGTTTAAAGCTCTATACAAACCTAAGTAATGGGGTAGCAAATCCTAAGTATCTTCAGGGCAAGTCAGTGTTCAGAAAGGAGGCTGGGGTAGGCTTGCAGAATAAAAACAAAGGTATGGCACACTGTGGATGAGAGAGAGGGAAGATGATAAGGGAGTGTGAGCAAGAAAAAGAGCCAGAGAGTGAAAGAGTAAGTGTAAGACTATATGCTTGATGATTTTTTAGTTTCTGTAAAATTCAGCTACACTTCCAAATATTGGGCCCTGTAAGATTCTCCTCCTACTAGAGAGTAAAATAAATTCCCTATTTATTTTAAGTAGTTTGAGTGAGTGTTTTTTATAACCATGTGATTGCTAATTAGAATTCTAACAATTATATATTTCATATCTGTACAGGGTCTGAATCAAGCTAAGCAAGATATCTTTAGAAATATAAAAAACTGCTACTGTAATATGGAAGGTTTAATTCCTCTATCTATAGTAGTTTGTTATTGCTGCTGTAACAAATTATCACAAATTTGTTACTTAAAACGACAGAAATTTATTATCTTACAATTCAGGAGGTCAGAAATCACAACAGGTCTCATAGCACTAAGATTAAGGTGTCAGCAGGGCTGCATTCCTTCTGGAGAATCCATCCCTTGCCTCCCCCAGTTTCAAGAGGCTGCCTGCATTCCTTGGCATGCAGCATCATTTCAATCTCTACTTCCATCATCACATCTCCTTCCCTAACTCTGATTCTTCTGCTTCTCTCTTATAAGGAAACTTGTGATCACATTGGGTCCAGTCAGATAATTCAGGATAATCTTCCCATCTCAGAATCCTCTACTTAATCATATCTGAAAGATATGGCACATAAAGGAACATATTCACAGGTTTGGGAGATTAAGTCATAGGCATCTTTGGGGGAATATTACTCCACTTGCCACACCATCCAGGATAATAGTATTTGAATGGTTTTGTAATCCATGTTTTCACTCATGTTTATATGCTTAAAATTATCAGAGTTTATGGTAAGATAAGAGTAATAAATCTAAACTTTATAGTGTTTATAAACTTTGCGTATCTGTTGGAGGGTAATATAGCATACAAAAAGATAGATGCTCTACCTTTAAACATATTTTAATGATGAAATATTTGGTAATCTTTCAAAGGAAAAATTCTTGACTGGATGCAGCTAACATTGTGATCTTAATCATTACCATATGTCTTGAAGATACTTTTAAAATATGCAATTATTTTTTTAAATTAATATTTGATTTCCAGGTAAGTATTTACAATTTTGATCCCAAAGTGTTTCACTTCCCTGTAATACTTTGAAATATACAACATGAATATGAAATTAGACAAAGAAGACACTGGTCATCTATAACTCACCTTCAATTTATTTAGTCACCAGCCAGACATCTCTTGTTTTTTATGAAACACGAAATAGCATCCCTGCTTTTATGTAGATGTCCACTAATAATTTCAACTAATGATTGTATTTTATTTAGTAATTTTCCAAATTTTAATTCTTTCTACACTTACATGATGAGTTTATAACTTCAGAGTATTTGTTTGAATATTTATCATGCTTTTTTAACAGAATATTGTGCTATAAAAATATTAAAAGAAGAAATATATTCTCCATCTTCCTGCTAAAGGTCCCAGAGGTATTTGTTTATTCAAAGAAATGAAGTTGTTGGCTGGGAATTTTAGCTAATATATAAAAGCAGCTCTAACACTCCCCATTCATTTTGAATGGGCTATTTTTTGTTTTTTTTCCTTTCTGTACGCGGGCCTCTCACTGTTGTGGCCTCTCCCGTTGCGGAGCACAGGCTCTGGACGCGCAGGCTCAGCGGCCATGGCTCATGAGCCTAGCCGCTCCGTGGCATGTGGGATCCTCCCAGACCGGGGCACGAACCCATGTCCCATGCATCAGCAGGCGGACTCTCAACCATTGCGCCACCAGAGAAACCCTGAATGGGCTATTTTGAGGGTAAAAAAGAACATAAAATCAAGGAGTATTTAGGAGATATAGACATATTTCCTTTTGGTATAAAGCAGAATTACTTAAGAGTCCCATAGGTATTTTTCACAAAATAAAACCAGGACTATAAAAGATTATACGTCAGTGAGGAACTTATTCAATCTTATTGGAAATTAAAGTAGACTGCATGTGTCAGGGTTCTCCAGAGGAACAGTACCTATAGAATGTGTGTGGGTGTATAATTTTTTTTTTTTAAAGCAATTGGCTAACTTGATTATGGAAGCAGAGAAGTCCAGACCCAGGAGAGCTGATAGTGCAAATTCCAAGCTGAGTTCAAGACTGAGTCCCAAGGCAAGAGAAGACTGATATTACAGCTCCGAAACAGTCAGGCAGAGGGAGAGAATTCTTCCTTACTTAGCCTTGTATTCTATTCAGGCCTTAAACTGATTGGATGGGTCCCACCCACATTGGGGAGGGCAATCTGCTTTGCTTAGCCTACTGATTTAAATGTTAATCCCATCCAGAAACCCCCTCACAGACACACACAGAAATAATGTTTAATCTACTATCTGGGCACCTTGTGGCTCAGTTAAGTTGACAGCTAAAATTAACCACCACATAGATTTTTAAAATATTCTGAAGATTGTAGAAAATTTAGTTGGTTGCATTTAAAATTAATTGATACTGCTTTCTAATAGTTCACAGTCTAATATGGATCAAGGTTGGGAAAGAAAAAGTAGAAATTCAAATATCTTTCTATAGTAGAATATGATAAATATCATGAAAACAGAGGAAAGCTAGGTAAATACATAATGCCAAATCCCAGTTTTAATAATGGTGGCCAGGGCAAGGCAGATGCTAGCGGACGTGGACTTGTTAAATTTGGTGTCCTGCATGTTAGGGTGGAAGAATCTGTCTTGAGAAGTTAGAGGAATTAAAGGATCATAGAACTGATGAGAGAAGCCTGGCCTTGCTCTGAAGAATAGAGTGGGTAAGCACTTTGTTGCAATAGAACCCAGCAAACAAAAAGGCACTGATGGACCAGAGTGACTTATTACCCCCTATGCCATACCTCAAATTTAATTCTACTCACAAGGGCATAGTAATACACACTGTGGCAGATACTGTTACTGTCTGGACCACATCTCCTCCGCTCACCTCTCACCTCATCTAAAGCTATAGTGGACTACACTTTACAAACTCCCAGGATGCCAATTTAAGGGCACCATTGTCTCTCTGCTTTTCTGCCTCAAGGTTTCCTCCTGACTGATGATAAGTCCAATCAGGGTTTTAGTGCTCTCAAGGAAACACATCAACCAGCGTAGGATGGGAGTCTGTAGTGAAATGCTCCAGCCTCCACTCCTATGCAGGAAGCCAATTCCATAGGGAATTCTATATAATTCCTCATAAGGTACACAGGGAGACAGCATATTTGTTCATGGGGAAAACCGGCTCCTTATTGGTCTTCCAGTCTGACATTA
This sequence comes from Leucopleurus acutus, assembly GCF_964270905.1. Taxonomy (NCBI): domain Eukaryota; kingdom Metazoa; phylum Chordata; class Mammalia; order Artiodactyla; family Delphinidae; genus Leucopleurus; species Leucopleurus acutus. The sequence continues at coordinate 31,021,298 of NC_139148.1, read as the reverse complement.
CATTCCCTGCTCTCTCCTTTATCCTTCCATGGATAACCTGCCAAATAAATATCCTATTCCCTCAAATTGCTGCATGCTCTGCTGTTAGGAAGATCCAAACTAAGATAAACACTCAATTTAATGCATATAGTTCTACTGTTTTATGCTCCTAATTGCCCTCTGAGAGATGTAGGGTGTGGTGGGGATTGAGGGACAAGCTCTGGAGTTGTTGTCAACTCCATTTTACTGATGAAGAAAAGACTTTAGATAATCTGAGTAATTCTCCCAAAGTCTAATAATTGGCAAAGTCTTCTTTGATGTGCTAAATAGAACCTTGGCAACACACAAAAAAAGAATGAATCATTTCCCAAAGGAGTTCTGTGTGCTTTAATTTTATGTATAATTTCAATTTAATGTGTCAGATCTTGCTAGCTTAAAATATTTTAGCTAAACCTCATTAATTTGGACTCCATTAATTTATGCTTTGTGATAACTTGTAAATGTAGGAGTGAAATTTATGTTCTCTGTAAAAATATTATTATCTAATCTAAGGTATAAATTTTTAATAAGACCAAATCATTTCCTTAATCCCCACCTTGCCATCATCATTTAATGTTCTATGATATCCAATAAAAAAACAACGGACATTAGGCACACTGAATTTTAGGATGCTTTATTGCTCTCAATGCTCTCCAGGACCATGAAATCAAGCTCTGCCCCATTTCAAGTTACATTCAGAGAAGGAATATAACTTTGTATATTTTTTCCAATTTTTAGTTTAGTATATTTTTTCCAATTTATTTTGTATATTTGTATATTTTTTCCAATTTTTAGTTTTTATCAATATTTAATATGTATTTATACAGCACTAACTATATGCCAAACACTATTCTAAATGTTTTACAAATAGTAAGTCATTTAATTCTTACAATAACCCTTTGAGGTAATACCGTTATCCTCATTTTACAGATGAGAAAACTGGGGCACAGGGAAATTAAGTGATTTGATCAGTGTCACACAACTAGTAAATGGCTAAGCCTGGATTCAAACTCAGGGAACTTGGCTCTGAAGTCAGAAGTCAGTGCTCTTAGCTACTAACAATGCCTTGAAAATCTTTAAATCCTACCTCATTCAGTCACCATGACAACCCACATTCCACAATAAGCAGTCCTTTGTAAGGAAAAGCTGAAGAGGAGGGTTTTAAAGTACACTTTTCAGGGATGCTCGTGAGTCCTAATTCCACAGAAGTGATTAAGTTATTTAGGTACCAGTTGCTTCTAGATGCCTTCATGTGCCTTTTAAGACTTTTTAAGTCCATGTCACAGCCCTTTGATGAGGAAACACTGTGACCAAGAAAGGCTTTTGTAACAACAAAGAGAATGGATAAGAACTACTACGAGGTTTTGGAGTGTATCATCTGAAAAATGAATGACAAAGAAGGGAAAGCCAGCAGATTCAATAGTCATTTGCCCATTCAAATCATGTGTGAATATTAGGCCTTCATAGGTTAGTCAAAATTTCCATCAGTATAAGGATTTGGTAGAGCCAGTCAGAGAGAGAAGAATTTTGCAGTTGTTTCTAGAGCTGAGCTAGGAGAACTGTCAAACTGAAAGGAGTTATTTTCCAGACTAACTCCCCTTGCCCCAAAATGCTTTTGTGGATTTTATAACATGTGTTGGGGAGGAAATATTTTCCCTTCCTCCCTTCTAGGTTCATTGGCTGGTCTAATAATGAAATTGACATAAGAAAGGTTAACAGGAGAAAAATAAATTTAACTATGTACCTATGGGAGCCCCACAAAGATATAAGACCCCCAGGAAGTCTGGTAATTGAAGCCTACATACCATCCTGAGCTATGGAGAAGGGGGGTAGGGTTTTAGAACTTCAGAGGAGAGGAAGACAATTCACAAGATGAGAGGAGTAAATGTTTGGTATACAAATGTTTGCCATGCCATGCAGGTAAGTATTTCTAAAAAAAAAAAAAAAAAAATCTCTGGTAATAGTTCTCTTTCTGGTACAGGCCACCTATTTAAATGCTTTTAGGATGTTAAAGGAGAGCTAAAAACCTCTTCCTGAACCTGCAGTGTCTTGATTGCTTTCAGCTCAAAATAATCCCCATGCCAAAGTGGCATATTTTGGGGGTGGTGTATTCTGTTTCCCTTCATATGTCAGTGTTCTTATTTGCAAAAGTTCTTATTAAAAGGCTTAGATTTTCTAAAATAAATTATCCAGCTTTATTCTTTTATCAAGTTTTTCTATACATTATTTTAAGAAAAAAAAAAATTGCTTTCCTCCTTAAATGTTCTTGCTGTTTTCATAAGCCTCAATGACATTTCTCCACACTTAAATTTGATTGTACAGATTAAGGCCACTAGAATATCATTTACCCTCCTAGAACATTATTTTCCTGAATAAATGATTCCCTAGAGTTCTGAAAGAAGATTAACACACTGAGCAGAACACCTTAGCTCACAAGGGAGTCTGATTTATTTACTCATTAAGATTTACTTAGAAGATACCACAAAGACTAAAATCCTCAAGATGGAACAGAATTATGTGATGGTACAATAACACTCATTTTATTGATTTGACTTTGATTTTCTAACCCTGTGTCTTGTGATTGTCTCTTTTTCTTATTAAGGTTATAACATCATAATGTTAGAAGCTGTGACAAGAATAATGAAGCCCAGCTTCCTCATTTTACATCTAATGAAACAAAAGCCCTTGCTTCCAATCCAGTGCTCTGTCCAGTAAACATCTCCCATTAATCATGACATGTTTATCTTCAAACATAAACTCCTTGGTGAGAGAAGGGTGTGTTTCAAAAATATATGCACATATAAAATATTCACAAATGTTAATTAATTATGGTGTTGATGGAATAAACATCAGTAGTTTTATATTTGACTTGTTAAGGTAAGGCCAACTGGCCCGAGGCAGGGGAACGCAATCAGACTCACGGGTTGCATCAGACCGAAACTTTCCGGACCACCCAGTTCCAGAAACTGACCTGGTGACTTTCCGGACCACCCAGTTCCAGAAACTGACCTGGGGACTTTCCACCCGGCCCAGCCTTCCCGCCTTTCGAGGGGCGGGACTAACGGTCCCAAGACTGATGCAAGCGGCACCGGATATTGCCAGGATACCCGAAGAGACCACCAAATAAGGAATAACCTGCGCCCTCCCGGGTTCACCACACCCCTTTCCCTTCTTCCCCTATAAATTCTGCCCAAACCCTCGCCCGGGCGGGACTTCTCTGGCCCCTTTCTCTTGGACCGCTGAACCTCGCCCGGGAGCGCTCCCTAATAAAGCTCACTTGAAGCTTTCCTCTGTTTCGCAGTGCCGTTTGTTAAGATCCGATCTTACAATTAAGAAACACAGACTGTTGATCTTAGTTGAAATACCAGATCTCAAGGAAATTTTTCAGAAGTGTCTATTTTATAATTTGATACTGATTTTATAAATACATCCCTCTTTTGGGCAGCATTGACACTTTTATTATACTTTCCACTGGAGAAGTTATTTGGATATATGTGTATGCAGAGCAGAAGTGGAGTTTTATAAGCAACCACGCATTTGTTCTGAGAGGTAGCATAAAGGCAACATAAAACAAATTAGAGATAGAAAAAGTTCTACAAAAGAAAGAAAATGTGTTTGTGGTGAAAACCAAAATAACAAAGTTGCTTGCACAGAGAAAGACTATTCCATTCAAAAGGCAGAGAATTCTGAGAAGAATTCTGACAAGAATCAGATGATCACAGTGTCTATCAAAGCACAAGGTGATGCCCCTCTCCCCCCGCCCCCTCCAGCAAGTGGATACAGAATCCCAACTGGCCTGACTAAAGATGTGCATATTAATCTATCAGAGACTGATGTCATCAAATGCCTGTATCAAGCCACTATTTCCTCTTGAACTTGATCTTGTATCAATCAAGCAACCTTCAGACAATTTGCCTTCCATCTAAAGAAAGGGGATGTGCTAATCTTATCATTCAGTGCAAATCTCTTTCACTGGACAGTTTTTTTTTCCTCATAATATGTTGCTGGGGAGGAAAATTTTTCATTTTACCTTTCCAGGTTCTGTGGAAGGTCAAACAATTAAAATGTTATTAACAGGAAAAAAACAAATGTAATTTCATACACATGGGATTCCCATAAAAATAAGAGACCCAAAAGGCAGCCAGGTGATTGAAACTTATATAACATCCTTAGCTAATAAGAAAAGGAGTGGGGTCTGGGGATACAAAGAAAAGAAGGCCATTCACAGGAAGGCAGAGGAGGTGTCTGGAAAACAAAGGTTGCCCTGTTATGCAGATAAGTTTCTTAAGTAAAAAGGTATTTCTAATAATTCTCTCCCTGGTATAGGCCCCCTTTCCAATGCAAATTTTGGCAGTTGAGGATGGGGAGGTAAAGGATTTTTCCTGAATGTGCTGGGTTTTCATTGTCTTTAGCTCAAAATAATCTGTAACTGAGCAGGACCCTATGGGGCCTTCCTGGGACAGGCCTTCCACCATATCCTCTGCTTTAGCTCCTCTCTGAAGTACCTAGATAATAGTATTTGATGCACATTTCCTGAGTTGTTTTGCAGATGTGAAAACCCCACCACCAAATGGAAGATGTTAACTACTTGATGACCATGAGTACATAGCCCCAGGCCTCCTGGAGCCTAAGGACTGGTAATGTTAACCCCTGTGATGCCACCCTGCTGCCTCACCATCAACCAATCAGAGAATTGTGCACAAGCTGATCATATACCCTGTGACCCTCCTTCTCCTGGCCTTTAAAAATGTTTTGCTGAAACGTTTAGGGGAGCCTGAGGCTTTTCAGGGCATGAGCCATCCATCTCCTTGCATGGCCCTGAAATAAACCTTTCTTTGCTCCAAACTCCGACGTTTCAGTTTGTTTGGCCTCACTGTGCATCCGGTACACGAACTTGCATTAACAAATCTCATGCCGATGTGGGATGTGGCATATTTTGGAGTGGAAAAATTCTGTTCCCCTTCATTGCCATCAGAGTCTTGTGAGTTGACCTAGCAAATTTAGTCTCTGTGATTTTAAATATTTCTATAGTGAGTCTAAATATTTATATGTTGTAAAACCAAGGGGCATAGGTAATACTGTAGTTAATTCACCAAGATAAAGATATATCATGAGGCATTTTGGAAACTGGACATCTACCTTTCTTCATGGGCAAAGAAAGTTTTTCAACTGTTTTACTTTCAGGTTTCCAGAATAGATACTTATTCTACTTTTAAGTATGCTTTTGTTTTTCAGATCCATATTATTAATTCATAAGTACACCACCACTATATTTATCACTATGGTTTTATGCCTACAATTGTATAAAATCATCCAAATTAATGTTTGACACTATGTTACTTATAGCTGAAAGCTGTGTACTGTTGGCAAACTTCCAAGTTTGAGATTTACTAGTATCTTGAAGGTTCTGGTTACCTGAGATGTTGTCCTTGGTAGGTAGACACAGGACCTAAAAATGGATATAATACCTTTTTTCTTTTTTCTTGATGGATCACAACTAGTTTCTTAAACTTCCTTTGGAGGAAAGAATCAATGTATTTATAAGAGTGAATATATTTTGTCAAGACTCTCGTATTATTTATAATAAAATCTGATGTCCAATTAAGGGCTTGTATAAAACTTTACCTATAAAATTAAATTATGTTCCCAAGTAATGGAAATTTGTGAATTCTATACTCTGCAACTGTAATATTGTGGCTTATAAGAAATATATATTTGGTCATTCAGATGACCAAATTCTATTTCTCATATATATTTGGTCTTCATCCACAGTTCCTGCCTCACAGCTCTCAAAATCCTTGGAATTTCCTGAGAAAATAGCAATGGAATATCTTTTGTTATAATATTTGGTCTCTTGCCCTCAGTTCCTAAAATCCCTTCAGAGCCATAAAAGTGAAATAGGTGTGTTATCATTCATAACAAGTCCCTTTCTACCACAACTGGGTTTATGTTAGCGAAATGACTTTTGGAAAGCACCTAAGGATGGATGGAGGCTGGCTGCCAGGGGAACCAACCACAAATAGAGGGGTGGAACTTTCAGTCCCACCCCCTGATTTTTGGGGAGGGGAGAGGGACAGGAGGTTGAATCAATTACCAATAGCCAATGATTTAATCATTCATGCCTATATAATGAAGCCTCCACAAAAACCCAAAAGGACTGAGCCCAGAGCTTCCAGTTAGTGAACACGTGGAGATTTGAGGAGAGTGGCACTCAAAGAGAGCATGGAAGCTTCGTGCTCTTTACCTTACCTTGCTATACTCCTCTCTTCACCCTGGCTGTTTCTGAGTTATATCTTTTTATAATAAACCGTAATAAATCAGTGATTTAGTGAGTACAAGGTTTCTCTGAGTTCTGTAAGCCACTCTAGCAAATTAATCAAACCCAAGGAGGGGGCTGTGGGAACCTCAGCTTTAGAGCCAGTCAGAAGTACAGATAACAACCTGGATTTGCAAGTGGTGTCAGAAGTGTGTGTGTGTGTGTGTGTGTGTGTGTGTGTGTGTGTGTGTGTGTGTGTGTATGCACACAAATGCGCAGGGGGGTGGGCAGTCTGCTGGGACTGAGCACTTAACCTGTGGAATCTGATGCTATCTCTGGGTAAATAGTGTCAGAATTGAGTTGTTTGGTGGTGTGAGGGCACCCCACACACACATCAGAATTGAGTACTGATCCAAACAGCAATACATCAGAAAAATCTTACATTGTTATTAATAGCTATAAACATGCATTAAAACGTATTGTTCATATGCCTAGATTATCACTAAATCAACTCTATAGCATCACTTTCTAACAGAAGTTTCTGTGATGATGTAAATGTTCACATAAAACATTGTATCACCTAAGGATGCTACCAGCGAACTACTAGGGCTCTTTAATGAATTCGGTACAGTCGCAGGATACAAAATTAATATACAGAAATCTGTTGCATTTCTATCACCAACAACAAAGTATTGTAAGGAGAAATTAAGGAAACAATCCCATTTACCTTCACATCAAAAAGAATAAAATACCTAGGAATAAACCCACCTACAGAGGCAAAAGACCTGTACTCCAAAAAGTATAAGATGCTGATGAAAGAAACCAAAGATGACACAAACAGATGGAAAGATATATGGTGTTCTTGGATTGGAAGAATCAGTACTGTTAAAATCACCATACTATCTAAGGCAATCAACAGATTCAATGCAATTCCTATCAAAATACCAATGGCATTTTTCAAAGAACTGGAAGAAATAATTTTAAAATTTATATGGAAACACAAAAGACCCTGAATAACCAAAACAATCTTGAGAAAGAAGAACGCAGCTTGAGGAATCAGGCTCCCTGATGTCAGACTATACTATAAAACTACAGTCATCAAAACAGTATGGTACTGGCACAAAAACAGACACACAGATCCATGGAACAGGACACAGAGCCCAGATATAAGCCCACACACATATGGTCACCTTATCTTTGACAAAGGAGGCAAAAATATACAATGGAGAAAAGACAGTCTCTTTGTTAAGTGGTGCTGGGAAAACTGGACAGCTACATGTAAAAGAATGAAATTACAACATTCTTTAACACCATATACAAAACTAAACTCAAAATGGATTAAAGACCTAAATGTAAGACCAAATACTATAAAACTGCTAGAGGAAAACATACGCAGAATTCTCTCTGACATAAATCGCAGCAATAACTTTTTGGATCCATCTCCTAAAGTAAAGGAAATGAAAGCAAAAATAAACAAATGGGACTTAAACTTAAAAGCTTCTGCACAGGAAAGAAACCATTGTCAAAATGAAAAGACAACCCACAGAATGGGAGGAAATATTTGCAAATAATATGACAGATAAGGGATTAATATCCAAAATATATAAACAGCTCATACAACTCAACATCAAAAAACCAAACAACCTGATTAAAAAATGGGTAGAAAAACTGAATAGACATTTTTCCAAAGAGGAAATGCAGATGGCCAACAGGCACATGAAAAGATACTCAACATCACTAATCATCAGGGAAATGCAAATCAAAACCACAATGAGATATCACCTCACACCTGTCAGAATGGCTATCATCAAAAAGAACACAAATAGCAAATGCTGGTGAGGATGTGGAGAAAAGGGAACCCCTTGTATACTGTTGGTGGGAATATAAACTGGTACAGCCACTGTGGAAAACAGTATGGAGGTTTCTCAAAAAACTAAAAATAGAACCGTTATATGACCCAGCAATTCCACTCCTGGGCATATATCCGAAAAAAACCAAAAACACTGATTTGAAAAGATACATGCACCACGATGTTCATAGCAGCATTATTTACAATTGCCAAGATATGGAAGCAACCTAAGTGTACATTGACAGATGAATGGATAAAGAAGTGGTATATATACACAATGGAACATTAGTCATAAAAAAGAACAAAATTTGGGCTTCTCTGGTGGCGCAGTGGTTGAGAGTCCGCCTGCAGATGCCGGGGACACGGGTTCGTGCACCGGTCCGGGAAGATCCCACATACCGCGGAGCGGCTAGGCCCGTGAGCCATGGCCACTGAGCCTGCGCGTCTGGAGCCTGTGCTCCGCAACGGGAGAGGCCACAGCAGTGAGAGGCCCGTGTACCGCAAAAAAAAGAACAAAATTTTGCCATCTGTAGCACCATGGATGGACTTGGAGGGCATTATGCTAAGTGAAATAAGTCAGACAGAGAAAGACAAATACTGTGTGATCTCACTTATATGTGGAATCTAAAAAGTACAACAAACTAGTGAATATAACAAAAAAACCAGCAGACTCACAGATATAGAGAACAAACTAGTGGTTATCAGTGGGGAGGGGAGGGAGGTGGAAGATAGGGTGGGGGAATGGGAGGCACAAACTCTTGGGTGTAAGATGGGCTACAAGGATGTATTATACAACATGGGGAATATAGCCAATATTTTGTAATAACTGTAAATGGAAAGTAACCTTTAAAATTGTATAAAAAATATAAAACAACAACAAAAATACAGTATCACCAAAATGGTTGCCCTAGCTACTTATCACTATTGAGCACCTGAAATGTGGCTAAGGCAACAGAATAACTGAATTTTAAATTTTACTTATTTTTATTAATTTAAATGTATATTGTTATATGTGGCTAGGGGCTCCAGTATTAGACAGTACAGCTCTATAGGACATATAGGGAGACTAGAATTTTGTCTTATAAATGTACTGATTAATTTTAAGAAAAAAAAGTGAACAAGTTAGAACATGTGTTTGTAAACAACTGAGTGAAATCCTTACAGATATCAAACTATATGTTTCATTAATTGAAACTGTCTTAAGGTTAAGTACTATAAATGTCTAGTTTTGGTACTCCTTTATTTTGAAAAGATAGCATTCATTACTTCTTATATTACTTTTCAATCATTTGTTATATTAATCATGGGGATCTCTGTCAACTAAAATTATGTTTTAAAACTTAAATTATATTTCCTAATCTTCATGGTGTATAGAATTTTTGTTAGCAATCTAGAAAACGTTGTTGATGATTACCAACTGTATTAAGTGAAAGGGCTTCCCACTACCCAACGTAACATAATATCGAATAATATCTCCTTCTCTCTCTCTCTCTCTCTCTCTATATATATATGTTATAATCCTGATGATTTTTTAAAAAAACTATCTTCTACATGATAAATGTCAATGTGTGTATTTATATATGGTAAATCCTAGCCATTTTTGCAAATGTTTTGATCCCACAGGCTTCTAAATAAAAATGTTATCAAAATAAACAGCAAAAGTGAGGAGATGGTAGGAAATTAGAAAATATATGTTTATTTCCCCTGCTTGTTTTTTCTTCCTAGTTAGATGAGCCAGGTATTAGAGGAGAGAAAAAAATAGGCTAAACATGAAAGGTTGGACTGAACTGGTATATACTAGATTGAGTGAACTGAGTTGCATAATATTGAAGCTTCCCAGAATATCACCGATTACTTAACTTTGGAATCTGCATAGCAACTGCTATAGTGCCAATTACAAAAGTGCAAAGCACGAGATGCAATGCCTAGATAGTACTGTAGTGGCTTCACTCAACCTTGAAATCCATTTTTCCTATTTTTACAGGAGTACCCAGGAGGAGGGTAGGAAATTGTCAGTAAGAATACTGCATTACCTGTTCCCAGAGGAAAATTTCTGTGATAAATAAAATCCAGCTTCTAAAGGTTTATATAAAAAGTGCATAGCTAAAACTGTCACCCTATAAACCAATTTATGATGCAATTTATGACAGGCTTGAAAAGAATGAGAAGGGAAAGTGGAACAGGTTGCCCATCTAATTGGTACCATTCACTGGAGACTATCTTAGGGCCCGAATAATCCTTCCTAAATCAGAAACAGAGTTCAAATTATACATTTTTTCCCAGTGTTATTGAAAAATAATTGGCACACCTCTCTCTATAAGTTTAAGGAATGATAGTTTGATCTACACATTGTGAAATGATTACCACAATAGGTGCAGCTAACGTTCATTTTCTCACACAGATACAATAAAAAAAAAAAGAAAAAAGAAGAGAAAAAAGAGGAAAAAATTCCCCTTGTGTTGAGAACTCAAGATTTACTCGCAACAACTTTCCTATATATTGTATAGCAGTGGTAGCTATGGTCATCATATTGTACATTGCATCCCTAGTACTTATTTATCTTACAACTGGAAGTTTGTATCATTTGATCATCTTTCTCCAATTCCCCTTCCCCCCACCGTCCACCTCTAGTAACCACAAGTCTGGTCTTTTTTCTATGAGTTTGTTTGGTTTTTTTCAGATTCCACATATTAGTGAGATCATACAATATTTGTCTTTCTCTGTCTGACTTATTTCACTTAGCACAATACCTTAAAGGTCCATCCATGTTGTCACAAATGGTACGATTTTCTCAATTTTTTATGGCTGAATTATATATATCGATATCAATTTCTTGAAGGATTTATGCATCTGTGGACACATCTATAGACACAGGTTTTTGCACACCTTGGCTATTTTTTTTTCTCTTAATTCATTTAACATGTATTAGAAATGACTCTGTGCAAGGCTTGGTCCCTGCCCTCAAGGAACTCACAGTCTAGGGAAACAGACACATGACCATCACAGTGCCTTGTGTAAATGCTGCAGTAGGAGAGCAGACACAGGGTTAGAGAGGCAGAGGGAATGGCAGTCTCTGCTTAGCTACCTAGGCTGTCTTGTGGTGTAATGGAGTTCACCAGGCAGCCAAGGAGGCCCGATGCATAGTGCACCCGGAAGCATCAGGATCTGAACGAGCATAACGTGTTCAGGAAATGGTATCAATACAAAGTAGGTTCTGTCCTGGGGATGATGGGAGGGAGGCTAGGGCAAGATGATGAAAGAATCTGCATGGCACACAAGGGGCTTTGGTGAGAGAAGCCATGGAGGTCTTTAAGGAGTGAGCTCATTAAAGATGTGTTTTAGAGAGAAAATACTGCCAGAAACGGGAAGAATTTTCAGGAAGAGACCAAAAGTTTAGGAAAGAGATTAATAAGAGGGCAGGGAAGTGAGATGGAGAACAGAGGATGAATTCCAGATGAAGAAGAAGTGGGTCACCACAGGTTGGGGGAAGGGGGAGTCAGAACCAAGTTGAGCAACAGGAGACAGGAGACGGAATCCATGCCAAACACCAGGCCGGGTATTTTACAAACACTCTCCATCTTCACAAGAATCGTCCTCATTGTACAGATGACGCTTAGAGAAGTTAAGTGACTTTTCTGGTCACGCAACTAGATTACAGAGTTAAGCTTCAAACCCAGGTCAACACCTTTAACTGTCATACACATCTAGACAAAAATATATAGTGAGCTGTTTCGGAGCTTGGGGGGAAACTCACGACTACAGATAAGACTTCTGGTAGATCAGCAGGTGGTTGAAGCCACAGGTGAAGCTAAAACTGTGCAGCAAGAAAATAGCCAAGGATGAAACTGGAAGAGCACTCACAGTTAGGAGAACAGGAGGAGCCAGTGGCAGAGGAGACAGCTGGAAAAGGAAACAGAGGTGGTGGTGAAGTCAAGACAGAATTCAGTCAAGAGTGCCAGACACTGCAAAGCATTAGTATGACTGGGAATGGATACCACATTTGCAATCACAAAGGCTTTTAGCCAAACTGGCTTCACCACTTTAGTGGTGGAAGCGGAGAGCAAGCAGCAAGGGCTAAGAGGAATGCAGGGATGGGGCTGAGGGCTTGACAACCTTGGTTGAAAAAAGAAATCAGGGACTTCCCTGGCGGTCCAGTGGTTAAGGCTCCACACTCCAAATGCAGGAGGCACAGGTTTGATCCCTGGTCGGGGAACTAAGATCCTGCATGCCATGTGGCATGGCCAAAAAAGACAAATAAATAAGAAATCACCTTGAAGGTTGCATCTGAACCCATATACGGAGAGTGTCAGGCCACACAGTTATGCAAAATTCTCTAGCTGCACTGGGCAGTTCAGGCCCAGAAGCAAACAGAAATGGACAGTGGACCTGGGGTTGGAAGTGAAGGAAAAGGGGCAGTAGAGAGGGGAATAAGGGTACAAGGGACTTTGGACTCTTCTAGAGAGAAGAACTTCCCTTTCTGGGACACCAGTAAAGATGTTTAAAAATCTCAAAAAGATTTGGAGGACCCATTTGGAATTTTTAAACAAAAAAAACAAAGCCAAGGTTCATCTCTTCATTGTGTAAAAGGGATTTGATAAACAGATAACTAATGTTAACCAATTTAATTATAAAAGAATAGACTGTTTTTAAGTACATCAAGGTACCACTGGAACAGAATGCAAAATGATACACACTAATTACTCCTCTTTACTCTTAAAGCTGATTCCCCAAAGACTTCTACTTAGCAAATACTTTAAGAGACTGCTCAGAAAAAGAATAAAGGAGCATTTAGGTCTATTCCATTATTCAGACTGGCTGCCATCCTGATTCGATAAAAGGGAGATTTTACTGGGATAGAACAGCACTTGCATGTTTTTGAAGCTCTAAGCTGGCTTCTCACTCTTTTTACACTACAGCAGGAAGGACATCAGTACCCCTATTCTTCCAAGGCCAGAAGAGGTGAAGGGGCATGTCCCAGGCCACCCGTCTCTTGCCTCCAAGTCCAAGGCTCTCACCTCCACCCATCTGGACGCATGCTACTCTCGGGCGTTCCCCCATACCTCGCTCCGCCCGTCTTGTCTCTGACCCTGAGATGGCACCGATGCGGCTACTACTTAGCAGCACAGGTTGAAGTCTGCACCCCCGTGGCCAGCCTGGTTCTTGGACAAGGCAGCCTTTCCTGTAAAATACTCCTAAGAAGCCCTCAACCACCAGGCCTGAGAGGGTCCCTGTGAGGGTGGGTCCCTGTGATCACCCTCCCAACCACGGCTGCTCTCCCCTCCGGATCCCTAGCTCACTAGGATCACAAGGCTACATGGAACTGTTTTTCCTGCAATAAAACTCCAGCAGCCAACATTTATTGAGCACCTACTTGTTGCCATGGACTCTGCTAAGAACTTTACATATGTTACCTTAACTTTGCAACAACCCAGCAAAAATAGGTACTCTTATCCCTGTTTTACAGATGAGGATAACAGATACCTGAGGCTCAGAAAGGCTATGTGACTTGCCCAAGGTCATTCAGCTAGTGGTTGAGGCAGTACTCATAAGTCTGTCAGGCTTGAGAATCCACTTTATTTTCACTGTACCATACCGCCCTGGCTCACCACTCTACAAGTGCCTAGAGACCCACACCAGAGTGGAAAAGGAAAAGTGAGGCAAGGCACAAGCCTTTTCATTTTCACTGCCTGGCTCCCAAGCGACTTTGGGGACGCTGATCCCATGGTGTTTCACTCGGCCGACGGCCTCACCAGCCTGGGGCCCTGGGAAGCTGACAGGAGTCAAAGGGCCCCCTGGCAGGATTGTCCTGGCAGCTGCCCAGCTGACTTGAGCTAACACAGCAACAGGCACAGGAAAGGCTCGAGAGAGAGTGGAAAAGCACCAGACCCTGGGCCACTGAGGGCAGAGAAGTGATCCCGGCCATGCTCAGACGGGATAATGCAGCTCTAAAGCCACTACTATCACCAGGCTGGGAAAAGACCCGGGGCGGGGGCGGGAGGGGTGGGTAAAAGCCCCAAGCCCCAAGCACATCTACTTACTACTGTGTTGCAGTGAATCGTGACTGCTGGGCCAACCCAAAAGAGGGTCACGTGCCTCCAAGGCGAATCAGCAAGAGTGGAAGAAAACCAGTCCATGCCTTGTTGGTCCCAGCAAGCTTGGCCCACCTTTGCCCCACCCACAGAAACCCTGCTGCCTGATGACACCTGAGCAGAGGCAAGAAAGCACGCTCTATCTCATAGCCCCACGGTAGCAGCAGAGCTCAGCCAGCCCTGGGAAAGAAAGAGCCAGCTGAGAATACTAATAGACTTGCTGGAGGCAAAAATTCAGTGAGGGCAAGCCCGAGGAAATAAAATTATTTAAAAGAGGCACAAAGTGAGACTAGAAAAAGGGAGCAACTTGGACTTCCAAAGATAGTGCTTCTTCCATCAGGCACTGGGAGGACATACATCAGTGGTGGCAGGGTTATTCTAAAATATCTGAAAACCCAAAAATGTCTTAGTCTGTGGGAAAACTTTGTGTGTGTTATTTCTGTAGGTTTTCTGTCCTGTAATGTTTTGATTAGCTTGATATTAAACTACATATGTGCAGGATGCCCAAAAGTGTTTCGAGGGAAACCAATCCTGGGATCTAATGTTTGCCACAGTTGTTAGATTGCTTAAAAACAAAGCATATCTCTCAGATTTCTTAAGAAGGCAAGGGGCAGCTTGACAGGTGGCATATTGGCCGCCACTGGGTCAAATTAACCCTATGGGTATGTTAGCATGCTTAGAATTTTTTTAAAAATAAATTGTCAACATTTAAAAATCAGAAGTTCAATCTGGTATCTCTGGGCAAGCAGCACAAATTGGAAGAAGCTGCACAGCCACTGCCCACTTTAGGCAGGCCTGTGCTTTCTAGTACCTGGCCTGGCCGCTCATTTAAGCCACCTGACTGACCCCTGTAGGCAAGAGAGTTTGCTACTGGTGGTTTCGCCTAGTGAAGGGATCCCAGGCTTGGTCGTCCTCAGGACTGCCACAGGGGGGCAGCACTGGTCTGCCCATGAGGCCTGCATCAGCCTGAGCCTATGACCAAGCTAAGCTTATTAGCACATCCTTTCAGAACCAGAAACCTCATCCTCACTTCAGCAGCAGACCCTGCTTCCCCACACTCCCCATTGGATATATGCCCTGAGAAGCAACAGCAGCTCATCTCAACATTCCCAGCAGGGCTCGGCGACTGAGGGGAAGCCACCGACTCAACTTGCCCCTCCTTCTCTGGCTACCACTTTCCACGTCCCCCCACTCCTCCCACTCCACAGCCGGCATCTCTACCTGTTCAGTAATTCTACCTTCACCCACCTGTTAACACCACTGGGCCTCAGATCCTGAGGTAAGCGGCAGGGCAAACAGCCTCCCCCTTTTAAGGCAGGTTCATTCTTCATCAAATACTCATTACTTGCCTTTGCTCACTCAGGTTAAAGGTCAGTTGACTTCGTGAGGCAACAGGTCTGCTCTCTGCTCTCACCCCTTCCAACCTCACCAAAAACATCCTTAGTGGCAGCATTTAGTATAAGCTCCTACTGCCCTTCAGGAAAGACATTTAGTATTATGCATTGAGGCCCTTAAAACTGTTCGTCCCATTTCATCCAAAATGCCATTTACTGTTCCTACCGTTTAGTCCAAAAATGCAGGAAAATCCTTATATAAGATACTCTGCAATATTTCTCTAGTGAACAACCAGAAACAACCCAAATGTCCAGCAATAGGGAAACTGTTAAAAACAAACTATGCTATATTCCCACTTGATGGGCAATTATACAGCTAATGAAAACAATTAGAATTATGAAGGCCATGTGATAAGATAGGAAAGTGATTATGATATGAAACACGATGTAAAAAGAATATAAAATTAAATGTACAGTAATAAATATCTAAAAAACTAGTCCAAGAATTACTGAAAGATACCAAAATGTTAACATTTTATCTGTACTAGAGCCCTCAGAGTGTGGGTAACCTTTTTTAAACCCCTACCAAATTTAACATACATATACTACTTTTATAGGGAAAAGTACGTGTACATGTGTGTATGAAGTTGGAAAATTTGATAGCAATTGTTAAGCTCCCTGGTCTACTCTTAATGTAGACTTCGAAAGTATATAAGCCTCATGTTATCATGATAAAAAGGCCCTTGGGAACCTGCGCCTCCAGGACTCACCGCCTCCAGGACTCACCGCCTCCAGGATCCAGTGCAGCCACGCTAGTAAAACAAAGCTTCCAGGGCCCCAAAGTCCTTAGTTAAAGGCCAATTTTATCCTACCCGGAGATGACTGCTTTGCATAACTCCTAGGAGACCGCAGCACCACCTGGAAGATAGGATTAGACCAAAATGGTTCTCAGACGCAACTTTAATCAAGTTTTGCACTACACAGTAATGGGGTGGGGGTGAAAGACGGTGATTGTTTTCAAGCAAATTCACCTGCCCCAAGGTGAACAGCCTGGGCTCCCAAGAACAGAAAACTGCTTTCCTTCCCAGGGGAATCCCCTTCCTGAGCTGACAGGATTTCAGGGAGAATGAGCACAAAGGACAAAGCAAACTAGTTAAGGGAGCCAGGTAGATTTCTGAACTCCTCCCAGTGCAAACTAGAACCAGGCATGTAGGTACCCCTCCTAAAGGCATCACCCCAATCCCAGCCACTCCCACCTGAGGCCAAACTGCCTCCCCACAGGGACTGACGGCCAATGTTCACTTCATCACTCTCCTCCCAGTGGTGCACCTAGCAGCGCAGAAGCCTGAGCAGCTGTGGCCACCATCCAGCAGAGGCAGCCTTCAGGCCAGAACCCTCACGGGCCTTCCTCTTCACTGGCCCCTCAGCTACTAGTGTGTCTGCCTGGCCATAGCAGAGCAGCCAGTATGTGTGTGGCTGTGTGGGACGGGAAGGGCCAGAAGAAGCAATAAAGCAAATCAGATGTGGGTTCTGGTTGCTGGGTCGACATGGTGGCAGGACCAGTCTTGGCCCCCAGAAGGACCCATAGGGCCCTGTGTCCTCCATTAATTCTTCTCTGGGCGGTTTCTGTTCAGGACAGCTTTAGGGGCAAGTTCCAGCTTGTCCTTAAGGCTCACGACCTGGGTGTGGTCCTTGCCTAGCAGCTCATCCAGCTTGCGGTCCTCCCGGCGCTCCGAGATGCTCTTCTCCTCCTCCACAGGCTGGGGATCCTTCCCCCGGATGAACCATTCCAGGTGGTAGCCCAGAGCCCCAACCACGAAGGCCACGGGAAAGGTGACATAGGGAGCATAGGTACTCACCACAGTCCAAAGCACAGGCCACATGACATCTGCGCCGCAGCTCACACCCCGCTGTCTGGCCCCCACCCTTCGCCTGTGCTCCAACTTCCGGAGCACCGAAGCCGCCAGTCCCAGCGGCCCTCAGGGCCTCGCCCCAGACCCCGCCCACTGGCGCCCGCGATCTTGGATATTGTAAATAATGCTGCTGTGAACATGGAGATACAGATATCTTTTCCAGTTAGTGTTTTTGTTTCTTTTGGATATACTCCCAGAGGTGGAATTGCGGGATCATATGATACTGCTCTTTTTAATTTACATTTTTCTCTCTCAAAATGAATTAGTGTTTTGGAAATATCAGATAACAAGGTGAGGGATTATCACTTTTTTATTCTTCAGTTCATTCAACAAGTATTTCCTGATCACAAACTAAGAGCCGAGCATTGTGCTAGATGGTCTGGAACGTCAAAAAAAAAAAAAAAAAGTGAAACAGATACCTTCATGGAAGTTAAGGTTTAGTTGGAGAGAAATTCAATAAGGAAATAAATACAAAATAAATACAGAATCATAAATTGCAATAAGTGTTTTGAAAGAATATACAATGGAAGAGGATATCAGGAAAAAACTGGTTATATTTGGGGGCTAAGAAAAATGCCAATTTGAGAAAGTGACAACAGGTTGAGATCAGAAAGATGAGAAGGAGTTAATCTGGGGAAGAGTGAAACATATGGAACCTTCCAGAAAGAAAAAAAAGCAATTTGATAATAAGAGCAATTCAGAGGTATTATCCAAATATTTTGCATTACAGGGCATTAGAATTGTTTTAAATAATGGAAATCAGTAGCTTTTTCAAGAATCTGTCAACATTTTTTTATTATTAAACCATCATATTATTTAAGTATTCTTTATAAAATCAAGAATCAGGCCTTTTTTATTGTAATGAATTGATTGCATCATTTGCTCAATTTTGAGTTAGCATTTAATATTGAAATCTTCTTTTTTTAATATTTATTTTTATTTATTTATTATTTTAGTCTGTGTTGGGTCTTCGTTGCTGCACGTGGGCTTTCTCTAGTTGCCGCGAGCAGGGGCTACTCTTCATTGCAGTGCGCGGGCTTCTCTTTGCAGTGGCTTCTCTTGTTGCGGAGCATGGGCTCTAGAGCAGGCAGGCTTCAGTAGATGCAGCACGTGGGCACAGTAGTTGTGGCTCATGGGCTCTAGAGCGCAGGCTCAGTAGTTGTGGCGCATGGGCTTAGTTGCTCCGCAGCATGTGGGTCTTCCCAGACCAGGCCTCAATCCCATGTCTCCTGCATTGGCAGGTGGATTCTTAACCACTGCGCCACCACGGAAGCCCTTGAAATCTTCTCTTCTAATTATTTCCTTGTCATTAGATTAGTACAATGTCTTCCTAGCTACTCATTCAAAAAATTTTACAGACTTTTATAGTGTTAAGTGACCACTTATTTAAACTGATTTACAGTAGAGAGTCCATCTGTTAGAAATTTTAAAATTCTATCAGATTATCTAGAAAAAAAGAAAATAGGCATTCCAGGCTGGAACCAAGTTGTTCTTTGTAGAGAATACTTTGTTTTTTTTCAAAGAGTTTTTCCTTAGCTAAAATTTTCTTAAAATTATTTCTTTCTAGTATCAGGAAACTAAAGCCAAGTCTACTTTTGATGTAGGGTGGAGGAGGTGGCAGTTGGCCTTGCACAGCACTTTGTTAACCAGTTTTCTTCGAGCGGCATTTTCTTTTGTTCTGAGGTGGCAGATTTGTAGCAGAGTGACATCCAGAAATCATTGTAATTGCAGCAGTATTTCATGCAATTGCTGAAGAGTACTCTCTGTTCAAGGATTTCAAAACACTTTTCTAATGGTAAATTACCTTCACAGTATTCTTTTTTGTAAACTGCAAAAAAAAACTGAAGCACAGAGAGCCATAGTTTATCAAGGTCTAGTGCTGATTTTCTTAGGCAACATATTTGTTAGACATCTTCTGAATGCTGAACCCTTTGCTGGATGTCATACAGAGTGAAGTAAGTCAGAAAGAGAAAGACAAATACCGTATGCTAACACATATATATGTAATTTAAGAAAAAAAAATGTCATGAAGAACCTAGGGGTAAGACAGGAATAAAGACACAGACCTACTAGAGAATGGACTTGAGGACATGGGGAGGGGGAAGGGAAAGCTGTGACAAAGTGAGAGAGTGGCGTGGACACATATACACTACCAAACGTAAAACAGATAGCTAGTGGGAAGCAGCTGCATAGCACAGGGAGATCAGCTTGGTGCTTTGTGACCACCTAGAGGGGTGGGATAGGGAGGGTGGGAGGGAGGGAGACGCAAGAGATATGGGAACATATGTATATGTATAACTGATTCACTTTGTTATAAAGCAGGAACTAACACACCATTGTAAACCAATTATACTCCAATAAAGATGTAAAAAAATTTTTTTAAATGTTACTGTGTAGGTTCAACTGATATTTTAATAGAACTAGAAATTTTACTATGACATAATTCCCTCTGTCTCTGTTCAGCTCACCAAGTCCCTCTCTCTTGTCTCATTATATACTCATGGATCACCTGACTGACATTAAAAGTATTGGTCTGAAGCAAAAATCCTTAGAATTCAAACAAAAAAACAAGAATCCCCATGACAAACTATTTTTATACTTGTCATTACTACAGTTTGATCTTATGTACAAATTATTCACACGTTTACTAACTCAAACAATTCTCATACATACCCTATCATAGTACATCATGGCGTATTAGCAATAGCCTTGGGTAGTAGATTGAGTAAAACAGAACTACAGGCTATGGATTTTCTTAAAAAACTTCCTTGGCAACAAAATTATTTTATGTTTAGCAACTCTAGAAATAAATATTATTATCAGCAGTATTGGTGTATGCTATTATCAATTAATGATAATAATTCTTATACTTTTTTCATAAAATATATGCAGTTGAGAACTAGTGCTTTATATAAAGTTGTCTAAGTTTTACTTTCCTGTATCAAACTTTTGATGGGGGCTGAATAGCAGAGAATTTGAGATTGTACTTCTTGATGGGAGCTTCTATTGAAGAATTTTATGCCAGGTGTAGGGTTGACATTCTATTATGAAAATTGAGATCCCCAGATAACGTTACTACCTGCATGAAAAACTCCCTTACTTCTGCATAGGAGCGGGCCATATAAACTCAAAGGTAGAGAAGTTACCAAGCTTAATGTATCCACATGTATCAGATGGTGAGATGAGTTGACCAAGGTCATTTTATTAATATTGGTAAGATCATACATCTGTCAAAGGAGTTCTGATGTCAGGATCAGACTGTCTTCTTTACCATCACAGCAACATAGAGACAGCTATGTTACGAGAGATCATTTCTACTATCACATTCTTTGTTAGAGTATTTACCCAACAGTCAGAATGAAAAGTACACAAAGTCTTCAGCATTGGAAAAGCTATGACAAAGTTTCCTAATTAAAATATCTGTGCGAACAATTTATTAACTAAAATATGCATTTTATTCTGTTTGTACACATATTCTTCTCACCTCGAATCAAGGAGATATTTAAAGATAAAATGGTAAACTCTTGGGATTATTATCAGAATTAAAATATACATAATTTTGAAGAGGACATTTTCATGAAAAATATCTCTAGGTATTAACATAATTCATGTAGATGCATTTATTATGCTTCATGTATGTATATAAACATTGTAAGAGCATTAGTATAAACCAACAACTGGGCATGATGGTGTATAAGGCACAGCTTGAAGAAAAGTAGGGGCCTCTTTTTTTATCCTTTGTGCCTTCTAGAACAGTATTACCCAATAAAAATATAATTTAATATGTAATTTTAAATTTTCTAGTAGCTACAATTAAAAAGTAAAAATTAACAAGTGAAATTAATTTCAAAAAACACTTTACCCCAACATAACCAAAATATTATAATTTCAATATAACACTGCTATAATTTCACTATATTAATATATATTAATAATATAATCCAATATGATGTTGATTACATTAAAATTATTCAGCAGATGGTTTACATTCCTATTTCATACTAAGTCTTTGAAATTCAGTGTGTATTTGGACTTACGATACATCTCAATTTTGTCATGTTTCAAATGCTAAGAATTAAAAGATAAACTGAGGCATATTAAAAATTTTATTTGAGCAAAAATCAATCCAAATTGGGCAGCAGCTAGTACAGCAGAAAGGAGCTCAGAGGAGCTATACAAAATGAAAAACTTTTATAGACAGAAGGGAGCAAAAATAGGGAAGCTACACTAGGAAAAAAAAGCAGGTCAGTTATTGCAAGGTTACTTTCCTTTAGGGGATGGCAGGTGTCTATGAGGCAGATTAGCTAATTAGTGCTGATCAGGCTATTCCTGATTGACTGGTTTAAGATTCCATTTCTGGGAAAGCTGAAATTGTAATTACGTTGTCTGGGTTTGGTTATATGGGGCTTAGCATAAGTGACTCCATTTTGGGCCTGTTGTCTCAATTTTAACAGAGCATATGGCTATAGTACTGGATAGCACATCCTCAGAATTTATGATCTTTACCAACAATTTAAAAAAGGTAAAACAATCCCTGAATGTGTGTGTTTGTTTATTTTTTGAGGAGTCACAGTTTATTGGCTCTACTTTCTCTACCAACGTCCACATGCAAAAAATCAAAGTGATTTTTCTACTGTTCCAACTTGAACATGTAGCTACCTTTTTTGAGGGCTATACAAGTTTCTGGGTAACAATTTGGAGTGGGAACAATGGTTCTTTGAGAGCTTAGTACTAACACCAGTAAATATAATTCCTTTCAGTCATCTGGAGGGATAATAACAAAAATTAATATTCTGTAAAGATCTGTACAGCTTAATATCCCTTAAAGGTAGGTATTGTGTTCAAATCAGGAAACTGTGGTTCACATATACTGTGCAACTACTGTTACTGAGGCTTTCTGAGTGTGATTGCTATGCTTTGAGTTCTACGTTGTTTTTATTAGAGGGAGAAAAAAATAGTGTAAAAAACACATTTGCTTCATTTATTTGTCAAATGTTTATAGAGTACCAAATTGGCTATTTTAGGGATAACATGAATTTATCTGAACATACAATAGAATTTTTAAGAAAAACAAATGTTTAGAAAGGGAGAGAAAACTTCATGGAACTATAAGTGATATAATATTGGGATATTAATTTTTTAAAGCAAAGTAGTTTGAAATTTTACTTTTCTTTGGATCCTATGCTGTAATTTTTAAACTTGTAATTTTTAATTAGAAATGACTTCTTCAGTGACCTCTAAAGTCATTGTTAAACTCAGTGTTAATATGGCTTCATATAGCTTTGTTTAATTTTATAAAAATAATAGACATAATATTTTTAGTGCAAAAATGATTAAGTTCTTTTTTAGGAAAAATATCCCCTCTCAAGAGGCTTAATTAGTTGAAGTGAATATTAAGCAAGCAGAAATTTTCAGAAGAAGCGTCTCCTTTTAAAAACAAGATTATTATGGAATATGGTTTATTCAGCCTTTCAGTGTCCTCCTTGATTGGAATTTTCATAGCAGAATGAATAGAGAACTCAGTTATACTTTTACTTTGTCTCTTTTAAAATAGTCATTATTCTAAGCCTTTACCTGTTTCCTCAAAATTATTCCCACTATTCCCATCTCGGCAAGAGATACAGCTATGCAATGAAGTTCACCAGCCTGGTCTTATATCCAGGAGGTTCACACTTATGCTGCCATGATTATTGTTTATTGGTGATATCTGTTCTGATTGGTAGCACCCATGGACCAATCATTAAATATTTTGAATTGGACCCTTGTCCTGACCATCTACATCCAATCAAATCAGTCTTGCCTCCTTCCAACTCATCTTCCATGTAGCATTCATTATATTGCTTCAAAATAATCCATCTAATGATGAGGGTCTCCTCCTTAAGACACTGCAATGACTTTGCATTGTTCTTGGGATAAACATCAAACTCTTTAATATTTCCTAAAAGCCCCTGCCCATCTCACCAACATAAAATCTTGTGATCATTCCCCCTTGTCTCCAACTCTAGCCACAGCACCTTTATGGAGCTTTTCCTAGAAATGAATGTTCTTCTTAACTCTGCTCTAATTTTCCCTGCTCCCTACTACTTTTTTTTTTTGCAGTACGCGGGCCTCTCACCGCTGTGGCCTCTCCCGCTGCGGAGCACAGGCTCCAGACGCGCAGGCTCAGCGGCCATGGCTCACGGGCCCAGCCACTCTGCGGCATGTGGGATCCTCCCGGACCGCGGCACAAACCCGCGTCCCCTGCATTGGCAGGCGGACTCTCAACCACTGTGCCACCAGGGAAGCCCTCCCTACTACTTTTTTGTCTACTATTCATCCTTTAGAGGTCCGTTCCTCAAAGAGGCCGTTCCTAACTCTCCAGCTTATTCAGCATCCCCTGTTGAATGCCCTCATACCAGCCTGCACTTTTCCTTTGTAATTTATCACTGCTCTAGTTAAATAATTCCAATTATAATTAAACTAATCATTATATTTAATGTTTCCCTTGCTAGTATGTAAGTGCCACTAACACAGGGTCATTACTGTCCAGTTGATTTGCTCTATTCTGAGTGTCTATCACAACACCTTGCACAGAGCAGAATTCAATAAATATTTACTGACTAAACAAATGAATAAATATGATAATATATTTAAAATAACACAATTATAATTTATATGTCCACATAACCATGGTTATGTAACAATATTTATCATCATGCATGAAAGAGCAATTACATGTAATTAGCAAAGTGATAAAATGGCAGAAAATAAATGTGAAATACCAAAAGCAGTTTTGCCACAGATGAGAATTCCAATCTGCTCTTCTAACAGCTTAGAATTCTTTGTTAAAACTTTTAAACAATGTGGAGTAGCAGGAAGATCCCTGGCCTGGGAATATAGGAACCTGGGTTTTAATCTGGCTGTGGTACAAAAAACTTGCATGATCAAGAAGTCACATTCACTTCTATTAAAATGAACTCAACTTAAAAAAAAAAAAAAATCCTAGCACAGGATTTCCTTAACTGTGTTCCCTGGAACTGTAGCTGGGTAATTTAATTCAATATGTGTCTAGAGTCTGCTACCTCTCAAATGTTTCTTGTCTTTAAGAAAATAATAACAAAAATTATACTATTTTAATTGCTACAAATACCTTACATCTATTTAAAAATGTATAAGGTATTAAAATTTCTACTGAAAAGGTTTATAGCTTGCAAAGTTTGATACATGTCTGTTCATATTTTAAAATAGTATCCCAATCTTTTCTGATTACTTGAATTTTTTTTCAATTTTCTAAATTTCAATATCTTTTGAATGTCCTTGTTTTAAAATCTGCCCTTCTATGCCACAAGACTGAATATACATGGTATAGTCCTTTAATTAAGGATTATGAGAAATAGAGGCAATTTCTTTGAACAAGCAGAAATTCTTTCACACAGAATGTTAAGTCATTATGCTGGTTAATTTACTCTTCAAGTACATGTAAGAGAAAAACGCTTTATAAAGGAATGTTCATGATGAGGAGCCGGAAATTTCCCCCTCTGCCCCCCCTTGAGTTCTCATAGCTGGACTGATAATAAAATTGATACAAGACAGATTAACAGCAGAAAAAGAAACAAATTTTAATTCAAACTCATTGAGGTCTCATAGAAATAGGACCTAAGAAGTGGCCAAAGTAGACAGCTTTTATACTTATCAAACAAAGAAACAAAAAATTATGAGGAATTGACAGGACAAAGAAACTTAGGTTTTGAGTGTTCAATTAGTGAAGAATCTAAACAGAGTGTGAGCTTGGGGTAGTCAATTAAAGAAGTAGCAAGGTTTGTTTATACAGGCTTCTCTGCCTGAATTCCCCATCTCTGGCAATAAGGGTGTCCTTCTACCTCCAGATGCAGGGAGTGCACCTTTCACATGGGAGATTTATTTCCTGCTTTCAGGGAGACAAAGGAGAATCAGCGTGCCCCTTCAGCACTGGTCGTTTCTTAAGTAACTTTAATTCAAAATAATCAATATGTCATTGCAGCATATTTTGGGGCAGCCCACCCTGAGCCCCAACATACTCTATCATTGAACCTAAAAGAGTCCGTATGAAGATGAAATACACTTTCTGAAGTCACCACGTACAGTCATTATTATTCTACCTGTATTAAAAAAAATTGGTCTAACAGTCATAAACATAAATTAACAATAAAAGCCCACTCATCAAATGGAAGAATAAAAGCCCACTCATCAAAGTGAGCCAAGATACTAGCCAAATATTCAAACATATTAAACTTTTCACAGAAATTCAAAAGACTGTATTTGGTGTACTTCCTGTGTGAGACCCATTTCTCTTAAATGGGGTGGAGGCAGGATACCTTAGACAACAAGATAAACTGTTTTTGCATATGGAATTTTCTTTATAAATTTTATTTTGCATGGTGTTTGCTCAAGATACTTCTGCATTTCTGGAATGAGTTAACATAAGGGAGACGTTCCAAGAATGAATTTATATATATTTTGGCCATCTCATAAAATGATGAATAACAAAATGTCATTCTCATTTACTTACTGAGTCTAATAAATACATTAAACTAAAGGGTCTATTTTTTTAGAATTAAAAATATTGTTGGTTAGGAAACTAACATTGCCTACATTAGTTTTGATGTGAGAACGTTTTGGCAGATGGATATTTATTATAAAAGTTATTAGTATAATAACATAGTTTAAAAGTGTGATTTAGATATGTTTACATATTCAAACTTGGAAGAAAATAATATTCAAACCATAATTAAATTTAGAAATTATTTTTATAATATTATAGTTAAGTTTGACTTTGTTTTAGCCTCATAGAGATTCATTAGGGTTAATTAGAAGGAATAAACTTTTTTTCTAATTGTAGAAAACGCATTACATATTTACCATTGTCAAGAGTTTAGCTAAGCTACGCCATGGTATTGCTGCTTCAGCATCCATTTTGTTTGGTCAAGCGGCCTACAATGGCCTTAAGCTGGCACTAGCCCCTCATACAAGCACATGCCCTATGTAGCAGCCAGAAGAGTCACAAGTAAATATGTTTCTGATATGACTTCCCCAACAACCACTGTGATCGACAGTCTCCCCAGCCTTCTGGCACCTATGTGCCTTATGCATCCCTAAGATAAGAGCCCTATGGGTCTTACCAAAACCCTGCTCTTTTGGTTTGAATTGACTAGTCCAGCCTTAGCCAAGAAACCTCAGAGCACTCCACCCATGGACGTTAATAAAAGCATATGCTCAAAAAAAAAAAAAAAAAGCATATGCTCCAGGTCCTGCCTCTCTCTGTCTGCCCTCTGTCTTGACTTCCCTGTGTGGGCCCTAGAGGTTGCCAGGTATTGTGAATAGTGAATTTCTCTATTTCAATTCCTCTTGTGGTCTATTACTGAACTACAGCTCACCATCTGGTACCCTATGCTTCACATAATAATAAGTGCTAATTTGACAAAATCACAACAACCATCTTAAACATTTTCAAGTGTACAGTTCAGCAGTTTTAAGTATATTCACATTGTTGTGCAACAGATCTCTAGCATTTTTCATCTTATAAAACTGAAGCTCTATACCCATTAAACACTAATTCTCCTTTTCTCCCACCCCTTGGCACCCACCCACCTATGTACTTTCTGTTTCTATGATTTTGACTTTTAGATACTTCACATGAGTGGGATCATATAGTCTATGTCCTTTCATGACTGGCTTACTACTTCACTTAGCATAATGTCCTCATGGTTCACTCATGTCATAGCATGTAACATTATTTTCATCTTTTTTAAATGCTGCATAATATTTCATTGTATGTTTATACCACATTTTCTTTATCCATTTGTTCCTTGATGGACATTTGGGTTACTTTCACCTCTTGGCCATTGTGAATAATGCTGCAGAAAACATGGGTGTGTAAACATCTTTTCGAGATCCTCCTTCAAATTCTTTTGGATATGTACCCAGAAGCAGGATTGCTGGATCATATGGTAATTCTAGTTTTAATTTTTTGAGGAAATGCCTTAATTTCTTCCATAATGGCTGCACCATTTTACATTCCCAGGAACAGTGCACATGGGTTCCAATTTCTCCACATCCTTGCCAATACTTGTTATTGTCTCTTCCTTTGATAGTGGCTATCCTAATGGGTATGCGGTGATATTCACTGCAGTTTTGATTTGCTCTTCTCATACGATTAGTCATGTTGAGCATCTTTGTATATGCTCTTTAGTCATTTATATATCATCTTTGGAGAAATGTCTATTAAAGTCATTTGTCAATTTTTTAATTGGGTTATTTAAATTTCTGTTGAGTTGTAGGAGTTCCTTACATACTCTGGTTATTAACCCCTTATCAGATTATGATTTGCAAATATGTTCTCCCATTCCACAGGGAGCCTTTTCATTTTATCAATTGTTCCTTTGATCTAATTCGTTTTTAAGTTCAATGTAGTCTTATTTATCTATTTTTACTTTGGTTGCCTATGCTTTTGATGTCATATCCAAGAAATCCTTGCCAAACCCAATACTGTGAAGCTTCTTCCTTATGCTTTTTTTCTATGAATTTAACAGTTTGGGGCCTATGTTTAGTTTTTTAATTCATTTTGAGTTAATTTTTGCATATGATGTAAAATTTTGGTTAATTTTTGTATATGGTTTGAGATAAGGGTCCATCTTCATTCTTTTGCATGTGGATATCCATTTTTCCTAACACCATTTGTCCTTCCCCATTGTATAGCACCCCTATTGAAGATCATTTAACCACATGACACAAGGGTTTATTTCTGAACTGTTTTGTTCCATTGGCCTATCTGTGCCAGTAGCACACCATCTTGATTACTGTTATTTTGTAGTATGTTTTCAAAACAGGAAGTGTGAGGGCTCCGACTATCATCTTTTTCAAACTTGTTTTGGCTAGTGTGTGTCTGTGGTACTGCAGGTTCTCTGGTGCTAGTCTAAGGTGCAATGATCTTATTCCTCAGAAGCCCCCAACCTGTTGCATGTTCCTGTCAGCACTTAGGTTCAGGCAAGACTGAAACTAGTCCCTTAGGCAGGCACTCAAAAAGTAAGAATGTTGAATGTTGGATGTATGTTCCACTCTTCTCTTTCCCTCTCCAGTGAGAAGCTGGGAATTGGGAATTTCTTCCCAATCATGTAGTGCTATTCTGTGGTGAGGCACTATAGAGAGTAAATGCCACAACTTTTCCTACTGGACCCAATATGGTTCTTCTGTCTATGCACCTGAGGTGCAGGAACTTCTTAACCGGCTACTGGATTTCTCCTACAGGCGATTAGCACTGTTGTTAAATTGTTTTTTCCATGGGGAGAGAGCTTCCTATTCTACCAAATGCTGACGTCACTGTAATTAGAAGCTTAAACTTTTTTGTTGTTATTTATTTATTTTTTTTGCATTATGCGGGCCTCTCACTGTTGTGGCCTCTCCCATTGCGGAGCACAGGCTCCGGAAGCGCAGGCTCAGCGGCCATGGCTCACGGGCCCAGCCGCTCTGCGGCATGTGGGATCTTCCCGGACCAGGGCACAAACTCGTGTCCCCTGCATTTGGCAGGCGGACTCTCAACCACTGCGCCACCAGGGAAACCCAACTTTTAATTATAATGAAAAATTTTCTTTCTAGTGAGTCTCTTTCTTATTTAGAAACCCTAGAGAATTAGATTCCAGAGATTCCCAAGAGATTGCTGTGCTGGCAGCTCTAATAATCAACACTGGCTATCTGAAGGGCTGCTGTGTGAAGGACTTTGAAGGGGTAACCAGACCTACTGATTAGAGTGATCAGTTAGTGATGTTTGCCATGGATGTGGCAAGGATGCCAAGGAACAGCTGTGACATAAGTGCCCCATAGCTACTATCCCCATTTCCTACTCTTAAGATTCAGCCAACCATAGAATGTTGTAACACCTTTGTACCAAGAGGGCATGCTCCTATTAAATAGGTTGCAGCTCACAGAGAAAAGAGTAGGTTTTAGTGGTTTTATTTTGTGTTCAAGGCTTATAAAAGTGATGATAAGACCTAAGTCAATTCTATATTCCAGTATTTTATTCCTCTTTCGACGAGGATTTTACAATATGCAGGTGTCAATTCATGAGTGAATCAAAAGTAGCATTATTTTTGAAGAAATAGACTACAGTAAAAGAGAATAGAAAATATCAGAGAACATCACATGTGGTAAGGGTAGGAATTATTTTGTGACACTTTTGGGGTGAAAACATTTTGAAAATCATTGGCATTTTCACTTTCGTGAAGAAGCTGTAGCATTCTCTTGAACTGACACTGCTCTTCTCTAATAAATATCTGAATATTAGACCAGAACAAATGCCTAGGCACAAATATATCATTTTAATTTTCTCATTTTCTCTCTTAAACCCTAGGCAAAGTTTCTAGGGCAATATATGGTTGATGGTGTTTGTTATTCTGGCATATTCCTTTGCTTTAGTTGTTGATTTGCTTGACCATTGAAATACTCCTTGGAGGCCTAATCCTATACCAGTTTTATAAAATATGCTATGTTGATGAGGAAATTAGTCATTGCCCAGTGTTTTGCCTTTTATAGTTTTATTTTTGCTTCTTTACAATTATAAGCATTGAATATTTTACTGTAGTTCTTTGAGTGCCCATTTATCTTATGAACCCATGATTCTAATATCACCTATAACTATTATAGAAAGCACTTTTCCATTGTTTTTACAATTAAAACTTATTTATAATAAATTATAATTGCTCAAGTTGAATTGTAAACTTGTGTATATTCTTGATTTCCATCTTTCCTCGCCAGATGTTATTCACTGCCCTAAATTTTGTCTCTAATCTCCTAAGACGTATTATTCGCCCACTTATTTATTTGCAGAGGTAACCAAGCACATTTTCTGGGAGTTGGGCCTTCTGAAATACCTACGGACCAAGCTGTAATGGTCATTTTGAAGATGTGCTTTGTGAATCTCTCTTCTGTCACCACCTTATTATCAAAGTTGTCTTGTCACCTCTGTAATGTTATTTGATAAACGTCAAAATATCTCTTTGTTCTAAATTATATCCATTACCACTTCTGATTTATATCCAAAATGCCACTCTTCTTTATTTCTTAGGTTAAAATGTTATTTATGTACAACTGGTCTTTCTTAAAATTAAAATGATTTCTGCCTAATAACAGCCTTATGGAATACTGAATTAAATAATTCCTAAATTTCTATTTATGCCCCCCCTTTTTTCCATTTCACTTTCTGAGAATGAAAAATAGAACCAAATGAAAATTATTATATGAGAAGGATGAGACTATTCAATTCCCTTAATGAAAATTAATTTCCACTTAAATTCTCCAGTAATCAGACAGTGCCCGTTTAGAGAACAAGAAAAAATTTAAATAAAAAATGTTAGCAGGTGATCTTTCAGCATATAATTTGTTTGTGAAAAATTTACTTGTGAAGACACACACACACATATATATGTGTGTACGTGTGTATATACACGTGAGTAATTCAATTACTTTAATAAAATCAACTTTATGATATGTGTTTCAAAATTAATCTCTAAATTAGTTACTGCTATTTTAAAGTCCACAAGTGACTTAGGTATGATTTGTACATTGAATTTAATTTTATTCCACGAAAACACCCTTTGTTAGTTTATAAGCTCTTTCAGAATAATAATAATTCATATCTATTCCCCTAGCACTGATCTGTCATATTATCAGAACCATGTAATTACCACTTAAATGCACGAATAAATGACTTAATTTGCCAAGTTTTAAAGGCTAAAACTAGCTCGTAATTTGAAGCAAAAAAAAAAAAAAACCCAAGGATATAACTTATTATAATGGGCACTCTGATAAATTGCCACTAGAAATATAGCCTTGTCTCATCTCCCATATTAGTTTCCTAGAGCTGCCACAAGCTGGGTGACTCAAAAGAACTGAACTTTATTGTCTCCCTATGAGGGGTCCTCATGGTGATGGAATGTGGAATGATGAAATGGTCTATATTTTGACTGTATCAATGTTGGTTTCCTGTTTGTGATATTATACTAAAGTTTTGTAACATGTTACCATTGGGGGAGATTGAGCGAAGGGTATATAGGATCTTTCTGTATTATTTCTTACAACTGCATGGAAATCAACAATTATCTCAAAATAAAAATTTTAATTAAAAAAATTATTTTCTCCCAGTTCTGGAGGCCAACAGTCTGAAATCAAGGTGTCAGCAGGGTCACACTCCCTCAGAAGGCACTAAGGGAGAGTCTACTGCTTCTGGCTTCTGTTGGCTGCAGGCATTTCTTGGCTTGCATCTCCAGCACTCCAATCTGTCTCATGGTCACACTGCCTCAACCTCTTTTCTCTCTGTTTTCCCTCCTAGCTCAAATATCCCTCTGCCTTTCTCTTATAAGGACTCTTATAGTATTAAAGGCCTAGAGGGATAATTCAAGAAGATCTCCTTATCTTAAGACCTTAAATTAATTACATCTGTAAATATCCTTTTTCCAAATAAGGTAACATTCACAGGTTCCAGGAATTTGACACAGATATATCATTGGGCTGGGGGGGGGGCTTTCAACTGCATCTCCCCAATGTGATTGTATGAACTTTGTGAGCAAAGACCAAATCTTGTATTTTCTTTATCAGCCTACATTAAGATACAGTTTTACCTAATACTTATCGACTGTCTACTCTGTTATCTTCATTGTGGCACATATTTTACACATACACACACAGAAAATTCCCACAGCACTCATAAGAGGTATGAATGCATCATCCCATTTTATAGATGATGGAACTGAGGCTTGTAGATATTAATTTACTTGTCCAAATTTGTACAAATATATAGTGATGGAGCTGGGATACCAGCACAGTTAAGATTTTAGTGTGTCACAGGTTCTCTCCACTGGAGCTGAACACATGTTGATTATAAATGGAGCCCTCCAGAAATATATGTCACTTGATAACATTCACATAAATGCATATACACGCATTCAATTCAAGAAACCAAATTTGATTTAATTACATTTCCTGTGTTAGTTCAGACAATACATTAAAATTCCTTAAGTTTAACAAGTGTTAATGCCAAGTTCACTATTTTTCTTAAATAAGAAATGATGAAGTAATCTCCTCACCATAAAATAAATGTTAAAAAATACATCACAGTGAGCACCGTGTCACAGTGCATTTACCAACAGTGTACTGTAAACCATATAATTCTAACAATTTCTCATTTTTATATCAAAATTATTATGAAAACTACATGTAATGAGAAGATTATATACATGTATCTCCTCTAGTTTTGTTTTCAGCCTGATAAAGGTTTAGAGTTGAGATATTTACTGAGATTGACTCCTGAAATACGACAACCAACCACAATACCAGAAGTAACTTGTGACCTTGGAGAATAGTTTCTTTTCATGCCATAAAAAAAAAATAATAATGCAACAGAGCAATCAGCTAAGAGAGGTGAGCCAGCAGTCCAAATCACATAAATCCAATCAGGAATTGAGATGCTTTGAAGTTTATACTGTTAATCTCAGAGGGGATTATTTCATGGTTCCAGTGGAAAGTGTGAAGTCGCTTCTAGGATTCATCCTCCATGATTGACCCTGAAATCATGCCTTCCCCTACACCACAGACTTACGAGTTAGCTGAAAGTTCCACTGAACTTAAGTCTTCCAGTTGCTACTTTCAGGATCAATAAAAACATGAAAAGGAAAAATGGCTTAAAATGTTGCTTTCATTCATTTAATCATGTTTCTCGAAGAAATGTGAATAAAAGGATTTTTCTTTATTAGCCAATGAGACAGTCTTCTCTGAGCAAGTGACTTTTTACTTTCATTTTTTTCTATTGTGGTGATAACACTTAAAAATAATGTCTAGAGCTTCCCTGGTGGCGCAGTGGTTGAGGGTCCGCCTGTCGATGCAGGGGACACGGGTTCATGCCCCGGTCCGGGAGGATCCCGCATGCCGCGGAGTGGCTGGGCCCGTGAACCATGGCCGCTGAGCCTGCGCGTCTGAAGCGTGTGCTCTGCAGCGGGAGAGGCCACAACGGTGAGAGGCCCACATACCGCAAAAAAAAAAAGATAAATAAATAAATAAAATAAAACATGTCTACCCTCTTAACAAATTTTTAAGGGTACAATACACTATAGTTAACTATAGGCACAATGTGCTACAGCAGATTTCTAGAATTTACTCATCTTGTATAACTGAAACTGTATACATTTTGAACAACAACTTCCCATTTTCCCTTTCCCTCAGCCCCTGGCAACCACCATTCTACTCTCTGCATCTATGAATTTGACTATTTTAGATAACTCATATAAATGGAGTCAGGCAGTATTTGTCCTTCTGTCACTGGCTTATTTCGTTTAGCATAATGATTCAGCAATTCCACTTCTGGGTATATATCCACAAAAGCTGGGGCACCAGAGGCAAGTATAAGCTCCTTTCAGGGAGAAACTGGTGACTTGGACCAGGCTAGATAGAGAGGGCAGGGGAGGTGTGCATAGGCTTCCCTAGTCTCTGGGGAGTATCACAGTGAGCCAGTAGATGTATGCTAAATTAGAAGCCAAACCCTCAGGTAGCAGTTTTGATAGGGATTGAGTAGGATAATTAAATAGTCAGTTTAGAAATCACACTAGGGGATTAAAGACAGAAAGGGAATTTTAAGGGAGTTTGGGAGACTGTTGTAAGCTAATGACCACTCAAGAAAAGAATCCAGTAACCTAGCAACAATCTATACTACCTTGAAGGAAGACCAGGTGCATCCAAGTGCCAGACACATTCAAGCCACAAACCCTGACAGTTAAAACACAAGACAACAGATATGGGGTCCGATTCTTGTTACATGAAGTCACGGAGTTAATAGTCCTTGAAGAATAGCATTTCTGCATGCCAAGACAAAAATATAGGTGAAAGGGGAAAAAAATTAGGTGAAAGGGGACATTATACCAAATCCTGAGATGAATTACCATATTTTAGTATATGTTACCACCCTTCTGCTAATTTACATATGATTTAAATAGCGACAAGACAGTCCTGGCTAAACCATATAGGGTCAAAGGAGGAACTAATGATATGAGCCTTGACATTTACCCAAGAACAAGGAAGAAGGTGGTCTTCTCCCCCTCCCCATTTTTTTGTTTATAAAGTCCTCTCTCTACACAATGGAGGAAAGACAGTCTCTTCAATAAATGGTGCTGGGAAAACTGGTCAGCTACATGTAAAAAAAAATGAAATTAGAACAATCTTTAACACCATACACAAAAATAAACTCAAAATGGATTAAAGACCTAAATGTAAGACCAGACACTATAAAACTCTTAGAGGAAAATATAGGAAGAACACTTTGACATAAATTGCAGCAATATCTTTTTCAAGCCGCCTCCTAGAGCAATGGAAATAAAAACAAAAATAAAGCAAATGGGACCTAATGAAACTCAAAAGCCTTTGCACAGCAAAGGAAACCATAGACAAAATGAAAAGACAACCCACAGAATGGGAGAAAATATTTGCAAACAATGCGACCGACAAGGGATTTAGTCTCCAAAATTTACAAATAGTTCATGCAGCTCAATATCAAAAAAACAAACAATGCAATCAAAAAATGGGCAGAAGATCTAAATAGACATTTCTCCAAAGAAGACATACAGATGGCTAAGAAGCACATGAAAAGATGCTCAACATCGCTAATTATTAGAGAAATGCAAATCAAAACTACAATGAGATATCACCTCACGCCCATCAGAACGGCCATCATCAAAAAAATCTACGAACAATAAACGTTGGAGAGGGTGTAGAGAAATGGGAACCCTCCTACACTGTTGGTGGGAATGTAAATTGGTACAGCCACTATGAAGAACAGTATGGAGGTTCCTTAAGAAACTAAAAATACAGCTACCATATGATCCAGCAATCCCACTACTGGGCATATATCCAGAGAAAAACATGGTTTGAAAGGATACATGCACCCCAATGTTCATTGCAGTGCTGTTTACAATAGCTAAGATACGGAAGCAACCTAAATGTCCATTGACAGAGGAATGGATAAAAAAGATGTGATACATATATACAATGGAATATTAGTCATTAAAAAGAATGAAATAATGCCATTTGCAGCAACATGGATGAAACTGGAGATTATCATACTAAGTGAAGTAAGTCAGACAATGAAAGACAAATATGATATCCTTTTATGTGGAAACTAAAAAGAAATGATACAAATTAACAAATGAACTTATTTACAAAACAGAAACAGACTCACAGACTTAGACAATGAACTTATGGTTACCAGAGGGGAAGGGTGGGGGGAAGGGATAGTTAGGGAGTTTGGGATTGACATGTACACATTGCTATATTTAAAATGGTAAGCTGTGACAAAGCGAGAGAGTGGCATGGACATATATACACTACCAAATGTAAAACAGATAGCTAGTGGGAAGCAGCCACATAGCACAGGGAGATCAGCTCGGTGCTTTGTGACCACCTAGAGGGGTGGGATAGGGAGGGTGGGAGGGAGGGAGACGCAAGAGGGAAGAGAGATGGGAACATATGTATATGTATAACTGATTCACTTTGTTATAAAGCAGAAACTAGCACACAATTGTAAAGCAATGAGACTCCAATAAAGACGTAAAAAAAAAAAAAGGATAACCAACAAGGACCTACTACTGTATAGCACAGGGAACTCTGCTCAATGTTATGTGGCAGGCTGGATGGGAGGGGAATTTGGGGGAGAATGGATACATGTATATGTACGGCTGAGTCGCTTGCTGTGCACCTGAAACCATTATAACATTGTTAAGCAGCTATACTCCAATATAAAATAAAAAGTTAAAAAAAAAAGAATGAAATAATGCCATTTGCAATAACATGGATGAACCTGGAGATTATCATACTAAGCAAAGCAAGTCAGAGAAAGACAAATATATGATATCACTTATATGCGGAATCTAAAACAAAAAGATACAAAAAATAAAGTCCTCTCAGTCTTCAGCACAGAGCTGTCCGTTTGTATCTCTCACTAGTGTCCTATGCTAATAAACTCACTCTTTGCCTGCCACTTTGCCTCATGCTGAATTCTTTCTGCAATTAGACAAAAAGTACCTGAGCTTCAGTAAGCCCTGACACCAGATGAGCAGTTTCCATTAAAAGATAGTGGGTTTCACATGCCGCAGAGCAACTAAGCCCATGTGCCGCAACTACTGAGCCTGTGCTCTAGAGCCCGCGAGCCACAACTACTGAGCCCGTGTGCCACAACTACTGAAGTCCGTGCGCCTAGAGCCCGTGCTCCACAACAAGAGAAGCCACCACACTGAGAAGCCCGAGCACCGCAACAAAGAGTAGTCCCCGCTCATCACAACTAGAGAAAGCCCAGGCGCAGCAACAAAGACCCAATGCGGCCATAAATAAATAAATATTAAAAAAAAAAAAGACAGTGGGTTTGTGTCCCCTCCTAAGTCAGGATTCTGGGTTCAAGTCCCAATCTGAGGTGCGGGTGGGTTCAAGTCCCAGCCCCAA
Organism: Leucopleurus acutus; assembly: GCF_964270905.1. Lineage (NCBI taxonomy): Eukaryota > Metazoa > Chordata > Mammalia > Artiodactyla > Delphinidae > Leucopleurus > Leucopleurus acutus. The sequence continues at coordinate 30,984,354 of NC_139148.1, read as the reverse complement.
ACTGAGTTTTGGCTGGGTTGAGTCCCGCCTTAGGAGTGAAGTTTCAGTTTAAGGTATGCAAATAGGTCTCTTTCAGGGAAAGACTGTTCCCTCTCCCAAGCCCTGTGAGGATAGCTGATTAAGAACTCTTTCTTTGTTTGCCATAGTCCTATGGGACCGGTGAATGCAAGCCCCATTGGCTATCAGAGCCAGGTGATCTAGGGGTCCATCCTTTGGGCAGCAGGTACAAAAGCTGGGCTGCCAGATGTGTGCAAGCTCCTTCCAGAAAGATATTGGAGACTTGGGGCAGGTTCAAGGGAGAAGGCAAAGGTGGAGTTCGCTGTCTTCCTCGGTTTCTTGGGAGAATCACACTTAGTCCCTAGATGCATATTAAATTAGAAGTCTAAGCCTCAGGCAGTAGCTTTTAAGGCATGTAAGTAGGCCTCTTTCAGTGGGCCTCACTGACACAAGCCCCATGGGCTTTCAGAGCTAAGTGCTTTGGGGTCCTGTCCCTAAGATGGGAGTTTTAAAAGTTGGGTCTCTCTAGATGTGGTGCCCAAAATTCTTCACTCCTCGGGGAGGCACTTGGAGTTGGGAGTCTTCTGTCAATTGTATGGCACTATGCTGAGAAAGGGTTTTATGGTGAGTGTCTTAGGCTTTTTTCTCCATTTTGATGTGGGTGATGTGGGTATTTTCTCATTTACCAGATGTATAAGACTGAGTGAGTGAGTGAGTGTGAGTGTGTGTGTGTGTGTGTGTGGTCACCTTGGAGCTTACATAAAATACTTTACAGTTATAACAATCTACTTTAGTTTAAAAAAACAAGTTCAAGTTCAATTTTGTATACAAATTCTGCATTTAACTTCTCCCCCATCTATATTTTATCTTATTGTTGGCACCATTTACACTATTCATATTATCTTTTAATATACTTTTTTAGTTAGAGTAATGTTTAATACTTTTGTGCGTTAACTTTAAATTTGAATTAAAACTCATTTACTGATTACAATTACATTAGTACAGTATTATGTATCTGTCTATATACTTACTTTTATCAGTGAGTTTTATACTCATTTATGCTATCATGTTGCTCTTTAGTGCCCTTTCCTTTTCAACCTGAAGAACTTTTAGCATTTCATTTAAGGTAGGTCCATCGATCTAGTCTGCTGCTCAACCCCTCTAGTAAATTTTTCAGTTCAATTATCGTGTTCAGCTCCATGATTTCTGTTTGGTACCTTTTAATATTTTCTATATATTTGCTGACATTTTTACAATGTTCATGCATTGTTCTCTTAGCCTCAGTGAGCATCTTTATGACAGTTATTTTGAATTCTCTGCCAGGTACATCATAACTCTCATTGGATTGGTTTCTGGAGATTTATCTTGTTCCTTTGTTTGGAACATTTTTGCCTGATTCTTCAATTTTCTTGACTTTCTGTATTGATCTCTGCAAATTACACAAAACAGGCACCTCTCCCAGCCGTCCTGGCCTCATACAGGACAAGATCTTCACCAATCAGTTCAGCCAGAGATTCTGCCCACCCCCTCCAAACTCCTTCCCTCTCCAGGAGGAAGCAGGTAGCTGTGGTCATGTCTATTCACTCTGTGCTGATCCAGTGGTTGGGGACCTATGGCATCTACCTGTCTAAACCATCATCTATGTTCTCCCCAGGTGTCTAGATTTTGCCATATGTATCAGAGTTCCAAGATGCCAGTTCAGATGCAAGCCAGCAGACAATTCTTTGGGCAGCTGTGGAGAAATTGGAACACAGGACATCTAGATCAACCCTTTCCCTCCCAAGGGAAAAGCTGAGAGATGGGAGTTTTCATCTTTTCTTTCTTTTCTAAGCAGAGAAAGGGGTGATCTATGACATCTACCAGCCCCAGCCACCATCTATATTCTACCCTGAGTGGCTAGACTGTGCTGCACTCATCAGAGCTCCAAGACTGGCAAAACATAAGCCAGTCCTCTAGGGAGCCCTCTGGGAAAAGTTGGGGTACTGGACATGTGAACAAACCCCCCTCCTCCCCTGGTGAATCTGGGAGATAGGGAGTCTCTTCCTGATTGTATGGTACTATGCCAGGGGAAAGGACTCCAGTGAGGGGGTGTCCTGAATCTCTCTGCTGGCTTTGAAGACTGGTTTTGCATTCACTTGGGATGTAGGATCCTTTCAATCCAATTCTGGATTTTTCCAGAAGGGAGAAAGTTCCAAAGGGAACTGCCCTTGAATTGGTATGTTTGTGGGAGGAAGGAGGGTCCAGGTCTTCTTACTCTACCATCTTTTGATGTCACTTCTTGACACTTATTTTTAATAAAATATTTTTAAAGGTTTAAAAATTTCCTACATTTAGCACCTTAAATATAGCCCATTTCAATAATCCAGTAGTTTGCTGCCAATGGTATTTATCTTTCTTTCCTTGAAACCATGGAAGATATATTTTCAGTGAATTTCAATGAATTTTTAGCAAAAATAAAGGATTTTGATTGAACTACTGATTGGTTATATACACTACTTCAGTTAATCTACACCATAGGCCTCTCACATACAGTTATAGAGGAGGCACTTGAGGCCATAGAGGGTAAAGTACTTAAACTACATGGTTGACAAGTGGCAGAACTAGAATAAAGTACAGGTTCATGTAGTAATTTATCTTCTTTGCAATGAAATAGATGGCTCCCTATAAGTAAATATAGATAGATATGGACAGAAAAACAAAGAGACAGAGATAGAGACAGAGAAAGACACCTACACACACAACTTTCTTTTTCATATTAGCTAAGCTGCAAGAATATATGGAGTGCAATTATTTTCTTATTTACTTTTTTTGGCTAAGACTGATATGAAAATTAATTTATATTCCTGAAGTGTATACTAACTGATAACCCTGTAGTATTTTAGGTGTCAGAGGGAGGCCAGCATGAGGTAAAAATACTTGCTGTAGATAAACCACTCATATACATAATGACACTGCTATAAATAAAAAATTTAGTTTTCTTTGTATTTCATGATAATTATCAAAGTTTCTTGAGTATCAAGTGCTATATTTTACAAAGATTGAATTATACTGCTAAATTGTAATTTTATTTTTTGAAACGTTATCTGACAAAACACATTAGTGAAAAATAATTGGCTTACTTTTCAAACATGTATCACTCATTCTGTAAATGTTCATATTAAATATTATATTATGCCCACTGTAGCATTTTTTTTTTTTTTTGCGGTACGCGGGCCTCTCACTGTTGTGGCCTCTACTGTTGCGGAGCACAGGCTCTGGACGCACAGGCTCAGTGGCCATGGCTCACGGGCCCAGCCGCTCTGCGGCATGTGGGATCTTCCCGGACCAGGGCACGAACACGTGTCCCCTGCATTGGCAGGCGGACTCTCAACCACTGTGCCACCAGGGAAGACCCCCACTGTAGCATTTTGATGACAGAAGATACTCTCACTCTCATTATGTTGTGATGGAGTTGCTGGCTTCTTTCACAACTTCTAAAGTGGTAATTTAACACCATACAGTCTCAATTTATTCCAGCTGATCACAGTTGCACCCTGAATGTGTATGTGATAGGAGAATAAGGAAAACTTCATTGCATAGTAAAAAAGAAAGTCATATCTATGCTTAGAATCTTTTGACTTCATCAAGCCTTTGGTTCCCAGTGCTTTGATATGTACCATTGGATGAATGATGCAGTCATCCCTTGGTATCCACAGGGGATTGGTTCCAGGACCCCCAAGGATACCAAAATCTGCAGAAACTCAAGTCCCTTATATAATATGCTGTAGCATTTGCATATAGCCTATGCTTTTCTTTCTGTATACTTTAAATCATCTCTAGATAACTTAGAATACCTAATAAAATGTAAATGCTATTTAAATAGCTGTGAATACAATGTAAATGCTATATAAATAGCTGTAAACTCAAGTTTTGCTTTTTTGGAACTTTCTGGAATTTTTTTTCTTAATAGTTTCAACCCACTGTTGATTGAATCCACAGACACAGAACCCATGGATATGAAGAACCAGCGGTGCACTATGGGCTTCAAAATAAAAGGTACATTTCTACTGGGGCCTCTGAATCAGCTTAAAAAATTAATCCTGACCTCCTTTTATATATCCAGTAATTCTGGGTGGTCAGTGTGCTTCGAACACCACTGAACACCATTTACCAAGGGCTGCTTTACCAATATCCTGAGCAGGCCTGCTGAGAATGAAGAATGTGTGCAAAGCAAGACATTAATCACATGAACATCAACCTTGCCTATACCTAGTACACAAAGATGCTGACACAAACAAAAGTATTGATTTTTGTTCTCTTTTGCTTCTCTCCATAGTTGCACAGTTGCTCATACCTCTTCACTTCACTGTAGAGGTATCTGTTCAGTTTCATCTTTCTGTACTCAGGAAGGTTATTCATCAGGCTCCAATCAACTTCCACTATGCTAAGATATGATAATGTATTCTTAGACCAAGTCAATTAATTAAATTTTAAAATAAATAAATATTTGTATCACTAGATTGCTTGAATCAACCAGAATCTATACTCAGATTTAAAAGATAGGTATTATAATGTAAATGCAAATTTGCTGGCATTTATGTTAATTTTCTGGCTTGGGTTTTACTATTCAACTTTTTATGAACATAAATATAAAAATGTAGAGAGTGTGATTTTGCACTCCATTTCTTTCTTTTTTTTTTTTTTGTTTGCGGTACGCGGGCCTCTCACTGTTGTGGCCTCTCCCGTTGCGGAGCACAGGCTCCGCACATGCAGGCTCAGTGACCATGGCTCACGGGCCCAGCCGCTCCGCGGCATGTGGGATCTTTCCGGACCGGGGCACGAACCCGTGTCCCCTGCATCGGCAGGCGGACTCTCAACCACTGCGCCACCAGGGAAGCCCTTTCACTCCATTTCTTCTGCACAGTATGCTTGAATAATAATTTTTAAAAATTAACTGATTAATCAGTTTTTGAGCATCTCTAAAGGTGCTACATACCAGCCTAAGAATTTTCTCAGTGCATTCTCACTATAATCCTATACTGGAAGTATTGTTTTCAAGCCCATTTTATGGATCAGGAAACTGAGACACAGAGAAATTAAGATCAGATAGCAAGTAAGAGTCTGAGCCAAGACCTGAACTCAGGATATCTGACTTAAGTTTGTTTTCACGACTACTTTTCACAGGTACCTACAGTTTGCCAAGCGATTTTAACTCTCTTACTGCTAATGAAAAATGTAGACAGTACTTAAAGGTATTATTATTCATTTTTTTCTTTAAATCTTAATGGGGAAGAAAGTCAATGGAGGAATGCACTTTATATCTCGGAGAACACCAAAGAACTCTAATAACTCTGCCATCTGAGAGGCAATGCAATCAAATATCATACAGGAGTCCTAAAATCAGTGCACAGCTTGTGGGTAATTGAAATGTTGCCTTTTCCAAATTATATTTTAGAAGAATTGTTTTGAGACTAACAGATAACTGATTTATACATGACCTCAACCAAATATTTTAGAAATATTCTTGATTGTCCAAAAAATAAAACAGTAATCCTCATACAGAAGGGAAAATATAGAAGAGATTACTTTTTTATACAAATAGATAGATCAGCAGGGTGATTATCAGTTCTGAATATTAATAGCATTAGGAGATCCTAGTCTGGGAGCTGAAATTCTCTACCAAACACAAAAGAAATCAAACAAGTAAATAATCAACTCAAATCTTTTGTGGACCAGTTGAGTACTGGTACTTGATTTCATTCTGAGTATCTTCTCATGAGTTGTAACGAATCTCCAACAATTCATCTGAAGCTGGACTTGAATCAATAACTCATCCTTTCAGCTGCTGTATGCAAACTCCTTCAACCTTTTCAATGTATTGCTCTAACCTTTGCAATCTGTCCTGCCCTTTTCATCCCTGAATCATTCTGGTCTTCTTCTTTTATTTAATTCATTTAGTTGGCATTCTTTTCAAACAAAAAGCAGTTCATTGCAAAGTGTTAATTGAATGAACTTTTGAAAATATAGTGTATATCATGTAAGTGCAGACATCTAATGGAGCTTTTTAAAATAAAATTTCAGGGTTTATTTTTCTAGATCTAAGAGTCTGAAATAACTTTTAGCCATTATGAAAAAAAAACTCATTCAGATTGTATTTCTTCTCTTGATTTCACTGATTAAATGCATCTGAACTGACACATACATCTGAATCACTGACTAATCTAAAATCAACAAATGGCAGTGCTTATAGGATAAGCTTTAACTATTTCTGATCATGCCTCTTGCCTGAACTAGGGAAAATGGCTATGGATTACTATTCGCTTCATTTGTTTCTGGCTTGGATTCATGTAAAGATGTCTGCATTGCAAAATCTTTAGGCTAGAGTTGTTTTGTGTAGATTTTGAATCTTGAAATTAATTTGGTTAAGATATCACAAGTGCAAATATCATGAACTCCTATTATGCTACCAGAGTCTCTAAATGAGACTGCATTACTGCATAACAGGGTAAAAGGAACAGTAATAAACAACAAATGTGGGAATTGGGGGCTCTCTTTGGTCTGAAACACTATATTCTGATATTTTCTTTCTTGGTCTTCAGTTGTTCCATTTTTAATTTTCAAAGAGTTGGCATTATTTATTTGATTCTTACTTGATTGTTTCACTCTCTTCACCTAAAGGTCAGAATAGCAAAAATGAGGGAAGAAGATATACACTCAAAGTGTTTTGATAACCCAGCTTGAGTCTATGGTCCTCACAGCCTGTGTCTATGCAAAGCTCTGTTGATTTTCAGCACGTTTTGACATCCTGGAGCTCTGCTCAATGTGTAAGCCAGATTTGCTCTCTCTGTCTCTACTTGTTTTAGCTTTTAGAAACAATGGAATTGAAGCTTTAAAGATTTTACTGCCTCTCCTTTGGAAGACTGCAATTAAGATGGGCTAAAAATGTTACTTGATTTTTTAAAAATGCACATGCTCACTGGGCTACTTTTTAATTTTCTTCTCTACACCCAAGTGGATAATTTAAGCAATGGCTAGGGGATTAGTGGATATTAGTGTTCCACTGCTTACTGTGTTCAATTGCAGAATGTGTCTTAGCAGAGAAGCACAGAAAAACTCCATTATACCAGGACACTTGGGGAAACAAGAAAACATGACTTTCTTCTTTTTGTAGCTTGTCATTGTGATGGTTTCAAGTTACGTGATTTCTGTTATACAGGATTTATTTCATAAAATACCCAAAAAGTAAGTAACCATTTGTTATCTAATTATACCTAAGCCTTTACATAATTATGCAGATACTCAGTGTGCTTCTAAAAATATCTTAACATATTTGTGAGTTAAGGCTCCTTAACAAATAGAAGCTGCAGAGACAGACTGTTGGTATTGCAATAAAATAAAAATATGTCAAATATATGCAATGACTGATTCCTCATGCCAGGGCTCAACAAACTTTACCTGTAAAGGGACAGATAGTAAATATTTTTGGCTTTGCAGCCCACATGGTCTCTGTTGCAACTATTCTGCTGTTTTAGTGCAAAAGCAGACATAGACAATATTTAAACAGATGATCATGGCTACATTCCAATAAAACTTTATTTACAAAAACCAGCAGTGGGCTGGATTTGACCCCTGGGCCCTAGTGTGCCAGCTCCTTCCTTATTCTCTTGATGGTGGACATCTCACTTATACATGTTACTTTATAAATGCACACTTAGCATCATATACACAAATAATTTAAACTATCTGATACTAACCAAATATGATTTACTATCTTAAATGTTTTGTGGGGAAACTTTTAACAAAGAGATCAAATAATAAAGCATTATACAGATATGAAATTTATGAAAATACAGTTGGATCAGTATGTTAACATTAAAAATAAATTGGGAAATAGTTTGTCTTTTTAATTTCTCACAATTGGTTTAAACTGCTTTCTACTTCATAGCTAGAAAAAAGAGTAAACTTGCCAATCAAAGGAATACCAATGTTTTTCAAGTTCAAAAGTTTCTTTCCAGTAAACTCACTATCTCTAGGGTAAATGCTCAGACTCCCAGAGTTTCTCCTCCCTTTTTCTTCATATAGTGGTGTGGGTAGGAATGAACAGTGTACTGCTGGAGTGTTTTTCTGGTGATGGGAGAGGTAGCTCTAGATTCATAGCTGAATCCTCTTACTATTCTTGTGGTCCTTGGTGGTCTTCTCTCTTTAAATCCAAGGCTGGTGAAAGGTTTGAGTTATTCCCTTGTCATAGACAAGTTCTAAGGGCTGAGCAGGCTTTATCTCAGCATGAGAAATCCCATGAGGTTGACTATAACGCCCATCGGAACCACTGAACAGGCATGAACTGGCCCAGTAGCTTTCAAACAGATGGGCTCTTGAACGCACTCTGTTGATCTCCCTGCACCTCTAGCCTACACCATCAGCTATTTTAATATGACCTCAATATGGCAATAAGGAACTCATGGATCAATTGCACACAGCTGCCACAGGAGACCCTTCGGTTCTATTTCATCTTCCTTCTGCCTGAAATTCTACTTTTCACACTTTACTTTCACTCTGATGTGGGTACCATGTGTTCACAGGGTGCTCACTGTGAGGTGCTCCTCACCTAGATTCACAAACTCAATGTGGCACAAAATTGCCTCTGAGGTCTGTTTTTCTGCAACAGTTATCTTGGTTTTCTAATCTTCTCATTTGCCTTCCCCCTCTGAAATTCACTATAAGGAATGGGAGAAAAGAAAGACACCAACCTCCGATACCTTCTCTCTCTCTTCTACATGAAAAGAATCTTCCTTACCTTTTCTTGGTAATGATATCTCCCTCTAATAACTTACTTTCTGTCTTTTGTTTTTTCTTTAGGCACCAACTACATATCGTGTTGTATTCATATTCTTTGGTGACAAAGCCTCATAATGTGGCCTGCACTGTCAAAGGGCTATAGGGAAACATGATGCCAGGAAGAATAAACATGTTTAACATATATGCCAAATGTACTCATTACAAAAGCTACTAAATTAATCACTTCTCATTTAAATACTTGTAAATGTCTTAACATTAGTTCAAGAGAGGACTATGTTCTCTGTTGCTGTCTTTCAACAGACAATATGAATGTGCCTTTAGATGGTACAGAATCTCTGTTAGTGGCAGGTTGATAGTAAGGTTCATGATATATCAGCAAATGGGAAATTTGTGGATGTGAGTGATCTCACAGTACTTCAGATCCTGCATCTTGCCTGACTGCCCCCCTTCTACACACACACACACACCACTATTTTTCCAAGAAATCAATTTTTGGAGTTGCAAACTCATTATCAAACTTTTAGATTCCATATTTCTCTAACATCTTTTTTCCTCCTGACATCTTGGCTATTTCCACTTTTATCACCTGTCCCAGAAATACTGCCGTTTGAAAATCAAGTAATCTTTTTCACTTTATTTCTATTTTGTTAACTCTAAGTTCTAGATATTTATAATACTTTATTCATGGTCCATTCATCCAGCAGAGAAGTACTGAAGGACTGCTCTCTCCCATTTGCTATACAAGTGCCTAATACACAAACCCTGCCTTCAAAAGATCTCACAATATGGTGGGAAAGACAAACATTAACTATAATAACAGTGACAAATATTGCAATAAAGGTGTGTATCAGCTGCCACATGATTCCAATAAGGGAAGTAATCATTCCAGGCTTAGCAGATGCAGAGAAGATCTGGAGAGAGATGTCATGTACCTTAAGATAGGATGGTACCTGAAGACAGGATGGTACCTGAAGACAGGGTGACTAAAGTTAGGCAGATGAAAATGTGGGGAAAAAAACTGAAGGCAGAAGAAGAGCATGAGTAGGTATATGAGAAAGATGCACAGGTCATTTGGGGAAAAGAGAGAGAAAGAGAGAATTTACCATTCAATGGGGAAGAGGTAGTCTTTCAACAAATGGTGCTGAGAGAAAAGGATATCCACATGCAATAGAATGAATTTGGAACTCTACCTTATAGTACTGTATATACAAAAAAATAACTCAAAATGGACCAATAACCTAAGTATTAGAGCTAAATATATAAAAATATTAGAAGAAATCCTAGTGATGGATTATTAGATAAGACCTTAAAACATGAGCAAAAAAAGAAAAAAATAAATTGGACCTTAACAAAAATTTTTAAAAATTGTGTATCACAAGATATTATCAAGAAGGTGAAAAGGCAACCTAAAGAATAGAAGAAAATATCTGCAAATCATATATGTGATAAGATATACAAATGGCCAACAAGCAAATGAAAAGATGATTTATGTCAACTGCCATTAGGGAAATGCAAATCAAAAACACAATGATATGCCACTTCATGTAATCTAAAAAGAATAGAATATAATAAGTATTGGTGAGGATGTGGAGAGATTGGAACCCTTGTAAACAGATGGTGGAAATGTAAAATGGAGCAGCCACTCGGGAAAACAGTTTAGCTGCTCTTATAAACCTAAACATAGAATGCCATATGACCCAAGAATTCCACTTCCAGGTTTAAATACAAAACAATTAAAAAAGGATACACAAAAAAATACTTGATACACGTGTTCACATAGCACTATTCACAATAGTCAAAAGGTAGAAACAGCCCAAATGCCCATCAATGGATAAATAAACAAAGTGTGGCATTACTTTGCAGCCATAGAAGGAAAAGAAGAACTGATAAATGCTACAACATAAACGTGCCTTGCAAACATTAAGTGAAGGAAGCCAGATATAAAAGATCAGATATTGTATGATTCCATTTATATGAAATGTCCAGCAGAGGTAAATCCACAGTACAGAAAGCATATTGGTGCATGTCAGAAGCTGGAGGAGAGGACCTTAGGGAGTAACTGCTTAATGGGTACAAGATCTCCTTTTGTAGAAGTGACAGTTTTGGAGTTAGATAGAGATGGTGGCTGTACTACATTGTGAATGTGCTAAATACCAACCAGATGTACACTTTAAAAATTGTTAATTTTATGTTATGTCAATTTCACCACAATTAAAAAAAAATATCCCAAGTTAAAAATTTTCCTGGCTATGCTTTTGGAGCAGAAATTGGAGACCTTGGTCACACACTGGTCTGTGCATTAAAGCAGGCTCACAATTACGTCCTAAGGAGAATTTTGACCCCATTCACAAGAACTTCCTGAGTGGGGTGGGTTGCCTTCCACTTATGCATAAATCCTTATTATGTGCCTCAATTTCCACAGGAGGATGTGAACTCAACCTCTAACTCAACTGTTAGTTATGGTATATATTGTTTACATGTAACTGAACGGCTGTAATTTAGGTGATATACAATAGCTGATATTTAAGATGGGAATTATGACAGGCACTCTACAGAGCCCTTCATTTTCATCCTAGGACATTTTTGGCTTCCTGCATGGAAGTTATCTGGGCCATCTTCCAACTGCCAAGAACCACAACTCATTTCCTAGGAGCTTTCTCAGGATGTCAAAGCCTGCTCAGCCTACCCAGGGCATGAACCCTTTCCAATAGGCAATATCTCTGTTTTCACAGATAAGAAAACTGAGGCATAGTGAGGCTTAACAACTGGCTCAAGATCACAGAGGTATTAAGTGATGTTGCTGGCATAAAAACCCAAGACTGCAAAGCTGGGTCTCTGAATCACTTTGCACATGGTCTCTCAGTAAACAGCACACTATCTCACTAACTGCTCACCTAGGTATACACAAAACCTAAAATCTCTACTGAAAAAGTAATACTAGTAAATGATTAGAGCAAAGTCTTGCAATCTATTCCTCTAGGTGCTCTAAAATCTACTCAATGATTACATCAACTGAGCCAAAAGCCCTGTACCTAAAATCTACTATGTCTTCTCCCAACCACACTAAGATTTCATTCAGTGAATATTGTGTTGTGATGTCATCTACCCACAACTTCAGATGACACAGAAATATTCTAAGGGATTCATCTTGATGTTTAGGTAAGGATGTTATCAAAGGCTTTCCAGTCTTTTCAATGAAAACTTAAGGAGAAATGGCTTTGAGATGTTAGTGTCAGGAAGAGTAGTTGACTGTTTGAAGCAATTAGTTGGTTTTTATCCCATGGAGCATGATTGTGCCACTCTTCATTTTCCCATTTTGGCTTCTCCAGAGCAAGTGATATGACCATACTATATCTCATCCCTGACTGCATGTGATGTCTCTAATCTTGTTTCAACTTCCTAAAAAATCACTTGTAATTCATTTTTTCTTGTGTTTTATATCTTTGTGATACCTTTAAAAGTTTTTATAACAGATGAAGCATAAGTAAATGCATATATGAGCCAAGAAGCACCACAGTTTATTTCAAAACTTTTGATTGCTGCGGAAATATCCTACCCATGACATGATAAACCAATAGGAGTGGACTGCAGCTCTCAACTTCTTTTGGATTTTTCCTGTCTTATTCACTTTAGGAACAGAAGACGCCAGGCAAGGACATGTACAAACTAAAGCAAAAGAAACATAGCAAGCTCTTGAAAGAAATTTCAGTTGAGCATTATGCAAGGCAATGTATAGAAAATATTATGTTTCAGGGGTCCACACATGCCTTAATGCCTACCAACTACAAAACATGAATGGGATGGGGTGCCTGGATGGAGATTCAAGGACGCATCAATAAGCCATAACCAAACATTTATCTTCTGGACTATCCATTTGGGGGATTTCGCTTCCAAGCTGGTTGTGGTGCTGAAGCATGACAGAATGCATGCAAAGCTTCTTGCTCTTGGATGACCACTAGGTGTAATCATTTAAGTGCATAAACCTCATTTTATCTTACGTTATTCAAGTATGTTCTTAGTGCAGGTGTGTGTGTGTACATGTGCGTTTGTGTGTATACATCAAGTTATAAGGGTGTGCCTACTTACAGGCCCGAAAATAGGCTGGGTAGACAGCACAGAACTTTGTTTATAATAGCTGTATAATAATTTTTGATAATCTAGCTAGCTATAAGTGCTCAAAATACATTCTTATATTATTTATGGTAATCACTGATGTGCTTTATTAATCTCAGCAATTATCAAAATGCCAGGAAGTTACACATTGAGTCATCTGTGTAATCAGTGAGCATTTGGCTATGCTGTCAAACCTATTTTCTTAAATTCTAACTGCCAGTCTGATTTTAACAGACGTAATGTACAGGGTGCCAATCAGAGTACAAGATATTACTTTTAAACTAGTTAATACTTCCATCACAACTTTATCACTTTATGTTTCTCTGTAATTGCCTTCCTGGGTTTTTAATTGTATCCCCATTTATGAAGTCAGCAGTATGCAGAAAAATATTTTGGTAAAAATGAATGACAGCTATTTGTCATATTTTGTGCTTAATTATGGCATGCCAAGCATGCTGATTCACAGTGACATAGGCCCTTAGGGCCCATAGAAATAATCTGGCACTGGAAAAGTCATGATTTGAACATCAATTAAAAGCATAAGATAGCATTATCAGTCCTGTGCAACTTCAGAATTCCAACAATACTGCTAACTAAAGTTCTGTCATTGAATCTGCTGAACTATTTTTGAAATCTGCATGAGGCACAAGATGAAAAAAGTGATAACTGGACTTCATTAAAAGCTTTTGTCCCTCGAAAGACATTATTAAGGAAGTGAAAATACCCACAAAATGAGAGAAAATTCTTAAAAATCATGTATTGGATAAAGTTTTAATATCTAGAACATATATGTATGTGTATATATATATATACAGCTTTATAATATATATATACACAAACAATATTACAATTCAACAAAGACAAACAACTCAACTAAAAAAATGTGCAAAGGACTTGAATACTTAAAACATAAACATAGTATTATTATACTACCCATAAATTCCACTTTTAGTTATATACACAAAATCACTAAAAACACTCATACACTGTGTGCCATTGTTCATTGTACCATCATTCATAATAGGCAAAGGTAGAAAAACCCTAAATGTTCATCCACAGATGAAAGGATAAACAAATGTGGGATGTACATACGATGGAATATTATTCAGCCCTAAATAATAAAAAATGAAGTTCTGATACATGCTATAACATGGACAAATATTGAAAATATTATGCTAAGTGAAGCCAAACACAAACGTATAAATATTATATGATTCATTTATATGAAATATCTGGAAAAGAAAAAAAAATCATATAATCAGAATGTAGATTAGAGGTTACCAGAAGCTGGGTGGAGGGGGAATCAGAATTATTGATTAATGGTTACATAATTTATGTTTGAGGTGAAAATAGTGATAATAAATATGCAACATTGTGAATGTAATTAATGCCACTGAACTGTACATTAAAAATGGATAAAATGGCAAATTTCATGTTATATATATATTTCATGACAGTAAAAATAAAATGGTCTGCATATTTCAGTGTAACAGTTCACAACTCTTTTTCAACCAAGATGACCTTTATTTTGATTTTTCCTGGTGTTCTGAAAGATGTTGGCTTTCAAAAAAGTTGTGTTTACTGATTAATCCTCATTTACCTATTCTTATTATAATATGAAATCATTCAATAGAGTTTCTCTCAAGAGTAAGGGAATAGCTATGTTCCTCACTGAGTTCCTGTAATTCCAGCTGCCACACTTCACCTTTTCATTTACCCACATGGCCTTTTTATGGGGAAATGGATAACTGATTTCTACTTGAGCTTTTAAAATAATGCCCATATTTCTTCCTTCAAGTACCCCTAGACATCCAGGGTTCTAAGGATCCAGGGCTGGAAGCCACTGATAGAGTTACAAGGAGCACTTGACTAGGAGTCAAAAAATGTTCAAATTCAACTCTGTCAGAAACACTATGGGCTTAACACATGTATTAAATATAATATCCAATCTGACTTACAATCTAAGATACAAGTATATTCTGTATTAAACAAAGTGATTCATAAAGGCCAAAATAAAGGAATATGCTAAGATGTACTAGGCAAAAGGAAACAATAAGCAATCAAAGATTTAATACCTGATATCAAATAAAGTATAATTTGATTCAAAAGCATTATTCATGGGAAAGAAGGGCACTTTTTAATACTAAAGTCACAATCAAATTGTATATATAATAGTTATGAATAACTATGCACTAAAAACAGAGCAACTACAGGGGATACGAGGAGAAAATAAAAGATAAAAACACACTAATATTATGATACTTTAATACTTCAATAAGGCTCTAGTACATGAAACACCAAATCAATAATGTAGATCATATGGATATATAGCAAAATTTACACACTTTATAATAAAGAATACAACTTAAGCCACATGGAATATTCATTTGTAGCATTTTAAAAAATATTCTGATGTCATTACATTGGTTGTATTTTCATATTAAATTTAAAAATACAGGAATTGTATTCCACTAAGTTGAATGTTGTACATATGGTGGTCTTGTTATATAGGCTTAAGTACCTGGATAAAGACCATGGCAGGTATTATATAAATGAGTCAAAGACGGTTTATGCGCCTTAGCTCTACATTGTTTGCTTCTTACAGTAGCCAAAAGCCTATCGGCACCAAACTTAAATTTTTATACATCTGATTATTTTTAAAATACCACAAATAAAGCAGACTGTTAGCCATTGAGAGCTTTCCTGTTTTGCATACCTCCACAAAACTGCACCCAACATCTGTTATATCTAGATAAGCTCTGTAGCTCTAGAAGACCCTAGTCACTGCTGCCTTCAGAGTTCTCTGAGTGAAAGACTCCCCACCTTGCTGCTGAGCAATCAGTATCACCTACACACATAAACCTCCTGAGTCCCCATCTCCCCCAGGAGTTCCCATGTCCTTTTCCCCTTCTGGGGGCAGCCCTTGCACTGCTGCCTCTGGAAGGTGGCCTGCAGTAAGGGACTTCCCCTTGAATCCAACCTATCCAAAGGCTGCCTGAATACAGCTCCTTGTATGCTACTGCCACCTATTGATCAGATCCTTTTCGGTCAGCCTCAAAATCCCTCAAACTCACTACCCCCGTGTAAAAAAGGGTGGTTAACAAAATATAGATTACTCTTGACCTGGTGTGATATAGTGTTCTAAAAGATCATGGCTTAGGCCAACGCTACCCATAATGTGTTTCCTATACCTGAGGAAGTTGTAGTGGAGGCTATTATGTACCACCCAGCAAACTCTTCAAAATGGAAACCCAGCTAGTGGGAAGTACTATCTGTTGAGAGAGAACTTGCAGTTGTCAGCCCTTTTGGAGAATTGCCCTTGATTGAAGAGAGCAGCCTTGCACAAGGTTAGGACTTCTTTCCGCCGGCAGACTGTATCCAAGGACTGGTTGAGGCAGGGATATAAAATCTTGATTCCAACACCTCAATTTAGGACTACTTTGAAGAGTCTTTGTACATTCAGAGCTTCTTCACGTGAGGTCAGCTAAGACTTTTTTGCGTGTGACTGCATCACAGACCACCTTCTGCTTAATCCTGTTTCATTCTCTTCCCCAACAGGTGCTGCTCCTTAATAAACTTCTTGGAAACTAATCTCCTTTTCAGTGCATGCTCCCTGACATGGAACAGTGTTAATTAAGATAATTCTGAGTGATACACAGACTAATGTTTTACATTTTTATTTTATTAGTTATTTACCCACTTTTACTGTTATATTTTATTTATAACAGTATTGTTTATTGGGTAAGAGCCCAGATCCTGAAGCCAGACTGCCTGTACTCAAACCCAGCTTCAATACTTAATATCTGATTACTTTAGACAAACTGCTTAAACTTATGAGCCTCAGTTTAATTATCTTTAGAATAAAAATGATAACAACACCTAACACAGACAATTCTATGTGGAGGAAATCAATATTTTTATGGTTACTTAGAAAGTATCTAATATATAAGCTCAATATAAATGTTTAATAAAACAAAAAATAAAGTTAGCCAGTAATATATGTACAAAATTATCAGATAAAAAAGGGTAACATTTTCTAACTCAGATACTTATATAATGGACATGAATAGTATTTAATTAAGGAACATTGTAGCTGGGGTACAATTCAAGGGCATTATTTATATTAGAGATGTGATTCCTGGAATCACAACTGGTGTTAGTTAAATGTGGAAGCTAAGTTTTAATTTTTTAATTGTTCATTCGTTTAGTCATCAGGCCTCTACAGAAGAGCACTGTGTGTGGAATACTGTAGGTATCTCAATAGTAAGATCATGTCCCCCCAGTGGCTCCATCAGTTATTGCTACAAATGTGCTACAAAAAATTTTTAAAACACCTTAAAACTGTGATTTAGAACGACAAGACTTTACACTAACCCATAAGTGTGGGTTAGCTGGGGTTTAGGTAATTAGAGGTTTGGCTTTTTGTGTCGTATCTAAGAATTCACACAAATTAAAAATTCTACCATCACCAGCTCTGTGAGCAAGTCAATTTAATCTTACAGAATGGATTAGTTTCACATTTTTTTAGCCATCTCATATAAGGGAAATAGTGAATACATTTTATTTTTTAAAAATCTATTCTCAGATTTCCCTCCTATGGGCACGACGACTCATGACTTTTTGTTCCTGTTTATTCTTCCTTAACTATGGTAGCTAAAATAGATGTCCTTTCCTATAGAAACTGGGCAGGTACTGGGACCCCTGCCTCCTTGTTAGATGTAGACAGAGTAATCATTGAGTTATATTTATCTTTTTACCACATGTAAATGATGTGCTGATATTTACCACAAATTCTATCATAAGGAAAATTGATAGGAGGAAAAGGACAAATGGTGAGACATTCATCTTGTACCAAGCACTCAATTCCTGGGTACATTAGCAAACTCTCCACATACATATATATATATATAATATAGAACCATTAATAATTACATAATATATAATTATATATACACATATTTCTCTATATGTATATACATAATTTTTATATAGATTTTTATATACGTAATACATAGAATTCTATAAAGTATATAATATATATTTGTATATATTGTATAATATATATCAGGTGTCAAATGACACCTTACAATCATATCACATTTCCTGAGCTTTCTCCCTCTGACCATTTCACACCTTTTCCTCTCTCCTCATACAGCTAAAACCTCTTCCCACATCCTCAGTCTCAACAGTTGATAGTTCTAACTTACTGAGAATACAGAGGCAATCAAATGAGAACATCTAAAAACGCTCACAATCTCAGTAACTCAGACACATGTACCTGTGGCCATATGGTCTTTCTCCTTTTATAGTGGAGAAACTTTCAGAACTTCTGCTTAGGTCACTCTCTCGACCTGTCCACTAGATACCATCCTTACTGGCTCCAATCATTCTCCTTTAACACTAGCTTCATCAATTTCCCCCCCTTCTAAATCATTCTTATTTGCATATAAAATGCTATAATTTCCCCTATCTTTAAAAAGAACTCATACCCACTGCATCTCCTTCAAGATACCTCCTCATTTCCTAACCCCTCATTTACAGCAAAGTTCCTCAAAAGAGTTGAAGAGACCTCAAGAGCTGAGAGCTCTAATTTCTAACCTCTCATTTCCTGTTGAGCCTGCATTCAGTCAAGATTTGTTACATTTCATCAAACCAACTATTGTTAAGGCCACTATGATTCCCATGTTGGCAAATTCAATTATTAAATCACACTTATCTTACTTCACAGATGATCATCTCTTTTACTCTGGAGCTACATTAGTGAAATGAAGGGGAAAAAATAACCCATGATGTTTTCTAGATTGATGCAGAAAGCGTATTTGACTAACTCCAATACTCTTTCTTGATAAAAACAGTCCACAAACTAGGGAATAGAAGGGAACTTCCTCAAAATGATAAAGTGCATTTATGAAAAACGTACAGCTAACATCATACTTAATGGTGAAAGCTTCTCCTCTAAGATCAAGATGAGGAACTTCACCTCATCACTTCTATTCAGTATTATACTGGAAGTTCAAGACAGAGCAATTAGGAAAGAAAAAGTAGTCAAAGGCATCCAAGTTGGACAGGAAGTAGGAAAACTATTTCTATTCACAGATGATATGACCGTATATATAGAAAATCCTAAAGAATGCACACACACCAAAAATCCCATTAGAGCTAATAAATAAATTCAGTGAAGCTGCAGGATATAATAGTAGCACATAAAAACTCAGTTGCATTTCTGTATACCGTCAATGAACTATCTGAAAAGGAAGGTAACAAAACAGTTCTATTTATAACAGCAACCAAAAAAATACAGTACTTAGAAATAAACTTAGCCAAGTAGATGTAAGACTTGTACACTGAAAACTACAAAAAAATGGGAAAGAAATTAAAGAAGACCTAGATAAACTGAAAGACACCCTGGGTTCACGGACTGAAAACTTAATATTGTTAAGATAGCAATACTCCTCACAGTTATCTTCAGATTCTTTGCAATTCCCATAAAATCCTAATGATCTTTTTTCAGAAATGGAAAACTTGATCCTAAAATTCATATGGAATTCATAAGGAATCCTAAATATCCAAAACTGTCTTGAAAAAGAAAAAATTTGGAGGGCTCACTCTCCCAGACTTCTAAACTTACTACAAAGCTACAGTAACAAAAACAGCTTCATACTGTCATAAGGATAGACCTATTGACCAACAGAGTAGAATTGAGTCCAGAAATAAATCCATACATACAATGATTTTTGACAATACTGCCAAGACCATTCAATGGGGGAAAAATAGTCTCTTCAACAAATGGCACCGGAACAACAGGATATCCACATGAAAAAGAATAAAGTGGGACCTCTAGCTCACACTGTGTACAAACATTAATTCAAAATGGATCAAAGACCCAAATGAACTAGCTAAACCTGCAAATGTCTTATAAGAAAATATAGGGGTAAATTTTCAAGACCTTAGATTTGGCAATAGATTTTTTTTAAACATCTTTATTGGAGTACAATTGTTTTACAATGGTGTGTTAGTTTCTGCTGTATAACAAAGTGAATCAGCTATACATATACATATATCCCCATATGTCCTCCCTCTTGCATCTCCCTCCTACCCTCCCTATCCCACCCCTCTAGGTGGACACAAAGCACCGAGCTGATCTCCCTGTACTGTGCAGGTGCTTCCCACTAGCTATCTATTTTACATTTGGTAGTGTATATATGTCCATGCCACTCTCTCACTTCATCCCAGCTTACCCTTTCCCCTCCCTGTGTCCTCAAGTCCATTCCCTCTGTGTGCATCTTTATTCCTGTCCTGTGGCAACAGATTTTTAAAAAAATATCCAGCCTTCCTTTTCTCACATAAAATTAAGTCTTTAATTTATGATTTAGTTTTATCCCACAAATTTTTTTATTGTGGTAAAAAATACAATACAAAAGTTATCATCTTAACCATTTTTAAGTTCTTTAACATTAAGTATATTCACAGTGTTATGAAACAGATCCTCAGAACTTTTTCATCTGGCAAATCTGAAACCCTATACCCAACTAAAAACAATTCCTCTTTTCGCTCTCTCTCTAGCCCCTGCTAATCACCATTTGGAGATTTTTGCCTCTAATTTTGTTACTGATTCTTACTGCAATTGCACTGCAATCAGAAAATTACTCTGAGTTTTATCTCTTGAAATTGTTTGAGACTTGCTATATGGAGACATATATGACAAATTTTTGTTAATACTACCTATGTGCTTATAAAGCATGAATTCAGGAATTGTTGGGTATGGTATTCCATACAGATATATTAGGTTATATTTCTTAATACCATTGTTTATATCTTCTAAACACTTAGTAATTTAAAAAAAATCTTTATTTTAGTATTGATTTTGGTTGTGCCGGTGGTCTTAGTTGCAGCAGGTGGGCTCCTCAGTTGTGGCTCACCGGCTCTTTCAGTTGCGGCTCACCGGCTCCTTTACTTGCGACACGTGTGCTTCTTAGTTGCAGCTGGTGGGCTCCTTAGTTGTGGCTCATGGGCTCCTTAGCTGTGGCATGTGAACTCTTAGTTGTGGCATGCATGTGGGATCTAGTTCCCTGACCAGGGATCAAACCCATGTCCCCTGCATTGGAAGGCAGATTCTTAACCACTGTGCCATCAGGGAAGTCCCAACCCTTAGTAATTTTTAACTTGCTGGTTGTATGTGCTACTGAGAGGTTTTTTAAAAAATTTTATAAACTTATTTATTTATTTAATTTATTTTTGGCTGCACTGGGTCTTCGTTGCTGCACGTGGACTTTTCTCTAGTTGTGGTGAGAAGGTGCTACTCTTTGTTGTGGTGCATGGGCTTATTGCTGTGGCTTCTCTTGTTGTGGAGCATGGGCTCTAGGTGCACGGGCTTCACTAGTTGTGGCATGCGGGCTCAGTAGTTGTGACTTGTGGGCTCTAGAGTGCAGGTTCAGTAGTTGTGGCCCACAGGCTTAGTTGCTCCACGGCATGTGGGATCTTCCTGTACCAGGACTTGAACCCGTGTCTCCTGCATTGGCAGGTGATTCTTATCCACTGCGCCACCAGGAAAGCCTGCTGAGAGAGGTTTGTTAATATATTCCAACCTCATTATGTATGTATCTATGTATCCTGATAGTTTTGTTAAGTTTTTTACAGATATTGATTTTTTAATAAATTAGAATTATATCTTCCTCATCAATTTAATCTTTAATAACTATAAAATAGTCCCATTTATTTCCAGTAATCATTTTTCCTTAAAGTCTATTTTGTCTTCTATAAATTTAACTTTACAAACTCTTTTTGGTTCATATTTACAGAGAATTTTTTAACCTATACATTGACTTTCAACTTTTCTGTATCCATATATGTTAGATGTATCTCTTGTAAACAGTATATAGGTTGTGTTTTTTTAAATCCCACCTGACAACCTTCATTTTGATTTGTTCATTTCATCTCTTTCCATTTAATTTCTTCATTCCAGTTTCCACAGTTTGCATGCAGCATGCAGACTACTTTCCTATCCACTAGTACTTCCTCAATTCCCTGAAGTCTCCTTCCCAAGCCTGGAATTATAAAGCCAGGCATACAGTATTACTGTAGGTAGATTAATGTGCATTATCCAAAATGTAGGTGAGCCTCCCTTACTTCTGGCTGCTGTCTTCTCCACCCAAGGATTCTTTTTTTTTCCTTCCAGTTTTATTGAGATTCTTAAGGTGAAACAACTTAAATACATTCATATTTAAAGTAAAAGTTAGAGGAAGAGACACTTTTCAGGATCTTCATTCACTCCTGTAATTCTCATTGTGACCCTGGTTTTCTGGAGATAATAACCACGCTCAACAGTGAGTTTATTTATTTTAGTGTGACTTTCAAGCCAGGTAGAATGTAAACATCACTTATTATGAGAATTTTGCCTGTGTAATTACTGTGTGGTGATTTACATCCTCCATTCCCATATTACATTAATATATATTTATAATTTAGGAAGTTTATTTGCTATTTTACCAGGTCTTAATTAGTTTTTATGCATCTGTCTTCTTAGGAGTACAATCTAAATGATGTTCATAATGATGAAGATGAGATAATGAAAGATCTCAAAAGCATTCTGAAATTTCCAAATACTATTCCAATTTATTCTCCAAACTCTGCCAGTATCAGGTTGATCTCACATAGGCAGAGCTCTCATGAATTCATTCATCCATTTCTTTCAGGGCATACTATGTGCCATACTCTGAACTGAAAGACTTTAAAACAGCTAAGAAGACATGCTTTCCCTTGAAAAAGCATATTTTACTTTGAAAAAAAGCATAACATATCTCAGATTAATTCTTTCAACTCTTTTTTAGTTTGCAATCTCTTTGATTTACAATTTTCAATGTCTTTCAAATAGCATTTCAGGATCTCCATGTTGTCCTGTTGCTTTTGTTATTCACTGTTAGAACACATGCATGCCTACTGACTTCTTCCATTTATATTACATCAAAATTATCCCCATCTCCACTTTCCTGTTCAGAATGTTGCCAAGAGAAGAACAGAAAATACACAGATGTTATGGAATATTTATTAGTGAGATATTAAATGAAATTGATAAAATCTCGAAGTTATCTTCAATTTTAAGACTATTATTTCTCAGAAGTTATGAACATTGAACTACAGTTTCACAGGTTAGCAAGAAGACTGACTCTTACCCTTTAAGAATATAATTAAAACTAAAGAAGTCTTATGGTAAATTCAGGGGAAAACTATGATTCTCCTTTTAGATGTGGCAAATAGATATAGGCACAAACATGTTACTGGATTTTTACTTAAATGAGCTTATTTGTCTTGACATCATCATATCCTGCTTTTTAATTAAACTATTACAAGCAAACATGGTATAAAGAATGGATAACCTTCTTATCTATGCTTTGTCTCCTTAGATTAAATAAATGTCAAAGTATGTTTTTAGTGAAAAACAGCTCTTGTCAGTTTAAATGATATTTTCTAAACTTGATTATTTTGAGATGCATGGTTTACTTGAATCAGCTCTTGCTGTTTTGTGTTCCAAAAATATTTTAAAAAGAACCGATTATTGTAGTATAATGAAAAAAGAAGAGGCGGATTTTTCCACAAACTATATACTTCATCAGATTTGTACTTGTGACCTTTGAAATATGAAGTCAACTACGTTATTCTTTCATAACTCTGCAAGGGAATTTATACACTTTAAATTATTAACAAAAGGTCTTTCTTATTTTGCTATGAATGATCAAGAATCATAAGTAAAATGTTGATTAAAATGGAAAAAAAAGGTTTAAGAGTCAAATGGGTCTTACAGATCTATACCAAGATTTTAGTGCATGTATAATTTAATGACAAACATTATTTTATACCATGTTTATTTTTCAGAAAAAAATGTTCCCTTTTTATTAACTGTATGGTATCTCACAAAACAATGATTCATGAAAAATATAGAGCTTATAAAGATAAATTGGAAGATAAAAAGCCTTATATAGATATGCTAGTTAACCTCATACTCTTTTATTGATATCTCTGAAAAAACTATATAATTACTGTATCTTACAAGATTTGTGACATTATGCAAATGTTTTAATCTTACTATCTCAATTTCCTATTTATAAAATGGGAATAATTATAGCACTTAACTCATACGAAGTTTTCTGATAATTAAATGAGATGATATAAGTCAAATACCTACAACAGAGACCAGCACATATTAAGGACTTAATAATTAGTTACTATTAATTACTATCTGTGGTATATTTAGTAATAGTGAACTTGACAAATTCGCATTTATTAAGGAATAAAGTTAACATTTAGGGGGATTATAAGAATGTTAAGTTGGGGAAAATTTTTCTTTCTTTTTTTGACTTTATTAATGGTTTAGTAAAAGGTATCACCTTTGGTGAAATGTCTCTGAATACCGTATGTCTTATTAGAAAGAATACGAGAAGAATACAGCCAACAGTACTTTAGTATCATGAAGGAAGATGTCATTCTTTTTTAATTTCCCACTGTTAACTGACAGTAAAAAAACTCCTAACTTCTGCAACCTCTAAATACCTGGCAAAAACACGTTGTTTTTCACAGTACGCCCCCATGATCATTTGATTCTGAATCTCTTAGCCTGTAATTAAATTTGCACCTTAAAATGGCAGCTTTGGGACTTCCCAGGTGGCGCAGTGGTTAAGAATCCGCCTGCCAATGCAGGGGACACAGGTTAGAGCCCTGGTCCAGGAAGATCCCACATGCCAGAGAGCTACTAAGTCCGTGCACCACAACTACTGAGCCTGCGCTCTAGAGCCCACAAGCCACAACTACTGAGCCCGTGTGCCACAAGTACTGAAACCTGCACGCCTAGAGCCCGTGCTCCACGAGAGAAGCCACCACAATGAGAAGCCCACACAGCACAACGAAGAGTAGCTCCTGCTCTCTGCAACTAGAGAAAGCCCGCACACAGCAAAACAAGACCCAACACAGCCAAAAACAAATAAGTAAAGAAAATTTTTTAAAAAATGGCAGCTTCCTGGACACCAGCCAGATTGAATGAATCAGAATCTCAGGAGGTGGGACTCATCAGGCTTTCTTTTTAGCAAGCTCCATAGGTGATTTTTATACATAGTAAAGTTTAAGAAACCTTAATCTAGTATGACATAAGAAACTGCTATCAATCATTCTGCCTTCTGGCTTTCACAAGAGTGAGAATTTTCCTCTTTCTTTTACAAATAACCTTTTTCTTTTTTTTTTTTTTGCAGTACGCGGGCCTCTCACTGCTGTGGCTTCTCCCGCTGCGGAGCGCAGGCTCCGGACGTGCAGGCTCCGGGGCACGTGGGATCCTCCCAGACCGGGGCACGAACCCGCGTCCCCTGCATCGGCAGGCAGACTCCCAACCACTGCACCACCAGGGAAGCCCTACAAATAACCTTTGATCTCCATCTTGGATCAGTCAAGGAAATGAACAGTGATACTGACAGCAATTTTGAGGCTTCAAATGGAGACCCAGACCTGTTTTAGAGTGGAAATACATACACCAGAAACGAAAGTTTTTTCTTTAATGCATTTGGATGAAATTTCTCTTTCTGTGAAGCGAGATAGACTCATGAGTTTTACGGTTCCTTATCTCAGAAACCCCAGCTGTCCCTTATGACATTTCCCAGAGAAATAAGGGTTGACTCTTTTCTAATAGGGCTGATTGATATCTTTTGAGATAAAATGGTAACAGAACACCTGCAATTTATCATACTGTAATTTTTGTTTAAAACCAATTTCTTAAAAAAATATTATTTTATTATGGTAAGGATACTTAATATGAGATCTACCCTCTTAACCAATTTTTAAGTGCACAATACATTATTATTGTTGACTATAGTTGCATTATTGTATGGAAAATCTCTAGAGTTTATTCATCTTCCTTAAGTGAAATTTTATGCCCATGGATTAGTAACTCCCTATTTCCCCCTTCTTCCAGCCCCTGGCAACCATTTCACACTTTGGTTCTATGAATCTATTTCAGACACCTTATATAAGTGGAATTATGCAGTATTTGTCTTTCTGTGACTGTCTCATTTTACTTAGCATAATGTCCTCAACGTTCCTCCATGTTGGTGCACATGGCATAATTTCCTACTTTTTTAAGGCTGAATATTATTCCATTGTTGTATATAGCCCAATTTCTCTATCCAATCATCCATCAATGGACATTTAGATTGTTTCTATACCTTGGCTACGGTGAATAGTGCCGCAATGAACATAGTCATGCTAATATCTCTTCAAGATCCTGATTTCTATTCTTTTGGATAAATATCCAGATGTATCTAAAAGTGATTTTGATACATTGATAATCTCTAAAGGAAGTAGATTACTTACTACTGCTGCTAGATTTGTACTCCGCAAATATTTATCACATTAAAATTAATTTTTAATGCTTTACAGATGTAAATGTACTACCTCCAAGAATACAGATACTCTGGTATTATTTAGCTCCAACTTTATGAAATTATACAAAACACTGGTAGTTATTCAGATGATGAGTGCAAATGGTAAATTTACAATTGTGATGAACTGGATATAGAGATAAAACATTTAAATAAGAATATCGAGGTGAAATTATTTTAACACTGATCTGATTGGTTTCTTTTACATGCTATGCATATACAATATAAAATTCATGATTTTGTGGTGATGAATTTATTTCATGATGTCTTAAATGATGAGATTTATATTCTCAGAAGGGGAAAATACGTTATTTTGAGTATAGTATATTCCATTGCTGATTTTAGGTTTGAAGTGATGAACAAGTTCAACTGTCAGTATCATTCCCAATAAATCATAGTCAGAGACATACAAGAAGATTCCTTTTAAATTGGGATATTAGTGTCTACTAAGACAATAAATAATCAGTATCCAGAGAACAACCTCAAACAGGTATGTCTGGGAAAAGTATAAGACTTCTGATGCTGGCATTCACCAAGTGATGGAAATCCTAATGAAACACTGCCATGACTAGGGGATACTGTGTCACTTTGTGACTCAGAGAAAGTTTCTTTGCACACTTATTCCTCTCCTGTCCTATTCCAGCTGTAGTCCGCTGTCACTTGTTACTTAAAATGTCTTACCGTGGCAATGGGGGTGGTGCTGTTGTGACTAAGGGTCAGAGGCATGTACAATTTACTCGAGTGCCAGGGATGTGGTTTCTTGGTTATCCTGCCTGTCTCCAAATTGCAGCCATAAGTTGAATGTGTAATCATTCCTCTTCTCCATGAGTAGGGTTTTTACACCTATTCAATTATTCCACATGTCATGACTGTCCACCAGTTCTTTAAGATCAACGGTGCTTGTTGCCCTTCTCCTCACAGAGGCAGGCTATTGTTCTGTATAGGAGCTCCAGGAAAAGAACACTGGTAGAGTTTCTTGCCCCTCCCATATGACTGTTGCTTCCCTCTAGGGCCTGCACTGCAGTGGATATTCCTCAGGGCTCTTTCCAATCTTTTCTGCAAGCACCTGCCAATTTCCAATGCTCTCAGGGGTTTCACACTGTCTCAACAGGCCACACTTGGTCTTCACCAATTGTCCTTGCTTGTAGCTGAACTCTTCTTATTGGGACCTGATTATGTCTACCCCAGGTGAGTGCATGTTCATCTCTTCTCTTTCCCTGCAGTCATGGTCTTTCCTTGTATTTGCGACCAATGACGGCAGCTTTCTGGTAGCTCAAGAAATGCCTTGTAATTTGAAGTTGTTCTGGCTCTTTTTTACTGTAAGGGTTTCCGGAAGCAGCACTCCTTTCAACTTCTCTAAAAGCCAGCGTGGATGGAAGCCAAAACCATTGCTTATATAGTTTTAATTTTAACAAATGGAGTGAAAATCCACATTTCTAGCAGTACTTTTGACAATAATATCACTTTTTTTACTTGTAGTACTCTTACTTTTGGGCTAAATAAACATATAGCATATATAAATATTTCATAACTACTAGATTATTTTCAAGATGTTTCAGAAACAGGTCAAAATGTTTTTCTTTTTTCTCTAGAAGATAACTGTATAGTTTCCACAGAGAAGAAGTTTTAAATTTATAATACTGAGTCATCTAATCAAAGTGATATAATAGACCCTAGCTATAGCTCTACTGGAATTTTAACAGTAATGTTGCTTATGTCTTCTGAAGACGCTGTTTTTCCCATATTAAAAATGAAACGAGAAAATTTCCATCTAAAACAAGGCCAATGAGAACACAAAAGTATAAATTTCTTGCACATCATTTTACATTAAAGTTTCAGCACAAGGTCCAGAAAGTTATAGGTAATGTAGACATGTTCCCTTTACTCACTTGGCTTGGTAATTACTTGATTATAAAATTAAATGTGAGGTCTTTATCAAGGCTATGCTGGATTATAGTAGCAAAAACAAGCATTAATGGCAGTGTTGTGAAATAGATTGTGTACTAGATATTAAATCATTTTATCAAAGAACTGAAAGATATATTATTAATTTTTAATCTACAAATGTCCTTAAGAAGCACACTGATGTAACTGTACAGATATGTATCATAGACATTCTGTAGAGTCCAGTCCCCAGTATTTACTTAGTAGATCACTGGAGATTAGCTGTGTACTTTTCCTTTTCAATTGGATCATCTGTTGATATTTTATTTATTTATTTATTTCTATGTATCTATCACGTATGTTATCTGCAAACATGGGGTCCAAGGTCCCTTTTTGGTTTTATTTCGTTTTGTTTTGTGAGCCACCTTTTCTCTTTGTGCATTCTTATCTTCTGCCCAATGGGAGAGATTATTGGAAAAGGACTTATTGCCTGTCACAGTGGAAATACAATGAAACATGAATTCATTATGACTGAGTGGATGCTTTCATTGTCAGGGCACTAATTTCTTAAGGACTTACAGGAAAAGATCAGTGACATGATACTAACTGTAACTTTCATCACACTAATTTTCAATTTAATGCTTTAAGCCAGTGAAGCTAATTATAATCAGAAAAGCTTATATATATTCTCAGCCATTCCAATCCTCCCAAATTACATATAACTGTATCTTTATTGTTTATTTCACATATTTAATCTAGGTCTAGAGTGTTCTATATCAACCTGTAAATTTTAGAATAAATATAAATTTTAGATATTATATTACAAATGTGCTACATATTGCAAATATGCGTAAATTTGAGCACACTTAGCAATTCTGCAGTTTAGATGGATATATGATTATTTATGCCACAAAACACAGTATAATAAATTCAAAATCTCTTATTTGTATTATAATTCCCCTTTTCCCACAGAATGAATTTATATTTTCTGTGCATCTGACTTAATAAAAGTATAATACCTGACATATTGGTGAGGAACCATATTCGTATTTATTTGAACTCTAACATGGCTCCAGAATACTTGAGAGCTAAGGCACAAGGAAAATATTAATACCATGTCTTTGCGTAATTACTGTCTGTCCAGATAAATTATGTTTTTATTTCTCACAAGATCACTGACAATTTCTCCTCCATCTACATAGAAATATATATATGCATTTCCTAAAACTGTAATCTTGTGGCTCTCCCTGGCGGTCCAGTGGTTAAGACTCCGTGCCTCCACTGCAGGGGGTATGGGTTCAATCCCTGGTCAGGGAAGATCCCGCATGCTGCAAGGTACAGCCAAAAAACAAGACAAATCAAAAAACAGAAAATGTAATCTTGTATGTAAGCTTACTTTTGAGATAATTAATTACAACTATATTTGCTTCTTCACAATTAAAAACATAATAGTCTGTTAATTTTATAAATGGAAGAGCAATTCAAAAAATAAAAAGTTAAAATATTTTACAAAATTAGTTTAAATAAACATTAATAAGGTACATTTGAATAAGTAGTTTGAGTAAGGAATTATTTGAATAAGAAAAATATTTAAAGCATAAAAACAAAGCACATTTGTTACAGTGTCACACTAAGCAATGCAAAGTTATTATAAAAATAGAGGTTATAAAAAAAAAATAGAGGTTATTACTTTCACAATGACAAAATTCATATGTTCACAGTGACCAGTTGAATTAGTCATATAATTATATTTTTGGACCAGATTTCCTGTGTACTAATCTGGTCTTCTTTAATCTAGTCCATATCTTTCATACATATTTTTTGTAGTAGCATCTTTTTTATATATTATTTAGTATTCATCTCCATAATCCTGTATATTCTTTACCAGTTATCCCTTTTTTTGCAGGCAGAATGTGTGTGTGTGTTCATATATTTATATATAAATTTATATTTATACATATATTGGATGGGCCAAAAAGTGCCTTCGGTTTTTAAGTAAAAATAAAATACACATTTTTCATTTTCACCAAGAACTTTATTGAACAACACATTCACCCTTTTGCTCTACTACCTTCGGCCATTTTTCAGGCAACTTCATAATTCTATCTTCCCAAAACTTTTTATCTTTTTGAGCAAAGAACTGTTCCAGGTGCTAAACAGTCTTCCAGAGAATTGAAATTTTTTCCATTAAGAGAATTTTGTTAAGATCAAAATAAATGGAAATCTGAAGGTGCAATATCTGATGAATACAGCAGATGAATCAGAACTTCACAGCCAAGCTGTAACAGTTTTTGCCTGGGCATCAAAGAAACATGCGGTCTTGCGTTATCCTGATGGAAGATTATGCGTTTTCTGTGGATTAATTCTGGACGCTTTTTGTCAAGTAGTGCTTTCAGTTGGTCTAATTGGGAGCAGTGCTTGTTGGATTTAATCGTCTGGTTTTCTGGAAGGAGCTCATGATAGAGGACTCCCTTCCAATCCCACCATATACACAACATCACCTTCTTTGGATGAAGACGGGCCTTTGGTGTGGTTGGTGGTGGTTCATTTCGCTTGCCCCACCATCTCTTCCATTCCACATGGTTGTACAGTATCCACTTTTCATCGCCCGTCACAATCTGTTTTAAAAACGGAACGTTTTCATTACGTTTAAGTAGAGAATCGCGTGCGAAAATACGAAGGTTTTTTTGCTTAACTTACGTGGAACCCAAACAACAAAGCGATTGACATAACCAAGCTGGTACAAATGATTTTCAGCACTTGATTTGGATATTTTGAGTATGTCAGCTATCTCCTGCGTGGTATAATGTTGATTGTTGTCAATTAATGTCTTGATTTGATTGCTATCAATTTCAACTGGTCTACCCCACCATGGAGCATCATCCAGCAAGAAATCTCCAGCACGAAACTTCGCAAACCACTTTTGACAGGTTCAATCAGTCACAGCACCTTCTCCATACACTGCACAAATCTTTTTTTTGCATTTCCGTTGCATTTTCACCTTTCTTGAAATAATAAAGCATAATATGCCAAAAATGTTGCTTTTTTTCTTCCAACTTCAATATTAAAATGGCTACACAAAGATTCACCAATTTTGATAAGTCTTTTTCTAAATGCATTTTGATATGACAGCTGTCACACATAATCTAACAGAATTGTTTTGACTGAAGTTAAAGACAACTAAGTACTACTGGAGCCATCTTACAGAAAACACTGGACGAAACTTTTGGCCCACTATTATACTTGTATAATAGTTATTTGTGTATTTATGTATAAATACCACAGGAAATGACCAGATAACACATACCAAGGAAGTTTTATATTTCATGACATAGCTTATTTTCTGATATCTCAAGTATGATCATAAAAACTAAGAGTCAAAGTAACTGGAAAAATTTCTCTCTAGGAATCAGGTGGAGAATACTGTAGAAGTCACACTGGTGAATTTTTTTTTGAACAATTTTATCTCAGAACTGACAGATTGTGCAGTGTTTTTTAAAGGAGTTCAGATAATTGTAATGAAGATGTCAAGGGTAAGAGAATCACAATCATGAATCTTCTTTTAAGCCATTAAAAACACAGTTTGCTTGAGTTGCAGAGTGCTGTCCATTTACTTTTTTTATATAATACATCATTTGAGTAGTGCTTAATGAGTGCTCAGTTCTTACATTTGCTGTCTTCACTTCATGGTCACACCCCCAAATGACAGCAATTAAAATTATTAACAGGTTTATAAGACACAGACTGTGATTCTGTCGGCAGTGAAAAGAGGAAAATCTAATAACTACAATTTCTACTTCCAGCCTACTTTAATTTCTTCCTTTCTCTTTGTGATTTCCTTTTGATTTTAAGGAACATGATTGAGGCCATATGTCGCAGCCTTAATTTTAGAAGTACAAGCTTGGATAAAATGCCTCTTATTTAACGAAATAGAAAAATGGACACAAATGAGATAAAACGCCCAAACATTTTTTATAATTAAGTATAAGGCATACATTACATTTAAATTATAGCTTTTTACTCATAAAGTTGGTATCTAATTTTGACTCTAAATAATTTGAAATACTTTACCTAATTTTCCAAATATGAGATTTTTCACTTGAAATAAAAAAATATACCACCAACCACATGGAAGACAAAGCATTTTGAACAAGCTATTGATTGCTCTTATAAGTTTTGTACTTTTGAATATATATCAAGATATTGATTTGGGGCACTTCATCTTTTCAGGTAAGCATTTTGGTAATGAAATGTTTTGACTCTGGGAGTAGTGGAGTGATTTATGTTTGTGGAAGTCATTATTGCTAGATGTGCCTGATGCCTGCTAGGAAGTCAAGCTTAATACCATAATGTTTGTGTTTAGTATAATATCAGTAAAAAGGTAAATAAAAGTCAAAGTGCTAAGATACCAGCAAGGCAATCACTTTCTCCCTCTGGTATCTAAAGTGATCATTCTTCTGAGGTCTGTATAGTGCTCAGCAAGCAGCATTTGTTTTTAAGCTACAGATAGAAGCTACTAATTAGTTAAAGGTCTGTTTTAAACAAATTCAGCTTTAGGATTCAGGGTTTTTGGCCAAACTTGACTAAAAGTGAATTTAGTAATGACAGAAACCACACACGAGTACAGAAAGACAAAACCATCTTGATTTGAATTTCAGACAGCGAACCTGGTCCCCCATAATTCCTCTGACATTTAGTCTTAAGACTTCTCAAAAAGTTAATATAATCATCTGGCAAAATCAAATCCCAATGATGCAAACTTTATTTTTCAATTGATTTCCAGATGAACTACATTGGAATGAGCCTAATCCACACCAAAAGGGATATTCCTATAGCAGTATTTCATTAAATTCAAGGGGAAAAAAATCCATGGTTATATATTATGTAAAAAGCAAGCTGACCATAAAATTGAACATACAATTCCTTGCAAGAACACAAGAATCTTCCCTACTTTGCTTCACTTGTATCTATTTTGTTTTACTTTGACCTTAGTTTTATTAACACTGTCTCTAAGTATTTCAATGATAAAAGAAATTAAATGAGACATAACTGAAGGAGTTATGAGAGAGATAGTAGTTTTAATATTTTATAATAATGGCTACTTCTATTACTTTACTAAAATTTTCATTTTTAACAATTCAAGAAGTTGCTGAAGTAATATGGATAGCTCCCTCCTCCCACAACTCAATCCAGTCCAACTCAGATAATGTTACACCATAAACAATTAGGCACATGATCTTCCATGCTTCCATGAATACTTGAGAGGCAGGAACATTTTTTAAACAGAAAACAAATAAGTCACGGTACATGTTGGTTAGGAATGCACTTCAGCTATTTTAAGTGACCAAAAACCAGTGACAAATAAGATAGGCTTATTTCTTTTTCACACCAAAGCCTGGACTTGTGCATGGGTTAGGGAATGTAGTGCCTCTGCCCCTTGAGATTTTCAGAGATTCTAGTTCCTTTTCTCTTATTGCTCCACCACCTACTAAGTTGTCCTCACCCACATGATCAATTGTACAGTCACATCTGCAGTGAAGAGCAAGCTGGTTCCCTTTAAACTATGACCTGAAGAAGCATACATCATTTCTACCTGCATCCCATTGGTCTGAACTCAGTCATATGGATGCTCCTAGCTGCAACTGAGGCTGGGAAATGTTGTCTCTTGGCATGCCCTCATATATATAAATATAGAGGGACCCTCTATATTTAAAAAGGGGAAGGAAGGGAATAAATATTGCGGAAACATTTAGCAGAATCTGTCATACTTTATTTACTATGGATTTATAAAATCTATATATCTATCCAAAAGTACTTATTAAGAAGCTATTATACATGAAGTATTTTTCTGTGCCTGGTGACATGATGGTGAGGGAAGCTTTTGCCTTCACAAACTCCCACCTCGTTCCAACCATCAAAGTTGGTGTCCCCATTCTTTAGGATAGAGCCCCAGTCAGTTTCTGGTCAGTATGTCAAAACCCCTACTGAGATGAGAAATCTTTTCTAAGCTCCAGTGTACTGGAATAGGAATAGGGTGACTAGTAATCCCAGTTTCCTCGTGAATAAAACGTTTCCCAGGACACAGAACTTGCAGTGGGTGCTGTCTCTTGCAAACTATACTCTTGACAATACACATGGTAGAGTTTAGGAACAATTAAATTTCGTTAGGTAAATAAATGAAAAAAGTTGTCAGAATAATCCTCCTCCCATCTTTACTGAAACAGATAATTATTTTTTCTTAAAAGTGGAGAAAGAATCATGAAATGAAAATCTCCTATTATATGCACCCAATTATAACCCATAGGTTCTTAGAAATTTCACAAAAAGTTTGATAACTCATACAAATTACATTCTTTTTATTTACCAACTAGATAATACTAATACACATTTTGCAAAAGGAAACAGTATTGTTAGGTTGTACAATTAAATTTTAATAGTTGTTATTTCTTTTAATCTGTTTGAGTAAATAGGGCCAAATTAATCACATAGGGCTTAAATTTATAAATAAAATTGGACTATATGCAGATGGAAAGTACAGACTATTCTATTGCCAACTTTCTCACTTACTCTTTAATGTATGGAATTATTTCCTCAAATTAAAACTGGACAGATAGAAACCAATCTCTCCTATCTTGGAAATATTATAACCTGGATCCAGAACTGGCTTTAGTAAAATAATTAGAGAAATTTTATAAATACAATATTTAATAAATGGAACCCTGTAAGCCTTCCTTTCTTCAACTAACACCAAAAACGGATTAATAGGCAAATCAGGGAAGCAGATATTAGAGTGGATTGCCTCCTAGTTCAAATGTATAACACTTGACTGCCAATTATACAGGCTAAAACAAATTTAAGTATTTCATGATTAAAATGGAACAAATTTTAATAAGCAGACAAACGACATTTATAGTATCTCAGGAATGACCAGTCTCATTCAGATGTGAAAAGATTGTTTTGTGTCATCCTGCTACACCTAAGTGAAGTTTAATGGTTGATTAAATTTCATTATAGAAACTTAACTGGGGTTAAGTGCTCAAGGCTTTATTTCTATTGGAAACCTATCCTGATGAAGGAAAACAGTTCTATATGTAAAGGAAGGTAGAATGAATGTTTGTATGTAGGAACCACCGTAACTCACTACTGCCTTGTACGCTTTCAGGTTGTAAACTAAAGAAATATTAAATCTGCTAAATTGATTAAAAGTTACTACCTAAAATATTTGAAAGTTGCTACGAGAGTAGTAGGATCCTGAAAGTTCTCATCAAAAGGAAAAAAAAATTGTAACTATATAAGATGATAGATGTTAACTAAACTTACTGTGGTAATCATTTTGCAAATATATTTAACTCAAATCATTATGCTGTGCACCTTAAACTTACACAGTACTCTATGTCAATTATATTCTGTTGGGGCCCACGGTAGGCCACCCCCGAATGTACCTCAATGGCATATTTACTATTTTGAATTACAGTTACTGAAGAAACAGCCAATGCAAGAAGGACACTCTGACACTTCTGTCTCCCTGAAGGCAGGAAACAAAATCTCTCATGTGAAAGATGCACTCCCTGCATCTGCAGGTAAAAGAACATCCTTATCACCAGAGATGGGGAATTCGGGCTGAGAAGCCTATATATACAAACCTTGTTACTTCTTTAATTGACTACCCCAAACCCAAACTCTGTTTAGATTCTTCACTAATTAAGCACCCAAAACCTAAGTTTCTTTGTCTGGTCACTTCATCACAAACTCTTTTGTCTAAAAAGTATAAAACCTGTCTGCTTTGGTCACTTCTTTGGTCCAATTTTTATCGACCTCCATGCTCATGTGTTAAAATTTGTTTCTTTTTCTTCTGTTAATCTGTCTTGTGTCAATTTTATTATTAGTCCAACCACAAGAACTCAAGAGGGGAAATGGGGAAATTTTTCCCTCCCCAGCAATCTCAATAAAACTTAAAAAA
Source organism: Leucopleurus acutus (assembly GCF_964270905.1). Taxonomy (NCBI): domain Eukaryota; kingdom Metazoa; phylum Chordata; class Mammalia; order Artiodactyla; family Delphinidae; genus Leucopleurus; species Leucopleurus acutus. Next base: position 30,948,210 of record NC_139148.1, on the reverse strand, counting down.
AATTTTTTTTATATTACTACCTAAAAAACACTGTACTTTCTCCTAGATAACAGGATCTATAAGGAAAATTCCAATATCATTTTTGAAAATTTGAAAGGCAAAACAGAAAAATAATCTCAAATAGCTCTTGAAAATACATGTTTTGATGTCCTAATTTTACTGCTTCATTGCTTTTCATAATGAAAAATAATACTAAATGCTAAAAATAACTATATGGAAATAGTACAGGCATATCTTCACCCATAATTCCCTCTGAAATACTTCTTTCTCTGCCTGGTGCTACCAAATTCAACAAGCTCATTATTTTATGGCTAAAGACACTTTAATTTGTGAATGTTTTTGTTCTCCTAAATTATGTCTTGCCATATGGAAGTAGATTTGATCAGTCCCCACCTGACTTTATTATTTTTCTCTGTCTTTATGGTACCTGAATATTTGATAAATCAGCTGACCTCTGCCTCGTCTGCGTTCCTTAAAGGCACTTGGCAATAATGTGATTCCTTTCCCTACCCTTATTCTAAGGGTGTGATCAACTTGCCTGCACTCTTAGTAAGTCCCCCTTCTACCCTTTCATTATGATCCCCACCCCCCCACCAACTGGTTTACTTTTTCTTTCTTTTTTTTTTTTTTATAAATTTATTTATTTAGTCACTTTTGGCTGCATTGAGTCTTCGTTGCTCCACGTGGGCTTTCTCGAGCAGGGGCTACTCTTTGTTGTGGTGCACGGGCTTCTCATTGTGGTGGCTTCTCTTGTTCTGGAGCACGAGCTCTAGGCACGTGGGCTTCAGTAGCTGCGGCTCCTGGGCTCTAGAGCACAGGCTCAGTAGTTGTGGTGCACAGGCTTAGCTGCTCCACAGTATGAGGGATCTTCCTGGCCTAGGGCTTGAACCCGTGTCCCCTGTATTAGCAGATGGATTCTTAACCACTGCGCCACCAGGGAAGCCCTATTTTTTCTTTCAATTAAAGTATAGTTGACCTACAATGTTACATTAGTTTCAGGTGTACAACAGAGTAATTTGATATTTTTATGGATTACACTCCATACAAAGTTATTATAAAATACTGACCATATTCCCTGTGCTGTGCATTACATCTTGTAAATTATTTATTTTGTAACTCGTAGTCTGTACCTCTTAATAATCCCTTTCACCTATTTTTCCCGTCCCCCCACTGCACTCCTCTCTGGTAACCACTCTTTTGTTCTCTGTATCTTTGAGTCTGTTTCTATTTTGTCAAATTTTTTGTTTTTTAGATTCCACATATAAGTGGAAACATACGGTATTTATCTTTCTCTGTCTGCCTTATGTCACCTAGTATAATACCCTCCAGGTCCATTCATGTTGTCAGGGAAATGCCTATCAAAATATCAATCATATTTTTCACAGAACTAGAAAAACTAATTTAAAAATTTGTATGGAAACACAAAAGACACCGAATAGCCAAAACAATCTTGAGAAGGAAGAACAGAGCTGGAGAAATCATGCTCCCTGACTTCAGACTATTTTACAAAGCTACAGTAATCAAAACAGTATGGTACTGGCACAAAACCAGAGACATAGATCAATGGAAAAGAGGATAGAGCCTAGAAATAAACCCACACACTTATGGTCAATTAATCTACAACAAAGGAGGCAAGAATATACAATGGAGAAAATACAGTCTCTTCAACAAGTGGTGCTGGGAAAACTGGACAGTTACAAGTAAAAGAATGAAATTAGAACACTCCTTAGCACCATACACAAAAATAAACTCAAAATAGATTAAAGACCTAAATGTAAGACCAGACACTATAAAACTCATAGAGGAAAACATAGGCAGAACACTCTTTGACATAAATCGCAGCAATATTTTTTTGGATCTGTCTCCTAGAGTAATGGAAATAAAAGCAAAAATAAACAAATGGGACCTAATTAAACTTAAAAGCTTTTGCACAGCAAAGGAAACCATCAACAAAATGAAAAGACAACCTACAGAATGGGAGAAAATATTGGTAGATAATATGTCTGATAAGGGGTTCAAATCCAAAATATATAAATAGCTCATACAACTCAACATCAAAAAACCAAACAATCTGATTTAAAAATGGGTAGAAGAACTGAATAAACATTTTTCCAAAGAGGAAATGCAGATGGCCAACAGGCACATGAAAAGACGCTCAATATCACTAATCATCAGGGAAATGCAAATCAAAACCACAGTGAGATATGACCTCACACCTGTCATAATGGATATTGCCAAAAAGAACACAAATAACAAACACTGCGAGGATGTGGCGAAAAGAGAACTCTCCTACATTATTGGTGGGAATATAAATTGGTGCAGCCACTGTGGAAAACACTATGGAGGTTCCTTAAAAAACTAAAAATAGAACCATCATATGACCCAGCAATTCCACTCCTGGGTATATATAAAAAAAAAAACCCAAAACACCATAAACACTAATTAGAAAAGATGTATGCACTCCAATGTTCATAGCGGCATTATTTACTATAGCTAAGATATAGAAGCAATCTCAGTGTGCATTAAGAGATGAATGGATCAAAGGAGATATGGTGTATATATATATACAATGGAATAAACCCATGAACCATAAAAGAATGAAATTTTGCCATTTGCAACAACACGGATGGACCTGGAGGTATTGTGCTAAGTGAAATAAGTCAGACAAAGAAAGACAAATACTGTATATTTTTGCTTAGATGTGGAAACTAAAATACCTATTTTTTGTATGAAGGGACAAGTTTGGTCACAACTCTAAATATGATTTTATTCTTTAGTATATGCAGAGGCAAACCAGCTATACTCCCCCTTGAGTATAACTTAATTACAGTTTATTCAGCACATTAGTGTCCAAAAGGGTAATGTTGTCTATGCAATTTTGTACTTTTATAGTCTCTTAAATGCCTTATGGTAGAAATTAAAATACTTCACTCTGTGGCTTGGACTGTGATTAGGTGTTACGACTAACTAAGGACACCCTTACCTCATCTGAGCGTAAAACCAACTGAGAAGTAGATGTAGAAATGAGGCAGGGGAAGATTAAAATGTCAGCTAATTACTTATAAAGATGAATTGGATGGTGGTTTGGCACTTCGGACACAACTGGCTTCTTAATACTTTCTACCAAAATTGAAAGTATTCACACCAAACTGGCCAGTTGTAGACTTCTTGCAGGAAAACAAAAAAAAACAAAAACCTGCACATGAAGGAGGAGGAGGAGAAAGATAGATTCCTGGATTCAAGTTACTGGGAAAGAAATAGAAGGCTCCGATCATCCGCTCATGTTTCATTCCTTCACCCAAATTCACTGAACTGATATGTAGCTTTTTCTCCCATGGGGAATCATGAGGGAGGAGGCAGGTTGAAGCCGGGATTTTTTTTTCTCCTATACTTTTCCCCCTCCTGAGCAAACAGGCTCTTATATGTAAACGTGGTAAGCAGGAGATAAGAATCCTCACCACTCCTTTTCCATCAGCCTCCCTTTATCTTCATCATCTTTGTTCCATCTGTCCAGTAAAACTATCAAGCCTCATTTAATGAAAATGCCAGGACCCCTCTTCTCTCTCTCCATCCCCACTCCTCACACACATGTGCTTGCACTAACCGGGATAGATCATTTTAACACTGTTATCATTCAACAACAGTTGAGTGTGCATCTTTGCTGCCAGATACTATGCTCAGTCTCAGATGCTAAAATGAACAAAACACAGACTCTGTTGTCAAGAGGTTTGATGAACATCTTTCCAACATGTTTTACTTATGCGTCCGTTCTATTTAAATCAGTTGGCATTTCCTTGCCAGGATATTATTCTCGGTAGACATTTAGACTTTGTTTCGCCATGTCACTTCTTTAAAGATTACAAATCATTCTCTGCAGGCAAAATTTCCCCTATACTTGTATTTCTTCTTCCTAAGTAACTCTTGGTCCAGGTGTTCTTTGTGCCTCCCTGGGGATTAGTTCAGTTACTTTTCTCTGTGGGATGTTCTCTGTGGGAGTGGTTTTACTGTTTAACTGTATGTCAGATTCATGACTCTTCTTTCATTTCCCAGGTGTTCTGTAGCTTGAGGACATTGTTCTTTGACTAATTTGTTGTCTCTTTTTGCGTCTGATTTGCTGATTTATGAGTCATGCTGGTCTCATTTCACTCAAGGCCAGTCATCTTCTTGTGCTTTGTTTGCAAGCTGAATGTAATCTCCAACATCGGGTTTGGTCTGTAATCACAAACAGCTCCTGAGAAACCTGTCATTGGTCCTCCCATGACCCCACATTGGCCTCCAGACTGTGACCCTTTGCTCCACTCCCCCTCACATTGTTTCCTCTCATCAATTCACTTTGTTAAGGCTCCCGTCCTCCTCATTTTAGTAGGACTGCCCTTGACAAGACTGCCAACTTTGTCTATTATGCCTCTAATCCAAGGGTCAGATTTGTGTTCTGAGCTCACTCAACCCATCAGCAGTATTTACTGTTTGACCAGCTGAAGTTCTTTCTGTTCTTGGCTTTCATGACTAGCTTTATTAATTATCACCCTGGCTGTCCCTTCTCCATTTCTATTCCTCTTCCTCTGATCTCGGACCTCTTCCTCTGATCTCTGATCCTGAGGGCCACCATACTCCATTGCACAGGTTACAGGTTACATCCTGCACATTTAATGATGATGCTGATGGCATCTTCTTAGCAGTTGTGCCATATGACAGGCCTGGTATCCTAGGTTGTGACATCTGAAGTCAGACGCCTTGGGTTCTTCCATTTGGTCTCTGTAGGACCTTAGGAAAATTTCTTCACTATAAACTCAGTTTCTTCAACTGTAATCGGGAGATGATGATAGAATCTGTTACAAAGATTATTTTTGGATATTCAAGGTGCAAATGCATATGGAATCCTTAGAAAGTCCTGGTTCCCAGTGAGTGTTCCCTAAGTGTTACATATTACCATTATTATCATTTAAGCTCTAGTTTGGTAATCTGTGACAGTGATGTAGTAGAGTGCCCACCTTCCAATTTTGGTAAGTTTTCTCAGAATTACACAAAAGAATACTCTATGAAAATAAAGTACAAAACATGAAGCCTAAGTCGTGGATAGAGTCTGAAATTGGATGCTAATCGCTAAAAGCTCAGATAAAATATTTATGTTTCAGAAGTCCCCGTATCTTTCATTTCTAGTATCATTTTTTAGAAGAAAACATGTAAGAAGAGCATTAGATGTGTAGCAACTTTTCTCTCTCAATTTTTATTTTGTTGTTTACTGTTCTTACAGCCATAGCAGAGGAAAATGTAGTTACTTTAAGTTAATCAAAATGTCTGGTCTTTCAAATGACCTTATGAAAGTGAAGTAAAAACATGTAAATGAAATACCTCTTGAAAAAGATACACAACTTTGTAAAGATAATAAGAGTATATAGGTGGCATTACTTAATTATATATTCAAAGAAAATAACTTCTTTTAGTTCATCCACCATCCTCTATTTTCTCTGAATACCTTGTAATCTTTATCTTATTTCAAATGTGCCTTCAGTGATTCCATTCTTTTCTTATATGCCTATTAAGTTCTCCTGTTAAACAAATGTATATACTTTATATTACAGCATAGAAAACAACAGAAATTCAGGGAAATTACATGGATAACAATTTCCATTACACCTTGACATTTATTTCTCCATCATTGAGATATTTTTGTTGTTTGCCATAAAAAATATTTATTACAGATTAAAATGTTTAGTGATTTTGTAAATAATTATTTTATAATTCAGTAGAATTTTAAATTATTTATCACAGGGACTTCCCTGGTGGCGCAGTGGTTAAGAATCCACCTGCCAATGCAGCGGACGTGGGTTTGATCCCTGGTCTGGGAAGATCCCACATGCTGCGGAGCAACTAAGCCTGTGCACCACAACTACTGAGCCCAAGTGCCACAACTACTGAAGCCCACACACCTAGAGCCCATTCTCCACAACAAGAGAAGCCACAGCAATGAGACGCCTGTGCACCACAACGAAGAGTAGCCCCCGTTCGCCACAACTAGAGAAAGCCTGTGCACAGCAATGAAGACCCAAAGCAGCCAAAAATAAATTAAAAATAAATAAATAAAAGTTAACAAAATTATTTATCATGTTTAATCAAGTACTCTGTTTTTTAAAATTACTAATATTTTACTGTATTGATTAAAACTCAATCACACTTCCTGATTCACCCAAATAACAGGCACTCTTGGCCAATATAGCTCCTACTGCATGATATGTTGGCACTATGATATACACATAAGGTTGAATACTAATTATGCAGGGACAATATCTGGGTGGGAGACTTACCCCTTTTGTGCAGTATAATGAGTTGGCTGGCACATCCAAATGATTATTACCATTATTGTTTTATGACACTTTTGTTAGATAGATAGGTAGATACATAACTCTGCAATTCTCTGAAACCTGTTTGATTAAAATATATATATATATATGTATAAAGGGTGTGAATTCAGTACTGAAGTGATAAGTTTATGATGATTGATGATTCTAGTTACCGGTCATGACTGCTCACGTAGCACCTGCTTCATACATAGCAGGGCATTACTTGATCTTAATTAACATGTTCCTCTCACCCTTGTGCAAGCCACTACCTGGCCTGAACTACTGTGGAAACCTCATTAACTTCTCTCCTTGAATCTCCTTTACTCAATTTACCATTAAAAGAACCTATTATTTTCATATTTAAAACATTCTGTGGCCCCCACTATTATTAGAAGTCCCAAATCTTTACCATACCCTGCGTGGTCTTGCCAACTTTGCCTACTTTATCTCTCTTTTTTAAAAAAATAAATTTATTTAAGGCTGCATTGAGTCTTCGTTGCTGTGCACAGGCTTTCTCTCTAGTTGTGGCGAGTGGGGGCTCCTCTTCGTTGCGGTGCATGGGCTTCTCATTGCGGTGTCTTCTCTTTGCTGTGGAGCATAGGCTCTAGGCGCATGGGCTTCAGTAGTTGTGGCGTGCAGGTTCAGTAGTTGTGGCACACGGGCTTAGTTGCTCCGCGGCATGTGGGATCTTCTCAGACCAGGGCTTGAACCCATGTCCACTGCATTGGCAGGCGGATTCTTAACCACTGTGCCACCAGGGAAGTCCCTGCCTACTTTATCTCTTGACAAGTTCTTTCTATTCCCTCTGCTCCACCCACATAAGTTCTTGCTCAAACGGGCCAAGCTGGTTTCCACCATGAAAAATTCCCACATGCTTCTCTGATGCCTAGAAGGCTATTTTTTCTGTCTCTATATCCAGCTAACTCTGACTCAACCTTCAGGTTTGGTGTATTGGTCTTCTCATGGTGGATCTTTAGCAGTCAGCATCCCAGGACCTATGCTCTCATAGCCTCCTTGACTTGTTCATGGTAACAGTTATCACAGTCATCTTTTTATTTATTTATTTATTTCCACAGTAATCATTCTAAAACAAGTTGCGTTACTGGCAGTTTATTGTCACTTCTTTTCTAGTGATCATAAGCTCCATGAGGGCAAGAATGATACTTCTCATTTCAATGAAAGCCCTCAATTACTATCTGCTGAATGAATAAAGGAATGAAAATATAAATCATAAGAAATATGTTTTAAAAGTATGTTTAGATATTGGCTGTAGAAACAGAATTATCTATCCCATATTTATGAATTTAGCTACAATAAGAAAGTTTAACTGTGGTGGAATCTATAGGTCTTAGTCAGTGGTTCCTAAAGCTCTTCAGAGAATGGGAGACAACTGACAATGGGAGGTGCTTTGAGGAGAGAAGCCAGTGCTAATCATTCTATATTGTAAGATAGAAAAACAAAGAAGTTGTTAAATATTTATACCCCTGTTCAAACACAACTGAGGTTAAATATATACTTATTCTGAGTACATATTTCATGAAGTGTCTTTCTAAGGATTTGCTAAAGATGGGCAGAAATTTTCTCCAATATTAAAAGGTTTGTTAACAGTAGTACTAAGGACTGTTGACTTGTAATTGAATTTTAAAAGTACTATTTTAGAAACCTACATTTATTCTCTTAAAGTTGTCAGCTATGTTTATCATAAAAGATAGATTTTATCTAACAACCAGATGATAATTCAATGACAGCTGTTATCAACCCAATCCACACACTATATAGATTCTGCCAAATTAGAAATACAGTGAATGGCATCCATCTTAAGTAAGAATATGACTTTTCAAATAAAATACTGAAACTCTGTAACGATCAAAACATAATGTGAAATGTCAGTTTATCATAAGTTTTGTCAATTGTGATGCTGTCCTTCTTTCTTAGGGGCTTATATCCAATATATTTGAGTTATAGACAAGGGGGATGTATGTATCATGAAAATATACTCGCTTGGTTATTACTTGCCTCACCCTCTGCCCACAGCTGACAATCACATCTCTACTTTTGCCAGTGGATATTCTTATAATCAGAATTATTACAGCCATAGAGACAGATCCCCACAGGAGGTTCAATACTTCTGAAACTAAAATTAGCTTCTCATTTCTTAGCTTCATTTTGACACTGCCCATAAAGGCTTCAATAATTAAACAGAAATACATGCAGATATCAACTATATAAAGTACTTATGTCTCTGGAAGTAGATTAGTATATCCAATAGAAATATTAGGCTGAAGGGAAATGGAAAGATCCAGAAGTAAGAGAGAGGAAGAAAATGAGGGAGTGGTTGATTTTTTTGTGGAGGTTTTCTCAATTTCAAAATATTTTTCTATAGAGAATGAGAAAGTTATCTCCTAAAAACAGGATTTTGTACAATCCATTTTTGGAGAAACAAAGATAAAGGACCTTAAAATTTTTTCAAGTATAAAATATATACACATTCTTTGAGAAGCAGAGATGTAAACTTTATGTGTTAGTTATCATAGCACAGTACTTTCATAAAACAGTTTATATTTTTCTGATGTTTTATGTGTTAGCTGTTTTTCATAAACATTTGAAAAGATTTTGGGCTCCAAGTACAGTGATCACATGTGCAAATCATACAGCTCACAATTTTCAGTGAAGGTACATGACCTCTTTGCCTCAAGCTGCTGTCACTTTGCTTAGGCAGCATTTGTATCAAGGAACCCTCCAGAAATGTTTAAATATTCACAGAAAGAAAACTCTGATATAGTAACATAGTACCCTATAGACTGTGTATCTGATGAAAATCTAATTGTACTTTGCTGATTTCAAAGCTCTAAATTAGATTTTCAGTGCAGGGATACAAAAAGCTAAGTAAGAGGCAGCAAGTAAATGCTTACAATTGCTTTTGTTTTGGCACGTAGACTTTATTCCCCCTTGAGATGCTGTAATTATTAAAATATTTTAACTTACTAGATATTTCTTCTGCTTTATGTTTTGTTTTTTTTGGCCCTGAGGCATGTGGGATCTTAGCTCCCTGAGCAGGGATTGAACCTGCACCCCCTGCATTGGAAGGTGAAGTCTTATCCACTGGACCACCAGGGAAGTCCCTTACTAGATATTTTTAATCTAAGTTCACCATTATCACAGAGGAATCAAAGCAAAACAAACGTAAACCATAAATGCTGACTAGAACCGTAAAAGCTGTCCCTAAAATCTGAAAGCAAAACAGAAGATATGAATTATAGAAAGTAGCATAGTTTATCATATAAATAAAAGGATTGATCTATATCAGGATTTCTCAACTTTGGCACTACTGATATTTGGGACAGATAATTCTTTGTTCGGGGGGCTAGTTTATGCATTGTACGATGTTTAGCAGCAGCCCTGGCCTCTGCCCACTAGATACGAATACCACCCCCTCCCCTATTTGTAGCAGCCAAAAAAGTCTCCACTCTTCACCAAATATTCCCTGGGGGAAGGCAAAAATCACCTCCCCCTCCTTTCAGAATTATTGATCTAGCTAAAAGCCTGTCAATTGGTGCATATGCAGGTGTATCTGTAGGGTAGACTTTTAGAAGTAGGATTGCTGGATCAAATGGTAGTTTTGATAAATATTGACAGATTTTCTTCCATAGGGATGTACCACTTTGCACTGACACTAGCAATGTACGACAGTGCCTAGTACTTCATAATGTCACAGAAAGGTGAATGGTCAAACTTTGATTATTTTTTTGCCAATCTGATAGGTGAGGGAAAATGTCTCAGTGTTGTTTTCATTTGTATTTTCAAGCTTGTTTTAGCAGGACAATTTTTTATTATTCTGTTTTCAAGGGGACCATCTTAATAGCATTTGTCACTTTTTGAAAGCCACGCTTCTCAAACTTGGTCACTGTGCAGACAATTTAAGGAAAAGAAAAAAGTTATTTTCGTCTCCCTCTGTGGGCTTCAATTATTTTTACTAGCCAATTACTAAATTTGTTCAAACAAATATATTAAAAAAGCATATCTTTAGCTTACAGCTTTTATGCGGCTATAAAAATAATCAGTTTATGAATTCAATAAAAAGAAAACAACCAAACCAAAACATTCAAATTAAGAACCCTAATTTAATATGGCCAATGATACACCGTGAACACTTAATCACCACAGACAACATGAATATGGGACTATTAAGGAAGATACTTGTGTGATTTCCTTTGCCTTTCCTATAGAGTGTCACAGGATATGGCAAGCTGCCCTCCATTACTGAGCCATTCTATCACTTTAGGTGTCATGAAAAGATCCATGGATGCATCTGGACTTCTTTGGGTGCAAAATTATCATTTATGTCTAAGTCCTTTCTTCTCAGAACCCTCCTCCTCCAAGAGCAGAAGAATTTCTGGTAGCTTTGTCCCCCAGGCTCAGGGATATGCGACCTTTCCTGACCTGTTCAATGGAGGGAACTCATTCTCACCTGTACTTTTTTTTTCTCTAATTAAAGTATAGTTGACTTACAATATAAAATTAGTTTCAGGTGTACAAAATAATTCGATATTTTTATAAATTACACATTATACAAAGTTATTATAAAATATTAACTATATTCTCTGTGTTGTACATTATATTCTTATAACTCAGCTATTTTATAACTAGTAGTTTGTACCTGCTAATCCCATTCACCTATTTTGTCTCTACCCCTACCCCTCTCTCCTCTGGTAACCCCTAGTTTGTTCTCTTTATTTGTGATCTGTTTCTGTTTTGTTATATTTGTTCATTTGCTTCATTTTTTAGATTCCCCATATAAGTGAAAACATGCAGTATTTGTCTCTCTCTGTCTGACTTATCTCACTAAGCATAATGCCCTGATATATTTTGTGATGTGGTATTTTATCTTTTCTGAAAAGTAAGTGGTAGGATTGGTGGGCAAGAACTTTCCTATCCCCTAAAACATCAAAAGTATCTATTGTGTTTTTCAATTATGACTATAAAGTATCTATTAATGTGGTCATGAATGTACTTAAAATGGCCTTGAATATATATACCTAATTACTAAATGATACGAGAATAATATTTAGAAAGCAGCAATAAAATCAAGTTTCAAGAAGAACATAAATTATATGAAAACAAAAGCAAAAATAAATGGGGCTAAACTTAAAAGCTTTTTATGGCAAAGGAAACCATAAACAAAATGAAAAGACAACCTATGGACAGGAAGAAAATATTTGCAAAGGATGCAACTGACAAGGGATTAATTTCCAAAATATATAAACAACTCCTACAGCTCAATATCAAAAAACAAACAACCCAGTCAAACAATGGACAGAGGACCTACACATACATTACCCCAAAGAGGACATACAGATGGCCAACAGGCACATGAAAAGATGCTCAACGTCGCTAATAATTAGAGAAATGCAAATCAAAAACCACAATGAGGGGACTTACCCGGTGGTCCAGTGGCTGAGATTCCCACTACCACTGGACCTGCACTCCCAATGCAGGGGGCCTGGGTTCGTTCCCTGGTCAGGGAACTAGATCCCACATGCCGCAACTAAAAGTCTGCATGCCACAACTAAAGATCCTGCATGCCACAACTAAGACCCGACACAGCAAAATAAATAAATAAGTAAATATTTTTTAAAAAACAAAACCACAATGAGATATCACCTCACACCAGTCAGAATGGCCATCATTAAAAAGTCTACAATAATAAATGCTGGAGAGGGTGTGGAGAAAAGGGAACCCTCCTACATTGTTAGTGGGAATGTAAGCTGGTGTAGCCACTATGGAAAATAGTATGGAGGTTCATTAAAAAACTAAAAATAGAGTTACCATATGAGCCAGCAATCCCACTCCGGGACATATTTCTGGAAAAGATGAAAATTCCAATTCGAAAAGATACATGTACCCCAATGTTCATAGCAGCACTATTTACAATAGCCAAGACATAGAAGCAACCTAAGTGTCTATCCACAGATGAATGGATAAAGAAGATGTGGGGTGTGTGTGTGTGTGTGTGTGTGTATATATATACACACACACAATGGACTATTACTCAGCCATAAAAAAGAATGAAATAATGCCATTTGCAGCAACATGGATGAGCCTAGAGATTATCATACTAAGTGAAGTAAGTCAGACAGAAAAAGACAAATATCATATGATATCACTTATATGTGTATCTAAAAAAATGATACAAATGAACTTATTTACAAAACAAAAATAGACTCACAGACATAGAAAACCAACTTGTAGTTACCAAAGGGGAAAAGACAGAGGAGGCAAAATTGGGAATTTGGAAGTAACACATATACGCTACTATATATAAAATACATAACCAACAAGGACCTACTGTATAGCATAGGGAGCTATATTCAATATCTTATAATAACCTGTAATGGAAAAGAATCTGAAAAAGAATGTTACACATATATATAACAATCACTTTGCTGTACATCTGAAACACTGTAACTCAACTATACTTCAAGAAGGAAGGAAGAGAGGGAAGGAGGGAGGAAGGAAGGAAGGGTAAGGCAACAAGGTATAATAATAAACTATTACAGTACAAACCGGCTCTAATTCTGCCCCTGGTGTTCCCACTGACTTTGGTGCGCCAGGGAACATCTGCCGGGCTTTGTCTTCTTCATCTAATAGAATGAGGGGATTAACTGCAGAATTTCTAACATGTCTTTCTGTTCTAACACTCTGTGAATCACACTCTTTCAGAAAATAGGTAATTCAAACACACACACACAAAGAACTTAAGTTATAAATATCAGTATTACCCCCATTTTTAAAATTTTATTTTTATTTAATTAATTTATTTTTAAGTTTGAAATTTTTTTTTTTTTTTTGGTACGCAGGCCTCTCACTGTTGTGGCCTCTCCCATTGCAAAGCACAGGCTCCGGACGCACAGGCTCAGTGGCCATGGCTCACGGGCCTAGCCACTCCACGGCATGTGGGATCTTCCTGGACCGGGGCATGAACCTGTGTCCCCTGCATTGGCAGGCGGACTCTCAACCACTGCGCCACCAGGGAAGCCCCAACATATTTTTTTTGTAATTGGGGTACAGCTGATTTACAACGTTGTGCGGGATAGGAAGGGTGAGAGGGAGACGCATGAGGGAGGAGATATGGGGATATATGTATGTAGAGCTGATTCACTGTTATAAAGCAGAAACTAACACACCACTGTAAAGCAATTACACTCCAATAAAGATGTAAAAAAAAAAACAAAAAACGGAATCACTTTGCTCTACACCTGAAATATTATCCCCATTTTATCTTTGATTTTCATAGTTTTCTGTGCTTAACTTTTAGTATTTGTTCACACTTTTAAAAATTGTGTTAATTTAGTGAGATGAAAAAACACCAGCAAATACTAGAAGAGGAGGAGATAATATTGGTAAATATGGGCAGAGTCAATGCCCATATTTATACTCAAATTTTTTTGGATTTACAACTCCTTGGTAAGAATTTGGAAACCAAGTTAGGACAATTTGTGTGCATGAGATTCATAATTTTCTATGAGTGTTGTGTGACGGTTTGATGTATTTTAACAATTCTATTTTATGCATATATTTACATTTTAATTGATTTCTGTCATTCCTTGTTGCAAATGTATTTGATTTGCTTCACTGGAAGAGATACACATAAATAACACCAGTAAATATAAAAGCGATAGCTCAAAATTATGAAAGAATCAGAATAAATAATTATAGTGAAACCTCAGCATAAAGTATTAAATTTAACTCTTCTTGAATGGCAAGGTAGAAAATACTACGCATTACATATTTTCATGGTTTGGTAAAGGAAAATGTACCATTGCTTCAGAACAATGTATCTCTTTGATAAATTCTAGGTAACTTTTAGTTTGAGTATTTTAAGATACATTGTACTACATAATAATGGTCAATGACCTAAAATTATGTTTTTTAATTAAAGATGGAGGAATATTATTTCCATGGCCTTTGGTCATTTTATATTGATTTTAAATAAAAATCAAAGACGTAATATTATAACTAAATCAGTGAAAACATTTTGATTAGGTGCGGATGCATATAGCATTAATCAGTCTGATAATCATTTTAGAACAGGGATCAGCAAATTTTTTCTGTAAAGAGTGAAATAGAAATACTTTAGACTTTGTGGATGCTTCCATGGTAGCATGGAAGCAGGTATAAATAATATATAAGCGAATAAGCATAGCTGTGTTCCAATAAAACTTTATTTATAAAAACAGGTGGTGTGCCAGATTTGACCCATACATATCATCTGTCTTGGAATATATTCTGAAATACTAGTTATCTTAACAATCCCTGTAACTTTTTACCTGCTCAAATGATCAACTGTACTTTCCAAACTGAAACACTAACAAAGAAATAAGTGCAAAAATGGAGGGGAATGGATAAACAATTCTGATATATTTATGCAACTGAATACCACTCTCCAATAAAAAGCAATAACTTAGTGTTATGTGGATCAACATGGATGAATCTCAAACATTTCACGCTGTGTGAAAAAAAATAGAGGCGTATGGTTCCATTCATATGAGGCTGTAAAACGGGCAAAACTAAATCATGATAATTGAAATCAGAAGAGAGGTTGCCTGTGGATGGAGTGATTGACTGGGAAGGGGCATGAAGAAACTTATTTCAGTGGATGCAAAATGTACCTCAGTTTTTAAAAGTAAAGAAGAAAGAAAGAAAGAAAGAAAAGAAAGAAAGAAAGAAAGAAAGTGAAAGGTAGCTAAGGAAGGCATCCATTTGCCAAAGCCATTTTAATTATATCAGGAATGTCAATAACCTGGGATTGAGGTCAAATTCATAATTTGATTCACAGATACACAGATGGTACTCATTTACATATTCAGAAATTAAGTTTCACATTTACTTACAATTTGATGTATTTTGTTTTTTGTCACTAGAAAAGATACGAGAAAGAGAAGAAAGCTAACTTATCTTGAGAATTCATGATATGCCAAACATTGTGTGTGTGTTACATATACCACTTAATTGCATACAAATCTCTGATATAAATATGAGTAAACCGAGACTGCATGGAATTATGTAGCTTTTCTAAGGGTGCATACAGTAGGTCAAAAACTAGAATCCATCTTTGTCTAATTTCAAATTCTAGTTCCTCCCAACCTTGACATGACTAGCAGTTCACCCACAGAAGACACAGAGAAGTTACAAGGACGATCACAAAATGTCACTATAAAAGGGATTCTCTTTTAAGTGTGGCTTAAAAGATGTGATGGGAGATCTTGGCAAACCTTAAATACCTGGCTAGGCTAAGCCAGTACCTGAAGCACTTACTTTACATAAAACCCAACCTGCCACACTGATGAGAGTTCTTGGGGCAATTTTCCACGGCAGACAGATCAGTAGGGAAAGTACTGTTTGCATCTGAGGCCAAACATGTTGTTTGCAGCTTCCCCTCATGCCCTTAGGCTTTGACATCACAGACTACTGTCCATGTTTGGGGATCTGTGTCTCAGTAGTATGTGTATGAAAGTCCACAAAGGAATGTGAACTTAGGATAAGAACGTTGTCCCTAAAAAGATGTTGCAAAAGCCATCAGTTCAATAGCTGGTAACAGTCAACAAACACATTTCTTCTTCCCCCTTTTCCATAACCGCCAAATTTAACTAAACAATGTCTTGCCCTACTGTACAGTGGGCTCTACTCTCAGTTCCCTTAACACATTGAAGTGATATTAACAATAGGGTGTTATGCTAGTATGTGTCTGTGGTCATCAGTCATTGTGATTTAATTTAAAAAATAGAAATCTTTCTTAGGTAATGTCACGAGGCTTTGCAAGTATTCACAGAAAATATGCATTTTCTATGTGAAGAGATGAAAGAGTTAAAATGACTATTTTACAATTAGCCATTTTAAACAAAAAACCCTCATATATCCTGCCTATTATCCAAATACTTGGCTTATTTTCCAAATCTTTCCTTGTATTCTTTATAAAAGTTTCTGCTGGTTATACTTGTGGCACCCATTAGATATAAGCTACCAGCTCTTAGTAAACAAATGGAGCCTAGATAAGATGCCCTACAAAATGATTACCCTGAAGGGAACATAACAATTTAAACTGTAGCATAAAAATTACTTCTGAAATCAAGTTTATAGCCACCTGCATTTTTTAAAGAAAACCCACAATGGCTATGCCAAAATCTCAAGGTTTACATTTTCACCGTGGATATTGATTTAACATGCTATGGTTTGCTTTGTTTTCCTCACAAGCATTTTTTACACATCTCTTATTTTATTCAGTGTCTCAAGTCACACTGATAATAGAGTGCATGATACGATCTGGAAGTTTCCCATAATGTTGGTCGTCACTGAACTTGAAGTGGATGGTGTCATTGACACTGAAAGGCTCGGCTTCTTTAAGTAATCTATTACTGGCTCTAGGCTGACAAGTCAGAGAAGGTAATATATCAAGAAAAAGTATGTGGCTCATTTTTGCTAATGCAATTTACACTCAACTGTGAAACAAAATTTAAGATGGAAAATCCTATTATGTCTTCTTTTCCTGCTTAATTTAAGCCAGAGCAGCATGGCTTCTATGCTCAAACTTTATACATTTAGTATATGTGTTAAAATATAGTGTCTTCAAAGTAAATACCAAAGAAAGTTGGAGGCAAAAGAAAATAACTAGATATTGATTCTTTAGGAAAATTTTTCTATTGGTTTTCAATGGGCAACCCAATGCATTTTATTTTTTAACATATGTGGGCTTTTTTCCAGTAAGATTTAAAAGTGTTATCTTATGAAATGCTTTAACTAAGTGGAGATGATTGGGTGACACGTTAATTCCATTTTCTATCTTATTTTCCTGTTTTACTATAACTGTCCTTATTGTACTTGTAATACCATACGTTACGTGACAACATTTCAGCCTGTCTCACATGCACATGTACAGTATATTTTAAGTACACTTTGGTTGACTATAAATGCTCCCTGTTATTTTATATTTGAAATGCTGACTAGGAACTGGTATTAATTATTTTAAGTTTCTTTGCCACATGCTAGAGAAATGGTATTTTGTTTGAATAAGGCAGATTTTTCCCTAATGAGGTTTAATTGTGTCCACTCAACACAGACTGCTAAACTTTAGTGGGTAGAGAAATAAGAGGTTCATGTCCCCAAGTCATAATTGAATACTTCCTTCATTGGTGCCAGACAAGGTGGGAGATGTAGATGTATGAGTTTGGGAGGGCAGTACCTAATTTATTGATTTTCTTCATTTTACAACTGCCAGAAGAATGGTTTTGGCATGACTTGCCTGTCTGTGCTTTGTGGTATCTCAGGATGGTCTCTATCTACCATAGAAATGAACTTTACAAAGGCACTGGGTAGGTATGAATGCATTCTATGGACTTAGGTCAAAAATAATGAGCAGTGAAATGTCCAATCGCCTATCAATATTAAAACTGGAGTTCTCATCTTTGACAGCAAAGGCTCTCAGTTAGCCATTTTGAATATGTTACAGTATTGTCATTAAACCATTTTCTTTCAATTAGCTACAAATATTGCAAATTATTAGGTTTTTTAATCCAAATATATTTACTACCTTCAAAAGAGTTTTTCAGGCTTAGGGAAATATTTTCAACTGGTTTTACCAATAATCATTGTGATCCTCAGAACAAATGTTAGAAACATTTTGCAATATCAATATTAACAAAGAACAGTTGAAACAGGTCACAAGAAATTATATTTTTAAAATTATATCCGATGCTGAAACTATTTGTCACTCTAATTTAAAAAAAAATTCAATCACAATAATATCATTTTAGCTTGGATGCTTTTCTCTTCGTGTTTGAGCTAATGCAATTATTCTCTTTCACCTCTAATCCACCTTACAGAGTGTCATAAAACTAATCTCCCTTATAGGTACGTTGTTATAACGTCACTTCCCTTATCAAAATCATTCAAAGTTTCCCTGTCACTTACGCAGAGTAGTGTTCCACTTATAAATGCTGTCTATAGTACCAGGCTACTCAGACTTTCCAGGTTTCCTCTCCAATGTTTAAGACAGACCCTCTGCTTCAGTCTATGCAATGGGTCACTATTTCCAGAGCCTCTTTCATGCATCACTACCTCTCAGCTACCTTCATTTCTTTAGGCTCCTAAAATTCCCTTCTTACCTCCTTTCCATCTATTGGTACTTAAATTCTATTTTTCAAGTTTCACACTTCACTTTATAATGCCAATATAGTGTTAACTTGTTTTATGTATGTATGTATGTATGTGTGTAGTTACTTACTGAATAGCTCAGTTATTTACTATTGGTTGCTTTGTTCTGAGTTTCACAAAGGTATATATTCCTGTAACTGTCACCAGAATAAGATACAGAAAAATCCCATCACTGCTAAAAACTCCTTCCTGTTACACATTTGTAAACACTCTTCCTATCCTTAATATCTGGTAGCCACTAATCTGTTCTCAATCTCTATAGTTTTGCTTTGCTTAGAAGGTCATATAAATGAAATTATATAGCATGTAGTCTTTTCAGACTGTCTTCTTTCACTCCTCATAATGCCTTTAAGATTCATCTAAATTGTCACATGTATTAATGGCTTGCTTCTTTTCATTTGTGAGTAGTATTCCAGTACATGGATTTACCGTGGTTTATCTATCCATTCACTCTTTAAAGGACTTTTGTATTGTGTCCAGTTTTTGGCAATTATGACTAGAGTTGCTATAAACATTTGTATACAGGTTTATGTGTAAACATATTTTCATTTTTCTGGGATAATTACCTGGGTGTGAGACTGCTGGGCAGGGCTATGCTGAGACACACTGGAGCCAGAGGCCTAAGGGATAATCAGTAACACTGATCCTTTCTCTAGTTCAAATTTTGATGTTTTGTTCTTTATGCATTTTGGAATTAATTTTGATATTTTAAAATATTATATTAAAATAATATTTATTGCAATTACTGCGTTTTTTGACATGCCCTTAAATTTTGTTCTTCAGATGAATGCCTCACTTGTTTCACTCTAGTTTTGACCCTATTTCTGGGTAAGTTTACATTTAATTTTATAAAAAAACTGTTATCCAGAGTAGCTTTATCATTTTGCATTCTCACCATTAAGTGTGGGAATTCCAGTTGCTCCACATCATTCCCAGTACTTGGTATTGTCAGTTATTTAGATGATGATGGTGGTGGGGATTTTAGGCAGTCTAATAGGTACGTAGGGGTTATTCCTTGTGGTTTTTACTTTGTATCTTCCCTAATTGTTAATGACGGTGAACTTCATTTGATGTGATTATTTGCCATTCACATATTTTCATTGGTAATATATTTTTGATGATTTTTGTGTCAACGTTCATGAATGATATTGGTATTTATTTTACTTTTCTTATACTGTCTTTGGTTTTAGTGTCAGGATAATTATGGCCTCATAAAATGAGTTGGAAAGTTTTCCCTCCTTTTCTTCTTTTCTGGAAGAGATTTTGTAGAATCTGTGTTATTTCTTCTTCGAGTCTGACGAGTTCACTAGTGAAACTATCTAGCCTTAAGTATTCTGGGGGTGGGAAAGGACGTTTTTATTACTAGAAATTAAATGGCTGTAATAGATAAAGGGTCCAACTTCATTCTTTTACCTGTGGGTATCTAGTTTTCTCAGTACCACTTGCTAAAGACACTATTTCTTTCCCAGTTGTGTGTTCTTGGCACCATCGTTGAAGATCAGTTGACTGCAAATGAGTGTATTTATTTCAGGGCTTTCTATTCTGCTCCACTGGATCATCCTTTTTAAAATCAATTCTATCTGCTTTTTAATCGGTGTGTTTAAATCCTTTTAATTTAATTACTGACAAGTTAGAGTTTATATGTGTCATTTTGCTATTTGTTTCTTGTATGATTAGTATTTCTTTACCCTCCATTCTTCCATACTGTTCTGTTTTGTGTTAAATAGATACTTTCTAGTGTACTATTTAAATGTTGTTGTTTCTTCTACTATGTATTTTTGAGCTATTTTCTTAGTGGTTGCCCTAGGGATTACTATCAACATCTTAACCTTTATCAATGTAGTTTGGACTAATACCAATTTAATTTCAATACTGTACAAAAAAATTGCTTCTGTGTACCTCCATTTCCCCTCCTTTCTGCTGTTATTGTAATAAAAATTTATAGATTGTGTGCCCATTAGCAAAGATTTATAATTGCTTTATGTGGTGTCTTTTAAATGAGATAGGAGAAAAAATTAAAATACAAAATACATTTATACAGCATCTTATATTTGACTGCATATGTACCTTTACCAGTGTTCTTTATTTCTTCATGTGGATTCAAGGTACTGTTCAATGTCCTTTCATTTCAGCCTGCATGGAACCCCCTCCACCCCCCAGGCCATTAGTATTTCTTATAGGACATGCCTACTAGTGATGGGTCTCACGTTTTGTATATCTGGGGATATCTTAAATTCTTCATTTTTGCAGGGTAGATTTTCTGGAAATAGAATTCATGGTTTACAATCTTTTTTTTCTTTTACCACTTTGAATACATCATCCCATTGCATTTTGGCCTCTACTATTTCTGGTGAAACATTAGCTATTCATCTTATGTTAAAATCCTTGTATCTGATGAGTCAGTTCTTTCTTGATGCTTTCAAGATTCTGTTTTGTCTTCTCACAATTTGATTGTGATATGTCTAGGTGTAGATTTCTTTGTGTTTTTTCTAGTTGGAGTTTGTTGATAACAGGATATGTTTCCATTTTAGGATGTCTTTTTAAATTCTTTCACGGATGCTTTGTAGTTTTCAATGTACAAGTCTTTTACCTCCTTGCTAAATTCGTTGTTAGTATTTTATTATTTTTGATGCTATTGTTAAGGAATTTTTTTTAATTTCCTTTTAGGATGATTCATTGTTAGTGTTTGATAATCTTTTTTAGTTCAAATATATCCTTGTTGATTTTCTGTTTACTATATTGATTACTGAGAGGGCGTTGATATATTCTCCAAATATAATGTGAATTTGTCCAAGTCTCCTTTTCATTTTATCAATTTTTGTTTCATGTATTTTGAAGCTCTGTTTTTAGATGTATACACATTTTATATTATGTCCTTGGTGAATTAACCCTTTTTTGTTATGCAATGCCTTTGGCTACTTTGTCTGATTTTAATATAGCTATTCCAACCAAGTTTAATTTAATTAGTTTTTAGCTTTTGCATGGTACATTCTCCTATTGTTTTACTCTGATCCTACATATAGCATTATGTTTAAAGTGGATTTCTTATAGATAACATGTTTTAGAATTAATTCCAACAATTTCTGTCTTTTAATTGGTCTGTTTAGACATTTTACACTTATATAATCACAGTATTTGAACTTAGGTCTAGCATTTTAATATTTATTTTGTTTGATCCCTCAGGTGCTCCTGGTTGTGGTGGTCATGGAAGTGGTGGTCTTCTTCTCCTTCCCTTCCCCTCCCCCTCCTCCTTCTACTCCTCTTCTTTCTTCTTTTCTTCTTTCTGTGTTTCCCATTTCTTGCCTTCTTTTAGATTAGTTGAATATTTTAGTGTATCCTTTTATATTATATATAAAAATATATAATCCTTTTCACTATATATTTTTGAAGAAAACACTACTAGTTTCTCTAGAGATTACTTTATGCATTTTACTTTTCATAATCTCCATAGAATAGTTTACCACTTCAACTGAAATATAGATCCCTTACCACAATATATATCCCTTCACTCTTCCCCTTTATATTGTAGCTGTCATATAAATTACATCTACAGACATTGAACACTACATCAAGCACAGTGGTAACTTCTGCTTTTAACAATAATACATGTTTTAAAGAACTCAGAAGGAGAAGAATTGTCTACTACATTTACCCAGATATATACCATTTCTGTCACTTTTCCTTCATTCATAATGTTCCAATTTTCTCTCCTGTATCTTTTTCCTTCTCTTTTGAAAAATTTCTTATAGCATTCCCTTAGTTTCCTTCATCTGAGAATGTCTTTAATGGAGCTTAATTCCTGGCATTTATATTTTATGGATACAGAATTATGAGTTAACATTTATTTTCACTCAGCACTTCATAAATATATCTGCACTGCCTTTTGACCTCCATGGTTTCTGATGAAAAGTTTACAGTCCTTCAAATTGTTATTCCCCTACATGCAATGCATCAGTTTTCTATGGCTACATTTAAGATTTTTTATTTTCATTTAGTTTTCAGCCGTTTGATTATGAATTGTCCTGGGCATAGGTTTCTGTGGGTTAATTCTGCTTAAGATTTGTTGAGTTTTTGAGCCTGTAAGTTTTTGTATTCCTCCCAATTTGTAAAATTTTCAGGCATTACTTCTTCAAATATGTTTTATGAAGCAAACTCTTTTTCCTTTCCTCCTAGGACTTCAATGACACAAATGTTAGACGTCTTTGTGTTGCCCTGCATGTTTTGGAAGCTCTGGTTTTTGTTTTTCAATTTATTTCTCCTTGTTATTCAGACTGGACAATTATTATTGATGTATCTTCAAGTTCACTGGTTCTTTACTCTGTCATTTCCATCCTGCTCTTGAGGATTTCGAGTGAATTTTTGTTACTGTTCTCTTGCTTTACACCTACTTGCATGTTGAGATGTCTTGCCTTTAAATTCATTTCAAAAGTATCTTCTCTTACTTATAGTACAGTTATAATGGTTGCTTTAAACTCTTTATTAATTTCAACATTTGTTTCATGTCAGTATTGGTTTCTGTTAATTGTCTTTTCCCTTGAAAGTTTTTGAAATTTTCCTGTTTCTTTTATGTTAAGTCAGTTTAGTTTTTATCCTGGACATTTTGAATACTATGTTATCAGTCTATAGGTCTAGTTTAATTTCTATAGAAATTGTTTGTTGTTATTGTTGCCATTTTAGTAGGATGTTTTATTTCAGTACAGACTGCAACTTCCAAACTGTATTCTATGGACTGATAGTCTTAGGTCAGTTCATTTTTCAAAGTGCCTGCAGTGTTCTTCAGTTCTGTATACCACCCAGTGGACAGTCTGGACCTGGCTGGTCATCTATCCCATAGTACAATCTAAAAGCCTTTGATATACTGTTTATAATCATACTGAAATGATAGCATTTCTGTAGTGAGTCCTTGAGTTTATACCAAACTTTGTGTCACTGCTTTGTTGAACTCCTTCCTCACTATCATTTCCCAGCTCAAAGTGGCCATCTTCTGTGGCTGTCTAGTTAGAAACTGGGACTCTTTCATACACTTCTATGGTCTTGTGTCTACCTCTGTTTCCAAGGACTGGGAGAGGAGAGTGAGGGAAAAGCAATGAGGATTTTCCCCATAGTCATCACATTTCCTCTGGTCACAGAAAAAGGTTCCCTTCCTTCTGAGTTGTAAGGCCTGTCTTGTGCCAATGATCTCACCATTGCCACCTCCTTTGCTGCCTTAGGATTGCATGGGTGATAGAAAAGAGTGGTAAAAAAACTAAAATAAAACTTCACATCTTCTCCACTTTTTCTAACCCTCAGTGGCACTCTTGCTCATTTCTTGGACAAGAAAAAGAGAGGATTCCTTGGAGCTATTTCTGTTCAGAAGTGCTGCTTAATTCTGGGTTTTTGGTTGTCTTTGGCTCCAGGGCTAAGCCTAATGGAGTCAAAAAACAAATAGCAAATTCTATTACTTCGAGTTTGGGTTTCCTACCCCAATTTGCCTGCTATGATTACTTTTCAGATTATTTCAATAACTTCTTAATGAACTCAGGGTTTTTAGTTGCATTCAGTTGGAGTAGAGGTTTGAATCTACTTATTTTATTATAACTGAAATGAAAACTTCTTTCTTTTCTTTTAATGACTATGACTTATATCCTCAGCCAGTTAGAAACAATCCTTAGGCAACAGATACAATTTCTCTTTGTAATTTAATCACTATCTTTTGTAATCTTAGATCATCTAGCATTTGAAATCAATACATGAAAAATAATTTAGAAATAATTCATTCTTTGATTTATTCAACAAAATTCCAAGATAAAAGTTCTACTTAGTCAAATAGAATATAATCTTAATATTAGAAAAATTTGCTATATTTATGTATAAGAAACACAAGATGTCACTCTCCTTTAATATCAGAAAATAAACCAAAATCAAAACTATGATATGGCCATTAATTTAAAGAACTATGCAATTCTTTATGTTTTAAAAAATATCTGTAAGTTATTGACTTATAGTGGGTAATCAATAGATGTTAATTTAATTGAGGTACTATGCTAGTTACTAAAGACAAATACAAAGAAGACGAAGCTTTGTGAAAATCAGACAAGAAGGAAGAACAATAATAATATATATTACTCTTTGTGTTATCACTATTGTTGTATAACAGACCGCTAAAAACTTTGTGCCCTAAAAAGAATTGTTCTATTATGTTTATTCTGTCAGGAGTTTGAACAGAGAGTGCAGATGACTCATCTCCCATCCACCATGTCTGGGGTTTCAACTGGGAAGACTGAAAGGCTGGCAGTGACTTGATGATTGGGGCTGAAGTCATCTGGATGTTTGTTTACTCATATCTGGTGGCTGATTCTAGCTGTCAGCTGGGATTTTAGCATCTACCACATCATCACCTGTGGCCTCCCCATGTGACCCAGGCTTCCTCAAAGCATGGAAGCCTTGAGGTAGCCAGACTTCTTACATAGTGTATCAGAGTTCTATGAATATCTCAGGATTGAATTTCCTTTTACTACTCAGCCTCAGAAATCACACAGCATCATTTTACCATACTTTATTTGTCAAAATAGTCACAAGGTTGCCCAGATTCAAGGGATGTAGTCTTAGACTCTTCTTCTCAAAGGATGAGGTGCCCAAATCATACTGTGCAAGAGCATGTTGAAAAATTATTACAGCCAGCTTTGGCAAAAATAATCTGTCACAACTCCATAGAATGTGAGCTCCACTGGGTTTATATATTGTTCATATCTGCAAACTCACCACCTACTTTCTCAATATATTCTTTCAGTCAACAGACATTTAAAGCTCAGGTTTGAAGATTAAATAGTTGTTTGCAAGGCATATATAGGAGGATGATGAAAGAATTTCAGGATGAGAGAACAGTGTGTACATATGACATAAGATACATGAAACAATATGTTCTATTTGAATAACCACAAAGAGTTCTAATTATTGGAATTTATTTACCACAATGAAACTGGGAGCAGATGAGCCTGGATAAGTTTTAATTGAGAAGTCCTTAACAACATGAGTATATGGGCCCCCAGAGTCTGTGATTAGTTCACTTTTCAGGCCTGGTAAGAAGGCAACTGATTTTGGCAATATTCTTCATTCATTTATTCAATAAAGAACTATTACGCATACTCCTGTTCTAGTCCTCTGTGCCCATAAGGTCTTTGTTATAGCTACAGCAAATATTACCTGTTATCATACTTATTTCTCTCACTGATAAGAATATGAGTTCCTAGAGCACAAGACCTAACACCTAGTAGAATAAATGAGTCATATTAAGATTTGGGAAATATTGATTAGTCAGTTCACAAATAAAATTATGAAATTAGAATGAAGAGATCATTCTTGAGGATCAACCTAATCAGGTATTTAAAAATCACAAAAGGAAGGAAACATACATATATCCTATATTTATACACAGTTTATAACTTTTTTCATATATTTCAATTCTTTCTGCTTTATAGATTCAGTATATATCTGGGTACTTGTTGATTTTTTAAAAACTATTTTATAAATTGTAAATTAAAAATGGCTATTTGGAACTGTGAGAAGGCTGTAAGTGGGTAAGATTTCTCTGCACCTTGAAAATTTTCACAGCAAAATGAACATGTGATCAACTTTCTGTGTGCTTTTAGAGAAGAGCAACAAAAATGAGGCAATTTCACTGGTGAGATGTAATTTGCTGGTAGACATTTGACAGCTGTGTGGAACTTTAATATTCCCCCGAAAAGTATAATCAAGTCTGAATCATTGTGGTTACCTGAGAAAAAAGAGACCGCGGTGGAAGAATGTCATTTCTTAGGTTAAAAAAATCATTCATCTATTTGAGAAGTATTTAAAGTTATTAGCCTTTGTCATTATTAAAGAACAGGATATAAATATTAATTTAGATTATAGTAGGAATTATGTTAATTTTTTTCAAAAACATACTTTGGATCAATTTATACCACATGCGACAAACAGAACCTCAAACCATAAGATTTTTCTCGAAAATAATGGGTAATATTTAGAACAGGCAAATATATATGAATAGATAATAAGGCATAACTTTTTTGTGTGGTAACAGGTCTCAACTTGTTTGGCTTAAGAAATGAGAAAAGCAATTACATTATAGGTCACTTGGCAGGTCATAAGCCATGGGACGTAACTTCCTTGTGCTGATAATAAAAAATGGCATGAAGAGGCTTCCCTGGTGGCACAGTGGTTGAGAGTCTGCCTGCCAATGCAGCGGACACGGGTTCGAGCCCTGGTCCGGGAAGATCCCACATGCCGTGCAGCAACTGGGCCCATGAGCCACAACTACTGAGCCTGCGCGTCTGGAGCCTGTGCTCAGCAGCAAGAGAGGCCGCGACAGTGAGAGGCCCGCGCACCGCGATGAAGAGTGGCCCCCACTTGCCACAACTAGAGAAAGCCCTCGCACAGAAACGAAGACCCAACACAGCCAAAAATAAATAAATTAATAAAAAAAAATGGCAGGAAGCAAGACAGAGCAGTAACAACTATTATCCATATTGCTTAAATTAACTGTCTCGCTGATGGGTTTATACTCAGAATGGTTACTAGCCTCTGCAGTTAGTTCTATCCCATAAGGAAGAACTTAATTATGTAGAAATCACAAGTATTTGGAAAAAATGGCCGTAACAATAAGAAAAATCTGGATATTTTGAAGCATGTAGCTTCAACACTGCTGCTCAGACATATCAATAATTGATTCATTCTGAATTGTGCATTGTAAGAAGGTCACTGAAAAGTTCTAAGGCATCTAGAAACACGTCAAAAGCAAATAAGGAGAGTTAAAATCATCTCACCCAGGTTCGGCAGAAGAAAAAAATTTTAAAAATTGTCCTGTGTGAGCCATTAATTATTTTATCATTCATTAATTTAGTCAATCAATGTATTAACTACATATCATACAAAGAATGTGAAAGTTTAACTGTGATAACTAAGACAAGAAGTGAACGGTGCTCTGAATACGTATAATAAGGAAATTTGGTTCCTCCCTGTAGGTCAGGTAAACTCTACCAGGAAAAGAGATTTGAGGGTTGTAGAGAGATAAGAAGGCGAAGGAAGAGGAGAAGACTGCAGGCAGAAAAAGCCACATGGGTAAAGGTCCTTTGGTGGGGAGAGAGTAGGACATGGACATGGGACCACTGAAGGCCAGTGTGACTGAGAGAACGAAGCTAAGGAAATGTCAAAGGCAGCAAGTTGCTGGAGAGGCCAGTCAGAGCCAGATGGTGCAAAGAGTGTTCTCGGGAATCAACACACGTTGGAGAAAGAAAAAAATGCAGGATTTACCAGAGGGAGAAATTGCTCTATGATGCAAACCCAACAGAGATTCATCCAGGCTCTTAACTCTTCTAATTTATCCCAGTTTGGAGTAAGAAGGCCTCGTTTTTCTCTTTCTCCCTTGGCTAGTCACTAGCAGGTAGTCTCCCAAGGAAGGAGGAGTGTCTTTGGATAAAGTAACTCTCTTCAGATGAGGGTACTTCCTGGAGAGGCCTGACAGCTTTGTGCTACATTCTCACCAGCTGGGGGAGTAAGTCCTTCATTTATGAAAGGTGACCCGGGCAGAAAGAACATCAGTGTCCCCGGCACCTACTGATTTCTACTCATTTCTCAGGTCTCAACCTAAATGTTGTTTCTTTCTGGAAGCATACTGGAGAGCTAGAAGTATGTTCCTATAACACCACCACACCATCATTCTCTTTCGTAATGATCCATGTTGTTGTCCTTACTTGTGCAATGTCTGCTATCATCATGCACCTGGGTTTGATGAGGGTAGGAACCATGGTCACCCTGTTCAACCACTGTATCCCCAACAACCAACACAGTGCGAAGCATGTAAGAGATGCTTAATAAGTATACCCAGAAAGAATGAAAATCCCCAAGCACCTTGGTTTCCACAATACGTAACAAACAAGTTGGTGATGCTAATTGTTGTTAAATATAAATCTGCCTGGAATATTAATCTGCCTTGAAGTACTCTTGGGAAAAAAGAGAGCCTTGGTATATTTCTTGGGTTTCTGGGAATTTACTGACATATATAATTAATGACTTTTTCTAATCAGAGATTTTGAAAAACTTCAAGTATTTTTTAAAAAGCAGTTGTATGTTTGTTTTGTTTTATGTTGTGGCAACCCCTTATCCTTATTTACTGGATAAAGCCAGTACATCTATATATATGAAGTCTTTTCAAAGTATATTGTTTATCATAAACAACAGGATTTTTTAATGGGTTAATCAGCTCCAAAGAAACACAGCTATGGGCATGAATGAGAGCTCTGCTCCTTCACTAACTGATGAAATGTTCTGCATAACTTTCCCAGTTTGTTCAGGTTGAAAATATTCCCTTTGCAATCAGGAGTGCAAAAATGAATTTCTACTTATTTGGCAGTCAGTAGATTGTACTATACTTGTTTACTCTGAGAAATATGCCTCTTGGGTGGGAAATCGATTTTCCTTCATTCAGTTCTGTATGTTCATCTGGCCTACATAACACTTGGGATTTTGTTCAGAGAGTTTGCTAGTAGGAGTGTATTTTAGATGTTCTATATCACAAGTTTCTAGTGTAGGTGAAAATTAACTAAACATATACCAGGTGTATTCCACCTAAAATATAATAAAATAAACTGATTTCATAACTTTTATGGGTCTTTAACAAGTAAAAATTTCTTTATTCTTTCCTGGTTGTAGAAAATAATCCATAGAGTTCAGAGTAACTGAGCTATTATATTGTGTCCTTGTTAATTAATCATCCCGTAATAGTATACTGCATGTAATTTGATGAAAACAGAGCAACCAAATAATTTCTATTAAAATAACACAAGTTCCATCCTCTATTGCTTCCTTGTGATTGCTTTTGACAGATAAAACTAAGTAACTCAATCATCAGTGATAAGAGATTACAATCAACACAAGTCTCAAAATTCTGGTTGACACAAAGGAAAACTCTCAATAAAGATTTGAAATGAAATGTTTTTTTCTGCAAGAATGCTATCGTGATTATTTTTAAGTTGAAAAAAATTCATTAGTCTAATTTGTCTTTAAATGTGACTGGGAACTCTGCCTGGAGTTAGTTAACTGGAGACATAGAACACAGGCCCATATTTAGGTTTAGAAAGAAGATGAGGAAGAACGGGGGCATATCACATCCTATTGAATATATAATTTAATTCAGATTCCAGTAAGACTTGCTTTCAATTTAGGGGGGTATCATCCTAATTTCGATAGACTCTACTGTAGTAGTAATAATACTGATGTTAATATTTTACAGATATGCTGAACATATTATTTTCTATGATAAATGGTAATTTTGAATCCATGTCTTGATCAGTTTTTTCAGAGTAATAAATTAGAAGCTCAACTTTTGCTTTCTTTATTCTCCTACATTTATTCATTTCTTCTCAATCCAATTCTAAGTTGACTTTCGGATTACCTTTCTACATTCCCTAAGCCTTTAAGAGAACACTGAGACAATTAAAAATTAATTTCTTCAGATTGGCATTTGGTTTAATTTTATATTTTCACTGAATATCTTCATGTTTTTAATGTCCTTGTGGTACCTTAGTTATGGGTACCACTGGAAAATACATGACACAAGATTCAGTTTCTGATGCAATAACGTCTGCTTCCTTATGTCCTTGGTATCATTTTAAAAGAATAAAAGAAGCAAGTATGACAAAATATTTGTATGGAAGAAACAAAAAGAAAGCAACAATTTTGTTTCATACTTAATGGCTGAGTTCATTTTTAATTAATATCCCTAATATACTGTGAGGTGTTTGTTTCAAATTAGAAGCAACTTTTATCTTTTATTCTGGGGTATTTATGCAAGTGCTAATTTTAAAAACACTCTCAAAAGAAATATGAAATAGACCTACTTCATTAATTTTCAATAAACATTTTCCTAGGGAAAGAATGCATTTATCAGGAATTCTATGATATCAAATCATATATGTCAAAGGAATTCAAAATATGAAAGAAAATTGTTTCTTCTGCCCTGAACTCTGATAATCCTTTTATACTGAGTGAATTACTTAGAATTACCAAGTAATCCAGAGTGCCAGCAGAATATTTTATAAAGACTTTAATTTTGTATAACTTTGGCTCTGAGAATGCAATAATGCAAGCCTTATACATACTGATACTGGTAGACTAAAAAATATTCAGTAGCAAATGGGATTTTCCTCATTAACTACATTCAATGCATAGGCTTGGGGTGCATTTTTGGTGCATTTTCATTATTGAGGTTCTTTCATAATTAGGGTTGCAATCCCTTGTTGGTCATGTCCACAGTTAGGTTAAGGTTTGACTGGGTAACTCTCATGAATGGAAGTTTATGCTGGTCGTTGGCTGCCAGCTCAGCTGGGACTGTCAACAAAAATGCCTACATATAGTCTAACATGTATTTCATCCTTCAGGTAGATGCATTTTCTACATGATGACTGGTTTCCCATAGAGTATATTTCCCAAGAGAACCAGGTAGAAGACACAGGACATTGTCGGACCTAGACACAGAAGTTAGGCAGCATCACTTCAGCCACATTCTATTAGTTACAATGAAGAGAAGGAACATAGGGCCCACCTTTCAATGAGAAAAGAGTTAAGGATATGCAGGTCTGCTACAATGGAGTATGCTCACTTTAGTGAAGTTTGGCCCAGGGTTGCCAAAGATTCTGTGGATGAAAAAGTCTTACTGAGAGGTAGGAAAAGGGGAAGGAGTAGAGGAAGGAGCAGAAAATCTTAAATTTAGGGGCAGAAAAATGAAGTTTAAGGTGAGGAAAGGTCATGTTGAAGGTAGAAAGTTATTGTGGGTAGAAACACATCTTGATAAAAGAGTTAGAAAGAGCAGGAGAGTCTCTAGGCAAATGACAAGGAAAAAGAAGCAGGGGATACGGAAGGGGAATCCAGGTGAGTCTTGTTCTCTGACCTTGGGCAGAAGCTGACTACCTTATGATATCAGTCTACTTATTCGGAGGTTCTTGGGATGACTGACTGCTTCTGGCTGTTGTCTGCTTCTGGAACTCCTGATATAGCCTCAGTTTCAGGTCTCTGGTTAGAATACTTCTCCAGTCTGAATAGCTCTTGTATTTCTTTAACTGTGAAACATGAATGCAAGGTTGAATAACTGATAATTTGACAGGAGTTTTAGCAGAGTAAACTGGAATAAGATCCCTTCCATCTGGGCTCAAGGTGGGTTTTCCAGTGGTGGCATTTCAAGAATACCAGATCACCTATTTGTAAGTCATGTGAAGAATAATCAGGAAATTCTAAGGGGAAGGCAGCCTTCATTTGCTGATACAGGATTGAGTATATTTTATTAACCCTTGAGAGTATCTAAGGATGACAGACTGTGTCAAGATAGAATCTTCTGCAGGCCAAAATGAATAAGGCATCCTCATGGGCCTTCCCATGATAATTTCGAAAGGAGATAGTTTATGCATAGATAGGGGTGAAATTCTGAGAGTCATAAGAGCAAGAGGAAGCTCTCATGGCCATAGTAAGTTCCATTCTTCAGATAGTTTAGCTAGTTTGGTCTCGAGGTACTGTTGGCTCTTTCTGTGGTGCCTGATTACCGAGAATGGTAAGAGCAGCGGAGACTTTGACTAATGCGTGTTGCCTTTTCAATTTCCTGTATAATTCTGTCAATGAAATGGGATCTTCTGTCACTAGATATATTAGAGGGGAAGATTCATTCTACAAAAACTTTGGCAACTGATGTTGCTGAGGTATTGTGGCAGGGCACAGCCTCTATTTAGAAAACATGCAGATTAGAGTAGTATACATGGGTAGCCTTGTGCTTTTCGTTATTTGATGTAATCTATTTGCAAATGAAGGAAGGTCTGGTGGGGGAAGATCTACTTCCCTTCCTTGCTCCACAAAGGACACACAGTTTTTCCAGGATTATGCTTCTGGCATATGAAGCAAGTGGCAACTATTTGGTTCAAATAAAAGCTAAATGGCCCAAACTATTGTTTGTCTAATACATCCAGCATTTTGTCCTTTCCGTGGTGAGTCATATCACATAAACTATACACAACGACTTGCGCAGCAGACTTAAGAGCCATCCAGTGGCCATCTTGGTGTTTCCAAAGCCTATCCAAGTAGACTGAACATCCCACTTTTCCCATCCAGTTCTTTTTGAGGCTGAAGCTGTTATATAAGTCATGCAGATATCTGCTATTATTTCCTTGGGAGTCATTCTAAAGAATTTGTTTCCCTCAAGGAAAGGTGAATAATTCCACCAGGCAGGGCCTTGAAACAGACTCCAGGGGCATAGTCCCAAGTCGGAAGCCACTTGAATATCTTAGGGGTATGGGAAGAGGCTGCTAGTTTAGCATATTTATCAGACAATTTGTTTTCCTGGGCCTTGTCTAAGTTTTTTATACCATGCCCCTCAGTTTTAACCATAGCAATATGGTGGGGTAATAACAAGGCTTCTAAAAGTTCTATTACTTCAGGTCTATTTTTGACTGGGATACCAGCTGTTGTCATGAATCCTTTGTTTCCATAACATACCAAAATCATAAACTACCCTAAAGGCATAGCGGCTGTCAGTATAAATGTGAACCTTCTTTCCCTCTGCTTTTATGCAAGTCTGAGTGATATCAATTAATTCAGCCATCTGAGCTGATTTAACATTTAGCAGGGCTTTATATTCAAGAGATTTGTGTTGATCATTGAGGGCATACCCAACCTGGAAGGTCCCATATTCCTTCTGGAGGGAAGTACCACGAACATAAATAATGAGATCAACTTGGGGGACATTTTCTGATAAATCTAGCCTACAATAAGATAATTATCTGGTATTAGTGAAGCAATCATGGAGGTTCTGTCAGTGGGTAAAGCAAACAGGGTGGCAAGGTTAAGCTTCTAACAGGAATGTATGGTGATGACAGAGACGAAGAAATAGTAAGTCAAGATGTGGAATAGTATTGTGTATATTCATTAAGAAATTGGGTTTATATACCATGAGGAACACTTACGTCAAGCAGATGACCTAATACTAAATCAGAGGTAGCATGGACAATTTTGGCAGTTGTGGCCACAGCTCACAGGCAAGAGGGCTGCCTCAGCTACTGGGTCTAAGGCCAAGCTATAATACCCCATGGGTCTCTGGTATCCATTTGGCCTCTGGGATAATACTACAATGGCATGACCCTCTCATTCATCAACAAACAAGGGAAAAGGCAGAGAGCAACTGGGAAGTCCAAGCGTGGGAGGTGAAAGCAGAGATCCCATAAGGTTCTCACAAGCATCTTCAGATACGAGATTCGAGATTATTGGGTCTGGGGATGATTCCTTAGTCACAGCATAGAGAGGTGAAGCAATCATAGGGAAATTAGGTATCTATACCTTATAATATCTCACAAGACCCCCAAAATCTCTCAGATGTCATTTTGTTTCAGGGAGAAAAAAAATGTTGGATGGTAAATTCTTGGTCTGTGGAGATAGTTTTTCCTGTGGCTGAGATGTCATGGCCAAGATATCAGACATACAGAGAGCATAACTGAATTTTGTCTCTAGACATCTTGTGACCCATTCTTGCTAATATCTTAAGAAGGTATTCAGTGTCCAGAAGGACCTGTCATAACCGTCAGAACATATAAGGGAGTCATTTATGTACTGGATTACTGTGGAGTCTCCTGGGATTTTTTTTTCAAGTCTTTCAAATTGACATTTAGGGTATGCAAGAGAAGGTAGAGGCCTCAGTAAATTCTTCAGGCATAACAGGCCAGGTATATTGTTGGTTTCCCCAGTGAAGGCAAGCAAGTGTTAGGATTCCTTGTGAAAGGGAATACAAAAAATGCTGAACATAATCAACGGCTGTGAAATATTGGGTGCTGTAAGGGATAGCAGAGAGGATGGTGTTAGCATTAGGCAACAAGGAAAATCTAAATTTGACGATTTTATTGACAGATGTTAGACCTTGAACTAACTGATAACCTTTCCCATTAGTTTTCTTAATAGCCAAAATGGAAGTATTGCATGGACCAAAAGTGAAGACAAAGTTTTTTGTCTAATGAAGTCTGGAATATTGGGCAAAGCCTCTCAAGCCCTTCTGGTTTTAGATGATATTAAGGAATCCTGGGGAAGAGTGTGAAAGAATATATTTCCACTTTGAGGGATTCTGCATCCTGTATGTGTCCAATATTAGTGGAATTTGTTGCCCATAAATAAGAAGGAATTTTATCTAACAGTTGATTTAAATCTTCGCTCAAATAAGTTAGGTTGAAGGGGGCAAAGGAACTCAGCCAAGTTGGACAAAGCCCTTAGGGGACATACACATGAAGGGGAGGAATTGAGGACCTGTAGGAAGGAGTCTTTTAGAGGCACAATAAATTTTGATACAATAATTCATAAGATGATCCCTCCCTAACAGATTTACTTGGGTGGTAGAACTGAGAAGGAAGTTGTTTTGAGCTTTAAAAGGTCCTGTAGAAATACTAAGAGGTTGCAACAGAAGAAATCATGAGGTAAATTATCAAACCCATCACTGTTAAAGTTTTGGACTCTGAGGAAGGGGGGCAGGAAATGAAGTGATGTTAAAAGTGGAACATGCTGCTCCTATATCAATGAGAAACTTGGCGGGGTGCCATTCAACTTGCAGGGTTATTTTTCTCTTGCAAGTTTAGTGATAGTTGAGGGCAGTGGGCACTTACTTCCTCCGAGGACAGTCAATCATGCTCTGATGAGAAAAAGACTCCAGCTTCCCCCTCCTCTTGAGGTCTAGACAATCCCAGACTCAGTGTCTTTTTTCCTTAAAATTTTGGGAAGTGTCTTGATCAGTGAGAAACTGTGATTTTGCAGCTTGCCATAGATTAAATTTTTCAGGTTTTTCTGACTGTTTTAATTGCAAGGCCAAAAGGTTGCATTGTGTTTATTCTCTGTTTTCAGAAACACTGTTTTCGTAATGCTGGGCTAATGTCTGGACCTCAGATGTGTTTGCATTTTGCCAGTTAATATCTTCCTATAATGTGCCATGGAGCTCTGGTCTGACACCATTTATGAAGTTTGTGGTCAGAGGCTGTTTGGGAAGTCATTTCTACCTCTGAATGCCTTTCCATGTTCTCTTCAATCAATGGTGATAGCCATAGTTTTATCTCTTTGTTGTGGAATGTCCCCTAGTAATTTTTCTTTTACTTCCCTCAGTTTCCAATGGGAATCAAGTAGTCTGAGAACTCTGAAGGTCTTTAAAGGTGGGCCTTTTGGCTTTTTAAACCAAAGGGAGGCATCTCCAGGTCCAACCAATAGGTGTATAAGTTGATATAAATTGGGGAATCCAGGAGAACATGTTCCTAGAACAATTCTAAATTGTTCAGTAAATCTTTCCCTTTCCTTTCGGAAGTCAGAGAAGCCTTTGGTGATGGCATGTAATTCAAAGCAAAACCAAGGTCCCTAGGCTTCATGTGCAAAAGATGGGGGCCTTGTGAACTTCATGGTTACAGGGAGTTGAAGGGCTGGAGTGTGAATGATGGAGGATATTCTGGGGAAAAGAAGGATTCAGAGGAGAACTAGGAGGGAAATATCTGGGTGCCAAGGGGAAGGGAGTCTAGACAGCTTACTGGGTCAGAAAAACTTTTTTCTGTAGAAATTTCAATAGTTTGAGGGAGGCTTGAATTATTTAGCCATTTTTCAGCTTCTTCATACCAAGAGAAATAAGCAGACCATTTTGTGTCCAAGATTTTTGTACCTTTTACTCTAGGGCTCCTTTCAGGTGGATTAATTTGGAGATATCCCAGAAACCCCAGAGGGGCCACTGCAGCTCAAATGAGTGTCTAGTAGACTTTGCCAGGGAGAAAGAAAGTGGATAGTATTAGAGTGTAGTGGTTAAGCATATAGTCAGCAAGAGTTTGAGAAGGGGGGGTGGTTTTTAATAATTTTAAAATATTCCATGTTCTTGACTAATGATATCTTTATGCTTATGGACAGAGAGGCCTAGGACTAGCTTTTATTTGCCTGAGACTCTAATGCAACTTCTAGAGCATATTTGATTCTTAAAATCCATCTGTTCTCACCATGCTTGGATGGATATTTATCTAGAACACTGGGATTTGGAATCAGATTCACCACCGGACACCGAAATAAGCAAGCAGACTGGAGACAAAAGGCCTTGGTGCATGCTGGGAGGTCTGGTTGTCATGTCTGAGGGTCCAATGGTGGTTCCAATCCAGATCCGAGTCACAACACCAAGAAATTATTAAAGAGAACCGGAGCTAGATACTAGTTAAAGTGGTAAAGACCAATTTTATTCAGAAACTATTGCAATAGGGAAAAAGATAATTCGGTATAGAAATGAGCTCAATTACAAATACAAGTGGGAATTTATAGACAAAGAGCAAGGTGACAGGGTCAGTGGATGAAGAATTACTAAGAGGAGACATCAAGGGTATGGGGAATTTTGCTAAATTGACTTAACAGGATTCTTACTGAAGGTAGGCCAAGGTGATGAGATAGCAAGGGTGGAAGATTCTCTCTAAACCAACTTAGCAGGATTCTTTCTAGGATTGGACTCAGCAAGGATGGATGTGGAAGCCCAAGGTAAAGTCCTAGCTGAGAAGAGGGCACAGAGGAACCTGTCTAAAGTTTGGTCAAGGACTGTCTTTGTCACCTCCCTCCAGCTCCATTTCAATAGAAACACCCCTATTCACAGCCCTACCCTAGCTTAGTGTTCTGTGAATTTCAGATTCAGACCATTCTTATCTGTAGTAGACTAAAGAACACAGGAGATCTGCCAGCTATCTTTTCAATACCAAAATCACCGAGAAAGCTATTTAGCATCCCTGTTCCATTAGAGGTATCTCCAGCATTAGCTTTGCCAGATGTTGGCAGAACAGGTATCCTGCTGAGCAGTATAATTTAAGGAATATCACATAGAGGAAGGGATAATTTCTATAAGTATCTGTCATCACATACTGTGTCTGCAATTCTTCTTTCGGAGTGTAATCTTTTGTATTAAGGTTGTTATTTTAAAAAACTGCTACCCTATTCTCTCCCCCAACCAACCCCCCCCCCCCCACCACCAAAACACAAACAAACCATTAGTATTTAAAAATAAAATCTCTATTTCATTTGTTTTATTCATTTGTCTTCTACATAACTTGTTTGAACAAAGGAGTCCATGGCTAAAAATGTAAATCAATAAAACAGAAGTCTTGCAAAACACCAGGTGAAAAAAGGAGAATCTCCCGGAAACCATGCCAACCCCAATTAAAACAGACTGTTGCTGCTATGTAAAAATAATCTTGGTGTAGATGTGCACAGAACTGTACAAGTTTGAAAAGGTCACAGAGCTGAGGCAGCGCCAACAAAAAGCGAGCAAATGAACTTTGGAACTAGGTCCCGTGGTTTTCAACCAGGGGTCATTATACCCCTCTTAGAGGGTACTTAAAAATTCATGGGAGAGTGTTTGGTTGGGTATTACAAACATTTAAAGCCTTGGAGGAGGAGTATTGAACCTCCCATCCCCATGACTCCAAGATCACTGGGCCTGGTGTTGGGCAGGTAACTTCACTCTACATTGTCTCCCACCTCTACTCTTTCTTGATACTGTCATTTTAAAGACACTGTAATAACTCCCTCTTAGCACCTAGTTCAATGTCACTCCCCTGAACCATCCCTGGCATGGTTCTCCATGACTTCAACATCCCCTGAGATGAGGCATCCAAGTACCACTGCCTCTTGGGCTGTTGTACTCTCTCCACGCTTTCAATAAAAGATCAATTCTTACTCCTCATCTCACTTAACTTGTGTCCATCATCTGGTACCGTTCACCACTCCTTCTTTCTTGAACCACTGTGCTCATATCACCCTCAAAGCATCACACTTTCTTGGATTTCCTCCTCTGTTACTGCCACTCTTTCTCAGATTCCATCAGTTATCCTTTCCTGTTTCCCTAATTTTGTAACATTGTAATGCCCCACAGCTTAATTTCAGACTTTTGTTTTATCCACATTCTCTCTCTAGGTGATTTCACCAGTCTAATGACTTTACCATCTGTACTCTGGAGAAACAAAAAATCCTACTTGCAGTCTAGGCCTCTTCCCTGAACTTCAGGCGCATATAACCAATTACCTATTCAACATCACTATTTGTATGCTAATATTCATCTTTATCAATAACATGCCCAAAAACAGATTCTTGAATTTTTCCCCAAAGTGATTTTTTTTAAAAAGTCCTCCCATCTCAGTAAATGGCAATTTTATTATTGCATTCTAAGAAACTTTGAGCAAACTTTGATACTCCCCATCTGATCCATTAGCAAATTTGTCGACGTAAGCTACAAAATAGACACGAAACCCAAGTACTTTTCACCACTACTACTACTGCCATCTTGATCTAACAACCAACATCTTCAGCCTGTATTACTGCAAAGTTTCTTCACTGTTCTTTTTCTACCTAGTCTATTCTTGGAATAGCCAGAGTGATTCTTTTAAAGTATAAGTTTCTACTATTTCTTTGACCAGTCTACCTCATAGATTCCTTTATCTTGTGAGTTCCTAAAATCCTTATTTTCTATAGCATTTATTTAGTTGTTGATATATGGTATCTTTTCAAATTTTAATTGGTTCTTTTTTTATAGGTATTTGTCTACATGGCTCGTTTTCCCAAGTAGAGTCCAAGCTACTTGAATATAGGAACTATTTGTTACACTTCTATTTGTTACTATCCCCCATTAGGGATATGTAACAAATGTAGGGACTCAGTATATTTGGCAATAAATGAAATAACTAGAGGTAATACATGCCCTTAATATTCTAGATGCGGATGTCTTAAGTTCTTGCATTTCCAATATTGTGACCATAACTCCAGCATATCATTTCCCCCATAAATTATGGTAACATGTAAGCAAAACAAACAAAAAAAATCAATCTCTGAAAACTCTTCAATGATTCTATAAATATAGGATACATTTTCTGTAAATCGATTGAAACGAATTTTGCCACTTTCACACCCAATCTTATAGCATATTATAACTCTAGTGAGGTTAAAGATGAACTTAGCTGATTGTAATGAAGTGGAGGTAATGATGATAGAGGAATACCTGCTGAGTGTCTCTGGAATTGTACTTCTCTTGAAAAGTTATACATTTCCCGAACTTCAATTAAAATGACTCTCCAATTTTCTTTAATGCTTTGTTTTTTTTAATTGGATGAGCATATTTTGCATAGACCAGAGCATCTACCAAAGTCATTTCAGAAAACCCCCTATTTTTTTGTTTCCTCCCTATAACTGCAGGAGGCCCATTCACATCATACATAACAAGTTGAAGCTACTGCTTCAACACTGCATTATCTAATGCAACCAGCATTTCTGTATTTCTTCTAAAAGTCAAATTTGACTAATTGCTTCGAT
Source organism: Leucopleurus acutus (assembly GCF_964270905.1). Lineage (NCBI taxonomy): Eukaryota > Metazoa > Chordata > Mammalia > Artiodactyla > Delphinidae > Leucopleurus > Leucopleurus acutus. The sequence goes on along the minus strand of NC_139148.1, from coordinate 30,908,314 downwards.
TTTTACCCTCTCCCATCATCGGCAATAGCTGACATCTTTAATTTTTGACGTACTTTCAAAATAAAACCCTGATTTATTATTGCATATGGGACGACTAAGACAGAACATTATTTTGCTAGGGTTGCTCTAGGATAGGACAGGCTCAGTGACTTGTTACTTTTCCCTCAGTCTGTATAATTCAAATGTTTGTCTCTATTCAAATCACTCTGCTAGTACAATGTCAATGCTGCTCATGAATCCCTGAGACTACACAAACCATATCTGTCAGTACTAGGGAACAAATGTGTGTAAATTGGGAAGTCAGTTTAAAAGCAGGTATTTAAAAAGATTTGTCTCACAAAGGAAATCTAGATAATTCTATCATTAAGCAACTAGGTCTGAACATCATAATGGAAAAACTATAATAATAACTAATATGCTGGTAGCTGTCTGTGTGACAGGGATCTGTGTAAAACCTGAATTTAAGATTATAGGCTGGATATATATTTATAACACATCTATTTTCGTGAGTCTGGGATCCTTCTGTTTCTTCTCTCTAGCTCTAAAAGGGAGGGGATTTTTGAGGTGTCTCATATTTGCCACCCTCTTCCCCTTCCCATGCTGCCTTTGGGGGATGGACATGGCTCTGAGGCCCTGTGAGCTTCCTGAAGAGTCCTTTGTCTGTTCATATTTCTGCCTTCCTCAAGGCCAATGCCACCCCTGCTCAGGCTTTCTCCTCATTTGACAGGAGCCAAGGATTCCAGTGGAGCCTGGAGAAGCTTGCATACATGCATAACCACAGAGGAGATGAAACCAAGCAGGACCCTGTGGGGCCCTCCCACGTACAAATCCTTTCCATGTCCCCTGTTTCTTGTTTGTAGGAAATAGGCTTCATTCAGTCTCCCTGACCCTCCCTGAGTTCCAAAGGGCAGATTCAAACAGTTGCTAATCAAGGAAGGGAGGGAAAGCAGAAACAAGGGAAGAGCAGTCAAGAAACAATAGTGCAGTAATTAAAGCAGGATCCTGGTTCCTCCTCAAGGAATATACATAACAATATCTTTGAGCTCTTCTTCAGCAACTAAGGCCCCTACCCAGGTGGAGGAAGGTAACTTCAGGCTGAGCACAAGATCCCTAGAGCACTGCCCTGTTACCTCACCACTAACCAATCAGAAGAAAGTCTGCACACACTGTAAGATAACAAAGATTCTGACGCCCTCCCCAAATGATTAACTGCAATTAACTTCCCCTTTCTCCCTTTTAAAAACTTCCACAGTCAAGCAGAATCTTCAGAGTTGGGTTTTGGACACGAGTCCACCTTCTCCCTGGTTGCCGACCTCCTAAACAAAGTAAACATTCTTTTCCAAGCAACACCTGTCTCTTGAGTATTGGCTTTCCAGCAGTAAGCAGCCAAACCTCAGTTCAATAATGGAGAGAATAATGGAACACTGTGCTACCACTGTTAGGTAATGACTTCTCCCCAAGTGAGTGGTGATGACTGCTTTCACAACCAGCAGGTGCTATTGTGTGTCAAGGGCGGACAACCGCATCTAGCCTGGGACTATATCTCCCAATCCATCAGCCCATCTCACTCATTATCAAGAGAGTATACTTGTAGTTTCTTCTATTCCCCTAGGAAATATAGTTCTAGACCCCAGGCTTCTGTCTGCCCTTCTCCCTCCTGAAAACCAGTCTAAACTGTCCCCATTTCAGGTTAAAGCTTTCTTCCAAGTTCATTTAAGAGATGTGATTAAAATCTGATGTGACAGAAGTTTAATAAATGATGGCTATTACTTTTATTATCCATGCATAGAGCCATTCATCAATGATGTTTTTTCTCAGTTCCAGGCATAGCCTTAATGTTCTGCTTGGATTTTGTTTAAAAAACAAAATAGCAGAATGTATTAAAGAAGAACAAACTGCATAGCTCACTGAAGTCCACTGTTTAAAAAAAGAAACCACAGGGCCCAAATGGAGTCACTTGTGCTAAGCCCCATGTCAGCAAACCACAACTTAATACCTAACATAATTGCAGTTTTAGTCTTTACACAAGTGAAATTTTAAACCAATCAGTCTGGAATTTCCTAATCAACACTAGTGAGGTAATCTGCATGACAGACTCCCACCCTTCCCCCAAAGGAAGGTGACCTTGCCTGAAATAGTCCTTTCTTTTGTTTTTACTTTCTTGCCCCATTCCCTTTCTGCCTTTAAAAATCTTCATTTTGTACAGCTCCTTGGAGCACCTATCTACTTGCTAGATGTAATGCTTCCTGATTCACATATTGTTGAATAAAGCAAATTAGATCCTCAGATTTACTCAGTTGAATTTTGTTTTTAACATCATAAACATTTTTTTCCTGAAGATCCCGGACTTGGTTTCTGTGCCTCAACTTTAAGAAATACAGAAGAATGGGTCATAGTTTTCTAAAAACAGTTGCTTTTTAGAATTATACCGAATTTTAAGTTTCTGCTAAAATAACACAAAGCTTCCTTATTAATGAAGGCGAAGAAAATATATCACTCCAAAATATGCCTTTTTGGCATGAGGATTACTTTAGGTAATTTGATTACTTTTAAAAAAAATTAGCAGATACAGGATAAGATCTGAAAACTGAGTACAAGTTCCCATTTTGTAAGAGACATTTACATTTATAAGGGAAATGTCCATTTGTAAGGGCGTCTCCCTCTCCGTACCAGGAAGAAAAGGGTGACTCTTACCCTTGTTTACTGTGCTTTTCCTGGTTACCTCCCCAAACTGGCTCCCCCTCCACTCCCCCACCCCCACCACCATCTTCTTTGTCTTTAGCTAACGATGGTATTTAAGGTGGTGGCCTGGGCCATTTCAGAGTCACCCAGTTTTCCTAGGGCTCTCCCATGTATACAGGAGGTATACATGTTATTAAACTTCTGTTTTTCTCTTTTTAATCTTTTATTACAGGGTGTCTCAGCCAATAACCGAGAAGGGTAGAGGGAAAATTACTTTTCCTCCTGCACGTTAACATGTTAATTTTTAAAACTGTTAATAAAGAAGCCTTATTATTAATGAACCTATTATAGAGATGTGCTATAGAACCCATGGGTATCTGAATATAGTTCTGATATCAGTAATTCTTATGTCACTAATACTTATGTACTAGATCTATGGGACTTTTCAGTTCCTAATTTTTTGTAGTTAAGATTTTATTTGTTTAAGTTTCTTGGATATTTTGCATATTTTTCTGTTGGACTGTAAAAGATTGGAAATCACACATAGTGAAATTAGTCAGAGACAGGAAACTTCTTACACCTGGATTATGAAAACATCTCAGCAAAATACTAGGAAGCACTAGGTTACCCCAAGCTACAAACTCTATTCTTAATGACTAGATAACTAGAAAACAAATAAACATTACAACAACATCTCCTGATTGGATCCCTATTACAACTTTAATGGCAACAATTCACTTATACTTTACATACCTTACATTTATCTTTTACATTTTAGATATGTATGTAAGAAATTTTTTGGTCATTTGCTTTTAAATCAATTATTTAAAATACTGCACTAGATTGAGCTTCTTGAGAATGGACACTCTGTCTTATTCATCTCTCATTTATTAGATCATGCATAGCACTGGTAATGAAATGTTAAAACAATAACAACAATAATGACCATAGTAATATTGGTTAATCCTCGATACTTTTCACATCAAGCACTAATGTGATGGGTTGTTAAGTTCATTTAACAGACGAGAAAACTGAGGTACACATTAAGTAAATGACCTGAAGTCATGCCTCTTGATAGAACTAGGGTTCCAATCCAGGCCATCCATATCCACAGTCCACTATCAAAACCTCTGCCATAATACTCAACACACATTTGCTCAATGGATCAGAGAGTCCCAACATAAATGTCCTCTGTCTCTTTTTTTATGTTTCACTGTTGTACCCATTCTTGAAGGCTGCACTTTACCTTCCACCTACATCTCCCATTAGTTTGAATTTTAAGTTCCTTTGTGTACAACCTTCCACACAGTATGCTCCTCCCCTGCTTTATTTGACAAAGAAGTTCCTCAACTTCTTTCACAGTCTTCATCCCAAATGTAATTAACCTTGGCATGAAGATGGTCACTTGAGTCTTAAATGTCACTCACTTCACTCCAGATCATTTTAACCTATCTTCAGGCCCAAGAATTCTCAGGTAGCCTGTAAAGTGCTTCCATCTCAGTTAGCAAATGGAAAGCTAAAGGGAAGTGAGTAAATATCACAATGGAATAGTAGTAAAAACAAAAACCTTATTGAAACTGAGCAGGACCCTGCGGGGCCTTCCTGGGTACCAATCCTTTCCATGGTCCCATTTCTTGTTTGTAGGAAACAGGCTTCATGCAGTCTCCTTGACCTTCCCTGAATTCCAAAAGGCAGATTCCAACAGTTGCTAATCAGGGAAGGGAGGGACTGCAGAAACAAAGGAGGAGCAGTCAAGAAACAATAGTGCAGCCATTAAAGCAGGATCCTGGTTCCTCCTCAAGGAATATACATGACAGATATATCTTTGAGTTCTTCTACAGGAACTAAGGCCCCCACACAGGTGGAAGATGGTAACTTCAGGCTGAGCACAAGAGTGCTAGAGCACTGCCCTGTTACCTCACCACCCACAAATCAGAAGAAAGTCACACACCCTGCAGTCCTCTCCCCAGATTTTGACTATAAAAACTTCTCCCTCAAAACCATCCTGGAGATCAGGATTTTGGAGCATGAGCCACCTATTCTCCTTGCTCAGCCCTGCCATAAATCTTTCTCTGCTCCAAACTTGAATGCTTCCATTTGTTTGGCCTCACCGTGCGTCGGGCACAGGAACTTGTGTTTGGCAACACTACAATAGCTGTTGTGGTCAGTCATTTTATATATGAATTCACAAATGACTGAATTTTCATATAGGACATTGAGTTCTTCCCACTTTTACAGGGACATTTTTTCTCTGTACACTGTAAGTACGTGAAAAAATCTTTAGGATTCCATCTTGTTACTCTGGCAAGAATAACACCTTTCAGTAATTTAAAAAACGCCTCTTGACTGTTATTCTGTAAGTATCCCATAAAGTAATGAAACCAAGCAGGACCCTCTGGGGCTCCTGGGCATGGAAGCCTTTCTTTGTCCCCTATTTCTTGTGTGTAGGGAATAGACTCCAGCCTCCATGACCTTCCCTGAGTTCCAAAGGGCATGTTTGAACAGTTGCTAATCAGGGAAAGGAGGGGATGCAGAGACAAGGGAGGAACAGTCAAGAAACTATAGTGCAGCCTTGGGACACGATCCTGGTTCCACCTCAAGGGATACACATAACAGTAACTTTGAGCTCTTCTGCAGAACTATAACCCCCAACAAATGGAAGATGTTAACTACTTGATGAAGCATTGTTCATTCCAGAGAGAAGGTCACAGTTGGATAACCTCGAGAACCACAGAAGCTCATCAGGAGACCACCTGAGGCCAGATTAAAGGAATGCAGGCCCTGCACACATCCCGATCTTTATCAGTAACCCCACCCTTGAACCACTGCTATAAAACTCGTCACCAAATCCCCCTGGGTTGAGACACACAATTTGAGGGCACAAGCCTGCTGAGGTCCCCTTTGCCTGGCAAAGCAATACAGCTATTCTTTTCTACTTCATCCAAAACTCTGTATCTGATATTCAACTTGGCACTGATGCACAGAGGCTGAATTTTCAGCATCAGTAACAAGTATCAGGCTCACAGCTGCTGCAGCAGGATACAGTCTCCAGTCATCAAGGTCTCACAAAGAGAATGGGGTAATGATCAAATCTAACAGGTCAATATTTACACTTTTTTTATAGACTTGCTGAGCAATTCACCACAAACTTCCTACCTGGTAGCGATCTGGAGTTTTGGTAAAGCCTCAGGTTGGAGAACTTCTTCCATTTGACACTGAAGGAACTCTCATCAATGTGGGTTTTAAACCTTGAATGTACAACAGAAAATACAAAGCAACATTAGTAATACAGGGGACTTCTATAAAGGCAATAGTCAAGTATGTTTGATGTCACTAAAAGCACTAAACAAACTAGGGGGGAAAGGTTTAATATTAAAATATGATCTTTCTATAACATATGTTTTCAAGGACTTTATTAAGTATAGGTGATTTGAGATATAGATTTTGGAATCTTTTTTTAAGGCATAGGGTATTGTAAGCAAAAAATTGAGTCTGAAATGTTGAGGAAAATTAAATACAAGATTATATTTTTTTGAATTGAAATAATAAGTATAAAATGAGCCATTAATATAAAAGTCTGCTAAACTATCATTTCATTAATAGCAAAGGAAAATACAGGGGTTTTTTTTGTTTTTTTGGTACGTGGGCCTCTCACTGTTGTGGCCGCTCCCGTTGTGGAGCACAGGCTCCGGACGCACAGGCTCAGTGGCCGTGGCGCACGGGCCCAGCCGCTCCGCGGCATGTGGGATCTTCCCGGACCGGGGCATGAACCCGCGACCCCTGCATCAGCAGGCAGACCCTCAACCACTGCGCCACCAGGGAAGCCCGGAAAATACAGTTTTGCAGATTCCACAAGTGGGCAAAATTTCTGTATAAAATTTCCCACATATGTTCTACTAAGAACTTTTAAGTTAAAGATAACTTTCAAATTAATTCTGAAAAGATGCCTATTGCCTGTGTCTACTTTCAGTAGCATAGGCACAAAAGACATGTTTCAGGATATAACTCTTGGTGCCAAAGTGATTACCGAACTGTTAGACACTAATTAGGCAGTGCCATGGGCAGAAAAATATGTTGTTACTGTTTTCACGAACAGAGAAAAGAAAAATGTTGAATATAGCTTGAGAAAATTATTGCTGTTTTTCATGTTTCTAAGAGTTCTTACAAACCAGGTAATAAAAATATAAAACCTCTGGAGCCTTGTTGCAAATAGCCCTTTGCCTGCACTGATACTTGATTTAAAGTGATTATGTTGTACTTGGTGGTTAAGAAAAGAGGATATACTTTCCTTCTAAGGAGCTTAAATAATCTCTTAAAGATAGATTTGCACACTAAAGTGATGTTTATTTTATCTAACACACAATGGACATTTCTAAAATTAACTACTTATGAGGATTTATTAATATGTTCCTGGCTTCCCTGTATTGATATGACAATTAAATCACCGGCAGCAGAAATGAAGGTTTCCTGTGAGACAATAAGTTGGTATATGGTATTGACTGAGAACATGACGTTTGCAGTTAGTGTGAAGTTGAACAATTTGAAAAAAGCTTACGTGGGGAAAATTGAGACTGAAACATGCTTAAGGAATTACTATTTTGTTGATTCTATTTTTTTATGGAAAACCAAATATGTACAGAAATAAGTAATCTCCAAACACCAATCATCCAGTATGAATACTTATGAACTCATGGCCAATCCTGCTTCAGATACCCACTCCCTTCCCTACCTTCCATATTATTTTGAAGAACATCCCAGACATCTTATCACTTGCAAAAATTTCCTAATCTCTAAAAGTCACAACCATAACCAATATCACATCTAAAAATGAACAATAATTACTTAATATTAACACATAAAATACACATTTAGTGTTCAAATTTTCAATTGTTTTATAATTCTCACATTTTTTAAGCTTCAGTTTAGAATAAGTATAGACTCATAGGAAGTTGCAAAAATAGTAGAGTCCTGTGAACTCTTACCCTAATGTTGTCCCCAATGGTGACATGTTGTATAACTGTAGTACAATACCAAAACAAGGAAATTTACATTGGTAAAATACCATTAACTGGACTACAGACTTCATACCATTTTCATCATTTTTTACATGCATTTGTTTGTGAGTGTATACGTGTGTTTCTAGTCAATTTGAACTCACATATGGATCTGTTTAATGACAACCACAACAGAGATACAGAACTGTAACAGAGCAGGACCCTATGGGACCTTCCCGCCCCTCCATGTCCTCTGCTTTAGTTCCTCTCTGAAGTACCTAGATAATAGTATCTGATGCACATTTCCTGAGTTGTTTTACAGATGCTAAAACCCCCACAAAATTGAAGAAGTTAACTATTTGATGACCATGAGGACCTAGCCCCCAAACCCCTGTGACACCACCCTGTTACCTTACCATCAACCAATCAGAGAATTGTGTATGAGGTGATTGCGTACTAGTGACTTCCCTCCGTCACCTCACCTTTAAAAAGGCCTCCCTAAAACTCATTGGGGAGTTTGGGCTTTTTGAGCATTAGCTGTCCTGGACTCCTTGTATGATGCCTTACAATAAACACTGCACTCTCCTTCACCACAACCCGGTGTCAGCAGATTAGCTTTACTGCACGAGGGCAAGCAGACCCAAGTTTTTCGTTCAGTAACTGAACTATTTTATTACCACAGAGGAATTATCTCGTGCTAACTCTTTACAGTCCAATCCAACCCAGTAACTGCCTACCTATTCCTAGAAACCATTAATCTATTCTCTATACTCTTGTCTTTTTGAGAAGGTCATATAAATGGAATCATATACTATGTAACCTTTTAAGATTAGCTTTTTACAACTAAACATACCACCCTTGAAATTCATTCAAGTTATTATGTATATCAAAACCAAGAATCATAAAAATCAGGGTTCAAAGTTTGTCTGACCCTAAAGCCTGCTCTTAACAATACCATGCTGTCTCAGAAGACAAAGAACACACATTTAAAAACTAAATCACTATCTAATGAATATTACTGTATATATTATAATCCTTATTTTTCTTCTAATTTTATTGAGATATAATTGACATACAGCACTGTATAAGTTTAAGGTGTACAGCATAATGATGTGTTGTAGATACATCATGAAATGATTATCACAATAAGTTTAGTGAGGAGAGATTTGAGAAGATGGCGGAAGAGTAAGATGCGGAGATAACCTTCCTCCCCACAAGTTTAGTGAACATCCATGATCTCATATAGATACATAATAAAGGAAAAAAAATTTCATTGTGATAAGAACTTTTAGTATTTATCCTTAACTATTTCCATACAGCAGTGTTAATTATATGTATCATGTTGTACATGACATCCCTGGCATTATTTATAACTGGAAGTTTGTACCTTTTGATCACCTTCTTCCAATTCCCCCTCCTCCACCCTGCCTCTGGTAACCACAAACCTTATCTCTTTTTCTATGAGTTTGTTTGTTTTTGAAGTATAACTGACCTATAACACTATGTTAGTTCCTGGTGCACAACATAGTGATTCAATATTTCAATACATTACAAAATGATCACCACAATCTTTCATTTTAATCTCACTGTCTTGTGCAGTTTTGAAACTAAGCAAGACCCTGTGGGGCCCTCCTAGGTACAAAAGCCTTTCTGTGTCCCCGTTTTTTTGGTTTGCAGGAAAAAGGCTTCAGCCTCCTAGACCTTCCCTATGCAGATTCAAACAGTTGCTAATTAGGGAAGGGAGGGGACATAGAAACAAAGGAGAAGCAGAGAAGAAACAATAGTGCAGAGATGGGGCAGGGTCCTAGTTGCTCCTCAAGGGATACACATAACAATATCTTTGAGTACTTCTGCAGGAACTAAGGACCCCACCCAGGTGGAGGATGGTAACTTCAGGCTGAGCATGAGATTCCTGGAGCACCGCCCTGTTACCTCACCACCAACCAATCGGAAGAAAGTCACACACCCTGCAGCCCTCACCCCAAATTTTGCTTATAAAAACTTCTCCCTGAAAACCATCTGGTAGCTCAGGTCTTTTGAGCACGAACCATCCGTTCTCCTTGCTTGGGCTGCAATACACCTTTCTCTGCTCCAAACTCCGACATTTCTGTTTGTTTGGCCTCACTGTGCATAGAACCCATAAACTTGCGTTCAGCAACATTTTGCCAGTAATTAATTGATTGTAATTTTTCCTCCCACTCTCCTGACTTGGTGTCACTAAAAACTGAAATCTAACTTCCCAGATCCTTACTGAGTCATTTGAAGTTTTTATCAAGTCATGTAGCTTCAGTTTGTAGGCCTTCAGGCAAAGGGCAGCTACAAGGCAATCTAGACTTCAAATGACTTACCAACACAACAGTCTGGGCCACTTAAGAAGTTCATCAGATCATCCACATCTTCCATGCTCTGCTCTGGGAAATAACCATGACTGTGACACTGATGCCTCACACCACCATTTAAAGATGTTTCAAGCCCAACATCTAGATATCTTCTCAACTGGCTTCCCTACGTGAGACAGGAAGGAGGCAGGGCACAATCTTTAAAAGAATGACATAGTTTTTGAGGACACAACATAAACTGGTCAGAAATAACCAGGTCTAAGATGGAGGAATATTCAACTTCCAGTAGAGCTTGAGCCTCATTATATGCTCATTGGAAAACATTAGCATATGAGAAATGTATGTGAAATGTAATCAAGGCTCCTAATAACTTGTCTTTCATAAGTGAGGTTTTCCTGGCTGAGCTTGACTTAATCCTGGAGCCCTTTTTGTTCGTTTGTTTGCTTTTTTTTTTTAACACCTTTGTTGGAGTATAATTGCTTTACAGTGGTGTGTTAGTTTCTGCTTTATAACAAAGTGAATCAGCTATACATATGCATATATCCCCATATCTCCTCCCTCTAGCATCTCCCTCCCACCCTCCCTATCCCACCCTTCTAGGTGGTCACAAAGCACCGAGCTGATCTCCCTGTGCTATGCAGCTGGTTCCCACTAGCTATCTATTTTACATTTGGTAGTGTATATACGTCCATGCCACTCTCTCACTTCGTCCCAGCTTACCCTTCCCCCTCCCTGTGGCCGCAAGTCCATTCTCTACGTCTGCATCTTTATTCCTGTCCTGCCCCTAGGTTCGTCAGAACCATTTTTTTTTTTTTAGATTCCATATATATGTGTTAGCATACGGTATTTGTTTTCCTCTTTCTGACTTACTTCACTCTGTATGAGAGACTCTAGGTCCATCCACCTCACTACAAATAACTCAATTTCGTTTCTTTTTATGGCTGAGTAATATTCCATTGTATATATGTGCCACATCATCTTTATCCATTCATCTGTCGATGGACACTTAGGTTGCTTCCATGTCCTGGCTATTGTAAATAGAGCTGCAATGAACATTGTGGTACATGACTCTCTTTGAATTATGGTTTTCTTAGGGTATATGCCCAGTAGTGGGATTGCTGGCTCATATGGTAGTTCTATTTTTATTTTTTTAAGGAACCTCCATACTGTTCAATCCTGGAGCCCTTTAAAAGAGGATCTAGGTCTTCTTTCAAGAGAGGAATTCAGAGCAAGAAAGATTCAAAATAAGAGAGATTCTTCTGCTGGTTTTAAATAAGCAAATACCATATTGTGAGCAGACTGTGGAGATGCCAGACTGCAAAGACCTGAAGGCAATCTATAGCAGCTGAGAGTGGTACCCAGCCAACGATCAGCAATAAAATGGGGACTCTGTTCTCCAACCACATGGCAGTGATTTTGCCAACAGCCAGAGTAAGTTTGGAAATGGATTCCTCACTAGTCACATTTCCAGATAATACTGCATTCCAGACAACAGCTTAATTTCAGTCTTGTGAAACCCTGAGCAGAGGACCCAATTAAAATATGCTTGGACGTCTAATCTACATAAGCTATGAGACAATATATGTATTTGGTTTTAAGCTGGTAAAATTGTGGTAATTTATTACACAGCAATAGAAAACTAATACCCGAGAGATTTTAAGGGCTATGATTCCTCGATAAAGCCAATTACTTTCATAACTCTAACAGGGTAGTATTTCTCAATACATAACAAAATAGATACACTCCACCAAGTGTTTGCTCAGCATTTTCAAATAATTGCTAAAATTATGAATCAACCAGAGGGCCAGATTATTCTTTCATCTTGATGCTTTCAATGAATCATACTGTCAAATTAACCCTGGGTTTAGACTTTTTTTTTAAACATCTTTACTGGAGTATAATTGTTTACAATGTTGTGTCAGTTTCTGCTATATAACAAAGTGAATAAGCTATACATATACATATATCCCAATATCCCCTCCCTCTTGCGCCTCCCTCCCTCCCTCTCTATCCCACCCCTCTAGGTGGTCACAAAGAACCAAGGTGAACTCCCTGTGCTATGCGGGTTCCCACAAGCTATCTATTTCACATTTGGCAGTGTATATATGTTAAAGCCACTCTCTCACTTCTTCCCAGCTTATCTTTCCCTCTCCCTGTGTCAAGCCCATTTTCTACTTCTGCATCTTTACTCTTGTCCTGGCCCTAGGTTCTTCAGAACCATTTATTTTTTAGATTCCATATATACGTGTTAGCATACGGTATTTGTTTTTCTCTTTCTGACTTACTTCACTCTGTATGACAGAGTCTAGGTCCATCCACCTCACTACAAATGACCCAATTTCTTTCCTTTTTATGGCAGAATAATATTCCATTGTATATATGTTCCACATCTTCTTTATCCATTCATCTGTCGATGGACACTTAGGTTGCTTCCATGTCCCGGCTACTGTAAATAGTGCTGCAATGAACATTGTGGTGCATGACGCTATTTGAATTATGGTTTTCTCATGGTATATGCCCAGTAGTGGGACTGCTGGATTATATGATCACTCAATTTTTAACTTTTTAAGGAACCTCCATACTGTTCTCCATAGTGGCTGTATCAATTTACATTCCCACCAACAGTGCAAGAGGGTTCCCTTTTCTCCACGCCCTCTCCAGCATTTATTGTGTCTACATTTTTTGATGATGGCCATTCTAACTGGTGTGAGGTGATACCTCATCGTAGTTTTGATTTGTTTTACTCTAATGATTATTAATGTTGAGCATCTTTTCATGTGTTTCTTGGCAATGTGTACAACTTCTTTGGAGGAATGTCTATTTAGGTCTTCTGCCCATTTTTGGATTGGGTTGTTTGTTTTGTTGATATTGAGCTGCAGGAGCTGCTTGCAAATTTTAGAGATTAATCCTTTGTCAGTTGCTTCATTTGCAAATATTTTCTTCAATTCTGAGGGTTGTCTTTTCGTCTTGTTTATGGTTTCTTTTGCTGTACAAAAGCTTTTAATTTTCATTAGATCCCGTTTATTTTTGTTTTTATTTCCATTACTCTAGGAGGTGGATCACAAAGGATCTTGCTGTGATTTATGTAATAGAGTGTTCTGCCTATGTTTTCCTCTAAGAGTTTTAGAGTGTCTGGCCTTACATTTAGGTCTTTATTCCATTTTGAGTTTGTTTTTGTGTATGGTGTTAGGGAGTGTTCTAATTTCATTCTTTTACATGCAGTTGCCCAGTTTTCCCAGCAACACTTATTGAAGAGGCTGTCTTTTCTCCATTGTATACTCTTGCCTCGTTATCAAAAACAAGGTGACCATCTGTGCATGGGTTTATCTCTGGGCCTTCTATCCTGTTCCATTGATCTATATTTCTGTTTTTGTGCCAGTACCATACTGTCTTGATTATTGTAGATTTGTAGTGTAGTCTGAAGTCAGGGAGCCTGATTTTTCTTTCTCCAGCTCCGTTTTTCTTTCTCAAGATTGCTTTGGCTATTTGGGGTGTTTTGTGTTTCCATACAAATTGTGAAATTTTTTATTCTAATTCTGTGAAAAACGTCATTGGTAGTTTGATAGGGATTGCACTGAATCTGTAGATTGCTTTGGGTAGTAGAGTCATTTTCACAATGTTGATTCTTCCAATCCAAGAACATAGAATATTTCTCCATCTGTTTGTATCATCTTTAATTTCTTTCATCAGTGTCTTATAGTTTTCTGCATACAGGTCTTTTGTCTCCTTAGGTAGGTTTATTCCTAGGTATTTTATTCTTTTTTGTGGCAATGGTAAATGGGAGTGTTTTGTTAATTTCTCTTTCAGATTATTCATTGTTAGTGTATAGGAATGTAAGAGATTTCTGTGCATTAATTTTGTATCCTGCTACTTTACCAAATTCATTGATTAGCTCTAGTAGTTTTCTGGTAGCATCTTTAGGATTGTCTATGTATAGTATCATGTCATCTGCCAACAGTGACAGCTTTACTTCTTCTTTTCCAATTTGGATTCCTTTTATTTCCTTTTCTTCTCTGATTGCTGTGGCTAAAACTTCCAAAACTATGTTGAATAAGAGTGGTGAGAGTGGGCAACTTTGTCTTGTTCCTAATCTTAGTGGAAATGGTTTCAGTTTTTCACCATTGAGAACGATGTTGGCTGTGGATTTGTTATATATGGCCTTTATTACGTTGAGGTATGTCCCCTTTATGCCTACGTTCTGTATAGTTTTTATCATAAATGGATGTTGAATTTTGTCAAAAGCTTTTTTTGCATCTACTGAGATTACGATATGGTTTTGTTTTTTATTGTTCAATTTGTTAATACAGTGCATCACATTGATTGATTTGCATATATTGAAGAATCCTTGCATTCCTAGGATAAACCGCACTTGACAATGGTGTATAATCCTTTTAATGTGCTGTTGGATTCTGTTTGCTAGTATTTTATTAATGATTTCTGCATCTATGTTCATCAGTGATATTGGCCTGTAGTTTTCTTTCTTTGGGACATCTCTGTCTGGTTTTAGTATCAGGGTGATGGTGGCCTCATAGAATGAGTTTGGGAGTGTTCCTCCCTCTGTTATATTTTGAAAGAGTTTGAGAAGGATAGGTGTTAGCTCTTCTCTAAATATTTGATACAATTAACCTGTGAAGCCATCTTGTCCTGGGCTTTTGTTTGTTGGAAGATTTTTAATTATAGGTTCAATTTCAGTGCTTGTGATTGGTCTGTTCATATTTTCCACTTCTTCCTGGTTCAGTCTTTGATGCTTGTGCTTTTCTAAGAATTTGTCCATTTCTTCCAGGTTGTCCATTTTATTGGTATATAATTGCTTGTAGTAATCTGTCATGATCCTTTGTATTTCTGCAGTGTCAGTTGTTACTTCTTTTTCATTTCAAATTCTGTTGATTTGAGTCTTTTCTCTTTTTTTCTTGATGAGTCTGGCTAATGGTTTATCAATTTTGTTTATCTTCTCAAGAAACAGCTTTTAGTTTTATTGATCTTTGCTATCATTTCTTTCATTTCTTTTTCATTTATTTCTGTTGTGATTTTTATGATTTCTTTCCTTCTGCTAACTCAGGGTAATTTTTGTTCTTCTTTCTCTAATTGCTTTAGGTGTAAGGTTAGGTTGTTTATTTCAGATCTTTGTTTCTTGAGGTAGGATTGTATTGCTATAAACTTCCCTCTTAGAACTGCTTTTGCTGCATCCCATAGGTTTTAGGTTGTCATGTTTTCACTGTCATTTGTTTCTAGGTATTTTTTGTTTCCTCTTTTTTTTTTCTTTTTTTTTGCGGTACGTGGGTCTCTCACTGTTGTGGCCTCTCCTGTTGCAGAGCACAGGCTCTGGACGTGCACACTCAGCAGCCATGGCTCGCGGGCCTAGACGCTCCACGACATGTGGCATCCTCCTGGACCGGGGCACGAACCTGTGCCCCCTGCATTGGCAGGTGGACTCTCAACCACTGCGCCACCAGGGAAACCCTCCTCTTTGATTTCTTCAGTGATCTCTTGGTTATTTAGTACTGTATTGTTTAGTCTCCATGTGTTTGCATTTTTTACAGTTTTTTTCCTGTAATTGATATCCGGTCTCATAGCGTTGTGTTTGGAAAAGACACTTGATACGATTTCAATTTTCTTAAATGTATTGAGGCATGATTTGTGACCTAAGATATGATCCTAGAGAATGTTGCATGAGCACTTGAAAGTGTATTCTGTTGTTTTTGGATGGAAGGTCCTATAAATATCAATTAAGTCCATCTTATTTTATGTGCCATTTAAAGCTTGTGTTTCCTTATTTATTTTCATTTTGGATGATCTGTCCATTGGTGAAAGTGGGGTGTTAACGTCCCCAATTATTATTGTGTTACAGTAAATTTCTCCCTTTATGGCTGTTAGCATTTGCATTATGTACTGAGGAGCTCCTATGTTAGTTGCATAAATACTTACAATTGTTATATCTTCTTCTTGGATTGATCCCTTGATCACTGTGTAATGTCTTTCCTTGTCTCCTGTAACAGTCTTTTAAAAGTCTAGGCTGTCTGATATGAGTATTGCTACTCCAGCTTTCTTTTGATTTCCATTTGCATGGAACACCTTTTTCCATCCCCTCATTTTCAGTCTGTATGTGTCCACAGGTCTGAATTGGGTCTCTTGTAGACAGCATATATACAGGTCTTGCTTTTGTATCCATTCGGCGAGCCTGTGTCTTTCGCTTGGTGCATTTAATCCATTCACATTTAAGGTAATTATCTATATGTATGTTTCTATTACCATTGTCTTAAATGTTTTGGGTTTTTTTTAGGTCCTTTTCTTCTCTTGTGTTTCCCACTTAAAGAAGTTCCTTTAACATTTGTTATAGAGCTGGTGGTGTTGAATCCTCTTAGCTTTTGCTTGCCTATAAAGGTTTTAATTTCTCTGTCAAGTCTGAATGAGATCCTTGCTGGGTAATCTTGGTTGTAGGTTTTTCCCTTTCATCACTTTAAATATGTCCTGTCACTCCCTTCTGGCTTGCAGAGTTTCTGCTGAAAGATCAGCTGTTAACCTTATGGGGATTCCCTTCTGTGTTATTTTTCCCTTGCTGCTTTTAATATGTTTTCTTTGTATTTAATTTTTGATAGTTTGAATAATACATTTCTTGGCGTGTTTCTCCTTGGATTTATCCTGTATGGGACTCTCTGTGCTTCCTGGACTTGATTAACTATTTCCTTTCCCATATTAGGGAAGTTTTCACTATAATCTCTTCAAATATTTTCTCAGTTCCTTTCTTTTTCTCTTCTTCTTCTGGGACCCCTATAATTCGAATGTTGTGCATTTAATATTGTCCCAGAGGTCTCTGAGACTGTCCTCAGTTCTTTTCATTCTTTTTTCTTTATTCTGCTCTGTGGCAGTTATTTCCACGATTTTATCTTCCAGGTCACTTATCTGTTTTCTGCCTCAGATATTCTGCTATTAATTCCTTCTAGAGAATTTTTGATTTCATTTATTGTGTCGTTCATCATTGTTTGTTTGCTCTTTAATTCTTCTAGGTCCTTGTTAAATGTTAAACGTGGGTTTTTACTTTGCTCCTTCATCTGCTGTGTATTTCTCTGTCTTCTCATTTTGCTTAACCTACTGTGTTTGGGGTCTTCTTTTTGCAGGCTGTAGGTTCGCAGTTACCATTGTTTTCGGTGTCTGCCGCCAGTGGGTAAGGTTGGTTCAGTGGGTTGTGTAGGCTTCCTGGTGGAGGGGACTGGTGCCTGTGTTGTGGTGGATGAGGCTGGATCTTGTCTTTCTGGTGCACAGGTCCGCCTCCCGTGGTGTGTTTTGGGGTGTCTGTGACCTTATTATGATTTTAGGCAGCCTCTCTGCTAATGGGTGGGGTTGTGTGCCTGTCTTGCTAGTTGTTTGGCACGGGGTGTCCAGCACTGGCGCTTGTTGGTCGTTGAGTGGAGCTGGGTTTTAGCGTTGAGATGGAGATCTCTGGGAGAGCTCCCACCAATTGATATTACGTGGGGCCAGGAGGTCTCTGGGTGTCCAATGTCCTGAACTTGGCTCTGCCACCTCAGAGGCTTAGGCGTGACAGCCAGCCAGAGCACCAAGACCCTGTCAGCCACATGTCTCAGAAAAAAAGGGAGAAAAAAGAATGAAAAATATAAAAAATACAATAAAATTATTAAAATAAAAAAAATTTTAAAAATTAAAGTCATAAAAAAGAGAGAGCAACCAAACCAATAAAAAATCCACCAATGATAACAAGCACTAAAAACTATACTAAAAAAACCCCCAAAAACCGAACAGACAGAACCCTAGGATAAATGGTGGTAAAAGCAAAGCTATACAGACAAAATAACAGAAAGAAGCATACACATACACACTCACAAAAAGAGAAAAAGGAAAAAAAAATGTATCTTTTGGGAAGTCTGAGGTCTTCTACCAGCATTCAGTAGGTGTTTTGTAGGAGTTGTTTCACATGTAGATGTATTTTTGATGTATTTGTGGGTAGGAAGGTGATCTCCATGTCTTACTCCTCCGCCATCTTGAATGTCCTCTCGGGTTTAAACTTTTAATCACATAAATTTGTTCTCACATATAGAAGAAAGAAAAATGTATTTCAATTTCTGCTTCAGTTATTAAGGTAACTAGCCAACTCTTGAGGAAGATAAAGTTTATTTTTTAATGACATTTGCTGTGAGTTGAGTCCTGTGGAAAGCAGATACTGAGATGGGATTTACCATGCAGGAGATAGTAAGGAGTACCTTTAGACTCAAGACACGTGTAAGTAAAGGGAAGGAAGCAGGACTAGATAAAAGAAGTTAGGATGCAACGCAGACCCAAAGACAACGTTGACCAACCTCGTGAGGATCTCTGCTGCTAGAATATACCTTTAGAGTTGTCTGGAGTAGGGCTAATATGGCCAGGAATTTACACCGTTATAATGACCTGATATTTGATGTAGATCAATCTGGAAAGGGATGCAACCTTAGAGGAGGTCGTTCTCTGCAGTTGAGGCAATTCCTTAAGGGACTGACAGCCAAAGACATTCTTTCTACAGCACTTTTACCAGTTGCAGCATTAAGTTCTTCATTGAGGTGTCATCTGCGTGCACACAGCAATGTTCCCCACATCTATACTACTGAGATGTAAGCTATTAGTAGTTTTATGTCAGTAACTCTGAATGTATTCATTTTCCCCCAAAATGTAGTTCATCAAAAAAACTTTATATTAGGTTAGAAACTGTAGCCTACCATTTTTCCTTACATGCTGATAGTGATTTCTGAAAGATGGATCAGAGATTATTCCCCTAAATAACAAAGTTTTAGTGTCCCTATTAGATACTGTTTATCTTGAGACAATGAAAATGCCATGTCAGAGGTCAGTAATTCATCATATTTTAGGATCTGCCTTTTAAGTTGCCAACGTCTGGCATCTAGACGTCTGGCATTCTATACAAAAGACGTAATCAAGGAATTGATTATCTTAGCACACACTTCAGAATCCAGAGAGAGGGAAAAAGTACATGAACTCACTCAGAGATTATAGTTATTGATGCTTTTTGACATGTTTGTATCAAATAATGAAAATTATCTTTCTTTATGATATCACATATTAACACTGTTTCTAGTCATTATCAATCAAAATAATCAATGAAGAAAGGCAACTGATAAACTGGCTTGATTTTCAGTGAAATTATGCAGTATGCTTTAAATGCTTAGTAACTTGGTGCATAGCTGCTGAAAAGTAGTTAATTCATAGAATTTCAGATCAAGGATTATGCTTTAAAAATCAGGATCTCAAAATTGCCTGACAGTTTTTCCAACTGTGACTCTTCTTCTATTAAAATGTATCAGAAGTGACTTTATTATTGCTGTCACTTTTGATAATAGCCTCAGAAACTTTCAGATACTGGTATTTTATGCGAGTCCCATCTTTTAAATAAGAAATTAGAAAATAAAATTATTGATCTGAAAACAACACACAGTGCACCCCTACTGTTATGTTCTTTCTTCCTTAAAAATTGGTTTGTAAATGTGATACACCATATGCACAAATTGACGGAGAAAAACGACATGATCATCTGAATAGATGCAGAGAAAGCTTTTGACAAAATTCACCACCTGTTTATGATAAAAACCCTGCAGAAAGTAGGCATAGAGGGAACTTTCCTCAACATAATAAACGCCATATATAACAAACCCACAGCCAACATCGTTCTCAATGGTGAAAAACTGAAAGCGTTTCCACTAAGATTAGGAACAAGACAAAGTTGCCCACTCTCACCACTCTTATTCAACATAGTTTTGGAAGTTTTAGCCACAGCAATCAGAGAAGAAAAGGAAATAAAAGGAATCCAAATTGGAAAAGAAGAAGTAAAGCTGTCACTGTTGGCAGATGACATGATACTATACATAGACAATCCTAAAGATGCTACCAGAAAACTACTAGAGTTAATCAATGAATTTGGTAAAGTGAAAGGATACAAAATTAATGCACAGAAATCGCTGGCATTCCTATACACTAATGATGAAAATCTGAAAGTGAAATCAAGAAAACACTCCCATTTACCATTGAAATAAAAAGAATAAAATATCTAGGAATAAACCTACCTAAAGAGACAAAAGATCTGTATGCAGAAAATTATAAGACACTGATGAAAGAAATTAAAGATGATACAAATAGATGGAGAGACATACCATGTTCTTGGATTGGAAGAATCAACATTGTGAAAATACTCTACTACCCAAAGCAATCTACAGATTCAATGCAATCCCTATCAAACTACCAATGGCATTTTTCACAGAACTAGAACAAAAAATTTCACAATTTGTATGGAAACACAAAAGACTCTGAATAGCCAAAGCAATCTTGAGAACGAAAAACGGAGCTGGTGGAATCAGGCTCCCAGATTTCAGACTATACTACAAAGCTACAATAATCAAGACAGTATGGTACTGGCACAAAAACAGAAAGACAGATCAATGGAACAGGATAGAAAGCCGAGAGATAAACCCATGCACGTATGGTCACCTTATCTTTGATAAAGGAAGCAGGAATGTACAGTGGAGAAAGGACAGCCTCTTCAATAACTTCTGCTGGGAAAACTGGACAGGTACATGTAAAAGTATGAGATTAGATCACTCCCTAACACCATACACAAAAATAAGCTCAAAATGGATTAAAGACCTAAATGTAAGGCCAGAAACTATCAAACTCTTAGAGGAAAAGATAGGCAGAACACTCTATGACATAAATCACAGCAAGATCCTTTTTGACCCACCTCCTAAGAGAAATGGAAATAAAATAAACAAATGGGACCTAATGAAACTTCAAAGCTTTTGCACAGCAAAGGAAACCATAAACAAGACCAAAAGACAACCCTCAGAGTGGGAGAAAATATTTGCACATGAAGCAACTGACAAAGGACTAATCTCCAAAATTTATAAGC
Source organism: Leucopleurus acutus (assembly GCF_964270905.1). Lineage (NCBI taxonomy): Eukaryota > Metazoa > Chordata > Mammalia > Artiodactyla > Delphinidae > Leucopleurus > Leucopleurus acutus. The sequence goes on along the minus strand of NC_139148.1, from coordinate 30,887,399 downwards.
AGCTCATGCAGCTCAATAACAAAAAAAAAAACAACCCAATCCAAAAATGGGCAGAAGACCTAAATAGACATTTCTCCAAAGAAGATATACAGACTGCCAATAAACACATGAAAGAATGCTCAACATCATTAATCATTAGAGAAATGCAAATCAAAACTACAATGAGATATCATCTCACACCAGTCAGAATGGCCATCATCAAAAAATCTAGAAACAATAAATGCTGGAGAGGGTGTGGAGAAAAGGGAACACTCCTGCACTGCTGGTGGAAATGTGAATTGGTTCAGCCACTATGGAGAACAGTATGGAGGGTCCTAAAAAAACTACAAATAGAACTACCATATGACCCAGCAATCCCACTACTGGGCATATACCCTGAGAAAACCATAATTCAAAGAGTCATGTACCAAAATGTTCATGGCAGCTCTATTTACAATAGCCCAGAGATGGAAACAACCCAAGTGTCCATCATCAGATGAATGGATAAAGAAGATGTGGCACATATATACAATGGAATATTACTCAGCCATAAAAAGAAATGAAATTGAGCTATTTGTAATGAGGTGGATAGACCTAAAATCTGTCATACAGAGTGAAGTGAGTCAGAAAGAGAAAGACAAATACCATATGCTAACACATATACATGGAATTTAAGGGAAAAAAAATGTCATGAAGAACCTAGGGGTAAGACAGGAATAAAGACAGAGACCTACTAGAGAATGGACTTGAGGATATGGGGAGGGGGAAGGGAAAGCTGTGACAAAGCGAGAGAGAGGCATGGACATGTATACACTACCAAACGTAAGGCAGACAGCTAGCAGGAAGCAGCTGCATAGCACAGGGAGATCAGCTCGGTGCTTTGTGACCACCTAGAGGAGTGGGATAGGGAGGGTGGGAGGGAGGGAGACGAGGGAAGAGATATGGGCACATATGTATAACTGATTCACTTTGTTATAAAGCAGAAACTAACACACCATTGTAAAGCAATTATACTCCAATAAAGATGTAAAAAACAAATTGGCTTGTAATAGTAACTTTGAATTCTGTATTCCCTATAATCATTTTAATACTCATTTATTTTATTTTCTAGACATGTATTTTCACTTTTAAAAGTTTTTCAAAACTAACAAGTAAAAATCCAAAAAAACAAAGTTAACAAACGAGCCCACTCATTGATTCTAGAGGCACTAAAATATCTTATCTTATTTACTTTTATTGATTTAATCCATTTTATTGCTATAACTCTCTGATAGGGACTGTCAATATCAGGCTGCCATTTGAGTCCTCTGACACATTCTGCTTATTGTCACTGGTAGCAATGCTATTGCTGTGGAAAAGTTGACCCATCTATGCTCCCCAGAGCACCCTGTCTCCCCTTTGCCCTCTCTTCATATTTCAACTGCTCATTACCTGCATTTGATTCAGTGTCTGACGGAAGAGTTCATTTGTCTTTTCCAATATAGAGGAACATATTTTACCCCAGCAAAAGTCTCATAAACTTTCAGGAATATTTTATTTTTTCTATCAATGCTACATCAAAGCCACACTGATATCTGACTTACAGATTTTATGGAATGCCTTCTTCCTCTCCTAAGTGCTGATATCTGCTTTCTTAACAGGATAGGGTTTATCTTTTTGATATTAATCACTATTCTAGAAAGAAAATGTAGTTACACATTCAGACTGTGATATGTAGAGGAATGTTGCTTTGCTATCACCACTGAAGTAGCCACCACAAGAAACTGTTTCTTGTTTCCAAATGATACCTCCCACGAAAATCTCATTCATCAATTTCTACCATCTTTGTGGTCACTCTCCTGCCCCATTAACCTCTATTTTGTTACAGACATAGAAAATATCTTTAGCCTCTATACTGTAAACTGGATATTTCCAATAGAGTTACCTCCAATATAGAGAGAACACACTTCCTAAAATACCAGTTATTTCTATCTGTTGCCTAAAAATGCAGAAGATAACATGGTGCAAACACAAAAATAACACTGAGTAGTAAGTCAGGTGTCCTGCATTTTATTAGCTGTGTGATTTTCAGCAGATTCTTAACTGCTCTGGTTATAGTTCCTCATCTATAATACAGCATGCCTGTCACAAATTAAAGTTTAAATGAAAAAAATCTATTGTGCATTGTAAACTATAAGTCATTTTACAAGCATAACCAATTATTATCACATCAAGTCCAAATCTCTCTACCATTTTTCAAAGCCCTCTAAAAGGTGACCTCGTGCTATTCATCCAGCATTATTTACCACGCCTCCTCCTTCACATTTAGTCTTTGCTGTCAGCAGACATGGCTCCTCCTATTCCTTTTCAAAATCACCATCGTCATTTATTTTCATTTCTGTACTTTTGCTCATGCCTTTCCTATTTCCCCTGACTTTTTTTTCTCCAATTTCCACTCTACCTATCCAAAGCCTACTGATTTTTCAAGGCTCACCTCAGCAATGAAGCCTTGTTTGAGTACTCTAATTTTGAAGCTTTGCTGCAAATCATTTTATCTTCTTTGACATTGCATTTGCTATACACTCAGAAATAATACATACAGTAATATTTCAGTTGTTCAAAACACTATATGTAGCTTCACTTTTTGAACTGACATTCAGAATCAGTTTATGACACACATATGCATATAAACACACACACACTCACACATTAAACTGAGTACGCTATAGTCCTAACTTATTTTTGAAATTGTCAAGAGCCTACATTATTTAAATATGCCTATAAAATATTATGGAAACAACTCGTTAAAATTCTAAAGCATTAACTTGGAGTTGGGAAGCATATTTAAAGACATAGCTCCTATAGTTCTTATCCTATAGTTATTTATAGTTTGCAGGAGTAAAATAAAAAATAACATTAATTACAAATCAGAATGTGACAACCAACATTGGGAGAGGTACAAATTGCCATTAATAGTTGAGACAGAGGGACTTCCCCGGTGGCGCAGTGGTTAAGAATCTGCCTGCCAATGCAGTGGACATGGGTTCGAGCCCTGGTCCTGGAAGATCCCACATGCCACAGAGCAACTAAGCCTGTGCGCCACAACTACTGAGCCTGCACTCTATAGCCCGCAAGCCACAACTACTGAGCCTGTGTGCCTAGAGCCTGTGCTCCACAACAAAGAGAAGCCACTGCAATGAGAAGCACCGCAAGGAAGAGTAGCCCCTGCTCGCCGCAACTAGAGAAAGCCCGTGCACAGCAATGAAGACCCAATGCAGCCAAAAAATAAATAAATAAATGAATTAATTAAAAAGAAAAATAAATCAATGCTGTTCCCCTCTCAGATTCTTTAAGAAAAAAAAAAGTTGAGACAGAAATGGAACAGGGTTCCTAGCGGAGATAAAACATGAATTAGACATTGAAGGATAAAAGACTGATGAAAGGGGACACATTTGAGACAGAAGGAACAGTGTACACAGAAGCAGGAAATGTCTGGGGTGATTTTGTCAAACCGTGAATAGTTCTCTTCGGGTGTATGCATGGAAGAGTAGTAGGAGACAATTCAGTTCAAATACGGTCATATTATGCAAAAGCTCAACTGGCAGACTACAATGTACATATTTGATTTTTTGGTGCTATTGGCTGTGGGGAGATATTAAAAGATGTTTGAACAGGAGAGCAAATAAAGCAATTGGGCATTAGGGAATTTTAATATGGCTACGACATGAGGATATTATCAATGTAAGAAAAAGACACCAAATAAAGATAGAGATTTCATCTTATAGGTCATTAGAGGCAACATAATGAGGCATCAGTCAAACCTGTCTCTGCATTTCTAAGCCAGGCTAGTTGTAAAGTGCTGATACCATTAATAAAGACTGGAAACAGAGAAGTAGATAATGATTTTGTTTCTGTTCATCTAGAGTTTTTTCACATCATTTTTGGAGATATATATCCAGGAGAATATATCTGGCAGGCTTGGGCGCAAACAACAAGTGAGAACTAAAGTTTTACATTAAAATATGTATGTATGTATATATTTATAGCTTGAATGTTCACCGTACATTCCACGTGAAACTGATTTAAAAAAAAAAACCTACGCAACAATTTCCAAGGTGTATCCTGAATTTTTACTTCCAAACCCCAGATGCTGCAGCCTCACTGGCATGGTTTTAGTGCCAAATAAAACAGGTAACATGTTAACCTACTGTCTTACTATTATTTTTAAAAAGTACCAAATACCAAAGCAAAATATCAGTTCCTAATGGCTTCCACCTAACTTCTGCTTAGCTAATTGAATAATGTAGGATCCATCACATTCAGCACTCCCTCAGGTGGGTTTGTTTGTGGTGCAACTGGCAACAGACCCAACTCAGACTGGATTAAATAACAAAGTGAATTTTCAGCTCACATTACTGAAAACTCAAGAAACAGCTTCAACCATGGTTAGATTTAGAATAAAAACAAAGTCATTAAGACAATCTCTTTTCATCTCTTGCTCCGTGTAAGCTCCATTTCAAGATTACACTCGATTGCCTAGCAGTTCCAGTTTCTTCCTTCATGGGGCATTTTAGTACACCTGTTCCATCCTTTCAGCTTCAAGTAGATGGGTAAAGCATTCTAAGAATGTAAATGTTGGATATGGTACAGAAAAGTCAGTGTGGCCACAGGAGAAAATGAGAACCAGGCTTGAAAGGAAAAAGTTTATAATACTCACAGATTCCGGAGGGGAGTCACTGCATGCCGTGCAGGGCCAAAGAGAAAGCTCCAGGTTTTGGTCAGGTGGCAAAGACAGAAGCAAGAGGAAACTCTAGGCAAGAGCCTTTAATGGGGTTTCTGAAGGAAAAGTGAGAGAAAGCAGAGAAAGTTGTTTAGAATTGATTAGTCTGAATAATTATGGCAGCATCTGGGCTATAGGGTGGTCTCTAGCTATCTGTACCTGGCCCTAGGATGAGGCAGAGGAAATACCGGCTTGTCAGTGGGAGTCAGATAAAGGAGGTGTTTGGGGCTACAGACTCAGGGCTGGTTGGTTTGTATATAAAAGCTATTCTCCTGGCTAGAGCGCTTTGCTATCTCCCCTGGGAGGGCGAGTCACTCTCCAGCCAGCGAGATTTTTAAGATATCAAAACATCATAAAATACAGAAAATAAAATCATGATTAATGCCTAAAAGGAACATTCCTTTTTTCCAAGCCTTTCCTACAAAAATCCGGAGATCGGCCTTTACTTTTGTCACATGACCATTACTTAAAAATTAACTTGTTGGGCTTCCCTGGTGGTGCAGTGGTTGAGAGCCCGCCTGCCGATGCAGGGGACATGGGTTTGTGCCCCGGTCCGGGAGGATCCCACATGCCGTGGAGCGGCTGGGCCCGTGAGCCACGGCCGCTGGGCCTGCGCGTCCGGAGCCTGTGCTCCACAGCGAGAGAGGCCACAGCAGTGAGAAGCCCGCGTACCGCAAGAAAAAAAAAATTAACTTGTTTAAGGGAATATAAGGTACTGTCAACCTAAATAAAGAGGTAAACTGAAGCAAGCTCCAATTACCTGAACTTGAGTTTACTCGGGAGTCGCAGAGGAACTGGAATTCCAGAAGCCACAATGTTGCAAGTTACAGGCCAGTCTTTGAAGAGTTCAGGATGAGCTGTATTTATCGCGAAGCAGCGCAAAGTGCAGGAAGTCCAGCCAGTAAGCTGTAAGTTCATTGGCTTGGGGATGGGGAGAGATTCACGGCGGATGTTCATTGGTCAGGAGATAAGTCTCGGTCTTGGGTAAATCAGTCATTTGCAGGAAGCCAGTCTCATTTAAGTTCCATTCTTCTGAGGGCGCGTGCGTGAGGTTCTCCGGTTCCATCCATTTGAGGTCGAAATCTTTTCACAATACTTATTTGAGTTCAAAGAAAGGTCAAGCCCTAATAAAATATTTAAAACAGGAACTGTGGAGTGACGTCATTAGCGATGGTGGTGTAAAACGTCCAGCTTTTTGCCCCCCTCCCCCCTTTTAGCAACTAAAACGACATCCATCTATGAACAAAAGTACCTCTGTGGCAGCTGTGAGATGCAGACCATATGTCCATAGACTAGGCGGGGACGGTGGCGGGGGGGGGGGGAATCGGGTAACAGGCAGGCAGACCTTGACAGAGGCCGTGGAACCAGCAGGAGCCTGTGAACCCGCTTCAGCCCCTCTTGGCTGTGGTCCCGGAATACCCGGAGGGCACTGACTTATGGACGACGAGAGAGCCTTGTAGAAGTCCTGGTTTCCTAAAGAGAGATTCCAGCACTTCGTTGCAGCAAAAAAAAAAAAAAAAAGTAACGAGTTTGGACGCATTAGACAAGGTAAGTGGAATTTTGACAGCGCCGCCCCTCCCCCAAGGTGGCACAGCGAGATTGAACTTGCCCACCCTGACTTCTCCTGGGGGGGAGGAAAGGGAAGTTGGTGAGGGGGTGAGAGGGTGCCCTGCTTCCCCAGCTGTGTGCCATGCTGCTGGAGAAACCCATTTCACTCCTGCAGCACCCAGGGTATTGAGGCGGGACCTCCATGGCTCAGGGGAGGGTGAGATCTGGAAAGAGGCAGATAACAATATCTGAGAGCATTAAAGGGACCCACTACCTGCTGACTGCATTCTGCACTCGAGCAGGAAGCCCGCCCCTCAGCCTTTTCTTCAAGCCAACCTGATTCATGAGACTAGAGATGGAACCTAGCCCTCCACAGGTGATTTAAAAGCCACAGACTTAATAACTGGTCCAAAAAGTTCCTTTTTCTCTTTTCTGATTTTTTTTTCTTTTCCAGATCCTGTTGATTCATCCTTTTTAGCATCATGAGTAACGATCCCTTTCTTCCTAGGCTCATTGCACCTGCCTTGGTCAGACACCATGGCGTGCCTGAATTGCTATAGCTTGTCACTTTCCAATGCATTCACAATTTTTGTTTTTAATATCCGTCATATTCACAAACTTGTGAAGGTTTTCTCATCACTTACAGTGTAGATCATCTTCCTCAGCTTGAAATCCAAATCATTCAACAGTCTTCCCCCATTCCGTGCACTGTCTTATCTCCACAATGTTGTGCCCTCTTCTGCCTTAAAGCCAGAGCTTAGGTCACAGTGAATCTCTTGCCCAGTAACTTAGCTTGTGCAGTTTCTTTTGCTTAAAGTACACTTCTGTCTCATACCTGCCCAGCAACATACGTTCCGTCTTTCAAAACTCTGCTCAAATTCTTCTTCCAGCAGAAAGTTTTTTAGATGTCAGATGTTTTCCATCTGAATTAACTTTTCTATCCGAGTTCTTTCTCTCTGTGCTTTATACCATTGCAGTTCTTGTCACACTGTGCCTCATTATCACTTGGGGGTAAATGTTTCCCTCACTTTATTTCTGAGCCCTTAGAAGATAGGAACTTAACCATCTTTGTATCCACCACATTACCTACTGCTATTCCTTATGCATAGCGATCATTAATTGTTTTGTTATCTGAAGTGAATTTAACATTTGCATCAAAAGCCCTAAGTGAGTAGGAGAAGCAGTCCTGGAATCTGTCTCCCTATTAGTAGTTCAGGGCTTTTTCTACCTACCATACATTTGGGACCAGTAAAAGCAGTTTCCAAGACATTACCATGGATTTAAATATGTTTATCAAAAGCACCACTCTGTAATACAGCTCGGGACAATGCCCTCCATAGTTTGTTTCTTTGTCCACCCTCACTTTTCCTTGGTTGGGCTACAATCACAATATGAGATGAGTCCACAGCTCTGCCTCAGGGGTTCAGGCAGTTCTCTGAGAATGACCGCCTTTATCGAACTCCCAGCCGCTCCCATGCTCACCCGTGCAAGGAATTCAAGTAGCTGCTCTTGTCTGGATTCTCTGATGCTTTTGTTGCTGTCAGGCCTCACCTGTTCTGCCCTCTGAATAGCCTCTTCCAACTGACACCTTGATATTCCACCTGGCTCTTGATTTTATTTCTCCTTCTGACATCATCCCCCAGTTTTCACTGTTCCTTTATGCCACACTGTGGTTTACTCCCCACACACCCATGCTTCTTTAGGAGGAGAGATGACACATTAAAAAGAGGGAGGAATCGTCTTATCATATGCAGGGATGATATTATTATTAGAGACCTAGATAAGAATTATTGATGTATCAGAAGTTCTTATTAAGCCAAAGAGCATCAGTCAGACCTGTACTTAGCCCTGCACCCTTAAAGTATTTATTGGATTGCTCAAGCAGCTCTTCGACAGACAAACTGCTGAGACAAAAGGATTAATAGTGGGTATTTAATTTAGTTTGCTATATGAACACATGAGAGAAAGATGAAGAAGCCTTAACATCCTTGACTAAAAACAGAAACAAGATGGGAATTGAGACAAAGAGATAAAAACAGAGTGAAATTCTAGCCTTAATCCAGTGGACTAGAAGGTACGTCCTCGGGGGAACACTCTCTCAGTGTCTGACATCATTTTCATTTAAAAGGCCTTTTTGTACTGTATTTATATATGGGTCCAGAGAGAACACAGTGTGAAAATAAAGTGAAGACAAAGAATCAGTTATAAACCATGCAAATACCCGTAACAAAGTAGAAAATCTCCTGGAGATAAAGCGTTGACATGGAAAAGCGTAGCACTGTGCTCAACTTGGAAATAATCATTCATGGAGGCAAATATTTCTGAGGATGATACAAAGTTGTGGCATCTGCATAACCTATGTGCTTGCATTCATTTACTCAAAAATTATTTTTTACAGTCATTACGCGCCCAGCATGACACAAGGGGTATGGTGTTGGTGTGCAGAACCAATTGAAACAAAGTCCTGGCCCATGAACTTGTAGTCTGACATGCAAGTGGAAAATGATTATCTCTGCTAATGTAAATGTATGATCTCTGGGCCCACACTTTTGTGATGTAAACCAGTGCCATGACCAAACCCAAAGAGACTTTACCATCCTCTCCTTATTCATTCAAATCATGACCTTCAGAACCTTAGTTTGTGAAAATCTTTCTCTTTTTATGCTGTATCCAGCCTTGCTTTTAACTTGGTGAGACCCTGTGAACCTCTTTTTTTTTTTTTTTTGTGGTACGCGGGCCTCTCACTGTTGTGGCCTCTCCCGTTGCGGAGCACAGGCTCCAGACGCGCAGTTTCAGCGGCCATGGCTCACGGGCCCAGCCACTCCGCGGCATGTGGGATCTTCCCGGACCAGGGCACGAACCCGTGTCCCCTGCATCGGCAGGCGGACTCTCAACCACTGCGCCACCAGGGAAGCCTGAACCCGTCTCTTGAGTGATATTCCTGGCTCTCAAGGCTCTCAAGGCACTGGAGGGCAGTTAATTCTTGTTTTTATCAGCACTGGTGGTCTTTGAATTTTAATCTGACACTAATGAACCCTTCTATGTATACACTAGGGAGTGATTATTATATAGACACGAGATGATCAATCAAGTTTTAGTCACGTTGCATTGAGAAGAACATAGGATGTTAGGGTAGTTTAATTGGTTGTGATGTATATCTTGTAAAAGTGATTTTGGTACATGTGTACGTGGAATTTTCAAGGTATTGGTCAAGAAGATGAATAAATAGTCACACACTGTTGCTACATATTCAATATACTATATATATGTGTGTGTGTATATATATATACATATATATATATATATTTTTTTTTTTTTACTTCTTTGCTGTTTTCTAAAAGGTAACATGCAAGAGTTGTTCTTGAATCCCAAAACAGTCCATTGAGATGACTGGGGTGGGGAGATTTGTCCTATGTCAATGTAAATAGCATCTAGCAGTAAGGGAGAGAAGTAAATCAATACCATAATTTTTATTTATTTATTTTTTATTTTATTTTAATTTTATTTTTATTGTATTTTTTTAAACATCTTTATTGGAGTATAATTGCTTTATGATGGTGTGTTAGTTTCTGCTTTATAACAAAGTGAATCAGTTATACATATACATATGTTCCCATATCTCTTCCCTCTTGCGTCTCCCTCCCTCCCACCCTCCCTATCCCACCCCTCTAGGTGGTCACAAACCACTGAGCTGATCTCCCTGTGCTATGCGGCTGCTTCCCACTAGCTATCTATTTTACGTTTGGTAGTGTATATATGTTCATGCCACTCTCTCACTTTGTCACAGCTTACCCTTCCCCTGACCCATATCCTCAAGTCCATTCTCTAGTAGGTCTGTGTCTTTATTCCCATCTTACCCCTAGGTTCTTCATGACCATTTTTTTTTCTTAGATTCCACATATATGTGTTAGCATACAGTATTTGTTTTTCTCTTTCTGACTTACTTCACTCTGTATGACAGAGTCTGGGTCCATCCACCTCACTACAAATATCTCAATTTCATTTCTTTTATGGCTGAGTAATATTCCATTGTATATATGTGCCACACCTTCTTTATCCATTCATCTGATGACGGACACTTAGGTTGCTTCCATCTCCTGACTATTGTAAATAGAGCTGCAATGAACATTTTGGTACATGACTCTTTTTGAATTATGGTTTTCTCAGGGTATATGCCCAGTAGTGGGATTGCTGGGTCGTATGGTAGTTCTATTTTTAGTTTTTTAAGGAACCTCCATATTGTTCTCCATAGTGGCTGTATTAATTTACATTCCCACCAACAGTGCCACATAATTTTTTAAATGTGGAAACTTCTCTTGGACTTGGAGGATGATTCTGGATTCCTCTCTCCACTGGCAGGCATCTGAAGTACAAGCTATTCTAGTTAATATTTATTGTCAAGTGATCTCCCAAAGTCCTATTCACTGTCAGAACCATATAGCAAATAACTCTCAATCTTTATTTGTTTTATGATATTTGGGCTTCATATTTTGCCTAGTTTATAAATATGATATTTATCTGAATATCTGAAATGGTCCCCAGTGTAGCCAGACAGCAAGAAATATCTGAATCCTCAAGACTTATGGATCTATGTCACAAGGCACCAAAAATGTCACGAAGACATAAGAGGCAAGGTCATAGTGTCAAATGCTCTCTGCTCACCCATCATTTGTGGATTATTTTAATATTGTAAGGGATTTGAAATTAGATCAGGAGTTTAAAATGTTCCTTTGGCAGTTTTACTTTTTTCAATTTCCTATAGAAATGTTGTTCAGAATGTCTGTCTTTATATAGCTATGGTCCTAGTTCTTATGATAACCTATGGAGCAACATGAGATCAGTAAAACTTTAAAGAGTCTTCAAGCACGACCAGTCCTCGTTTTATTTTATTTTACTTTAAGAATCCAGTGGTGTTGGGAAATGATTCAGGGAGAGGAAAGCTTTGTATTGTATATTGTCACTATTTCTTTGTCCAACACTTGTGAATATCAATGGCTCTTAAAATCAAAGGGCATCAAATCAATTCAGAGACTAGAGCAGTTACACGGGGAGTAGGGGGAGTAACCAGGAAGAGGTCTACCCATGTCCACAAACAACTTCTTATCTCAAGAGGACAAGAAGAACACTATATTGTGTTGATGTTGGTTGCTTCATATTGAAAAAGGAATCTGAAAAAGCAATAAAAGGTTTTACTTGGAGTTTCTTATTTGAGGGTCACTAATTTGTTCATTACTATGTGAATTTCCTGCAGAATGGAAGATACCAGTTTTCTGGGAATCTTATCCACATGAAACATACACTATCCTTTAAGAAAACACATATGCTGATTTGGAATTTGTAGATTCAATGAACCTTGATCAGGTATCTATCAATTTGCTCATGTGTTTATACCCTTACTTAAAAAACAGGTGTTAAGTACTACTCCAAGCTAGTTTCTGTACTCAACCTTGAGATATAAAAACAAGTGAGCCCTGATCAAACCTTTCCTGCAAGTGCTCCCTGACTGGTGGGGAAAACAGGTGTAAGCAGGTAGTTTCCAGATCATATGGAAAGTGCTGTGGTTGAGACCTTGGTGTGGAAACACGGAGGTGGGGGCTTGACTGGGGAATGAGAAAAGACTTCAAGGTACAGATTACTTTTGAAAAGAATATTCCTGGATGTGAAGTCTTCCATATGTAGAAGGGATTGTGAACTCTCAGACTGGCATGTCCAGGAACCAGAAAGCAATGGTTGGAGCTCAGGATAAATGCGTTGGAGATTGACAGAAAACATGGGAAAAAATGTAGGTGGGAACAGAGGAGCTTAAGGTAATTCACATTCTTAGCTCAGGAAATAAAGGGGTTAGAAGATGGGTAAATATAGGACATTTATATTGAAATGGCCAGTTAGCAGGTGGAACTTAGAACATGGCTTTGAATCTGACATAAATTTTGTGACTTACTGGTGAATTGTTATGAGTCAAAAGCAAAGCTATACATGATAATGCTTACAGAAAGTTTATAAAAGTGGTGGTTCTTAAACTCTAGTATGCATTAGAATTATCTGAGTTGATTGCTAAAAATGCAGGTATAAGGTTCACCCTCTTTCATTGCGATTCAGTGTATGTGGGGCTAGACTAAAGAATCTATATTTTAACAAGTTCTCCAGGTGATTCGAAAGTTCACATGTTGGGACAAAATATTCAAGAGAAATAGGGCATGAATACAACCCTGAAAAACAGACATTTAAAGAGCAGTGAACAGACAGAAAAAGAGGCAGTGGTGTAAACTGAGAAGAAACTGGTTAGAATGAGAAATATCTAGATTCTGCTTCTGGGGTGAGGGTACATCAGTCAGGGGTCCTGTCCCCATTAAGCCAACCACAGCAAGGCATAGATGCTGAACAGACTGGACAACATGGAGTATTCCCTGCCCCCCCCAACCCTCCCCCCAACCCCGGGAAGGAAAAGGTTAAGAGGGGATTATAGAGAGTCTGGGGAAAGTTTTGAGATTTATCTAATCTCCCTGTAAATATCTTACTGAAATTTACTTGCAGTAAGAAAAAAATGGCATTTATTTAGGGTCTTCCTTCTAACCAAAGTCAATATTATAAGGTTTGTTTGTGGCAACATCATTTAGTCTTTTTATTTCTAAAAAGGTCTTCTTTTTGCCCTTACTTTTGAATTACAATTTGCTGGGTATAGAACTCTGGGTTCATATAGTAATTGTTTTTCCTCTCAGAACTCTGAGGCTATTATTCCATTTTCTCTGTCCTTTCTTGTTGATAATGAGAAATACACTTCAAATTGCCATTACCATTTACATAAACTGATTTTTCTTCTAGCTTTTAAATTTTTTTCTTTTATCCTTGATTTCTTGAAATTTCTCTATTATGTATCTACCTGTGGATCTATTTTTTTAAAACATTTATTCATTTATTTATTTTTAATTATTTTTGGCTGCGTTGGGTCTTCGTTGCTGCAAGTGGGCTTTCTCTAGTTGCGGAGAGGGGGGGGATACTCTTCGTTGCAGTGCCTGGGCTTCTCATTGTGGTGGCTTCTCTTCTTGCAGAGCACGGGCTCTAGGCGCACAGAGGCTCAGTAGTTGTGGCACGGCCTTAGTTGCTCTGTGGCATGTGGGATCTTCCTGGACCAGGGCTCAAACCTGTGTCCCCTGCATTGGCAGGTGGATTCTTAACCACTGTGCCACCAAGGAAGTCCCTGTTATTATTATTTTATTTTTACTCTTCTACTTGGTACTCAAAGTGCATTATTGATTTGAACACTTTTGTCTCTCTTCAATGTCAGAAAATTCTCAGCTAATATCAAATATTCTTTTCATGCCATTGTCTGTATTGTCTGTATGCTAGGACATGTTTTCAAAGAGATTAGTGAAGTTTAAGTTTAAAAGAACTCAATAGATCTTGTGGGAATATTAAACTGCTCTTGCATGTATCTCTTTTATCTTTTTACTATGTGGTAGGTGAAGTGTTCAGTGCTATCAGTCAGGATTAATCTTTTCAGTGGTGTTCTGTTTAGAGTTTATCCTGTCTATTAATTTTATTTCTATTATATTTTTGTTTCCCATATTTCAATTTAATTCTTTTTTACACCCACCCTCTTTTATGTATGTAACTTTTTGTGTAATATTTTCTTGTTCTTTTTATGGATGTTAGGTCCTCACACCTTTGAGTATCCCAACCATGCTTATTTTAAAACATTTGTCTATTTCATAGCATTTACATCATTAGAAAATAACTCCTGTTCTAAGGTTTATTTTTTTGGCTCTTCCTTAACATTAGATTTCTTCATGCATTTTAGAGTTCCAGATCACAGGCTTATCTAAGGGAAACTTTCTTTTTTTTTTTTTTTGCTTTGCATTGTTTTCTCTTTCTCTCTCTAGGTTCCTTTCTCTCTGACAAGAAGTTGTGAGGCTATGAGGCTACTTCCATGAATGTCCTGGGGCCATTAGTTGAGAAACAGCTCTCATAATGAAGGCTTGGGCCTCCTCCCTGGTAGGGGTATGAAGAATATACAGAAATGGTTAGTGACCCACAGGCAGCTCTGTCCTGAGGCTATGTCCATATCCTCAGGGTTACATTACCTGGCAGCTCCATGTAAGTTGTAGCCCCAGGCAGCAGTTGTCAGTATTTTTTTCACCTTACTTTTATGACTTATAGCCCCTGGATTTATGCAGTGAAGCTGACTCCGTTTTTCCATTTCACATGGAAGACCTCTAGTCCTTCTTTTCCCAAAGGAGGTGAATTTATACCTCCCGCTGCCTGCTTTGGAATATGGATCTTCAGCCTCACTTTATAATTCCAGCTTTCTGTTTTGTCTCTGGTCTATGAGGATGTTTATCTTATCTGAGGTTCTCTGATTCTTTTTTTATTATTATTATTTTTTTTGCAGTACACGGGCCTCTCACTGCTGTGGCCTCTCCCGTTGCGGAACACAGGCTCCAGACGCGCAGGCTCAGCGGCCATAGCTCACCAGCCCAGCCGCTCCACGGCACGTGGGATCTTCCCGGACCGGGGCACGAACCCACGTCCCCTGCATCGGCAGGCGGACTCCCAACCACTGCGCCACCAGGGAAGCCCTCTTTTTTTATTTTTATAATTTATCTTTCATTGACAAGTTTGTAGAGTAAAAGGGGATACATCAATGACAGAATGTGTGCCATTTTTCCTGGTGTTTCTGGGATAATTTTAAACTACACATTCTATTCAAGTTTTGCCAAATTAATTGATGACGGAAATCCAACCACTTTCAAGTGAAAATGGCTATGGAGTTTCCAGAATTTTACACATATAGATGATAATCAGTTACTAAAATTATTTTTGCTCTGTTTTAGGACATGCTTAACATTTAATGAGCTTTGTAAAATTTTCCAATTCAATCAACTAGTTAAGGATATTGGAACTGGTTCCTCCTCATCAGCTATCACTGAGAAGAGACTTGGTCTCCACATTTTAGGATTAGCTAAGTAATTTGCTATGCCCTTTTCTGCCAGGGTTAGCATATCCTCACTGAATATCAAATTGTTGGATCTTTATATCTTTGCTTATAAATTAACATGTTCCTGAGTAAAACTCTGTTGTGAAGACTTAAAATATTGTGTTTTATAGAGTTTTTAAACTGAGGGCCTTATTTAAAATTATATCTACAGGGAGACAGTTCTTCTCTATTACAAAAAGCTCTTCATTAATCGAAAGCAAAACATTAGCCAGTAATCTAATGTGGCTGTGGGTAAGGCTGCATTTTAATGCTTAGAGAGGTTAGCAATTAGTCAAATGAACTAAGACTACAGTCGGCCCTCTGGGCATTCTGCACGCACGGGTTCTACTACGTTTATGACTCATGGCGGGTTGAATCTGTGGATGCAGAACCTGCAGATATGGAGGGCTGGCCGGAGGGCCATCTCTGGGACTTGAGCATCCCTGGATTTTCGTGTCTGGAATAGGTCCTAGAACCAACCCCCTATGGATACTGAGGGGAGGGATGACTGTATGATTAATGGATTAATTCACACCCCTGGACCTCAAAGGTTCCCCTGACCTCAGGTCACTGACCACATGAATCCCATGTCTCCAGGCAGCCAGAGGGGCCCTGCTCCCTTTGTGTTTCCATCTGCTAAGATTTCAAGGGGATGAGTCTTACTTAGCTTGTCTGTTACTGATCTTGCGCCATGATCTGGCTGAGGACGTTACCCCCTCTTCTCCAATGCTTCTTTTTTCCTTCTCTGCATAGATTAGATCTTCCTCCAGTGTTCAAGCTGTATTCACACTCTGCACCCTGACTTAACTCAGCCAGGTCCATGTTAGACCTGAAGCTTTCTCACGGCTCCTGCCTCTCTCTCTTACCTTTGCCAACGACTGGCCTCTCCTGTTTCCCTCCATCATGCCAGCCCTGAAGATAGGCATTTGGCAATTTATGTCCTGTGCCCCTGTCTTACATTGCATACCAAAGAAGAAAACCCTTAGGCAGGAATTTGAGGGCAGGTAATTTATTTGGTAATTGATGACAGGAAGTGCCATTGGGGAAATGAGACAGGACACGGGAAGGGACGAAGCCAAAGGAAATATATGCTATTAGACGTTAGTAATATGTACAACTGTGGCTCACTTTTGCTGGGGGTAGGGGGTGTGTCTGGAAGCCAGAATAGAACCCATCTCAGAGTTACCCCCCTCCCTTGAGTTAGGTCTAGTATTTATCCTCCGCTTCTCATTTGTCATGGCTTAGGGCTGTTCCCTAGTAGCATTATCTTTCTAGGGGCATTAACTTACACTTGTGTGAAAGAAAGTCTTTAGGCAGAAGTTTGCAGTGAGGCATGGTTGTCACGTGCTTGACACTGACTGTTGAGGGAGTACAGGGGAGATACTAACAGAGGCTGATGAATGACTTTCATCCCCTACTACTGATAAAGAGACTTTTGCCATCTATACAACACATAGATGAGGGCATCCCCACTCCATGTATAAGCTATCCAGGAAGTGGTATTTTTCAGACTCCAAGAAAGGGTTCATCTATAGTTATGTGCCTCATTCATGCCTGTGATTCTCTTCTTACCAATTTGTTTGTGTAGTGCATCATAGCTTTCAAAAGCTAAATGTCACTGGACTCTAGATCTAAGTCCTCAATATCCATGTTCATCCTCCTGCATGACCCCATAGTTAACTGGATAAAGGGCAGGGAACTGACCTTGGAAAAAACCATCAGATTCTTTCGTAGGAATTTGGCATTGTGATGGGAGAATCTATTTTGGTACCAAATATTCAGTTGGGTAAATTTGGGAGTTGTGAGACGGCAATGTATGCATCAATAAATGATGAAAACCATCAATAAGGCCCGACTTCAGACAGAGAAATAAGGTAACTATACAGAGAGAGACAAATTGCAGCTGCTATGATGTGTGTTACTTACTAATACCATTCTAGTGGCTTGTTCTTATCACTGGGGATGTCTGTCTGTATTGCATATCTTTGGGTTTAATGTATTATACCTGGATCCTTCTGACAGATGTCTTCTTTACATGTAAAATTCAGGCACTAATTCTTTACTCTGAATGAGCTTACCGGATGGATTTCCTTCTGAATCTGTTTAAAGAAGAAGCACAAGAGTACTAGGATATGGATAAGGGATACAGAAGGTTCATGGCCTCCACTTTTACCACACCAGGGTCAGACAATCTGGGGTGAGGTGGTCAAGTATATAACCAGACACAGAGAGAACAAATACCTATGTAATGTCCTTTTTCTATATCTGAGAGAAATGCTTTTTAGTGGAGATTTATGGTATCTTCGTCCAAAAGAATCTCAGTATTACTCATTCATAATATTTCTGAATGCAATTTACAAACGCATTGTGAATATGATTTTTTAAAATAAACTTTGAAAAAGATTTTAAGGAAATGGTAGATTTGCATGCAGTGGTAAAAATGAAAGATTACGTATACATTTTGCTTAGTTTCCCCAACAGTAACATCTTACAAAATTATAGTATGATATCATAACCAGAATATTGACATTGACACAGACTAATCCCATCACTACAAAGATGTCTCATGCTGCTCTTCAATGGCCAAGCTTACCTCATTCTCATTCTTACCATCTCTTTCAAACTCGACAACCACTATTCTATTCTCCATTTATTTCTACAATTACATCTTTTCAAGAATATTATATAAATGGAATCATACAGTATGTGACCTTTGGGTATTGGCTTTTTTCACTCAGAACAATTCTTTGGAGATTCATCAGGCTACTGTATCAACAGTTTGTTCCTTTTTATTGTTGAGCAGCAGTCCATGGTAGGGATGTGCCAGTTTGTGTAACCATTCTCCTGTTGAAGAACATCTGAGTTGTTTCCAGTTTTGACTTACAAATAAAGCTACTATGAACTTTCATGTATAGGTTTCTGTGTGCACAAAAATTTTCATTTCTCTAGGATGAATAGCCAACAGTGCAAATGCTGAGCTGTATGGCAGTTATATGTTTAGTTTTATAGGAAACTGCCAAATTGATTCCAGAAAGGCTGTGCCGTTTTACATTTCCTCCAGCAACATCTGTATGAGCAGGTTTCTCCACAGCCTCTCTAGAAATATCGTTGCCAATATTTTAAATTGTAACTATTCTGATCGAGGCATGGTGGTATCTCATTGTGGTTTTAATTTGCATTGTTGTAACATCTCATTATGAACATCTTTTCATATGTTTGTTTTCCCTCTATATCCTCTTCATGAAGTGCCTTTTCATATCTTTTTAACATTTTCTAGTCAGATTTTTTTTTTCTGGTTGTTGTTTTACTGTTGAGTTCTTTTTATATAAATTTATTTATTTACTTTTGGCTGCGTTGGGTCTTCGTTGCTGCACACGGGCTTTCTCTAGTTGTGGTGAGTGGGGGCTACTCTTCATTGTGGTGGCTTCTTGTTGGAGAGCACGGGCTCTAGGCACACGGGCTTCAGTGGCTGTGGCACGCGGGCTCAGTAGTTGTGGCTCATGGGCTCTAGAGCTCAGGCTCAGTAGTTGTGGTGCACGGGCTTAGCTGCTCCGTGGCATGTGGGATCTTCCCAGACCAGGGCTCGAACCCATGCCCCCTGCATTGGCAGGCGGATTCTTAACCACTGGGCCACCAGGGAAGCCCTACTGTTGAGTTCTGAGAGTTTTAATATATTGTAGATAGTAATCCTGTGGGCAGATATGTGGTTTGGTTACAACTAATTTCTTTCAGTCTGTAGCTTGTGTTTTCATCCACTTAACATAGTGTTTTTATAAAAAAAAAGTTTCTAAATTTGATGAAATCTGTTATTAGTATTTTCTTTAATGAACTTCTTTAATGGATTGTCCTTGAGCATGTTAAGTCTAGGAACTCATTGCTCAGCCTTAGACCCCAAAGGCTTTCTCCTTTGTTTTTTCTAAAAGTTTTATAGTTTTAAATTTTATATTTAAATTTGTAATCCATTTTGAGTTAATTTTTGTATATGGTATGAGATTTAGGCTGAAGTTCATTTTATATATTTGTCTGTAGATGTCCAATTGCTCCAGCATCACTTGTTGAAAAGGTAACTTTTTCTCCATTTAATTGCTTTTGCATCTTTGTCAAAAATCAGTTGAGCAACCAGCATTTCCCATACTCTTTATATAATAGCTCTAAGCATTGTACTTAAATCATTGCTAAAAACTTTACAAAAATATGTTAGCTTTAGTGTTCTTTAACAAATAATTATTTCATCTTTACTGATCATAAACTTACTCACCAAAGTATAATAGCCAAATGCTTTGATTAAATGAAGCTTAAAATCAAGTGTAATATCCATAATTCTGTAAAAAAAAGTCTTAGTTTTGCCTCAATATTTATTTCCATCTTAGATAGTCAATAATCACATTTCTTTTGCAGTGACTTCTTATACTGAAATAAATGACCTAAGGATGCCTTATTGCTGACATAGATCAGAGTTAGTTGCTAATGAAATAACTCCTTTTTAAGTAACTCCAAATAAATCTGCTGATCCATAAAAGATTCATCTTAAAGGAATCCAATTCATTTTCTGCCTCTACCACTTCCATGGACATGAAACATCTTTTATATTCTACCTTGTTTCAGCCATTCAGCTACTCTCTCTATCCTAAGAGTAGCACCTGGTTTGTAACAGTCTGTTCTAACTGGGAGAGATGATACATTTAGTAAGATGTCATGACCACAATATGAAGGACAGACCCCTCTCAAAAGAAAAATGGTATTCAAGAATGTCCTCTGGTGTAAAAATTAATTCCAGGAAATTAATTCCAGAAATTAATTCCAAGGGTTTGCTCCATTTCAAAGATCAGAAAGGCAGTGTTGAAAAAGAATTCCAAAGACAAACAAAAGCCATGACTTAAGCTTTATTCCTGGGAATTAATTCCCTGTGTCACTTTGTATCTGGGGCAACAGAGGATGGTGCAGTACTTTAGCAAAAGCAAAATGCAACACCTCAGCAGATGTCTTCATAGCCGGAATCTCTTCAGGTCAAGAGCACCATCCTATCTCGTGTACCTTTGTAGGACAGTCCTTTCCAGGTAGATAATAGTAAGCTTGAATTTTTACACCCATGAAACCAGCTCCTGACATCAAGATATAGAACATATCCAGCACTCCAGGAAGCTCCCTTGTGCCCTCTCCTAGCTAATACTCCCATTCAGAGTATGGCTTGGAAATGGAGGCCATGCCTTTTTTCTGGGTCTGCATACAATGATAGAATATGTGTAGGGGAAAAAAAAGACATCTGTCTGGAAAAAATTATGAAATAACGTATATATAGACAATTTTTCCTAAATCTCAGGAAAAAAAAGATGCCTATTTTGTTCAGCAAAATGTTTCCAGCATTGGATAAATCTAATAGTTATTTAAATGGTTGTTTTTAAGGAGTTGTGTAAGTTGTGATGGCGATTGTTTTTAAGTTGTTAACTTGTGTATTTATGAGTAGAAAATTATTAGTCATATGACTGAGTATTCAACTCAAAATGTGGGTCATGAGATGTTGCTGCTTCCATGTGGCACTGTACAATAAAAAGAGATGACACTAAATCTACCTTTAAGCATCACTTGTTCCTGAGCAGAGCACTGAAAATATATTGCCCATGGAGAAGCTCCAGAAATATGACCTGATGACTCAGAAAAGCTTTCATTCTCTGGGACCAAGTTTACACACTTTGAAATGAGCCTGTCTGGAAGTGTTAATTCAACAGGGCATTTTGACAGTTTTGCATAATCTTTTTATTTCTATTTTTAAAAAATATTTTAGTAAGCAAACAGATCTTAAGGGTAAAGCTTGATGGATTTTTACCCCCTGAAACCAGCACCTGACATCAAGATATAGAACATATCCAGCACTCCAGGAAGCTCCCTTGTGCCCTCTCCTAGCTAATACTCCCAAAAGTTTTGGCTGTTTTTGAACTTGATATGAAAGGAATTATACAGTTTGTCCTCTTTTGTGTTTGACTTTCTTTTGCTCAGTACTATGTATGTGAGTTTCATCCATGTATTTGCATACATCGGTAGTGTATTCTTTTTATTGCTGAGTTATATCCCATTGTATGAATATATCATATGTATTTATCCATTCATCCATGGTTGCACATTTGTGTTGTTCTCAGGTTTTAGCTGGGAATATCATTTTTTGTCCATGCATTTTGGTACATGTGTACACATTTATGTTTGTGTATGTGGCCAAGAGTGGAATTACTGGATCCTAGGATATTTGTATTTTAGCCTTGCCAATTGCTGTTAAACATTTTTCCAAAGTGGTTTTACCAATTTATTTCCAACCAGCAGTGTGAAAGAATTCCAGTTACCCTACATCCTTGTCAACACTTGGCATTGTCAGTCCTTTTAATTTTAACTATTCTGGTGATATCTCATTGAGGTTTGAAGTTGCAATTCTGATGACTAATAATATTGAGCAACTTTTCTTATGCTAACCAATCTGTGTTGGATGCAAATCTTTTAATATAAAAAGTACCATAAAGTAGATGTTTTTATTTTTCTTCTAGATCTTAGATAAAAACAGCTGTCTACTCACAAAATTTCCTAAAACTATTCATTATTATCCCAAATTAATAAACTTGAAGAAAAGAAACCAGAATCACATTTTAAAAAGCCACAGGTCAGTGATAAGAAAGTACTATAACTGCCAAGTTTCATCTCAGGTAGCTTTTCTCTTTTTGTTTTTTATTCTGTGCTAATCATAGAAAGTCCAGGGTATAATGTCTGTCACAAATAATCAGAGAGGTACATTATCACACTATGTATATCAGTTATATCTCAAAAGGTGATAACTGTTAGAGCAGTGTAAGGGTTTGGAGTTTAGGATAAAATTTCGTAAGATGCCAATGTTAAGTGGCATTTTATTTGACACATGTAGGTATTTTATACTTTTATATTTCTGAGTACTGGATCATAACTGCATATGAATTACCCATAAATGTATAATACAGAGAACTATTTAGAGACACATGGTACTATATATGAATATTCATCTAAAAAGCTCTTGAGGGCTTCCCTGGTGGCGCAGTGGTTGAGAGTCCGCCTGCCGATGCAGGGGACGCTGGTTCGTGCCCCGGTCCGGGAAGATCCCACATGCCGCGGAGCGGCTGGGCCCGTGAGCCATGGCCGCTGAGCCTGCGCGTCCGGAGCCTGTGCTCCGCAACAGGAGAGGCCACAGCAGTGGGAGGCCTGCGTAAGCCCCCCCCCCAAAAAAAATAAATTAAAAAGCTCTTGATAGTTCATTAAACTTCACAGTTTGTTGGCGGCACATAAATGGCAAAGACTATCCACATTTCTGAAAGCAAGAGACAGTCTCAGTGAGACTTAGGTCATAAATGAAGGAAGAACTCCATACTCTAGTATGAACATTGAATCAGGTAGTGATGTTGAAATCCTTATGGCAATTAATGTCACTGGAAGTTTGACTGAAAATACAGCCACCTCCACTCCACCAGAAGGTCTGCATCTTACTGGGCAACTAACCACTTAACATTGGCCCACAAGTACTAACACCGTGTCACTGTTACTGGCTACATATATAGAAATAAGTGCAGCCAGTTTTGTGCTTGCTAAAGACTGAATGTTTGCATCCTCCCAAAATTCGTAGGTTGAAATCCTAATCCCCAGTATGATGGTATTTGGAAGTAGGGCCTTTGGGAGGTGATTAGGTCGTGAAGGTAGAGCCCTCATGAATGGGATTAGTACCCTTATAAAAGAGATTCTAGAGGGATCCCTCATCCTTCTACCATTTGAGACAGAAAAACGGCTGTCTATGAGCCAAGAAATAGGCTCTCACAAGACAACGAATCTGCCAGAGCCTTGATCTGGGACTTTCCAGTCTCCAGAACTGTGAGAATAAATGTTGTCTAAACCACCCAGCGTATGGCATTCTGTTACAGCAGCCTGAATGGACTAAGAGAGTGCTTTTGCCTTAAATCAGATGAGTTTGGCTTTAATTAATGCAACTGAATGATGATGATCAACAAGGTAAATTCTGGAGTCAGACTTCCGTATGAGTCCTGGGTGAATCACTCAAGAACCATGTGAGCCTCCTTTTCCTTCATTGTAATAAAGAAGCTGGTAAACAACCGTCACTACCTTTTCGTAAAGTTGTAAAGATAATCTACATTAAATAAAACCACAAAATGAAAAATTCTAGAGAAATAATACAAGACCTTGTTCTCATTAGACATTTTGGACATCTAAGAATACCTGTCCCCAAGAGAAAAGTGCATAAAAAATAAAGTGGTATGTTAAGAAGTTCTTTAGATTGGCTATTGTTGGATGGTTGGTGTTCGATGGATTTATGAGTTCCTTATACATAGTCTTGGGTCCACTTTTGTGTATTTTCAAAATTATCCAAAATATAAAGTTAAAGATGTTCATTAAAGTAAAATAGAATAGAAACAGAGGAAAATGCTGCAATTCAGTGGTTCTCAAAAGTGGTCCCTGAGACCAGCAGCATGAAGCAGCTTTGTGGGATCTGGTAGGAAATGCAAATCTTCAGGTCCCACCCTGAAAACTCAATCAGAAACTCTGAGGGTGGGACCCAGTAGTCTGTTTTTAAACATGCCCTCTAGGTGATTCTAATGAACCCTAAAATGTAAGAACCACTGATGTAATGAAAATAATATTGGTCCAAGAGTTAAGAGATATGAATTGTAATTCAGAATTAACTGGGTTTGTGATCTTGGACAAGCCACTTGCCTTCTCTGAGCCTGCTTCCTCATCTCCAAATGAAGTCTGGATTGTGTGACCTTTTGGGCCCTCATCTCCAAGTGCAGTTAGAAAATATCATTTCATAAACAGAAAATATTTCAGATTTCCCATTATAAAGGGCATTGGTGTTTGGATTTTACTATTAAGTCTAGATGACTTGGGTTGATTTACTTGTGTTTTTAATGATTCTGCATTATATTTGATACAGAGTGAGAACTTATACTGTCTATAACTAAAATACATTTGAGAAATTTACACGTAAGCTCTGAGTTATAACTATTTATTAATAAAGTCTTAGTATGAATCTTAGAAGTGTTTTTAAAGGTATTTTAAACACCAAAGCTTGTCAGATATTTCTGCAAGTCTGCCACATTCCTCTATTTCATAAAGAGATGTTAAAAATGCACAGTGTCATGAAACTTGGGGCACTCTGAGTTATCTTTAGGGTGGGCAGAGAGGACATGAACTGAGGGGCAGAGGTTAGGAATAAGTTCTATGAAGTCCCACCATCAATTGCCAGGACCTTTCTGGAGCTGAGCATTTGAAAATATAAGCTAAGTAATTAGGAACATGAGGCATGTTAGACTTGGAAGGGTATAAGCAAAGACCACATTCAGAAGCAGAGAGAGAAGCCAGGAGGTCGTTTTTTTTCCAGATGTGATTAGGCTACAAGGAGGAAGGCCAGAGCTTCCTTTGCTGTCATCCCATGTAACCCCCCAGATGCCGATAGAACTTCTTGAGACTTGAAGACACCAGGGTCGCTCTCAGAATTGAAGCCTTGCTCCTTTCAATCATTATTAAAGAGCAATTTAATGGGAAACCAAGAAAGCGTCATGTGACTGGGCCCTCAGGGTTCAGAGAACGTAATATCCAGGGCTGAGAAAAGGGGTCAGTCCTCAGTAAGAATCCAGAGGAAGGCAATTCCTTCCCAGAGCGGTCTATTATTTGTAGGTTTAGATTGCAGGGGGCTTGAGGAACAACATGGCAGTGAGTTTCCTGGGTTTTTTTTTTTTTATCACTTCCATACATTTTTGTGACAGGATGCGACAAAACCTTCCAACCCAGAACTGCCAACAAGCACAGATTAAAACAAAACAAAACAAAAACCTGCTTTCCCTAGCTGAAGGCCCAGAAAATGGGTACCTTAACAACAGAATCCTTTTTGGTAATAGCTACCCTACTCCAGCGCAAAATACATGGAACATTGGAAAAACTGTACCCCTTCCCCAAAGTTCCACTGAAGCCAAACACAAGCAGATCTTTCACTCTGCCACTCCCCCCTGCACCCCAGAGAGGTGGCAGCCCTCTGATTCCCCTGCCCAGTGGAGCTGGCAGAGCTGAGGGGGGTGCTAGTCATCTATCCTCTGCCCAGCATAGGCAGGCTGTGCACCAATTCCCCTACAGGAAGAGTACTGGCGAAGCTGAGTGGAGATCTGATCTTCCATTCCCCCACCGGCCAGAAGCAGGCGTTATTACCATTCTCCCTCCCCCCCAGGATGGTGTCAGTGGGCTCCAGCAGTGAACAGACTCTCCAGATCTTCCTGGAAGAAATAAGACTAAATGAGGTGGTATGAGGCAGAGCTAGTCCCCACTAGGCTTCATAGCCCTTTCCCTGTGTCTGTGGAACACAACGGGGAGCAGATTCTCAACTCCCCACACCACCAGCAATGAGGTAGATGAGGTGATGAGAGGTGGAGCCGGCAGACACTCTATTTCCCTCTCCTCATGTAGTGCCAGTGGGGTCCAGCAGGGAGCTGAGCTTCCACATTCACTCAGCATCAACAAGGCAGTGAAAGTCAGTGTCACACATTTGCTGGGAAGATGTCAGCAGAGGGAAGGGCTGGCTGAACTTCCACCTCAACTGTCTTCAGTGAGGTGTAAGTGCTCTGTTCCTCTTTTGTAAGGGTGATGCCGGTCGGGTCCAGTGGGAAACTGAACATAACCCCCACCTGGACCTCATGCTACACCTCAACAGGTGTAATAAACTCTGATCTAAATCTCACACCTTATACCAAAAAAAAAAATTCAAAATGTTCATGCATTTAAATGTAAAACTTAAAACTATAAAACCTTTATGAGAAAAGAAATACTAGGAGAAAATCTTTGGGATCAGGTCTAGGTGAACAGTTGTTAAACTTGATACCCAAAGCATAATCCATAAAAGGAAAAAATGATAAATTGGACCTCACTAAAAATATAAACTTTTGCTCTGCAAAAGACCCTGTGAAGAAAATGAAATACAAGCTTAAGACTTGGAGAAAATATTTCTAAAGAAGAATATGACAAAGTAGTAGTATCCAGAACATATGAAGAACTCTTAAAACTCAATGGAAACAACAAAGGAAAAATCCAATTAGAAACTGGGATAAAACATAAACAGACACTTAACCAAAGATAATATTCAGATGACAAAGAAGCATAAGAAAGATGTTTGACACCATTAGCCATTAGGGAAATGCAAATTAAAACCACTCTGAGATATCACTACATGTCTATTAGAATTCCTAAAATTAAAAAAAAAAGATAGTGAAGGAGCGACAGCAACACAAGGTGGCAGCCACAGCAGGCTCGCGACTAAAAGTGCCTCGCAATTTCCAACTGTTGGAAGAGCTCAACGAAGGCCAGAAAGGAGTAGGAGATGGTACAATTATCTGGAGTCTAGAAGATGATGAAGACATGACACTTACAAGATGGACAGGGATGATCATTGAGCCCCCAAGAACAATTTATGAAAACCAAGTATACAGCCTTAAAATAGAATGTGGAGCTAAATACCTAGAAGCACCCCCCTTTGTAAGACTTGTAACAAAAATTAATATGAATGGAGTTAATAGTTCTAATGGAGTGGTGGACCCAAGAGCCAAATCAGTGCTAGCAGTATGGCAGAACTCATATAGCATCAGTTGCCCTGCAAGAGCTTCAGCACCTAATGATGTCTAAAGATAATATGAAACTCCCTCAGCCGCCTGAAGGACAGCGTTACAGCAGTGAATCAAAAAGAAAAACCACCAGCCCTCCCTTACCCGCCATTTGATTTAAACAGTCTTCATTTTCCACAGTAGTATATTTTCTAGATACGTCTTGTAGACCTCAAAGTACTGGAAAGGAAACTCCCATTCAAATGCAGTTTATCTTAAGATACTGTAAATGTGATACTAATTTTTTTGTCCATTTGAAATATATAAGTTGTGCCATAACAAATCATCCTGTCAAGTGTAACAACCACTGTCCACATATGAACTTCTGGGATCAAGAAAGTGTATTTAAATCGATTCCCGTCATAACCAGTGGGGCACATCTAACTCAACGGTGAAAAGACACATCACGCAATCACCTTGCTGCTGATTACATGGCCTGGGGTCTCTGCCTTCTCCCCTTCCCCTCCCCCTGCCTCCTCCCTCCCTGCAACAGCCCTCCAGCTGGGGGTGGCTTCTTAGAGTAGATGTGAAGGTTTCAGGTCACAGCCTGTGGGACTCCTGTTGGGTGTGTGTGGGTGCTTCGTCTGCACGCCTGGTTTCTTCCTTTAAGTCTTAAATGCTGCCCCCCTTCCAAGCCACCATCCTCTTCCCACTCTCCACTACCACCCTTGGCCAAAGCATAGATTGTAACCCCCTCAGCTCCCCTCTGAAATTGGCCTTTGGTGAAGAATTCAGGGCTTTCCCCATATCTTCTCCCTCCACCTTAATCGAGCGTGCTGCTTTGTCCTTCCTCCTCCTCAAGTCCCTTTTGGCACCATCACCTCCCAGCACTTTCCATGACACTTCCTTGCTTTAATCAGAAGCCATCAGTTAAGGTTGGAAAGCGTCTCTGACCTCCCTCATTTAGTTTTGGAACCACACTTTTTACTCTCCACCAGCCTGGGAAATGAATATTGGGTGCTCAGCCCTGCCACCCTCTGCTGTCGTCATCAGCTGATGCATTTTTTTAGCTCAGGTTTTGATAAGGTGAAAAGAACAGTCACCAGGGTTACTGAGACCTGCCAGCTCTAAAAAAGTCCTTGGTGGTTAAACTTGGAGAAAGGCCACAGAAGACACTTGTAGGCACACACAATCCCTCTGAATGAATTGTTTTCTTTTCCTGTAATTGCTTTTGCTTTTAAAATTTGAAGAAGTTTTAAACAGGGCTCTCACTGGGTCATCCTTGCAATCCATTTGGGTCTAGTTTGGAATCTGACAACTGGATCAAAAAGAACCTTAGATTCAGTGCATACTTTGCTGCTTCTCACGGTCCTCAGCAGGGATAAGAAAGAACTTGTTTGTACCCCAAGTGGATCCCCAAAATTGGTGGGCTTGACTTCCTGGCAAATTGCTGCGTTTTTCCACTTTCCTGTTCAGGACCACTAAATGCTGAGATGTGGATGCATACCAAAAGAAAAGCAATTCATTGTATTCTAAGGGTTTTTCTTTTTTTTTAGTGTTTGTATAAAACCACCTTTTGAAGCAGCAACCATCAAGTCTGAAAAGCAGCTGATGTTACCATTAATCTTTTTCTGGGGAAACCCTTAGTTCTAAGGATTTAACGTCCTGTAAGTAAAGTTTAACATAACAGTATTCCATAAGCAGCCTTTTCATTTTTCAGACCATTGCCTGATTTTAATATAATAAAAAGAAGTGTGCATTAATATTAAAAAAAAATAGTGACAGCACCAAATGCTGACAACAATGAAAAGAAACTGGAACACTCAAACGTTGCTCGTGGGAATATAAAATTTTACAGCCCCTCTGGGCAACAGTTTGGCACCTTCTTATAAATCTAAACATGAAACTGCCATATTGCCCTGCAAATGCAATCTGGGTTATTCATCCCAAAGAAATGAAAACTTATGTTCACACAAAAATCTGTACACAAAGGTTCAGAGCAGTTTTATTTGTAATAATTGAAAATGGACACAACCCAGATATCCTTCAACTGGTGACGGGTTAAACTAACTGTGGTACTTTCATCCCATGGAACACTTCTCTCAAATAGAAAGGAATGATCTATCAATACAGGCAAAAAGAAAAGTACACAGAGTGAAAGCACCAACCTCAAAAGGTTATGTGCTGTATGATTCTATTTATATAACATTTTCGAAATGACAAAATTGTAGAGATAGATGACAGATTAGTGGTTGCCAGAGGTGAGCAATGTTGTGGGATGGGATGTTGGCAGTGATAAGACTGTTCTGTATGTTTACTGTGATGGTGAATCTACAAACCTACGTATGTGACAAAATTGCATAGAACTAAACACACACACATGAACAAGTAATACTGGGGAAATCTTGCAGGGTAAGTAATACAGGACAGTATTTCAAGAGAATAAAATTTTATAACATTGGTCCTTGCTACTCAAGAGGTGAGCCTGGGACCAGCATAATCAGCATCAAATGGAAGTTTGTGAGCAATGTAGACTCTTGGGCCCACCCCAGACCTACTGAATCAGAATGCCAGATCCCTGGGCAATTCGTACACACATTCAAGTTTGAGAATCACTGGTCCATACTTTATAACAAGAGTTAAAGGCTCAGCTCCAAGTCTCTGGATGCTTTTATGAGTATAGGCACCATGTCTGTCTGTCTTCTGCAGTACTATGCCTTTTGCCTAACACAGTGCCTGGCACATAGTAGATGCTCAGTAAGTAGTTTCTTTTTAAATGAATGAACTCAGTTCCCATGTACCTTGTAACATCTTCCCAGGTCTGGAGACGGGTCTCTGCTCTTAGTGACAGGACACGCTGTACCTGAGAGAGTATGACATTTGTACTCATCAAGCCTTTCTAAATTCAATCTTTCTAGTACTGACTACATTCTAGATACTGTGCAAGGTATGGGGGAACGCAGATTTAATGTATTGTCTTTAAGAAGAATTACCATCTAATAGGAAAGGCAGATATGGGAATAAGTATTATTTGCTGTAGCAGAGTTTATTATCTTCACCTCCTTTAGCAAGAACTTCCAGAAACCTCTTCCCTCCAGAACTCTACTGTGGACTTGCAAATGAAGACACCTGGGTATGGAGGAAGGCATACTGGACCAAGAACAACAAGACTGTGTGTGCTACAGATTGGGTATTTGGTCTTAGGCAAGTTATTTCACTTTGTAACTTTCATTATCTTCAGCTGCAAAACAAAGATGACATCATCTCCATGAGACTACTGAAACTATACATTTGGAAATACTGTGTCAACTGAAAAGTAAAAGACCTCTAAAACTTAAATGATTTTTGTTATAAGAATATTCTGGAAATAAGTTCACAATGCTTGGAGGTGGAAATGGCATTGCTCTTTCTATGAATCTGATATAATATGATAGAACACTCTTCAGTCTATTTTAAGCAATTATTTCTTCATAGATAGTAATGACTATCCATGCTACTTTTAGGTTTATAATTTATAAATATTTGTAAATATATATTTGATGCAATAGAGTTAGCATCATCATTTTCTCTAGCAAGAGCTTTCAGTTACTTCTCTCCTCCAGAACTCTATTCTGTATTCCCAAATTAAGACACTGGGATGTGTGACATATAAATAATATTTCAAATAGTTAACTTCCTCAAAGGGACCTTTTAAATGTTTGGGACGCAAACACACTCTGGGCATTAACAGCCTTTAATGATCTGGTACAGGCCACATGCAGTTTAGGCGGCTTCCTTCCCAGACATGCCTGTTACGTAAGGCTGAGTTGATAATGAGTTAAATTGTTTCTGGTATTTCAACTCACCCTCTAAGTTCTCTTGAGATATTCTGGACAAAGCCCAAGATTCTACAAGTGGGTCATTTTCAGCTAGGTGTAAGCTTTCAACTCACAGGGAACTTGACTACATAAATCAGTTACAGACGGAGAAGAAGGAAATATGAGCTTTAAAATATCGACTCACAAGGTTTTTGCAAATGCCCTTGGATTTAATGTTATTTGGGGCCTACTTGTCTCTGATGGCCTCAACAATCGGGCAAAACTATTCAAATAGTTCAGTCCTTCCTGGCTTTGGTGATAATGACCAGAAATTAATGGATCAAAAATCATAATCATATTCATGAACACAAGCCTGTGTATTGATCATAAAGTTAGGAAAACATCACTGCTTACCTTAAGTATGGCAGGGTAGGCCTGCGATAAAATTACAGACACCATTGGAATAAATGAAAAGTTCCAGGCAAAATGCATCTGATTTGTATGTGGGAAAAGCCACATATTACTCTCTGGCCAGGGGTCATCCTGAGAAACTTAGAGCAAGCTTTCCCTGTGTTCTTTTAGAGGGCAAAATAGGAGTCAGTTTTTCAGGATAGCAGGGAGGCAAATTCTCAATCAGTGTAAAAGTGGAACTTAGTAAATATTAACACCTTTAACAAATTGATTAAGCACCTGCTAAGTAACCCAGCCCATTATAGATGCTTGTCATTTATTAGTGAACCAGATAGACAAAATCTGCATTTCATGAGGCTTCATTTTGGGTTTCGAGACACGAACAATAAACGATAAAGATAATAACTAAACTATGTAGCATGCTAGGGAGTGCTAAGTACAATTAAACGATGATAAAGGAATGCAGAAAATAAAGAACGCATATAAGTCAGCCACAGAAAAACAACCTGATCAAAAAATGGGCAGAGGAGCTGAGTAGGCATTTTTCCCAAGAAGACATACAGATGGCCAACAGGCACATGAAAAGGTGTTCAACATTACTAATTACTAGGGAAATGCAAATTAAAACCACAATGAGATATCACCTCACACCTGTTAGAATGGCTGTTATCAAAAATGTAATAAATAAGAAGTGTTGGCAAAGATATGGAGAAAAGGGAACCGTCATACACTGTTGGTGGGAATGTAAATTGATGCAGCCACTATGGAAAACAGTATGCAGATACCTCAAAAATTACAAACAGAACTACCATATGATCAAGCTATCCCACTTCTGGGTAATTATCCAAAGATACAAAAACACTAATTTGAAAAAGTATATGCACACTTCTGTTCATTGCAGCATTATTTACAATAGCCAAGATATGGAAACAACCTAAGTGCCCATCAATGAATGACATTTTATATATATATATATATATATATATATATATATATATATATACAATGAAATACTATTCAATCGTAAAAAAAGATGAAATCCTGCCATTTGCAACATGATAGATGGACCTTGAGGGTATTATGCTAAATAAGTCAGATGGAGAAAGACAAATTATGATTTCACTCACATGTGGAATACAACAAACAACAAAACAAAATAAATGGGAAAAAAACCAAAAACAAACACATAGGTACAGAGAACAGAATAGTGATTACCAGAAGGGAAGGGGCAGGGGGAAAGTGAAATGGGTAAAGGGGAGTCAACTGTATGGTGATGAACGGAAACTAAATTTTTGGTAGTGGGCATGCTGTAGTATAAACAGGAGAAATATAATGTTGTACATGTGAAACATATGATGTTATAAACCAATGTTACCTCAGTAAAAAATAATTTTTAAAAATGAGGGCAGAGAGAATCAATGGGAGTACCACATGGGAAAAGTGAGTTGCAACTCAAAAAGGGATGGTCAATGTAAAGGTAACCTTTGTACAAAGATATGAAGGAGGTGAGGGAGAAAGTCATGTGGATGTCTGGGATGAGGTATGTTCCAAGCAGAAGAAACCACTGAGCGAAATCCCAAGGCAGGAGCGTGCTTGGTGTGTTCCAAGAACAACGCAGAAGCCAGGGCAACAGGAGTGGGGTAAGAGAGGATGAAGAGAAGGAGATGAAGTTGGAGCAGTCACAGAGGGCCAGACCCCGTAACAACTTTGGTTTTGACTCAGAATGGACTAGGGAGGCATTGGAGGGGTTGAGCAGAGTGATGTAATCTGTAATTTTTAAAGGATATCTCCAAATGTTTTGTTGAAAATCATCTATTGGGGCCTGAGATTGGAAGCAAAGAGGCCAAATTAGGAGGTTGTTATTATAATCCAGGCAAGAGAGAATAACCGTGGCTCCAACCAGGATAGCAGTAAAGCTGGAGAGAAGTGGGCATATAGCAGATGTATTTTGATGTTGGAGTTAACAGAATTTCTTGGCAGTTTTGATGAGGCTTGGGAAGGAAAAAGAAGAGCCAAGAGCAACTCTAAGGTTTTTGGCTTGAACAAGTGAAATAACAGAATTGCCCTCAACTGAGATTGTGAGTAAAGTATGTTTGGGGAGTGAAATTTTTAACAAGGAATGAGAGATGGTAACTGGTCTTGTTGCAGTGATCATTTCATAATGTATAAAAAATACTGAATCACTGTGTGGCACACTTGAAACTAATATAATATTGTATGTTAATCATAACTCAATAACAAAATGAAAAAAGAACACACTCAATTTGAAATGTATGTTAAACAAGTATAATTGTTGGATGTACAACTTGTATATATAACTATGAAGTCCAGGATGGAGTTCAAAGCTAGGATATACATTTCAGTGTAGTTAGCAGTTAGATACTATTTAAAGCCATGGGAGTTAAGTTCACCAGGGGCAGGGACAGGGAAGGAGTTGAGTATAATATTGAATATAAAGTTGGGACCAAGGACCGAACCCTGGGGCACTCCAAGGCTAAGGGGCAGAAAGAAGAGAAAGAAACAGAAAAGGACTATATAGCATGAACCCCGTCGTGGTTGCATGGTACTTTCTAAACCTGTTCAGTGTGTCAGCATGCTCTGTGGGTCTGTGCCATTAATTACAATATGGGATGCTTAAACTCCCAACATTTGGTTACACTGCAGAATAAGAAATCTTAAGTCCCTTTGCATACAGTGTCTGCCATGCCTGTGGGGGCCAGGTAGAGGTGAGGAGCAGAGGTGGATGTCATATAAAGCTGCAAACTGGTCACCCTCTCAGGATTATCACCTTGTGTAAGTCATGTTGTGCTGGCATCTGGTCTCAGCTTTTCGGGCATAGAAATGAATGCAGTTAATATACCCAAAGACTAGCCACTGCAATGGATTCACACTAAATCACACAAAACTATTATGTGAAAGAGAAGCCAATTTGTTAATGTTAATGGGCAATAGTTTCCCCAGAGACCATCATGTCTAATAAAGCCAGAGGGATGTAGTCAACAACAATCCATAGATTCAGGACTTCCCTGGCGGTCCAGTGGTTAAGACTCTGTGCTTCCACTGCAGGTGGCACGGGTTCAATCCCCGGCCTGGGAACTAAGATCCCACATGCCGTGTGGCGCAGCCAAAGGAAAAACACACACACACACACAACAACAACACTGTCCAATCCATAGATTCCTTTTTCACTCTCCAGACATCCTGGAAGACAAAGTATACATGAATTTGCTTTGTGAGGATAAACCTAGAACAATGTGAGTAAAACAGTTTACGGGGATTTATGCCTAATAATTGGAAGGACCCAAGAAATATCTCTATCCTACAACAGAGTCTCACTTATTCAACACAAGTTGATTGAGCATCTGTGATATGCCAAGTGCTGTCACAGGCAAGGTATCTACTTATTTGGAGTTAACATTCTTCGAGCAGTGGGAGGTATGGTTGACATAAAACAAACACTAAATAGAATAAGTAAATTTATGGTGATAAATATTATGGAAAATAGTAAAAATTCAAGTGAGGTAAAGAGAACAGAGTGCTGGCCATTTATTCTTAATGTGATCAAAAGAATTTTCAGCACCCTGGGAGATAAAATATGCAGTACCCATGAATTTGTCTGCTGCCACAACTGCATAGAAGAGGAATCCCACTATTTATAATACTTCACGTAATTCTGGGGCTAACAATATAAAATTTGCTCTAAAAATAGCCCATTGTTCACTAAAACTTTTCCCCAGTTATGGAAAACCTAATGCTCATCATCGCCACGGTACATCTTAACTTATGTTTTTAAAAATTTGGGAATCGAGTTGTTTTAAAAAGGAAATCAAGTTCCTGTAGAAAGAAAGTTAAGTAAGATACTGAACAGATTTATTCTGATTTTTCATTAAGTTCAGTATGGACCTTCCTCCCTTCTAAACTGCAGAGGTAACTTGAGCAAGTGCCCTAGGCCAGGGCTTTCCAAAGTGCCATATGCATAGAAATCCCCTGGGTATCTTGTTAACATGCAGATTCTAATTCAGTGGGTCTGTGGTGGGGTCCAAGATTCTGCATTTCTATCAAGCTCCCAGGTGATGCTGGACCATGCACCATAGTTTGAGTAGCGAGCAGCTAGATACACTGAAGGGACAAATATTGTGCCCAAAGCCCTGGTAGGAACCAGCTACCTTAACCCTTCTCCCGTTCCATTTTCTGTTTCATCTTGGCATGGGCAAAAGTGACCCATTTTGGGATAAAATTGTGCAGTTCAACTATAGCTTTAGGTGCTCTGAGGCAGAACCAAATATAATCTTTTGTGTGCGTGTGTGAATTTTGCAGAGAGTTTGGCCACATTTAGCTTTTTGCACTTAGCTTGCTTTGAATTGGTCCACGCTAATGCACTCTGCCTCCTCCCTGTCTTGCTCCTAGAACTGTAAGAACTCAAACAGCTGCACCCAGCACAGCAGCCATACATTCTTCTGAAAATCCAGCAGAACACACTCAAAATGAGAAGCAAGTTGTGAAATGTGTTTGAGGCCCGTTATCTCCTCCCTCACATCGCTGTTTATTTTCTTTGGACATTTGCGCAGGGGAGCCCAGGCTTTTCTGATCGCTATAGTCCCAAAGATATGCCACTGGAGAAGTTGGCAACTGCCTCCACAAATGGTCCTTCACTCTGACCGGGGTCTTTCTACAGCTCATTGCAGTCTGCAGTAATTTTCAGTGGTGAGCATGACAGTACTTTGATTTAGTTGTACCAAAGAAAACAAAACAAAATGAAAAAGAAAAGAAAAACTGGAGCAGTTCCTATAGAAAAAAAGCTGCTAAGACTTTTTCCCCCCTCACTACCAGAAGAGAGGACATTTCATACAAACCAAGTTGATTGGCCTTATAAAGCTTTCTCATTACAGGCTAAGCTGGTAGCTAACAGAATTCAGTTTCTCCAATATAGTGTGTCTCCTAAAGGGACAGGCAGCACATGCAATTTTAGGAAGAGATGAGGAAGGAGAAGAGAAGAGGGAGATACTGTTTACAAAGACGCCTACACGAAAGACCATAATTAATTAAGGAATACTATCTGACGGGCCTCCTCTGTGTACACTGCAAGGGATGCCGTGAGGAATGGTGCTTTGAGGTGACATAATTGGCAGGACATACACTGCCCACAGCACTCGACTGCTGTTAGGAAATCACATTCCTAAACAAAATTAAAGGAAAATGTTGGAGCCTTTTCATTTCCTGGGCATTATTCGTGTGTGCCTGATAATTACTGATAGCTAGTCAGGACATTGTTTGTGTTCTTTTCTCCTGGACATTTCCTAATTATGAATAATAATCCCATTCATCATGCACTTGAAACAAGTAAATTATCCCACAGAACATCATAATCAGTTGCATCAAAAAGCCTTCCAGGAAGCCCCCATGTGGCTTTGTTTCAGCTTCCCCATTTGCAGCTCTCCACGGCTCCCCTCAGGAAGTCAGGAATCAATGGCTGTCTCCTAGCACAGAAGGGCATCCATCAGTGACACCTTTGCAGATGAAACCACATCCTCTGAAACAACTGTTTCTGTTCACTTATTTAGCTTTAATGGCAGCCTCGTGAATCGCCAGACTTGAAAAGGACAGGTTCTTCCTTGGCGGCTACTAAAGGTTCTGACATTCACGTTTCATCCTAGCTGCCACCTGGACCTCCCTGTTGTGGTCAGATGTCCTCATCATGGAAGTAAGCTTCCCCCAATCATAAAACTATCCTCAGTCCCCTGATAAAATGAAAGTTGTTACTAAATTTACACAAAGGAGCCTTCCAACCTGCATATTTTTGTAAATAATTATTTTCTATAACCGTCCTCCTTTTCTTCCTTCTTTCTTCCCTTCCTTCTTTTCTGAATTTGTGTTGACATATGAGTGCTTGGCTCCCTCAATCTGTAACATATCTTGCTCCCAGCCTTGCTCTCCAGTGTGGTGGGAGGAAGGTTACCTTGCTGGAGATGTCACTGGAGTGGCAGGTCCCGGAAAATGGCTCTTCAGTCTTTTTTATATACAGCATGTCTTCTTCTTAGCATGGTTTTATTTGAATTATCTCTTACCATTGGGGATTTTTATTCCTTCTTTCATAAAGAAGAAGACAGACAAAATATATTGATTTCAAAACCAGATTCAGAACCACCAGCAATATCAAATCACACATAGACTGTTTATATGGACATGGAGTAAAGGAAAGAAGGGAAAACATTCTGTAATCAGTCATTCTATTACATACAACATTTACTGTCATCCTCCTGGGCAACAGATGCCCTGTCAGGCCCTGTATTTTTTTGTGTAGGGGGTGAGAAGATATAAATATGAATAAAAGATACTCCTTTGTTGTCAGAGAATCAGCACTTTATTTGATCAAAAAGAAGCTGAAATGTGACACAGAATCGAGCCAAGTCACAAAGTGCCTCCAGTTCCATGTTTACTAAATTGACTCTTCTTAACAGTTGAACATGCTGGGTGTCCAGATGGTACTTGGCTGTATAGAAGTGGTAGATGAATATCTAATGAGGCATCACAAAGCACTTATTACACTTGTAAAATTAACAGAAAAGCTGGGGATGCAGATATTTAACTTGAGATCAGGTGTCACAGCCAGGGATATGCACTACTTAGATCCCCTTTCGAGAAGTGCTGTTCAGCTGCAAGGGGTGTATTTGGCTGACAGCCTCTAGCTGCACTGCCTTCAGGATATGCCTCAGCTTTCCAGAAAATGTCATGGTCTTCCTGGGTAGCCCCCAGTCAATGGCTGGGCAGTAGTATTACTAGAACCTGGCCATTTCTTCCCAATGCAGGGGACTAACAAGTAATCCTTGTTCCCAGCTCCCTACTGGGCTGGCTGAGACTTTGTCAGATCTGCATTGTAAACTAAGGATCTCTCTGCCCAGTCCTGCCCCCTCCTTATCTTTCTCAGGCATTATTCACAGTAATCATCTGTGCTCACAACTCTGTCTCCATGGTTGCTTCCCAAAGAACCCCAATGATCCACTGTATCTGCCTCAACCTGTAACTAATTTAAAGAAAAATATGATTTTAAATTAAAGCCAGAAATTATAAAATGTCTACAAAATTCTCCACCTTTAATAAATTTTCTTTTGCTAGGAAAAGAAGTTTTATTTCTTTGGGCAGGTCATAGTGCAAATGAATTTTCGATGAGTCTCAACTGGCTGTCCTGTATCAAGGGAGGTGTGGTAGGGACTGCTCCAAGACCAAGCAGTCAAGGAGTACATTGTCCGTGGAGGAGGAAAAAAAACAATAACTAAGTCAATGAAAAGTAGGTATGCTTTCTATTAACCGCCTGGGCCCAGTAATTTTAAACAACGTCAGTAATAAAATCGCTTGCCCTGTCTAGGCAGACTGCACCCCTATTGCCCACTCCCCACCTTGATATTCTGATATGAACTGTTTAAATTGTAAATGTGAAATGGTTTTATTTTAACTACTCTCAACCATGAAATCTCAAATTCTCCTTTATAATATTGGGCAAATCCTTTATTTTTGAATAGTAAAATTTTTCTCTAGTCCTCTTTCAAACTCTAATATCACAGTTGTTATTCTAAAGATATTATAGTTAATGCTGGGTTTGTATCTAAAAAGGACTGGAGTTGTAGAGGTTGTGATCTGTTCCTCTTCTCGTACTTCTTTCCCTCAATGTGACACCATATGTGTGTGTGTGTGTGTGTGTGTGTGTACGCGTGTGTGTGTGTGTATGTGTATATGTTGGTGGGATATTCTCTCTACGTCCCTCCTAAGCATATAGCTTCTCCAGGTTTGGAAACAGGGAGGAGAGTCAGGAATGTAGTGATGTTTGTATGTAACTGCTGCCTTTTGGAGCCCCATTTCTCACTTTGATTTGGTCTAATTCTTTCTGTGGTTACTGGTATGTAGGTGGAATGGTGATACTCAGGTTATCAGTGATGCTTATCCAGGATCACTCCATCGCTGAGGACCCCTAGAGAGCAGTAGTCCCTTATCTCCCCCTGGCCTCCTGCCATACTCCATACTCCCAATCCCTTCTCTGGGCTGAATATCCCAATGCTTGGCCTGTCAGTGGCTTGAGAAATCCTGGAGCTCCTCTTGGAACCATAGGAACTGTGTTATCTCCTTCTCCAAGGACTGTGGAAACTGGGGTGAGGTGAAGATGCCTCCAAACTTTTTCCAAGCCTTCCTACACCATGACCTCTTAAAGTCTTGCTGGCCTTGACCCCTGCGATGGGACTCTCATCTTCAGAAATCTCTAGATCAGAAAGTGGCATCAATCTTTCTCTTCCATATGCCACCAACCTCCAAAGAACACTTATCAAACTATTCCCAAAATTTGTTACTGACCCCCCTTAGGGTACGGTACCAGGACATCCAGATGAGAAAGTAGGAAAAGAGATCTCACTCTCTCCTTCTCGCAGACTCAGCCAAAATGTGTGATTTATTCTCTTAATACAAACCCATCACTGTCAACATTTGGATTCAGGAGGAAAAACTTGTAAAAGGAAGGAAAGAGCCTTTCTTTGGGCACCTGCACGCTCCAAAAACTGTCCACTATAACTCTCTTTCCTCCCGTCTCTAAGTCTCTGCTAATTCTGGGATGGGAGGGTGCACAGTAGTAGTAGAGCTAATTCTGTTGCCTCTAAATTCCTTCAAGAAGATGGTGTTCATAGAAAGGCCCTCTTCAGATGAAGTGGATTTGTAGGGTCTTTTGTTACCAGATGTTTTTCTTAATAGCCAAGCCTGGACTAACAGGAAAAATCCCATTCAATATCTTACTGCTCCAGTTTCTTACCTATAAAATGAAGGATTAGACAAAAATAATCCCTAAAACTTTACTTCAATTCTAATAGAGTATGGGTCAGGTATCTCTTACCAAGGTTAGAATTACATCACTCCATCCCCACTAAAGCTAATTTATTTACTCATCACATTTACTGAATCTTAACAATGTCTCTGTAACACATCACTAAACTATTTGTTTACATTTTATCTTCCTGTTATACCATAAGGCCCTCAATGGCAGAACTGTATTTCATTCTTGTTGCATCCTTATCACATATGGGCCCTCCATAAATCTTGTTTGAAGGAATGTGTGGTTCACGTAATTTTTTAATGCAAATTACAGATAACTGAGTTTTACCACTGGCTTGTCGTTAGAAAAATATCAGTAAATAAGTCAGTGTTTATCATTACCTTTCTATGAATCTCATACCATGCCCTAATTCTGGGAGATTCAGAGGAAATAGAAAATATGGTTCTTGACCTCATGAAGCACAAACTCTAATTGGGAAAGCAAAATGAGACTAAAGAAGACAGAGTTGAGTCTTAGTACACAAGCTAAGGAAGATTTCCTAGAAAATAGATGAGCAAGAGTTCAAAAAGCAAATACACGTCAGCCACATGTTCTGTGACTAACAGCATAGGAGGTAAAATAATTGGTCTTCTACTGGGGTGGTGAAAGAATAACCGTTTATAATTGAGGACCCCCACATCACTAATAAATACAACATACTCAATAGTAGTTGGTGCAGCCTGGTGAAGAAGTAAAATGTTGCAGTTGGGCTCATAGTCTCCGGAGCCAGCACACACCTTATTACATTTGTTATCGTGGAAAAGATAATAATCCTCTTTGTGCCTCAGCTTTCTCTTATGGGAAATGGGAATCAAGTAAGTAAATACAAGAATATGGCTTGACACTCGACTACCACAATATCAATGTTTTCTGTTCTTCTTCTTATTGGATATATCACATTACTGAGTTTGTGAAAACACTAATGCAGAATTTCTCATTGTCGTGGCTTCTCATTGTCGTGGCTTCTCTTGTTGCAGAGCACGGGCTCTAGGCACGCAGGCTTCAGTAGTTGTGGTACGTGGACTCAGTAGTTGTGGCACACGGGCTTAGCTACTCTGTGGCATGTGGGATCTTCCCAGACAAGGGCTTGAACCTGTGTCCCCTGCATTGGCAGGCGGATTCTTGACCAGTGCACCACCAGGGAAGCCCTCTGATTTTTTTTTTTTTTTTTGCGGTACGCGGGCCTCTCACTGTTGTGGCCTCTCCCGTTGCAGAGCACAGGCTCCAGAGGCACAGGCTCAGTGGCCATGGCTCACGGGCCCAGCCACTCCGCGGCATGTGGGATCTTCCAGGACCGGGGCACAAACCCGTGTCCCATGCATTGGCAGGCGGACTCTCAACCACTGCACCACCAGGGAAGCCCCCCTCTGATATTTTTAAGGAACTAAAAATCAGAGTCCTTGGTATGGGTTACATACACACACACACACATTCACATACGTACACGCCGCTTTTAAAGACACTGAAAAAGTTTTACAGACAATATTGAGGTGTATAATTCTGGAGATTATACTATGGATGAGTCTGAGTGGTCAGCAAATACTTCTGGAATTTCCAATAATCAAGCTTCCTTGGCAAGAATTTTCATGATAAATTGGTTTAATAAATCATGCTTTTTATTCCCTGGCATTATAATAAGGCTATAGATTATGTTCCTTCCTTTCAAGCAAAAATCAAATACAGATGCAATACAGGTATTTCAAGTTTTAGTCCTAGAGCAACTGTACAAAATGATACAGTGTAACTATTCCCAGTCTTACTCATCAGGGCCAACATGTGAGGAAATAATATATAATCAGGCATTCTACTATCAGCTGGTGGACTCCCCAGGAAGCAAATGATGCTTCAGCATCATCAGGGCCCCTCAATTCTATGGACTTCTGATAATGCTGAGAGTTTCTGGGAGTTGTAGAGTATTGTCGATGGGGAGAGGAAACCAGACTGCAATCAGCAAACCTGTTTAAAAAATTATTGCTGATAGATTTCCAAAATTTTCTCAGAGAAAAGAACCTGAATTTCTAAGACTACAAACATTTGTTATTTATTTTCTCATTTTAAATAAATATTCAATTTCCTGCTTAACTTTGTATTCATAATTTTGTATTTTTTTTCCTTAAAGGAGTACCCCAAAATTGTATAAATATCAGATCCTACAAAATCCAGAGCTGCCATTCCTACTGACCTCTTAGCTTTTGCTCCAAATTCTACTATTTATTTTTAGACCCTTTCTCCATCCCATCCATCCTACTTAATTTCTGTTGGTCTCCCAACTTGTAATTAGTGGAAGGAAGGTAAATGTTCCCATGTTATTTTCTTTATCATGAATCAATTAGCGTTAATGTAAATTGGGACTGTACATTTGATCTTCAGTGAAAATAGATATTGGTTGATGTTAAAAATTGCATTGTAGTCTGTTTTTGCTACTTCTATTTAAAATAACACTTGGAGTTCTAGCCAG
Source organism: Leucopleurus acutus (assembly GCF_964270905.1). Classification (NCBI taxonomy): domain Eukaryota; kingdom Metazoa; phylum Chordata; class Mammalia; order Artiodactyla; family Delphinidae; genus Leucopleurus; species Leucopleurus acutus. The sequence continues at coordinate 30,845,025 of NC_139148.1, read as the reverse complement.
AGCAATGAGGGAAGAAAAAGAAATAAAAGACACTTAAATTGGGTAGGAGGAAGTAAAATTATCGCTGTTCATAGATGACATGATCTTATATATTGAAAACCATAATGATCACACACACACATGCAATCTTTTAGAACTATTACATTAATTCAGGAAAGTTTTAGGACACAAAATCAATACAAGAAATTAGTTTTGTTTCTCTACACAAATAATAAACAACCCGAAAAGGAAATTAAGGGGAAAAATTCCATTTATAATAGCATCAAAAAGAAGAAAATGCCTAGGAATAACTTAAGCAAAGAGGCAAAAGAGTTATACATTGAAAACTAAAAATCATTGATAAGAGAAATAAGACATAAATGTATGGAAATATACCCAGTATTCATAAATTAGAAGACTTTATATTGTTAAGATATTAATACCACTAAAGTGATCTATAGATTCAACATAATCCCTATCAAAATTGTAATGATGTATTTTGAAGAAACAGAAAAATCCATTCCAAAATTCATATGGAATCTCAAAAGACAAAGAATAGCCAAAATAATTTTTAAAAAGAACAAAGATGGAGCACTCAGACTCACTATTTTCAAAGCTTATACAAAGCTATACTAGTCACAACAGTGTGGTACTGCCATAAAGACAAACATATAGACCAATGGGGTAGAATAGAGAATCTAGAAATAAACCCTTACATGTATACTCAAATTATTTTTTTCAAGGGTCCTAGACCATTCAACAGGAAAAGGAGAGTCTTCAACAAATAGTATTCGGAAAACTGGACATTCACATGCAAAACGTTGAAGTTTGGAACTTTATCTCACATCATAAACAAAAATTAACTCAAAATGGATAAAAGCCTTAAACATAAGAGTTAAAAATATAATACTTTTATAAGAAAAATGGAAAAATCCTTAGGACAATGGATTTGGCGATGATTTCTTTGATTTGACACCAAAAGCACAAGCCACAAAAGAAAAAAAAATGATAAATTGGACTTCATCAAAATTTTTTAAAATGTATGCATCAAAGGACATTATCGACAGAGTGAAAAGAGAATCCACAGAATGGGAGAAAGTATTTACAAACCATATATCTGATAATGGATTAACATCTAAAATATATCACTCTTACAACTCAACAATAACAACAACAACAAAACCAATTAAAAATAGACAAAGGGTTTGAAAAGCCATGTCTCCAAAAAAGATATACAGATATTCATGGCCAGTAAGTACATGAAAAGATGCCCAACATCACTAATCATTAGGGAAATGCAAATCAACTCCACTATGAGGTGCCAGTTACCATCCATTAAGATTGCATATGAAAAAGAGAAAGATTGCATTATAAGAAAAAAAGGAAAGAAAGAAAGAACATGAGAAAGAAAGAAAGAAAAAAAAACAAGTATTGATAAGGATGTAGAGAAATTGGAATCCTATGCATTGCTGGTGGGCATGCAAAATTGCATAGTCACTGTGGAAAACAGCGCGGCAGTCCTCAAAAAATTCAGCATAGGATTATCATTATGATCTAGTAGTTCCACTTCTGGGTATTTATGCAAAAAATGGAAAGCAGGGGCTCAAACAGATATTTGTACACCTATGTTCATACAAGCATTACTCACAAAAGGCAAAAGGTGGAAAGAGTCCAAATGTGCATCAGCAGATGAATAGATAAACAAAATGTGAATATATACATACAATGGAATATTATTCAACCTCAAAAAGAAATGAAATTCTGACATATGCTACAGCATAGATGAATGAACGAACCATGGAGACATTATGCTAAGTGAATAAGCTAGTCACAAAAGGGTGAATCTTGTACGATCCCACTTATATGAGATACCTAGAGCAATGAACTTCATAGAGACAGAAAGTAGAACTGTGGTTGCCAAAGTCTGTGATGAAGAGTGAATGGGAAGTTATTGTTTAAAGATACAGAGTTAGAGTTTGGAAAGATGAAAAAAGTTCTAGAGAGAGTGGTAATCCTTGTACAACAATGAGTGTACTTTAATGCCTTTGAACCGTACATTTAAAATGGTGAAAATGGTAAATTTTGTTAGGTATATTTTATAATAAAAAAATAAATTATAAAAACTGAATTCTATTCAAATTGATGCTTAATTTTTAAAAAATCTCAAGTGATCTAAATTAAATAGACTTTAAATAAAAGAATGTTACAAGAGACAAGGAAGGACACAACATAATGATCAAGGAATCAATCCAAGAAGAATATATAACAATTATAAATATATATGCACCCAACATAGGAGCATCTCAATACATAAGGAAACTGGTAACAGCTATAAAAGAGGAAATCAACCATAACGCAATAATAGTGGGGAACTATAACACCTCACTTACAGCAATGGACAGATCATCCAGCCAGAAAATTAATAAGGAAACACAAACTTTAAATGACACAATAGACCAGATAGATTTAATTGATATTTATAGGACATTCCATCCAAAAAACAGCAGATTACACTTTCTTCTCAACTGTGCATGGAACATTCTCCAGGAAAGATCACATCTTGGGCCACAAATCAAGCCTCAGTAAATTTAAGAAAACTGAAATCATATCAAGCATCTTTTCTGACCACAACGCTATGAGAGTAGAAATGAATTACAAGGAAAAAAACGTAAAAGACACAAACACATGGAGGCTAAACAATTGGGTTACTAAATAACCAAGAGATCACTGAAGAAATAGAAGAGGAGATCAAAAAATACCAAGCGACAAATTACAACAAAAACACAATGATCAGGCTTCCCTGGTGGCACAGTGGTTGAGAGTCCGCCTGCCGATGCAGGGGACACGGGTTTCTGCCCCGGTCTGGGAAGATCCCACATGCCACGGAGCGGCTGGGCCTGTGAGCCATGGCCGCTAAGCCTGCGCGTCTGGAACCTGTGTTCCGCAACTGGAGAGGCCACAACAGTGATAGGCCCGCATACCGCAAAAACCAAAAAAACCAAAAAAACAAAAAAAAACCCACAATGATCCAAAACCTATGGGATGCAGCCAAAGCAGTTCTAAGAGGGAAGTTTATAGCTATACAAGCCTACCTCAAGAAACAAGAAAAAACTCAGATAAACAATCTAACCTTACACCTAAAGGAACTAGAGAAAGAGGAACAAACAAAACCCAAAGTTAGCAGAAGCAAAGAAATCATAAAGATCAGAGCAGAAATAAATGAAATACAAACAAAGAAAACAGTAGCAAAGGTCAATAAAACTAAAACCTGATTCTTTGAGAAGTTAAATAAAATTGATAAACCATTAGCCAGACTCATCAAGAAAAAGAGGGAGAGGACTCAAATCAATAAAATTAGAAATGAAAAAGGAGAAGTTTCAAAAGACACCACAGAAATACAAAGCATCCTAAGAGACTACTACAAGCAACTCTATGCCAATAAAATGAACAACCTGGAAGAAATGGGAAAATTCTTAGGAAGGTATAACCTTCCAAGACTGAACCAGGAAGAAATAGAAAATATGAACAGACCAATCACAAGTAATGAAATTGAAACTGTGATTAAAAATCTTCCAACAAACAAAAGTCCAGGGCCAGATGGCTTCACAGGTAAATTCTATCAAACATTTAGAGAAGAGCTAATACCCATCCTTCTCAAACTCTTCCAAAAAATTGCAGAGGAAGGAACACTCCCAAACTCATTCTATGAGGCCACCATCACCCTGATACCAAAACCAGACAAAGATCCTACAAAAAAAGAAAATTACAAACCAATATCACTGATGACTATAGATGCAAAGATCCTCAACAAAATACTAACAAACAGAATCCAACAACATATTAAAAGGATCATACACCATGATCGAGTGGGATTTATCCCAGGGATGCAAAGATTCTTCAATATATGCAAATCAATCAATGTGATACACCATATTAATAAATTGAAGAATAAAAACCATACGATCAACTCAAAAGAGGCAGAAAAAGCTATTGAAAAAATGCAACACCCATTTATGATAAAAACTCTCCAGAAAGTGGGCATAGAGGGAACCTACCTCAACATAATAAAGGCAGTATATGACAAACCCACAGCAAACATCATTCTCAATGGTGAAAAACTGAAAGCATTTCCTCTAAGATCAGGGACAAGACAAGGATGTCCACTCTCACCACTATTATTCAACATACTTTTGGAAGTCCTAGCCATGGCAATCAGAGAAGAAAAAGAAATAAAATGAATACAAATTGGAAAAGAAGAAGTAAAACTGTCACTGTTTGCAGATGACATGATACTATGCATAGAGAATCCTAAAGATGCCACCAGAAAACTAGTAGAGCTAATCAATGAATTGGGTAAAGTTGCACAATACAAAATTAATGCACAGAAGTCTCTTGCATTCCTATACACTAATGATGAAAAATCTGAAAGAGAAATTAAGGAAACACTCCCATTTACCACTGCAACAAAAAGAATAAAATACCTAGGAATAAACTTACCTAGGGAGACAAAAGACCTGTATGCAGAAAACTGTAAGACACTGATGAAAGAAATTAAAGATGATACCAACAGATGGAGAGATATACCATGTTCTGGGATTGGAAGAATCAATATTGTGAAAATGACTATAATACCGAAAGCAATCTACAGATTCAATGCAATCCCTACCAAATTACCAATGGCATTTTTTACAAAACTAGAAATCTTAAAATTTGTATGGAGACACAAAAGACCCCCGAATAGCCAAAGCAGTCTTGAGGGAAAAAAACGGAGCTGGAGGATTCAGACTCCCTGAGTTCAGACTATACTACAAAGCTACAGTAATCACGACAATATGGTACTGGCACAAAAACAGAAACACAGATCAGTGGAACAAGATAGAAAGCCCAGAGATAAACCCACGCAACTATGGTCAACTAATCTATGACAAAGAAGCAAGGATATACAATGGAGAAAATACAGTCTCTTCAATAAGTGGTGCTGGGAAAACTAGACAGCTACATGTAAAAGAATGAAATTAGAACACTCCCTAACACCATACACAAAAATAAACTCAAAATGGACTAAAGACCTAAATGTAAGACCGGACACTATAAAACTCTTAGAGGAAAACATAGGAAGGACACTCTCTGACATAAATCACAGCAAGATCTTTTTTGATCCACTTCCTAGAGTAATGGAAATAAAAACAAAATTAAACAAATGGGACCTAATGAAACCTCAAAGCTTTTGAACAGCAAAGGAAACCATAAACAAGATGAAAAGAGAACCCTCAGAATGGAAGAAAATATTTGCAAACGGATCAATGGACAAAGGATTAATCTTCAAAATATATAAACAGCTCAGGCAGCTCAATATTAAGGAAACAAACAACCCAATCCAAAAGTGCGCAGAAGACCTAAATAGACATTTCTCCAAAGAAGACATACAGATAGCCAAGAAGCACATGAAAAGCTGCTCAACGTCACTAATTATTAGAGAAATGAAAATCAAAACTACAATGAGGTATCATCTCACACCAGTTAGAATGGGCTTCATCAGAAAATCTACAAACAACAAATGCTGGACAGGGTGTGGAGAAAAGGGAACCCTCTTGTACTGTTGGTGGGAATGTAAATTGATACAGCCACTATGGAGAACAGTATGGAGGTTCCTTAAAAAACTAAAAGTAAAATTACCATATGATCCAGCAATCCCACTAGTGGGCATATACCCAGAGATAACCATTATTCAAAAGACACATGCACCCCAATGTTCACTGCAGCAGTATTTACAATGGCCAGGTCATGGAAGCATCCTAAATGCCCATCAACAGACGAATGGATAAAGAAGATGTGGTACATATATACAATGGAATATTACTCAGCCATAAAAAGGAACGAAATTGGGTCATTTGTTGAGACGTGGATGGATCTAAAGACTGTCATACAGAGTGAAGTAAGTCAGAAAGAGAAAAACAAATATCGTTTATTAACGCATATATGTGGAACCTAGAAAAATGGTACAGATGTACCGGTTTTCAGGGCAGAAATTGAGATGCAGATGTAGAGAACAAATGTACAGACACCAAGGGGGGAAACCGGCAGGGGGATGGGGGTGATGGTGTCATGAATTGGGAGATTGGGATTGACATGTATACACTGATGTGTATAAAACTGATGACTAATAAGAACCTGCTGTACAAAAAAATAAATTAAAAAAATTTTTAAAAAGTAAACATGCATATAAAGAAACAAAAGTATTAAAGTTAAAAAAGTGGGAAATATATAGCAGATATTTTCAAACCAAAAGAAAGCCCCTTCATTAATGTTAATATCAAAATAAATCATAAGGTAAAAAGCATTATTAGGAATAAATAAATTAACTACATGAGGGGCAAGTATACAACTCATCAGAAATAGGCAATATTGAGGAGACCTTCAAGATGGCGGAGGAGTAAGACGTGGAGATCACCTTCCTCCCTACAAACACATCAGAAATGCATCTACATGTGGAACAACTCCTACAGAACAACCACTGAATGCTGGCAGAAGACCTCAGACCTCCCAAAAGGCAGAAACTCCCCACGTACCTGGGTAGGGCAAAAGAAAAAACAGACAAAAGAATAGGGACGGGATCTGCACCAGTGGGAGCGAGCTGTGGAGGAGTAAAAGTTTCCACACACTAGGGAGCCCCTTCCCTGGTGGGGATGGGGAGTGGCTGGGGGGGAAGCTTCGGAGCCGCGGAGGAGAGCGCAGCCACAGCGGTGCGGAGAGCAAAGCGGAGAGATTCCCGCACAGAGGATCCGTGCTGACCAGCACTCACCAGCCCGAGAGGCTTGTCTGCTCACCCGCCGGGGCGGGCGGGGGTTGGGAGCTGAGGCTTGGGCTTCGGATGTCGGATCCCAGGGAGTGGACTGGGGTTGGCAGCGTGAACACAGCCTGAAGGGGGCTAGTGCTCCATAGCTAGCCGGGAGGGAGTCCGGGAAAAAGTCTGGAGCTGCCGAAGAAGCAAGAGACCATTGTTTCAGGGTGCACGAGGAGAGGGGATTCAGAGCACCCACTAAGCGAGCTCCAGAGACGGGCGCGAGCCCCGACTATCAACGTGGACCCCAGAGATGGGCATGAGACGCTAAGGCTGCTGCTGCCACCACCAAGAAGCCTGTGTGCAAGCACAGGTCACTCTCCACACCTCCCCTCCCAGGAGCCTGAGCAGCCCGCCACTGCCAGGATCCCGTGATCCAGGGACAACTTCCCCGGGAGAACGCATGGCGCCCCTCAGGCTGGTGCAAGGCCACGCCGGCCTCTGCCACCGCAGACTCGCCCCACATCCGTACCCCTCCCTCCCCCCGGCCTGAGTGAGCCAGGGCCCCCTAATCAGCTGCTAATTTAACCCTGTCCTGTCTGAGCGAAGAACAGATGCCCTCAGGCGACCTACACGCAGAGGCGGGTCCAAATCCAAAGCTGAACCCCAGGAGCTGTGGGAACAAAGAAGAGAAAGGGAAATCTCTCCCAGCAGCCTCAGGAGCAGCTGATTAAATCTCCGCAACTTGATGTACCCTGCATCTGTGGCATACCTGAATAGACAACGAATCATCCCAAAATTGAGGCAGTGGACTTTGGGAGCAACTGTAGACTTGGGGGTTTGCTTTCTGCATCTAATTTGTTTCTAGTTTTATGTTTATCTTAGTTTAGTGTGTAGAGTTTATTATCATTGGTAGATTTGTTTATTGATTTGGTTGCTCTCTTCCTTTTTTTAAAAAAAAATATATATAAAATGGTGAAAATGGTAAATTTTGTTAGGTATATTTATAATAAAAATTAAATTATAAAACTGAATTATATTCAAATTGATGCTTAATTTTTAAAAATTCACAAGTTATCTAGGTCCAAGGTCATACCATGTATGCATCAATTATAACCTTTCCTGCTGATTTCAAGATTATCCTACAAACTAATTTTAATCACACAATTCTCATTAAGTTTTGTTCTTGAAGAGTTACATTTCACTTTGCAGTTTGTACCTCTGATTATACAAATCCACTGACAGTCACAAAGCTAACTTCTGTGTACACTCAGAAGACAGATGATGGTAAGGGAGCATGTTGATGCCAAGGGTAGAGGTAAATACATGGCATTATGCACTGTATGGTCAGATACTGTAGAATAAATGCAGTTTGTCACTTGTTTCCTAGATTTTCAAAATCAGTCTTAAAACCATGACTGTCTCTATATCAAGTTAAGAAAATCAGTTTTTAAGTAGAGAAAGATAAACTTTTCTAATTTGGAGTCGGAGCACTGGTATGAGAAGAAATGAGGAATAGCCATCCAAAGGCCTCCAGTGTGAACTGTGCAGTGCAATTAGGGTTTTACAGACTTGCACTTTCAGGGGAAAGTCACTACCCAGCAATGCTGTGTGGGCAAAAATCAGGTCATCAAATTTCCTTCATTTCCTGACAGTGTTCCAGAAGAATATTTATTTTCAGACTGTAACTGATCTGTCAGTTTCTAAAAGACTCAGCTGAAACTGTTTAAGGGAGAACCAGTAAACACTGTCAGCCATATTCTAGTAGCCTAGCTCAGAGAAAATAAAGGTCCACATATGTATTCACATACACATAGGAACACATCCATTCTATTTATTTTAAGCAAGCATTGGAAATATACTTATTTTTTCATTCTTGGAACACTGACCCAGGAGTACCACAGATACCTTTATGTAAATTCTTTTGGAAATGTACACTCTAACACCACAACTATCTAAAACAGTCTCACCAAATGGATAGATGATTTTCCCTGCTAAACTCAGAGCTGTGCTGACATAATCATAGTCACTTTCATCCTTTCCTTCGTGGGGACTAATACACAGAGTATTCCTCTCTACTCCTTTTGATAAAATAGCTGTTGACACAGATTGACTGATTTCTCTACTTAGCCTAAAGTTCCTCAAATTCTACGCACTGATGAAAGAATATGGACTCAATAGCTATTGAAATATATAGATGTCTGCTTTTATTGTCATCATTATCATCATCATCATCACCGTTACTATCACACATTACATATAAAATCACCAAACATATTCAAAGAATAATGATGTGAACAATACAATCGCTAGCCAATACAATGCCTTTGTGTGATTAGAAAAAGCTCTGCTTCAGGCTGTGTGTCAAACTGAGGTCTTCCCGTGTATCATTTTTGGACACAGGTTGAAGGGGCAATGGCTACCTAGTTCATATTCCTCTCATGGAAGAAATCTAAATTTTCCCAAAGTTTGGGTGGAAACGCACAATGCCTCTTAAGACCTAGGTCTGGAACTGGCAACTTGTTACTTCCACACATTTCTTTTGGCCAAAGCAAGCCATGTGACCAAGTCCAGCCTCAGTGGGATGGAGATACGGAAGTACTCTCTTCTCAAGGAGGAACCCTTAAAAATTCTCAGTCATGTTTCAGTAGCCTAGCCCAGAGACAACAAACATCCTCATATACATTCACATATAGGGGTGGGAAATATATTTGCCGAACAATATAGAATTTGTCATAGTCATAATCATGATAATTTATTTCTTTAATCATATTAAACATGAGTCTGATAATTCCAATATCTGCAATCTTTGTGGATCTGATACTGAAGTTTAATGTTTTTAGCAACATTCATTTATGGTACTTTCTCTGTGTGTGTGTGTGTGTGTATTACTGTGATCTTATATGTCACACAAATTTAACTGGAGTAATTTTTGGACTTCAAAGTACAATCTTCCAGAGAGAATTAGATTTACTTCAGCTAAGTAACTGATGAAGTATTCAGCCACAGAAATTGTGGTTCCCATACATTTTGGAGGAAGAAGCAGTTTTCAGGAAAGACATGGACAAAGTAAAGGAGCCAAATATTCTTCAGGGAAAACATATACTGGGTTGGCCAAAAAGTTTGTTTGGTATATCTACATCTATCTATCTATCTATCTATCCTATAAAAGATATGACTCGTCATTTGGGATCCCACATTCTTAGAAATCTTTTTATAAATGAACTGGGCAGAGAGCAGTAGAAAGGAATTTGGAGTGGTAACTAAGGCTTAATCTGGCCTTAAATTACCAGGATGTATTAGACCAGGAAGGTTACAACTGTAATGACCAATGACCAACTCCCAAATCTCAGTGGCTTAATATAATACCGCTTGAGTGCTGGCTTATGCAATAGTTTAACATGGGTGTTTGATAGGTGGCCTTTGATGGAATGATTCCAAATCCAGATTCCTCCTTCTTATAGCACTGCTGCCACAGAGGACTTCAGGTTCTCCTGCTGTTTTTTTTTTTTTTTTTTCTTCTTCTGTCTGCCATAGGCAAGTGGAGGATCAAGAGATATTTTGTTGTGTTGGACCTGAAAGTGGTTGGTGTTCATCACTTTCATCCACATGGCCTCACCTGTTGCAAGGGAGGTCAGAAAAGGTGACTGTGAAGAAATGGAAATGGGTTTGGTAAACAACCAGCCAGTATCTCTGATGCATGGAGTTCCAAGCAAAATAGGTTGAATCTAAACATTTCCTATGACTAAATAACTCAAATACCACATGGGATGGCTCTGAGATTAATGGCTGCATATTAATAGTAAAATAACAGGTTATAACGTAGGTTATAACATAGTTTATATGTGGTAGCCACAGCTGATCGTGATAGTGGGAGGAGAGCATTTTATCTCCACATTCTCATACCCTCCTCACCTCCAACTAACAATAGGAACTCAAAGAAAAAACAAACCAGCGAAAGTATAACTGTATCAGTAAACAGGAATGACATGGCACTGTTCAAACCACCTGATTTTTAACAGTGACACTGTGAGGTGGAGATAGTCTGGAGTCAAATCTGGCCCTCTGTGTTCTGCTTATAGTGAGTCACTTTGGCATGACAGTAGAGGTTTGGGAATGGTCTCCCCAGATTTCCGTGCGTGGGCATTAGTCTCTGGCTTTGCTGTGAGCTGACTAGCATCTGCTTCCAGTAGTGGATGCAGAATTCCTCAATTTATATTTGGGTTTCAACTCCAAACATGAGGTAGTTCCCACAGAATACAATATTCCAGTGTGTGGTCTCTGATCCATACGCTAGAAGTGGGATGATGCTGGTGATGAGCCCACAGGGGGAGGGATGGATAACCTTGCAGTGCTGATATGAGAACTTACAGAAATATTGAGTGGATTATTAAAAACCACTGTGACCTTATTTATACCCCTGGCATGTGAAGAGGGCTATTTCTGGTACAGTTACAACTAGAAAAAAATTACTGCTTCCTGTTACATGGAGAAGGAAATGGATCATCACACATATGCTCCAATTTTATCTTCAGAATGATGTAGCTGTGCACTTCAACAGTTTGCATGTTTGCTTGGCAGGGTTGTGACTCCCTCATAACTTCTGAGTCCTCTGAAGCGATACATTGACGTCTGCAGGGGCTGGCTTTCTTTTACTAGTGAGAAACTGACCTTGAACATTGTCATCAGCTGGCAAAGTAATGATCCCATTTCTTGTTGAAACAAGCTATCCATTTGCTTCAAAAATGTCTTTTGAAGAAGAGGGGAAAAAAAGTTTAAAAAAAAAGCCCTGAATCAAGAAGCCTTGAGTTCACAAATAGCATAGTTTGTACCCTGCATGTTAGAGGTACTGTCTCATGCCAGTCCTTCTACCTTTGATTGTTTCAAAGGCTGCCAAGGCCATGTGGTAGAAGGAAGATGAGCCAACGGATCTCCTAGAATAAATCTGGCTGAGGTCAGTTTTTATTTGTATATCCTGCTTACCCTTTCCCCAGTATTTCACAGTTGTATTTTTCCATAGCAATTATGGGATAAGGATCTCTGTTTCTATAGAACCAGCCTCTCATAACTCACCAAACTACTCACAACTCGATGGATGCTCAAGAGACTGCCCTGATTTATTATAATGAATCTCCTTGTCTCTGTCCTCTGAGACTTGTTGACATGAGTAGACATTGTAGATCATGTACAACTAGAAATTGGGCTCTAGAATTTGAGTTCTAGGCATCCTGAATTGAATTTTGAAAGTATTCCTAAGGCAGAGAGAAGAACTAGATGGGTTCTTAACCAAGCAAGAGAGATCCAGATCTCAAATTTTCAGAATGAGATGTCAGTGGGTGCTGCATAAGATAAGAGGATTGTTTCCTGGGAATGCAAAAACACCAGGACATTTGGGGCTCCTCCTTATGCAAAATGCCACGAAGATTTACTATGTAAACAATTCTAGTTGACTGTAAAACAGAAAAGCACTAACTGTATTCCAAGTTCTCTGTTCTCCATGCCACGGAGATGAAGCTCAGTGGTTGAGTCAGCCCCAAGTGAGGGCCAAGTGAAAGGGAATCCTATGCAGGATTTGTAAGAGAAAAGCGATTGAATAGGCCAGCATGTGTGCACTCAAGGAATTAGTCCCCAGAGAAGACCACATGAAAGGGAATCCTACACTGGATTCCTAAGAAGAGCATACAGTAAGTGGCCACCTTATGTGCACTCAAGGAATCACAGATGAGAAAAGGCATGGTGAAAGGGCATCTGATGCAGGATTCCTAAGATTTAGGGGTAGGAAGATGTCTGCATGTGTGTTCTTTGGGAGAAAGTTTAAGGCCAATTGAATGGGATCCTAACCTAGATTCCTAAGAAGTAAGCATTCCTAAGAAGTATCCTATATGTTGGCACTCAGGGATCCAGCCCCAAGAGAGGGTCAAGTGAAAGATCTAGGTTGGGTTTCTAAAAGGAAAGGGTGGGGAAAAAGAGAGAATATGAAGGTAGGAGCTCTCTTTGTCTGTTATCAATTAATGAAAAGAATTTGTCCAAATGATATATAGAGAAATGAGGTCCAAAATAAATTTATTTTTTAAAGCATAGTTGATATATATATTACAGGCCTACAATATAGTGATTCACAATTTTTAAAGGTTATACTCCATTTACAGTTATTATAAAATATTGGCTATATTCCCCATGTTGTATAATATATCCTTGTAGCTTAGTTTATACCTAATAGTTTGTACCTCTTAATCCCCTACCCCTATATTGCCCCTCCTCCCTTCCCTCACCCCACTGGTATCCACTAGTTTGTTCTCTATGAATTTGCTTCTCTTGTTAAATTCACCATTTGTAGTTTTTAGATTCCACATATAAGGGATATCATACAGTATTTGTCTTTCTCTGTCTGACTTATTTCACTTAGCATAAAGCCCTCCAAGTCCATCCACGTTGCTGCAAATGGCAACATTTCATTCTTTTTTATGGCTGAGTAGTATTCCATTGTCTCTATATACCACGTCTTCTTTATCCTTTCATCTGTTGATGGACACTTAGGTTGCTTCCATATCTTGGCAATTGTAAATAATGCTGCTATGACCATACTACCCAAGGCAATCTACAGATTCAGTGCAATCCCTATCAAAATACCAATGGCGTTTTTCACAGAACTAGAACAAATAATTTAAAAATTTATATGGAAACACAAAAGACCCTGAATAGCCAAACAATCTTGAGAAAGAAGAACAGAGCTGGAGGAATTATGCTCCCTGACTTAAGACTATATTACAAAGCTACATTAATCAAAACAGTATAGTACTGGCACAAAAACAGATCAATGGAACAGAATAGAGAGCCCAGATATAAACCCATGCACTTATGGTCAATTAATCTACAATAAAGAAGGCAAGAATATACAATGGAGAAAAGACAGTCTCTTCAATAAGTGGTGCTGGGAAAACTGGACAGTTACATGTAAATGAATGAAATTAGAACATTCTGTAACATGATATACAAAAATACACTTGAAATGGATTAAAGATGTAAATGTAAGACCAGAAACCATAAAACTCCTAGAGGAAAACATAGGCAGAACACTCTCTGACATAAATTATAGCAATATTTTTTTGGATCTGACTCCTAAAGGAAATGCGATAAAAGCTAAAATAAACAAATGGGAAGTAATTAAACTCAAAAGCTTTTGCACAGCAAAGGAAACCATCAGCAACACCAAAAGACAACCTACAGAATGGGAGAAAATATTTGCAAATGATATGACTTATAATGGGTTAATATACAACATATATAAATAGCTCATACAACTCAACATCAGAAAACCAAACAACCTGATTTTAAAATGGGCAGAAGAACTGAATAGAGATTTTTCCAAAGGGGAAATGTGGGTGGCCAACGGGCACATGAAAAGATGCTCAACATCACTAATCATCAGGGAAATGCAAATCAAAACCACAATGAGATATGACCTCACACCTGTTAGAATGGCTATCATCAAAAAAAACACAAATAAGGAATATTGGTGAGAATGTGGAGAAAAGGGAACCCTCGTACACTACTGGTGGGAATGTAAATTGGTGCAGCCACTGTGGAAAACGGTCTGGAGGTTTCTCAAAAAACTAGAAGTAGAACTACCATATGATCCAGCAATTCCACTCCTGGGTACATATCCGAAAAAACCAAAAACACTAATTTGAAAAGATACATGCACCCCAATAAATTTCTTATTTCAAAAGCTAGTTTGCTGGTCAGAAACCAATGGGATTCCTAGAATTTTAACTGGAACTACATACACCACAAAACAACTTTTTGGTACCATAGTGCCTGTTCTTTCTTTGTCCATATTCCTTCCATCTTTGTGCAAGATTATTCTATATCAGAATATCCTGATTTATACATCTTTGTTTATAATTTTTAAGGTTAATTTTCTATGACACTCCTTAGTTCCTGTTGCTTTAAAAATTGGCTAGAGGGGGACTTCCCTGGTGGTCCAATGGTTAAGAATCTGCCTTCCAGTGCAGGGGATGTGGGTTCGATCCCTGGTTGGGGAACTAAGATCCCACATGCTGTGGGGCAACTAAGCCCATGTGCCACAACTACTGAGCCCGTGTGCGCTAAAGCCCGTGTGCCACAACTAGAGAGCCTGCAGGCTGCAACTACTGAGCCCATGTGCTCTGGAGTCCGCACGCCACAATTAGGGAGCCCACACGCTCTGGAGCCTGCACGTCACAACTAGAGAGAAGCCCACATGCTGCAACAAAGAGCCCGTGCATGTGCCACAACTAACACCCAATTCAGCCAAATAAATAAAATAAAATAAAATAGAAAATTGGCTATATATATAAATGTATTATAAAGATCATCCTTGTGTTTTCAATGCATTTCCAATGAGACCTCTAGGTTTCAAAGCTGACTGACATGGTATAGATCCCAGCTCCACTACACACTGTGCTGTTTGGGGGAAGGTTTTTAATGTCACTATTGGTAAACTAAGAACAATAATATAGCCCACTTTATAGCACTGTTATGATGAATAAGGACATTATGTAAAGGAGTCTGGTGCATAATAAATGCTGAATAACTGTTAGAAATGATGATGATAATGATGATGATGATAATGACAATTATTAAGTCATTGTCATAGTAATGGGGAGGGGAGGGGAGGCTGATGTCACACCATGAAGGGCCTGGGAGTTCAGACTAAAAGGTTTTATTTAGATATAATGTGCAGTTAGATACTATAGATGGAAACATATAAAGTCACTGTGATATTTCGAGTCCAGGAGAGGATAACACCATGGGCAACAATGGGTAATCAGAAAGATGAGTCATGGCCTGGCCAGTGAGTGCCATGGGTGCTGTCCGTTCACTGGGATCATGACATAATATAGATAATACTTAAGCAACAAAGGGCCTGGTGCTTTCATAATCAACCGTCACTGGATCTCACTCCTTGTATTTTCCACTGAGGTTCATCACAGAGAACTGCTTAAAATGTATATTCATAACAGCAATGAACACTAGGAATTTTGCAATTCACGGAATGGGTAAATAACTGTAGCTGTCTCATATTATTCAGATAACTAATTTAAGAGAATACCCTGTGTTTCCAGGCTCTTTCATCTGAAGGGGTAGCACCCAGCCAGTAATCTAGTCCTTTAACAATAATCGTCTTGTCTTGATAATTACCAGCCAGTTCAGTACAGTGATGTTCTTCAGCCTTTGTAGCCACTGGAAAATAAAGGTCCTTTTTGTGGGATGCAAGCATTTGATTCTGGCTTTTGCTTAAAAGGATTCTGTATACTAAACTCAACCTGTAGACCTCTGAACTGCCCTCTTCTCTGGCCTGGGTGTGTGAGTCCCCAGTTGACTTCTGTCTCTGTGCTCAAATATCCCTCTGACTAACCTCATTACTCCACCTCTAATCCACTGGTTATAGATTCCATAAGAACCCATTTTGGCCCCTATTCCAGTTCTCTGTCATTTCCTATTCTAAGCCTCAACTCTAGCCTTCCATCCAGTCTCCCATCCAGAGATTCCCAGCATCTCATTTAGGACATCAGCTTGATTGCTATCCCTCCTTCAATACTTCTCATACAAAGCTTCTTCTCTGACATAAACATAAGACAGTAAATAGGGTTGACATGTATATCCCAGAATATGTAACTCCATAGTGCATTCCATAGTGAAGGGGAGAGAGGCTGGTACACGAGGAAGGGGAGGCGGAGGTTGCTGCAGCTTATATGGAATCCATCCATCGCACAGCATGCCTAGTTACTGTTCCACGCAGCTGAGACTGGGTGTTAACCAAAAGTAACTCAGAAGAGGTTGTGAAGTATACTCTATTGAAAAATTACAAAAGTGCATGTAGTATGTATGTAACTTATTATAGAACGGCATTCAGAGATTTGGGAGTCCAATATGAGTAGTAAAGGAAGGAAATGAGAGGAAAATGAGAATGATTCACCACTGCTTTGGAATTTGATATATAGCATTCAGGATTAATTCCTACCATGTGTATTTTGTATATGGAGTTTTACTTCTGAAGATGGGACAAAAGGGCTTTTAATGAAGTCATTAGGAATTTCAACATTACGTTCTTTCTCTCTGCCTCTCTCCTCAGCTGGATCAGCAAGTGAGTAAATTCTCTTACCATTTATCTTTTGTTAAACCAGGCAACAACTTTGAAACGTGATATTCATAGCCTTCCTTAACAAAAAGGAAGTGACAAAGTGTTGAGCAAAAACACTTTTGAAGGGAGAGATGCAAAATGGCTTTCACTAATAAGTTGTGTTTTTTCTTAATTATGCTGAGTTAAGCAAAGCCACACTTGAAATGTTTGTCTGAAGCTGGGAAAAGAACGAGGCAAGATTATCTGCAAAGATGCTTGTGTAGTAACTGCCATTGAGCTCTTTGCTGTTGACATTTATTGTAAGACTGAGATAAAACGGCTTCACAATGGGAATAAATGGAGTCAAGTTGCTTTAGGTCCACTTGGCCATATGACTAACATGACCCCATGCATGTGGTGTTTAATGATTTCTGTACCCCCACTACCAAAAATTCTCCTTGGCTAGCAGTTGTCATGGTGACCATCTAAATTCTCTCCAAGCACACTTCAACACATGACACATGATATGTATAGTTTCTTCGTCCCCATGTGTAGCTCCTTGGAGGTGTCTAGACTTTGGGTTAAGCCGTGTGCTAAAGACTAAGAAATGACCTCCCCTCCCAGATTTGTCATGCTTGGGTCTGAGGCTGTAACTGCTGGGGAAAATGTAGTTTTTCTCACTTATTAAAAGGAGCAAGTCTTGAGACCTGATTTTAGATTGCGCCTCTGGCTGATGGTGTGATACCTTTCTGTTGTGATTTAATCTCCTCTTTGGATGGAATATAAAGGATGTTTTTTTTTAATTCATTCCAATTCAAAACACCATTCATCCTTGTTTTGGAAGGAACAAAGGATGATTTCTTGTGCTGAGGCTGAGCAGGGTGAGCAAGTGCTTCCACGGCACTGCTTTGTCCACCAGCAGGGCTCTCTATTTCCCTTAAAAATAAGCATCTGACAGGGCATTCCAACCCTCAGAGTCTACTACCATGAAAGCTGAACAAAACACTTGAGAGATTGAGTCATACCATACTCCCTTTATAAAGCCAGTCAGTCAAAAGTGGAAACTGTGCTTGCGGCCCAGAACTAACGAAAGAGAGTAGAGAGTCAGAAAGTTCAGCAGGAGAGCCATCTCTTTTCTTGCTTCATCTTTCCTAGTTAATTTTAGTTCATTTTATTTTATTTATTACTTGGGTTTCTACTAATCTCTTGATTCTCTCCATCAGTGACCATCAGCCCCTCTTTATTCGTTGGTACGTTTGCCTTTTGACACCAGAGTGAATGGGTTTGGTCTTTGACTCACTGTTTGCCTTGTTCTTTGACACCACATGCACACCTACTACCTAACTGTCCACCAGACTTCTGGCTTCTTGTTTCATCCTCTCTTTGGTTCACATGTGTATCTGGACCACGGAAATTCTAGCTTTCCTTCCTAACTACGCCGCACTGAGTCACATCCTAACTTCTCAGCCCAGGCCATTCTCAGTAAATAAATCTCAGGACAAAATCAACTGCTCTTAGTATCCTTATCTTTTCTAACCCTTTTCTCTCTCATTCTACCCTGGTCCTCCCCATCTCCAGCCACATATTTGTACGTAAAGGTTTAAAAAAGAGTCAAAGAAATCATAGAATAAAAACCTACATCTCTGCAATAGCATGGACTCCTGTAAATGGGGAGAGGCTTCCTTTCCCTGAAGTTAGGGTAAGAGGATTAAGAACTGATTAAATGTATATACCTTAAAATTATCTTAGATGGAATTTACCACCAATAATATGCTAAATAAACAAATTGAGAAGTTCCTCAAAAGTAGGCAAACTGCCTTTCATCATGGATATTATTTTTTGAATTCTAGAAGATCAATAAGAAATTGAGTTGAATTCAGTTGTATAAATCATGAGATATTGAATAGTTTAGTGAAATGCTACAGATATATTATCTAATTTTCTTTCAATTTCTCTCCCTTGATTTTTCTTTGGAGAATGTTGGCTTAAAAGGCAAAATGTAATTATTGCTTAGCATTTAAAATAATTTCTTTGAGAACAATTTATAGGATGGACAATCAATATGATAGTTTCTAAATATATGTATCATTTATGCCCCAAAGTTATGCATATGAAAGATATACATAGATTCAGGAATGGTTTAGATACACTGCAAATCACATATATAATGGGGAAATTGAGGATGCCAACATATCATTTATTTTTGAGAATAATAGTATGGGCAGGGCTATCATGCTCTTAAAATCTGTCCCCTGCAGAAAACCACTGGGGCCAGATGGACTACAGACAAATTTAATTTAGCATTTTCTTGTCTGTTTTGGTTTTCTGTTGCTGTGTAACCAACTGGTCCAACTTAGTGGCTTATAAAACAATGTTTTACTATTTCTCACTGTTTTGTGGATGACTGGGATTCAGCCGCACAATTCTTTTTTTTTTTTAATTAAGTTTTCCTTATTTATTGCAATTCACCCACACAATAGAGCCCTTTTATTCAATATGAATGCCTGCAAAAGTTGGTCGGTTAATTGAAAAATTTGTTAAAATGGGTAAACATCTTGTATATGTTTTTTTTTTAACATCTTCATTGGAGTATAATTGCTTTACAATGGTGTGTTAGTTTCTGCTTTATAACAAAGTGAATCAGTTATACATATACATATGTTCCCATATGTCTTCCCTCTTGCGTCTCCCTCCCTCCCACCCTCCCTATCCCACCCCTCTAGGTGGTCACAAAGCACCAAGCTGATCTCCCTGTGCTATGTGACTGCTTCCCAATAGCTATCTATTTTATGTTTGGTAGTGTATATATGTCCATGCCACTCTCTCACTTTGTCACAGCTTACCCTTTCCCCTCCCCATATCCTCAAGTCCATTCTCTAGTAGGTCTGTGTCTTTATTCCCCTCTTACCCCTAGGTTCTTCATGACCTTTTTATCTTTTTGTTCTTAGATTCCATATATATGTGTTAGCATACGGTATTTGTTTTTCTCTTTCTGACTTACTTCACTCTGTATGACAGACTCTAGATCCATCCACCTCACTACAAATAACTCAATTTCGTTTCTTTTTATGTCTGAGTAATATTCCATTGTATATATGTGCCACATCTTCTTTATCCATTCATCTGTTGATGGACACTTAGGTTGCTTCCATGTCCTGGCTATTGTAAATAGAGCTGCAATGAACATATTGGTACATGACTCTTTTTGAATTATGGTTTGCACAGGGTATATGCCCAGCAGTGGGACTACTGGGTCGTATGGTAGTTCTATTTGTATTTTTTTTTTTTTTTTTTTTTGCGGTACGCGGGCCTCTCACTGTTGCGGCCTCTTCCATTGCAGAGCACAGGTTCCGGACACGCAGGCTCAGCGGCCATGGCTCACGGGCCCAGCCGCTCCACGGCATGTGGGATCTGCCTGGACCGGGGCACGAACCCGCGTCCCCTGCATCGGCAGGCGGACTCTCAACCACTGCGCCACCAGGGAAGCCCTATTTGTAGTTTTTTAAGGAACTTCCATACTGTTCTCCATAGTGGCTGTATCAATTTACATTCCCACCAACAGTGCAAGAGGGTTCCCTTTTCTCCACACCCTCTCCAGCATTTATTGTTTCTAGAGTTTTTGATGATGGCCATTCTGACCTGTGTGAGATGATATGTCACTGTAGTTTTGATTTGCATTTCTCTAATGATTAATGATGTTGAGCATTCTTTCATGTGTTTGTTGGCAATCTGTATATTTTCTTTGGAGAAATGTCTATTTAGGTCTTCTGCCCATTTTTGGATTGGGTTGTTTTTTTTTTTTGTTATTGAGCTGCGTGTAAATTTTGGAGATTAATCCTTTGTCAGTTGCTTCATTTGCAAATATTTTCTCCCATTCTGAGGGTTGTCTTTTGGTCTTGTTTATGGTTTCCTTTGCTGTGCAAAAGCTTTTAAGTTTCATTAGGAATCCAAATCAGAAAAGAAGAAGTAAAGCTGTCACTGTTTGCAGATGACATGATACTATACATAGAGAATTCTAAAGATGCTACCAGAAAACTACTAGTGCTAATCAATGAATTTGGTAAAATAGCAGGATGCAAAATTAATGCACAGAAATCTCTGGCATTCCTATACACTAATGATGAAAAATCTGAAAATGAAATTAAGAAAACACTCCCATTTACCACTGCAATAAAAAGAATAAAATATCTAGGAATAAACCTACCTAAGGAGACAAAAGACCTGTATGCAGAAAATTATAAGACACTGATGAAAGAAATTAAAAATGATACAAATAGATGGAGAGATACACCATGTTTTTGGATTGGAAGAATCAACCTTGTGAAAATGACTATACTACCCAAAGCAATCTACAGATTCAATGCAATCCCTATCAAACTACCATTGGCATTTTTCACAGAACTAGAACAAAAAATTTCACAATTTGTATGGAAACACAAAAGACCCCGAATAGCCAAAGCAATCTTGAGAACAAAAAATGGAGCTTGAGGAATCAGGCTCCCTGACTTCAGACTATACTACAAAGCTACAGTAATCAAGACAGTATGGTACTGGCACAAAAACAGAAAGGTAGATCAACGAAAGAGGATAGAAAGCCCAGAGATAAACCCACACACATATGGTCACCGTATCTTTGATAAAGGAGGCAGGAATGTACAGTGGAGAAAGGACAGCCTCTTCAATAACTTCTGCTGGGAAAACTGGACAGGTACATGTAAAAGTATGAGATTAGAACACTCCCTAACACCATACACAAAAATAAGCTCAAAATGGATTAAAGACCTAAATGTAAGGCCAGAAACTATCAAACTCTTCGAGGAAAACATAGGCAGAACACTCTATGACATAAATCACAGCAAGACCCTTTTTGACCCACCTCCTAGAGAAACGGACAATTCTTTTGCTGGTCTCACTTGAAACCTCTTGTGCTGCTTCAGCCAGATTGTGGATTGGAACCTCCACGATGTTTCCCTCACAGATCCAGCTCCTGGAAGGGTGGGGTCTGCTGAGATACCACGATGACTGAGTCTCTCTCTCTTTCCCTCTCTCTGCAGTCACAGGGCCTCTACCTCTCCACATGGCTTTTCTACACATTATTCCCATATGGAACCTCCCGCAGGACTCCTTCTCAGGGTTCCATGAGCACAAAAGCAGAAGCTTCTAGTAGCTTTCAAGTCTTACGCCCAGAACTGGAATAGCATCACTTCTGCCACATTCTGTTGATTGAAACAAGAAACTGACCCAGCCCTGATTCAAAGGGAAAAGAAGGGAGAAGACGACCAAGGGTGTGAATTCACTGGGGACAGCCAATATCACAGACTACGTCAATGTCCTTGTTTAATCTCTGGGGACTGGCAACGCTGACTCATCTATATTCTCTTCTTTGGAGGGCTCATCCACTTCCACAACTTATCTAACACCTCATGGGGATGAATCTCAGTTCTTTAACCAGACTTCTCCAGTAATATATTACCAACTCCCTGTAATTAGCAGCTAACGCTGATTGAATACCAAGTGTGGGCTAGGTTTTTCATATAACTATTTCTAAGTTATTGAATGCACTGTATTTAAAAATTAAGAAAACTGAGGCTCACAGAACCTCAGTTTATAAAAGGCATATGGCTAGTAAGGGGCAGAACTATGACTGAAACCCAGGTATATCTTTGTATAAAGTTCTTCCAAGGTTCTACACTGTTGTCTCCCTTTACTCTCTTTTTGTCTGTGTCTCTCTGTCTCTGTTTCTCTGTGTCTGTCTGTCTCTGTTTCTCTCTTTCTCAGTTCCAGGACAAAATAAGAATCTACCTCTTTTACTTAATTTCCAAAAAAATAGGAGTAGGGTAGTCTCTTTTCCAAACCCATCTTTTTTTGACCAAGAAACAGAGGTTTGCCCTGAGGTCAGACTGGTGTGCATTATATAACTTGTTTTTTGGAAGAAAAAATAACCCTGGTTCCAGAAGAAGGGCAATTTGTGTATCTGGTTATTTTTGAATAGGATTTTTTTCTCTCAGGATAAAGTGAATTTTGGCTAAGCTCTTTTGTTTCCTCCATTTGTGTGTGTGTGTGTGTATTCATGAAGTGAAGGTCAGAGCTATTGGTCCTTTGTTGACTTTATTTCTGTGAGTTCACAATATTTAAAATTATGGGGCATGTTTTCTTTTAGTCCTTTGATTAAAGACTTCAAGTCAAAAATATTTCAGGAGACAGTACATTGATAATTCATTTCCCAGGCAGAGGGGAGCAAGTCACAATGAAGAGATTAGCCTTACACTGCAAAGTCAGCCTGTTGAGAGACAATTTTCCCTGGGACTCTCATGTGTCTGGATATCTTGTGAGCAAAGGGACTGCATTTCTTCAAGGATGCTTGTGTAGTGACCAGCCTTGCAAGACAGATGTAGTGTCTTCCATTGGATCAAAGGAGAGGTTTACTTTCCACTATAATAATGACAAGGTCTTTATCTGGACCAAAGGAAGGGCATACTTACTGCCTATTATAAAAAGATTCAGGTTCAGTAAGCTTACGGTTGGGACTAATCTGTGCTGCCCTTGTGGAACTTTAGGCAAGGAAAACTGACACAAATATGGTGATGATTATGCTGTTAATAGTGCTGTGAGTAATAAAGTTATTTATCCCTAACCCAGGAATCTTATGCTTTATGCCAGTGTCTATGAAATAAAAATAGGCTAGCTTATTAGTTTATAAACGATGTAAATCTGAGATCCTTTGCAGTTATTGACACAGCTGCAATGGGAACTACAGTCCAAAGTTCAAATATAAGCATATTTGTGATTCTAAATCACTTTCACTTTAGGGTATTCCCCTTGTGGTTCAAAGTAATTTTTATTGCTAACCAAGAGCTCAAAATCTATGTCTTATATGTTATTCTATTAAATATTTACATATGACAGTGTTGAACTGTTACCTCATTCAAATTGTTAAACTGAAAATAAAGGATAAGGTATAATTTGAGTGATAAATTTCCTGAGAAAATTTAAATTATTCTATGTCTAGGCTATAATATGTTTATATTGATATCTAGGAATGAATGATTCAAGGGCATAGATAGAAGGGCAATTAACAAAAGGAAAGTCAATGGACATAAAGTACTTACACATTTAACTTCGATAAATTCAATTTTATCTTTTTAGGAGAGAGATGAAAGGATTAATAGTAAGATAGTGAGGATGAGTTGAGAGGGGGAAAGAGAGAGAGAATAAGAGACAGGGACAGAATAAAAGTTCAAATAATGTGGGCAATTCAGTCCACCATTCCAATTAGTGAACATACAGCCTACAGAGAATATAAAGTGAGAAACCTGAATTGGCTCTTGCTGTTACTTTGGCTGGTCCCAGTTATGGCATGCCTCCCATAAAGTGAAGAGCTATCTGTATTGAGTGTGATTCTAGTGTTTAAAGATATATATTTTTCATATAATATATCTTTTGAAAGCAAGCCATGCACTTTATCTGGTGCTAAACTAAAGAAGCAGCAAACTGCTCCCATGTTTTGGAAAAATCATATGTTGAACTTTTAGGTAATACTTTGGCCCCTAATGTGTTACCTTATGAAGGATTTTTCAAGCATCAGTTTAACTTAAAACAATGACTTTCCTTCCTAACTCTCCAAATCCTTCCTCCTCTGCATAATGTATGGATCCGTGACTATATCCATCAGAAATCAGTAAATAGAAGAGATGCCCCCCCTACCCATCTCAAGTGGAAAGTGGTTTAATATAGAGAATTAGAGTAATAATCATCAAAAGTGCTGGAGAAGTAAAATTCAAAGAAATAACACTCCTGGCTTTCAGGAAATCTGGAACTATAAGAATCAAGTGGAAGCCACTGATGATAATCTAAGCTGCCAGTAGGACTAAAGCAAGGGACTAACAGGACCTCACTCTAAGTCTAATGCAAACTCATGTTTACAATTTCCCAAGAGTCTCTTTTTAATGTGCTGGGCAATAATGGCTTCTACTTCACTTCTGCCTTTCAAATAGCATGTGGATTCTTCTTACTGGCAAAATTTAACCCTGAACTCTGTTGTCAGTGAAGTCTCAGAAATACAGCTTTGAAGTTTCCCCCTGTGATGTAGAATCAAGCATAAATCAGGGTATGGATTATGCTGATCTGACACAGATAATCTGATACAGTCTACTCCTTTGACAATTCAATATGCACACACCCCTTTTGCCCATATTTAACTTTCAAATGACAAAAATAGCAACAGATCCTGCTTTCCCATAACATGATGTGACTATATCTGATGTAAAGAAAATGCTTTCCCCTTCTATCCCCAAAATGGAACACTAACTCCCAATAAACTTTGTCCATTACTGGGCGATATTTTTTCCTCTTCTACCTCAGTCACAAACTCCCTTTGATATTTAAAAATTTTAAGCTAAAATGATGTTTACCTACAATGAATTATAGAAAATAGTAGGCAAAGAGAAGATCAGAAACATAAATTGGTATATATATTTAAAAAGCAAGCAGAATAAAACTTGCTTACATTCTAAAGTCTTGATTACTGTAACTGGTCACAGTGTCATAGTTGGCATTTATAATGTTATTCTTCCTTAGTCAATATTTCCTTTGCTTTCACACTGGTCATATTTGTTTAACTGGAGATGTGACTCAGAACCTTTATTCCTAAAGGGTTAGAATCCTTAGAGTTCTGCCTGCATTGGGTTGCTATATCTTCCATTAACTTTTACCACTAGATTCAGAATTGCAAAGAAGAATCATTTGAATTCCACACTTAATACGTATCCACCTTGATCCAACTGTGTAGCAGCCACCCTGTTTCCTCTTAATAATCAGGATCAACTAACAGAACCAACAGAGAAATCTTTCTGTCTTTCCATTAACTGGAATGCTGAATCCTAAATAGGACAGTGGCAATTTCAGCTTTCACTTTACTAAAAGAATTCTTGTGACCCTAGTGGAAGTATTCCTTTTAGGAGGCGGAACTAACACTCTAAACCAGGGAAGTACAAAGTTACTGTGGCAGGAAGCCACATTTTTATTCATGTCTTATCACTGGTAATAGTGAGAGAGGGCACTTCCATTTCTACCTCTTAGTACATCACCTTGGGAATTCTGGCTGTGAAACAATTGGCATCCTATACTGGTCATTGGTTCAGAGCACATACTGAGCCTTTAAGTGCAGATACTCAACTCACAATGTGTTGTCATCCAAGGGCACCATACTGAACCTTCAATAGGCTCTTCACAGTTTAGCTTGTTTCTGTGTGTTGTGAAACATGGTAAAATCAATGAATGAACAGGACAAAATTCCTTTACTTCCTTTGCTGTGAAATAGATTTTACAATGTGTGTGTGGATACCATGTTGATGAATGAGGGATTCTGTACATACATTGATGGTGGTAATGGTAGAAGGACAAATCACTGTTCCCTAAATGACGTAAGGAATTAATTATAATCAACTTGCCACCAGGTAGGTCATTGTCTTCTCCCTCAAAATGGTGCTATGTTGGATTCTGGGCATTTGTCTTTGCTGTTAGCAGGTTGCACATTTAGATGTCAGAGTAAATAATCAATAGAAAAACTGAGAATTGATGACTTATTTAAAGTAAATGGAGAGTCAGGCAGCAAAAGCCTTTTTCTCATACTTGGGTCTCCTCAAAACTATATTATTTATTTATTTATTTATTTATTTATTTATTTATGGATGCGTTGGGTCTTCATTGCTGCACACGGGCTTTTCTCTAGTTGTGGCGAGCGGGAGCTACTCTTCATTGCAGTGTGTGGGCTTCTCACTGTGGTGGCTTCTCTTGCTATGGAGCATGGGCTCTAGGCATGCGGACTTCAGTAGTTGTGGCTCGTGGGCTCTAGAGTGCAGGCTTAGTAGTTGTGGTGCATGGGCTTAGTTGTTCCACGGCATGTGGGATCTTCCCGGACCAGGGTTTGAACCCGTGTCCCCTGAATTGGCAGGTGGATTCTCAACCACTGCACCACCAGGGAAGCCCAAACCTATATTATTTCTCATATTTATATAAAGCTCTGTCTCCATCAAATATGAAAAGCTGTAAAAAAAAATATTTGCATCTTCTTTCCCATTCACACCTCCCTGGTTCCCCAGGAAATTGGCAGACAAAAATGCCCTTTACAATTGTACAGGCAAATCATTCTATGCGAGTTCAAATGGCTGGATCACATACCATCTTCTGGATTTCTCATATTGAAGGCCAGAAACTTGTCTCAAAATAGAAAATTTGAAACATGTCTCAAAATAGATTTTTTTAAATTATGTTTCAAGTGTACAGCATTATAGCTCAACAACTGTAAAAATAGACAAATTTCCATGACTACAACATTAGTATTGCCAAAATAATTTTAAGAATAGTAATATCAAACAACTCCATGGCGCTTAAACTGCTGTAAATTCTTTACACACAATGACTAATTTAATCCTCATGACACCTTGAGCGAGGTAGGTACTAAGTCACTCTCATTTTACAGACAGAGAAACTAAAGTACAGTGGTTAAGTCACTTGTCAAAGGTCATACAGTTACAATTTGGTGGAGTCAGATTCACACTCAGGCATTGTGGTTTCAGAGTGCATGCTTCTATCCTGTTAGTTATATGTCTCATGCTCAGCCCACACTGGCACTTTTTGGTAAACTCATTTTGAACTTTCATAATTAATCTGCCTCCTAGTTTGCTGTTGAATCTGTCAGAAAGAAAAATCAGTACATAGACTGAAAACTGGCATTTTTAGAAGGTTTAATAAATCCATATTTTATATTTTATCCTAATTTAAATCTTGAAGCTTTTTTTTTTTTTTTAACTTTAGACATTGCTGTCTTATTGTTTGGATCATCACTGCAGCTGCCAATAAAACCTCTGATTTTATTTTAGCAGTACTCAAGTTCCTTATAAATCAATTCATAAGATAATAGTCTCAAGTAGAATTGTTATTTATATGCTCAAAGCCCCGATTTATCTAAAGATTTATTCCTTCACTTAAAAAATTAAGCATTGTGCTATTTTAATAGCACAGTGAAGATTCCACTACACATTCTTCACCAATCTCTGAGCCTGGGTATCTAAAAATGTTTGTGATAATTAAACTGATGAAAATAAAAGCATTTCAATATCACTGATTTCATAAGTGAGCCCTGATTTGTTAGAGTTTTGGTGCTGAGAATTGTTTGAACTTGAAATATTAAATTAGTGGAAAAACTGATAGAGTGGAAACCAAATGGATGTTTACCAAATGTATAGGCTTTTGTCTTCCTCATTGCTATTTTGGAGTAGTCTTTCAAATGAGAGAAGCAAGAAACTCACAAGAAATATATTGCAACATTAAATGGTACATTCTATCCCTGCCTAGGGCCATTTGTAAACAATGTAAAGACCATGCCAGAAACATTAATTGAGAATGTTAGTCTCAAACTGCCTACAGCATACTGCATCAGTGGATGGCCTGAAGGAAAACAGTATTGCCAATGTAACTGCATCTACATTTGAAGAGCAAAATCTAAATGATAATTCTACAATGCATGGAATTGAATTACCCTCAGGTGCTTTGGCAAGCCCATAACCACAGATCAAGACTCCTTTTTCTTCCTAAGGCAGGCAACAAACTGTACCCCTTTTTTGGATTAAAAGCTGTACTAGCTCTTTGAATACTAATAAAACGGTCACACTCAACAAGCCGTCTGCAAACATTATTTTCAAAGGAAGAATACTGTCATTTAATCTTGGAGACAGTCATACTTCACAACATTAAAAATTCTTATCATTGCTGTAAAAGAGGGAACTATGGCTGATGTGTAAAAGGAACAAAGAATACCATCCCTGCAGTCAAAGAGAATTCTTACAGGACAAATGGCATCGGTGTGAAAGCCTGATGAAGAGCCCAGTGTTAAATATTCACTGAGTTATCTGTTTAACCTAGATTGCATCTTTGACCTATATAAATGAAATACAACAAACACAACTTCCTCTTTTCTCATTTTGCCTATTTCCTTTCTCATCTCTCCTTTCTGCTCTCTTAATCTACCCAACTTTACCCCATTTTTTACATCTGTAAAATTATTCTCCTCATTTTGTTTTTTAAATCTTCTGGTGTTGGACCACAATAATAATCACAGACACTCATTTCATCCC
This sequence comes from Leucopleurus acutus, assembly GCF_964270905.1. Taxonomy (NCBI): domain Eukaryota; kingdom Metazoa; phylum Chordata; class Mammalia; order Artiodactyla; family Delphinidae; genus Leucopleurus; species Leucopleurus acutus. Next base: position 30,816,026 of record NC_139148.1, on the reverse strand, counting down.
TTTGAAAATGATCACCACCCAAGAATTCCTCATTGTCTAGAATTTCTGCTGATAATTTTCTAATTCTAGCTCACCTCCATAATATATTTTATCTACTATTGCTTCAAGCCACCATTCATTCATGAAGAAAGTGACAAAAGGGAATTAGTTCCAAATCAAAGGCATGCTCTCTAACCTCAACTAGACCATTATTGCTACTCATTTTTTTTTAAATATGTGCACTGACTGTTCTTGTGATATCATGTCCATTCCATTGGTTATCCAAGACTTCTAACTTCACTTCTCAAACCCCTAATTTGACTTGCAAAAATTCTTCTAATTGCCTTAGTGGTAAGCCAACTCTATAGGGAATACTACAAAACATTGTTGAAAAAAATTTAAGAAATCAAAACAAATGGAGAGTTATAATATTTTCATGAGTGGAAGATTCAATAAATTGAATAAGTCTATTCTTCCCAATCTGATCTATTGACTCAATATAATACCAATCAAAATATCCAGGAAGGAGCCTTTTATGGGGATAGAAATTGACAAGCTGATTTTAAAATTTATATGAAATTTGTAAAGGACCTATAGAATAGCTAAGATATTTTAAAACAGAGAACAAAGTTGGAGTACTTATATTACTTGATTCAAAATTTACTATAAAGCTACAATATTCAAGACAGTGTGTTACTGGTGTAAAGATATTGATACATATATAGATAAACTGAACATGATTGAACACCTAGAGATAAACCCACACATAGATGATCAATTGATTTTCCAGTGTTGCCAATGTAGTTCAATAGGGAAAAAAGTCCTTTATATAAATGGCACTAGAATAACTGGTTATCTCCATGGGAAAAACAATGAACCTTAGGCCTAGCTTCACACCTTACACAAAAATCAATGAATAGAGGCTTATAAACAAACACGAAAAGGTAAAAACCAAATTTTTAAAACCTGTAGGAGAAAAGACAAAAAAAGTACTCATGATTTTGGGGTAGGAAAATAGAGAATACAGGAAGCACAAACTACAAAAAAAATGGTAAATCAGTCTTTAACAAAATTCAATTATTAGGCAAACTACAGACTGGGAGATAATATATGTGATACATATATCTGACAAAGAATTGATCTTTGGAATATAGTAAAAATCTTACAACTCAATAATAGGACAACAAAAAATCTAACAAAAAATGGGCAAAAGATTTGAATAGACACTCAAAACAGAATGGACAGAAAGCACATTAAAATGTCCTTAACATCATGAGCTGTCAGAGAAATACAAAATAAAATCAAAATGAACTTCTGCCCTCTAGAACTGCTGAAATTAAAGCAAGCAAACAAACAAACACAACCGAACAATACCAAGTTTTATCCAGAAAGTGGGGCAACTGGAACTTTCATACACTGCTGGTTTTAGGGCAAATTGATACAGTCACCATAATAATCACTTTAGAAGTTTCTTACCAAGTTAAATTTATATCTATTGTATGAACAAGCAATTTCGCTTATAGGTATTTACCCAAGATAAATGACCATATATGTCCACAAAAATATTTGTCCATTATTATTCTTGGTATTTGTATTCATAAAAGCTAATGAGAGGAGACAATCCAAATATTCATCAACATGGCAGTGACTGAACAACCTCTGGTATATTTATCCAATGGAATACTATACAGCCACAAAAAGAATAAGCTACTAATAAAGGAACAAAATAGATAAATCTCAAATCTATTATGTTGAGTGAAAGAAGCAAGACACAATAGACTATATTTAGTTTTAGAATGGATAAAAATAATTTATAAAGTTAGAAATTAGATGAGTAGTTGCTCACAGAGGAGTACTGATAGCAAACGGGACAAAAGATAATTTTCTGGAGTGACAGAAATGCTCAATATCTTGATTGGAATCATGGCTATATAAGTACAAATATTTGACAGAACTCATCAAACTGTACACTTAAAATGGGTGCATTTTATGTCAATTATACCTCAATAAAGATGAGTCAAAACTCACTGAACTGATTGAACTGTAAAATTTTAATGGGTGCATTTTATTCTATGTAAATTATACCTCAATAAAGTTAACTTAAAGAATGTTGCTGTATTTAAAGAATGTTAAAGAATGTAATGGAAGAAAAGAACAAATATTTATGTTCAAAAATATTCACCTCATATCACTTTCAATAACAAAAGCATTGGGAAAAAATGAAACATTTAAAGTCATGGTGGATCCATAAAATGGAATATTATTCTGGAATATTAAACTGGAATCATATTATCAATTATAGTTGAGGACACTAGATGCATATATACTATATGATTTTCCTTAAGTATAATTCTATATATAGGATAGATACAAGAATATAACAATGATAAAAATAGTCATATTTTAAGCTTTGTGGGCCATATGGTATCTCTTGCAAGTACTCATCCCTACTTTAGTAGTGTGCAAACAGCCACAGACAATATGCAAACAAATGGGCATAGGTGTGTGCCAATAAAACTTTACTGACAAAAGTAGACAGTGGGGACTTCCTGGTGGCGCAGTGGTTAAGAATCTGCCTGCCAATGCAGGAGACACAGGTTCGAGCCCTGGTCTGGGAAGATCCCACATGCTGCTGAGCAAATAAGCCCATGAGCCACAACTACTGAGCCCGCACTCTAGAGCCCATGAGCCACAACTACTGAAGCCTGTGCTCCTAGAGCCTGTGCTCTGCAACAAGAGAAGCCACCGCAATGAGAAGTCTGCACACCACAACGAAGAGTATCTCCTGCTCTCCGCAAATGGAGAAAGCCTGTGCACAGCAACGAAGACCCAACGCAGCCAGAAAAAAAAAAAAAATAGAGAGTGTGCTGGATTTGGCCATAGACTGCTGAAACTGCTTTATTTACTTATTTATTTTTATTTAGTGATTTTTCTTTTTACAGCAGGTCCTTACTAGTTACCTATTTTATACATATTAGTGTATATATGTCAATCCCAATCTCCCAATTCATCCCAAACACCCGCCCCCCTTTCCCCCTTTGGTGTCCATACGTTTGTTCTCTACATCTATGTATCTATTTCTGCCTTGCAAACTAGTTCATCTGTAACATTTTTCTAGATTCCATGTATATATGTTAATATACAATGTTTGTTTTTCTCTTTCTGACTTATCTCACTCTGTATGACACTCTCTAGGTCCATCCACATCTCTACAAATGACCCAATTTCATTCCTTTTTATAGCTGAGTAATATTCCATTGTGTATATATACCACATCTTCTTTATCCATTCGTCTGACGATGGGCATTTAGGTTGCTTCCATGACCTGGCTATTGTAAATAGTGCTGCAATGAACATTGGGGTGCATGTGTCTTTTTGAATTATGGTTTTCTCAGGGTATATGCCCAGTAGTGGGATTGCTGGGTGGTATGGTAGTTCTATTTTTAGTTGTTTAATGAACCTCCATACTGTTCTCCATAGTGGCTGTATCAATTTACATTCCCACCAACAGTTCAAGAGGGTTCCCTTTACTCCACACGCTCTCCAGCATTTGTTGTTTGTAGATTCACTAATGATGCCCATTCTAATCAGTGTGAGGTGATACCTCATTGTAGTTTTGATTTGCATTTCTCTAATAACTAGTGATGTTGAGCAGCTTTTCATATGCCTCTTGGCCATCTGTATGTCTTCTTTGGAGAAATGTCTATTTAGGTCTTCTGCCCATTTTTTGATACAGTTGTTTTTTTTTTTTAATACTGAGATGCATGTGCTGTTTATATATTTTGGAGAGTAATCCATTGCCTGATGATTCGTTTGCAAATATTTTGTCCCATTCTGAGGTTGTCTTTTCGTCTTGTTTATAGTTTCCTTTGCTGTGCAAAAGCTTTGAAGTTTCATTAGGTCCCATTTGTTTTTTTTTGTTTTTATTTCCATTTCTCTAGGAGGTGGGTAAAAAAAGATCTTGCTGTGATTTATGTCAAAGAGTGCTCTTCCTATATTTTCCTCTAAGAGTTTTATAGTGTCCGGTCTTACATTTAGGTCTTTAATCCATTTTGAGTTTACTTTTGTGTATGGTGTTAGGGAGTGTTCTAATTTCATTTTTTTACATGTAGCTGTCCAGTTTTCCCAGCACCACTTATTGAAGAGACTGTTTTTTCTCCACTGTATATCCTTGCCTCCTTTGTCATAGATGAGTTGACCATAGGTGTGTGGTTTATCTCTGGGCTTTCTATCCTGTTTCATCGATCTATATTTCTGTTTTTGTGCCAGTACCATATTGTCTTGATTACTGTAGCTTTGTAGTATAGTCTGAAGTCAGGGAGTCTGATTCCTCCAGCTCTGTTTTTTTTCCCTTGACTGCTTTGGCTATTTGGGGTCTTTTGTGTCTCCATACAAATTTTAAGATTTTTGTTCTAGTTCTGTAAAAACTGCCATTGGTAATTTGATAGGGATTGCATTGAATCTGTAGATTGCTTTGGGTAGTATAGTCATTTTCACAATATTGATTCTTCCAATCCAAGAACATGGTATATCTCTCCATCTGTTTACGTCATCTTTGATTTCTTTCATCAGTGTCTTATAGTTTTCTGCATACAGGTCTTTCCCCTCCTTAGGTAGGTTTATTCCTAGGTACTATATTCTTTTTGTTGCAATGGTAAATGGGAGTGTTTCCTTAATTTCTCCTTCATATATTTTTCATCATTAGTGTCTAGGAATGCAAGAGATTTCTGTGCATGAATTTTGTATCCTGCAACTTTACCAAATTCATTGATTATCTCTAGTAGTTTTCTGGTGGCATCTTTAGGATTCTCTATGTATAGTATCATGTCATGTGCAAACAGTGACAGTTTTACTTTTTTTTTTAACATCTTTATTGGAGTATAATTGCTTTACAATGGTGTGTTAGTTTCTGCTGTATAACAAAGTAAATCAGCTGTACATATACATATATCCCCATATCTCCTCCCTCTTGTGTCTCCCTCCCACTCTCCCTCTCCCACCCCTCTAGGTGGTCACAAAGCACCGAGCTGATCTCCCTATACTATGCGGCCGCTTCCCACTAGCTATCTGTTTTACATTTGGTAGTGCATATATGTCCATGCCACTCTCTCACTTCATCTCAGCTTACCCTTCCCCCTCCTTGTGTCCTCAAGTCCATTCTCTATGTCTGTGTCTTTATTCCTGTCCTGCCCCTAGATTCTTCAGAACCATTTTTTATTTTTAGATTCCATATATATATGTGTTAGCATATAGTATTGGTTTTCTCCTTCCTCTGGTACATAGTCCTCTGCCTTTTCATTTTGTCTATCTTACTGTGAATATGGTTTTTGTTCCACAGGCTGTAGGATTGTAGTTCTTCTTGCTTCTGTTGTCTGCCCTCTGGTGGATGAGGCTATCTAAGAGGCTTGTGCAAGCTCCCTGATGGGAAGGGACTGGTGGTGGGTAGAGCTGGCTGTTGCTCTGGTGGGCAGAGCTTAGTAAAACTTTAATCTGCTTGTCTGCTGATATGTGGGGCTGAGTTCCCTCCCTGTTGGTTGCTTGGTCTGGGGTGACCCAACACTGGAGCCTACAGGCTCTTTGCTGGGAGTAATCTTGGACTCTGAGAGGGCTCATGCCAAGGAGTACTTCCAAGAACTTCTGCTGCCAGTGTCCTTGCGGTGAGCCACAGCCGTCCCCCGCCTCTGCAGGAGACCCTCCAACACTAGCAGGTAGGTTTGGTTCAGTCTTTTATGGGGTCACTGCTCCTTCCCATGGGTCCCGATGCACACACTACTTTGTGTGTGCCCTCCAAGAGTGGAGTCTCTGTTTCCCCCAGTCCTGTCAAAATCCTGCAATCAAATCCCACTAGCCTTCAAAGTCTGATTCTCTGGGAATTCTTCCTCCTGTTGCCAGACCCCCAGGTTGGGATGCCTGACGTGGGGCTCAGAACCTTCACTCCAGTGGATGGACTTCCGTGGTATAAGTGTTCTCCAGTTTGTGAGTCACCCACCCAGTGGTTATGGGATTTGATTTTATTGTGATTGCACACTTCCTACCATCTCACTGTGGCTTCTCCTTTGTCTTTGGATGTGGGGTATCTTTTTTGGTGAGTTCCAGTGTCTTCCTGTCGATGACGGCTCAGCAGTTAGTTGTGATTCTGGTGCTCTCGCAAGAGGTAGTGAGCACACGTCCTTCTACTCCGCCATCTTCTGAAACTGCTTTAGATAACAGCTCTTTTACCATGTAAAAATAGCCTTTATTATTAGGTCTTTTACCCATTGTTTAAAAGAAGGTCCTACAATTTTCTCAATGTGTTAGCGGCATAATAGACACATTTGATTTCAAATAGAATATATCAACTGATGAAAGTTTGCATGATTGATTTGAATTTAAAAATGCATAACCTGTAAACAGTGAGTCATCAAATTCCTTTAAAAATCTATTTATACCAACTATATTTTATTCATTGTATTTTTTCTGCACAGAACAAAGGGATTATAGTTGTTTGTCAGGAAAGCAGAAACCAAGACAGAAAACCTTAATAAACATGAAAAGTCACTGAGCAAAATAATACCCATGTTTCATCCTACATATATTTCAGACATTTCCATTTGTATTTTGAACTATGAAAAAAAAAGGCTAAGGCAAAGAAAAGACAAAGTAACAATGATTTGCAACAGAAAAGAAAGTATATCTTTTAATATTTAGAAAACCTTTAAGTAGTCTAATAGGGTCAAATAAGCTCTTTCAGTTTCCCCAACAAAACTGAGAATGGATAAGGATAAGAGCGGCAAAGATTCCTGAAAGTGTAAGAGTTGTTTAGGCACCTTCACAGCTGGCAGAAGGTACACACCATGTACACTATGTTCACCAAACAGTGAACATACAGCTCCCAGCTCCTGCACACACATCAGTATTAAATTTACCATGAATTACTCAGACTTGGTAATTGCTGATGGTTTCCTTATTTTAACTTACATCATAGTTACAAAATTATGTCATTGTCAATAATTTCTATGAAATATAGCATATATATATATGTTTGCCTCAGGTTTGATTGCACAGGGACTAAGGCATTATGTGTGAGCCCTTAGGAGTATCTTAGTCAAAGGCCAAGACTCTTTCTCATATCACTTATAAAGTCACAAGTTTAGCTTCTGTGTTAGTTATGGACCCATAATGTAGCTCCATTGGTATGTCATCTTAAGCAACGTCAGACAGTTGACCATTTCACTAAGATTATTTGCAGACTCTATCTTCACCAGCCAAAATCTCAGGTATGGAGAGTTGAGTAGCTCATTAAACTCCTCAGCTTAAAATACATTAACCTACCCCATCGGTGGAGTTTAATTGTAATTTTCCCTTTTCTCCTATTTTCAATCCCATTATCTTCTATTCTGTAACATCTCTGCTAATGTGTTTGACATATGTCTTTACATATGTGTAAGTCCTTACAAAATATACTGTGGCATGTGTGTGTGCATTCACATGCTTATAAATTTAATTTTACACATGAGGAATATGAAGTTCCTGTGCATGCACTTGGATGGAGGTGACACTAAGCAAGTAGATATACAGGCTTTTAACTCAGAAAGGTGATTTTAGAGAGAACACTTGGGAGTCATCAGCTTTCAGATGAAAGTAGGAAATGAGGGGCTAGTATAGAAAATGTATGCAGCATGCATGAAACAATGCAGTGGGTTGAAAATGGTCTCATAAATGTCTGGGCTGAGGCGGATTCTGTATCTGGAGAATATGGTGAATTAAACCAGAGGAGAAAGAAGATCTAAGAGTGAATCTGAGTCACAGAGGAGGAAGGATGCCAGGAATTAGGGCTGATTAGTTGATATTAAGCATCAGATTAACGGGAGTATGGCAAGGTCTCAAACAGAAGATGGTAAGAAAGAGGACAGATCGTTCATGTAAGAAATTTGAGTATGAAGCAATGGAAATATTTTTTTAAAAACACAGGGAAATAATTGCATAGAACATGAGGCTGAAGAAGCTTGTTGCATTTGTTTTTGTTTTGTTTTTTACTGTGTAAAAGATAAATAGCAAACTGATTGAGGGTATAGAAAAGTAATGACCTGAGATACTTGAAGAGACAAGAGAAGTGAATTGAAAGCACTGGTGCGGGACTAATCTTGGACAGGATATAAGGTTCACGCCCTGGAGGAAAAAACTGAACTAGATTCATTATCTCAGCAAATGGCCTCATCATTTCCTCAGTGCCAAAACCAGAAATCAGGGAGTGGAACCTGTCTCCTCTTTGGTCTTCTCTCTTTTTCCTGCATCCAAGTAGACACCACATCTAGACTACTCTAGACTACATCTAGACTACCATGTAATTGCTCTTAGACTTGAAATGAAATGTGTTTCTTTTATTTTCCTTTTTTGTCTTCTCTGTTATTTTCTCGGTACTGGCTCTCATCAATTTTGATCTCAATTTCTACACATGCTGACACTCATTCCTCATCCCTTTATTATCCATTCCCTTCACTGTTCAAGAGAGAGCCTTCTAAAATGCAAATCTGGTCATGTGACTTCATGCTTAAAAATATCCTTCCATGGCCCCCATGACCTTTGGAATAAATTCATCTCTTGAGTATCACTTAATATGGTCTTTCATGAGTTGTCCCCTGCTAACCTCAGACTCATTTTTTATGTCCCAGAATCCCGTTGTTCCCTCTGCTCCAGCCCTACTCAGCACCTTAAGTTTCCCTGCACACTCCAGATTCTCTAACCATCCATGTTTGCACCTGCTGCCGCCCCTGCTTGTATGCCTAAAACCACAGAGAAACTCAAAGAACAGACTCATTTATTATGTGAGCAAAAGGAATGATCCTTGGTCTAGACCCCTAAGGGGATTGGAAACACAGGGACACAGAAGGCATGAATACTTTACCCCGGGAGACAGATGAATGAATGTCTTCTTGCTTTCTTAACTAGGAACTTAGAACACGTGTTTTGTTCTGAACTTACATATAGCTTCTTCTCAGAAGTTGTCACTGATTTCCTGTACACTTAGTAATGACTTGGGGCCCCTCTAAGGGCTTTGCCTCACTCTTTGCCATTGTCCCGATGAGTGGGTGTAGAGCAATCTATTTTTATCTGTCTCTCCAGCAGAGCTATTCATTCCTTATATGTCCTTGTGATTCCAATCCTCATAGAAGTACGGACTAAGTGTTATTCATTTTGCTCAAAAAATAAATGAGTCCATCCTTTGAGTTTCTCTGTAGTTTTAGCACAACTTGTATGTTTGGAAAATAACATTTCTTTTTTCTTGCAAGAAGCAATACCAGACATCACCTGGTTCATTTCTTCATATTTTGCAGTGGAAACATACACAGAAAGGTTAAATGACTTACTGCCAAAAACCGCAGGGACATAAACTCTGGTATCTTCACCTGGTGCTAGCTCTAATACACCAGAACTCATATGCTTAAACAGCTCCCTCAGCAGAAGCAGCAACAGCAGCCAACAGGCAGAGCTCTGCATTTCCAGTGTTTCTCCCAGAACCTTTGTGTGGGACTTGACCCGTGGCAGTGGGCAGTGTGGATGAGAATGGAATGTGCTAAATATTCTGTTAGGTGAATTTAAGATGATTATATGTTTAAACTCCTTAGCCTTGAGATTGGCACATACTGGGCACTTCAAATACGTTGGTCCTCTTTTTCATGTACTTTCAGGTTTCTGCCACTGAAATCTCAGCTTACTGTCATGGATAATTATTGTTCATACTGATGATGATTGACAAAGGTGAATGTTTTTAATATGTATTCAAGATATTGTGATTTGTCCCTTCTTCTCTTGTCTCAGCTCCCTCACACGCCCTCGTGTATCTTTTGCTCTGTAAGCTCCATTCTACTTTTAGTTCTTTCAAACCTCCATGCCGTCATACAATACCATGATTTTGTAAATGCTATTCCCTCTGCCAGAAATATCTTGTCCTTGTCTTCCTAATAATCTGGGACTGCTATACTTAGCTCAAACCTCACCTTCTCTGAGAAAAGTTATCTAAATGTTCTTCCCCCAAGGGGTTAGCCTCCCTCCTCTGTGCTTCTGTCTCCCTCATATAGTCCCATCTTTCTCAGTATGTTCTAGGATTGTTGGGCTGAGACATTAACATCTTACTTGTCCATGCTTATCTCCAGTGCCTAGAATTGTTCTCAATATTTAATAGATATGTTTTTAAAGAATTTCCATTGACTAAACTAATCTCTGTCACTGAATGTCAAATATATCTGATTGGAAAACTGAAAAAAATCATGATACAAATACTTATGATATAGAAATTATGTAATGTGTGATGAATACACAGAATTCACTAGTAAATCAAAGGCTAAAGTCAGGAAAAGTAGAATAATTTGAATATTTTGTGTTGCGTATTCTGTATGCAGTGCAGTTCAATGAGGGGAAGTGATGAATATATCAATCAGAATTAAAATAATTCAGTTTATAGCCACCATTTAATGCTCAGAAGAAGCTTATGAGGGAGGTACTATTTTTACCGCCATATTGTAGATAAAGGAACTGAGACCCAAAGTCACACTGTTCATAAATGATAGAACCAAAATTACAAGTTTTTTTTACTCTAGAATAATATGCTAAAATATTACGCTAGTTCCTAAAGGAACTGTCTCCAAAAATATCAAAGCAGCATTACATGAAATGAACAGATAAGCCAAGTTCAGTTCACTTTTTTTTGGTAAGTTGAGAAGAGTTAATCTGATGGATCATCTCACTTAGCTAAACATCCCATTCTACTTAAGGATACATGTTTAAAAATAACATTATGAATCTTTCATAATTTGTTCATTTGTATCATTCAGAATTTTGCTAAAACAAATGTAAACAATGTTCTGTCCACCATGTTCTCACCACACTGTTTAGTTCTAAGTGTTTTTTCTCCTAATACGAGTTTCTGTGTCAAGACTTGGACTGGACTGTTAACCACTGGCCTCTCTCTGGGCAGCGCTCCTGTCATGCCTGCAAACACTGTGTCACATGAAATGAGATCAAATGCAGTAAGGGTATCTTGTTCTTGTCAGCAATGATGAATATAATACCAGTTGCCTAAACCTGCACACCTGAAAATAGAAATTGGCTTGAAGATCCTCTTAAAATCCCAATTCTTAGTTACATATATTGCCAGGAACTTGTGAAAGTATTTTTCTGTTTGTTTTCTCTATGCTCTGTACAGCTTTATACTATTCACCTAATGTGTTCAGTGATACAGTTAAAACTAGGAAATGTAATAACCAACATATGAGCCCAGCACTACTCCCATCTGTTTGAAGTCATACTCTTCAAAGTGTGAGCTTTGACAGAATGTTCTCCACAGGGTTCTTGTGAACCTCAGCAGCTAGTGCATTGATGAAGGATGTTGAGTAAATCCCACTTACTGAATAGGAAATCCCAACAGGTTCCTAATGTCCATTAACCATATGGCTTTGATTTTCTGTGCTCTTAGCCAGAGAGCCCAAACTACCAGGGAACATCATTTCTTTCAACTCTAGAAATGCACAGCATAAGATTATACCAAAGAGTGGCAATGGCCCCAGACTTTCCAGTCTTGCTCTTGCCATTAGGCAATGATATTGGGTCACTTTTGTTTGGTCATGTTATGTAGTTGGTTTCCCATGAAATCTGTTCACTAAACCAACATTAGAGAGAAGGAACAGTAGGACTGCAAACCCTTGGGGCAATAATATAACCAACTAAGCAAATAGATCATGCTACAATTCCTGGGAAAGGAACACTCAGGAAGCAATGTGGATGCCATCATAACATTGAGTTAAAGAGACAGAGCTGGAGGACCAAGGAGGCCAAAACAGCTGGAATTCATAGGATAGAGTACTAGAGAGAGAATTCTGGAGATCTGCAGAGTCCCAGGTAAATACTGATCAGCAAACACATGTGAAGTAACTCCTTAAGACCAGAGAGAGAATTGCCTAAAGTTATTAGAGTCAGCAATCCCTGGGTCTCACACAGGACTAGGAAGGATTCCCATTCCCACTGGTCAGAGTAGAAAACCTCATAATTATTGGGGCACAGAGTATTCAAAAGTGTCTTGCCCCAGTTGTGGTTAAAAATTAGCCATAGACTAAACACTCATCTGGTCCTTCTCCACAAATCTGAAAATTAATGCCTAAGAAGATTGGTTTTCAAGTAACTTAATTGTATTCAGGATAAAAGATCAAAAATAGTTAAGGAATACAAATATACAAATACATCTAATACCTAACCAGGTAAAAATTGCAATGTTGGCACGCAATAAAAAATGAATAGGCATGCAATGAAGGTGGAAAATACAACCCTTATTGAGAAGAATAACTGTTTAATCCTTTAAAATTGAAACACACCCAGAATTGACACAGACGATAGAATTAGGAGACAGGGACATTATAACAATTATTGTAATCGCATTCTATATATCCAAGAAGCCAGAGGAAAGATGGAACATCTTAAGTAGAGACATGGAAAAGTATAAGAGACTCAAAATGAATGTCTAGATATAAAGTGACTACGTATAAGATGAAAAATACACTATATGGGAATAACAGCATATTAGACATTGCAGAAGAAACTACTAGTGAACTTGATGACATAACAATGGAAAGTATACAAAATGGAACACAAAGGAAAAAAGAAAGACTGGAAAAAATTTAATAAATCATCAGTGAACATCTTTAAGAAGTTTCATTTTTGTAAATTTGATGAAAATTGTAAACGCACACATCCAAGAAGCTAAAGCAGAACTTAAAGGAAAGTTTATAACATTAAATGACTAACTTTTGAAAGAATAAAGGTCTCAAATCAATCTCATCTTCCAACTTAAAAACTACAAGATAAAGAGCAAATAAACTCAAAGTAATTAGAAGAAAGGAAATCACTCAGAGTACAGTAAAAATAAATGAAACATATAACAGAAAATATATAGAGAAAATCAATGAAAGTAAAAGCTGATTCCTTGAGAAGATGAATAAAATTATTGTTTTTAACCAGTGTAATCAGAAATAAAATTGAAGGCATACATTACTAATGTCAGGAATAGATAGTTAACATCACTGTACATTCAACAGTCATTAAAAAAGATAATAAACGAATATTAAGAACAACTTTATGCCAATAAATTTGGCAACTTAGTTGATGATGGGCAAATTCCCTGAAAGACACAAACTATCAAAGGCAACTCAAGAAATACAGAACCTGACTTTTACTCTATTAAATAAATAGAATTTGTAGCTAAAATTATTTCTGCAAATTGAATTGCAGGAGCAGATGGCTTCAATGGTAAATTTCAGCAAATGTTTCAGGGAGAAACTATATTAAGTCTACATGAATTCTTCCAGAAAATAGAAGATAAGTGAATACACAACAAGTCATTCTATGAGGCCAGCATTACTCATATCAAACCAGACAAATACATTACAGATAAAGAAAACCATAAGCCAATATCCCTCAAAATTAAAAAAAAAAAACAATTTCACCAATATCTAAAAATGATAATACAACAATTTGGTGTTCATCCCAGGACTTCAAGACAGATTCAAAATTCAAGAATTAGCCAATATAGTTGATCATATTCACAGACTAAAAATAAATATTTCAATAGATGAGGAAAAAACATTTGAAAAAATTCACCATCTATTCCTGATGAAAACTTACAGAGTACTAGGAATGGAAGGTGGAATGGACTAAATGTGTGTGTTCCCCCAAAATTCATATGTTGAAATCCTAACCCCCAAAGTGATGGTATTAGAAGGTGGGGCCTTTGGAAGTTAATTAGGTCATGAAGATGGAATGCTTATGAATGGGATTAGTGCCCTTATAAAGAGAAACACAGGGAGCTCTCTTGCCTTCTTTCTATGTGAAGATACATCAAGAAGTCAACAGTCTGCAACCTGGAAGAGGGAATGTCTCCCTTTCAAATGTCTCTATAAATAGTGCATATATGATTTACTCTGGACCTGATAGTCTAGAGATATGGTCTTTCTCATTTATGGGGTTTAAAAAAATACTCAATGAAATCCTGTGTTGCTTTGGATTCACCAAGGGAGCAGAACTTGAGACAAGTATTTATTTGGAAGTTGATCTGAGGAAACACCATAGGGCCTAAGGAGGTGAGATAAGGAAGGGAAGAAATCATAAGTAGTCTGTTAATATGGTAGTAACTACTGTGCACAAGCAGTGAAAGCTCAGGCCATAGACGTGATGGACCTCTGGCCTTCCCATCATTGGTTGAGAGCTGCTTGTTGGGTGTACTAACTCTCTTGAGCACTTTGGTCTGCCCACTACAGAGACTCAGCTAGCTTCAAAGAAAGCCCTCATTAAGAGAGTAGCAAATGTTTGCAGTAAGCAACTTTTCTCACGTTGAGGTGCATGCTAACAGTGGAGACATAGGACACCAACAGCATCAACTAAAGGGCCCAAACGAAAGATGGGTTGAGAGCACAAAAACTTCCATTTCCCACCCAGAACAATCTAAATGCTATGAAATGTTTGAAAGCTTGTCTTCTGCGAGGTCATTAAATGTGCCAGTTGTGTTTCCAATTGTCAAATATGACACAGAAGGGAGACGAAGGCCAGTTACAACCTTGTGCAAAATGTATTGCCATTTGTAGAGTGTACTACAGACACATACCCTTTTAGGAAATTTGCTGCTTGTAAAGTTTTCCCCTGACATCTCATAGACTCACTGGGAATTTCCAGTGTGTGCCAATTCCTGAGCCACACTCTTAGTGCACAGTAAAAGGTGATTATTCTGTACCATGGTCCACTGCTTAATCCCATCTGCCAATAGCCAGAAGGATGGTTTTCTCCCCCACTGGCTCTGCCAGATGAGAAAATTTCCCAACATTATTGTTATTATCTTTGTAAGTTGATTTTCCATCAGGGTTAGACCTTTGGGGAAAATAGGTTTCAACTTTTTTCCCAAGAAAAAAATCTATTAGGAAGTTCAGCTCATAGAAAACACTGTGTTCTTACTGATAAAAATTAGGTATCCAATAAATGTGTAAATGTAATTTCCCTGCAATTTGAAGACTCTTTTAAAAATTCACACACATTTTTATACCAGGTTCACTAATATTTTGGCTACTAAAATATGAATTTTATTCTAGCATTGTTTTATAAACAGAAAACAGTTAAATGTGTAATGACAAGTGTAGTGACTCATCGCCTGTAAATATCATAGAAGGTGATCCTGGAAAACAGTTTTAAGGGATTGGGAAGTGACAATGGATTCAATTTTGTTGATTATATTAATTTTGAAAATTTTGAATTGTATCCATCAGTATAACCCATGAAAATAAATCAGATTTAATAATCTCACAATAGTCCCTTTCCCATAAAAAATTCTATACTTTCTAGAACCACAGTTCTAGGGTATACATTTTCAACCTGTTCATGAATTGTCCTGTTTACTTACTGACCTAAGTGAAATCAATAGGTATGTTAGCTGTAATTTATTTTGTAGATACTCTTTATCAAGTTGATGAAGCTCCCCTCTATTCCTAGTTTTCTAAGAGTTTTTAATCTGAATGGATGCTGAATTTTATCACATTTTTTCTGTATTACATAAATCATTGGATTTTTCTTGTTTTTCCTATTAATATGGAGTATTATATTGATTGTTTTTTTGAATACCTACAAAGCCTCATATCCCTGGAATAAACACAAATTTGTCATCCTGTAAAATTCTTTTTTATATACTGCCAAATTCTATTTTCTAATATTTTTTTAATAATTTTTCCATCTATATTCATGATGGATACTGGTCTATATTTTTTCTTTTTTTGTACTTTATCTTTTTTTGTTATTAAGGTAATACTAGCTTAAAAACTGAGTTTAAAGTGTTACCATTTTTTTTCTGGCAGAGATAGGGTATAATTGTTGTTAAATCTCCTTTAAACATTTGGTCAAGTTCTCCAGTGAAACTATCTGAATCTGGAGATTTTTGAGGGAGTTTTTAAATTAAAAAATTGATTTCCCTTAATAGTTATACAGCTATTAAAATTATCTATTTCAGATTCAGTGTGGTATGTTAGTTTATACATTTCAAGTAATTGGTCTCTTTCATGCAAATTTATTTTTGTAGAATTGTTCAAAGAATTCTACTATTATCTTTTTGGTGCTTACAGGATCTACAGTGTACCTTCTTTTTCATTCTTGATTTCATTCAATGATTCTTGATTAGTAGTATGCATCTTCTCTCTGTTTTTCTGTTTTCTTTTATTGTGATAGGAACATTTAACATGAGAGCTATCCTCTGAACAAATTGTAAGGGTACAATACATTATTGTTGACTATAAGTACAACGTTGTACAGCAGATCTCAAGCTAATTCATCTTACTTAACTTAAACTTTAGGCTTTTGATTAATACCTCCCCATTTCTTCCTCTCCCCAACCTCTAGTAACCACCATGCTTGTCTCTGATTTTATGAATTTGACTATTTTACATAACTCATATTAGGCCACAAAACAAGCCTCTGTAAATTTAAGAAAATCAAAATCATATCAAGCATCGTTTCTGATCACAACACTATGAGACTAGAAATCAACTACAAGAAAAAAAAACTACAAAAAACACAAACACTTGGAGGCTAAACAGTATGCTACTAAACAACCAATGGATCACTAAAGAAATCAAAGAGGAAATGCAAACCGAATCCAACAATACATTAAGTGGATCATACACCATGATCAAGTGGGATTTATCCCAGGAATGCAAAGGTTTTTCAGTATATGCAAATCAATCAATGTTATACACCACATTAACAAACTGAATAAAAAACATATGATTATCTCAATAGATGCTGAAAAGCTTTTGACAAAATTCAACATCCATTTATGATGAAAACTCTCCAGAAAGTGGGCATAGAGGGAACCTACCTCAACATAATAAAGGCCATATATGACAAACCCACAGCTAACATCATACTCAATGGTGAAAAGTTGAAAGCATTTCCTCTAAGATCAGGAAAAAGACAAGGATGCCCACTCTAGCCACTTTTACTCAACGAAGTACTGGAAGTCCTAGCCTCAGCCATCAGAGAAAAAAAAGAAATAAAAGGATCAAAATTGGAAAGGAATAAGAAAAACTGTCACTGTTTGCAGAGGACATGATACTATACATAGAAAATCCTAAAGACACCACCAGAAAACTACTAGAACTCATCAGTGAATTTGGCAAAGTTGCAGGATACAAAACTAATATATAGAAATCTGTTGTCTTTCTATGCACTAACAACAAATTATCAGAAAGAGAAATTAAGGAAACAATTCCATTTACCATAGGTTTATTCCTACCTATTTCCTTTTATTGCTAAGGAAATAAAAAACCTGTACTCAGAAAACTATGACACCAATGAAAAAAGCTGAAGGTGACACAAACAGATGGAAAGATACACTGTGTTCTTGGACTGGAAGAATTAATATTGTTAAAATGACTATACTACACAAGGCAATATACAGATTCAATGCAATCCCTATCAAATTACCAATGGCATTGTTTTCACAGAAGTAGAACAAATAATTTTAAAATTTGTATGGAAATACAAAAGACCTTGAATAGCCAAAACAATCTTGAGACAGAAGAACAGAGCTGGAGGAATTATGCTCCCTGACTTCAGATTATACTGCAAAGTTACAGTAATAAAAACAGTACAGTATGGGCACAAAAACAGACATATACATCAATGGAACAGAATAGAGAGCCCAGGAATAAACCCATACAATTATGGTCAATCCACGACAAAGGAGGCAAAAATATACAATGGAGAAAAGACAGCCTCTTCAATAAGTGGTACTGGGAAAACTGGACAGGTACATGTAAAAGTATGAAATTAGAACACTCCCTAATACCATACACAAAAATAAACTGAAAATGGATTAAAGACCTAAATGTAAGGCCAGACACTAGAAAACTCTTAGAGAAAAACACAGGCAGAATACTCTATGATATAAATCACAGCAAGATCCTTTTTGACCCAGCTCCTAGAGAAATGGAAATAAAAATAAACAAATGCACCCTAATTAATCTTAAAAGCTTTTGCACAGCAAAGGAAACCATAAACAAAACAAAAAGGCAACCTACAGAATGGAAGAAAATATTTGCAAATGATGCCACCAACAAGGGATTAATCTCCAAAAGATGCAAACAGCTCATACAGCTCAATATCAAAAAAAACACAACCCATCAAAAAATGGGCAGAAGATCTAAATAGAAACTTCTCCAAATAGACACATCTCCATACAGATGGCCAAAAGGCACATGAAAAGATGCTCAACATCACTAATTATTAGAGAAATGCAAATCAAAATTACAATGAGGTGTGACCTCACACCAGTCAGAATGGCCATCATTAAAAAATTTACAAATAATAAATGCTGTAGAGGGTGTGGAGAAAAAGGAACCCTCCTACACTGTTGGTGGCAATGTAAACTGGTGCAGCCACTATGGAGAACTGTATGGAGGTTCCTTAAAAAACTAAAATTAGAATTACCATATGACCCAGCAATCCCACTACTGGGCATATATCCAGAGAAAACTCTAATTTGAAAAGAAACATGCACCCCAATGTTCACTGCAGCACTCTTTACAGTATCCAAGATATAGAAGCAACCTAAATGTCTACTGCCAGCTGAATGGGTAAGGAAGATGTGGTACATATATACAATGGAATATTACTCAGTCATAAAAAAGAATGAAATAATGCCATTTGCATTGACATGGATGGAGCTAGAGACTGTCATACTAAGTGAAATAAGCCAGACAGAGAAAAACAAATATATGATATCACTTACATGTGGAATCTAAAAAAATGATACAAATGAACTTATTTACGGAACAGAAACAGACTCACAGATGTAGAAAACAAACTTATGGGTACCAAACAGGGAGGGAGCAGGGATAAATTAGGAGATTGAGATTGACATACACACACTACTTTATATAAAATAGATAACCAACAAGGACCTACTGTATAGCACAAAGAACTATACTCAATATACTATGTACAACTAAATCACTGGGTTGTACATCTGAAACTAACACGATATTGTAAATTAATTATACTTCAATTTTTAAAAATTAAAAAAATAACAAAACAAACAAAAAAAGACAACCTACTGAATGAGAGAAAATACTTCCAAATGATATGACCAATAAGGGGTTAATATCCAACATATATACACAGCTCATACAACTCCACATCAAAAAAAAAAAGCTATTTAAAAAATGGGCAGAAGAACAGAATAGACATTTTTCCAAAGAGAATACACAGATGGCCAACAGGCACATGAAAAGATATTCAACACTGCTAATCATGAGGGAATGAAAATCAAAACCACAATGAGATGGCACCTCACAACTGTCAGAATGGCAATTATCCAAAAGTCCAAAAATGACAAGTGTTGGTGATGATGTGGAGAAAATGGAACCCTTGTATGCTATTGGTGGGAATGTAAACTGGTGCAGCCACTATGGAAAACAGTATGGAGGTTTCTCAAAAAACTAAAAACAGAACTACCATATGACTCAGCAACCACTACTGGGCATATATCCAGAAAAAACAAAAACACTAATTTGAAAAGATACACACACACCAATGTTCATAGCAGATTATTTACAACTGCCAAGATATGGAAGCAACCTAAGTGTCCATCAACAGATGAATGGATAAAGAAGTGGTATATATATATATATATATATATATATATATATACACAACAGAATACTACTCAGCCAGAAAAAAGAATGAAATGTTGCCATTTGCAGCAACATGGATGGACTTGGAGGGCATCATGCTAAGTGAAATAAGTCAGGCAGAGAAATCCAAATACTGTATGATATCACTTATATGTGGAGTCTAAAAAATACAACAAACTAGTGAATATAACAAAAAAAGCAGACTCACAGATATAGAGAACAAACTAGTGGTTACCAGTGGGGAGAGGGAAGGCAGAGGGGCAACATAGGGGTAGGGAATTAAGAGGTTCAAACTATTAGATATAAAATAAGCTACAGGGATATATTGTACAACACAGGGAATATAACTAATATTTTATAATAACTATAAATGGAGTATAACCTTTAAAAATTGTGAATCACTAATATTGTACACCTCTAACTTATATAAGATTGTATATCAACTATACTTCAATAAAAAAGAAGAAAAAATGTAAAAGGACAGTCTAAAAGTATTAATCTTGTTCATGAAATGAATAGAAATAGAAAAAAATCACACAGCAAAAATATAGCAAGAAACAGAAAATTCAAAGCGAGGCTTTTCCACTAACAACAACCCCTGCCCCCCAAAATTGAAACTCATGAAATTGAAGAAAACTGTAGCCCAGCCCTCTAAATTGAATTAAATATCCTCATGCAAACATTAGGAGATCTTGAATCAGAAATACAAAATCAGTTACACAAGAATAAAAGGAGCATAAAACAAGAGTTGTTTAAACTAAGGAAAGAAATAGAAGTAAAAGATAAATTTATGTTAGATAGGAAGATTAAATTACAAGTTACCTAAGGAATAATAAATTTAAATGAAAATTTAATAAAAGTATTGAAATAAACCTGGAAAAAATCCAATAAAATAAATTAGAAGGAAGAAAGAAGTAAAGAGTGTCAGTGAGAAAGTGATAGGAATGGAATACAGAAAGCAGAGCTCCAAAATATTATAACTGGGTCCCTGTAGAAGAAATTCAATACAGTGCAATGGAACTAGTATTTAAGATAACAATCCCAATCTCTCCCGCCCCCTGCAAAACAAACAAATAAACAAACAAATTAAAAAAACATGAATACCATGTTAAAATGTAGTGGGTAAAACTGAACTGGAATGATCAAGACAGAGAAATATCCTAATACAACAATTCAGGTTTAAACATGAAGAAAAAAAATATCCCTTGGTCCTTCAGGCCAAAGGAAAAAAAAAAAAAAAGACAACAAAAGAAAAGAAGTAAGTTTCAAAGAAAAGACAATTAACTTGTTAGAATTCTCAAAAACAACATACAAATGAAGGCAATAGTGAAATGGCACTTTCAAAAACTTAAGAAAGTACAAATCATGAATTTTACATAGAGTCAAACTTTCTGTTATGTGAAAAGCCTGTAAAAAATAATTTTGATTATACTGGAATTTTGTACTCAGAACCCCTTCTTGCATAATCTACTAGAGGCTAAGATTCATCCAACTAAGAGATGACTGAGAAAACTTGAAAAAGGACATATGGTGAGAATTCCATACATTTAATTATATATCTAAGACTAAGACAAAGGTTAGTACTTGGATAGAAGGATAATATTTAAACTGTGTGTTCTTAGAGAAAAAACTCAAGTGAAACATAGGAGAAAAGGAAAACAGAGAAAGACCATTGACTGTTATATAGGTTAAAGGCAGGAGTCAAAAGATTCAAAACTGAAATACTGGTTAGTAAACATTTTAAAAGAAAGAAAAGATGGATTAAGGGCCCTTTAAAATGCATTAATATAGTGGTATCTACTTTTTATTAATAAAAATTTTTCCTTAATACAAAAATGAATAGAAATATTTTTAAAAACCAAAAGCAATGTTGTTTGAAATGAGCCAAGAAGAAGCACCAAATAGAGAGAGAAACAGTATATAACATAAAACACACAGTAATTAAAGCAAAAAAATATGACAGAATTGAGACCAACCATATTCGTTATATCAATAAACATCAATGAACTTAAACTGCCTAAAAAATTGTTTTAATTAGTTTCTCAAGAAAAATCCAAGAGACAAAATAAGACACACATCTAAAATGTAGTGATCCAAAAAAGTTAAAATTAAAGAGATGGGCCAAGATTTACTAGGTAAATGGAGATGATATAAAAGCAAAAGTTGTTACTTTGGTAACAGACACAACAGATTTCAGGAAAAAGATCATTAAATGAACTAGAGACACTTTTTTATGCTAAAAGTTTTATTTCACAACAAAGATATAACAGTTATGGACATCTATGCATTAAATAACACAGTAAACACATAAAACAGAGGTATAGGAGATGCAAGGAAATGCATAGAAATACAAATTAATACAGAAGATTTTAATATACTACTCTTCATACAAGAAAGATTAAGTAGGAGAAAAAGTAAGCATATAAAGATACAAACAACATAATTAATAAGGTAGATATTTTGGTTATATATTGAGCTCCCTACCCTAATAATCGACATTATACTTTCTCAAGTACACATGGTACATTCACAAAAATGGAATGCCTATTAGAGTATTAAAAAGCATTGGTCAACTCCATAAAGTAAAACTATTAAAACAACATTCTCTAATTATAATGCCAACAAACAGAAATCAAAATGGAAACCATAAAGCATAATTACATGAAACATAAAAGAAAACAAGAAAAGTTTACCTCCCTTGGGAAAAAAAAAAGCACTATTAAACATCTCCTGGATTACAGGAAAAATACAAACAGAAACTACAGAATTTCTTTTAAAAAAGATAAAAATCTCAGTAAAGATAGTTTCATATAAAAAATATGGAGTAGTCCTACTTATTAATTTTTGCTTCTGTTGCTTGTGCACTTTGTGTCATATACAAAAAATCATACTAAAAAGCTTATGCATAGCAAAAGAAACACTCAACAAAATTAACGGCAACCTATAGAATGGGAGGAAATATTTACCAATTACATATTTGATAAGGGGTTAATATCCAAAATATATAAAAAACTCATATAACTCAATAGCTCAAACAAATAATCAGACCAATTTAAAAATGGGCAGAGGAACTGAATAGATATTTTTTCAAAGAAGATATTCCAACAGGCGCATGAAAAGATGCTCAACATCACTAATCATCAAGGAAATGCAAATCAAAACCACAATGAGCTATCACCTCCCACCTGTGAAAATGGCTAGCATCAAAAAGATGAGAAATAACAAGTGTTGAGGAATATACGGAGAAAAGAGAAAAGGGAACCCCCGTGCACCTTTGGTGGCAATGCAAATTAGTACAGCCACTATGGAAAACAGTAGGAAGCTCCTAAAAATATAAATAGTGAAACTATCACATGATCAAGCAATCCCACTTTAGGCTATATATCTGAAGGAATTGAAATCACTATCTTGAAGAAACATCTGCACTCCTGTTTTCATTGCAGCACTATTCAGAATAGCCAAGACATGTAAACAACTTACGTTTCCATTCACACATGAATGAGGAAAAGGTGATACACACACAGTGGAATATTATTTAGCTATGAGAAAGAAGGAAATCTTGCTGTTTGTGACAACATGGATAGACCTTGAGGGCATTATGCCAAATGAAATAAGTCATATAGAGAAAGACGAATACCGTATATCACTTATATATAGAATCTAAAAAAAAAAAGCTGTTTTAAGAAAGAGAGAGTAGAATGGTGGTTACAGGGCTGGGGGGAGTGGGGGAAATGGGAAGATGTTAGTAAAAGGGTGCAAACTTACAGTTTAAGATGAATAAATTCAGGGGATCTAATGTATAGCATGGTGATTATAGTTAACAATATTATATACTTGAAAGTTGCTAAGAAAGTAGATCTTAAATATTCTCACTACAATGAAGAAATGCTAATTATGTGAGGTGATGGAAGTGTTAGCTAAAGAACATGTGGTATACCTTAAACTTACACAATATTATATCTTGATTATATCTCAATTAAAAATATGGGGCAGGGGACTTCCCTGGTGGTCCAGTGGTTAGGACTTTTGCCTTCCAATGCAGGGCATGTGGGTTTGATCCCTGGTCAGGGAGCTAAGATCCCACATGTCTCTCAGCCAAAAAACCAAAACATAAAAAAAAAAAGAAAAAAGAAAAAGCAATATTGTAACAAATTCAATAAAGACTTTAAAAATGGTCCACATCAAAAAAATCTTTAAAAAAAATATGGGGCAAATTTAAAGCAGTGATCAGAGAAAGTTTCAAAGCCCTAAACACTTACATCAGTAAAAATAAAAGAATAAAAATTAATTAAATCTCCAAATTAAAAGGCTAGATAAGGTATAAAAAATTAAATCACAAGAAAGCACAAGTAAGGAGCTAATATAAAAGCAAAGATTAATAAGGACAGAGAAATAGGAGATGAAATGAATAAATCAGAAGTGGTTCTATGTAAAAATTCAGTGGTACAGAAAAAAAAACCATTAATCAAGAAAAGAGGAAGAAAGCACAAACTATATGTGAATTAGAAATAACTATTGATACAGAGAAAGTAAAAATAATTATAAGAGACTACTTTGCACAGCTCCATGAAAATAAATTTGAAAACATTTTGATATGAATTGTATGCTTTGTAACCTCATTAGAAACTTCCTTGGTAGCATTCTTGGGGGGACTGGAGGGTATGTTAAACGGAATCATAAATACTGCCCTTCTCTTAGTAGCCAGTTTTGTGAAGTGGAGCTTTCTAGATTCTTTAAATGCAGCCAGGTACCTTAATGGAAAGAGGATTAGGGGATGACACTGAGTTAGTCTCATTCAAATATTAGCTAGCTTTGGGACATCAGGGATTTTCTTTCGCTCATAATTTTTGTAGACTTTGAAGAGCTCTACAAGTTACCTATAAAATTAGCCAATGAGTTCTCAAAGATCCTTTCTATTACTAATATTCCATATTTTCCTAGCAGTAAGCTTTTTGTTTCTTACATGATTTTTTTTCTGGACCTATTTTATAAGCTTCCCACTGTTTTTACCCAGAGCCAATTTACAATTCAGTGGATTTGATAATACCCAGTTCATGATGAACAGCTCTGATCACAAGGTAACTTGATGCCCATGATCAGTTGTTCAGCCTTTATTAGGATCCAGTAGCATACCACTAGCATCATTCTTAAAGGAGAATAGTTTTTTATTGTTTAAAGCAGGGCTGGTCAATAGAACCTTCTATAATAATGGAAATATTCTACATCTACACCACTTAATACGGTAGCCACTGGTCATATGTGGCTATCGAATATTTGAAATGTGGGTAATGAGACCGAGGAATTGAATTTTTAATTTTATTTAATTCTTATTTATTTAAATGTAAGTAGCCACAGGTGACTTGTGGTTATCGCATTAGATAGAACAGGTGTAGAGCGTAGCTTTTCCCCAGAATTAGGGGTCCACTCTGTGACTCTCCTATCAAGGCCTGCCAGAGACTCTACAAAGTAACCTTGGCATGCTGGAACCTCCAGCACAAATGAACATGCTAAGTCATATTTCCAAAATGGCAGGATAGCTTGTATCTCACTCTGCACCTAGTCAGAGCCTTCCCTTGCACTGGGTACCACTCAAAACTGGCAGGCTTCTGTGTTACCAGATAGATGGATAGTGGTTCCATGAAGGGCAGTATATGCCCTGAACATACATGTGATTATATGGTGGTGTATCCTTAATAGCTAGAAAACACTGGTTTGGAAATAGAAGTGGGATATAGGATAGGCCCATCTCATCACCTCTCACACTGATCCAGTTGTGCAATTTATGATTTCTGATCCACAATTTTAGCCTCTGATTGGTTAGATGCCATGATTTCCAGACGGGAAACACTCTATGAAGTTAACAATGAAAAGTAAGGATGCTACTGCACAATGGGAACAGAGAAGTATATCTCACACCTAGAAATTTCCCTGGGGCATCTTTTAATGTTTCCAGATTAGTATAGGTCAAGAATTTTAGCAACACCAGACCAGCAAGGGTTTAGCCCTTGGGGATGAATTTCTGGTTCACCCTACCAGGCAAGCAACCCAAATGAGACTAAGTGCTTTCAGAGGGTGATAGTCATCTACAATGGTGGTGAAGATGAATGTCTATTATAGCCTCAGGACCAGGTACAGCAACAGTCCTAAAAGTCTTTGTTACTTTTTAGGAGATTACAACTGACAAAGATTGAATCTTCACCTCTACTTTCAGGGTGCATACTGGGGGATTTGATTGGTTTACCCAGTTTATGCACCTCCTCAGATTCTCTTGGCACTATATGCCACCCTCTCACCCCCACCAGCTAAAGACTTAACCACCTACTAGTGGAGAACCTCATCCATCACTGTCATGGACACATCTCCTCACACTGCCATCTGTCTCAGCCTCCCAGTGTGATAAAAAGCTTCTACATGTATCAGAGCAGGAGCCACCACAGCTCATTCAACCCTGTCCTACAACCCATAGAAGCTATTGCTACTTCCATCCCTCTGGGTTTAGATGATCTCTTGCAATCATGAATAGGGGAATTTGACTGTCCCAGTAGTTTCCTGGAGAAGCTCAGTAACACAACCTGGAGGGTTAGGGAGTTAATGCTCTATGTGGCAAGCTTGAGCCAGTGTACGGTAACCAAGAAGATTTTGTTAGATAAATCCCATCCTTTTCTTCTTCCCATGTATTTTCTGAGGTGCAATGGCTCCATATCGTCTCTCAGGGAATGGTCCATGTGACTGATCAAATAACTATGTTTTCTTATAAAGCTATGGCCAATCTAATAATTTTATATATTGTATTTTCTTTTTTCTTGCCTCAGTTCCCTTTTATGAATTATTCCTCCCTGGAATTTCACATGCTCTTCCAACCCCCCACCAATAAAATGTTAGTATTAATCTTTACTATCGGCTCTGTTTTCTAAGGAACTTGGGTTGAGATAGGAATGTTTAATGATTCTGCATATGCTTT
This sequence comes from Leucopleurus acutus, assembly GCF_964270905.1. Lineage (NCBI taxonomy): Eukaryota > Metazoa > Chordata > Mammalia > Artiodactyla > Delphinidae > Leucopleurus > Leucopleurus acutus. Next base: position 30,789,392 of record NC_139148.1, on the reverse strand, counting down.
CAATGGACTGTCTATAAGAGGGAATCCTGGGAAGATGAGGGAGACTTCTTGTCATGAAAAGTAACCAGGAGGTCAATTGTAAAGAAAATCACAGAGAGAAATGAAGTGATGTGACATGCATGAAACAGAAGAAGAAAAAAACCAGAAATATGAGTAGCATGAAGATGGGAAATTGCTCACCAGATTTAAGGATTAAGTGTCCCTTGAATTTTCTTTCAGGGACAAGGAAGGGTAACAAATTTGGGATATTAAATTAAGAGTGTTGTTGTTGACAGAAAGAGAACAAATGAACTCCCAGAAGAGAGCAGGCTGTCGGGAAACTGTCTTCTTTCTTACCTTTGTAGACTTCTTTAGAATTCCATGAAGATACTCATATCAAGGCCAATGTTATTATAAGTTGAGATAAAGAAAAAACATGGTGTGTGACCTTGGCTATTTATTTGTAAAATGAACAAGAAGCAAAGAAAATAATGGAACTCAAAGAATATTAAAAGCATCACGCTGTGGTGTTGTGGTCCTGGCCCTTTTAGGGGTTTTCTTTACAAGTCTGTTTGAATCCTGATTTAGGGACAACAATAGATAGACTAATTTCCAAAACTTTATTTATAGCCTCATCAAGGCAAAAATTTCTCTGGGGGCAAGAGTGTAAATATAAAATTCAGTGTCTTTGTCTTTGTGTTATTTTTTCTCAAGCTTTTACATGCGTCAGAATCACCTGGAGGCTTGTTATAACACACTGTGGCCTCTCCCTCCCCAGAGTTTCTGATTTGGTAGGTCTAGGCTAGAGCTACAGATTTCGCCTTTCTAACAGGTTCCTAGGTGATGCTGACGTTGCTGATCCCAAGAACAAACTTTGAGAATCACTGTTCCATGTTATTTGGAGGAGTGATGTTATAGCCTAGTCAGAGATGTAATTTTAAGAACTATGATGGTCATAGAATAGTAGGACATTCTCCACGGGGACTGTCAGCAGAATGTATTTGAAATTTATGGTCAATCATGTCCTATAGAGTTTTACATTTTAATGCAAAAATTATATTCCCACTTAGTTCATTTGAATGTTGGAAAGAAATTTTTAGAAAGGTGTTTCATAAGCAGCTAGCATTGATGTTGCCATTCTGTGTAGTCCTATGAATTTTTTCCTACTCTATAGGCATGAAGATTTTTTCTTAAAATGACTCTGATACCCCAAGGTATCACCCTGACTATCTGTCAGAAATCTAACAGACATTGAAAAGTTGCTGTTTGGGATGATTAACTACAGTGAAAGCAACTGTATCATAAGGTAGAGTTCACTTAAAAATTCAAGCTGCATAAAAAAAAAACTCTTCTCCATGATTCAAGAGGAAGCATGTAAAAAAAAGTCTAGGCCAGTGATCTTGACCTTGGCTGCATATTACAACAACATGGGAACTTTTAATAAACATGATTCCCATGCACCATTCCATACTAATTAAATCAGCCTGGGAGTGTGCGTTGGTTTTATATTGCTGCATAACGAATTACCACAAACTCAGAGATTGCAAACAACATAAATATGTTACATCACAGTTTTCCATGGATCAGGTTAATTGGGTTCTCTAATCAGGGTCTAACCAGGCTGAAATCAATGTACCACCCAGAACTATGATCTCATCTGAGGCTTTGAGTCCTCTTCCAAGCTCACTGGTTGTTGGCAAAATCAGTTCTGTGTTGTTGGATGAGATTCTCAGCTCTTAGTGGTTAGCCACCATTCTCTGCCATGTGCCTCTTTCTGTAACATGGCAGTTTGCTTCTTCAAGGCTAATAGGACAGCATGTATGCTACTTTTAATCTCTCTCACTTCTCCTATATCTGATCTATGGACCCTATTTAAAAGGGCTCACCTGATTAAGTCAGGTCAACCTAGGGTAATCTCATTATTTATTAATTATTAATTTAAAATCAATTTATTAGGGACTTGACTACATCTACAAATACCTTCGCTCTTTCCATATAAAGTAACCTACAGGAGTAATATCCCATTATATTCACAGGTCTCACCCACACTCAAGGAGATTGAATATATATGCACCCAACATTGGAGCACCTAAATACGTTAAGCAAATACTAACTGACCTGAAGGGAGAAACAGACAACAATGCAATAATAGTAGGGGACTCCAATACCCCTTTCATCGACAGACAGATTATCCAGACAGAAAATCAACACAGTAATGTTGTACTCAAACCATACATTAGACCAAATGGACCTAACAGACATTTCTAGAACACTCCCTTTAATGGCAGCAGAATACAAGTTCCTCTTAAGTGCACATAGAACATTCTCCAGGATAGATCCCATGATAGGCCCCAAAACAAGTCTTAGCAAATTCAAGAAGACAGAAATCATACCAAGGAGCCAATAATCAAGGTAAAATGGAAGAATTTAAAAAAATACTTGATTAATCCAAAAGAAGACAGGGTGTGTGGGTAAGGTTGAATATGAAAGAGTTTGAAAGAATTTGGGGATTGATGGAACTGCTCTATACCTTACTCTGGTTTTTGTAACACAACTGTGTACATTTATCAAAACTTATGGAACTATGTACTAAGAAAGGTAAATTTGACTTTATGTAAATATATACTTTTGTAAAAGTTGGGAAAAGTTGATTTCCTATTACTCTAATGCAAGAATATTTCATTAAAATAAAACTTGAGCTCTAATCACTAGGACCCAGTGTGTGTTTACTAAATAAACTGACTAATGAACAAAATAAAGAATACATAATATATCTGGTTTTCTGGAAACTATTAGAAAGTCCCTTTATTCTCCTAGGGGAAAAAAGAGAATAGAAAAACCATTGGCTAAATTTAGGTGATTTTGTAACAGGTTGATTTAGCGTGACTAAATTGATGCTAACAAAATGAGTCAGCATTGCTGTAATAGGAATCTATCATGGGGCCATTTCCATAGATCTCTGTCCTCATCACTTCCCTTTTTTTTTAACATCTTTATTGGAGTATAATTGCTTTACAATGGTGTGTTAGTTTCTGCTTTATAACAAAGTGAATCAGTCATACATATATCCCCATATCTCCTCCCTCTTGGGGAGATCACTTCCCTTTTTATTTGTATCAGTTCTTTTTGATGAAGCCTTATAGGTTTCTTCTATGTGTAGATCACAGTAATTGGTGTGATATACACTATATTAAATATCAGAATAGATATAAACATTTAAAAAACCTTGAAAGTTGGAAAGGTGAAATGGACCTAAATATAGTCCTATTCGTATTTATTTTTTAATGCTACAGAGAGACAGGTTACACACACACTAAGAACTATTTTAAGGGTAGAATCGATTACTCTGAAAGGCAGTGCTTTCCTCTGGCATTTGTTGAAGTATTATTGGGTTAAAGCCAGCTAGTGGTTGATGATGAGAAAAAACAAGAACTAACAACATGGCTTAACTAGCAGGCTTTAAGGAATCTTCCAATTCTGATAATATTCAATATTTCTGAAGTGCCTACCATGAATAGGTCATTATTTCCAGGCTTGTAGTGGATTCAGACGAGCAAAGAGCCTTGGCCTTTATCTCACGCTCATGCTGTTCCATGAGGATGTCCTGTCAGCTCTGCCTTCACAAGACACCCAGCATCTGACCACGGCTCAGCATCTCCCCCGTCACGAACCTGGTCTGAGCTCACCTCTGGTCTGAACTCCCGAGTTCTTGTCCCTGAAGAGAGTCCCCCACCTCTTTCACACCTCCTTCCATCTGATCTCAACAAGGCAGCTTCCTCACTGTTCTTCAAACATTCCAGGCAAGCTCCCAACTTAGGACCGTGGCTTTTGCTTTACGTGAAATGCTCTTCTGCCAGATGCCTGCCCGGCTTCTTGATCCCTTCCCTCATGTCTCTACTCCAAAATCCCATCTCTCTAGTTCGACTTACCTGGCCACCCGAACTCGAAAGTCAACTCTCCACACTGACATGTCACAGCTCCCTCTTTGATTTTTTTTCTCCTTAACACGTCACTACCTAATATACTTATTTTATGTGACATTTAAAAATCTTGTTTGTGTGTATCCCCATCAGCATATAAGCGCCATGATTTTTATGTTTTGTTTTCTGCTGTATTCCCAGTGTTCAGAATGGTGCCCCACACAGAGTTGACAATAAGTACACGGTTGTCAAAGAAATGGAAGAAATTATAAAAGTCCATAGTGGAAACAGCCGCATTCATTAAGCACTGGTTCAGGGTCTGGCACAGTGCTAAGCACTCTGCATGCTAATGTGTTCCTGAGTCCTTGTGACAACTGAGCCCCAGGTAACAGGTGAAGAAACCAAGGTTCAGAGAAGTCAGATAAGTTATCCTAGGTCCCACAGCTGGTCAGTGCTGGGCCTAGATAATGTTCAAGAGTTCACAGCGCCACTGCTGCCCAACTCACTAAACCAAAAGTGTATCCCATCTCACTCTTCTCATCGTCCTCAGCTTGATCAGAGGGGTGAGGCATGTGTCACCCAGGGAGAGCAGACCTGTCAACTGTGATTCAGTTACAAGGGCATTTGAGGGATTGAAGACATTTTCCCAGCATGGATTTGGTAGACTGTATTTGGTGCTGCATCTCAGGGAAGTCAGGACCTGCGGGTTGCCATGGTAACGGAGAGCAGCTGCTCACAAACTCATTTCCTGTGGAGTGATAATCCCTTCTCCATAGTTTGAACTGGGAACAAATCTGGTAACTTGTTATGATGTGGCTGTTGCCAGTGCTGATGGTTCTATTTAGACCTACATCTAATATTTTCTTTTCTCCTTTTCACTTTTAAAGTTAGTTAACCACATTATAGAAAATTTAGAAAAGAAAATAAAAAGAAAATTCACAATCACCTGACCCAACACAAACTCATTGTTATTTATTCTCATATTTATTTTTCAGAAGGCAATTCTGGTTCTGCCATCTACAAGTCATTTGACCTTGGGGAAATGTCCTAACCTTTGTAAAACAAAGTAAATCTCAACTCTCAATGATGCTAATAATCATTATTTTATTAATTTTTAGTTTCATCTTTCTTTTTAGTTTTTTTTGTTTTGTTTTGTTTTTGTGGTATGTGGGCCTCTCACCACTGTGGCCTCTCCTGTTGCAGAGCACAGGCTCCAGACGCACAGGCTCAGCAGCCATGGCCCACGGGCCCAGCCGCTCTGTGGATGTGGGATCCTCCCGGACCGGGGCACGAACCTGTGTCCCCTGCATCGGCAGGTGGACTCTCAACCACTGCGCCACCAGGGAAGCCCTCTTTTTAGTTTTTATCTTTGAGGATTAAATGAAATAAAGTATGCAATGGTCTGGTGCTAGGGGCTTCCTAGGAATGTTTGTGTCTCTCCCTTTTTCTTCATATTATTCCCTAACCTGCCATGCTACAGATACCACCACCCCGCAATGAGCACGTTTAGAGGTATATTTGAAATGTTTAATTATTGGAAAATAATATATAACCAATAGGAAGACAGTGCTGATATGTGAAAGCTAAAACTCTCCTTGTAAACTTGACTTCTCTAAATGACAATGTTCTCAAAGCCCTTTGCCTCTCTGCATTGTTAGTGCTAAATACATAGGGTCTGCCTATGCCTCAGAGACAAAATATCACCTGAACTCAAGGGTCTGTCTTGCATACCTGCACTGCACTCACAGTCACCATCTTCAGAACTTATTTAGACACACAAGTATCTCTTGTCCTCTGTTCTGTGTTCAACATCCTCAAACCTCTGAAAGTAGCATCCCAGCTCTGTCCCGTATTAGCTCTGTGACTTCAATGCCTTGGTTTTCTCATCTCTAAAATGCAGATGATAATAGGTGTAGTTCATAAGTGTTGTCAGGATTGCGATAATGCACGAAAGTTCTTCACCCAATAGCTGGTAAATACTGCCTACACACAGGATGAACATCTGAGCCTTCAGGAGAGAGTAGGGGAAAATCTTGCTTGCCTTCTCTCACTATTCACCATTTCTTTCATTTTTCACTTACAGACTGTTTAGCCCATTTCAATCTTTGCTAGGTTTTCTTTATAGAAATAACTTTATTTCCTGCTGAGTCTTTGGCCCACTTTCTAGTTCTCTGTCTCTGCAATCGTTACGTGTAATCCACCATCAGGACCACCACACACACAGATGCAAATTTTGATGTGAAGGAATTTTATCTTCTGTTATACCAAAAATATATATTAAACACCTTGTAGATTGCCACACACTGTTTCTGGCACCTTAAGGAGATGTTAAGCCAAGTTTCTTCCATTTTTGAAGCTTAATTTTTGTAGGCGTTCACAGCCCTCAGTGCTCATATGCTTTCTGTTCCATATCCTGCCTCAGTTTACTGACATCCCTCTGCCTTGGGTCCGATCCCCATTGGAAATTTTTTTATGATCTTGAACTCAGGACTTAACCCAAACTAATGTGCTTAAGAGTCATGTCATTTAATGAACATTTCATTCAGCAACTGTTTATTAGGCCCCTGCTGTATGCCAAGATCCATGTTATTCCCTCTATGTAATATATATTCATTCTTACAAAGCCTTCTAGAAAATAGTACTTTAACCCAAAGGATATAAGTTGAAAAATTCAGGCAGGTTGGGAAAATAACTATTCAGGAGGTAAACTTTTAAAAATCATTTTTATGTCTCACTAATAGGCATTACTGTATTTCACACTGGATTTGTCAAACCCTGATGCCATGTTTTGAACTGATATATGTGATGACGGTGATCAATGACATTCAGAGGAAGAAAATAAAATGAACGTTTTTAAAGTCAAAGAAGGTCATGGCATTCCAAAGCAAACAAGAGATCTGAACTTTCAAATGGCATTTTCTTCAACTAAAATTTGCGTCGAGTGTACAACAAAGGGGAGTCCTTGCCAGTGGGGTTATCAATTCTGCTTGAGGTATTAACTTAAGATATCAACTTGTTACCAGTCAAGTATCCATCTTGGAAATGTCTCCTCTGCAGAGTAATGGTTGCATATAACACTACAGGCTAAACTAATCCTGTTGCCATTTGGGGTTCTAAAATCCACCACACATAAAGATTCTATCTGAGCTTCCAGCTCATACAAGAGTTGATGAACTAGGAGCTTTTCTAATAACAGTGAACTCCACATAAATGGAATGTTCATTCCATAAGCTCCATGGTTAACCAGATAAAACCACTTTGAGTAAATAAAACTAATAGCACTTTCTTCTAATTGATGCTCAAGAGCCACCTACTTCTTCTGTGCAGTAAGACAACAGTAAATTAGTGTTGTTTTCAACTTGCGTGGGATGCTTTCCCGAGACTAAGACATTTGTTCAGACTTTCAGAGTTTTCCTTGTCAGTTAACCTCTGTTAACTTTCTATCTACCTACTTCCTCAGGAGCCTTAACCCAGGGATGTGCAGGGATTTGTGAGTATGCAAATATCAGACTCCATTACCCTTAAAGCTAAAGAAGGGCTCCTAACTGGCCATGCATAGGTACCCACCTTCACTATGATGGGTCGCAATATCGACATTTTAAAATAGCACCTTGGCATTTCCTTTTTGCCATGAGGGATGACAGTGGATTTAGTTCACATGCCCTCAAATGAGAAGCTCCAAGATTTGTCCGTGGACAAGTAAGCCTGTAAAATGATGAATTTATCTACCTGTGATTGATATGTCATGTTCACTGTTTCCTCAGAGATGACTGAAGCCAGAGACATTTTTGTCATAGTTGGTCCATTATTCATTTGCCTAAAACATCCCCCTCATCTGTAAATTAGAGAAGATAACCAGAGTCCTTTCTAGAGATACAGTGAAGAGAATATGAAGCAAAGCATGCAGAGTACTCTGCCAGAGACTGGTCTGCAATAAGCTCTCACAATGACCATTTACATTATAGCAATTCTAGACTTAAAGCAATTACCAGATTTTTCTCAATGCATATTGTTTTGATGCCTCCAACATTGTTTCAAGGCAGGCAAAGGGGTACAGAAAACAGCACAAAATCCTGCAGGATGCAGCCCTCAGTTCTAGTTCTAGTTCTGTGGCAATTAACCATGGGGATGCTGGTAAATCACAATACGTTTTAGAACTTGAATTCTCTCCTCTGTGAAACCAGGCTGACCAATGCCTACATTACACAGATGCTGGAAAAATCAAACAGGATAATTTATGTAATGCTATTTTGAAAAATACATAGAGCCACATGTAAAGCATTATTGGGATTTTAGGGTTTAACTTCTGTTGAATGAAAAATCAATAATCTCTTTGAAATATCTCTCAGAGGATTGAAAACCCATTAACTTTATTTTTATCTATAACATTATTTTGTCTGGTAGAGGTTTTAAAATGTTTAGCTTACGAATTGCAAAACCATCAAATCAGAGCAAGACTACCAAGGGTGCAACACAGAGAGCTAACATATGTCCATGGCCTTGCCTTATCTTCTCTCTGCAACTCATCCAGATTGCATTCTGCCTTTCTTATTAGCGAGTATAGACATGCGTTTCTCACCACTAATGTCTTCCACTTTCTCGCATGTCACAACTATAACGGATGCCCAGGGCCTTGACAAGGGCTTAAAGAAAAGTAGAGAAATGTTTTACTTTTTAATTGACCAATGCAGAATTTAACTTGGAAATGCTCATTTAGTTTGAAACATCCAAAAGTGAGAGCTAAAAAAAATGGTGTATAATTTATTGTTTTAAATATATGCCTTCATTATATTTTTCAATGTCCCATAATAATACAAAACATTGTCATATCCATCCTCTTGCAGAAATGAAATCCTATTAAGTGAAAAAGACATTTAAGAGCTTTAAGGAAACTCATTTTTCAAATTATCTTCTTTAAACCAATTGGCAGTGCTTTTTTGATTTAAATAGTAGGAAGTACTGACAACATAGTCAACTGACTCTGAGACTATTTTGATATAATATTTTTAACAGTAGTTTAAAGATGCACACTCAGCACTTGTTATGGTAACTGATGATGCTAAAAATACTTTCGAGTCAGAGGCCAGTTTACTTGTGTGAGTCCCCTGAGCCTTAGAATCCTTTTAGAAGTGAAGTAAGAGGGTAGAAGGAGGAAGTGTGTTTCACACCATGGTTTTGTCCTGTGATTGTTCCAATGCTTCTTTCTATATGTGATGTCTTTTTCCTCCCTCATCTTGTCACAGAGAAAGGGCTGTGGGGAATGTGCATGCACTAACATGGCCCAGAGAGTTATTTGGCCAGGACCAACTATGGTCTGCCATGGACATGTCTTTTCCTGTTTCTCAGTCCTTGACTCTCAGTTCCTACCCTGTGGTTGCCTTCTACTCCTTCCTCTCCTTTTTCTTATTCCAATGCTAGGATCAGTTGACCTGTGCTTTCTCCACTGGGCTGCCTTTGGTCCATCTGTGCACACTGTTCTTCATCTAAAATATGGAAATAACATCTCTTATGTTGCAGAAACATTGGCAAGATTAAATGAGATGATGCTTAGCCCCACATTTGGTATATAAGCTCAATAAGTTACAGGTATTGTGACATGGATTATCTACTCATATTGCTACCAAGTCTGCTAAACCAGTGATTAAAATGCAAATATCTTCTCTCTGCAATGCATCCAGATTGCATTCTGCCATATAAGTCAGAGAGTATGTTTCTCACCACTAATGTCTTTTACTTTCCCACACATGACAACTATAAAGGGTGCGGAGGGCCTTGAATTTTATATTGAAAGAGGTTATCTCCTATTTTATTTTTACTTTCCTTCTACTAAGTCTCCTTGACTTTGGGTCTCACTGCATTGTATTTTCAAGGCTTCTCACTGTACCAAACAATTTATTTAGGTTATCTTGGTATCTGATTCCCAAATTCCCATTTGCTTTATCATGTGACCCTTTATTGAGTCAGAGTTTGAATACCTATAACCAATTTTGTTTTGTGATCTGATATGGAACTTTTTTTTGGTAAATGAGTTTGCTTTTAAACTTGGTGCTTTGTGACCACCTAGAGGGGTGGGATAGGGAAGGTGGGATAGGGAGGGTGGGAGGGAGATGCAAAAGGGAAGAGATATGGGGATATATGTATAGCTGATTCACTTTGTTATAAAGCAGAAACTAACACCCCATTGTAAAGAAATTATACTCCAATAAAGATGTTAAAAAAATAAAATGAGTTTGCCATTAAATAAATCCATGCAACGAGTTAATTTACTAGTTGTTAAGATACATCATCATAAATTGCTAAGTCTGACACCTCAGTTGATAAAAATAAAAATTTCTTCTCTCTTTCATCTCTTTGAACTTTTTCCAAATATAGCTTTTTAAAATTTGAAACTTTCTATTGGACTGTGAAATACATACCAAAAAATTTCATAAATTATAAATGCACTGCGCAAAGAATTTCACAATCTGAACATACCCATGTGGCCTCCCCACCCATCTAACTCTTGAATGCATGAGCACAAGTCCTTGCATCTAGTAGTTCTCTTTCTCCTCTGCAACCACATTCAGAATCGGAGAACACTTCCTATGAAAACTTAGAATATCCACAGGGTGGTGCATTAGTGGGAGAAAGATGAAGTCTTGAAGTAAATGGCTGTCCTATGTTTCCATCAAGCTTAAGTATAGAATCTCATTTTCTAAACAAGAATAACAACAATACATTGTAGGCTTTGTTATGTGTGTAAGAATAAAATGCATGCAAAGAGGAGAAATGGAAGTACACCAATATTAGGTTTTCATACCATTTGTGAAATGGTTGTAATCAATACAGAGTAATGACATCAAGCAATGGAATAAGTGGAAAAGAGGGGGCCCTCTTTAGGATGGTTCTATTTTAAATCTTGAAGTGTCTATCCAAAATGATTGCTTTGGGCAATCAGCTGTTCTTGCAAATTTGGATGGAAAGACTCAAGGTAAGAATCTACGTAATGTCTACCCACAGAGCTAAAGATAGTATTTAGCTCTGCCTCCTTTTCTTCTTTCGGATCGTATCACTCATCTTTCCCGAGAATTTCACTAAACCACACTTTTATTGGATATCATTAAAAAATTAAGTGAAAATTGGAATGAATTTTGCTGTGGGCCCAGAAGAGTAACTGTCCTTCTATTGTCACGGCAGACCTAACATGCAAATGTCATTAGAAATGCTACACTTTAGCTACCTACAGGAAAGACACCCTACAACTAGTTGAGCTTCCTTTGTTCTTATATGTTAAATGCCTCTCATTCTAACTTAAACGAAAAGCACAGGAGGATCCTGATCTAGGCACTAATAATGAGGCCAAGGTTGTGAGTAGGTTTTACAGAAGAGGCATGGTATCATATAGATCAGCACTAAGATAGGATGCAGTTAAAAATGCACATGGGCCAGAGCCCACTGGCAGAATTGGCAGAGCTCAATAATAGTGAAAAATAAACTCAAAGGATACCGGAAGACCATGGCTAATAGCGTGCTTGTAGAGGTTTATTAACAAAATGACGTGTATTTTCAAATTATCTTTGTGTAGTTTCTATGATAGGTAACATGTCCATATCATTCTGAACCCGATTAATCTGAAATGCAAGGAGTGATATTGGTACCTTTTTAAAAATGGTAATTCAACATAATATTGTACCTCAACTCTATTTCAATAATTTTTTTAAAAGGAATTTTAAAAAAATTATAATTCTACATTTGGAAAATATTTGTTCTTTTTTTTCATTATAACTATTATTTTTAATCTACTCAGAGCTTGAACTAAGTCAGGCACTTGAAATGACAGAAAATGACTGCCTGACTGTTCAAATATCTCAGCAAATGATAGACAGTCAGAAAAAGACCTCCCTTTGCATAGATTAAGAATAAATGATTACAGTAGGTCCTTTGAGGGACAGCCATTATAAAAAGCCAAATCCTGAATCCCTTAGATATTTTCTAATGCTCTCCATTATCTTATGTGATACTATAAGTAAAAATGCATTAAAATAAGAAAAAATATTCAGATTTAAAAATTAATGCAAAGAGGAAGACTAGTTTTCATCATGTAAGATGTCAAGTCCTGGCTTGTGTTGTTATAAACTGTTTCCCCTTCCCCCAAGCCATTTAAATATTGTGTATCTTGGGCCCAAATTAAGCTTGCTCAACCATCCACCATCACCATCACAGATTTCCCCAGAATGTATGGACAACTAGTGACTAATGCCATAAGATGAACTTCTTGGGTATACTTCTGATTCAGGTTTCTGTATGTGGAAAGGGTTCATTTTAGAGAGAGGAAAGAATGAGGCCAACTCAGAAAGAAAATTAAATTATGGACAAAAACTGAAGAGGGATCCTGAGCTTTTCAAGAATTTGTATTCTAGTCGTTTCTGAGGCCTTATATGCCTTAGCACCTCTGACACAGCCAGAGAAGCAAAGAAACAAGGGAAGACTATTCATTTAGGATGTATCTTGGGAGAGATGTAATTTTAAATAAAATTATAAAATGTTTGATGGTTTTAGTGAAAAAACATTAGCAGAACTGAAATTAACCTAAGTTCTTTCTCTTGAAAAAAAATTATCCAATAAAAAAAATGCATGAGTGTTTTTTCATGTTCAATCTCTGTATATACTAGATTGGGTATTACTGACTACCTATGCTTGCAAAAATGTTTCTCTAGTAAATATCTTTCGTAATCAGATTCATTTGTCAGTGCTAAACATGAAAATATATTATGTGCATGTGAATGTCTGTGTGTGTATATATGTGTGTGTGTATTAAATACACATACGTGTATATATGCATTGTGTAGATATACATATATATATTGATAATTATGCAGAAATTACTGTTTTAAACTGATGACAAGCTCTTCCAAGGAGCTAAGGTTTCTATAGGACTAAGTAAAAAATGGTTTTTGGAATTGGAAATTGTTTCAAAGCGGATAGCTATAATACCTGCAGGCCTTGAGTTATAAGGCAGGAAAAAGAGAACTATCTTTACATATGACAGAAGCACATTACAATTTAGGAAGTTTTCCCACACAGAAACATATCTGACTTCCTTAACATTGTATGAAGGCTGGCCTAGTTACAATTACATCTAGTTACAGATATGCACAACAAATACTAACGTTTAGTGCTGTAAAAGAACCATTTTATTATGCACATAGATTCTGTGGGTCAGAACTTTGGAAAAGGCACAATAGGGGAATACTTGTTTCTTTTCCATAGTGCCTGGGAAACTTAAAGGCTGAGGATGAACTGATGGCAGGGGCTGTTATTAGGAGACGCTCATTCATCTGGGCTGGCAGGACTTGTAGACTAAGGCTGCCAACAGAAAAAACATCTATACATGGTCTCCCTCGTCACTTGGCATCCTTACAGTATGACAGTTTCAGGGTAATTTGACTTCTTACATGGTGGCTCAAGGATCCAAGAGCTCGTGTTCTAGTGAAAAAAGGCAGAAGGAGCTTTGCTTTCTATGGCTGAGCCTTAAAAATCAAGCAGCATCACTTCCATCCCATTCTATTTGTTACAAGCGAGTCACAAACCCATCCAGATTAAATAGGAGTGGTAATGTTCTAGAATGGCATGAGGGATATGGGGATATTGCTGCAGGCATCTTTTGCAAATACAATATGCCACAGAAGCTAAGGTTCAAAGAGGCTGAATGACTTGCTGAAGCCGAACAGTTGGTAAAACCAATACTTGGTGTTTGACTAGAAGACAGCATTTGTGATCTGCAAATCATTGCTCAAAGTCTGCAGCAAAACAAGTGAGATGAAATTGTATCACAGCTACAAAATGGAGGTGTGGACCTCAGTATAGTAACAATATTTTAAACTTTCAAAATTCAAAACTTTATCTCTGATACCTATTTTTCTCTTGAAGACCCTACTTTCTCCTCTCTCTACATTGAAGTCCTATATCCTGGTTGTTCTGAGCTGTATTTAGCATTCAGGAAATATCTTAATCTAATGCAATGTTAGAGCAGATTTTCCATTGCCAAACTCATAAAATGAGACTTGTGTTGTACAATTTAATGATATCTGGGGGGACTACTTCACAGCAGACATACATTTTCCCTGAAGGTTTTCATCAGTGCCGAGTCCAATTTTGTCTGATGTGCTGCTTATTTCTTAGAATGCTGTATTTTGTAAATTTTTGCTACGATATTATGAGGATGCTATGTTCATACTGGTTTTACAGATGAAGAATCTGGGGCTTAGAATGCTAAGTACCAAACGGAGGTGAGGAAACAATTTTGAGGTCATTGATTTGTTTATTATCTGGATGGTGATAATGGCCTTATGGATATACACATGTGCCCAGACTTATCAAACTATATGTTTTAAACACCTGCAGTTTATTTTATGTCAACTACACCTCACTGAAGCTGGAAAAAACAAACAGAATGCTACATAACCTGTCTAGGACAACATGAACAGAACAGTACTTCTACCGTCTCACCTCTGAAACCTAGGTCCTTACTCAGCAAGCCTTGCAGCAGAACACTGGGGGAGGACGTCACAGCCTAGCTGGGAGGAAAGGAGATGGAGTGAAGAGGAAGATGCACACGCATTTTGGTTTTCCTTAGAATATTAGCACCTCCTCCTGACCTGCAAACCAACTTCAGGAGAAATTGAAGCCCAAACTGTGGTCTTTGGATTCTAAGTTGCCCAGGTGGATCTGCTGTGTTATTTGTTTCTGGGGTAGAGACGCTGGCAGCCTTGGCCGTTCACCCCCAATAAGATCACAGCTCTAGTGTGGAGGCAGCTATGAGTCCAAGGAGGTTGGGATGACTGTCGGCCTTGGAAGAAGGAGAAATAGTGCAAACTCAAAACCGCTAAGCGGTGACCTCTGTTGGGGCTCAGGTTGTGAATGTCCCATCACAGTTGTAACCCCCCTAGCACTCATGGTGTGTAGCAGATGCTCAATAATTAAACTGAAATAAATGACTCAATGAATCTCCAACTCTAAAAAATTAAATCCAAGTGGCTCTTTTGCTGTTAGATTTATATGGAAAAGTTACAACACTATAGATATGGTACAATAGTTATTTTGGGAAAAGTAGAGATAAATATCTAAAATTAAAGTGTGAAAATGATCTAAAGATTTCTATTACCTATGCTTCCCCTCTGAGCTAAAATCATAATCAACTTTCCTCTGCCACTGCTTTTTGCAGTAAACCTCTGGCTTTTATTAGGGGCAGACTGATCTGCATTAGCAGACAAAATAACATCACATTAGCGTTTAGCTTGCTCTGCTTATTTTCCCACAAAACTCAGCTCATCATAACTTCTCTAAAGAAATAACACTTCCATTTTTGTCAATATTCATAATTAGTTGTATTTATATATTCATTGATGGATAATGGACGTTTTAGACAGTCTAGCTACATTATACATTATAGGACATGAATCAAATAAATCACAAGGTGTGTGTGCCAATGTAATTGAAAAAAATGTAAGAAAATTTTACTTTCTACTACCCCGCTATAAAATTGTTAGTTCAATTAAAAGGGGTCATTTTATTCCTTAATGATGGAGACTTACAGAAATTGAAAGGCTATTGAAAACCTGGCAACTGGCCCAAGTTTTTTCCTTGTCAGTTCCACAGGTTACACATGTTTGTGTGATAGATAATATGAATTCACTGCGTTGGGAGGTGTGAGGCTGCTAACTTTCAAAACCTCTCTTAGCAGACTAGTTCAATCAGCATGAAGAGCACACTGAGGCATGGAACTGTTATGCTACATCAAGCAGCAAAGTAATTTATTCCTTGAAACACCTGAAAATGAACAAATGCATTTCTGAGGCATGAGAACATGTATTCTACATTGTAGGCTAAGATTCATTTAGCCTGACCAATGAAGTTTGAAAATCATACTGGGAAGTATGCCTGTTTAGATGGCTTGTGTAAAGCTTATGATATTAGAAGGGAATAGAGGATGCTAGGCAGAAGGTAGCCAAAACAGGACAGAAATCAGGGATTTCATAGTAAAGAACCCATTACTATGAAATTATTAAGATCTTTTCCTCTCCTGTCCATGCTGGGGAGATTTTGCCATTCCGTAAGTTTTTCTGTTTAAAAATGTACTCATGGTGGAATTTGAACTTTTGATTAAAAAAACAAATTGGATTGTAAAAATCCATCAAATTGGCTCTATAATTCCTTTGAAGGAAGAGTTAAACTGTTTTCTTTCATTTGTTTGTTGTCTCTTTTGAATAATAACAATGTTAGGCTTCTTTATTTTTTTCCTTTGCTATTTTCCTGCAGTCAGATTCTTTCCAATTTAATCCTTTCATCCGTAATTAGGAGTGGATAACAACAGCTTGATATTCTCTCCCTGTTTTGCCTAAACAAAACGGTGTGATTGGCAATATGCATTTAGTAATCCATTTAGGAAAATGTGGAATGTGGAAGAATTTGTTTTTTTGTCCTGCCTGGCTTCCCTATACTAATCCTCCTACCCCTTACCAAAGGGGGAAAATTAAGGCAAAGATAATTCACTTTTGATACCGAAGGGGCCAGAAGGTGTGCTGTGGAATGTAGTTTTAGCCTTAAGTAGACCGTATTTGTATGGACGAAGCCCATCAAAACGAGAAGGAAGGAGGGGAGGGAAAGGTGATGAGGAGAACCCATTTCTCCAGCGTTGAAACTGGACGCTGGTGCTGAGTGTGTTTATCAAGGCACCTGGGGTGTGGAAATCACCAAGAGGCCGACGGAGCATGTGCAGTGGGAAGCCGATTTGCAGTGCAGGTGATGCCGATCAGAGAATAAGCTAGAAAAGAGGCAATTACAGCTGAGGATGACAAGCTGACGAGCACAACTGAGAACGTTCAAATGCACAGACAGCAGCCAATGCAGCGTCTCCACAGGCCGTGGTCAGAGACACGGGCTCCTCCCAGCACGAGTCTCTCCAGGCACGTCTTGAAGCCTCATGTTAGATCCAAACAAGTTGCCACAGCTCCACCTTTCCCTCTGGAATTACTGCCACTGCATTAAAACACAGTCGCACTTGATAAAGGCCGAGATGAAGCCGGCACTGCAGCCCCTTTGCTGGACAGCTGACTTTCTCTCTCACACGCCCCTTTCGGTTGGCAGGTCCAGCAAGTGATTGAATTAAAGAGACCTGCCTGCGAAATTCACGAGGGAGCCTTACGGCCTCTGCCCCTTCACCTCTCAACATCCGAGCAAATCACGCCTGTCTAGACCGGCAAGCACCACAGAAAACTGTTTCAGAGGCTGTGTCTGCCGGGTGTGAAGGGATAATGAGACTCCGGTTTGGGTGAAATAAACCCTGTTTACAGCATCAGACTAAGCGAAAGGAGAAATCTGTATCCTGCTTCAGGGAGAATTTTCACAATTACATCACATCACCTTCTGCTCCAGCGTCCTTATTTCACCCTGTGTTCCCAGGATGAGGGCTCCTCTGCAAACCAGACTCCTCTGTTGTGTTCCCACCCGGTGATTTTCATATTTGAATATTAGCACTTTCTTTTTTTAACATCTTTATTGCAGTATAATTGCTTTACAAAGGGGTGTTAGTTTCTGCTTTATAACGAAGTGAATCAGCTATACATATACATATATCCCCATATCTCCTCCCTCTTGCGTCTCCCTCCCACCCTCTCTATCCCACTCCACTAGGTGGTCACAAAGCACAGAGCTGATCTCCCTGTGCTATGTGGCTGTTTCCAATTAGCTATGTTCTACATTTGGTAGTATACATAAGTCCATGCCACTCTCACTTCGTCCCAGCTTACCCTTCCCCCTCCCCATGTCCTCAAGTCCATTCTCTAACATCTGCGTCCATATTCCTATGCTGGCCTAGGTTCTTCAGAACCTTTTTTTTTCCTTTAGATTCCATATATATGTGTTAGCATATGGTATTTGTTTTTGTCTTTCTGACTTACTTCACTCTGTATGACAGACTCTAGGTCCATCCACCTCACTACAAATAACTCAACTTTGTTTCTTTTTATGGCTGAGTAATATTCCATGGTATATATGTGCCACATCCTCTTTATCCATTCATCTGTCAATGGACACTTAGGTAGCTTCCATGTCCTGGCTATTGTAAATAGAGCTGCAATGAACATTGTGGTACATGACTCTTGGACTTATGGTTTTCTCTGGGTATATGACCAGTAGTGGGATTGCAGGGTCATAGATTACTTCTATTGTGAGTTTTTTAAGGAACCTCCATACTGTTCTCCATAGTGGCTCTATCAATTTGCATTCCCACCAACAGTGCAAGAGGGTTCCCTTTTATGCACACCCTCTCCAGCATTTATTGTTTGTAGATTTTTTGATGATGGTCATTCTGAATGTGAGGTGATACCTCATTGTAGTTTTGATTTGCATTTCTCTAAGGATTAGTGATGTTGAGCATCGTTTCATGTGTTTGTTGGTAATCTGTATATCTTCTTTGGAGAAATGTCTATTTAGGTCTTCTGCCCATTTTTGGATTGGGTTGTTTTTTTTAATTTATTTTTTTGTGGTACGCGGGCCTCCCACTGCTGTGGCCTCTCCCGTTGCAGAGCACAGGCTCCAGACGCACAGGCTCAGCGGCCATGGCTCACGGGCCCAGCCGCTCCACGGCATGTGGGATCCTCCCGGACCAGGGCACGAACCTGTGTCCCCTGCATCGGCAGGCGGACTCCCAACCACTGTGCCACCAGGGAAGCCCCTGTTTGTTTTTTTGATATTGAGCTGCATGAGCTGCTTGTAAATTTTGGAGATTAATCCTTTGTCACTTGCTTCATTGGCAAATATTTTCTCCCATTCTGAGAGTTGTCTTTTAGTCTTGTTTATGGTTTCCTTTGCTGTGCAAAAGCTTTGAACTTTCATTAGGTCCCATTTTTGTTTTTATTTCCATTTCTCTAGGGGGTGGGTCAAAAAGGACCTTGCTGTGATTTATATCATAGAGTGTTCTGCCTATGTTTTCCTCTAAGAGTTTTATAGTGTATAGCCTTATATTTAGGTCTTTAATCCATTTTGAGTTTAATTTACACTATGGTGTTAGGGAGTGTTCTAATTTCATTCTTTTACAAGTAGCTGTCCAGTTTTCCCAGCACCATTTATTGAAGAGGCTGTCTTTTCTCCATTGTATATTCTTGCCTCCTTTATCAAAAATAAGGTGACCATATGTGCGTGGGTTTATCTCTGGGCTTTCTATCCTGTTCCATTGATCTATATATTAGTTTTTGTGTGAGTACCATCCTGTCTTCATTACTGTAGCTTTGTACTATAGTCTGAAGTCTGGGAGCTTGATTCCTCCAGCTCTGTTTTTCTTTCTCAAGATTTCTTTGGCTATTTGGGGTCTTTTGAGTTTCCATGCAAATTGAGAAATTTTTTGTTCTAGTTCTCTGAAAAATGCCATTAGTAGTTTGACAGGGATTACATTGAATCTGTAGATTGCTTTGGGTAGTAGAGTCATTTTCACAATGTTGATTCTTCCAATCCAAGAACATGGTATATCTCTCCTATTTCTATCATCTTTAATTTCTTTCATCAGTGTCTTATAGTTTTGTGCATACAGGTCTTTTGTCTTCTTAGGTAGGTTTATTCCTAGGTATTTTATTCTTTTTGTTGCAGTGGTAAATGGGAGTGTTTCCTTAATTCCTCTTTCAGATTTTTCATCATTAGTGTACAGGAATGCAAGAGATTTCGGTGCATTAATTTTGTATCCTGCAACTTTACCAAATTCATTGATTAGCTCGAGTAGTATTCTGGTAGCATGTTTAGGATTCTCCTTGTATAGTATCATGTCATCTGCCAACAGTGACAGCTTTACTTCTTCTTTTCCGATTTGGATTCCTTTTATTTCTTTTTCTTCTCTATACTTCCAAAACTAACTTGGATAATAGTGGTGAGAGTGGGAAACCATGTCTTGTTTTGATCTTAGTGGAAATGGTTTCAGTTTTTCACCATTGAGAACGATGCTGGCTGTGGGTTTGTTATATATGGCCTTTATTATGTTGAGGAAAGTTCCCTCTATGCCTGCTTTCTGGAGGGTTTTATCATAAATGGGTGTTGAATTTTGTCAAAAGCTTTTTCTGCATCTATTGAGATGATCATACGGTTTTTCTCCTTCAATTTGTTAATATGGTGTATCACATTGACTGATTTGCGTATATTGAAGAATCCTTGCATTCCTGGGATGAACCCCACTTGATCATGGTGTATGATCCTTTTAATGTGCTGTTGGATTCTGTTTGCTAGTATTTTGTTGAGGATTTTTGCATCTATGTTCATCAGTGATATTGGCCTGTAGTTTTCTTTCTTTGTGACATCTTTGTCTGGTTTTGGTACCACAGTGATGGTGGCCTCATAGAATGAGTTTGGGAGTGTTCCTCCCTCTGCTATGTTTTGGAACAGTTTGAGAAGGATAGGTGTTAGCTCTTCTCTAAATCTGTGATAGAATTCGCCTGTGAAGCAGTCTGGTCCTGGGCTTTTGTTTGTTGGAAGATTTTAAATCACAGTCTCAATTTCAGTGCTTATGATTGGTCTGTTTCTATTTTCTATTTCTTCCTGGTTCAGTCTTGGAAGGTTGTGCTTTTTGAAGAAATTGTCCATTTCTTCCAGGTTGTCCATTTTATTGGTATATAGTTGCTTGTGGTAATCTCTCATGATCCTTTGTATTTCTGCAGTGTCAATTGTTACTTCTCTTTTTCCACTTCTAATTCTATATATTTCAGTCTTCTCCCTTCTTTTCTTAATGAGTCTGGCTAGTGGTTTATCTATTTTGTTTATCTTCTCAAAGAACCAGCTTTTAGTTTTATTGATCTTTGCTATTGTTTCCTTCATTTCTTTTTCATTTATTTCTGATCTGATGTTTATGATTTCTTTCCTTCTGCTAACTTCGGGGATTTTTTGTTCTTCTTTCTCTAATTGCTTTAGGTGTAATGTTAGGTTGTTTATTTGAGATGTTTCTTGTTTCTTGAGGTAGGATTGTATTGCTATAAAAACTTCCCTCTTAGAACTGCCTTTGCTGCATCCCATAGGTTTTGGGTTGTCGTGTTTTCATTGTCATTTGTTTCTAGGTATTTTTTGATTTCCTCTTTAATTTCTTCAGTGATCTCTTGGTTATTAAGTAGTGTATTGTTTAGCCTCCATGTGTCTGTATTTTTTACAGATCTTTTCCTGTAATTGATATCTAGTCTCATAGCATTGTGGTCGGAAAAGATACTTGATACGATTTCAATTTTCTTAAATATGCCAAGGCTTGATTTGTGACCCAAGATATGATCTATCCTGGAGAATGTTCCATGAGCACTTCAGAAGAAAGTGTATTCTGTTGTTTTTGGATGGAATGTCCTATAAATATCAATTAAGTCCATCTTGTTTAATGTATCATTTAAAGCTTGTGTTTCCTTATTTATTTTCATTTTGGATGATCTGTCAATTGGTGAAAGTGGAGCGTTAAAGTCCCCTACTATAACTGTGTTACTGTTGATTTCCCCGTTATGACTGTTAGTATATGCCTTATATATTGAGGTGCTCCTATGTTGGGTGCATAACTATTTACAATTGTTATATCTTCTTCTTGGTTTGATCCCTTGATCATTATGTAGTGTCCTTCTTTGTCTCTTGTAATAGTCTTTATTTTGAAGTCTATTTTGCCTGATATGATAATTGATATTCCAGCTTTCTTCTGATTTCCATTTGTATGGAATATATTTTCCATCCCCTCTCTTTCAGTCTGTATGTTTCCCTAGATCTGAAGTGGGTCTGCTGTAGACAGCATATATACAGGTCTTGTTTTTGTATCCATTCAGCCAGTCTATGTCTTTTGGTTGGAGCATTTAATCCATTTACATTTAAGGTAATTATCAATATGTATGTTCCTATTACCATTTTCTTAATTGTTTTGGGTTTGTTATTGTAGGTCTTTTCCTTCTTTTGTGTTTGCTGTCTAGAGAAGTTCCTTTAGCATTTGTTGCAAAGCTGGTTTGGTGGTGCTGAATTCCCTTAGCTCTTGCTTGTGTGTGAAGGTTTTAATTTCTCTGGTGAATCTGAATGAGGTCCTTGCTAGGTAGAGTAATCTTGGTTGTAGGTTTTTCCCTTTCATAACTTTAAATATGTCCTGCCAGTCCCTTCTGACTTGCAGAGTTTCTGCTGAAGGATCAGCTGTTAACCTTATGGGGATTCCCTTGTATGTTGTTTGTTGTTTTTCCCTTGCTGCTTTTAATAATTTTTCTTTGTAGCTAATTTTTGATAGTTTGAACAATATTTGTCTTGGTGTGTTTCTCCTTGGATTTATCTTGTATGGGACTCTGCACTTCCTGGACATGATTGACTATTTCCTTTCCCATATTAGGGAAGTTTTCAACCCTAATCTCTTCAAATATTTTCTCAGTCCCTTTTTTTTCTCTTCTTCTTCTGGTACCTCTATAATTTGAATGTTGGTGCATTTAATGTTGTCCCAGAGGTCTCTGAGACTGTCCTGAATTCTTTTCATTCTTTTTTCTTTATTCTGCTCTGTGGTAGTTATTTCCACTATTTTAACTTCCAGGTCACTTATCCGTTTTTCTGCCTCAGTTATTCTGCTATTGATTCCTTCTAGAGAATTTTTAATTTCATTTATTGTGTTGTTCACCACTGTTTCTCTGCTCTTTAGTTCTTCTAGGTCCTTGTTAAATGGTTCTTGTATTTTCCTTATTCTATTTCCAAGATTTTGGATCATCTTTACTATCATTACTCTGAATTCTTTTTCAGGTAGGCTGCCTATTTCCTCTTCAGCTGTTTGGTCTGGTTGATTTTTTTGTTGTTACTTTGTCTGCTGCATATTTCTCTGTCTTCTCATTTTGTTTAACTTACTGTGTTTGGGTTCTCCTTTTCGCAGGCTGCAGGTTTGTATACCTGATAAATATCAGGAAATAGAAACATGATAGTCTTAGGGCTATCATGTGAGAATTTGTAGTCCTGGTAGAGAAACTGTATAGAACCAAAGTATTACTTTCTCCACTACCATCCTTCTTTTAGGTCTAGTATAGTTTTTGAATTTGGGGAATACAGGAGCTATATATTTGAGTTTCTTACTATAATATGTTTTAGGAAAATGGGGATATTGCCCAAGGCTCTTCTGGAATTGATCTGTGAGCTCAACTATCCAAGAGTTAATATTCTGCAGGCAGCATCTTTATAAGCAAAGCCAAATTACCTATTTTTTTGACAATGTGAGTTGAGGCAAAGTTGAAAATTCAAATATATTGTAAAGCTAGTAACAGTGTAGTCCTGGATCTCATTGTCAAATGGGAAACTTATGAAACAATGAACTTTGTAAAGAGCAAGCTCTTATTTATTAACATTTTCTATTTTCTCCACTGGGAGAGATAGTGTCAAACCCCATGAAATGACAGTGTAAAGAGAAAGATGTGAGAACACGCCAAAGAAATCTAGTTACTCTTCTGGCAAATCCAAGACAGAGCTAAAGAGATGCAGAAAGAAGGGTGATATCCAAAGAACATTAAAAAAGAACTGGTGAGGTTAATCTTACTCTTGATTAGACGGTTAAAGGATGACAGTCAAAAATGGAAACAGACTTCCACCTCTATTCAAGATCTGTTAATGGGCTGAATTTACCCTCCTACATGAACAAACTGAAAACACTGGTCAAAATACATGAAGGAAAATTCTTAAGGTATTGAATATCAGGCAATGAAGGACTGTGATTTCTAAGACTTAGGAAACAAACTGGTTAACCTGACTATTGATAAAATGGGCAGGGTAAAGGATGATGCTTTTTAAAAGTGGCACCAGATTTCAGAGGTAGAAATATGGAACAGGTCACGTACTATCAAAAATGATGGAGGCACATCGGCAAGCAAGATGGGGAAAATGGATGAAGGGGGGTGATTCTTCGGCTTGAGGTTTTGGGGTTTGTTGGTTGGCTCGTTGATTTTTTTTGTTTGATTTCTTTCTGTACTCTCCTGTCACATGCTTCAAGTTTAGGGATTAGATGAAGAGACCCTAAAAACAATGTAATTTGTGATCAAAGATCAGCGAATCAAGGAAAGATGAATTTAAAAAATGATACATAGACTGCTGATAGCTATACTTTTTTTTTTTTAAAGTTCTAGTTTTATTTTATTTATTTATTTTTTTGCGGTACGCGAGCCTCTCACTGCTGTGGTCTCTCCCGTTGCGCAGCACAGGCTCCGGATGCGCAGGCTCAGCGGCCATGGCCCACGGGCCCAGCCGCTCCGCAGCATATGGGATCTTCCCGGACCGGGGCACGAACCCGCGTCCCCTGCATTGGCAGGCGGACTCTCAGCCACTGCGCCACCAGGGAAGCCCGATAGCTATACTTTTAAAAGAGATATGAGTTCTGCAAGGGAGCTCAAACCAAAGCAGTTGAACGTAAAGACAAGTCCATTTTCATTAGAGGGTTGGCAAGATGTATTCTACCTTATGCTAAATCTTTATAACTCAAACCATAGTGAAAGAATGGCAATTGTCCACTGCGTTGAGGTGGTAAATAACTCAGCTTGCATCCCATTATGCCTTCAATTTTCTAAATAACAGAAGTGAAAAGAAGATGTGTAAAAAATATTCCTCATTTGTCCTTGTTTGAGGTATTTTCTTTTTATCATTATCAGTAACCTAAGAAGAAATTTAACAAGCTATTAAAATTTAAATATTCATAAAAAGTAAGACAACTTTTTTAGTTTCAGCATAAACATACATGCACACCTTTCCACTAAAAGCGCTCTTGTCTTTATGGCTTTCATTTGCTCACTTATAACTGGAATTTCTGCCAAGTTTCTAGTGAAATAAGATGTGTTTATGACTAAGACTGAATTTCACAGCTTCAAAACACTTCAACTAGATACTTAGGAAACTTTGTATCTGAAACTAGATACCTGAGAAATATGTCTCTATGGAACTTGACAAGTGAAGATTTACTTTCTAACCTTGCAGTGTGTCCAACATGGCCATGGATGAAAAGAATGAGCTCAGGCTTAACAGCCTTGAACATGACACATCACAAAGGCCAGTATCAAACCCTGCTGTAACTACACTGGCTGGCTGGCCAGTACTGTCACTATGCAATCCCAATGGCTTTCATGCTGTGGAATTTATAATTTAAAGGCCATTTAAGAGAAGGAACATCTGGAGAGAGTAGCACAGAGTGTGCCAAGAATTCTAAGAACCTTTTTACCCTTTTAACTTTTCCAGAGACTCCATGAGACAGCAGTATGAAAAGAGGGCAGGAAAGGGACACTGCTAAGTTGGCCACAGGCTGTGGCATGCGGGCTGAGGCAGGGACACAATTGCTCTTCTCTGAAGAGGACTTTGATAAGTCATCCACTTAGGGATATATCTGTCCTATTTTTTTTTTTTGACACACCAAAGAAGAACAAAAAGTGTCCTCCTAAAAACGAAGTAAGAAGATGTAACTTCCCTTTAAATGATGGAAGCACTTGAGTGTTTAATTTTTCACTATGGTGTTCCTTAGCAAACGATCTGTAGATGAACTCAGAGAGTATAAAAATCAAGAGGCACCAGTGTTAAATTATCAAGAAAAATCAATATCCCTGGTATGGTTTCTAAGTGAAGCAAATATGGTTTGGGAAGATGAGGCTATGAAAAAAAGAAAATTGAAATAGACGCATGGGGATAATGGTAGTTTTAAGTGTCCTCAGAGACAGCTCAGATTTGTGGTATTTGTTGAAAGCAAATGATGTGTATGTTTTGTCTAAATGGCATACCAGTCTGGGCAAGATCAGGAAGACAATATGAAGGTTAAAAACAAAATAACTGAGTACAAGCTTTGAAAGCCAAACAAATGAATAAATGATTTAAAGAATAGTACAGACATTTGTTTGTGCTGGTACCATAGAGCATGCTGATTTAATGCAAATCACAGAAGGTTGTAGGCAATGCATGTCATGGTGACAATCAGGAGACTCTATAATTCTGATAGAGTGCCATTCTTTGCTTTCTGAGACTATGTGTTGCATTTTATTATTTAAGGATGCATTCATAATGCATTCCTGCATTTTTCTTTTTCTTTCTTTTTTTCCCATTTAAGGCTATAGTATCTTAAATCTATGTACTTTTCTTTTGAATTAAATATGCCATCATAACTGGACTATAAAATCCCTTGAAAAGAAGATAAGATAGAGAGATGTAGATATCAGAGATGATTTTCAGTAAGCCAGTTAGGTAAATGGAGATTAACATTGATGCTAATGCAGTTTATGTGCACATCTCCTTGTAACATATGTTCTTGTAATCCTCTAAGGTCATACAGTCTCCAGAGGACAAACCCCCATATTGAGGAATTGGTCATTTGCATTTAAGTGGTCAAAATTAAGTGTGCAAAATTGTTCACATATCCTCTTATTATCTTTTAGATTCCTGCAGGGTCTTTAGTAATAGCCCCTGTTTACTCCTGATATGGGTAATTTGTGTCTCTTTTTTTGTCATTCTTACTAGAGGTTTATCCATTGTATTAATCTTTTCAGAGAAGCAGCACTTTATTTCACTGATGTTCTCTATCATTTTTCTGTTTTCAATTTCATTGATTTCTTTTCAATTATTTCCTTCCTCTGCTTGCTTTGGGATTATTTTGTTCTTTCTTTCTTACATTCTTTAAGTGGGAGCTTAGATTATTGATCTGAAACTTTCCCTTTTCCCAAATGTATGCATTTTGTGCTATCACTTTCTGTCGTATCCATGCTTTAGCTGTGTCTCACACACTTTGATATGCTGTATTTTCATTCATTTTTAGTTCATTATTTTTAAAAATTTTGCTTGGAATTTTCTCCCTGACACATTGGTTGTTTAGGAGCATGCTATTTAGTTTCCAGGTGTTTGGAGATGTTATTGAGTTGGCCAAAAAGTTCCTTCGGGTTTTTCTGTTACATCTTATGAAAAACCCAAACGAACTTTTTGGCCAACCCAATATATTCATTTGTTTTATTTTTCAGATTCCACATATAAGTGAAAACATACAGTATTTGTTCTTCTCTGTCTGACATTTCACTACACATCATAACCTCCAAGTCCATCTATGTTGCTGCAAATGGCAAACTCATATTCTTTCTTATGGCTGAGTAATATTCCATTGTACATAAATACCAATTCTTCTTTATCCATTCATCTGTTGATGCACACTTAGATTGCTTGCATAACTTGGCTATTGTAAATAATGCTGCTGTGAACACTGGGGTGCATATATCTTTTCGAATTTGTGCTTTTGTTTTCTTCAAATAAATACCCAGAAGTGGAATTACTGAATTGTATAGTAGTTATATTTTTAATTTTTTAAGGAACCACCATACTGTTCTCCATAGTGGCTGTACCAGTTGACATTCCCACCGACAGTGTAGGAGGGTTCCCTTTTCTTCACATCCTCACCAACACTTGTTATTTGTTGTCTTTTTGACAGGTATGAGGTGATATCTTTCTGATATCTTTCATACCTGTCTTTCTGACAGGTATGAGGTGATATCTCATTGTGGTTTTGATTCACATTTCCCTGATGATTAGTGATGTTGAGCATTTTCATGTGCCTGTTGGCCATCTGTATGTCTTTGGAAAAATGCCTATTCAGGTCCTCTGACCACTTTTTAATCAGGTTGTTTGTATTTTTGATATTGAATTGTATTAGTTTTTTTTATACTTTGGATATTAACCCCTTATCAGACATAATTTGCAAATATCTTCTCCCATTCAGTAGGCTGCCTTTTGTTTTGTTGATGGTTTCCTTCACTGTGCAAAAGATTTTAAGTTTGATTAGGTGCCATTTATTTATTTTTGCTTTTCTTTCCCTTGCCTGAGGAGACAGATCCAAAAAAAACTGCTAAGTCTATGTCAGAGTGTATTGCATATGTTTTCTTCTAGGAGTTTTATGGTTTCCGCTGGTACATTTATGTCTTTAATCCATTATGAGTTTATTTTTGTATGTGGTGTGAGAAATGTTCCAATTTTATTCTTTTACATGTAGCTGTCCAGTTTTCCCAGCACCACTTATTGAAGAGACTATCTTTTCCCCCACTGTATATTCTTGCCTCCTTTGTTCTGGATTAATTGACTATATATGCATGGGTTCTTTTCTGGGCTCTCTATTCTGTTCCACTGATCTATATGTCTGTTTATATGCCAGTACCATACTGTTTTGATTAATGTAGCTTTGTAGTATAGTCTGAAGTCAAGGAGCATGATACCCCTGACTTTGTTCTTTTATTTTCCTCAAGATTGCTATGGCTATTCAGGGTCTCTTGTGGCTCCATAAATTTTCGAGGATTATTTGTTCTAGTTCTGTGAAAAATGCCATTGGTATTTTGATAGGGATTGCATTAAATCTGGAGATTGCTTTGGGTAGCATGATCATTTAATTATTAATTCTTCCAATCTATGAACATGGGATATCTTTCCATTTATTTGTATCATCTTCAATTTCCTTCTTAAATGTCTTACAGTTTTCAGCATATAGGTCTATCACCTCCTTGTTAAAAGTTATTCCTAGGTATTTTATTCTTTTTGATGCAATTGTAAATGGGATTGTTTTCTTGCTTTCTTTTTCTGATAGCTCATTATTAGTGTAGAGAAAAGCAACATATTTCTGTACATTAGTCTTGTATCGTGCAACTTTATTGAATTCATTTACTAGTTTTAATAGTTTATTTGGTGGAGACTTTAGAGTTTTCTATTTATAGTATCACATCATCTACAAATAGTGACAGTTTTACTTCTTTCCTTCCATTTTGGATGCCTTTTTATTTTTCTTGTCTGACTGCAGTGGCAAGGACTTCCAATACTATGTTAAATAGAAATGGCGAGAGTGGTTATTCTTGTGTTGTTCCTGATCTTAGAGGAAAAGCTGTCAGCTTTTCACCACTGAGTATGATGTTAGCTGAGTTTTTCATAAATGGCCTTTATTATGTTGAGATTATTTTCTCTCTATACCAACTTTGTTGAGAGTTTTTATAATGAATGGATGTTGAATTTTGTTAATAAATGCTTTCTCTGTGTCTATTAAGAGGATCAAGTTATTTTTATCCTTCCTTTTGTTAATGTGGTGCATCATATTGATTGATTTGTGGATACTGAACAATCCTTGCATCCCTGGAATAAATTCCACTTAACCATGCTGTATGATCCTTTCTATGTGTTGTCAAATTTGGCTTGCTAATATTTTGTTGAGGATTTTTGCATCTATATTTGAGATACTGGCCTGTAATTTTCTTTTTTTTGTAGTGTCTTTGACTGGTTTTGGTATCAGGATAATGGTAGCCTCATAGAATGAGTTTGGGAGTGTCCCCCTTCCCTTTTTTTTTTTTTTTTTTTTGCGGTACGTGGGCCTCTCACTGTTGCGGCCCCTCCCGCTGTGGAGCACAGGCTCTAGACGCGCAGGCCCAGCGGCCATGACTCACAGGCCCAGCCGCTCCGCGGCATGCGGGATCCTCCTGGACTGGGGCACAAACCCACGTCCCCCGCATCGGCAGGCAGACCCTCAACCACTGCGCCACCAGGGAAGCCCCTCCTTCCTTAATTTTTAGTGATGGCTTTGAGTGTTTGTATAGTTTCTTTAATAATTGCTCTTAGTATCATATTACGTATGTATAACTTATCACAATCTTCTGGTGTTACTGTTTAACCAGTTTGAGTAAAGAAATCTTACCTCCCTTTACATCTTTTATCCTCTCCCATTTATAACATGATTATCAAATATTTCCTCTACATGCATTCAGAACCACATCAAATAGTATTACAGCTTTTGATTCCACTGTCATACATAATATAGAAAACTCAAGAGGAGAAGGAAGATTTATTGTATTTACTCATATTTTTGCTTATCATGCATTTTCAACCTTCCTGATGCTCCAAGGTTTCTTCTTTCATAATTTTTTTTCTTTTTAGGAAACTTATTTTAGGCACTCAAGGAAAGTATGCTGGTGAAAATGTTTTGGTTTTATCATATTGTGGATTTGGAATGCTATTTGCATACTGTTTGTAATTATATAAATGAGATTTGTGTATGTGTGTGTGTGTGTGTGTGTGTGTGTGTGTGTGTGTGTGGCCTAAGTAAATCACAGTCAATTTTCATGAATTTTCCATGTGCAATTGGAAATAACATGAATTCTTGATTCTCAGAATTTGATATTTATATCAATAAGATCTACCTGAGTTATTATGTTGTTAAATTCTCCTACAGACATAACATTTTTTGGTTTACTTGATCTGTTTTTGTGAAAAGTAAATCTTGTGATACTCAGTTTCCCTCTGTTTCTCTTTATATTTTCAGGGTTTTTTCTTATGAATTTGGTTCTGCTGAGTTATTAGGTACATAAATATTAACACCTGTTTTATATTCATTGAGAATGTCACCTTAGCATTATAAAGTATTCTTTTTTTTTTTTTTTTTCTGCAGTATGCAGGCCTCTCACTCCTGTGGCCTCTCCCGCTGCAGAGGACAGGCTCCAGATGTGCAGGCTCAGCAGCCATGGCTCACGGGCCCAGCCGCTCCACGGCATGTGGGATCTTCCTGGACTGGGGCACGAACCCCCGTCCCCTGCATCGACAGGCAGACTCTCAACCACTGTGCCACCAGGGAAGCCCTATAAAGTATTCTTATCTGTCTCTTTTTATGTTTTGTTTGATGTCTACCTTCTCAGATATCAGCTTTAAGACCTTTACTTTCTTTTTATTTGCATTTACATGTTTCTCCCTCGTGCATTTGAAATTTTTTATTAGCTGTATTTTCTTTATACATCATAGTGTTATGTTTTACTTTGTAAGTGAATCTTATTTTTTCTCTTTAAAGTAGGCATGTTAAGCCTAGTTGAATATTTTTACATTGTTTAAAGTACATACACGTATATACATATAGTTTTGCACTATGCCATTTTGCTCTCTCTCTCTCTGTCTCTCTCTCACATGCACACATTTTGGATTCTTTTGGTATAAATTTTATATCTTTTGCTCTAATTGATATCATTAAAATATGATTTTTTAATAATATTTTTGTTCCATCCAATTTTTAGCTATTGTCTTTTAGTTCTGTATTATGAGCAGTATTGAAATTAGCTAAAATTATCTGCTCCCTACCATCTAATATGACGTAACATATTTTTATTCAGTTAATAGCTATAAGGCAATAAGTGAACTTATTCTATTTTATTTACACTTTCTTCATTTCCCTACCACTTTTAGTATTTATACTCTATCTACAGTGTCAGGAAGTATCAATATAATCATTACATACCATCCTTTCTTCCTTATAGCCACAATTTTGGTTTATGTTTATAGGTAAAAATGAACATAATGCTTGT
This sequence comes from Leucopleurus acutus, assembly GCF_964270905.1. NCBI lineage: Eukaryota > Metazoa > Chordata > Mammalia > Artiodactyla > Delphinidae > Leucopleurus > Leucopleurus acutus. The sequence goes on along the minus strand of NC_139148.1, from coordinate 30,758,182 downwards.
GTTGACATTGCTCCTGTCATTTTGATTGCCTGAACTTATTTCTTTACTTGGTTATTCAGGAAGGACTTGTGAAAATAATATTCTCTGAGCCTTTATTTTTGAAGATAAGTTTGGGTAGTGTATTAGTTTCCTAGGACTGTGATAACAAATTACCAGAAACTGGGTGGCTTAAAACAACATATATTTCCTTATAGTTCTGGAAGCCAGAAGTTTGAAATCAAGATGTCAGCAGCTCCTTCCGAAGCCTCTAGGAGAGAGTCCTTCTTTGCCCCTCCCACCTTCTGGTGGCTCCTGGTGTTCCTTGTCTTGTGGCAGCATAATGATCATCTCTACTTCTGTCTTCATATGGCTTTCTTTCCTTTATGTCTTTGTGTCTCCTTGTTTGTATGACAGATGTCATAGCCAGATTGCCCTCACATCCTTGTTTGTTTCTTGTAAAGAAACATCATTGGATTTAGGGTCCATTCTAAATTAAGTTAAAGATTTTGAGATCCTTAATACATCTGCAAAGACCCTCTTTCCAAATAAGGTCACATTTCCAAGTACTAGAGTTTAGGACTTAGACATATTTTTGAAGGCTGTTATTCAATCACTACAATTCACCTTCTGGCCCCCCAAACTTTATTTCTGTCCCATGTGCAAAGTACATTCACACCATCTCAATATCCCCAAAAGTCTCAACCTATTACAGCATCAAGTCTAGGTCTAAAATCTCATCTAAATATCATCAGCTCAAAAAGTGCCAAATCTCATCTTCTAAATCAGGTATGGGTGAGACTCTGCGTATGATCATTCTGGGCCAAACTCCCCTCCATTTGTGTACCTGTGAAACTACAAAACAAGTTATCTGCTTCCAAAATAAAATGTGGGGCACTCATTGGTTAGACATTCCAGTTCCCATACAGAAAAAGTGGAGGTAATAAAGGAGTCATTGGTTCCAAACAAAACAAGTTAGAAACCCACCAGGGAAAATTCAATTACATTTTAAGACCTGAAAATAATCCTGTATGCCTTGAAGTTCTACCTTTTGGGCCCATGGAAGCTCTCTGGGCCCACCTCTCTGGCTTCTTTCTCTGTATCCACAGTTCTTCCCTTGGAGACATGGTTCACTTCTCTTGAAGGATATCACATGTTTGTAGCTGATTAGCTCTATCAGCCTGACTCCTGCCTATAGAATTTTTGAAGTCGATTGCCCTCTTTCACTTTGTGCTATCTCTGTCCCCTTCAGTCCGAGCTGGCAGTGTTTTTGCTGATAAAACATACTCAAAAAATACTGTGTTTCTCAGTACGGAGGTTCCTTAAAAAACTAAAAATAGAACTACCTTACAACCCAGCAATCCCACTACTGGGCATATACCCAGAGAAAACCATAATGCAAAAAGACACATGCACCCCAATGTTCATTGCAGCACTATTTACAATGGCCAGGTCATGGAAGCAACCTAAACGCCCATTGACAGACTAATGGATAAAGAAGATGTGGTACATATATACAGTGGAATATTACTCAGCCATAAAAAGGAAAGAAATTGGGTCCTTCGTAGAGATGTGGATGGACCTAGAGACTGTCATACAGAGTGAAGTCAGAAAGAGAAAAACAAATATCGTATATTAATGCATATATGTGGAATCTAGAAAAATGATACAGATGAACCGGTTTGCAAGGCAGAAACAGAGACACAGATGTAGAGAACAAACGTATGGACACAAGGAGGGAAAGCGGGGGTGGGGAATCTTTTGAAGTCTTATAATTTCCATTTTGGAGTTCACCCATTTCATTAAAAGTTATCTGCTTTACCTGTAAAAAAAAAAAATACTGTGGTTCTCCCATGCTTTTCATGGAGATCTATGCCATTAGACAAGAAGATCCTCCACAAATCTTTCCTAGGTAACTCCATATCTTGCCCTGGCTTCTGTGGAGATGGTTGAGTATATCCATTAGTCACATGCATAATCTCTCAGAAAAGGTTGTCCAGGCAACCCCATGACCCTCTCTTAAGGGCAGCCTTTTCCAGCAGTGAGTTTGTTAAATTTTACCTTCATTTGCAATCTGGATAGGTCAAAAACCTCCCAAATCACTGAATATTGGTTTCTTTTTGCTTAATAGTTCCTTCCTCAATTTAGTTATTTCCTCTCACATTTTACTACTTTGCTTGGAAATCTCAACTAATTTGTTTTTTGTTTTGCTTTGTAAACAACAGAACACAATTCAGCCAAGTTTTATGACACTTTATAACAAGGATCACCTTTCCTCTAGTTTACAATAACATGTTGACCCTATAAGAAGCACTTTTAATGTCCATATTTCCCTAAATCTCTTCAAGGCAATGAATCTAGGCTTTTTCTATTATGTACCTCAAAATTCTGGAAGCTTCTACCCATTACCTAATATAAAGGCCACTTCTACATTTTTAGTATTTGTCACAACAGCACCCTATTTCCAGGTACCAAAATCTATATTAGTTTCCTAGAGCTGCCTTAAACAAATTACCACAAACTTAGGTAGACTAAAATAACAGAAATGTATTCTGTCACAGTTCTGGAGGCAAGAAGTACAACATCAAGATACAGGAAGGGCCACACTCCTTCCAGAGCTCTACAAGAAAATCCTTCTTTGCCTCTTCCAATTTTTGGTAGCTCTTGGAGTTCCCTGGCATGTTGTAGCATAAAAACAATCTCTGCCTCCACCTTCACAATACCTTCTTTTTAATGGGTCTCTTTGTCTTCTTTTATGTCTCTTAAAGGATACTTGTTATTGGAGTTAGGGCCTGATCTAAATCCAGGATCATGTCATCTTGAGATCTTTTACTTAATTACATTGGCAAAGACCCTATTTCCAAACAAGTTCACATTCACAGGTACTGGGGGTTAGGACATGGACCTATCTTTTTGGGGCCACTATTCAACACACTACAGATGAATATATAAAATCCTTTGCTATCTTTTTACTTTCTTTTGAGTTTCTTAACTCCACCGTTTCCTGACATAAAGAGGGACTGTTTAAAAGCTTGATGACAATTTCATTGTCTTTTCTTTGTGAGTTGATCTTTTCGCCTAGATGCCTAAATGATTCATTTTCCTTTAAAATATAAATATTTTAGTAAAATATATCTCAGTGTTGAATGTTTTGTATCAGTTTCCCCATATATGTAGAATGCCCTTTCAATATGTAGTTTCAAAACTTAAAGCAGTTTTTCTTGAATTAAAAATTGTATTAATTTCATTGTTTTTCCATTCCATTGCTTTTTCTTTTTCTTCCTATTATATTTTGGATTTTTTTCTTATCTTCTGTATCTACCACTTTCTCTAAACTCATTATATCTTTCTTAATTTCTTTTTAATTAAAAAATTTCCTCCTTTTAATCTTCTACTTATTTTAAAGCAATTTGCATGGTGCTTATTTACTAAAGTTTCTCTTGGTTTACTCTTCACTTTATATTTTAAAATATTATTTCCTTTCTGTCAGCTCACTTTCCCACATCATCTGGTTGAATTTTCTAATTCAGACTTAAGTGTTTGTTTTATATTTTCTATATAGTTTTAAATAAAAAGTTAAAATATTAAAACATTGAATGTAAATTTTAAATTTTATTGTATTTTTAAAGTATTAGTTTATAGTTTTTGCCTGTTTTGTAGCCAAAAATCTCTAAAGTTCCTTCATTTAAGGCAAGAATGTAATTTTGCTTCCAGAAACTCCCCCCACCAAGAATTGAACAATAGACTTTTAAACAATGTTGAAATAATCAGGTCAAAAACTAATTATTATTCGATTTTATTTAATGACTCAATTTCACAGGATCTTTAAAAATAAATAGTCACAACGTGTCACAATATGTACACATTTATTTGTATAGAGGGTGACTGAAAATCCAAACATGTTTCATGTAGTAATGCATTAGAATGACTTATGTCATCTATCATATATGGGCCAAAACATATGATTCGCTCAGCAAGACTGCAAAGTTATTACTTTATCCATTTTACAGAAGACACATTTAGATCTAGAAACACTAATTCACTTACCCAAGATAACTCAGCAAGCAAGCGGCAAAGCTCAGATTTGGTTTAAAAATCCAATCTTCCTCTCTTTGTTGCAATGGTAAATGGGAGTGTTTCCTTAATTTCTCTTTCTGATATTTTGTTGTTAGTGTATAGGAATGTAAGAGATTTCTGTGTATTAATTTTGTATCCTGCTACTTTACGAAATTCATTGATTAGCTCTAGTAGTTTTCTGGTGGCGTCTTTAGGATTTTCTATTTATAGTATCAGGTCATCTGCAAACAGTGATAGTTTTACTTCTTCTTTTCCAATTTGGATTACTTTTGTTTCTTTTTCTTCTCTGATTGCCATGGCTAAAACTTCCAAAACTATGTAGAATAATACTGGTGAGAGCAGGCAACCTTGTCTTGTTCCTGATCTTAGAGGAAATGCTTTTAGTTTTTCACCATTGAGAATGACGTTGACTGTGGGTTTGTCATATATGGCCTTTATTATGTTGAGGTAGGTTCCCTTTATGCTTACTTTCTGGAGAGTTTTTATCATAAATGGGTGTTGAAATTTGTCAAAGGCTTTTTCTGCATCTATTGAGATTATCATATGGTTTTTCTCCTTCGATTTGTTGATATGGTGTATCACACTGATAGATTTGTGTATACTGAAGAATCCTTACATTCCTGGGATAAACCCCACTTGATCATGGTGTATGATCTTTTTAATGTGCTGTTGGATTCTGTTTGCTAGCATTTTGTTGAGGACTTTTGCATCTATGTTCACCAGTGATATTGGCCTGTAATTTTCTTTTTTTGTGACATCTTTGTCTGGTTTTGGTATCAGGGTGATTGTGGCCACGTAGAATGAGTTCAGGAGTGTTCCTCCCTCTGCTATATTTTGGAAGAGTTTGAAAAAGATAGGTGTTAGCTCTTCTCTAAATGTTTGATAAAATTCGCCTGTGAAACCATCTGGCCCAGGTCTTTTGTTTGCTGGATGATTCTTAATCACAGTTTCAATTTCAGTGCTTGTGACTGGTCTGTTCATATTTTCTATTTCTTCCTGGTTCAGTCTTGGAAGGTTGTACTTTTCTAAGAATTTGTCCATTTCTTCCAGGTTGTCCATTTTACTGGCATATAGTTAATTGTAGAAATGCCTAGGAATAAACCTACCTAAGGACGCTAAAGAACTGTATGCAGAAAACTATAAGACACTGATGAAAGAAATCAAAGACGATACAAACAGATAGAGAGATATACCACGTTTTTGGATTGGAACAATCAACACTGTGAAAATCAGTATACTCCTCAAAGCAATCTACAGATTCAATGCAATCCCTATCAAATTACCAGTGGCATATTTCACAGAACTAGAAAAAAAAACTTTACAATTTGTATGGAAACAAAAAAGACCCCAAATAGCCAAATCAATCTTGAGAAAGAAAAACGGAGCTGGAGGAATCAGACTCCCTGACTTCAGACTACACAACAAAGCTACAACAATCAGGAGAGTATGGTACTGGCACAAAAACAGAAATATAGATCAATGGAACAGGATAGAAAGCCAAGAAATAAACCCACACACATATGGTCACCTTATCTTTGACAAAGGAGGCAAGAATACACAATGGAGAAAAGACAGCCTCTTCAGTAAGTGGTGCTGGGAAAACTGGACAGCTACATGTAAAAGAATGAAATTAGAACACTTCCTAACACTATACACAAAAGTAAACTCAAAATGGATTAAAGACCTGAATGTAAGACTGGATGCTACAAAACTCTTAGAGAAAAATATAGGAAGAACACTCTTGGACATAAATCACAGCAAGATCTTTTTTGATCCACCTACTAGAGCAATGGAAATAAAAACAAAACTAAACAAATGGGACAGAATGAAACTTAAAAGCTTTTGCACAGCAAAGGAACCCATAAAAAAGACAAAAAGACAACCCTCAGAATGGGAGAAAATATTTGCAAATGAAGCAGCTGACAAAGGATTAATCTCCAAAATTTACAAGCAGCTCATGCAGCTCAATATCAAAAAAACAACCCAATCCAAAAATGGGCAGAAGACCTAAATAGACATTTCTGCAAAGAAGACATACCGATGGCCAACAAACACATGAAAAGATGCTCAACATCACTAATCATTAGAGAAATGCAAATCAAAACCACAAGGAGGTATCACCTCACACCAGTCAGAATGGCCATCATCAAAAAATCTACAAACAATAAATGCTGGAGAGGGTGTAGAGAAAAGGGAACCCTCCTGCACTGTTGGTGGGAATGTAAACTGATACAGCCACTATGGAGAACAGTCTAGAGATTCCTTAAAAAACTAAAAATATAACTACCATATGAGCCAGCAATCCCACTGCTGGGCATATACCCTGAGAAACCATATTTCAAAATGATACATGTACCACCATGTTCCTGGCAGCACTATTTACAGTAGCCAGAACATGGAAACAACCTAAATGTCCATCAACAGATGAATGGATAAAGAAGATGCAGCACATATATACAATGGAATATTACTCAGCCTTAAAAAGGAATGAAACTGAGTTATTTGCAGTGAGGTAGATGGACCTAGAGTATGTCATATAGAGCAAAGTCAGAAAGAGGAAAATAAGTACTGTATGCTAGTGCATATATACAGAATCTAAAAAAATGGTACTGATGGTGGTAGGACTGGAATAAAGATGCAGATGTTGAGAACGGACTTGAGGACACAGGTGGGGAAGTGGAGGCTGGGACATAGTGAGGGAGTAGCGTTGACATATATACACCACCAAATGTAAAATAGATAGCTAGTGGGAAGCTGCTGCATAGCACAGGGAGATCAGCTCAGTGCTTTGCGACAACCTAGAGGGGTGGGATAGGGAGGGTGGGAGGGAGGCTCAAGAGGGAGCAGATATGGGGATATATGTATGCATACAGCTGATTCACTTTGTTGTACAGCAGAAACCAACACAACATTGTAAAGCAATTATACTCCAATAAAGATGTATTAAAAAAAATCCAATCTTCTGAGACACTGTTAGAAAGCCAGTTGCCTAGGCAATCCTCAATTCTATTACAGGGATACAAGGTGCTGTTTTAGGAATAGTTTCTCCTTCTTTGGAGTACTCTATCTAGCATCCTGGGGCATTAGCAATTATTCTATACAAGTAATGTCCTAGCTTTACTTCACAAGGTATGGCAAGATAGGATTATACAAGAGATTTCAGAAAAGCACATGCGTACACACTCACACACACACACAAACACACACACTCTGAAAAATCGTAATTATGTAGGTGACTAACACCAAGAAATTTACCAGGCAAATTCCAATCTTAACTGTCCAGCAGCATGTCAGTTTTACATTCCAACACATCTTCAATCTGACCACTTCCCAGCACCTCCACAGCTATCACGTTTAGTCCAAGATACTTCCATCTCCCCTTAGTTTTCTGCAATAGCCTCTTAAATGGCCTTACTACTTCCACTTTTGCTGTACAGTTAGCTTTCCATATTGCAGCCAAGGTGATCTTTAAGAACAAAAGCAGATCCTATCAATCATCTTTCAAAATTTTCTAATAGCTGCTCCAGTAGACAATAAAAGATGAGTCCTTGTACTAATCTAACAGCATTATTTGATTTTTAATTGTTGATTTCTAAGAGTTATTTATAAATTCTGGATATAAGTACTATATCAGAATTATGAATTGCAAATATTTTTCCTCATTCTTGGGTTGTCTTTTCACTTTCTTTATTGTGTCCTTTGAAATACAGAAGGTTTTAATTTTGACTAAGTCCAATTTATTTTTTTCTTTTGCTGCTTGTACTTTTAGTGTCATATCTAAAAAGGCTTTTTTTAATTCAAGGTCATACAGATTTACTTTTCCTTCTAAGATAATTATAATTTTAGCTCTTACATGTAGGTCCATGACCCATTTTGAGTTATTTTTTGTGTATGGTATAAGAAAGGAGGTGCAACTTCATTGTGTTGCATGTAGATATCCAGTTGACCCAGCGCCGTTTTTTGAAAAGACTTCAATTGTCTTGGCTTAATTTTCAAAAACCAATTCACCATAAATGTAAAAGTTTATTTCTGGATTATCAATTCACTTCCATTGACCTGTAGGTCTAACCTTGTCAGGACCTGACTGTCTAGATTACTGTAGCTTTATAGTAAGTTTTGTAGGTGGAGAGTGTGAATCCTCCAAATTTCTTTTTTCATTCTCAAGATCATTTTGGCCATTTTATATCCCTTGAATTCCCATATGAATTTTATGATGATCTTGTCAGTTTCTGCAAAAATGTCAACTGGGGTTTTGACAGGGATTTGATTGACTCTATCGATCAGACGATGGAAAACTGATATTTCTTTTTTTAACATCATTACTGGAGTATAATTGCTTTACAATTTTGTGTTAGCTTCTGCAGTATAACAAAGTGAATTAGCTATATGTATACATATATCCCCGTATCCCCTCCCTCTTGCATCTCCCTCCCTCCCACCCTCCCTATCCCACCCCTCTAGGTGTACACAAAGCACCGAGCTGATCTCCCTGCGCTTTGCGGCTGCTTCCCACTAGCTATCTATTTTACATTTGGTAGTGTATATATGTATATGCCACTCTCTAACTTCGTACCAGCTTATTCATCCCACTCCCCGTGTCCTCAAGTCTATTCTACATCTGCATCTTTATTCCTGTCCTGCCCCTAGGTTCTTCAGAACCATTTTTGGGTTTTTTTTTGATTCCATATATATGTGTTAGCATATGGTATTTGTTTTGCTCTTTCTGACTTACTTCACCCTGTATGAGATACCCTAGGTTCATCCACCTCACTACAAATAACTCAATTTCCTTTCTTTTATGGCTGAGCAATATTACATTGTATATATGTGCCACATCTTCTTTATCCATTCATCTGTCGATGGACACTTAGGTTGCTTCCATGACCTGGGTATTGTAAATAGAGCTGCAATGAGTATTGTGGTACATGACTCTTTTTAAATTATGGTTTTCTCGGGGTATATGCCCATTAGTGGGATTGCTGGGTAGTAGGGTACTTCTATTTTTAGTTTTTAAAGGAACCTCTATACTGTTGTCCATAGTGGCTGTAACAGTTTACATTCCCACCAACAGTGCAAGAGGGTTCCCCTTTCTCCACACCCTCTCCAGCATTTATTGCTTGTACACTCTTTGATTATGGCCATTCTGACTGGTGTGAGGTGATACTGCACTGTAATTTTCATTCGCATTTCTCTAATGATTAATGATGTTGAGCATTCTTTCATGTGTTTGTTGGCAATCTGTATATCTTCTTTGGAGAAATGTCTATTTAGGTCTTCTGCCCATGTTTGGATTGGGTTGTTTTTTTGAAATTGAGCTGCATGAGCTGCTTGTAAATTTTGGAGATTAATCCTTTGTCAATTGCTTCATTTGCAAATATTTTCTCCCATTCTGAGGGTTGTTTTTTCGTCTTGTTTATGGTTTCCTTTCCGGTGCAAAAGCATTGAAGTTTCATTAGGTCCCATTTATTTATTCTTGGTTTTATTTCCATTTCTCTAGGGTGTGAGTCAAAAAGGATCTTGCTGTGATTTATGTCATAGTGTATTCTGCCTATGTTTTCCTCTAAGAGTTGGATAGTGTCTGGCCTTACATTTAGGTCTTTAATCCAGTTTGAGTTTCTTTTTGTGTATGGTGTTAGGGAGTGCTCTAATTTCATTCTTTTACCTGTAGCTGTCCAGCTTTCCCAGCACCGCTTATTGAAGAGGCTGTCTTTTCTCCACTGTATATTCTCGCCTCCTTTGTCAAAGATAAGGTGACCATATGAGCGTGGGTTCATCTCTGGGCTTTCTATCCTGTTCCACTGATCTATATTTCTGTTTTTGTAGCAGTACCATACTGTCTTCATTACTGTAGCTTTGTAGTATAGTCAAGTCAGGGAGCCTGATTCCTCCAGCTCCGTTTTTCTTTCTCAAGATTGCTTTGGCTATTCGGGGTCTTTTGTGTTTCCATACAAATTGTGAACATTTTTGTTCTAGTTCTCTGAAAAATGCCATTAGTAGTTTGACAGGGATTGCATTGAATTTGTAGATTGCTTTGGGTAGTATATTCATTTTCACAGTGTTGATTCTTCCAATCCAAGAACATGGTATATCTCAACATCTGTTGGTATCATCTTTAATTTCTTTTATCAGTGTCTTATAATTTTCTGCACACAGGCCTTTGTCTCCTTAGGTAGGTTTATTCCTAGGTATTTTATTCTTTTTGTGGCAGTGGTAAATGGGAATGTTTCCTTAATTCCCCTTTCAGATATTTCATCATTAGTGTATAGGAATGCAAGAGATTTCTGTGCATTAATTTTGTATCCTGCTACTTTACCAAATTCATTGATTAGCTCTAATAGTTTTCTGGTAGCATCTTTAGGGTTCTCTATGTATAGTATCATGTCATCTGCAAACAGTGACAGCTTTACTTCTTCTTTTCCGATTTGGATTCCTTTTATTTCCTTTTCTTCTCTGATTGCTGTAGCTAAAACTTCCAAAACTATATTGAATAATAGTGGTGAGAGTGAGCAACCTTGTCCTGGTCCTGATCTTAGTGGAAATGGTTTCAGTTTTTCACCATTGAGAACGATGTTGTCTGTGGGTTTGTCATATATGGCCTTTATTATGTTGAGGTAAGTTCCCTCTATGCCTACTTTATGGAGGGTTTTTATCATAAATGGGTGTTGAATTTTGTCAAAAGTTTTCTCTGCATCTATTGAGATGATCATATGGTTTTTCTCCTTCAATTTGTTAATATGGTGTATCACATTGACTGATTTGTGTTTATTTAAGAATGCTTGCATTCCTGGGATAAACCCAACTTGATCATGGTGTATGATCCTTTTAATGTGCTGTTGCATTCTGTTTGCTAGTATTTTGTTGAGGAGTTTTGCATCTATGTTTACCAGTGATATTGGCCTGTAGCTTTCTTTCTTTAGGACATCTTTCTCTGGTTTTGGTATCAGGGTGAAGGTGGCCTAGCAGAATGAGTTTGGGAGTTTTCCTCCCTCTGCTATATTTTGGAGGAGTTTGAGAAGGTTACGTGTTAGCTCTTCTCTAAATCTTTAATAGAGTTCGCCTGTGAAGCCATCTGGTCCTCCTGGGTTTTTGTTTGTTGGAAGATTTTTAATCACAGTCTCAATTTCAGGGCTTGTGATTGGTCTGTTTATATTTTCCATTTCTTTCTGGTTCCGTTTCAGAACGTTGGGCTTTTCTAATAATGTGTCCATTTCTTCCTGGTGGTCCATTTTATTGGCATATAGTTGCTTGTAGTAATCTCTCATGATCCTTTGTATTTCTGCAGTGTCAGTTGTTACTTCTCCTTTTTCATTTCTAATTCTATATATTTGAGTCTTCTCCCTTCTTTTCTTGATGAGTGTGGCTAATGGCTTATCAATTTTGTTTATCTTCTCAAAGAACCAGCTTTTAGTTATTGATCTTTGCTATTGTTTCCTTCATTTCTTTTTTATTTCTGATCTGATCTTTATGATTTCTTTCCTTCTGCTAACTTTGGGGTTTTTTTGTTCTTCTCTCGCTAATTGCTTTAGGTGTAAGGTTAGGTTGTTTATTTGAGATGTTTCTTGTTTCTTGAGGTAGGATTGTATTGCTGTAAACCTCCCTCTTAGAACTGCTTTTGCTGCATCCCATAGGTTTTGGGTCAGGATGATTTCATTGTCATTTGTTTCTAGGTATTTTTTGATTTCTTCTTTGATTTCTTCAGTGATCACTTCGTTATTAAGTAGTGTATTGTTTAGCCTCCATGTGTTTGTAATTTTTACACATTTTTTCCTGTAATTGATATCTAGTCTCATAGCGTTGTGGTCAGAAAAGATACTTGATGCAATTTCAATTTTCTTATATTTACCAAGGCTTGATTTGTGATCCAAGATATGATCTATCCTGGCGAATGTTCCATGAGTACTTGTGAAGAAAGTGTATTCTGTTGTTTTGGGATGTAATGTCCTATAAATATCATTTAACTCCATCTTGTTTAATGTCATTTAAAGCTTGTGTTTCCTTATTTATTTTCATTTTGGATGATTTGTCCATTGGTGAAAGTGGGGTGTTAAAGTCCCCTACTATGAATGTGTTACTGTTGATTTCCCCTTTTATGGCTGTTAGTATTTGCCTTATGTATTGAGGTGCTTCTATGTTGGGTGTATAAATATTTACAATTGTTGTATCTTCTTGTATGGATCCCTTGATCATTATGTAGTGTCCATCTTTGTCTCTTGTAATAGTCTTTATTTTAAAGTCTATTTCGTCTGATATGAGAATTGCTACTTCAGCTTTCTTTTGCTTTCCATTTGCATGGAATACCTTTTTCCATCCCCTCACTTTCAGTCTGTATGTGTCCCTAGGTCTGAAGTGGGTCTGCTGTAGACAGCATTTATATGGGTCTTATTTTTGTATACATTCAGCCAGTCTATGTCTTTTGGCTGGAGCATTTAATCCATTTACATTAAGGTAATTATCAATATGTATGTTCCTATTACCATTTTCTTAATTGTTTTGGGTTTGTTTTTACAGTTCTTCTCCTTCTCTTGTGTTTGCTGCCTAGAGAAGTTCCTTTAGCACTTGTTGTAAAGTTGGTTTGGTGGTGCTGAATTCTCTTAGCTTTTGCTTGTGTGTAAAGGTTTTAATTTCTCTGGTGAATCTGAATGAGGTCCTTGCTAGGTAGAGTAATCTTGATTGTAGGTTTTCCCCTTTCATGATTTTAAATATGTCCTGCCACTCCCTTCTGGCTTGTAGAGTTTCTGCTGAAAGATCAGCTGCTAACCTTATGGGGATTCCCTTGTATGTTGTTTGTTGCTTTTCCCTTTCTGCTTTTAATTTTTTTCTTTGTATTTAATTTTTGATAGTTTGACTAATATGTGTCTTGGCGTGTTTCTCCTTGGATTTATCCTGTATGGGACTCTCTGCACTTCCTGGACTTGACTGTTTCCTTTCCCATGTTAGGGAAGTTTTCAACTATAATCTCTTCAAATATTTTCTCAGTCCTTTCTTTCTCTTCTTCTTCTGAGACCCCTATAATTCGAATTTTGGTGCATTTAATGTCCCAAAGATCTCTGAGACTGTCTTCAATTCTTTTCGTTCTGTTTTCTAAATCTGCTCTGTGGTAGTTATTTCCACTATTTTATCTTCCAGGTCACTTATCCGTTCTTCTGCCTCAGTTATTCTGCTATTGATTCCTTCTAGAGAATTTTTAATTTCATTTATTGTGTTGTTCACCACTGTTTCTCTGCTCTTTAGTTCTTCTAGGTCCTTTTTAAACATTTCTTGTATTTTCTCCATTCTATTTCCAAGACTGTCGATCATGTTTACTATCATTACTCTGAATTCTTTTTCAGGTAGACTGCCTATTTTCTCTTCATTTATTTGGTCTGGTGGGTTTTTTCCTTGCTCCTTCATCTGCTGCCAACTTCTCTTTCTTCTCATTTTGCTTATCTTACTGTGTTTGGGGTCTCCTTTTCGCAGGCTGCAGTTTCGTAGTTCCCATTGTTTTTGGTGTCTGCCCCAGTGGCTAATGTTGGTTCAGTGGCTTTGTGTATACCTCCTGGTGGAGGGGACTGGTGCCTGTGTTCTGGTGTGTGGGCCTTCATCTTGTCTTTCTGGTGGGGAGGGCTTCATCTGGTGGTGTGTTTTGGGGTGTCTGTGACCTTAGTGTATGATTTTAGGCAGCCTCTCTGCTAATGGGTGGGGTTGTGTTCCTGTCTTGCTAGTTCTTTGGCATGGGGTGTCCAGTATTGGAACTTGCTGGCCATTGGGTGGAGTTGCATCTTAGCGTTGAGATGGAGATCTCTGGGAGAGCTTTAGATATTACATGGGGCAGGGAGGTCTCTGGTGGTCCAATGTCCTGAACTTGGCTCTCCTACCTCAGAGGCTCAGGCCTGACACCCGGCCAGAGTACGAAGACCCTGTCAGCCACATGGCTCAGAAGAAAAGGGAGTACGAAAGAAAGAAAAAAACAAGTTTTAATAAAATAAAATTACTAAAGTTAAAAAAATAAAAATTACTGAAATAAAAAAAAATAGAAGAGAGCAACCAAACCAATAAACAAATCCACCAATGATAACATGCTCTAAATACTAAACTAAGATACACGTAAAAATCAGAAACAAGTCAGTCACAGACAGCAAACCCCAAGGCTACACTTGCTCCCAAAGTCCACTGCCTCAATTTTGGGTTGATTCGTTGTCTATTCAGCTATTCCACAGATGCAGCGTACCTCGTGTTGATTGAGGGGATTTAATCCACTGCTCCTGAGGCTGCACGGAGAAATTTCCCTTTCTCTTCTTTGTTCATACAACTCCTGGGGTTCACCTTTGGTTTGGGCCCCACCTCTGCATGTAGGTCGCCCTCAGGCCTCTGTTCCACCGAGACAGGACTGGGTTAAAGTAGAGGCTGATTAGGGGGCTCTGGCTCACTCATGCTGGGGGGGAGGGAGGGGGTTGGTAGTTATAATTGGAATGTGGGGTGAGCCTCCGGTGGCAGAGGCCAGCATGACGTTGGAACAGCCTGAGGCACGCCATGTGTTCTCCTGGGAAAGTTGTCCCTGGATCATGGGACCCTGGCAGTGGTGGGCTGCACAGGCTACTGGGGTGGGGGGGTATGGATAGTGACCTGTGGTTGCACACAGGATTCTTGGTGGCTGCAGCAGCAGCGTTAGAGTTTCATGCCTGTCTCTGGTGTCTGAGCTGATAGCCACAGTTCATGCCCATCTCTGGAGCTGGTTTAGATGGTGCCCTGCCTTCTGTGAGAAGGAATCCCCTCTCCTCGAAAACTCCGAAACAATGGTCTCTTGACTCTTCAGCAGTTCCGGACTTCTTCCTGCACTCCCTCCTGGCTAGCTGTGGCACACTAGCCTCCTTCAGACTGTGTTCACGCAGCGCACCCCAGCCCTCTCCCTGGGATCTGACCTCCGAAGCCTGAGCCTCAGCTCATAGCCCCCACCCTCCCCAGCACGTGAGCAGACAAGTTTCTCAGGCTGTTGCGTGCTGGTCGGCACTGATCCTCTGTGCGGGAATCTCTCCGCTTTGCCCTCTGCACCCCTGTTGCTGCACTCTCCTTCGTGGCTCCGAAGCTTCCCCTCCTGCCCACCCGCTGTCTCTGCCAGTGAAGGAGCTTCCTAGTGTGTGGAAACTTCTCCTTCTTCACAGCTCCCTCCCAGAGGTGCAGGTCCCATCCCTATTCTTTTGTCTCTGTTTTTTCTTTTTTTCTTTTGCCCTACCGAGGTACGTGGGGAGTTTCTTGCCTTTTGGGAAGTCTGAGGTCTTCTGCCAGCGTTCAGTAGTGTTCTGCAGGAGTTGTTCCACATGTAGATGTATTTTTGATGTATTTGTGGGGAGAAAAGTGATCTCCACGTCTTACTCCTCTGCCATCTTGTAGGTCCCCCTTCAAAAACTGACATCTTAACAATATTAAATCTTTTGCTCCATGAACATGGGATGTCCTTCCATTCATTCAGGTCTTCTTTAATTTCTTTTAAAGACAGTATTTGGAGTTTTCAGAGTATCAGTTTTATACTTCTTTTGTTAAGTCTATTCTAAGTATTATATTTTTCAACATTCTATTATAAATGAAACTGTTTTCTTAATTTTCAAATTTTTTATTGCTAGTCTATAGAAATAAAATAGATTTTGTGTATTGATCTTGCAACCTGGATGATAGCAGTCATTTGTGAATTCCAGTAGCTTTAATTTTGTTTTTGTTTTTTTTTAGTGGATTCTTTATAAGTTTCTATGTACAAGATCATGTTATCTGCAAAGAAATATAGTTTTACTTCTTCCTTTCTGGTCTGGATTTCTTTTTTTAAATTTTCTTTATTAATTGCCCTAGGCAGAGGCAATACAATGTTAAGCAGAAGTGGTGAGTGAGAGTGAACGTCCTTGTCTTGTTTCTGATCTTAACGTAAAGACATGCAGTCATTTAACACTAATTACAGTGTTTAATGTGGACATTTAATGTATGGGTCCCATTTTGTTTCGTTTCTTGGATACTTAACATTTTAGATAACGTAGTGTAGTAGCTCTGGATACTAACACCCCCTCTTGGGTCCATTGGTATTGTTTGCTTGCTTACTGGTTTAGTGGCTTGGCTGGACTGTTTTAGTGAAGTCTATTTTCCTAGCAGGATATACCCTGTGATGTAGCTCTTCATAGGGCATAGCCCTGGATGCGCACACATTTGCCCTGGGGTAACAATGGCTTCAGCTTGCTCTCTTTGTTTCTTTCCCTGATCTCTCTAGGCTCTCTGCTACAGCTGGATTCACATGCAGCTGTTAGACTGATGTTGCCATTGATTTCATTACTGCCCTGAGGCATAAATTTCCCCACAGTCTGATCCCATTAACAGTCATCTCTTTGTAGAGATAATCTTTGAGGCCAGTCTTTGAGGTCTGTTCCTACCTTAGGAGGACTCTTCTTAGCTACCTCTTTCCCTGATTCTCTATGATATATATCTAGTTGGTTTAGAGTTTGACTTACTGTTCTCATTGAGCAACCAGCTTTTTTGTAATTGTACCACTAAAAACATCCATTGGTTTGGGGAGCACCCTTAGCCTTGAACTACCCATGTTTTGTTCCAAATGAAGTAATTTCCCTTGGAAAGAGCTTTAGAGCTCTCTGTTCTTACAGCCTGCCTCTTCTCCTGAGTAAAACCATGCTGATCCAGAGTTGGGGGCATGAAATGTGGCCTGATTCTCTCAGGGACACCTCTGCTTCATGAGCAGGGTACTGGGCTGAGGTATCATCCTCTGGTCTTCTTGTTTTGCTTCTTCCAGCCCAGAACCTTCACCCAGTGAGTGAGCTGGGGTGATGGTGACTGGAGCCCCAGTATTGTTGGCCTGCCAAAGCTGGAGTAACGCTCTGTCCAAGAAGTGGAAGCTGGGTAGAAGAAGAGATCTCCCAGATCTCTCAGCCTAGTCTTGCCTGGAATAGAGCCTCTGCAACTCCAAGATGCTGAGATTGAGAAATGCTGGTGGCCTGTCCCTCTGGGGGAGATACCACTGTCCTGAACTGGGACTTGGAGGGAGAGAAAGCCCTGTGCTCTTGTCCGTATTCTGTCATAAGTGGAGCTCCCATCACTCTGAGTTGGGACGAGGATATAGGGAGGAGGTTGTGGTTCAAATGCCACAGACTCTTACTGTACTTATTGATATTTGGTAGTTATCCTTTATTTTTTTTTTAATTTGATACATGTCCTTAGAACAATTTCCAGAGATGTTAAATGGTTGCTTTAAGACAATATATAATTTTCACCAGTTCTGGTTGTTTCACTGGAGAAAGGATCCACAAAGCTACTCATCTCCTCATGTCATCATTCCAGAAGTCATTTTGAAATTCTTAATAAGCTTATCTTTGAATCTGTGTTTTTAAGTGGAGCCCCATGGGTCAATGGAGGATGTGACAGTGGTTGAAGCCTCCACTCATACTGCCCCACCTCTTATCACCTCCTGGCCTCTCCGGTAGAGCCTAATCCCCATCTCCAGTGCGCTGGGCGCCACAAAGCCTCTCCTTCCTCCCACCCATGTGGCAACCACTGCTGCCTTCTACCCCATGGGGCACGGATCTGGACAGAGGCACAGAGAGGGCTGGAGTCAGGTGACTGTGCTCCATGGCATTCTGGGACAGGGCATGGCAGTGGCTATCCATGACCCAGGCTAACAGTGCCACAGCCCATTTAGAGTCAATCTGAAGGGGCCAAGACCTTCAGCCATGCTTGATTCAAGCAATAACCAAGTGTGTCCCAGCATGGAGGTTGAAATCCCTTTGGGGCTGCTCATCTGTGACCCATGGGAAGCTAGAGGCCTGGCTCAATTTCCCCACTTTCAAAAGACTCATTGTTTTGGCTGCTGGTGGGAGATGGAACAGAAAGCCAATGGGCCACATGTGCTCCCAACCTCTGGCCAGGCTCCCCAGTGCCTATGAAGGTCTGCAGGTTTGCACTTGCCCTGTCCATGTTCCCTTACAGGAGGAAAGGTGACATGAACTAACAGAAAATGAAAAACAAACAAACAAAAAACACCATGACAGGTTGAGAAAGAGACCATGGAAGGAAATTTTATATTTTAATAACATTAAGAGAACTTTTTTCCTGCTTTTTTTTGACCTAGAGGTCTCATATTTTCATTTTGCACTGGGTCCTGCAAATTATGTTGCTGCACCCATCTTTAGACCTTGGCATAGGCTGTCTTCTCTGCCTACAGTACCACTTTCCCTAATTCTCCCTTCCCCACTCACCTGGTGGTCACTCCTATTTATTCTTCATGGTCTTGGCTTAGAAGTCACTTCCTCTCAGAATCTTTCTCTCCAGTTGGATTAAATACTGCCACATGCTCTGATACAGTCTCTCCTTCCCTGATCTAATTACCTATGTTCAAGTGTCTATTTGCTCAATTATATCCCATCAAAACTCTTGAGGGTGGAGATTATTTTCTTGGTCATCATTGTACCTCTGGATTCTCACACAGTGCCTGGCATCACGTGTTTAATACATCACCCTTTAATGATGACTAAATAGAAATAGAAGCCTCTCAGATGTGATGTCTTGGCTGATTTCTGAAAGAGGACAAGGAGATGATAGGAGGTAATGTGACAGGAACTTGCAAAGGCATAGAGGAGGTATGGTGTAGCCAGTGCATCCAGGGGGCAGCCAACTGTTCCATGGGACTGGAATGCAGGGCACAAGTTGATGTGCACAGAGATACATTGTGCATGGTATTAATGAGACTGGCCTCCATCTGGAAGGTAATACAGAGCCATTGGAATGATTTAAGATGTGGAGTTAGTACATCTTAGTAAGATCACCCTGGGTCTAATGTGAGAAAGCCTGGCTATTGTGGTCACTAACAGGGGAGGAAAAAGAGGGCCTGGGTTAGGGCAGTGGGGGTACTGAGAAAAGAATGGATTAGAGTGGCCCTTAAATAGGACTCAGTGACTGTTGGAACATGGAATATGGAAGAGGAATG
Source organism: Leucopleurus acutus (assembly GCF_964270905.1). NCBI lineage: Eukaryota > Metazoa > Chordata > Mammalia > Artiodactyla > Delphinidae > Leucopleurus > Leucopleurus acutus. The sequence continues at coordinate 30,739,182 of NC_139148.1, read as the reverse complement.
GCTACAAGTGGTCTAACTCAGGTGTCTGGGTGATGGAGATGCAGCGAGTCAGGGTAGAAGCAGAGAGGGAAGAGCAGGTGTGAGATCAGGAACATAAGGGAAGATGGGGACTTTGTTGTATACGTGTTGGCTAAAGTGCCTTTGGGACATGTGGAAGGTAAGCTGACTTAGTGTCAACCAAACATACATGGCAGTGGGGACCCAGAAACACTGATCCTCAAGCACACTATGGGTGCATGGGCTTAGGGCATGGGTTTGGGATGCCATTGCTGCCTTCTGTAACACTGCTTCTATGGGTGAACACCTTGTGAGTCAGAACAGCTAACTTAGAAATGGGTTTGGGGACATAATGCATTTGTAAGCTGGAGTCAGTCTATATTGAGATTTATAGTTGAACATTGGGGTTGACACTGAGAGCAGTATAAACATGCAATACTTCAAAAAATAATAAGGAAGTCACACTGCAAATATCTAGCACAAGATGGGCTTAGAAACTGCCCCTCTACCTCAGTCCTCAACTTCTTCCATCTCTCTCTGGATTTATGCCTGTATGCTTGGTTCTTTTTTATTTTCCTGTTTGATGTCCTTATCCATGGGGGAATAGAAATGTTTCATGTGCCTTGTCTGCAGTGGGATTATCCCCTATGCCCTGAAAACACGTGAACATCGTATTGAGCCAGGTGACCTACAAGGTCACAGACTTATATTCCATTATATCATCACTGCTGCATGTGTGCAAGTGTGCACACACACCTGTACACACACACATAACTTGCTTCAGACCCTCTAGTCTATCTTAAATTCTTTCAATGTACTAAGGTCCCTTAAACCTCCAAATCTTTGGCCATGCTGTTACATCTGCTGGAATTTCTTTTCCCCCTCTTCTGCCTGTATGCTGATCTTTCTGGCTAATCCTTACTTGTCCCTCAAGAATCGCCTCACTTGATGCTAACGGGTCCCCATAAGCATCTTCACAGTCCTCAGGCTGACTCAGGAGATGCTCCCTTTTCATCTCATCGTACAGTATGACAATGACTGATGTTCTTCCACATGTCCTCTTCTCTATGCTGAGCATCTTGAAAGTCAGGGCTGTTCGGTGCCTGGCCTTTAACATGTATGAAATGAGTGCATGAGCCGGTGATGCTCAGGAATGAGAGGCTGTGGGTGAAGGTTTAGGAAAACCTTCAAAGTGCTCTTGGAATGAAGGAACAGAAAGCCCACAAGAAGAAAAAAAGTCAACAGGGAATGAATAAACTTGCTTGGGATAGTCCACTAAATTTCTACACCCTTTTCAGGAAAAAAGGCTTGATAACACAAGTAAAAGCATAAGTTTCCAGAATTGATAGGCCTAGATCCAGTTTTATTCCCCAGGAATAGAGCATTAAATTTCTTTGTAAGGAGAGTAACAGGAAGCCTTATCTGCTGGTCATACTTATTGGTAGGTATTTGCAGGGATGTTCTTATGACTTATTATTCATCAATTGCTTCTTATGAACAAGCAATTCCCACCCTAATCAGACACCAGGAGCCTGTTAGTTGGCATCTGATGATAGCTTCACATCTACTAGACCGAGAAGGAAGTGGGCTTTCTCTGCTTCCCCATAAGGACTCATGGACATTTGCTGCCATTGGGGGCTGCTGTACTTGGTGTACAGTCATCAGTAAACCAGGCACTGAAGTCTTGAGTTTTATCTCCTCACTGCACTCACAAGTGATTCATCTTTTCACAACCGTCTTTAGCAAATCAAGAATAAAGTAACAGAACCTCACTGTTTAAACCACTTGTGATTACCAGGGAGAAAACAGGGATTCATTGGCTGCAAGAGATTATACTTAGGGGAGAAGTAAAAACTGTGAAGCATTTGCAGATTCAGCCTATATGGCATGTTTCCTCAGCACAAGCTCCTTGAGGATGTTTCTATGATGCAGAAATCAATCTATGGCATCCAAGTTGGCCCTTTATGACCTGTTCAAACACCCATCACACGGAGCTTCATTTTTTCGTGTGCCGTATCGTCATGCAAATACCTCAGCACACTGTGTTGCTCACCATTTTGGATTATCCCCCTTTGGTCAAACAAACCAAAATGCTATTTCTGGGATTTCTTTTCATCCCACCATCAAGATTCCTCCCTCATTCTGCTACATCCTCCAGTGATTTTTTTCTTTTATTGCTTTAGAGTTCATGGATAATATTTATTTTGGAAAGAGATCTGTAAATCTTCACATTTCATTTTAGCACTAAACTGATGTTACATAAGAAGAGAAAAATCTGTAATCCATCATATAAATGGAAATGAGAATGAATGCAGCATACACCATTCTATAAAATGGTTTTATCCTGCCTGTGGGGAATAAGTTAACCAAACTGACCTGAATAGATGCCTTAAATAGAAAACATCACAAGCAAGATTCAGCTGTGTATTGGATGGAAGCGAGGAGAGGGAGAAAACTGCAGGGCCCAAGCAGTCATTTTAAGCCAAGGACTTCCAGGTGAATGATCTTTCAAAGAAAAATGATCATGCCCAGATAGAAAACTATGTACTTAACTCCAAACAAGGCTGTTTCAAACTTTCTCCTTGAAGTGGAATAATATCAGGGTGAAAAATGATTTTGAGAAATGCTTCATAGGATATTAGAATCCATCCACACCTTTCTGCCTCAACTAAACATAGGCCCAGTGGATTTGGGGGACTTGCCTCCCAATCTATTTTTATCTCACAAAATACTTGCTATTAACATTCAAAGCATAAGCAGCAGTCTTTTGTGCTTAGAATAAGGAAAACACCCTTTCCCTTCAGCTGATGCAAGCAGTGAAGGCTCGCTGCCTTTATCAACAGAGTGAGGATCCCAAAGCTTCTGAGTATCCCAGGCATTAGAAAAGCTGTGTATGGCTGCACAGGGTGCATTCAGCCAAACATGAATGAACCTGCCAGCCTTTGCAAGTCTAGAAATATCTAAAGCTGTTCTCAGCAGACATTCCAGGAGCAATTTAAATTTCTGAGGGCTTTGAAAATATATATTTTTGGTTATCTCACATGGGAAGTGTGCAACGATGAAATCCTACTGTCTTCTTCCCAGCCCACTGGCTCCCCACTCCTAGCAAGCCCAGGTAACTTCTATGGAGAAGGCTTAAATTCCTCTCAAGCTCTTGCCCTAGCAGACTTCCAAGAGAGTCATCAGGAAAAGGTCAACATGAGAATGGCTAAAAGCTCTCTGATGTCCCCAGACTCTACCCTAGCACCTGGTCTAAGGGTTCATGGTAAAAACTGGTAAGGCCACAAGTCTTTGCCGATCTGAATTCAACACTGTCTATATGGCCTCAATTTCTGACAGGAATCCAGAAATGTTGCCTCCCTTGGGAGGTAACTTAACTCCCACCAAACAAGACTATCCCTCATCTACCAACAAACTGTCATATTATCATGGCCATTACTTCAACTCCTGTTATAAAGCTTGTAGCAGGAACCCCAAATGGAATTTGACCCAGCCCTCTATTTTCAGAATGAAATGTTATATTAGCTTCACTGAATAGAGATTGGGATCATTTAGCGAATGTAGAGGACGTGGTAATTGCAATAAGAGGTTTCATTCATTGTGAGATGAGTGTGTGCCAGGCACCATGCATGAGGCACTTGATATTATATATCCCATTTTTCGTATCAGAAGGCTGAGGCTTAGGGAAGACACATCACTTCTCCATGGTCGCGTGGACTGGAAACTAGAAATTCAGAACATAAATTCAGGCAGGCAGACACCAAAGCTACCTCTGTATATATATATTGTTCATTTTTCCCCAGCAGTCCCCATCCCTATTGCTATCATCTGGAAGCAGCACCTCTAATCTTATGGTACAATCATCTTTCTTCTTTCACTGCAACAAAGGATCCTAGGGGAGGCTGCCAATCACAGGCGTGCATCTTCCTAGACACAATGACGGGTACAGACTCTGTGCCAGGGAGTCAGAGCGCTTCTCTGGGATTTGGGCTCTGCTCAGCCCCTCTATGATGGTGAAGCTGTGAGGACAAGAGCTGTGAGAGCCAGGCTGAAGAACTTGAGGACGACACTGGCTTACAGAAAGTAAAGGAGCCCACCGCAGAGAAACAGAGCCTGGCAGAGAGAGCACCACTGTTCCCACTGTCTCAGAGGCCTGGCCACACCACTGCCCACCTTCCCTTGGTTACTGCAGCAGATCAAGTCCCTTTGTGCCTCAATTTATTCAAGTTGAGTTTCTAGGACAGTCCCTGACTAGGATCTTTAAGATAAAATTATCAACTGTATTTGTTTTTCCTTTAGTTTTGTTTTGTCTTGTTTTAATCTACTGCTCCTAATACAGTGTTTGGCATGGAGTAGAACCTCAAAAACATAAAAAGTAAAATAAAATGAAAAGTAGCCTAGAATACTGACCCCTACACATCTTCTTTCTTGAATGAATATTCATGGTAAAGTGATATGCTAAATTCACTAATAATCTGAATAAAACAATTATTTCTAAATGAATATGAGACATTCAACTTTACAAAGGAAGATAAGACTTATATTCTTTACTCTTTCAGCAAATTTTCATAGAAGATAAGGGAAGTCTTTGAGAAGGCTTCAAAGAGGCAAAAGAGGCAATAGGCAAAAAGATAAAACAAATCCAGATAGGAAACTTGCATCAAGATGTGGACACTCTCTATTTTATGATAAGAATCAAGTCACTGGGAGAAGAGAAATAAGTGTTATATTCTGACTATAATAATAGCTAACCTTTTTTGAATGCTTGCCATGAGCCCAACACAAGATATATAATGACATTTTCACAGCCCTATCAATAAGGATTCCAAACAGCAATTCCCTGCCCCAATTTAGCAAATAAGAAAACTGAAAGAGACTTTAACGAAGTATCCTAAGGGTGCCTTTCTAGTCAATGGTGGAAATGGGTCACCACAAGGTAAAGTCCACAGCCCATGGGTTTAACAAAATGCTTCAAAGTCTTTAATATTAGAAACTGTAGGATTAGATAAAAGCCAAAAAAAACCAAAAGAAAGCAAAATAAAAAACAGAAGATGATTTAGTTAAGTGAGGTAACATGAATTTTATTGCTTAATATCTTAGGAAATTAAAAAGTCACAAATAATAAAACATTAAATAACACAATATGATAATACATACAGAACATCATTTTCAGAAGTTCCTAGACTATAGATAAGGAGAGGTATTTATTTATTTATCTATCTATTTATTTTTATTGGGGTGTAGTTGTTTTACAATGTTGTGTTAGTTTCTACTGTACAGTGGAGTTCCCTGTGCTATACAGCAGGGTTTCATTAGTTATCTATTTTATATATATTAGTGTATGTATGTCAATCCCAATCTCCCAATTCATCCCATCCCCCCTTTCCCCCCGTGGTGTCCATATGTTTGTCCTCTACATCTGTGTCTCTATTTCTGACTTACAAACTGGTTCATCTGTACCATTTTTCTAGATTCCACAAATATGTGTTAATATACGATATTTGTTTTTCTCTTTCTGACTTATTTCACTCTGTATGACAGCCTCTAGGTGCATCTATGTCCCTACAAATGACCCAATTTTGTTCCTTGTTATGGCTGAGTAATATTCCATTGTATATATGTACCACATCTTCTTTATCCATTCGTCTGTTGATGGATATTTAGGTTTCTTCCATGACCTGGCTATTGTAAATAGTGCTGCAATGAACATTGGGGTGCATGTGTCTTTTTGAATTATGGTTTTCTCTGGGTATATGCCCAGTAGTGGGATTGCTGGGTCATATGTTAATTCTATTTTTAGTTTTTTAAGGAACCTCCATACTGTTCTCCATAGTGGCTGTATCAATTTACATTCCTACCAACAGTTCAAGAGGGTTCCCTTTTCTCCACACCCTCTCCAGCATTTGTTGTTTGTACATTTTCTGATGATGCCCATTCTAACTGGTGTGAGGTGATACCTCATTCTAGTTTTGATTTGTATTTCTCTAATAATTATTGATGTTGAACATCTTTTCATGGGATTGTTGGCCATCTGTATGTCTTCTTTGGAGAAATGCCTATTTAGGTCTTCCACCCATTTTTGAATTGGATTGTTTGTTTTTTAGATATTGAGCTGCATGAGCTGCTTATATATTTTGGAGATTAATCTTTTGTCCGTTGATTCGTTTGCAAATACTTTCTCCCATTCTGAGAGTTGTCTTTTTGTCTTGTTTATGGTTTCCTTTGCTGTGCAAAAGCTTTGAAGTTTCATTAGGTCCCATTTGTTTATTTTTGTTTTAATTTCCATTACTCTAGTAGATGGGTCAAAATGATCTTGCTGTGATTTATGTCCAAGAGTGTTGTTCCTATGTTTTCCTCTAAGAGTTTTATAGTGTCTGGTCTTACATTTAGGTCTTTAGTCCATTTTGAGTTTATTTTTGTGTATGATGTTAGGGAGTGTTCTAATTTCATTCTTTTACATGTAGCTGTCCAGTTTTCCCAGCACCACTTATTGAAGAGAAGGAGAGGTATTTAACTTAAAGGTGAATTAAATCTGATAGGTATAATATTAAAAAAGAAATGGATTTCTAGTAATTTCTGCATGGGATCATAGTTCTGTCTCCTGCAGTAATCCTAGATGCCCATTAGAGAAGCCTTGATTAAAGCATTATTAACAAGCCCTGTGTCTGTTTGGCCATTGGAGACTTCTGTATATGCTTGGGGATAATTTTCCAAACCCAATTAGATGTAGAGGGTTAAGGCATATTAGCTTCTCCCAGGATAACTTCATGTTGGACCCTACAAAACCCAGTGAAACACTGTAAGTGGTTTATCCACCTCCTCACAGCTCATTCAACTTCTGAGTGGTTCCCAATGACTTGAGGAGTTTTCTCTCTTCCAAGACTCAACTTTGCTATATTCTTTAATTATTGCAAATCATGAGAGCAATTTCTATGGCAGATTATGTTGGCAAATTCTCTTCAACTACCTCCTTTTTCTTTATTATTCATTTTGCTATCTCTTTTTGTTGTTGTTAGAATTTCAGCTCTTCCTATAAAATGGAGAAGGTTGATGGGCATTGGCCCGATATTTTCATTAGATATAACTTTTTTTCCAAATACCACATCTAAAGTTCCCAGAGTTAGAAAATATTCAACTCATTTCTCATGCATTAGAAAAATCATGAAAAGTGTAATAGATGATTCTGGGTCAGAATTTTAAAAATTAGCACTATGTTTCTTGTTTATAATTTACCACTTTTTTGATTACCACTCAAGAAGAACTTAAGCACAAGCTAGTAGCCCCCCAGTTACCCTCCTTGCCGGCAGCCCCTCCTCTTCCAATCTTCCAAATTAAATTGTATAACGTGAAAATCATTATTAAAGGTAAAGAAAAAAGTTAAACATGTTCCCTAAAGCACAGTTTCTAATAATCCCACCATATATATAAGCAAGTAAATTTATATGGATAATATTTTCAAAAAATCAACATTATAGCAAAAATTGAGTACAACCTGAGATGTGATTATTCACTGTTTCTGAACAGAGGCAGACCTTATTAATTTAGAAGAAAAGCAAGAATATACATGAGGGAAGATCAAGTTGATTAACTGCTTGCATTGCTTCCCACTCCCTTAGCAGATGTTACCATTTCACCCATTTCTCTTAAAAATAAAATGAATAAATGCTTTTCACTGGTTCTTGGAAAATATTTTCTATTTATTGAGTGCCATTTAACTTCCCTTCATAACACCCTGTGAAATATTATAAGGGAATCTAATTTTAGCCTTAATATTAGCAGGTAGGACTATGGCTAAGTAACTCATCTCCAGGTTACAGAGAGGCTGTCAGAACATAAGAGCATTCAAGTCTTCTACCTTCCAAAATATTCACTTGGCAACACAAAAATAAAATTTTAACTATGGATATGTCTACATTACATGAAAATAGCAGATTGATTCAGCTGGGGAAAAAGCATATGCACATTTATGGCATTGTATTGTCAAACATATGAACTGATTTTTTTTAATATTTTGATTTTGGTGCTGTGAGGACACAGCTGAAATGTGACAAACACTAAGTTAGCAATTGAAATTCACAGCAGCCAATTTTGAAAAACACTCATTATGTTGATCATCCACACATATACTTTTGGACACACATTTATTAACAAAACCTGTTTCCTATCACTCCTATATGTCCTTGTAATGACCATCATGGTCAAGCATTTCCTATGCTTCAGATACAGCAGGGTGTGAAATGAAACTAATTTCTTAAGATGTAATAATTTCAGAGCAGTGCATAGAGAGTAACAGCAGTTTCATTCATATCATGGTGACAGCTTGGCTCTCCTTGATTTTACATACACTAGAGACAGTGCATGTAATGTATTGAAAAAGAGACCTGGCTTGGGTGGTCTCCTTGTCACAGCTCTGTCATCACCTTAGTGGAGGAATGTAAAAAATATCATTTAGTCCCTTCCAGCCTCTTCTGCCTTGTCAATTTCAGAAGAAGGGAAAGAAGGCAGAAGGGAAGGAGGTTGGTAAGGAAGCTCAAAAAGAAATGAAGGGAGGAAAAGGATAGAGGGAGGGAACATATAAAGGGAAGGGAAGGAAAGAAAATAATAAAATAATGGAGGGAGGAAGAAAGAAAAGGAGAAATAAGACAAGCATAGTTGGCTGAATAATGGCCCCGCAAAATACCAAGATCAGATCCTGGAACCTGCACATGTTACTTCATATGGCAAAATGGACTTTGCAGATGTGATTAAATTTAGAATCTTGAGAAAGGTATATTATCCTGGATTATCTAGGCAGGCCTAAAAGTCCTTATACAGAAAGGCAGAGGGGGATTTTACAAACAGAAGAGAAGTAGGCAAGTGTGACCACAAAAGCAGAGACTGGAGTATTGACCAAATAGTTCCAACGGCTACCAGAAGCTGGAATAAACAAGAAATGTTTTTTCTTCTAGACCCTTTGGAGAGATCATGGCTCTGTGGACACCTAGATTTTGGCCCAGGGATACTGATTTTAAACTTTTGGTCTCTAGAACTGTGAGAAAATAAATTTCTATTGTTTTAAACTACATAGTGTGTGATAATTTGTTACAGTAGCCATAGGAAGTGAATACAACAAGGGGTAAAAATGTGTTGTTATTGTTGTTATTATTACTATGATTAGTTTGCTGGGGCTACCATAACAAAATATCATATACTGGGTGGCTTAAACAACAAAAATTTATTTTCTCACAGTTCTGGACATTAGAAGTCCAATATCAAGGTGTCAACAGATTTGGTTCCTTCTGAGGCCCATCTCCTTGGCTTGCAAATGGCCACCTTCTTGCTGTGTCCTCACATGATCACTCCTCTGTGTGTGTGCATCCCTAATGTCTGTGTCCAAATTTCCTCTTCTTGTAAGAATACCAGCCAGACTGAATTAGGGCCCACCTTAAGGACCTTATTTCAACGTAATCACCTCTTTAAAGGGCCTATCACCAAATACAGTCACGTATAGTATGGGGGGTTAGGGGTTCAACACAATAATTTCAGCAGGGCATAATTCAGCTCATAACAACACATAAAACTCATATATTATTTTCTGCTTCACTCAACATATCCACTGAAACAGAAACAAGATACATGCAATCTCTTCATCTGTTCAGCAAGCATTTATTAAGCACTTTATGCCAAGTGGCACACTTTGTGCTGAGAATAACATGATAAATGTGACAACATACTTCCACTCAAGTTTTCAGAGCGTAGCATAACTGATAAAATCATTACAATAAAGTGTTGTATTCTAAGTACAGTCATTGCTTAGAAAGAAGAGAATTCAACTGTGTCTGAGGTTTGGAGGCAGTAGGGTATAAACACTGTAGATAAGAGAATTATTGATTTGGATCAGGAATAGGAGTAAGATCTCACCCATGGAAGAGCTAAAGAATGGTGATCCTCTGAAAAAGAAAATGTTCAAAATATGGAAGAGAGGAACATGAAGAACTTTAAGTAGGTCAGTAGACGCTAGATTCTTGGATTCAAAAGGAGGTAGGGCTTCCCTGGTGGTGCAGTGGTTGAGAATCCACCTGCCAATGCAGGGGACACAGGTTCGATTGCTGGTCCCGGAAGATCCCACATGCTGCGGAGCAACTGGGCCCGGGTGCCACAACTACTGAGCCTGCGCTCTAGAGCCCATGGGCTGCAGCTGCTGAGGCCGTGTGTCACAGCTGCTGAGGCCCAAGCGCCTGGAGCCCATGCTCCGCAACAAAGAGAGGCCACCGCAATGAGAGGCCCGCACACCACAACGAGGAGTAGCCCCAGCTCACCACAACCGGAGAATGCCCACGTGCAGCAACGAGGACCCAACACAGCCAAAAATAAATAAATTAATTAATTAGCTTTCAAAAGGAGGTATAGAGTAGGAAATGAGGTAAAAATCTATTCATAAATGGCCTATTTTGCCACCCTTTGAGTTCTCTTGCAGGCAATGATGAATAAGTGAAAATATTAAGTAAGGAAGTAATATGATTAGATTTTTATCTTAGCAAGGTATTATGGAGGATGAAGTAGTATGGAAAAGAACTGAAGTGAAATAAGGTAGATGCAGTTAGAAAGTAAAGAGGCCAAGGGAGAAATGATCAGGGCTTCAATTAGGGAAAGATCAGCACAAATGAGGGAACAGTATGGATGTGAAGGATGAAAAAGAGGAAAATTGAATTTAGAACTTGATATAAAATAGAAAGGGTGAAAAAAAGAAAACAAAAATAGAAAGGGTGAGCAGAATGAAGTAAAGCTTCCTTGGATGATGATATCCTCAAGGAGAATAAGGTATATTGTTTTATAATGGATTTACAATGGAACTAATCAACTCAGGTTTGGACATGCTGAGTTCAACGCACTTATATCTAGGGGTGGGCCCTATCTGCTTGGCAGTGGGATTTATGGATATCAAGGACCCAGGAGCCATATTTGTGATAGAGATTTACATTTAAGAGTCATCCAGGTATAAGTGGCTATTAATAACATTAATGTAGACATAGTCACTGAATGAGACTTTGTAGAGTAACAATTAGTGCAGGGTTGTCCGAGGAATTCTGAGGGAAATCAACTCTTCAGATATAAGCAGTAAAAAAATCAAAAGTGGTTAGAGGAGCTGGAAAAGAACTGGGATAAAATGGTACCCCAAGAAATCAAGGTCAGTAACATTCAAGAAGGGAATGGATTCTGATGTCAAGTGGAGAACAGGTCAGGAAATATGACAACTGTGTCCACTGCATTGAGAATTAGGAAATCATTAATAACACAGGCAAGACCAATTACAGTGGAGTCATGAGAGAAAAATAATTACATTGGGAATAAAGAAAATGGGAAAGGAAAAATTGATTTTTTTCAGCCAGCTTTTAAAGGTTTTTGTTATATGACTAATCCATAGATACAGTATTTTATAAAATATATATGCATTGCACCACAATGAGACACAAAGCAAACTTAAAAGTCTCTCTTCATGCTTCCCCCTATATTTCTCTCCTTAGATATAACCACCATTAACAAATTGATGTGTAACCTTCTATTTTATTTATTGGACCTTTATGTGAGTATATGTATTAAGCACATATTTAAAGCAAAACACAATATCTAAAAGCCATAAAAAAAAAGATTGACAGAACAAGCCTTATTAAAAGACTTTTGTATTCTAAAGTAATTCATAAAGTTTGAAGATAAAAGACTGTAAGATGCTATTTTTTATCATGTTCAGCAGACAGGGATGGATAACCAGAATGAGCGATACGTAAATACTCACAAACTAAATGTTAAAGCCATACAATTCAATAGAAAAATGACCAAGACTATAAACAAGAAATTCACAAAAAGTAAATATAAATGATAGATTGCCATATGAAATATATTCAACCTCATTGATTATCAGGGAAATTCAAAATGAAACAAGAGTTTTATTCACCTATAAGATTTACAACAGTGTAATAGTTTGTTGTCATCAATTATTGGTGAAGCTGTAAGGAAAAGGGCACTCCCATATACTCTTGTGAGAGTGTAACAGGAAAATTTTAACAGGCAATTTTTGCAATACCTACTGAAATGTTAAACACACATATGTTTTGGCCCAGCAATTATCCTTCTAAAAATACTCACACAGGACTTCCCTGGTGATGCAGTGGTTAAGAATCCGCCTGCCAATGCAGGGGACAAAGGTTTGATCCCTGGTCTGGGAAGATCCCACATGCTGCGAAGCAACTAAGCCCATGCGCCAAAACTACTAAGCGAGCGCTCTAGAGCCCATGAGCCACAACTGGTGAGCCTGTGTTCTGCAACTACTGAAGCCCATGTGCCTAGAGCCCATTCTCCACAACAAGAGAAGCCATCTCAATGAGAAACCCATGCACCTCGATGAAGAGTAGCCCCCTCTCACCACAACTAGAGAAAGCCTGTGCGCAGCAACAAAGACCCAACACAGCCATAAATATAAATAAATAAATAAATACACATATATACAAAAATATAAGTACTAGGATGCTCACTACTGCATTATTTGTAATGGCAAAAAAAGAAAAAGAATAGAGAATTGAGATGTCCATCAAAAAGGGAGTGGCTAAACAAATCACATCCTCCACTCAAGGAGTCACAGACACTAAGACAGAGAAGTGTGAAGCCCTTGTCTCCGCAAAGCCAGGAGCAACAATACCAAGAAGAGTATCGTTGAAATTCAGCAGCTGTCTGAGGTCATATCCTTTTCAAGACTCATGGCATGACTTGCAGGGATGGAGGAAATGGGCACTGAGACTCCCTTCTGTTACAAGAGTGAGGTATCTATGGTAAGGGAGCAAAGAATGAGGACTGTAGATGGAAAAAAATGTAAAGGGAAAGAGATGTCAAAAGTAGAGGTAGAAAGGGGGAGAATTAAGGAAGAAGAAAGCATCCAGATGATATTTTTTTAGAAAACCAGAGTCTATGAAACAATTAACTAAGTAATTCAGTAATGGTTTGATTCATTTTTCACTGGAATATCCTGTGCATATGAGATTGAGGGCGTGTGGGTATACCGTACAAGTAGAAGGAGGTCCTATCATCTATGAGTACTTAAAAAACATTGGTGTGGAATAAGTTTGGGAGGAAGATTAGTCTTCGGAGGACAGCCTAGCAGGAAAACAGGGATTTGATAACACAATCCAACCATTCTAAAATTTTAGTATGCATCAGAGGGCTCATTTCAATACAGAATGCAAGCTCTACCTTAGGCAACTAGTGAAAGAAGAGTAAAGTAAATCTAAAGTAATAAGAGGAAAGAAAATTATACAGTTAGTGCAGAAATCAATAGAAAATAGAGAAAATCAATGAAAACAAAAGCTGGTTCTTTGAAAAGATCAACAAAATTAATAACCATTTAGCCACAATAACCAAGAATAAACGAGATAAGATACAAATCAACAATATCAGCAATAAAAAAGCAAACACTACTGATTCCACTGGCATAAAAGTATTAACAACTCTATGCCCTTAAAGTCAGTAACTTAGATGAAATAGACCAATTCTCTGAAAGACAGGAACTACCAAAAATCACTAAAGGAGAAATGGGTAACCTGAATAGTCCCAACTCTGTTAAAGAAATCGAATGTGTAGTTTAAAATCCCTCCTCCTCTTCCCCCCAAAAACACCCTGCAGTTCGAGTGGTTTCACTATAGAATCATCACCAAAGTTTAATGAAGAAGTAAGATCACTTCCACAAAACCTCTTCCAAAAACCAAGATAACACTTCCAAACTCATTTTATAAATCCATCAGTACCTTAATACCCAAACCAAAGGCATTAAAATTAAATATAGCTATATACTAATATCTCTAATTAACAAAGATGCAAAAATCCGTAAAAAAATAATAGCAAATTGAATCCAGCAACGTATAAAAATGAAAATACATCACAACTAAGTGGGGTTCATCACAGGAACTCAAGGCCAATTCAACATACAAAAAATTAATTCAGCATATTAAAACACTAAATTTTAAAGTATGATTCTATGAATAGGTGCAGAAAATCATTTGACAAAATTCCACATTCATCCATGATAAAAACGCTCAAAAACTAGTAACAGAGGGGAGTTTCCTTAGTCTAATTGAAGGTATCCACAAAACACCCTATAGCTAACATTATACCAGAAGGAATGAGATTGAATGCCTTCACCTTAAGATAAGGCAAGGAAGCCTTTTCTGACCACTGCTATTCGATATTTTATTAAAAGTACTATCTAGATTAGTAAAGCAAGAAAAAGAAATACCAGATATACAGATTGGGAAGGAAGAAATAAAACTTTATTCTCAGATAACATGATTGTCTACGTAGAAAATCCCAAGAATCTACTGCAAAACTAGAACTAATAAGTGAGTTTAGCAAGGTCACATGATACAATGTCAGTACACATAAGTAAATTGTATTTCTATATACCAGCAAAAAATAATTGGAATTTAAAATTAAAAAATGATAATGCCATTTATAATTGTACCCCCAAAATGAAGTACTTGGGTACAAATCTAATAAAATACGTGCAGGATCTATACATGAAAAACTACAAAACACCAATAAAAGAAATCCAAAATTTAACTCAAAAAGGATCATATATATATTATAATATATATATTAAGTGTACCAAAGTCTATACTGATATAATAAATAAATAATTAAATTGATTAATTGGAGGAAGACAAATCTTCCTTACAGAATAATTCCAAGCAATTTATGTCAATATGACCCAGAAAGTGCATCTAAACTCTCTTAACTTCCCTTGAGTGTAGGCTGGACTTAGTGACCTGATTCCAAAGAGAAGGGTATGGATGCGAGGTAGAGTAACTTTACAATGGAGAAACCTAGCATAGCAAATTGGGTCCAGGGATCAAGGTTAAAATCGCCAATGATAAGTCATGTTGATAGCATGCACACATTTATATAATGTCATTAGAATGACATTTCACCTATGTGGTATTCTTTACAAAATCCCATAACCCAGTCTAATCATGAGGAAACATCAGAAAAACTCAAAAGGAGGGACATCCGACAAGATACTTGACCAGTACTCCAAAAAACTGTCAAGTAGTCCCACGGCTACTTTGGCACTTCAACAGGAAGCAAGGAAAGTCTGAGTAATTGTCACTGTCCAGAGAAGACCAAGGAGACATGACAAATATAATGTGGTATTCTGGATTAGATCCCGGAACAGAAAAAAAATCCATTTGTGCAAAACTAATGAAATCCAAATGAAGTCCATAATTTAGTTATCAATAATGTGCCACTGTTGGTTTTTTTAGTTTTGGAAGGTGTATCACAGTTTTTAAGATGTTAATAATAGGAGAATCTAGAAAATGGGGGATACAGAACCATTCTGTAATCAACATAAAATTATTCCAAAATAAATTTTATTTAAAAAATTCTTTGAAACTTAAATAAAAATAGTTCTTGAGACTCCTGAACACACACACACACAAAATATACACATAATATATACAAAGAGATACACAGATTGCTGGGCCTCAGGAGGCTGCGCCAATAGTAATCCTGACTCGGACATTTCTCCTAATGGTTCTCACCTGCCTCATCTGGCAGTACAGGCTATGGAGCTCACCACACAGGTTTTTGGCTTCCTGTCTCTGTATTCACAGGGATCCATAAAAGGAGCCAAGAAGAGATGGTTTGGGCTGATACCAAGATTCACCCTACTGCTGGACCTGGTGATATACATCTGTTTCCTGTTTTATTTACCTGCAAAGGAATTAAACTCTATACAAACCCCTGGGATGCCAGGGCTTTTGAGGCCCAAACTTTCTTACCATCTGTGTTTTCTGAGAATTATTGTGAGACAGATTATGCTTGGAAAGCATTCTCCATTCTCCAAACAGGCATCTATCAATCAGCAAATTCAGTGATTTCAAACTCTCCACTGAGCAAACATCACAGCTCATTTTGCAGGCTTGGAAGACAGTTCATGCTTCCAGGAGCAGGCTCAGAAACACTTTGGGAAATGTTTTTACATGCCACCCCGCCAAATCCCCCAAGAGACAAGTAATGCTCACTTCCTACTCACTGCCAGACTATGTTTCAAAGCCAAGACCGGAGACAGACTGTTTACAGCCTCCAAAGGAAGGAAGGTTCAACTATTAGAGACAAGCAATTGAATAAATAAACCCTACAACCTAAACTGATTTGTCCATGCACAGCTATTAATTTGCTTTTGGTAGATACACAACAAGAGCAGCCACAATTCTGATGTGGGTAATGGCTGAAGAAGCCCCAAAGCCTCACTTCCAGGTCACATACTAAAAGCCAGCTTTGAATCACACTCCAGCATATACCCATTTATTAATTACCCATTATCAAGTGTCCATAAAGCAGTTCAGGCAACTTGGGAGTGGCACCTAATAAGTGCATTTTTAACAAGCATCTTAGATGATCCTGAAGCACACAACAGTGTTAAAACCACTGCCTCAAGCTGTGCATACATCAGAGACGATTCTTGCCTTAGCTGCCTCCCATTTGGTCTCCGGGAGCTGGAAGAGACCCAGAAAGAACTGCTGGAAGGACGCCCAGGGAAGGCAACATTTGAGGCAGACTGAAGGTGCATTACACATGCTCTTGAGCTTGTTTATCTTATAAAGCATAGAAAGTATCTGAGGAGATTATTTTTAAATACAGGGTTATGGAACGTACCCCCGACATGCTGAATCTGCATGCTTGCTGTGGGAGAGTCATATATATTTTTCAAAATCTCTGTGATCAATTATAATGCATGTTTGTGAACCATTGGTATTGAGCTAGCCAAAAGTCCCTTTCCATTTCTCCTGCTCCAGTTCTAGAAGCTTCCAGCAATAGAAAAATATTGCATTTTTTTGTACCCGGAGTTGCTATTAATTATCACTGGGTTCTCAGGCAAGTCATTTAACATATCAGAACTTCAGTTTTCTCACAAGAAAATACACTAATAGAGATACCCTGATAAAATATTATCCCGATTCCAGTCATCTAGTTAGCCACAAAGTTTTGTTTGCAGGTGTGGCAGGAGACAATATTTTGATAACCAAGGCTTTTCTTTCTCCCACTTTCTTGATAATCTGAGATCCTTCACCCACTGGGTCACTGGCATTACATGAGTCAGAGGAAGGCTTATCCACCTGGGAATAAAGAAATTGAGTTTCTGAGTAGATATTTTAAACTGGTAGAATATATGAGTTATGAAAACCTGGCACTCCAGTAAACTCAGCCTTGAAGGAAGCAGAACTAGAGTTTATGCTATATGTATTCTATTCAAAGGGTTGTATAAGGATGTGAGAACAGTTTCCTAGCCTATCCTGATAAACAATCCATGTATTTGCTTTAGGGAAAGAAAAATAATTGACAGACTTGATCAAGGAAGTTAAATTGTGGATTAAATGTCCCCAGCCTGTTTCCTAGGGCTTAGGGTTAGTGGGACCCAAACATAAGAGGTGTTAGGGAAAGGTCCCTGGAGAAGTCCCATGGCTACTTTGGCCTTCAATTTAGAGTAGTTAAGTTATAAGTATATGTTCTCAATGTGGTGATTGGAGGAGCATCCAAAAGTGGCTTACACCTTTCAGAGGGACATAAAAATGGCTGAAAGTACACTGGCAACTTGGTTAGACCTCAAAATGAAGAAAAATGAACACACATATTGGGCTGTAATAAACTGGGCACCACAGAGCAGAGGGGCATGGACGTTTGAGTTACAGAGGCAGTTGATGTCAACCAATAATACCACTTAAGTTTATTCACTTCAGCCAACATCAGTGTTTAGTTGATTCCACTGCTAAGTTATACATCATAAATGACATATACTCCCCAAGCGCCACCTTATTTATAAATCCCCTTGGAACATAGATCACCTCCAGGACAAAGAGAAGGAAAGGAGAAACAGGAATTTCCTGAACTAGGAGAGTGCTACCCTAAAAGAAGTTGAGTTTCAATCCAGACTTTACCTTCAATTTAAAAGAATACAGTTTTCACTACTGAGCTGAAATGGAAGCTCAAAATCTAATTTTAGTTCAGGCAAAAAGATAAAGACATATTAGCCCTTTTGTGGTTGGTGACTACACTCTACCTAGGACAATTTTGCTTTCCTGATTAAAGAAAAATTATTTATTTATTATCATATATTTCTATTGTGATGAATATGTTAATTAAGTTTCTGTCCAGAATATAGTACCCCAGTGACTATTTTATGCAAAACAGCTCATACAGTATAAGTGAATTTTTTGTTTGTAACTACTCTTTTTTCTTTCCTACATAATTTTAAATGCAAATGTATAAAACAATAATTATACATCTATATTAATGTGCACACAATGCATAGAGATGTAATTTGTGACAACAATAACAAAGGTGGGAGGAGCTGTGTAGGAGCAGAGTTTGTGCATGCTATTGAAGGTAAGTTGGTATTAATTCAAACTAGACGGTTTTAAATTTAGCAATGTTAATTGAAGCTCCTATGGTAACCACTAAGAAAATATTTTATAAATATACACAAAAGGAAATGAGAAAAGAACCAAAGCAGTACACTTCAAAAATTAAACATAAAAGAAGGCAAAGATGAAGGAAATGAGGGAAAAAGAGAATAAGAAATCCAGAAAAAAATAGCAAAATGGCACAGGTATATCGTTCCTCATCAATAATTACATGTATGTGGGTTAAACTCTAAAAGCAATAAACAGATTTGCACAATAGATTTTTTAAAAAATCCATAATCCAACTACATGTTCTCTACAAGAGACTCACTTTGGATCCAAAGACACAAATAGCTTGAAATTGAAAGGATGGAAAAAGATGTTACACATAAATAGTAACCAAAAGGGAGTTAGAGTAGCTCTACTAATATTAGACAAAATACTATTATAGGGGACAAAGAAGATTTTATATTGTGACAAATGGATCAATTCATCAATTCGAGCCAAAGAAATTAATGAAGACCTAAAGAAATGGAAAGATATCCTATGTTCATGGTTTGGAAGACTTAATAGCAAAGCTACCCAAAGTAATCTACAAATTCAATGTCCTTACTATAAAAATTCCATTCTTTTTTTTTTTTTTTTGAAGAAATGGAAAAGCCAATCCTCAAACTCATATGGAATTGTATGGGGCTCCAAATAGCTGAAACAATTTTGAAAAAAATAACAAAGAGGACTCAAACTTCCTGATTTCAAAACTAGCTGAAAAACTACAGTAATTCTAACAGTGTGCTACTGGCATAAATACCAAAGGAACAGAATTGAGAGTCCAGAAATAAATCTATATATCTAAAGTCAACTGATTTTTGATAATGATGCCAAGACCATCTGTCTTAGTCTGCTAGGGTTGCCATAACAAAATATCACAGACTGAGTGGCTTAAAAACAGCAATTTGTTTCTCATAGTTCTGGAGGATGGATGTCCAAGATCAAGGTCCCATCAGGATTGGCCATTATCCTTGGCTTGGAGATAGGTGCCTTCTTGCTGTGCCCTCACATAGCCTTTTCTTTGTAGATACCAGACATATTGGATCAGGGCTTCACACTTACGACCTCATTTAACCTCACCTCTCTTTAAAGTCCTATCTCCAAATACAATCACAGAGGGTGGGGGTTAGGGCTTAAACACATGGCTTGTGTGGGAATACAATTCACTCCGTAACACTATCCAAAGTAGAAAGATTATTCTTTTCAACAAATGCTGCTGGCATAATTGAATAACAATATATGAAATTGAAATTAGACCCTTACTTCACCTCATATACAAAAATTAACTCAAAACAGACAAAAAATTAAATGCAAAAGCTAAAATTATAAAGTCATTACAAGGAAATATAGGAATAAATTTCATAACCTAGGATTTGCTGATGTATTATTGGATAAGATACCTAATGTATGACCAACAAAATAAATAGATAAGTCAGACTTCATCAAAATTAAAAACTTACCTTATCAAGAAAGTGAAAGACAACCTACAGAATGGAAGAGAATATTTGCAAACTATATATCTGATAAGAATCTAGTATTCAAAATATATAAAGAATTCTTACAACAAAAAGTCAAATAACCTAATTTTTAAAATGGCTGAAAGACTTGAATAGACATTTCTCCATAGAAGATATACAAATGGACAAGCACATGAAAAGATACTCAACATTTTTAATCATTACAGAAATGCAAATCAAACAACTCTGAAGTGTGACTTCACACCCACTAGGATGGCTGTAATCAATAAGACAGAAAATAACAAATGTTGGCCTCTATGAAGAGAAATTGGAATCCTTGTGCATTGCTAGTTAGAACATAAAATGGTTCAGCCATTATGGAAAACAGTTCTCCAAAAACATTAAAAAAAAAAAGTAAAACATAGAACCACCATATACCCAACAATTCCACTCCTAGATATGTATATACCCAAGAGAACTGAAAGCAAATACTCAAACAAATGCATGTATTTACATGTCCATAGCAGCACTCACAATAACCAAATGCGGAAACAGCCCAAATATATTTCAAGGGATAAATGGATTAACATATGTACATACAATGGAATATTATTCAGCTGTAAAAAGGAATGAAGTACTGACACATGCTACAATACAGATGAACCTCAAAAGCATTATGCTAAATGAAAGAAGCCAGACACAAAAGGTCACATATTGTATGATTCTATTTACATGAAAAATTCAGAATAGGTATATCCATAGAGACAGACAGAAGACTGGTGTTTGCCAGGGGCTGGCGAAAGAGAGGAATGCTAAGCAACTGCTGAATGGCTACAGAGTTTCCTTTGGGGGTGACTGAAATGTTTTGGAACTAAATGGAGATGGTGGTTGCACAATTTTGTGAATATATTAAATATCACTTAATACCGTTCAGTTTAACATGATTAATTTTATGTCATGTAAATCTCACCTCCATAAAAATGAAAAATCTTTGTATTCTCAGACCAGCCCCCCACTTAGGTTACATTACCACAATCATAACATTTGGCGTGCAGAGATATAACTTGTGCTACCAGGTAAAGTACCAAGTTTTACTATTTTCCAATTTGCAGAGCAAATGATACATAAATTGAACATTTATGGTAAACTCAGCAATTTCTGGATTTTTCTCAGTATTACTTAGGAAGGAAATTCCGGATTTTCATCTTTGCCATCTGTTTTTCTCTGGGCTACATATACTGTGGTTGGTGGAGTATTTTATATTGTCACATTAGGGTTTGTGTTTGGTCCACAGCCACTTTCTGCTTTCTATGGCCTCTGCTGAGATGCCTCTAACTTTGTCATCAATCCCACCTTGTTGACTGCTCTCTGATGCCAGATCTATGCAAGATATGTCATCCTCCTTATCTAAACACTGAGTCCCTTCAAATCCACTGAGACTTCCTCAAACTGTCTCTTTGCAGGGACACTAGGAACCTCTGGATATTCAAAATCTGTCTCATTCTCAGAGAGCCAACTATACTGTAAGAAATTTGGCAATGCAAGTAACTTGGGACAGGGAGGAGATATGGGGATATATGTATATGTATAGCTGATTCACTTTGTTATAAAGCAGAAACTAACACACCATTGTAAAGCAATTATACTCCAATAAAGATGTTAAAAAAACAAAACAAAACAGAATTGCATTATAATCACACCTTTCCTGTGGCCATTTTTACTGTGAGGTTGCACTCTTGGAGTTCCAAATGGGAAGTGGTCAATAAATCATGTCTGATCTTATTTCATCATAAACTGGATCTACCTAGCAGCATCCCTTTCTGCAGAATGTATTTCAATGACTCTCTTTCTCTCCTCTCCCAGTTCTCCCTTCTCTCCCACTGAGCTGCATTCCAGGGGTAGAAAAGACCAACTTTTTCATAGTTATGGGTCCTTTCAAAAGTATTGTTCAGCACTTTGGGTCTTACCTCTCGGTGTTCAAAGCAGAGCTTTTGGAAGTCAATAAACGTTTTCTTTCCTCAAGCAGCTCAACTCTTACACTCAAAAAACTTTGGATATCAAGAATATTGTTAAGAGTTCTAAAATTCTTTGGAAATGGAGTTAACTTTTTTGTTTTGTGCTAAAATGCTACATTTGTTGAATTTTAATTTCTAGTTAAGGTGGGCTAAATTATTTAGATCCATCTTGCACTAAAAATTAACTTAAAACATTGGATAAAATTTATGAGACATCACTTTAAATACACCAAGGAGCAGGTAAGATCATGGAAAAATCCCAGGCCAAGGTTGTACTATAAAGTGAGAACCCAGGAAGCTTAGCAGAGAGCAAAGCAATTGGTCTCATGTCACTGCCCCCTCAACCCTGAGAGGCTTTCTGCTTCCTTCATTTTGGAAGTTAGATTCTCGGGCTTGAGTAGGGGTGAGGAGAAGGAAGGAGGAGGGGAATAGAGAAGGCAAGATTCATGGTCTGCCCAAGGAGGGGAATCTGTGATCAAAAAGGGCTACATCCTTAGTACTAGAGAAAACCAGGACTAACTTATCCCCAGAGGATACAGGAAAGTTATCTTGGCACTGAGCAGAGAGAAAAAAAAAATCAATTAACGTATGCCGTAAATAGCCCTAACGTAGATTTACTAAGGCATAAAAGCATTGCAAGAGATAGAGAATTCAAAAAGCTGAATGACTCATTTCATCAGGAATATAAAACAGCAGCATAAGCTCAACAAACACACACACACACACACACACACACACACACACAGGCAAAATATACAAAATTACAATGAGAAATGGAGAAATGGATAAACCTCATAGGTGTGGGAGATTTTAGCATACTCCTACTTTGGTAACAATCACAGAAAAAAATCAATCAGGATATAAAAGATTTGAACACTATTAACAAACACAGCCTGACAGTTATGTGTGTATGTATGTGTGTAAATCACTTCACCCAACAACAGCACAATACACATTATTTTCATTAACACAGAGAATATTAACAAATATTGACCGTAAAGTTGATGTACTTAATTGTTATAGTAATAAAAAGGCAGCAAGTAACAACCATAACAGACAGGATGTTTTGTATCAGTCTCAGCCTGTCCATAGTGATGTTATCAGCTAGAAATGCCTGGGGCTCTCATCAGGGCCCATACTACTTATGGGAGCCCCACAGACACTTTGCCAACCAGGGCCAGTGTCCTGCCTGGACTGGCCCTTGTGGCTCTTACTATGATTGCAAGACGCACCTCAGCAACAGCCATAACGGAAATTTGAAAAAAAAACAAAGCTTATTTACTCACAAGTCCTGGAGAGTACACAGCATGCCTGGGCCACACAGTGAAGCTGCGGGTAGAGAGACAGAGTGAGCATGCACAAGTAAGTGAGCACGCACAGTCCTGGGTTCTGCCCTTATTGGGATCTAGTATGGGATGCTCAGGGTTTCACAGGTTCATTCTTTATTGGTAAATTTAAAACCTAAGAGTGGGAATTAAAGCGCAGGAAGTGAAAAACAAGCGGTCAAACTGGTCCATAATACAAGGTCAACCAGAGCTTTCTAAAAAGGGGAACTTTGGGACTTCCCTGGTGGCACAGTGGTTAAGAATCTGCCTACCAATGCAGGGGACACGCGATCGGGCCCTGGTCCGGGAAGGTCCCACATGCCATGGAGCAACTAAGCCCGTGCGCCACAGCTACTGAGCCTGCGCCCTAGAGCCCACGAGCCGCAGATGCTGCGCCTGCGTGCCTAGAGCCTGTGCTCCGCAACAAGAGAAGCCACTGCAATGAGAAGCCCGCGCACCGCAACTAGAGAAAGCCCGCAAGGCAACGAAGACCCAATACCCAAAAATAAATAAATAAATTTATAAAAAATAAATAAAAAGGGGAACTGGAGCAGCCTGGCTCTTCACCTAGTTGTGTAGCTGGCAATGTGTTTATTCGAGATGGATGTCTTTGAAGTGGATACTTCAATCGAAAGCTTAATGTCAGGCAAGCAAGAAAGCTCACTGTGGTCTCCCCTGGTGGTGCAGTGACTGAGAGTTCGCCTGCCAATGCAGGGGACACGGGTTCGTGCCCCGGTCCGGGAAGATCCCACATGCCGCGGAGCGGCTAGGCCTGTGAGCCATGGCCGCTGAGACTGCGCGTCCGGAGCCTGTGCTCTGCAACGGGAGAGGCCACAACAGTGAGAGGCCCGCGTACCGGGGGAAAAAAAAAAAACCTCATTGTCAGGTGCTTACACTGCACAGAATAAGCTTTACACTGTTGGCTGTGATTGGTAGGGAAATGGGACAGTTATACAAGTATTCAATTTTCTATTAAACTATGCGTTTGTGTTTATGGATTTTTCTATAATTGCATTACATTTCACAATAAAGTTGATTTAAAAATAAGGACAGGGGCTTCCAGGAAGATGGCAGAAGAGTAAGACGCAGATATCACCTTCCTCCCCACAGATACACCAGAAATACATCTACACGTGGAACAACTCCTACAGAACACCTACTGAACGCTGGCAGAAGACCACAGACCTCCCAAAAGGCAAGAAACCCCCCACGTACCTGGGTAGGGCAAAAGAAAAAAGAATAAACACAGACAAAAGAATAAACACAGACAAAAGAATAGGGATGGTACCTGCACCAGTGGGAGGGAGCTGTGAAGCAGGAAAGGATTCCACACACTAGGAAGGCCCTTCGCGGGCAGACACTGCGGGTGGCGGAGGGGGAAAGCTTCAGAGCCGCGGGGGAGAGCGCAGCCACAGGGGTGCGGAGGGCAAAGCGGAGAGATTCCCGCACAGAGGATCAGTGCCGGCCGGCACTCACCAGCCCGAGAGGCTTGTCTGCTCACCCGCCGGGGTGGGCGGGGCTGGGAGCTTAGGTTCGGGCTTCGGTCAGAGCGCAGGGAGAGGTCTGGGGTTGGCGGCGTGAACACAGCCTGCAGGGGGTTAGTGCGCCACGGCTAGCCGGGAGGGAATCCGGGGAAAAGTCTGTACTTGCCGAAGAGGCAAGAGACTTTTTCTTACCTCTTTGTTTCCTGGTGCGCGAGGAGAGGGGATTAAGAGCGCTGCTTAAAGGAGCTTCAGAGAAAGGCGCGAGCCGCGGCTAAAAGCACAGGCCCCAGAGACGGGCATGAGACGCTAAGGCTGCTGCTGCCGCCACCAAGAAGCCCGTGTGCGAGCACAGCTCGCTCTCCACACCCCACTTCCGGGGAGCCTGAGCAGCACGCCACTGCCAGGGTCCCGGGATCCAGGGACAACTTCCCCGGAAGGACGCACTGCGCACCACAGGATGGTGGAACGTCACGTCGGCCTCTGCCGCCGCAGGCCCGCCCCGCACTCCGTGCCCCTCCCTCCCCCCCAGCCTGAGTGAGCCAGAGCCCCTGAATCAGCGGCTCCTTTATCCCCGTCCTGTCTGAGCGAAGAACAGACGCCCTCTGGCGACCTACACGCAGAGGCGCGGCCAAATCCAAAACTGAGCCCCTAGGAGCTGTGAGAACAAAGAGAAAGGGAAATCTCTCCCAGCAGCCTCAGAAGCAGCGGATTAAAGCTCCACGTTCAACCTGATGTACCCTGCATCTGTGGAATACATGAATAGACAACCAATCATCCCAAATTAAGGAGGTGGACTTTGAGAGCAAGATTTATGATTTTTTCCCCTTCTCCTCTTTTTGTGAGTGTGTATGTGTCTATACCTCTGTGTGAGATTTTGTCTGTATAGCTTTGCTTCCACCATTTGTCCTAGGGTTGTATCCGTCAGTTTTTAAAAAAATTTTTTTCTTAATAATAATTTTTTATTTTAATAACTTTATTATATTTTATCTTACTTTATTTTATTTTACTTTATCTTCTTTCTTTTTTTATTCCTTCCCTCCTTCCTTCCTTCCTCCCTCCCTCCCCCCTCCTTCCCCCCTCCCTCCTTTCTTTCTTTCTTTCTTTCTTCTCCTACTAATTCTTTCTTTCTACTTTTTCTCCCTTTTATTCTGAGCCGTGTGGATGAAAGGCTCTTGGTGCTGCAGCCAGGAGTCAGTGCTGTGCCTCTGAGGTGGGAGAGCCAACTTCAGGACACTGGTCCACAACAGACCTCCCAGCTCCACATAATATCAAACAGCGAAAATCTCCCAGAGATCTCCATCTCAACACCACCACCCAGCTTCACTCAACAACCAGCAAGCTACAGTGCTGGACATCCTATGCCAAACAACTAGCAAGAAAGAACACAACCCCACCCATAGCAGAGAGGCTGCCTAAAATCATAGTAAGTCCAAAGACACCCCAAAACACACCACCAAACGTGGACCTGCCCACCAGAAAGACAAGAACCAGCCTCATCCACCAGAACACAGGCACTAGTCCCCTCCACCAGGAAGCCTACACAACCCACTGAACCAACCTTAGCCACTGGGGACAGACACCAAAAACAATGAGAACTATGAACCTGCAGGCTGCAAAGAGGAGACCCCAAGCACAGTAAGATAAGAAAAATGAGAAGACAGAAAAACACACAGCAGATGAGGAGCAAGATAAAAACCCACCAGACCTAACAAATGAAGGGGAAAGAGGCAGTCTACCTGTAAAAGAATTCAGAATAATGATAGTAAAGATGATCCAAAATCTTGGAAATAGAATAGACAAAATGCAAGAAACATTTAACAAGGACCTAGAAGAACTAAAGATGAAACAAACAATGATGAACAACACAATAACTGAAATTAAAAATACTCTAGAAGGGATCAATAGCAGAATAACTGAGGCAGAAGAACGGAAAAGTGACCTGGAAGATAAAATAGTGGAAATAACAACTGCAGAGCAGAATAAAAAAGAATTAAAAGAACTGAGGACAATCTGAGAGACCACTGGGACAACATTAAACGCACCAACATTCGAATTATAGGGGTCCCAGAAGAAGAAGAGAAAAAGAAAGGGACGGAGAAAATATTTGAAGAGATTATAGTTGAAAACTTCCCTAATATGGGAAACGAAACAGTTAATCAAGTCCAGGAAGCACAGAGAGTCCCATACCTTATAAATCCAAGGAGAAATATGCCAAGACACATATTAATCAAACTGTCAAAAATTAAATACAAAGAAAACATATTAAAAGCAGCAAGGGAAAAACAACAAATAACACACAAGGGAATCCCCATAAGGTTAACAGCTGATCTTTCAGCAGAAACTCTGCAAGCCAGAAGGGACTGGCAGGACATATTTAAAGTGATAAAGGAGAAAAACCTGCAACCAAGATTACTCTACCCAGCAAGGATCTCATTCAGATTAGATGGAGAAATTAAAACCTTTACAGACAAGCAAAAGCTGAGAGAGTTCAGCACCACCAAACCAGCTTTACAACAACTGCTAAAGGAACTTCTCTAAGCAAGAAACACAAGAGAAGGAAAAGACCTACAATAACGAACCAAAACAATTAAGAAAATGGGAATAGGAACATACATATCGATAATTACCTGAAATGTAAATGGACTAAATGCTCCCACCAAAAGACACAGATTGGCTGAATGGATACAAAAACAAGACCCATATATTTGCTGCCTACTAGAGACCAACTTCAGACCTAGAGACACATACAGACTGAAAGTGAGGGGATGGAAAAAGATATTTCATGCAAATGGAAACCAAAAGAAAGCTGGAGTAGCAATTCTCATATGAGACAAAATAGACTTTAAAACAAAGACTATTAGAAGAGACAAAGAAGGACACTACATAATGATCAAGGGATCGATCCAAGAAGAAGATATAACAATTGTAAATATTTATGGACCCAACACAGGAGCACCTCAATACATAAGACAAATACTGACAGCCATAAAAGGGGAAATCGACAGTAACACATTGATAGTAGGGGACTTTAACAACCCACTTTCACCAATGGACAGATCATCCAAAATGAAAATAAATAAGGAAACACAAGTTTTAAATGATACATTAATCAAGATGGACTTAATTGATATTTATAGGACATTCCATCCAAAAACAACAGAATACACATTTTTCTCTAGTGCTCATGGAACATTCTCCAGGATAGATCATATCTTGGGTCACAAATCAAGCCTTGGTAAATTTAAGAAAACTGAAATTGTATCAGGTATCTTTTCTGACCACAACGCTATGATACTAGATATCAATTACAGGAAAATATCTGTAAAAAATACAAACACATGGAGGCTAAACAATACACTACTAATAACGAAGTGATCACTAAAGAAATCAAAGAGGAAATCAAAAAATACCTAGAAACAAATGACAATGGAGACACGACAACCCCAAATCTATGGGGTGCAGCAAAAGCAGTTCTAAGAGGGAAGTTTATAGCAATACAAGCCTACCTTAAGAAACAGGAAACATCTTGAATAAACAACCTAACCTTGCACCTAAAGCAATTAGAGAAAGAAGAACAAAAAACCCTCAAAGTTACCAGAAGGAAAGAAATCATAAAAATCAGATCAGAAATAAATGAAAAAGAAATGAAGGAAACAATAGCAAAGATCAATAAAACTAAAAGCTGGTTCTTTGAGAAGGTAAACAAAATTGATAAACTATTAGCCAGACTCATCAAGAAAAAAAGGGAGAAGACTCAAATCAATAGAATTAGAAATGAAAAAGGAGAAGTAACAACTGACACTGCAGAAATACAAAAGATCATGAGAGATTACTACAAGCAACTGTATGCCAATAAGATGGACAACCTGGAAGAAATGGACAAATTCTTAGAAATGCACAACCTGCCAAGACTGAATCAAGAAGAAATAGAAAATATGAACAGACCAATCACAAGCACTGAAATTGAAACTGTGATTAAAAGTCTTCCAACAAACAAAAGCCCAGGACCAGATGGCTTCACAGGTGAATTCTATCAAACATTTAGAGAAGAACTAACACCTATCCTTCTCAAACTGTTCCAAAATATAGCAGATGGAGGAACACTCCCAAAATCATTCTACGAGGCCACCATCACCCTGATACCAAAACCAGACAAGGATGTCACAAAGAAAGAAAACTACAGGCCAATATCACTTACAAACATAGATGCAAAAATTCTCAACAAAATACTAGCAAACAGAATCCAACAGCACATTAAAAGGATCATACACCATGATCAAGTGGGGTTTATTCCAGGAATGCAAGGATTCTTCAATATACGCAAATCAATCAACGTGATACACCATATTAACTAATTGAAGGAGAAAAACCATACGATCATCTCAATGGATGCAGAGAAAGCTTTTGACAAAATTCAACACCCATTTATGATAAAAAACCCTGCAGAAAGTAGGTATAGAGGGAAGTTTCCTCAGCATAATAAAGGCCATATATGACAAACCCACAGCCAACATTGTCCTCAATGGTGAAAAACTGAAAGCATTTCCACTAAGATCAGGAACAAGACAAGGTTGCCCACTCTCACCACTCTTATTCAACATAGTTTTTGAAGTTTTAGCCACAGCAATCAGAGAAGAAAAGGAAATAAAAGGAATCCAAATCAGAAAAGAAGAAGCAAAACTGTCACTGTTTACAGATGACATGATACTATACATAGAGAATCCTAAAGATGCTACCAGAAAACTACTAGAGCTAATCAATGAATTTGGTAAAGTAGCAGGATACAAAATTAATGCACAGAAATCTCTTGCATTCCTATACACTAATGATGAAAAATCTGAACGTGAAATCAAGAAAACACTCCCATTTACCACTGCAACAAAAAAAATAAAATATCTAGGAATAAACCTACCTAAGGAGACAAAAGATCTGTATGCAGAAAATTATAAGACACTGATGAAAGAAATTAAAGATGATACAAATAGATGGAGAGATATACCATGTTCTTGGATTGGAAGAATCAACATTGTGAAAATGACTCTACTACCCAAAGCAGTCTACAGATTCAATGCAATCCCTATCAAACTACCACTGGCATTTTTCACCGAACTAGAACAAAAAAGTTCACAATTTGTATGGAAACACAAAAGACCCCAAATAGCCAAAGCAATCTTGAGAACGAAAAACGGAGCTGGTGGAATCAGGCTGCCTGACTTCAGACTATACTACAAAGCTACAATAATCAAGACAGGATGGTACTGGCACAAAAACAGAAAGATAGATCAATGGAACAGGATGGAAAGCCCAGAGATAAACCCACGCACATATGGTCACCTTATCTTTGATAAAGGAGGCACGAATGTACAGTGGAGAAAGGACAGCCTCTTCAATAAGTGGTACTGGGAAAACTGGACAGGTACATGTAAAAGTATGAGATTAGATCACTCCATAACACCATACACAAAAATAAACTCAAAATGGATTAAAGACCTAAATGTAAGGCCAGAAACTATCAAACTCTTAGAGGAAAACATAGGTAGAACACTCTATGACGTACATCACAGAAAGATCCTTTTTGACCCACCTCCTAGAGAAATGGAAATAAAAACAAAAATAAACAAATGGGACCTAATGAAACTTCAAAGCTTTTGCACAGCAAAGGAAACCATAAACAGGACCAAAAGACAACCCTCAGAATGGGAGAAAATATCTGCAAATGAAGCAACTGACAAAGGATTAATCTCCACAATTTATAAGCAGCTCATACAGCTCAATAACAAAAAAACAAACAACCCAATCCAAAAATGGGCAGAAGACCTAAATAGACATTTCTCCAAAGAAGATATGCAGACTGCCAACAAACACATGAAAGAATGCTCAACATCATTAATCATTAGAGAAATGCAAATCAAAACTACAATAAGATATCATCTCACACCAGTCAGAATGGCCATCATCAAAAAATCTAGAAACAATAAATGCTGGAGAGGGTGTGGAGAACCCTAACTGCACTGTTGCAGTGTTGGTGGGAATGTAAATTGATACAGCCACTGTGGAGAACAGTTTGGAGGTTCCTTAAAAAACTACAAATATAACTACCATATGACCCAGCAATCCCACTACTGGGCATATACCCTGAGAAAACCATAATTCAAAAAGAGTCATGTACCAAAATGTTCATTGCAGCTCTATTTACAATAGCCCGGAGATGGAAACAACCTAAGTGTCCATCATCAGATGAATGGATAAAGAAGATGTGGCACATATATACAATGGAATATTACTCAGCCTAAAAAAGAAACGAAATTGAGCTCTTTGTAATGAGGTGGATAGACCTAGAGTCTGTCATACAGAGTGAAGTAAGTCAGAAAGAGAAAGACAAATACCATATGCTAACACATATATATGGAATTTAAGAAAAAAATGTTGTGAAGAACCTAGGTGTAAGACAGGAATAAAGACACAGACCTACTAGAGAATGGACTTGAGGATATGGGGAGGGGGAATTGTAAGCTGTGACAAAGCGAGAGAGAGGCATGGACATGTATACACTACCAAACGTAAGGTAGATAGCTAGTGGGAAGCAGCCACATAGCACAGGGAGATCAGCTCGGTGCTTTGTGACCGCCTGGAGGGGTGAGATAGGGAGGGTGGGAGGGAGAGAGAAGCAAGAGGGAAGAGATATGGGAACATATGTATATGTATAACTGATTCACTTTGTGATAAAGCAGAAACTAACCATTGTAAAGCAATTATACTCCAATAAAGATGTAAAATAAATAAATAAATAAAATTAAATTAAGAATAAAAAAAGGACAATTAATACTTTCACTTTCTTCCCAAGTGACACAAGGAGTTTAATGTACTTTAATTTATCCCTTCCCAAGTTATAAATTATTATTGCCATGCATTTAATTCTATATATAAATCCACTAATTATTAATATTTTAACACAGTCAGTGTGCATCTAACTATGTACTTACTATTTTTTGCTCTTACTCCCTTCTTTCACCTTGGACCTGCCATCTGGAATCTTTTTTATTTTTGTTCTGGAGAGGTGTACATGTAGTCTTAATGTTCTGGCACTTTCTAGTTCTTGACCAGATGTTTACATTTTGGTCATTTATTACAACGTACTTATATGTTTTCTGTTTTCTATATGCAATATAGTAATATAGTAATAAAAACAGAAGGTAAAAAATAATAACCTTAGATTTTATTTCAAATATTTTTTGGATACGCTAGTTTAACTCTCATCCCATTGTTGGCTGAATATAACATAAATATTTTTCTGTTGTCTCCCTCCCCAGTATGTATTTGGTAACAATGAAATATTTCTTTAGTAAATTATGATGCTTTCCTTAGACACCACAATATCCAAAGAGACAGAACTGATTGAGTCAGTGTGATATATTTTTGAGGGTCATGGATTTGCAATCTGAACTTTTAGGTTCAGTTCTGGGCATTACCATTTTCATAGCTGTCTCAATTTACAAAAATTCTTTAACCTATCTGAATTTCAAACAGCTCATCTTTAAATTGGAGTAAATAGTACCATTTGTGCCCATTGCATTTGTGTGTTGAGAAGTACTAATGAAACAAAATATGTGAATCTGCTTTATAAAATGGTTAAGTAATATGACTTTAAACTAGTATTATTTATGTGTATAAGGAGAAGAAAAAAATGAAAATTAAATGTTTTGTGTAAACTGGAGATGAGGACATATTTAGGTATGTGGAAAAAAGCATTGTGGTATAATATACACAGTAGGATTTTTTGAGTCAGATATAATAAATTGTAATAATTTATGTTCCTGCTCTACTGCCTGCTAGTTCTAGAATGTCTTGCAAATTAACTTTTCTTCTTTTTAATTTAACTTATTTATTTTTGGCTGTGTTGGGTCTTCGTTGCTGCGCACGGGCTTTCTCTAGTTGCGGCGAGCAGGGGCTACTCTTCATTGCGGTGCATGGCCTTCTCATTGTGGTGGCTTCTCTTGTTGCAGAGCACGGGCTCTAGGCAAGTGGGCTTCCGTAGTTGTGGCACGTGGGCTCAGTAGCTGTGGCTCATGGGCTCTAGAGCTCAAGCTCAGTAGTTGTGGCACATGGGCTTAGTTGCTCCACGGCATGTGGGACCTTCCTGGACCAGGGCTCAAACCTGTGTCCCCTGCATTGGCAGGTGGATTCTTAACCACTGCACCACCAGGGAAGCCTGCAAATTAACTTTTCTGAGTCTCAATTTCCTCATCTGTAAAAAGGAATAATAATGCTTCATCGATACCTCATTTACTGTGAAGATCCAATAGGATTACTATGTCTATAGCATCTGGGGTGTAGTAATTGCACCCTCAATGTTAGTCTCTACAATGAAAATACAGTTTAAAAAAAAAAAAAGAATAGAATGCAATTATCGTGTTGATAGAAAATGGTCTATTCAGATAGCATTCTGCCCTGGAAGTGAGAATGAACTGGTAAGACTAAATTTCAAAATTATACAACTGTAGACTCCAGGAGTCCTTGGGCATCTTTAAAACTGTCCTTTGGGTATACTTGTGGCCTTTTTTGAAATGTGACTAATCAGCTTGGTCCAAGGTTTCTTTCCTCTGGTGTTCTCTGGCTCCTCCTGACTAGACAGGAGACATTCTTGGCCAGGGAGTCAGCCTCTTCTACAGAGGAGGCAGCGGGTAGTATAACATCTTTCCGGTTTCACCACGGATTGGGCCAGAATCCTTTCTTCACTCCCAGACACAATACTCTACACTGTGGCAATACAAGAAGATGCCAATGGCCTGTAATGACTAAAGAGATGATAAAGGAACATCATGGTCCTAAATTCATATGCTAACCCTGAGTAAATGCAAACCACTATCTTTCAGTTTCCCCACTTCAATGAAATGTTGAACTTTTATACATGGTTCAATCATAGAGAATGTAATATTAATATGATAATACTATAACATTGCTTATCAGACTTGAATAGGCACATGAATCCTCTGACAATCTTGTAAAACTGCAGATTTTGATTTGGCAGCTCTGGGGTGCTGTGGTCTTGAATGTTTGTGTCCCTCCAAAATTCATATGTTGAAAACGAATCCCCAAGGTGATGGTATTAGGTGTTGGGGTCTTTGGGGGAAGTGGGCTGAAATGGTGGTGTGAACAAATAACAAATATTACATCAGAAAATTTTTACCTTGAGGCCACTCTGTTCTCAGGAGGGCTGTGTGCTGGCTCAGGCTGGGGTGGGTCAAATGTCAGGAGCCTGGGAAAAGGAAAGATGCTTCACCTAAGTTTAATTAGCAAGCATTTGATTCCTACTGATCAGTTGGAAGAATCTGTTCAGCTATCCATTTACGAGATAAACAGTAGGAATTTGGAAGGCCTGAGTCTGACTTTGTCTTAGGTAAATAAAGGAAGCATCTGTGAGTCTTATCTAAGTCATATGGGGAAGGATGTTTCTTTGCAGTAAACCATTTTCTGAACACTTAGCCTGAACATTTCTGAACATTTAGCCTTCATTTGCTGAAATGCGACACTGAAGTCATAGTCTTGCTGTTAATAGTTAGGCTGTATTTGCTCTTTAATTATAGTTTATTCATGTCCCAGTTAAACCCTGGCTGGTTTCTGATAATCAGGATAAAAGGAAATAGCAAATTCACCAATTGAGATTCTCTTTACCTTTCTGTTCCCAAGGCTAACCAACTAGTAAACTGACAGCCTCAGTCTTGATGCCATTACCTAGGATGATCCTTACACTCAAAGGGAAAAGCAACACCAGATCCATGATTCAAACTGCAGAATTTTATGTTTACTTTTATTCACTGTGGGATGTGATCGAGGTACAATATAACAAAAGCTGGTGTTTGGTTGTCATTCTTTTACAGACAAGTGCCCAGGGAATCTTGTAGAAGATCTTGTTCAGAGATGTAGACAGACAAGCAGACATTGGGACTTGGGGAGAACTCTCAGCAGGTGCCGGACACCAGCCATAAACTTGGGTTTCTGGTCAGGACACCAGTACTTAGTAAGGGAAATAGCAAGAGTACATATGGCCCCAAATTCTAACGGTGGGGGGGCCTCAATATTTGTAGGCAATTATTATGGGAAGGTTGGAAGAAGGATTAAGACAAAAGCCCAGGTGGCAGCAGGACAGTTAACTCAATTCTGAGCCCTGGTGTGTTAAACTTTGTTTTCCCCTAGGAGAAAGCAAAATGAATCTACTTTCATTATTCTTTCAGCCTTGGAGCAGTTGTCAAAAGGTGGAAGAGAGAAGTAATGAAAGTACTAATCTTACTAGCCAGAATCAACATTGGCTTTGTACTTATCATTCATTGTAGAAGAAATAATCTCTGTATTTGTTTAGAGATGAATGTGTTAAGAGTCACAAATTTATTTTCACAAAGAGTTTCAAAAGGAAAAAAAATTAGATTAAAAAGCTTTCTGATGGACAAGTAAATCGATTCCACTATATAGTGGATGCATTACAACATTTAGCAAGGATGGGTATAGACATTGAACTAAACATCAGAGGGCTAGTGTGTACTTTAAATGTTGGTGAGTAAATTCAGTTTCCTATAATAAACACTCTAACAGATAAGATTTTCTATAAAAAAGCATATACAACAAACCCTGAGTAATTATTGTCTTGAGGTTAAGGATTACATTGCACTGAAGATAAAAATAAAACTCTGAGAATTCAAACAGAATGTTACTAGAGAATTTCTTCCATTTGTAACAAACTTACCCCCAAATCAATTTTACAATGGCAGGATAAAGAATATGTATAGATTTAGCTAAATCAGTACATGGCTAATGCTCTTTATACCTTGCACTTTTATGGTAATTGATCCATAAATATTTTTCAACCTTCTCTATTATCTTTTCAATAAGGATTAGTGAAGAGTCCTGTATCCTGGATACTCAAAAGCACTTGTGTCAAAAACAGTTATCCCGGGCTTCCCTGGTGGCGCAGTGGCTGAGAGTCCGCCTGCCGATGCAGGGGACACGGGTTTGTGCCCCGGTCCGGGAAGATCCCACATGCCGCGGAGCGGCTGGGCCCGTGAGCCATGGCCACTGAGCCTGCGCGTCCGGAGCCTGTGCTCCGCAACGGAAGAGGCCACAGCAGTGAGAGGCCCGCATACCGCAAAAAAAAAAAAAAAAAAAAAAAAAAAACAGTTATCCCTCCTAAAGGTTTCTCATTGAGTATTATTAAAATATCTAGTTTATGGTTTTATTTTAGCCAAAGTGAATCACAATGTTTGGTGCTTAAATATGTCTAATTCCCCATTATATTCTAGGTATATAGAGTATTATCTTATTTCATCTTCCCTAAACCTTATGAGATAGGTATTCTTCATTCCCTTTTATAGGTAAGGACACTGAGGATTATAGAGGAGTTGCTTGGCTAGCACGTGCCAGAGTAGGGATTGGAACCCAGACACCCTGCCTCCGAAGTCCTTCCTCTGAGATGTAGCGGAGGGTGGCCCAAGACACCATGAAGCCCAATGGAGATGGAAACCCAGCTTGCAAAAGTGCATGCATTGTACAGTGCTCCCCACAGAGTATGGTCTCAGTAGATACTTGTTGAATAACATAGCAATGCCGCCTATGTGCATTCGACCAAATTCAGCTCTAGCAGACTTCTGGATTATCTGCTGAATGTCTGATTTTATAGATGAAATTGTTCCCAGTGCTTTTGTGAGTTGACTTACGAACTGTAGGGAACTGGCACCACATCTTTGAGTAATTTGCTTCTTTTTTTGCAGGGCTCTATCTAGGCTGATTTTCCACAGAAAATTCCCAAGGAAAAAACATACCACATATGACTTGTTTGGATTACATGAATCCTTGGTGATTGAGATGATTTATAAGCATCCTTTAATGATACTGCTCTTTCCAGGTTAGTAATGAGGTTCCTTTACTTTAGAATCACTATGTTGCTGACAAACTTCCCTATATCATTTCTGTACATTATATTCCATTTTAACTGAATTTTAATATAATATCAGAGTAATGTTTGTGTCAAGATGTAATAATATTCCATTTAAGAATGTAACTCTTTCATTTATTTAAGGAGAAAGATGACAATTTGAGGACATTTGAATTATATTCTAACTTATATCTTCAGAAGTTAATAGCTTAAAGTCTATGCAGAAAATGAGTTCTATCCATTGGAAGAACAGGAGTACTAAGTGATTTTTGAGGGCCCTTCTGAACTTCTATTTTATGATTATATTTAAGAAAGAAACTTATATAGGGGTCCTGACAATAGACCCGGGGAAGAAACATGAGGCTGGGAGTCAGGAAACTGATATTCTAATCACAAGATTTTTAAAATAACTGAGGAAGCTGGAGGAAGTTATAGCATCATTTAACTTCACTTTCCTATATTCAATATTAGGACACTGAAGTAAAGCATTTCTAAGATGACATTCAGCTATAAAATTGTACAGCTTTAAAACATCTGGATCTCATTTCATTCAGATGGTTTTAGATCACTTTACTCCTGAGTTAATGATTTTCAATTTCCGTGTCAATAGTGTAAAGGAAACACAGAGCAATAAATAACACTTTTTTCCCCTCAATTTTATGTACCTACACACCTGTTCTGTGAATAGAATTACAGTCTATATTTACAAAGACATAAAAAGTAGGTGACCAATAGTATATAAAATGCGTTTATACAAAAAATTAACTCATAATGAATGCAACCTGGGAGGTATGTAAAATATTTAGACATAAATACCAATAGTCTGGGTGAAAGAAAGCATCTGATATAGATATGAAGAATACCCTCCCTTGCTCCTAAAAGAAAATACACATATAGTTGTGGGTTTCCATCAATATAAGTGGAAGTGTAACAAAAGATTTGAATGTCTCAAATAATACCTAGCACAAACCATTTGATATTATGACAGAGATAAAGCAGTTTCAGATTTCTGAAAAATCTCACTGAGTACATACATCTATGAATGCCAATTTTCAGAATGTTTCCCCAGTATCTTGCCATCATGACCCACTGGCGTTTCCAGGATCTCTTTCTTTCACCTGGAGGGCGATCCAGGCTACCCTGGCATTGACAGCACCATGTGAACACCGTTATGAGATGGTCAACAGCACTTTCTTATCTTGAGACTAAGTATAGCATTCTTTGAATGTGGTCTCAACATGAACACTTAACCCCATCAGGGACTAAGATTAGACTCTGGCTATAGCTATACATTATTAAGAATAAGGTTTCACAGAAATAATCAACTAATTTGTTTTGCTGATGCTGACTGGATTAACCACAGTTCTCCCTACTCCCTTCTGTATGGAAAACCCTGCCTCCCATCTTGTTTGGCAAATTCCTATTTACTGTTCCATGCAAGATCAAATATCACCTCTTATAGGAAGTTTCCCAAATTCCCTCAGGATCAATTGTCTTCTTTCCTATCATCTCATAGCATGTTGCACACAGCTCCCTCAGAGCACTCGCATGCTGCACTATAGTCTTTTATTTATGTAGCTTCTCACTGCTCAGAATTTGATCAAGGAATGGTCCATCCAAACATACTTCTGGAGAGTGCCGAGGTATGAGGGCATAATAAAATACTACTGTAAAAAACAGAATTGGCTTGCTACTTAATTCAGGCTTGCCCAAAACTACTTGCATAAATGCTGGGATATAAACAGTATACTGCAGTCCAGAGTGGAAATTACAAATGAAAAGATGAAAGAAAGAAGTGAAAAAAGTAAGGAGGGAGGTGGGAGAATGGTAGGGAGAGAGAAAAGGAAGAAAGGAAGGAAGAAAGGAAAAAAGAAGGAAGGGAGGGAGAGAGGGAAGAGAAACCTTTGTCAGTTTGTAATTCTTATATTTAGTGTCATTCACATGTGACTTCATGGTGTAGCTTCATGACATTTTACCATCCCTGATATTAGTCAGCTACTAGTTGAGGGCAGTCAATAGCTGCAGCCACTGAAATTCTGAAATCAAGTAATGTGAAATTAAAATTCTTTTTTTTGGGGGGGGAAATGAATGATTTATTTTCTTACTTTATTCAAAGTATTTTAATGTGTTTTTAAGGTGTCTAGTTCAGAAAACTGAAAAATAGAAATAAAAATGGAGAATTAGATATCAGAAAACCTATGTAAAACTTAGAAATATATTGCCAAATGGAAAATCAGGAAAAAAAAAAGTTTTAAGCATACTTTGTCCAAGACTTTGCAACTATCTCCATGTAAGATGATTTTATCCTTGGCGAAAATAACTAATGCCATCCAGTTGTAAGTGTCAGGAATAAGAGATAATTCCAAATTAATAAAAATGTGTGCATGCAGTATTAAATCTCTCATTTTAAAAACTTTAAATAAATATGAGAATAAAAGCTTGTAGCCAAAAACTTGGCTTGACCCATTTCTAATGAAATGATGTTAATATTTGAAGTCTACAGGGTGCCCATTTTTCTCAATCCTGCTCTGTTCTTGCTAGAGTGGGACATACTTTATTTCTTTTTGACCTCAGGACACAAAAAAGGTAAATGTTTGATAAATGAGTGAGTGAATGAATTGTCATTGTCTTAACTTTTCTCATTTCAAAGACAAGGCCAAGACTCATTACTTCATTGCCAATATTACTGTCATCATCATCAGCTTCAAATTAATTAGATCCAGTCTTCTGCAGATAAATGATTGTGGTTGCTGACATAGTGAAATTTGCGGAGCATTGTGAAAGCCCTTTCCACGAAAAATAACTCCTTGATTCTACATTAGCCAATTTAAAATGTGGTATTTCCTTTAAAATTGCTTTGTATGGGTCTGGAAATGCTTTCAGTTCTAGAAGGCTAGTGACCTGTTCTTTTTGATGAGCACGCCTCTGCAGAGAAGTTCCATATTCCATAGATTCAATACAGCATAGAATTGGTATGGCATAAATGCCATTATTATAACATCAAAAAAACTAAAAAGAAAAGTATGATTTTTTAATCATACATTCAGGTTAAGTAAAACACTTTATGAAGCTGCAAGCATTGATTTGTAGAAGAGAAGTAGAGATATTTCAAAGTAATCCTATCATCAATCCTCTCCCCAAAAGTTAGTCCTTTCTGTGTCATTGTCACATGGATCATTTTGCCATTCTACTTATTAGCCTAAGCGGAGTCTTCTCCCACTTCACTTGCAATGACTTCTGGGTTAACTTTCACATTTTCTGGCTTCATGTTATATCCCAAACACATTGAGACAAGGGTCATGCAGCATTTTTATCAGTGTTTCCTGTATCATATGTGTATTTTTCTGGCAGAGTTGATCATGAGGATTTGGGAGGCAATCTGATAACTCCTCTGATTAATGATGTCGACCCAGGTTTCATTCATTTACTATATGACATCCTTCTTTGATGCAAATTTTGACCTGTACAACGAATTACTCTGCCTTCCTTTCCTGAGGTGCGCTGCTCCCTTTCTGCAAACAAACTCCCAGATGTTGGCTTTGCTGCCAGCTATTGCTGATGTTAATACCATAATCACTGGAGATGTCTGCGAGATTTAAGTTCAACAATGGGCAGCAGTGCCACTATCCAATGGAAAGAAAGTGGTACCTATTAGAGAACAAAGCGGATTGTTCTCACCCAGAAGGCAAACACTGATGTTAACCTCTGCCAGTAGAGTATGCATGTTGTGCATTATCAGTTTGTGGAAAGGTAGTAACCTATTTCATCACATCAGATTTCAGTATTGGAATCTGGTTTAAGATTACAGCTTGTTGGCTTCGTGGCAGCAATTCGGCACACAGATGGGGCCAAGAGGAATCTCGCAAAGTTAAAATGTCTAAACAAATTACTTGGACCTCTCAGGTGGCTGGGTGTGATGTCAGGAATCTTAACAATGAAGGGCATTCCAAACAAAGCGTTCACAATTTTGTATCTTAACTAAGAGCTGAAGTGGAAGTAGAAGCACTAGTACAGGGACTGAGGAGTCAGGGGACCACTTCTTTCCCATTGCAGCTTCTGATGGACATCATTACTGATGTTCTGCCATCATTGAAGTGGCAATGGCATGGTTATGGGGCCTGGGCTACATTTTAGTTGCATCACTCCTGTAACAATGAAGAAGTCATTTCCATCTCTTAGCACCTCAAATTCATGCTCTGTAAAATATGACCTACAAGCCCTGCCTTTTTACTGATACACGAGTATTGTGAAGAGTAAATGGAGTAATTATGCAAACACATTTTAGAAGCACTAAAATGGTATTAAAATACAGTTAATTATTAGCCATTCACACATTCCTCACCCATGCAATATTTATTGAGCATCCACCATGCACCTCTGGACCTTCCCTTTTGTCTCTCAGGTCGCTGACAATCCTTCCTCCCTCCCTGGCCCTACCCATACCCACCACCTATGTCCAGATTATCTCTGACTCATCCTTCAAGACTCTGGTTAAATAGTACATTTGCTTTTCCTATCCACTCATGCCCCTCTCCTAACAGTTGATTATTCCCTCTTTAGTGCTAATGCTCTACCAAGTGTGCACCTAGGATTTTATGCTTTATTATAATTGGTTTTGGTCCCTCTTGTATTTGTAAGGTCTTTGCTCTCAAAGACTGTAACATGTTCATGTTTGTATTTTCAATCCTGAGCAGAGGGTGCTGGGAGGCTGGGGATGTTTGATGGAGGAACAGTGGGAGAAGAGGCTTGTAGGTATGGTCCAGACTATTTCATTATTTCAGGTTTAATGAATGAATTTCGGGCATGGCAGGAGAGGTCTAATACTATGTTTTGTGCATTTCTGCCTGTCCACACTGTCTAACCAACTAGCCACGTGGGCCACCAGAGTCCTGATTACAAGGACTTAGGAAATTTCTTGGAGATCATCTTTTTAAAGGAAGCCTTAATCAAGCAGGCAGCTAAACCTTCATCTGTTGGCAGAGGAATAATTCTAATTCCAGTGTAGGATGATATTCAGATGTGTCTAATGAGCAGCCCTTTATGAAATCATGTCTGAGCTTGAGGGGAAAAAAATGTGAATACACACCCAAAGAGCTAATTTCACTAAAACCTCTTTATGAAATGAAAGCAAAACGCAGTGGGCCTTTACACTCCCCAACTTGCACTCCTCCTACCCCACCAATCCATGTATAACAGAGAAAGGAAGAGGAATGATCCCTACATTCTTCACAGAGTAGAGATT
This sequence comes from Leucopleurus acutus, assembly GCF_964270905.1. Classification (NCBI taxonomy): domain Eukaryota; kingdom Metazoa; phylum Chordata; class Mammalia; order Artiodactyla; family Delphinidae; genus Leucopleurus; species Leucopleurus acutus. The sequence continues at coordinate 30,697,266 of NC_139148.1, read as the reverse complement.
TGGCACCTCAGGGGTCATAAAACATCAGCAGTGATAACCAGCAGAAGCATCGCGGGCACTGATCATAGCCACAGTGCCCAGAAGAAGGGCAAAAATACCAAAGCAGTGGAGGCAGGAATCAGGCAGTGCTCACCCCAGCCTCTGCAGGGGCCTCACCTGAGGGCAGGAGAGACGGGATGATAGTTAGGTGGCCAGGGATCCTTTTCCTAAGCAGCCACCTGTTGGCTTTCAAACTTCCCCTTCCTCTTCTGTTTTCCCCAGGCAACAATGCTCCCCATTCCAAAGATCACTTTCACCCCACAATTGAGTGACATCTTTCATCCTTCAAGGCTGTCATTTAAATTCCTTTTAGCTTGATTCCTCCACCTGCCAAGAAGACACTCTCAGCCACTTTAGTGGCCCTGAAACCCCTTACAAATCTCTCCTCTTTCTTCTAGACCCAACTCAAGTGACTCCCTAGTGAAGTTCTAGCAAAAACACTAGGATTGCAGATGGCACGTGCTCCATCCCCTGGGTCAGGGGCTGGGGATGTGGGTTCTGGAGCCAGAGGGCCCAGGTTGCAGTGGGAACTCCACAGTTTATCTGTTCTTTGAACAAATTCCTTTCTTTAAATCTCAATTTCTTAACCTGTAAGATGAGGCCACAGATCACACCTACCAGACAGTCCATCGGCTAGATTTAACTGAGTTAAGCAGTTAACAGAGTGAGCAGCACACTTGAAGTGCTTTAAACAATTTAGCTGTGCTTATTATTACTTGCTGACTCCATTTTGTGACCCCACAATTATCGTTCCTGATAGGCTGTGAACTCTCAGAGGGAAGGGGGCCTGGCTCTAGTAACTGACTCTTAAGATGTGTGCATGATTGAATAATTAACTGAATGAAGAATGTGGTAGTAAGAGAGGGGCCTTTAAAAGTTGTGCAGCAGGTGCTGCCTCCAGGGATGATAAGCAGGCAGGGGAAATCATGCCACTAAAGGACAGTTGAAGGAAAGCAACTCTGAAGAGTGAATTCTGAGGTTGTATTTTTGGTTCTTTCAAGGGGTCATTTGCACAGCGTGACATCCTGTGATCAATGGAATCTGAACAGCCAAGATTTGGTGTCTTACTGTTGTTCTTATTAAATTTCCATTGGTTGTTTAACCTTTCCTTAAATGATATGTTTTTTAAAAAAATCTAAATATTAGTGACTCATTTTCTAGAAGGGAAATATATAAAGGAGAACTGAGAAGTATTCATATGCCTCAGAGAAAGCAGATTTTTACTATATATACAAGCAATATGCCCCTTTTAAGGGATACATAGGAGAATTCTTTCATTTGGATAAAACAATAAATATTGTTGTCAACACTTGCTTAGAGCCCTCACTGAGTTTCATGTCTCTGTATTGTTCTGTTCTTCCTGTGCTTTGCTAGTCTTTCTTTACATGAAGAGGGAATACTGATTAATTCAGTTTGAACAGGGATAGAGTTTATAAGCAAAGGGGAGCACAGCTCAAATACTTTAAGAGCTTCTCACTTGTAAAAAAGGAAAAGGAATACAACTTTTATCTCTAATTTATGGCAATTTTGCACACTTATCTTTCAATTCTGTGTTCCGTATCAATTATAGATTATATGCTGTAAGAATTCATATAAAACTCCTGGAAAACTTATAGACAAATTCTTGTTTGTGCCTAAATTAATTTGGGGGGATCAATTTGTGGTCAGTTCAGTTAATTGGAACAATTGCTCTGTGATCATAATTGAGAGACAAGTGTATCATATTAACTCCTTATGGTAGAAGTGTCCATTTTGAGCAAGTATTTGAATATGTAAAGAAAGTATATTTAGTGTAAGCTTTTTCATAGTAGTAACATTGAAATAGCATAGGTACATTTAGTCAATCCCATGAAGCAATGTGAAACTTTAGCTAGTTTTTTCTATTGGGTTAATGTATCTCTAGGACTTGATATAATTGGTTATGCACTAGAAAACTTTCTAATTGACTGTTTCTAGGTTATACAAACTTTTAGTATGGTACAAGTACATTTATCTTTGTCAATAACTCAAACATCAAAATACATATTTCTTCTGGGTAACTCTAGTATTAAAAAAAATCTAAAATTCTAACTTATGCATATATTTTGTTCTTCTCTTTTTTTTCCTCCAAATCCTTACACTTAGGCAAAAGCCTACTTTTTCTCATTTCACACTGTTCTTCCCAGAGAATTTACATTTAGGAAACACTATTTCATTATTGAATATGACAATTTTAATATGCAGTTGTTTCTTTTTTCTGCATGGTCTCATCTTCTTAGATTCTATCATTATTCCAAATACAAGCATTACTTTGCTCCTGCTAAAATCCATGTTTGCAGTAAATGAAATCTTATATACGGCAAGTTTCAAATCATAAAAGTGTCTTTGTAGTTCACTTCTTAAATGAATTAATTGGCAATGAGGAGCCCATATGTCTAATTACCTGATAAGACTAATTGGGCTAATTATCATTTCTATTTCCTGGGGGCAGAAAATTAGAGTCAGCTCCTAGACGCATAGTTTTTGTTGAATCACTTGCATTTTCAGAAGTCTATTCATTGCCAATTTTTGCTAGCCAACCTCCTCCAAATTGTGGTATTGGTTTAATTCTTTAATGTTATTTTTAAGCAGCTTTATTAAAGTATAGCTGACATACCACAGACTACATATATTTAAACTATACAATTTGCTAAGTTTTGACGTCTATGTGTGAAAACATCACCACAATCAACATAAAGGACACAGCCATCACCCCTAAAGGTTTCCTCATTCCCTTTTGCAATCCCTCCCTCATTTCCCTCCTTACCCCATTCCTTTTGCCAAGTAACCACTGCCCTTTCTATCAGTGTATATTAGCTTGTAATTCCTACCATATTATAATAAATGGAGTCATACAGTGGGCAATTTTTTTTGTCTGGTTTCCTTCACTCATTGTTATTATTTTGGGATTCAACCATGTTGTGACATGTACCAATAATCTATTCATTTTATTGTCAAGTAGTATTCCATTGTATAGATATATGACAATTTGTTTATTCTTTTATCTATCGATGGAGGTGATGGATATATTCTTTATCTTTATTGTGGTGATGGTTTCATGGGTGCCTGAATATAGCCAAACTCATCTAATTATATACATTAAGTATGTCCAGTTTTTTAAAATGTCAATTATAGGTCAATAAAGCTGTTAAAAAACAGTAGAGGAGACTGGGTGTGGGATATATGAGAACTATCTTTTAAAAATAAATCTAAAACTATTATTGAAAAAAATCTATTCATTTTATTGATGAGTAGTATTCCATTGTATACATACATGACAATTTGGTTATTCCTCCACCTATTGATAGACCCTGCAATTGTTTCAATTTGGGGGCTATTATCAATAAAGCTGCTATAAACATTCATGTACAAGTGTTTATATGGATTTATACTTTTATTCCTTTTGGATAAATAACTGGGAGTGGAACAGATATGATAGCTGTTTAACTTTTAACTGCCAAACTGTTTTCCAAAGTGATTGTGTCATTTTTTTTCACCTCCGCCAGTATACTTTAGGGTTGAAGTTCTTGCATATACTAACATTTGGTATTATCAATTTTTAAATAAATATTTTAGCTATTATGATAGATGTGTAATGTTACATTGTTGTGGCTTTATTTTGCACTTCTAGAATGACTATGAAGATATACATCTTTCCTGTGCTTGTTTGCCCTCTGTATATCTTCTTTAGTCAGGTGTCTATGCAAATCTGTGCCCATTTTTTATCGGATTTTTTAATTTATTACCAATTACTTTTAAGACTTATTTATACATTGCGACACAAGCCCTTTGTCAGATGTGCAATTTGCAGATAATTTCTCCCAGTCTGTAGCTTGCATTTTCATCTCTTAATGAAATATTTCACAGAGCACAAGTTTTTCATTTTGATGAAATTCAGTTTGTCAATTCGTTCTTTTGTGAATCATACCTCTGGTGCAATGTCTAAGAAATCTTTGCCTAACCCAAGATCACAATGGTTTTCATGTAGAAGTTTTGTAGTTTTCAGTTTTACATTCAGGCCTATGATGCATTTTGAGTTGTTTTTGTGTATGTACAGCACAAAGTGTGGATCAAATTCCATTTTTTTGGCACATGGATATCTATTTGTGCCAACACCCTACATTGAATAGATTTTTTTTCTCCACTACATTAGCTTTGTACCTCTATGATAAATCATTTTTCGGAATATATCTGAGCATAGTTCTGGAATCTCCATTCACTTCCATTGATCTGTCAAATTTTATGCCAATCCCACTCTATGTTGATTACTGTACTATAAGTCAGTCTTGAATTCAGCTAGTGTGGTCAGAGAGTATACTTTCTGTTACCTGAATATTTGTGAATATACCAAAATTTTTGTGGTCTACAAAAATTTTGTTTTTTGTTTTATGGCCCAGAATGTGGTCTACCAGGGTAAATACCCATTATACACTTGAAAAGAATGTGTAGTCTGCTGTTGTTGAGTGGGGTGTTCTATAAATGACAGTGAAGTCAAATCTGTTGACAGTGCTGTATTTTCTATATCTTTACTGATTTTCTGTCAAACTTGCTCTTTCAATTATTGAAAAGGCGGAAGTGAAAGCTCTATCATTTTTGGATTATCTAATTCTCCTTATAGTTGTATCAGTTCTTGCATCATGTATTTTGAAGTTCTGTTACTAGATGTATGAACATATAAGACTGACGTCACCTTGATAAACTGACTGCTTTATTATTGTGAAAGCACCATCTCTATCCCTAGTAACAGTCTTTGCTCTGATATTCTCTCTGGTATTTGTTTTTTAATATATAAATTTATTTATTTATTTATTTTTGGCTGTGTTGGGTCTTTGTTGCTGCGTGCAGGCTTTCTCTAGTTGCAGTGAGCGGGGGCTACTCTTCGTTGCGGTGCGCAGGCTTCTTACTGTGGTGGCTTCTCTTTTTGTGGAGCATGGGCTTTAGGGCATGCAGGCTTCAGTAGTTGTGGCACGTGGGCTCAGCTGTTGTGGCTCATGGGCTCTAGAGCGCAGGCTGAGTAGTTGTGGCACACAGGCTTAGTCGCTCTGCGGCATGTGGGATCTTCCCAGACCAGGGCTCGAACCCGTGTCCCCTGCACTGGCAGGCAGGTTCTTAACCACTGTGCCACCAGGGAAGCCCTCTCTCTGGTATTAATATCACCACTCCTATTTCCTTTTGACTAGTGCTACCATCATATAACTTTTTTCATCTTTTACTTTTAATCCATTTGTATCTTTGGAATTAAGTACATTTCTGGTAGGCAGCATGTACTTGCATCTTACCTTTTTATCCAAACTGACAATTTTTGTTTTTTAACTTAGGTATTTAGACCATTTATATTTTTTCTATTTTTTAACATTTTGAAATAATTACATACATTTTATTCAGTTTTTCCAAATTGTTAAATATTGCAAAATTAGCGTACAATATCAAAAACAGGAAATTGACATTGGTAAAATATTTGTGTGTAATTCTACATCATTTTATAACATGTGTAGAACTGTATAACCACACCACAATCAAGATCCAGAAGCATTTCATCATGGCAAAGACCTCCCTCATGATACCCCTTTACAGTTGCACCTGCCATTTCTATCTCTGTTACCAAAGCTCTATAATTTTGCCATTTTGAGAATGTTAATAAATGGAATCTTACTGTATATGACCTTTGAGACTTGCTTTTTTCATTCAGAATAACACCCTTGAGATCCATCCAAGCTGTTGTGTATATCAAAGGTCTACTTCTTTTCATTGTTGAGCAGTATTTCATGGTGTGGATATACCAGTTTGCTTAACCACTCACCTATCGAGAGAGATTTTGCCTCCTTTGAGTTTTTGAGTAATACAAATAAATCTGCTAGGAACAACATATACAGGTTTTTATGTAGACCATATGTTTTATTTATCTGTGATAGATGCCCAAGAGTATAATTGCTGGTTCTATGAGTTGTATGTTTAGATATTTTAAAGACACTGCCAAAAAAATTTTCAGAGTGGCTACAACATTTTACATCTCCACCAGCAATATATGAGACATCCTGTTTCTCTACATTCTTGCTAGCATTTAGTATTGTCACTAAATTTTATTTTAGTTGTTCTATGTGTTATAACATCTCATCATGGATTTAATTTGCATTTCCCTGAGATGTAGTGATGTTGAATATCTTTTCATGTGCTATCTGCTATATGTATATATTTTTCAGTGAAAAGAATCTTCATGTTTTTTGTCCATTTTATAACTAAATTTTTGCTTTGTTTTTAATGTTGAGTTTTAAGACTCTTTTACACACCCTAGATGTGTCTTTTGTCAGATATATGGTTTGCAAATATTTTCTTTCAACATGTAGCTTGTTTTTTCATCTTTTTGACCAGACTTTTAACAAAACAAAAGTTTTTCATTTGTATGTAGTCCAATTTATCAATTTTATCTTTTAGAGATGATGATTTTGGTGTCAGGTCTAAGAATTGTTTTCCTAGTCATAGACCTTGAAGATTTCCTCCTATGATATTTTTTCTAAAAATGTTATAGTTTTGTGTTTTACATTTAAATTTGTGCTCCATTTCAGTCAATAGTTGGAATAAAATGTGAGATTTAGATCAAGGTTCTTTTTTATTTTTTTACCTATGTATATCCAGTTGCTCAAGCACTATTTGTTGAAAATACTGTATTTCTTTGATTGACTTGCTTTTGCACCTTTGTCAAAAATTAGTTGGTTACAAATGTGCGGGCTATTTTTGGGTTCTCTATTTTGCTCATCTATTGATCTATGTATCTATTCCAGGATATGGTCCAACTTGGTATGTGTACCATGGGTGCTTGAAAAAAATGTGTATTTTACTGTTATTGAGTAAGGTTTTCTATAAATGTCAATTCGATCTTACTAGTTCATATATTGTTGAGTTAATATGTTGTTGAATTATTCTATATGCTTGCTGATTTTCTGTCTAGTTATTCAAACAATTGTTAAAATAAGGACATTGACATCTGCAACAAAATTGTGGATTTGTCTATTTATCCCATTTCTATCAGTTTGGGGTTTTTTTTGCAGTATGCAGGCCTCTCACTGTTGTGGCCTCTCCCGTTGCGGTGCACAGGCTCTGGACGCGCAGGCTCAGCAGCCATGGCTCACGGGCCTAGCTGCTCTGCAGCATGTGGGATCTTCCTGGACTGGGGCACGAACCCGAGTCTCCTGCATCGGCAGGTGGACTCTCAACCACTGCGCCACCAGGGAAGCCCTAGAGCAACTGATTTTTGAATGTTGATTTTGTATCCTTCATTGTTACTGAATTCTTTTATTAATTCTACCGGTTTTTTAATGGAATTTTTGGGGTTTTCTATGTATATGATCATGTCATCTGCAAACAGGGATAATCTTATTTCTTCCTTTCTGATTTGGATGCTTTTTTCCCCTTGTCCAATTGCTCTAGCTATGACTTCCAATACCATGTTGAAAAGAAATAAGAGTGGGAATCGTTGTCTTGTTCCTGATCTTCGAGGAAAAGTCAGTTTTTCACCATTGAGCGTGATGTTAGCCATGGGCTTTTCATACACGGTCTTCATCATGTAGAGATATTTTCTTTCTATTCTTTGTTTGTTGAGAGTTTTTATCCTGAAAGTGTGTTGAATTTTCTCAAATGCTTTTCTCTGCATCTATTAAGATGATCATGTGATTTTTATCCCTTATCTTGTTGAGGTAGTGTATCACATTAATTGATTTTTGTATATTGGCATATCCTTGCATCCCAGGGATAAATCCCACTTGGTTGTGGTGTATGATCCTTTTATTGTGCTGTTGAATTCAATTTGCTAGTATTTTGGTGATGATTTTTACGACTACATTTATCAAGGATGTTGGCCTGCAGTTTTCTTTTCTTGGGGTGTCTTCATCTGGCTTCAGTATCAGGGTAATGCTGGCCTCATAAAATGAATTTGGAAATGTTCCCTCCTCTTCAATTTTTTGGAATAGTTCTAGAAAAATTGCTGTTAATTCTCCCTTAAATGTTTGGTAGAAGTCAACATGAGCTCGTACTTCAACATGAGTTCATACTTCATGTTGAAAGGGAAGTACTTTGAATCTTGTATTGTAGTGTCACTTTAGCTTGTCTACTTGTTTAATAAATCACCATGTATCAATATATATTATGAAAGCAATTAAAACTTCCAAGCTTTAATCTTTAAATCAGAAAATTAAACAAACCATCTGGTGACTTTTCTGTAATGTAATGCTTTTCTGTAATGTAAATCTATACAGAAAAAAATTGTGATATGTACTGCCCTCTGCAGTCTAAATTCAAATTTTGTATTTTGGTAAACTTTGAAAATTGTTTAAATTGCTAAGTAAAACACTAATTTTTGTTGAAGGGAAGTTCCAACATAAATCGGAGTGCCCAAAGGTGATGAAACCCACTTTTGAGTACCTGGTAGTGCCAAAGGAGGTAAAACTGGGTGTCTAGTGTCAATAGAACCAGTAACAGCATGTCATCTGATCTTGACTGTACTTGGCCAGTTCCTGCCCATTTCTGAGCCTAGTTCTCTATCCTTCCAGCTGAGTATCTGCTTCTCTTCTAAAAACGTATTTTTCTGCCTAAGTGAGCCAAAATTGTGTTTTGCTGTTTTCAACCAAAAATCTTGACTGAAATCAATAGTAAACAGGAATTTATTTAATTGCTGACTTATAATTGCAAAGCAAAATGCTTATGAGCAGATACTGACTATCAAAATATTATAAATAAAATGCATTAGAGATGATAAAATATATATTAAAACTCAGATGCTAATGATTAGAGCTCGTACTTCATGTTGAAAGGGAAGTATTTTGAATCTTTTATTGTAGTGTCACTCTAGCTTGTCCATTTGTTTAATAAATCACCATGTATCAATATATATTGTGAAAGCAATTAAAACTGCCAAGCGTCAATCTTTAAATCAGAAAATTAAACAAATAACTAACTAAATAAATACTGAGCAATTCTGGAAACATTAGAAGGTGGATTTCTAGAGTTTTTACATCTTTCCCTGCCTTAGATTACAGTTGTGTGCGCTTCCAAGTAACTTAATTATTTCCTATCCATCCATTCAAATATCCCCAAGATGAAAGAACTGAAATAGAAGAAAAAGAAAGTTTTACTAGTCATTAAGTTACTTGAGAGTGAATATTATTCTCTAGTGGATACAGAAGAAAGAAAATGATATTTTCCATAATATTCACTTAAACAGATTCAGCTTAGTTTTTCTTCCAACTGTAGAAACTAAAACAGATCTAAAAAGTATCTGCATTACATCTCTATAACCCGAAGCTTATGAGCATTATTGCAGCTGTTGAATTTCTGGTGGAATGTATTTATTAGTTATATTTCAGGAGAGTTCATAGTATGTACATATCTGTAAGAATGTGATTGTCTTAAAAAAGATAAGAAAAGGAAAGAAAACCTGAAACAGTGGCTTACATACACAGGGTGTATTTTTATCAGCTAACCTGTCAGGAGGTAGCCTGTGCAATAGGAAGCCATCAGGGAATCATGGCTCCTTCCATCTTCCTACTCCACTATCCTACTCTCATGTGTCAGACTGGAAGAAGAAGAGGGGTCAAAACAATCTCCTCCTAAAACTTTTCTTCTTCTCCTCCTTCTCCTCCTCCTCCTCCTTCTCCTTCCTCCTCTTCCTCTTCTTCTCGTCCTCCTTATTCCTCTTCCTCTTCTTTTTTGAAAGATAACTGCATACTCCATACATCTCACAAACAAACAAAACTACCTCTCATCTGGCCACCCTGGCTAGAAGAGAGGCTGAACCAGTGACTAATTTAGCTTTCCAGTCTCTTTAGTAGTAGGAAGCAAGGGAGAACGGGTTGTAAATAAACAGCTTTTGAGTAGCCAGTCCATAATATCTGCAGCTGTGTGTTTACCTGTTAGAGCAAGTTCAAAGCACTTCGAATGAACTGACACAATTAATCATACTTGATTATTTTCATAATTGATAGGTTTAGCTGAAAGAACCAAATCAATTAGTTGTTTTGGCACCTGAGGAAATAGCTTGAGAAGGACTAGTGCCTTTCAGGAAATTACACAACAGCAAAATCTTTAGAATGGGCTGTGTGTTCATGGCCAGGAAAAGATTCTCATAGTATTGTGCTGTTCTTGTGAGGCAGAAATGTGAGAAAATCTTCTGGCTCAATGCCTAATTTCTGTCAGGTTTTATACTAAGACAATTTGTACCATCACAAAGTGTGTATTTTTGTTTCTTAACTAACTGAAGGTGTAGACCAAGTCCCATAATGCCACACTTTTCAATGAAGCAAAGATAGTTCATTTGAAATTTGAAGGTCATTTAATACTCTCTGTCCAAGACAACTAAAATGTGATTCTGTGAAATGAATTCATACTTTCAGAATATGGATACTTTTGAAAGAAAGGCCTAGATTAAATGTCATTCATTACTTTAGAGATGAAATAATAAATGAACTCAAAGAACAATTTTCTGAAGCCCCAAAGTTAACTTTATTCTATTTTTTCCCAAAGAACTGTTCTTTTTTTTTTTTTTAATTTTGCCTGCTGACTGTGTTGGGATATAACATGCTGGGCTTGTGTCTCTCACTGTGCTATGTGATGTCACCCAATAGGAGGTCTGCATTGCTGTGCTGTACTTCCCCTTGGGTATGTCAAACCTGTGGCATTAATTTCTTCTTTGTCAGTCATGACCATGAGAACAAATGGTCCTTTATCTCCAAGGAACATGTATATGCCACAGCTGCTCCCCGCAACAAACACACGTGTGGAAATCAAGGAAAGTGAGTTATTATAAAGTGTTTGATATAGTATTTTTATAAATTGGTCTTCCTAACATGTTTAATGAATTCTAATGTTTTACCTTCTTTGAAACCAAACCATAAAATAAAGAGTGAAGAAGGACTATCTCTTCTTGACAGTAGAATTCTAATTAATAGTTGGCTAAGAAATGATGGAAATAGATAATATCCATTAGATAAGCCCCAGAAAATCATTATTGGATGCTAAAATTAATAGGACAAAGTATGACAAGAAACAGGATATTTGCCTAGTTTTAAAGTTTCTCTACACAAGATACATATTAACAAAAAGGAGGAAATGGTACCTTCACAGTAATGGGACCTGACAGATACCACCTGAACTAATGGATCTAGGTTAACATGAGACATACCGTTTTCCTACACCTCCTCATGCTTGGATGCACTGAGAAGGGCCAGCATCCCCTCAGACATCCTGGTGGCTCTTTCTGCATCCTTCCCTGTACACTCTGGGCTCCTTCACTTCTCCTTCTGCTAAGATGACCTCCAAGGTCCTATACCTTATAGGTCTTTCTAGTCTTGTGACCATTTCCCCAGGAAATTTCTAGGTGCATCCTTCATTCAGAAGGCTAAGTTAGTGTAATGGGGAATATAAAAAGAATAGGACACACCATTGAGCCTCCACAACTTCAGAGCTTGGCCAAGAATACATAAATATGAGCACATAAATATGCAACAAATGTAACTAAGTTCTATGATGTAGGTAGAAGCAATGTCACTGGCACCGGTAAGCTGGGCTTGGACGAAATGAGCACTGGCTAGTATATTTAGAATCTTATATCTGTCACATTCTCAGGGAGGACATGCATCCTCAGATAAGAACCATTAAAACACAAGACCAGGGAGGCTTCCAGGAAGATGGCGGAAGAGTAAGACACAGATATCACCTTCCTCCCCACAGATACACCAGAAATACATCTACACGTGGAACAACTCCTACAGAACACCTACGAACGCTGGCAGAAGACCACAGACCTCCCAAAAGGCAAGAAACCCCCCACGTACCTGGGTAGGGCAAAAGAAAAAAGAATAAACACAGACAAAAGACTAGGGACGGGACCTGCACCAGTGGGAGGGAGCTGTGAAGCAGGAAAGGATTCCACACACTAGGAAGGCCCTTCGCGGGCAGACACTGCGGGTGGCGGAGGGGGAAAGCTTCGGAGCCGCGGGGGAGAGCGCAGCCACAGGGGTGCAGAGAGCAAAGCAGAGAGATTCCCACAAGAGGATCAATGCCGACGGGCATTCACCAGCCCGAGAGGCTTGTCTGCTCACCCGCCAGGGTGGGCGGGGCTGGGAGCTTAGGTTCGGGCTTCGGTCAGAGCGCAGGGAGAGGTCTGGGGTTGGCGGCATGAACACAGCCTGCAGGGGGTTAGTGCACCACGACTAGCCGGGAGGGAGTCCCGGGAAAAGTCTGCACTTGCCGAAGAGGCAAGAGACTTTTTCTTACCTCTTTGTTTCCTGGTGCACGAGGAGAGGGGATTAAGAGCGCTGCTTAAAGGAGCTTCAGAGACACGCGCGAGCCACGGCTAAAAGCGCGGACCCCAGAGACGGGCATGAGACGCTAAGGCTGCTGCTGCCGCCACCAAGAAGCCCGTGTGCAAGCACAGGCCACTCTCCACACCCCGCTTCCAGGGAGCCTGTGCGGTCTGCCACTGCCAGCGTCCCGGGATCCAGGGTCAACTCCTCCCGGAGAACGCACAGCGGGCCTCAAGCTGGTGCAACGTCATGCCGGTCTCTGCTGCCGCAGGCCCACCCCGCACTCTGTGCCCCTCCCGCCCCCCCCCCCGGCCTGAGTGAGCCAGAGCCCCCGAATTAGCGGCTCCTTTAACCCCATCCTGTCTGAGCGAAGAACAGATGGCCTCTGGCGACCTACGACCTACACGCAGGGGCGAGGCCAAATCCAAAGCTGAGCCCCTAGGAGCTGTGAGAACAAAGAAGAGAAAGGGAAATCTCTCCCAGCAGCCTCAGAAGCAGCGGATTAAAGCTCCACAATCAACTTGATGTACCCTGCATCTGTGGAATACATGAATAGACAACCAATCATCCCAAATTAAGGAGGTGGACTTTGAGAGCAAGAGTTATTATTTTTTCCCCTTTTCCTCTTTTTGTGAGTGTGTACATCTATGCCTCTGTGTGAGATTTTGTCTGTATAGCTTTGCTTCCACCATTTGTCCTAGAGTTCTATCCATCAGTTTTATTTTCGTTTTTGTAATTTTTTTTCCTCTTAATAATTATTTTTTCATTTTAATAACTTAATTATATTTTATCTTACTTTATTTTATTTTACTTTATCTCTTCTAATTTTCTTTCCTTTCCTCCTTCCTTCCTCCCTCCCTTCCTCCCTCCTTCCTTCCTTCCTTTCTTTCTTTCTTTCTTTCTTTCTTTCTTTCTCTCTCTCTTTCTACTTCTACTAATTCGTTCTTTCTACTTCTTCTCCCTTTTATTCTGAGCTGTGTGGATGAAAGGCTCTTGGTGCTGCAGCCAGGAGTCAGTGCTGTGCCTCTGAGGAGGGACAGCCAACTTCAGGACACTGGTCCACAACAGACCTCCCAGTTCCACGTAATATCAAACGGCGAAAATCTCCCAGAGATCTCCATCTCAACACCAGCATCCAGCTTCACTCAACAACCAGCAAGCTACAGTGCTGGACATCCTATGCCAAACAACCAGCAAGACAGGAACACAACCCCACCCATTAGCAGAAAGGCTGCCTAAAATCATAATAAGTCCACAGACACCCCAAAACACACCACCAGACGTGGACCTGCCCACCAGAAAGACAAGAACCAGCCTCATCCACCAGAACACAGGCACTAGTCCCCTCCACCAGGAAGCCTACACAACCGACTGAACCAACCTTAGCCACTGGGGACAGACACCAAAAACAATGAGAACTACGAACCTGCAGCCTGCAAAAAGGAGACCCCAAACACAGTAAAATAAGCAAAATGGGAAGACAGAAAAACACACCACAGATGAAGAAGCAAGATAAAAACCCACCAGACCTAACAAATGAAGAGGAAATAAGCAGTCTACCTGAAAAAGAATTCAGAATAATGATAGTAAAGATGATCCAAAATCTTGGAAATAGAATAGACAAAATGCAAGAAACATTTAACAAGGACCTAGAAGAACTAAAGATGAAACAAACAATGATGAACAACACAATAAATGAAATTAAAAAAACTCCAGATGGGATCAATAGCAGAATAACTGAGGCAGAAGAACGGATAAGTGACCTGGAAGATAAAATAGTGAAAATAACTACTGCAGAGCAGAATAAAGAAAAAGAATCAAAAGAATTGAGGACAGTCTCAGAGACCTCTGGGACAACAATAAACGCACCAACATTCGAATTATAGTGGTTCCAGAAGAAGAATAGAAAAAGAAAGGGATGGAGAAAATATTTGAAGAGATTATAGTTGAAAATTTCCCTAATATGGGAAAGGAAATAGTTAATCAAGTCCAGGAAGCACAGAGAGTCCCATACAGCATAAATCCAAGAAGAAATACGCCAAGACACATATTAATCAAACTGTCAAAAATTAAATACAAAGAAAATATATTAAAAGCAGCAAGGGAACAACAACAAATAACACACAAGGGAATCCCCATAAGGTTAACAGCTGATCTCTCAGCAGAAACTCTGCAAGCCAGAAGGGAGTGGCAGAACATATTTAAAGTGATGAAAGAGAAAAACCTGCAACCAAGATTACTCTACCCAGCAAGGATCTCATTCAGATTAGATGGAGAAATTAAAACCTTTACAGACAAGCAAAAGCTGAGAGAGTTCAGCACCACCAAACCAGCTTTACAACAACTGCTAAAGGAACTTCTCTAGGCAAAAAACACAAGAGAAGGAAAAGACATACAATAACGAACCCAAAACAATTAAGAAAATGGGAATAGGAACATACATATTGATAATTACCTTAAATGTAAATGGACTAAATGCTCCCACCAAAAGACACAGATTGGCTGAATGGATACAAAAATAAGACCCATATATTTGCTGTCTACAAGATACCCACTTCAGACCTAGAGACACATACAGACTGAAAGTGAGGGGATGGGAAAAGATATTTCATGCAAATGGAAACCAAAAGAAAGCTGGAGTAGCAATTCTCATATCAGACAAAATAGACTTTAAAATAATGACTATTAGAAGAGACAAAGAAGGATACTACATAATGATCAAGGGATCGATCCAAGAAGAAGATATAACAATTGTAAATATTTATGCACCCAACATAGGAGCACCTCAATACATAAGGCAAATACTAACAGCCATAAAAGGGGAAATCGACAGTAACACATTCATAGTAGGGGACTTTTAACACCCCACTTTCGCCAATGGACAGATCATCCAAAATGAAAATAAATAAGGAGACACAAGCTTTAAATGATACATTAAACAAGATGGACTTAATTGATATTTATAGGACATTCCATCCAAAAACAACAGAATACACATTCTTCTCAACTGCTCATGAAACATTCTCCAGGATAGATCATATCTTGGGTCACATATCAAGCCTTAGTAAATTTAAGAAAATTGAAATTGTATCAAGTATGTTTTCCAACCACAATGCTATGAGACTAGATATCAATTACAGGAAAAGATCTGTAAAAAATACAAACACATGGAGGCTAAACAATACACTACTTAATAACCAAGAGATCACTGAAGAAATCAAAGAGGAAATAAAAAAATACCTAGAAACAAATGACAATGGAGACATGACCACCCAAAATCTATGGGATGCAGCAAAAGCAGTTCTAAGAGGCAAGTTTATAGCAATACAATCCTACCTTAAGAAACAGGAAACATCTTGAATAAACAACCTAACCTTGCACCTAAAGCAATTAGAGAAAGAAGAACAAAAAAAACCCCCAAAGTTAGCAGAAGGAAAGAAATCATAAAGATCAGATCAGAAATAAATGAAAAAGAAATGAAGGAAACAATAGCAAAGATCAATAAAACTAAAAGCTGGTTCTTTGAGAAGATAAACAAAATTGATAAACTATTAGCCAGACTCATCAAGAAAAAAAGGGAGAAGACTCAAATCAATAGAATTAGAAATGAAAAAGGAGAAGTAACAACTGACACTGCAGAAATATAAAAGAACATGAGAAGCAACTCTATGCCAATAAAATGGACAACCTGGAAGAAATGGACAAATTCTTAGAAATGCACAACCTGCCAAGACTGAATCAGGAAGAAATAGAAAATATGAACAGACCAATCACAAACACTGACATTGAAACTGTGATTAAAAATCTTCCAACAAACAAAAGCCCAGGACCAGATGGCTTCACAGGCGAATTCTATCAAACATTTAGAGAAGAGCTAACACCTATCCTTCTCAAACTCTTCCAAAATATAGCAGAGGGAGGAACACTCCCAAACTCATTCTATGAGGCCACCATCACCCTGATACCAAAACCAGACAAGGATGTCACAAAGAAAGAAAACTACAGGCCAATATCACTGATGAACCTAGATGCAAAAATCCTCCACAAAATACTAGTAAACAGAATCCAACAGCACATTAAACGGATCATACACCATGATGATGTGGGCTTTATTCCAGGAATGCAAGGATTCTTCAATATACGCAAATCAATCAACGTGATACACCATATTAACAAATTGAAGGAGAAAAACCATATGATCATCTCAATAGATGCAGAGAAAGCTTTTGACAAAATTCAACACCCATTTATGATAAAAACCCTGCAGAAAGTAGGTATAGAGGGAAGTTTCCGCAGCATAATAAAGGCCATATATGACAAACCCTCAGCCAACATCGTCCTCAATGGTGAAAAACTGAAAGCATTTCCACTAAGATCAGGAACAAGACAAGGTTGCCCACTCTCACCACTCTTATTTAACATAGTTTTTAAAGTTTTAGCCACAGCAATCAGAGAAGAAAAGGAAATAAAGGGAATCCAAATCAGAAAAGAAGAAGTAAAGCTTCTGTTTACTGTTTGCAGACGACATGATACTATACATAGAGAATCCTAAAGATGCTACCAGAAAACTACTAGAGTTAATCAATGAACTTGGTAAAGTAGCAGGATACAAAATTAATGCACAGAAATCTCTGACATTCCTGTACACTAATGATGAAAAATCTGAAAGTGAAATCAAGAAAACACTCCCATTTACCACTGCAACAAAAAGAATAAAATATCTAGGAATAAACCTACCTAAGGAGACAAAAGACCTGTATGCAGAAAATTATAAGACACTGATGAAAGAAATTAAAGATGATACAAATAGATGGAGAGACATACCATGTTCTTGGATTGGAAGAATCAACATTGTGAAAACGACTCTACTACCCAAAGCAGTCTACAGATTCAATGCAATCCCTATCAAACTACCACTGGCATTTTTCACAGAACTAGAACAAAAAAGTTCACAATTTGTATGGAAATACAAAAGACCCCAAATAGCCAAAGCAATCTTGAGAACAAAAAACGGAGCTAGAGGAATCAGGCTCCCTGACTTCAGACTATACTACAACGCTACAGTAATCAAGACAGTATGGTACTGGCACAAAAACAGAAAGGTAGATCACTGGAACAGGATAGAAAGCCCAGAGGTAAACCCACGCACATATGGTCACCTTATCTTTGATAAAGGAGGCAGGAATGTACAGTGGAGAAAGGACAGCCTCTTCAATAAGAGGTGCTGGGAAAACTAGACAGGTACATATAAAAGTATGAGATTCGATCACTCCCTAACACCATACACAAAAATAAACTCAAAATCGATTAAAAACCTAAATGTAAGGCCAGAAACTATCAAACTCTTAGAGGAAAACATAGGCAGAACACTCTATGACATAAATCACAGCAAGATTCTTTTTGACCCTCCTCGTAATGAAATGGAAATAAAAACAAAAATAAACAAATGGAACCTAATGAAACTTCAAAGCTTTTCACAGCAAAGGGAACCATAAACAAGACCAAAAGACAACCCTCAGAATGGGAGAAAGTATTTGCAAATGAAGCAACTGATAAAGGATTTATCTCCAAAATTTACAAGCAGCTCATGCAGCTCAATAACAAAAAAACAAACAACCCAATCCAAAAATGGGCAGAAGACCTAAATAGACATTTCTCCAAAGAAGATATACAGACTGCCAACAAACACATGAAAGAATGCTCAACATCATTAATCATTAGGGAAATGCAAATCAAAACTACAATGAGATATCATCTCACACCAGTCAGAATGGCCATCATCAAAAAATGTACAAACAATAAATGCTGGAGAGGGTGCGGAGAAAAGGGAACACTCCTGCACTGCTGGTGGTAATGTGAACTGGTACAGCCATTATGGAGAACAGTATGGAGGTTCCTTAAAAAACTACAAATAGAACTACCATACAACCCAGCAATCCCACTACTGGGCATATACCCTGAGAAAACCATAATTCAAAAGGAGTCATGTACCAAAATGTTCATTGCAGCTCTATTTACAATAGCCTGGAGATGGAAACAACCTAAGTGCCCATCATCGGATGAATGGATAAAGAAGATGTGGCACATATATACAATGGAATATTACTCAGCCATAAAAAGAAATGAAGTTGAGTTAATTGTAATGAGGTGGATAGACCTAGAGTCTGTCATACAGAGTGAAGTAAGTCAGAAAGAGAAAGACAAATACCATATACTAACACATATATATGGAATTTAAGGGGAAAAAAATGTCATGGAGAACCTAGGGGTAAGACAGGACTAAAGACACAGACCTACTGGAGAACGGACTTGAGGATATGGGGAGGGGAAGGGTGAGATGTGACAAAGCGCGAGAGAGGCATGGACATATATACACTACAAAACGTAAGGTAGATAGCTATTGGGAAGCAGCTGCATAGCACAGGGATGTCAGCTCGGTGCTTTGTGACCGCCTGGAGGGGTGGGATAGGGAGGGTGGGAGGGAGGGAGATGCAAGAGGGAAGAGATATGGGAACATATGTATATGTATAACTGATTCACTTTGTTATAAAGCAGAAACTAACACACCATTGTAAAGCAATTATACTCCAATAACGATGTAAAAAAAGTATATATTAAAAAAACAAACAAACACAAAAACAAAAAACACAAGACCGGAGGCTTCCCTGGTGGCACACTGCTTGAGAGTCTGCCTGCCGATGTAGGGGACACAGGTTCGTGACCCGGTCCGGGAAGATTCCACATGCCGCGGAGCGGCTGGGCCCGTGAGACATGGCCGCTGAGCCTGCGCGTCTGGAGCCTGTGCTCCGCAACGGGAGAAGCCACAATAGTGAGAGGCCCGCATACCGAAAAAAAAAAAAAAGAAAAACACAAGACCGCATGTGTAAAAGGAGATGAAACAGAACGTTCTGCCTGTCCACACCCCTGCTCAATTATCATTCTGATAATTTATCAAACGTTTCTCCCCTTTTATTTTCCTTCAATCATTTTTGCCCCCAAATTGTCCCTCTATTATCTCTTATCCCTTCCTAAAATGATCCCTTCTATTTTTCTGCTTTCGATATGTTCATAAAAATACCATGTAGATGTTGATAATGGGAGGAGACTATGCACATATGGTGGCAGGGGTTGTATGGAAAATCTCTGTACCTTCCACTCTATTTTGCTATGAACCTAAAACTGCTCTAAAAAGTAAAGTCTGTTAAAAATTAACATAATTTCTTAGGTATAGTGATATACATGGCCTCATAATTTTCATATCATCTAGGTATAAACATTGTAATTTTTAGGGCTTCCCTGGTGGCGCAGTGGTTGAGAGTCCGCCTGCCGATGCAGGGGACACGGGTTCGTGCCCCGGTCTGGGAGGATCCCACATGCTGTGGAGCGGCTGGGCCCGTGAGCTGTGGCCGCTGGGCCTGCGCGTCCGGGGCCTGTGCTCCACGGTGGGAGGGGCCACAGCAGTGAGAGGCCCGCATACCAAAAAAAAAAAAAAAAAATTGTAATTTTTAATCTGTAGAATTGTTAATTACTGAAAAGTTTATGAGTGTGTGAGTGTGTGTGTGTGTGTTTCTGTTTTCTTTTGGGTCCATCAAAATGAAATTACCATCTGTGTTTAAGACTGATTTAAATATTTTCTTGACTGAAGGCCAAAGCAGTAGCAGGAAGAATCCTTGAAGTGCCTTCTAACATTGCATTTCCTTCCATTTTTAAGGCATTTTGGCAAAGCATCACCTTGTTCGTACACAATGACAGTGAATATTGGTATCACTTATCATCGATTATAGACTGTTCCTTGAGATCTTGGTAGCAATTACATTTTACTGATAGTATTAGAAGACTAAGGATGAAAGAAAGTCATGTAGATGTCTAGACAGTGAGTTACAGAAGTTAGGGTCCCTGGGAGAATGTGAATTAAAGATTAGCATAGAGAATGAGTATAGTATGCAAAGAAAGCCATCAGTTTGCCCTTGAAAAGAGGAGATGAAACAAAAATTACAAAACAAGCACCATAACTGTCTAAATTCAATTTTCTCATTTTTTCTGGGCAGATCAGGTCTGTATACTGGTCAAATCTTTGTCCTGCTTTATAGCAGTTTTTAAAACAAATTTTAATGAGTACTCGTGTGGTGTTTTACCTTGTACAAATGGCTTTCTCTCACACCATCTCATGCATTTCTCCATAATTCTGTGAGATAGGTATGGGAAACACTCTCACTTTATACACAAGAAGGCTGAGTCTCAGCAAGGGCTGGTATTTTGTCCCAGTTAACCAGGTCCAGTACATAGGGGACCAAGTTCTTGGACCACATCTCCTGCTCCAAGGTCCAAGATCTTCCCACAACACCGCTCAACTACTCAGAAACTAACTGGGGAAACAAGCTGTCAATAGCCATTGTCTGAAGGTTTTTGATCTAGCCTCTATGCTTAAAATTCTTGACTCTCCAAACACCCAAAAATGAATGATAAGTGATTTCTAGTATAACCTAAGAAAATACAGCCTTGAAGGTGATCTCCTAGAATAACATTAAGAATTAATTGAGGGGATGTCTTGCCAAGCTAAAGGCCCCTTGTCTATCCCAAGGGCTTCAGGGAGTAACCATCTCTTTCTTCCTCCACCCACTCCCCTCATGTTCCTGCTCAGCACCAATTCTGGATACCATTGCCATTCTGGGGTACCAAGGGGGCTGCCAAATGTGTTACTCTTCCTTCAAGCTGCTCATTACTTTATCAAACTTAATTTAAATAGTGAGTATGTCTTCCAAACGGCACTTAGGTATCTGTTCCTTTTCTAATATTCTCTAGGAAAGACAACATGTGATTCAGACAGTTCAATAGATTGTTTTCATGAAGCTGCCACATATTCAAAGGATGACAAAAATGTGCTGCAGCCTGAGATATAGGAAAGAACAATACAGAACAGTGACAAAAGGAACCATACAAATGTCCTTTCACTCTTCAGTCAATAACTACCTTCAGATATGAAATTCAGTTCATAGCATTAAAATGCATAATTACTCTGTAGAGCATAATTACCCCATACAGCATATTGTTGGTGAAAACATTTCTCAAAGCTGTTTCGCATTTTTTAGACTTTAGTATGGTATCTCCATAACTTCTTCCTTTGAGGAAAGTGTTGATGTCAGATTATTTCTTCTAAAGCAGTGCCCTGATATTAAGTGGAGGCTCATTCCATACACAGGCTTTCCCGTAACCACTCATAATCTCACCTTCTGTCTGACTCATCCCTAAGACTCCTGAAGCTTCTCTGAACCAATCACTAGTCATATAGAACTTTCATCAACTATTTACAAACTCTGCCCACCAGGAACCACCAATTAAAGGAGATGATTTAAGTGTGGAGAGTATCTGAAGGTTATGTGATCACAATAGCAAACATGATGAGAATAAGGAGAAAACAAAGGGATGACATTCTATCATCCCATGTTCTAAGTCCTCAGTGATACAACTTTTCTGGTTCATATTTTCTATGTGAGTAGGTCCCCATTTCATTTTATGTTATGCATATATATATATATTTCATTTTGGAATTAGAGGCCCTCATTACTCCCCTTCCAGTCTCATCCTTTTCACTACCACTCCCAGAGCCACATGTACACTGAGACTAAGTTATTTTAACTGCTATTTCCAAAGTCATCACAGATTCCTGTAAAACGTCTCTCTCTTAGTCCTTGTTTAGTAAATTAGACATCCTTACTGTATCTGTTGAATCTCACTGTAATGTGGAGTCAATTCATCACATTTGAGTGGAAAATGTCTCATAGAATCTAGAGAGACAGTTTAAGGCCTATATGGGAAAAGAATCTAAAAAAAAAGAGTGGATATATGTATATGTATAGCTGATTCACTTTGCTGTACACCTCAAACTAACAGAACATTGTAAATCAACTATACTCCAATACAATTTTTTTAAAAAGTGAAAGGATTTTTGTTTAAGTTTTTAAAATTTTGACTGACTCACTTGAATGAAGTCAATAGCCTAAGATAGGATGGTTCAATAAATCGATCGGCACTGGTTTACCTATGACCCAGTCTTTTCTTACTAGAGGCTCTGTAGAGCTCTACTTTGGTTAATTTATAAAGTAATGAATACTCCATTAGCCACCGTTTCCAGGGGATTCACAGCAGCTGTTTTATTATGTTGCTATCTCCCATAACACTAAATGTGTGTCATAAGAAATAAACATTTGGTAATTGTTTATTGATTTTAAGTCTTTATGAGGAAGCACCTTTGTCTTCAAAATTATTTTTTCAATGTTTTTCTGTTACTTTTAGTTTTCATTTTTAAAATACAGAAGATAATACCTTACCAAAGATGATATACAGATGGCAAATAAGCACACGAAAAGATGTTCAACATTGTACTTCATTAGGAAACTGCAAATTAAAACAGTGAGATACCATCACATACCTATTAGAATGGCTAAAATCCAAAACACTGACAATACCAAATGCTGATGAGGATGTGAAGCAACAGGAACCCTCACTCATTGCTGGTGGGAATGCAAAATGGTAGAGCCACTTTGGAAGACAGTTTGACAGTTTCTTACAAAACTAAACATAATATTACCACAAGACCAAACAATCACACTTCTTGGTATTTACCCAAATGAGTTAAAATATGTCCACACAAAAACTTGCACACAGATGTTTATAGCAGCTTTATTCATAATTACCAAAAGTTGGAAGCAACCAAGATATCCTTCAGTAGATGAATGCTTAAATAAACTGTGGTACATCCAGTGCTAAAAGAAATTAGCTATCAAGGCACAGAAACACATGGGGGAAGTAATAATGAATATTATTAAGTGACAGAAGCCAATTTTAAAAGGCTACATACTGTATGATTCCAACTATGACATTCTGGAAAAAGTATAACTATGGAAACAGTAAAAAGATAAGTGTCAGAATTTTTAAGGGGTTGAGGAGGGATGACTAGGTGGGGCACAGGGGGTGTTTAGGGCGGTGAAGCTATTCTGTATGATACCATACTGGTAGAATCATGTCATTTTACATTTGTCCAAACCCATAGAATTTGTCCAAACCCACAGTGTCCAATACGAAGTGTGAACCCTAATGTAAACTATGGACTTTGGGTGATAATGATGAATCAGTGTTAGTTCATTCACTGTAACAAATGTACCACTCTGGTGTAGGATGTTGATGGTATAGGAGGCGGTGTTGGAGGGAAGGGGAGGGAATACGTGGGAATTCTCTATACTTTCTCCTCAATTTTGCTGTGAAGCTAAATCTGCTCCAAAAATTATGGTCTATATATGTAGAAAAATACATAAGATAAACATTGTATTTGATATTATTTTATAAAGCATGCACCTATATTATTTTCTTATGGCATGAATTCATACATTCTTTGGGTCTAATATTGATATTTTACTCCAAAGATAACTATGTTTTTTGACTCTCAGCTCACATTCATAGGTCAAAAATCACGGATCTAATACACACACACACACATAAACACACACACAAGCTTTATGGGAAATAAGTTTTCTAGATGGCATGGAGGTAAATGGGTTTATTTTTGGATTTCTTAGGTCATTTAAATATGCTCATTTGCTTCATGACTCTCCAAGGAGAGATGTGGTATGCAGGGTTTCTAAACATATCTTGAGAGATTAACCCCTCTGTCAAGGAGCTTCTTATATGCCAGGTGGTCAAAAAATAAAATTGAGAAAACCAAATAAGAATAGGGATACCAACTGTCCCAGAATTGGATGACTCCACAGTTCTCTCGTTTCTACCACTCGCAGAAATTGCACTTGTAAGGTTATCTGTTGTTATATCTTCATTTTTAAATCCAATGACCATTACTCAGTTCCCATCTTTCCTCTTGTAGCATTTCACACTATTGATCACTCCTTCTTGAAACTATTTGGCAACCAGGTCACAACACAGCCTTATTTTATCCTACTACCTCATTTGTTGCTGCTTCTGTTAACTTGGTTGGAATTCCTTGATCTCTAAATTATGTTGAAAAAAGCTTTGGAGCTCAGGTCTCAGATCTGTTCTTCTCTCTATCTATGCTTACTCTCTTGGCAATCTCATTTAATCTAACTTTAAATGCTCATCTATATCTGAGGATCCTCCAAGATGCATATGACTGCATCTTCATCATTCAGCAAGTCAAGAATGGAATAAGAATTAAGAAATATCAAGCTTTACATTACAAAATTCTGTGCTGCATATTCCTTTGAAATAAATGTTGCAAACTGTATTTCCTATTACATACTACCTGTGATGGTTAATTTTGTGTGTCAATTTGGAGGGTGGTTTTGGATGAGATTAAACTTTGAGCAAGCAGATTGCCCTCCGAAATGTTGATGAGTGTCATCCATTCAGCAGAAGGCCTGAATAGTGAAAAAAGATTGACCTCCCTGAGCAAGAGAGAATTCTTCAGCAGACTTCAGACTGTTTCCCTGGAGAACCCTTACTAATACACCATCCAAAGATTGAAAACAGAGTGAACAAACAAAAAAGAAGGAAGCTTAAATTTACTTAATATTTTCTACTTAATTTTCAAAGCTCCGATGATGTGCTTTGAATTAAGCTGTCTTCTATGCAGCTGTGAGATCACAGGCAAACATCAAGGACAAAACATCTTTTCTTTCTTTTGAGCTCTTTTCTTTTACTAAAAACAGGCCTCACTTGGGGCTAAAAATATGTGTTCTACCATGAAAGGAAAAAAGAAAAGATGCAAAACATCAACAATGAATGTGCTTATTCTGAAGAACAAAGCCCTTTGAGTGCTGTAATACATAAGTGAGGAAAGAGTAATTTTAACCCATTTTGAGAATTTTGAACTTGATAAGGAAGTTTATTACTGCCTTTGAATCTTTAATTTCTGGGCTTGACTGACAGCAAGTATGGAAACAAGAACATACAGGTATACCTATCTTGAAAAAAATCTTAGTAACTGCTTCTTCGGAGAATTTTCTGGTTTTAGTATGTAATATTCACTCCTGGGTATATTTGAGATATCAAATATCTTTTGCAGAAATATAAGTAACAGACAACAAGAAAACGTTAACCATTATTTGAGTCTTACTATGTGACTGGCTCCTTGTTAAACACTATTATACATTATTTCACTTGGAATTTATACCACTGTGAGACAAGTACCATTATTTCCCCCATTTATAAATGATCATAGTTAGAAAATTTATTAATGGTCATTTGTTAATTTCACTGATATTTCAGTTGAGGAAATAGGTTAAAAGTGGTTAGGTGAGTTGTCTAATGATACATGGCTGGTTAATAGTAAAGTTGAGATCAAAATGCTGGCCAGTAACTACTGTTTGGTTAATCCATGGTAAATCATTGTGCCATTTATTTTGCATTATAGCAGCCTTTCTCAACCAACCAGGGTTTCGTGAAAGAATTCAGCCTTATAGTCCTAAGACATCCATTGTATTTAATGGATAAAATTATCTTCTCTATGTCTAGAATTCATCCATTAACATCTGGCCAACTCCCGTTTGTCTTTTATAAATGAGTTTCAATGTCACTTCCTTAGGGAAACCCTCCCATCCCCCAGGACATGCTAGATCCCCCTGTTATTCCTTCTCACAGCCCACACTTTTTATTCACAGCCCTTATCACAATTAGGGCTACTGTGATCTGTGCCAGTCTATCCCTCCACCTCCATCCATAAACTACGCTGAAAGCTCTGTGAGGGCAGTGGCCAAGTCTGTTTACCACTAACTCTCAGCACCTATCCCCTGGCCTGGATACAGTAGGCACCCAAGTATATGGAATGTTTGATTCATGAACGAAGTAATGAATGGACTAATAGAACCAGGACAGCACAATGCAGGAACACTGCAGCCCCTTCTCATTTTGCCTCATTTGGCTAATCTAGCTTGGGTATGCTGGGAGGCTGACATTCCATCTCCTATACTTGGGCAGGGAGGGAATCCACTGTTTCCCAAAGATCCACATTGTCGTTGTTCTAGCCTCATAATGAACAACAGTCATTCCTCCCCAAGAATAAAGCCATCTCCCTGGAATCAACATAAAACCCAAAGGAAAGGCAACTAACATTAATACCTACTATTTGCCAATCAATTATGTATCTTATTTGATTTTCACATCAGCTCTGCAAAACAAATATAATTCCTATCTTTAAAGGTAATGCAACTGAGACTCAGAGAAGTTAAATGCCTTCTTATGATCACACAAAAAAGGCTAATCTGAAACATGGACCCATATATGTGTGGTTCTAAAGCTATGCTATTTCTCATATACCAAGCTTTGGTGGAGGAGGGTATCATGGTGACCCATCCTTAGTTTTAGTGCCACTGGGAGTGCCCATGACTGCCTCTCTGTTTGCCTCTAATAACTAAAGGTATAGAAGGGAAGAACCTCCTAAAAAGGGAGGAAAGAGAAGAGTATACATAAAGAAATAGGACCAAGTGTACTTCTGCTTATTCCTCAAATCTTTATTAAGTACCTATATCAGGCACAGAGGCTGGGGACAAATAATGATTGTTTTTTAAAAAATAACTTTAGATTTACAGAAAAGTTGTAAAGATAGTCCAGTGTTCCCTGTCTACCTTTCACCCAGTTTTCCCAAATGTAAGTACCTTATATAACTATGGTACATTTATCAAAAACTAGTAAGTTAAGGGATGCAACTAAGAGTTCGCATGCCACATCTAAGAGACCACATGCTGCAACTAAGACCCGGAGCAGCCAAAATAAATAAATAAATATTTTTAAAAAATAAAGCATAAAAAAACTAGTAAGTTAACATTGGTATATCACTATTAACTAAGCTATACATTTCACTCTTTTTTTTCATTAAATCTCACTGCATGCTGAGAAATTACTTCCTAGAATGTTCATACTTATAAAAAATGTTATTTCAAATAGACTTTAGCAATATTTAAAGGAAAAGACCTTTGTTTCATGATGGAAATAGTTTTAGTTTCAGTGAGAGATAAATTAGGTTTAATTTAATTACACGTACAGGTACCATGGGGATATGACTCTACTGAGTTGTGAAATTGACAATATGTAATATCACTGATTTACATAATGCATTAAAAAATGGTGAGGTTCATGAGTGAGACCTTCTAACTTCACCCTCCTGGACAGATGTTTCCAAATTATGTGATTATAATAACATCATTGAGAACAACAAAAATAATATCTGATATCTACTGTGGAGGAGGAAGAAATTTTTCTGTACCCTTCTAGGTTCTTCTGACTGGTCTAAAAATTAAATTGACATGAGACAGTTAACAGGAGAAAATCAAACAAAAATTTAGTAGCACGTATACATGGGAGAGACCCTGGAGAACTGAGTAACTCATCACAGTGGCTGAAAACTTCATGTTAAATACCATATTCAGCTAAAGACAAAAGAGGATGTTGAGGGGAGTGGTTTGGGACCTCAAAGGGGAGGAAGGCAACAGACACAGAGATGTAAAAGCAAACGTTCGGTAAACAAATGTTTGCTGTGCCATGCAGAAACAATGGGACACAGAGAGGAATTATAACAGACTTTCCTAGGATCCTCCCTGTCTACAAACTTAGTTCATACTATAGTTATCTATGGTACCAGTTCCCTTGCTGGAACGGGTCCTCTATCTACATTCTTTAGGCAGGGGGGGAAAAGTCAAATTTTCTTCCTGAGTCTCTTGGGCCTTGATTGTTTTTAGCTAGAAATAATTCACATGCCCAAGAGACATTCTGGGGTAGCAAATTTCCCTCCCCTACACTCCTGAGAACATAGTATATGCCAATTATAGTTCTTATTTTATTTTTTTCCAACTTCACTGAGATATGACTGACAAATAAAAATTGTATATTTCTAGGTTGTACAATGTGATTTTTTAACATGTACAATGTGATGATTTAATATACATGTACACTGTGAAATGATTATCACGATCAAGTTAATTATGATACTATGATTGGTAAAAAGAAACATGTATTGGGTCTTCAACCCCTTTCCTGGCACAGGGCTCCTAAAACCCTTGGAATTTTCTATGATAAGAGCAATCAAGGAGTCTTATGTTAATGAAGTGACTTTTGGAAAGCCCTTGAGTAACCTAGGGAATGGAGGTTGGTTGCCAGGAAACCAACCAAATTAGAGGATTGGAACTTTCAGTCCCACCTTCCATGACCTTCAGGAAGGGAGAAGGCTGGAGGTAGAATCAACTGTCAATGGCTAATGATTTAATCAATCATGCCCATGTAACAAAGCCTCCAAAAAGCCCAAAAGAACAGGTTTAGGAGCGCTTCCAGATTGGTGAACAGGTGGAGGTTTGGGGACAGTGGCGTGCTCAGAGAGGGCAATGGAAGCTCCACACCCCTCCACACATGGCTGGCCTTAAGAATTTTTTCCATCTGGATGTTCATCTGTATCCTTTATCGAATCCTTTTTTAGTAAAGTAGTAAACAGTAAAGTCAACAGTTTTCCTGAATTCTGTGAGCCACTCTAGGTAGACAGTGTCAGAATTGAGCTACAGTAAGTCCCCTACATACAAACCTTCAAGTTGCGAACTTTCAAAGATGTGAACGTGCGTTCCATCAACGTCAGGCGTGAGTGAAATTGCAGCTTGCCCTCCGTCTCCTACTGCTGATGATCCTTCAGCTCTACCATCTCCCACCTCCTCTCCCTCCTCCCGTCAGTAACTCTTCTTGCCTGTTCACTCGGTGCCAGCCCTTGTATGCCAGCTGCTGTACTGTACTACTGTACTTTTCAAGGTGATGTACTGTAAGATTTAAAATGTTTATTTTTTGTGTTTGTTTTTTATGTATTATTTGTGTGAAAAGTATTATAAAACTACTACAGTACTATATAGCCGATTGTGTTAGTTGGGTACCTAGGCTAACTTTGTTGGACTTACAAATTGGACTTACGAATGCACTCTCAGAATGGAACTTGTTTGTATGTAAGGGACTTACTGTAAATTGTAGGGCAGACAACCTGCTTGTGAGAATTGCGTGGAAAACACTCCACATTTAGTGACCAGAAGTGTCAGAACTGAAGTGTTCTGTGTGAGTGTGGTAGTAGTGTAAATTAAAGGAGAAAGACACATAAGAGGGAAGAACTGGAGTATTTCCTAATATTCAATTGGTGATAGTGGTGTGTTCTTCTACTTCATAATTAAACATATCCGTCACCTCACACAGTTACTGTGTGTGTGTGTGTGTGTGTGTGTGTGTGGCAAAAACACTTAAGATTTGCTCTCTTAGCAAATTTCAAAGTATATAATACTGTTGTAAACAAAGAGAAACAAAGAGCTTTGCTCACGACCCAGTTCTACAAGGACTAAGTCATAATCCACTGCAGTTGCCCACCGACAGTGCACTCTGAGAGGAATTCAAGATGAAAAACAGACCCCATAGATAGTTCAATGCATATCTCAGGAAGAATTTTAATGAACCCAGATTCTTATATCTTCTCATACATAGAAAAGCACTAAAGTCATTAAATTGAGATATTTGTTCTTTGTGAATACCAGTAATCTTTTACCAAGATGCATGTTTGACTGCATGGATTCCCTAGCCAGAAATCACAAATAAGATGTTTTCTCTCCTACCTCTTTGGAGCAGTACCCTCAGAGCTACTCAGAGGCTGTCTCTCAGGCTATAGTCCTCAGTAAGACCCTGAATAAAACTTAAACCTATAACCCTTACATTGTTCATTTTTCTCGAAGTCTACACAGTACTACTGACTACAATCACCATGCTGTTCATTAGACCCCCAGAATTTACTCATCTTATAAAAGAAAGCTTACACCATTTGACCAACATTTCCCCATTTCCCCCACCCTCCAGCCCCTGTCAACCACCTTTCTACTCTCTGGTTCTATGATTTCAACGTTTTTAGATTGTGGAATCTAAAGGGAGATCATATAGTCTTTGTCTTCCTGTGTCTGGCTTATTTTGCCAGCTACTGTTCTAAGTGTTTTATGTCTTAATATATTTAATCCTCAGAACACCTATCTAGGCAAATTAACATTAATGTTGAGAATAAATTAACATTCAAAAGGAAATGGCAACTGGTGAGTTGAAGGCAAGATAAATATTTTGCTCAGTGTTCAGTGAGTTATGATGTTGATTAGAATGACAGAACAGGGAAGTATTTAACAAACATCTCCTTTGTCTCCTAATTTACAGGTTAGTGAACTGATGCCCAGAGGCGACAGGTAAATCACAGTGGTCACATAACAATTCTGAAACATAGGGTTCAATTTTGGTATGTTGTAACTTTTACATAATTCATAGTTTGTCTCATCTCATCTATACAACCAAAGGTCAAGAAATAAATAGATCAATGGAATAGAAAGGAGAGCTTATAACCAGACCTGTGTGTCAAAATGTAAGATATGGTAACTGGAGATAGAATTGATTACTTAGTTTAGTGATTTTTTAAATATTTACCTTTATTTCTTTTTGGCTGCGTTGGGTCTTAATTGCCGTGCGCGGGCTTTCTCTAGTCACAGTGAGTGGGAGCTACTCTTTGTTGTGGTGCACGGGCTTCTCACTGTGTTGGCTTCTCTTATTGCAGAGCATGGGCTCTAGGCACGTGCGTTTCAGGAGTTGTGGCACGTAGGCTCAGTAGTTGTGGCTTGCGGGCTCTACAGCGCAGGCTCAGTAGCTGTGGCACACAGGCTTAGCTGTTCCACAGCATGTGGGATCTTCCCAGACCAGGGCTCGAACCCTGGTCCCCTGCATTGGCAGGCAGATTCTTAACCACCACCAGGGAAGCCCTCAGTGATTCTTAAGGTTGGTCCCCCAAAACATGGGGGCTTCTGATACTTCTTTGGGAGGCCTGAAAAGTCAGAAACATTTCTAAATGAATTTATAAATAATTATTTTCAGTTTTAAAGTATACTGCTATAACCCACATGGACAAATAAATTTTAGTTGCCTCAATCAAAAAGTATAAAGGCTTGCTAAGACCAAAGATCTTGGTCTGGCTTGTGATGGTCTGCTTAGTTTGGGTTGAATTGGTTCAGTCTTTAGGGAGCAATAAAGCTAGACTCTACAAAATGTATAAAAGAAAAGTCATACAAGCATAAATCACCACTATGCATTTTATAAGCATATTCAAGATGTCAAAGTACAGTGAATATTTGTTTAATGGAGGAAAATAGGAAAGAGATTTTGGGGTTCGAGATAGAGAAACAAGAGGAAAATGCTGCTGAAGTGGACAAATGATAGTGTAGCATGCCATAACTTAAATGTATTAGCTAAACTACTTTCTGCAACTGAAGTTGTGAAAAAAAAATCAAAGAAGTCAAGTTTTTGCTGTATTGAATAATATGGATTTAACTTTCCCTGTTAGCGAATGTAAGAGAATGTTAGAAGACAAGAGTCCGGTGTAAAAATTGTTATGATTCTATCTATGAAAATGTCTCATAAATGAAGTGCTTAAACATTTACAGGTAAATATTTATGACTTGAAGATTAGTTAAATAGCGATTCACCCATGCCTGAAAAACCTCACTCAGCCCTCTCATTTTTCCCACAAGCTGATGATAAGGTTCTATTCAAGAACTTCTACTATACATGATATTATTTTCAAAACTCTCTTCTTATCTATCAATAAAAAATCTCTCTCTTTACCAGAATCAAACAAATGTCATTTTGTTTTCATACTAAGAGTATTAAATATTAATTAAGAATAATACAGAAGAGTAAGATGTGGAGATCACCTTCCTCCCCACAAGTACATCAGAAATACATCTACATGTGGAACAACTCCTACAGAACACCTAGTGAATGCTGGCAGAAGACCTGAGACCTCCCAAAAGGCAAGAAACTCCCCACGTACCTGGGTAGGGCAAAAGAAAAAAGAAAACACAGAGACAAAAGAATAGGGACGGGACCTGCACCTCTGGGAGGGAGCTGTGAAGGAGGAAAAGTTTACACACACTAGGGAGACCCTTCACTGGCGGAGACTGACGGGGGGCTGGGGGGTGGCGGGGGGGAGCTTCAGAGCCATGGAGGACAGCACAGCAACAGGGGTGCAGAGGGCAAAGTGGAGAGATTCCCGCACAGAGGATTGGTGCCAACCAGCACTCACCAGCCCGAGAGGCTCGTCTGCTCACCTGCTGGGGCGGGTGGGGGCTGGGAGCTGAGGCTCGGGCTTCAGAGTTTAGACCCCAGGGAGTGGACTGGGGTTGGCTGCATGAACACAGCCTGAAGGGGGCTAGTGCGCCACAGCTAGCCGGGAGGGAGTCCAGGAAAAGTCTGGACCTGCCTAAGAGGCAAGAGACCACTGCTTCAGGGTGCATGAGGAGAGGGGATTCCTTCCCTGTCTGCCCACAGAGGGCAGAGCACCACTTAAACATGCTCCAGAGATGGGCATGAGCTGTGGCTATCAGCTCAGACAACAGAGATGGGCATGAAACTCTAACACTGCTGCTGCAGCCACCAAGAATCCTGTGTGCAAGCACAGGTCACTATCCACACCCCCCCAGGAGCCTGTGCAGTCCGCCACTGCCAGGGTCCCACGATCCAGGGACAACTTCCCTGGGAGAACACATAGCATACCTCGGGCTGTTGCAACGTCATGCCAGCCTCTGCCGCCACAGGCTCAACCCCCATTCTGTACCCCAATCTGAGTGAGCAAGAGAACCCTAATCAGCTGCTCCTTTAACCCCGTCCTGTCTGAGTGAAAAACAGACACCCTCAGGCAACCTACATGCAGAGGCAGGGCCAAATCCAAAGCTGAACCCCAGGAACTGTGTGAACAAAGAAGAAAACGTAAATCTCTCCCAGCAGCCTCAGGAGCAGCGGATTAAATCTCCACAATCAACTTCATGTATCCTTCATTTGTGGAATACCTAAATAGACAACGAATCATTTCAAAATTGAGGTGGTCGACTTTGGGAGCAACAATATATATGTTTTTTTCCTTTTTCTCTTTTTGTGAGTGTCTATGTGTATGCTTCTTTGTGTGATTTTGTCTGTATAGCTTTGCTTTTATCATTTGTCCTAGGGTTCTGTCTGTCCGTTTCTTTTGTCGTTGTTGTTTTATTCTTTTTCTTTTAGTATAGTTTTTAGCGCTTGTTATCATTGGTAGATTTGTTTTTTGGTTTGATTGCTCTCTTCTTTCTTTTTTTTCTTTTTATACTTTTTAATGTTTTTATTTTTAATAATAATTTTTTATTTTAATAACTTTATTTTATTTCATTTTATTCCTTTTGTTCTTTCTTTATTCTCCCTGTTCTTCTAAGCTGTGTGCCTGACAGGGCCTTGGTGCTGCAGCTGGGTGTCAGGGCTGTGCCTCTGAAGTGGGAGAGCCAAGTTCAGGACACTGGTCCACAAGAGACCTCCCGGCTCCATGTAATATCAAACACTGAAAACTCTCCCAGAGATCTCCATCTCAACACCAGCACCCACCGTCACTCAACAACCAGCAAGCTACAGTGCTGGACACCCTATGCCAAACAATGAGCAAGACAGGAACGCAACCCCACCCATTAGGAGAGAGACTGCCTAAAATCATAATAAGGCTAAAGACACCCCAAAACATACCACCAGATGTGGTCCTGCCCACCAGAAAGACAACATCCAGCCTCATCCACCAGAACACAGGCACCAGTCCACTCCACCAGGAAGCCTACACAACCTACTGAACCAACCTTAGCCACTGGGGGGCAGACACCAAAAACAACAAGAATTATGAACCTGCAGCCTGCAAAAAGGAGACCCCAAACACAGTAAGTTAAGCAAAATGAGAAGACAGAGAAACACACAGCAGATGAAGAAGCAAGGTAAAAAGCCACCAGACCAAACAAATGAAAAGAAAAGAGTCAGTCTACCTGAAAAAGAATTCAGAGGAAGAATAGAAAAGATGACACAAAATCTTGCAAATGGAATGGAGAAAATATAAGAAAGGTTTAACAAGGATGTAGAAGAATTAAAGAGCTAACAAACAATGTTGAATAACACAAATGAAATTTAAAATACTCTAGAAGGGATCAATAGCAGAATAACTGACGCAGAAGAATGGATAACTGACCTGCAAGATAAAATAGTGGAAATAACTACTGCAGAGCAGAATAAAGAAAAAAGAATGAAAAGAATTGAGAACAGTCTCAGAGAGCTCTGGGACAACATTAAACGCACCAACATTCAAATTATAGGGGTCCCAGAAGAAGAAGAGAAAAAGAAAGGGTCTGAGAAAATATTTGAAGAGATTAGAGTTGAAAACTTCCCTAATATGGGAAAGGAAACAGTTAAAAAAGTCCAGGAAACACAGAGAGTCCCACAGAGGATAAATCCAAGGAGAAACACGCCAAGACACATATTAATCAAACTATCAAAAATTAAATACAAAGAAAAATATTAAAAGCAGCAAGGGAAAAATAACAAATAACATACAAGGGAATCCCCATAAGGTTAACAGCTGATCTTTCAGAAGAAACTCTGCAAGCCAAAAGAGAGTGGGCAGGACATATTTAAAGTGATGAAAGGGAAAAACCTACATCCAAATTTATTCTACCGAGCAAGGACCTCATTCAGATTTGACAGAGAAATTAAAATCTTTACAGAAAAGCAAAAGCTAAGAGAATTCAGCACCACCAAATCAGCTTTACAACAAATGCTAAAGGAACTTCTCTAGGCAGGAAACACAAGAGAAGGAAAAGACCTACAATAACAAACCTGAAACAACTAAGAAAATGGGAATAGGAACATACATATCAATAATTACCTTTAATGTAAATGGATTAAATGCTCCAACCAAAAGACACAGATTGGCTGAATGGATACAAAAACAAGACCCGCATATATGCTGTCTACAAGAGACCCACTTCAGACCTATGGACACATACAGACTGAAACTGAGGGGATGGAAAAAGATATTCCATGCAAATGGAAATCAAAAGAAAGTTGGAATAGCAATTCTCATATCAGACAGAATAGATTTTAAAATAAAGACTATTACAAGAGACAAAGAAGCACACTACATAATGATCAAGGGATCCATCCAAGAAGAAGATATAACAATTGCAAATATTTATGGACCCAACCTAGGAGCACCTCAATACATAAGGCAAATACTAACAGCCACAAAAGGCAAAATTGACAGTAGCACAATCATAGTAGGGGACTTTAGCACCCCACTTTCACCAATGGAAAGATCAACCAAAATGAAAATAAATAAGGAAACACAAGCTTTAAGTGATACATTAAACAAGATGGACTTAACTGATATTTATAGTACATTACACCCAAAAACAACAGAATACACTTTCATCTCAAGTGCTCATGGAACATTCACCAGGATAGATCACATCTTGTGTCACAAATCAAGCCTTGGTAAATTTAATAAAATTGAAATCATATCAAGTATCTTTTCTGACCACAACACTATGAGACTAGATATCAATTACAGGAAAAAAAGTGCAAAAAATACAAATACATTGAGGCTAAACAATACACTACTTAAGAACCAAGAGATCACTGAAGAAATCATTGAGGAAACCAAAAAATATCTAGAACCAAATGACAATGAAAACACGACGACCCAAAACCTATGGGATGCAGCAAAAGCAGTTCTAAGAGGGAAGTTTATAGCAATACAATCCTACCTCAAGAAACAAGAAACATCTCAAATAAACAACCTAACCTTACATCAAAAGCAATAAGAGAAATAAGAACCAAAAAACCCCACAGTTAGCAAAAGGAAAGAAATCATAAAGATCAGATCAGAAATAAATGAAAAAGAAATGAAGGAAACATTAGCAAAGATCAATAAAACTAAAACGTGGCTCGTTGAGAAGGTAAACAAAATTGATAAACCATTAGCCAGACTCGACAAGAGAAAAAGGGAGAAGACTCAAATCAATAGAATTAGAAATGAAAAAGAAGTAACAGCTGACACTGCAGATATTCAAAGAATCATGAGAGATTACTACAAGCAATTATATGCCAATAAAATGGATAACCTGGAAGAAATGGAAAAATTCTTAGAAAAGCACAACCTTCCAAGACTGAACCAGGAAGAAATAGAAAATATAAACAGACCAATCACTAGCACTGAAATTGAGACTGTGATTAACAATCTTCCAGCAAACAGAAGTCCAGGACCAGATGGCTTCACAGGCCAATTCTATCAAACACTTAGAGAAGAGCTAACACCTATCTTTCTCAAACTCTTCCAAAATATAGCAGAGGGAGGAACACTGCCAAACTCATTCTACAAGGCCACCATCACCCTGACACAAAAACCAGACAAAGATGTCACAAAGAAAGACAACTACAGGCCAGTATCACTGATGAACATAGGTGCAAAAATCCTCAACAGAATACTAGCAAACAGAATGCAACAGCACATTAAAAGGATCATAAACCATGATCAAGTTGGGCTTATCCCGGGAATGCAAGGATTCTTCAATATACGCAAATCAATCAATGTGATACACCATATTAACAAAATGAAGGAGAAAAACCATATGATCATCTCAGTAGATGCAGAAAAAGCTTTTGACAAAATTCAACACCCATTTATGATAAAAACCCTCCAGAAAGTAGGCATAGAGGGAACTTACCTCAACATAATAAAGGCCATATATGACAAACCCACAGCCAACATCATTCTCAATAGTGAAAAACTAAAACCATTTCCACTAAGATCAGGAGCAAGACAAGGTTGCCCACTCTCACCATTATTATTCAACATAGTTTTGGAAGATTTAGCCACATAGAGAACCCTTAATGTGCTACCAGAAACCTACCAGAGTTAATCAATGAATTTGGTAAAGCAGCAGGATACAAAATTAATGCACAGAAATCTCTTGCATTTCTATACACTAATGATGAAAAATCTGAAACTGAAATTAAGGAAACACTCCCACTTACCACTGCAACAAAAAGAATAAAATACCTAGGAGTAAACCTACCTCAGGAGACAAAAACGACCTGTATGCAGAAAACTATAAGACACTGATGAAAGAAATTAAAGATGATACAAACAGATGGAGAGATATACCATGTTCTTGAATTGGAAGAATCAACATTGTGAAAATGACTCTACTACCCAAAGCAGTCTACAGATTCAATGCAATGCTATTAAACTACCACTGGCATTTTTCACAGAACTAGAACAAAAAATTTCACAATTTGTATGGAAACGCAAAAGACCCCGAATAGCCAAAGCAATCTTGTGAAAGAAAAACGGAGCTGGAGGAATCAGGCTCCCTGACTTCAGACTATACTACAAAGCTACAGTAATCAAGACAGTATGGTACTGGCACAAAAACAAAAATATAGATCAATGAAACAGGATAGAAAGCCCTGAGATAAACCCACGCACATATGGTCACCTTATCTTTGATAAAGGAGGCAAGAGTATACAATGGAGAAAAGACATCCTCTTCAATACATGGTGCTGGGGAAAACTGGACAGCTACATGTAAAAGAATGAAATTAGTACACTCTGTAACACCATATACAAAAATAAACTCAAAATGGATTAAAGACCTAAATGGAAGGCCAGACACTCTAAAACTCTTAGAGGAAAACATAGGCAGAACACTCTATGACATAAATCACAGCCAGATCCAGTTTGACCCACTTCCTAGAGAAATGGAAATAAAAACAAAAATAAACAAATGGGACCTAAAGAAATTTAAAAGCTCTTGCACAACAAAGGAAACAATAAACAAGATGAAAAGATAACCCTCAGAATGGGAGAAAATATTTGCAAATGAAGCAACTGACAAAGGACTAATCTCCAAAATTTACAAGCAGCTCATGCAGCTCAATATCAAAAAAACAAAAAAATGAATCCAAAAATGGGCAAAAGACCTAAACAGACATTTCTCCAAAGAAGGTATACAGATTGCCAATGAACACATGAAAGGATGCTCAACATCACTGATCATTAGAAAAATGCAAATCAAAATTACAGTGAGGTATCACCTCACACCAGCCAGAACGGCCATCATCAAAAAGTGTACAAACAATAAATGCTGGAGATGGTGTGCATAAAAGGGAACCCTCTTGCACTGTTGGTGGGAATGTAAATTGATACAGCCACTTTGGAGTACAGTATGGATGTTCCTGAAAAAATTAAAAATAGAACTACCATACGACCCAGCAATCCCACTACTGGGCATATACCCTGAGAAAACCATAATTCAAAAAGAGTCATGCACCATAATGTTCTCTGAAGCTCTATTTGCAATAGCCAGGACATGGAAGCAACCTAAGTGCTCATTGACAGATGAATGGATAAAGAAGACGTGGCACATATATACAATGGAATATTACTCAGCCATAAAAAGAAACGAAATTGAGTTATTTGTAGTGAGGTGGATGCACCTAGAGTCTGTTGTACAGAGTGAAGTAAGTCAGAAAGAGAAAAACAAATACCATATGCTAACACATACATATGGAATGTAAAAAAAAAGAGAAATAAATGTTTCTGAAGAACGTAGGGGCAGGACAGGAATAAAGATGCAGATGTAGAGAATGCACTTGAGGACCCGGGGAGGGGGAAGGGTAAGCTGGAACGAAGTGAGAGAGTAGCATTAACATATATACACTACCAGATTTAAAACAGATAGCTAGTGGAAAGCAGCCGCATCGCACAGGGAGATCAGCTCGGTGCTTTGTGACCACCTAGAGGGGTGGGATAGGGAGGGTGGCAGGGAGGCACAAGAGGGAGGGGATATGAGGATATATGTATATGTATAACTGATTCACTTTGTTATAAAGCAGAAACAGCCCATTGTAAAGCAATTATACTCTAAAGAGATGTTTACAAAATTTTTTTAAAAAGAATAATACAAAGCAGTTAAAAATGGAAGTGCGGAGGTAAAACAGGACTAGGCCATAGTAAATGTTGGTAGTAAAAAGTTTGTCTTATATGTATTTTTGATGTCCTTGGAATATTGATAAAAGTTTCCTTAAAATTTATAAATTTATTTTTGTCTAGAAAGGAAGGAGTTAGCCTTGTTCAGCTCTTTCCATCTGAGCCTAACCACTGCATTCTCAGAAACAGACCAACTTAGAGCAATGGTATCCAAAGTAGAGACTGCAAAAGAAGATCTACTGGAGTGCAGAAGGCAAATAATAAAACTCTATTTATATTAGCTTTTATCTCAGTCTTTTACAGTTCTATATGAATTTTTTTTTTATTTTTTGCGGTACGCGGGCCCCTCACTGTTGTGGCCTCTCCCGTTGCGGA
This sequence comes from Leucopleurus acutus, assembly GCF_964270905.1. Taxonomy (NCBI): domain Eukaryota; kingdom Metazoa; phylum Chordata; class Mammalia; order Artiodactyla; family Delphinidae; genus Leucopleurus; species Leucopleurus acutus. Next base: position 30,657,714 of record NC_139148.1, on the reverse strand, counting down.
GCTCAGGCTCCGGACGCGCAGGCTCAGCGGCCATGGCTCACGGGCCCAGCCGCTCCGCGGCATGTGGGATCCTCCCGGACTGGGGCACGAACCCATGTCCCCTGCATCAGCAGGCGGACTCTCAACCACTGCGCCACCAGGGAAGCCCCTGAATTTTTATGCCTTTTATACTTTTATGTGTGTGTGTGTGTAAATGTATATATAACTAGAATATATTAAGGGGAATGTTCAAAAGTTTTTATCTGATGAGACAAATAATTTTTAACATTTTCAAGGCACTTAGCAGTGTACTTAGATTCTTCTTATTATTGTCGAATTTTATTTAGGAGATTGCTGGGTGCAGTTAGGTCACAATTCCAATTCCCCTGCCTAATAACCTTAGCTCTGCTCCAGCACATGAGAACATATCAGAACAGTGGTCCTAGGTAAAGCATTTGTCCTAATCTTTGCAGCAGATACAAGTGTAGCTTCAAGGTCTGATAGCACTCAGCTTTCCTTATTGCTCTTAATGTGGTTCTGTAGAAATCTATTTCCATCATCTCATCCATGTTACACCTCTGTTTCTGCCCTACCTGAGATTCATTTTTTCTAATAGTTCCATTGCCATCACTGCCTTTATGTATCATTTTTATGGTCTTCTATTTTGTTGGTTTCTTTTTTTTAAACACTGATATACATAGAACTAATCATATTTAATGTGTACAATTTGATGGGTTTGGACATATGCAAACACCCATGTACCATCACCACAATCAAGGTAATAGAAATGTCTTTTAATTTCAAAGAAGTTCTGTATTTGTGGAAAGTACGCAAATTGAGAGAAGAGAGGGCAACAATTAATACATAATAAAATTAGAAAGCACTGATTGAGGAAAGAAGCACAGCTATCCATTTATGAATTGAAATAACTATTCCTAAATAATCTCAACATTTAAATAATATATGGAATATAGCCTCAGTAAAGATCCAAGGCTAATTTCTTTTTAATAGAACACGATAAATGTACAATTTCCAATTAATTGGGAGGAGTCTACGTCTACTCATGAAAATGTTGAGATATCATTAAATTATTTCCTACAATCACAGATACAGACACCAAGTTTTCCTTCTGTTATATATGAGACATTTCCTTCTTTGTCAAGAATTAACATGAATTCAGGTTAAAAATAAGAGAATGCCAATCAAGATATATTACAAATAAGAGACAGGGTACAAAAACTTAGCTTTCCTGACAAAATGTGATTAGGAGATTTGTTAGTTTTGATGGACTGCTTCAATATTTGTAGTGACTTAAGATATAATTTTGAACAATATAGCCTTATTCATCTCTGCTCATTTCTGAGAACTTTAGATTGTGAGCACCTCAGAGACAACAAGTAGGACTTGTTTAGATTTTATTTCCCCAGGCCTAGCAAGCACAGTGACTGGCATTGTAACAACAGCAGCAAAACACTTAATAAATATTAGTTGAAAGAAAAAAAAAAGAAAGGAAGGAAGGAAGGGAGAGACAGAATACTATTACTATTGGAAAAAATGGTCACATAGCCCCAAGTTATGCAGCAAAACTACAGCTGGATCAAGGTCAATGCTCAAATTAGTACTAATCTCCCACAGGTGCTTTCTGTCAGAACCATAGGGATACTGATGAACTGGCTGGTCAGTGGTTCTTAAAGCTGGCTGAATTTTAGGGCCACCCAAGGAGCTAATACTGACACCTGGGCCCTATCTGGGATTGGGGACCAGGTATTGGTAGTTTTCACATGTCCCCAAGTGACTCTACGGTACACCACGTTTGAACCTCTCAGAAACATTTTGCTGCATTTCACGCTCTTACTTTCTCACCTGACGTAATTCCCCTCTCAGTAATCAGCAGTATTGGTGTTGTTTTACTCTACTTTCTGTGATACGTCATTTCAGAAGGTCTTGTTCATTTTCATGTTCTTGTTTCAAATGCTGGTGAATTTTTCCTAATCATCTGTTTCAGAACAAGAATTTCCTGTGCTCCATCCTGTGGTGGAGTCATGTGTTGGCACTACAAATCACTGATCTGAAGGGTAATAAATATGCACGAAGAAGGAAACTAAGTCATTTCCATCAGGACTTGAAAACATTAAATAAACCCTCCTTTTGCTTCTGATGCTGGGGAACAGGCTAACAAGGTCCATCAGAGAATTATACCTGAGCCACAGTTTGAGGATTTGAAGATCTGAAGGGCGGAGTTCTCCTACACACAACATAGTTTGTCTTTTACCATACAAAGATTACTTTGATTTCACTTTGCTAAATTGAGGACTGCAGAAAAATTGAAACCTCTGTGTTTTGGAAGCATGCACATGGTAATTCTGAGAATATAAGTGGATATGTTTCACGTAAAGCTCTTAGTCTGAGGTACTGGTGGGCTGCCAGATTAAAACTTTCTTCGATTATAAACAAAATATCCATGGACTTTGAATATAGAACTTTGAAATATAGAAAAAATAATTCTAATCCTCATAACTACAAACTTCAATTCTAAAGTGAATTTTTGACCAAGAAATGAGATTGTCTAACTTTATATCATTATATAGAGATTTTTTTTCTCTTGCAGAGCTGCCTTTTTCCTTTTAAATATTATTTGCTTAAAATTACGATTGAACAATCACAATTATGTAAAGACATTTTGCTGGATGTAATGATTTTTACTACAGTATCTCAGAGAGAGGTTTTCAATCCCATCAGAACTAATTCCTCAATTTAAAACACATATTTTATCACTTTAAAATAAAATTCTTAGGTAATACAATCTAACTGCAACATACTTGTATATGTGTGTTAATACCATAATGCAATGTAAAAAGAAAAATAAATTCATAGCAATTTTTTCTTTTCCTCAGCACAACCAGACTGGAAGACCTAATGGCTGTAGTCAGATGCTTATTCTTGGACTGAGAATCACTGTGTATACAACTGTCTGAAACAGCTATGTGGTTGGGTGAGTTAATTATGATTGGTATATTCATGGACAGTATATTCAAAAATGGTGAACCACTGCACACATTCTTTCTTTGAAGAAGGTTACATTAGGTTCTAGGTTCAGGTAGTCAAAGATTGGATTTTTACCTGCAAGAATATTCAGTAAGATCACTGAAATTTGTGTAGAGAACGCGGGAAGGTTTTGTTGTGTGAGCTGCCCAGTGTACAACATTGATGATTCCTCCCACTAACTGCCAACTGTGCCTTCTGATCGTTCTGGCAACAAAATTGTCATTCAACATGTCCCAAGCACCTCGGCGAGGTGATACCACTACCGTTGGAAATCATTGATATAGCCTTCCCCTTTGTTTCAAATGAACAAACTCTGGTCAACTCAAAGGCAAATTAGGTTTAAAAACTGAACAAGAAAATACTTCAACTTGCTATGGTCCACTTTAAATATAGCGACTCTTCAATATGCAGGTTCCTCTTGCTTTCATGTTGTCTTTACTTGTCTTGAGTTCCTACCACACCTTCCTAAATCCACTCACATTTCTAACCTAGTATTCCTTCTTGCCCATTATATTTCCACTTCACTTATGAGTCCCATTCCTTCCTTGGCCCACATTCAAGTCCAGGGTCTCCCACTTTTTTGCTGTGTAGCTTGGTTATATTACTTAACCTCTTTGATTCTCAGTTTCCTCATATACACAACTAATAGCAATACTTATCTCATAGGATTGTTATGAAGATAAACATGAAAAAAAGGCTTCTAAGAGTACAACTCAAAAGAACAGTGAGAACAAACTTCCATTTGCCCAGTCTAGGCAAAGGAAGCTGACATCTGAGAGATGGTTCCCCCAGTACATAGACATGCATGAGAAGATAAATAAAAAATTAGCAGAACAGAAAATTATCAGAACCCCAAAAGGCAGTTATATACTATGAATAGTTGATTGCATGCATCAGTTTGAGATAGTGTACAAAAGTAACAGACTTGCCGATGGGACTTTAATGGCTCAAGTTCATGGGCCAAAATAGTGCCTTCCCTGAATACAGCTTTGATAATCATTGCCAAAGTTTATCTCTCCTTGCTTTACACATCCACTGTTGGCCTGCTCCACCTCTAAATAACACATATTCTTTTTATTGTGTCTTTGAATAACATTCAAAGGACCATTATTATTTCTCTTATGTTCAAGAAGTACTCTCTCTGCTTCTCCCCAAATACTGGCTACAGGTATCATTGCCCAATTATTTACAGGAGTAAACAGGGGTTTAATATTCTAATACTGAACCTCATTCCTTTATTCATTCAACTAAACTGTATTAATCTTCTAACAATATTCCATCTCTTCAGGTGATGCTATTGTTTATTGATCTGGGGACCACACTTCGAAAGCCACTGTATTGATACCATGGTCTGGGGATACGATGGTAAATGATAAGAGTCTCATTATTCAAAAACCTTTCAGGTGCAATCATAGCACCTGTGATGATAACCCTGTGTTATAAGACACTCAGTATGGCTATTTCAGGGTGAAAAGGAAGCACAAAGCAAAGTACCCAAGCCAGGTGAGAAAGAGTTAGCAAAAGTTTCTCTGAGGAGTTGACATCGTGTAAAGACCTGATTGGTGGAGAAGGCACTATCAGAGACCTAAGTAGTGGATGTGAAGTTGGGGAAGGGTAAAAAAGCTTAAGAATGACATAACCTCACACATACTGCAATGTGCATAGTAAAGGCACTCCTTTGGGAAGGACTGATTGATGTAAGACATTAAACCAAGTCCAGCAGAAATTAGGTCCGAGCAGGTGGAAAGCAAAAACTAGAGCCTATAAAATAAAATTAGAGCTGCCGGAAGTTTAAAGGGAAGAAAGGCAATCAGATATTGATAACAAGCCAATAAAGTGGATCCAGGTGAATTTATGTGAATGGTATTTGCTAAGGCACATTTAGGTCTTTGCTCAACACATTCTAAGCTTTTAACATCAGATAACTTCAGTTGGGAATGTTTGCCTCATGGAATCTCTGGGGGAAAAAACACAACTGAGATAAAAATCCAAACATTATGCCAATCTTTAACATTTTGTTACTTGGTCTTTTGAATGCCTGACAAATGTAAGATTAGAACCTGTTTTGGCAACACAAGGAACTTTGTATTTCTGTTTAGATTCTTTGGATTAACCGGGAAGCTAGTGAGAAGGAAAAAAAAAAGGTCTCGTATGTTATGGATTAGAATGTACTCCAAACCAAGATAACAAAAATAAACCATCCTCTACAATATACCACCCCTGGGTATTAAACAGGAACTGTAATTGTACTGAAACATAGGTCAAAAACTGGAATGGACCACAATAATTTGCTGAACTCTGGAAAGTGTTTTGCACTGTGGACTAAACCTGCAAATTAAAAAACCAAAGGCCAACCATTTAGTTCACCCTGTTTAAACTAGATTTGAACCTATATTTTGTCTATACTTATTTAAATGTACAAACAAAATATTTTCCAAACTAAATGGTGCAAATCTGTAGTAGATTTAAGTTCACTCATGTAGCAACTACTGCTGTTTTAGGATCCTTGCTGGAAAATGACTTCTGGTCTCTGAGTGTCCCACTGCAAGGCACTGTCTTCAAAATGAATATGCCAGGGAAGGCTCATTGTTCATGTTAATGAATAGCCCATCTTTGATCAGCTGATGGGCTTTGAATAAATGACCACACAGAAACAGATAATCAGATGGATAACTCAGTCTCTCTTCATAGGGACTTCTTTTCCTTTCATACATAGCTGGTATCAGTTTTCATTCTGCTGTCCTTGAGGAGGATCCCATCTTCTCTCTCACAGGTCCAGCTTTTTATTATACCCCAGGATTAGCCCAGAGTGATGGCTACACGGTGATGTCTGGTAATGGTGAAGGGAAATAGAAGTGATGAGAAAAACGGGCTGTTCTATTGATATTTTTCAGGTATAGAGACTGCCAACAGACTCAGTGGTATCTCCTTACTTCCCACTCCCATTTCTTACCCCAAATACTCTTCTCCAAATGTTTTCTGTGCCCTTATTTTTATAATTAAATGGCAGGAACTAATTAATCCAGCTGTTTTTCTAAATGTAGGTAAATCGCATTTCAGTATCTTCATTCACAGAATTCCACCAATAACATCCAAGTTTTTACACTGTCCTCTTCAAATTTAACTTTTGGAGGAAGGAAGAGAGGGAGGCAAAGAGAAGAGAAGGAGAAAGAGAGGAAGGAGAAAGGGAATGGAAGATGAAAGGTGAAGAAGGAGGAAAAGGGTAGTTAAAGTGGCTTCTTTATTATATTGTTCCATCATAGCTAATAGTATAAACTTTTAGAAAAACTCGCAAGTGCTAAATGATTTCTTTAGGGATAAAAAGAAGGGAGAACATTTATAAGATAATATTCTATTTCTAGAGGCCCAAGGAGAAGAAAAACTTTGGTAATCTGCAACTACTGGTGGCTGAGGGACATGGAAAAGCAGATCATTCACTGGAAATGGTTGACAAAATAAAAGAAACCAGGTATTTAGGAAGCCATTTAGAAGAGAGGGGAAGTAGGTTTAAGTGGATTAAGCCCTACTTCTACACTTGTGCTTCCCAAACTTTAATATGTATAGAACTTACTTGAGAATCTTGTTAAAATGCAGATTCAGATTCAGTAAATCTGGGATAGGGACTGAGATTCTTCATTTCTTTCCTTTTCTTTTTTTTTTAATGACCATATAACCTTTTATTAAGAGAGCAATCCAAAGTCATTTCCAATGTTTATTTCAGGGGCCTGGAGAATTTTCCACCCACTGAATAAATTATAAAGGGAGACAAAAAAACCCAATTTATTCAGTATCATCCATTTCAGCACAAATGTTTTTATTATTATTATATAAGTTTCAGGTATAGAGCATTATAATTCTACATCTGTATACACTCAAGGTGATCAACACCACAAGTCTAATTATCATTCATCACCATACGTTTGACTCCCTTCATCCATTTCACCTACCCCTTCCCCTCTAGTAACCACTAATCTGTCCTCTGTTTTATTTTGTTTGTTCATTTGTTTTGTTTTTTTCAGATTCTACATATGAGTGAAATCACACTGTATATGTCTTTCTCCATCTGACTTATATCACTTAGAATAATAACTTCAGGGTCCATCTGTGTTGTCACAAATGTATAAAGTTAGCTATAGGTTTCTTGTAAATTTTTTTTTAACTTACTAGATCACCAGTATATTATGAAATGACATATATAACTCAGGAATAGCCAGATGGAAGTGACATATAGGGCAAGGTCTGGGAAAAGGGTGATTACATTCCATGAACTCTCCAGGCATGCCACTCTCCCAGGACTTCCACCTTTTCACCAACCCAGAAGTCCTACATGTTCTTTCTTAAGTTGATGTAATTTCTTTCTATTTTAACATCCTAAGAGCTTTTAGAATCACAAATAAAAATGCTTTTTTAATTTATTCATTCATTCTTTTTTTTACTGTCAAATGCTTTTTCTACATCAATTGATAAGATCACATAATTTTTTTTTTAGCCTCTTGATGTTCAAATGATGAACTAAACTTGCATACCTGAAATAAGCCCCATTGGGCCATGGTATATAATTATTTTTATACATTTTTGGTTCACCTTAATAATACTTTGTTGAGGTTTTTGGCATCTAAGATCATGAGAGATATTAATCTGTAGTTTTCTTTTTTTGTACTTTTTTCAGGTGTTGGTATGAGAGTGATACTGTTCCGTGTTGAGAAGCATCTCTCACTTTTCTATTATCTGGAAAAGATAATGTAAAGTTTGTGTTAATTATTCTTTAAATGTTTGGAATAATTCTTCAGTGAAGCCTTCCGGACATGGAAATTGCTTTTTCGGGAGCCTTTAAATTACAAATTCAAATTCTTTAGTGGTTATGGGATTTGCTGATTTTCTGTCTAGTTCTATCAGTCGCCGAGAGGCAGGTGTTGAATTCTTAACTATAAATGTAGATTTGTTTTCTTCTTCTTTTAGAGCTATCATTTTTACTTTTTGGAGGGTCTCTGGCACATACACATTTAGGATTGTTATGTTTTGCATTCTGGTAGATTACTTGCATATTTTTTAGGATTTCATCTTGATGATTTATAGTGCCTTTGAGTGTGTTTCTTTGTATATTTTTCATAGTTGTTGTTCTGGTTATTACAATATCTATGACATAACAGTTTATTAGTATCAACATTTTACCATTTTGTGTGAAGTGTGCAAACCTTACTTCCATTTGGATCTTCTTGCCTTCTTTTAAATATCACTGTTTTGAGTATCAGATGTTATTACAATTCTCTTTCAGTCATCAAATATGATTTATAAATCCCCTGAGAAGGGTAATCAATTGGATATAGTCATATTTCTTCTCTTTTCATTGTTTTTTTAAATCCTGCCAGATGCTCCAAGGTTCCTTATTTTATTGTTTCCTTTTTGTTAAAAATTTTTCCTTTAGACATTCTTTAACAATAGGTCTGATAGCAACACATTCTTTTAGTTTTTCTTAGTCTGAGAAAGTCTTTCTTTCCCCTTCATTCTTAAAAGAGAGTTTCATCTGCTCTAAAATTTAGTGTTTACAGTTATTTTCTTGAAAGATGATATACTGCTAGAGGAGACCATTGAGAGGATGTGACCACTGGTTGACCCATGACTTGGACCCGGGCAATCAGAGGCTCCTCACCCTCTTCTCTGTCCTCAGAATGTGCCTTCTGCTTGCCTTCCCTGCACTAGAAGCTGCCCCAAGGACACTGCCTTGAGATACTAATATATTGCTGCAACCATCTGGATAGTACATGTGACTGAACCCCATTAAGGCCTCTATATAGACTTTTAAGATTCTGGTGGTCAGGGGCGGAGATCTGCTCATCTTGTGGCTACCCAAGATAAGCATCATAAGTTATGTTCTCTTGCCTCTTTCTTCAGTCTCTTTTGCCCTCCGTGCATGGGGGCCAGTTTGCGAATCAACAATTGGCAAGCCAGCCCAGAATCTGAATAATTGGGTCTTGGGAAAGAGGTATCTGCAAGGAAAATCCCAAGTTGCCCATCTGTCTCTATGTGGGGAGGGGTGGTCTGAATGTCAGATGCTTGCAGACTGCCACATGAGTATAGGACACTCTGAAAATGCCAGCTGGTTTGATGTGCTTATTTGAAGGGCTACACATAGCACACTGTAGCACTGAAGGGAAATGAATGGTTGCTGCTGCAGTGGTCTGGCCCGTCCTGTGGGCAGTTTGCCTGAACACTGACGCCTGACTAGAGGCTGAAATCTGAGTTAGAAAATTAGAATAAGAGCTGAGATTAGGGCTTCCCTGGTGGCGCAGTGGTTGGGAGTCTGCCTGCCGATGCAGGGGGTGCGGGTTCATGCCCTGGTCTGGGAGGATCCCACGTGCCACGGAGCGGCTGGGCCCGTGAGCCATGGCCGCTGGGCCTGCGCGTCCGGAGCCTGTGCTCCGCAACGGGAGAGGCCACAGCAGTGAGAGGCCCACGTACCGCAAAAAAAAAAAAAAAGAGCTGGACATGCAGATGTCCACTACCCTGCTAGATTCAGGGCTAGTAGACAAGGTAGAAGAGCAACAAATTAAGTTGGAGAACTTAATGTGCCATTTTGCAAAGCTAGGAGGGCACAACTACTGCCAGGGATTAAGGTTCGAGCACTTGTAACAAAGCCTGATTGGGACGCTAAGAGGAGGAATCCTGGGAGAGTGAGGAGAATGAAGAGGAGGCAGTTGTGGTGATTGACAGTGAAATGGATGAAATGCCCCATGCCATCTGACCCCTAATATAAAGGAAAGCAAAAACATAGCAACAACTCCCCAGCCAGCAAGGCAGCCCCCAGTTAAGGAAATTTTCATCATGAGAGAATATCCTCCCACTGAGCTTACTGATATAGTTGCCAAGTTCCAGCACAAGGCCAGGGAAAGTATCCAGGTGTGGTTAATGTTGGGGGGCAGGGGTGGCATTTCTCTGACTGGGTAGGAGGGAGAGAAAATGAGCAACATCACCACACATCCTGCCCTCTAGCTGCACCTGCATGGTGCTCGGGAGTGTTCAAGGGACTCGCTCCCTTATAGGTTAGATTATTCCAGCCTACAAGGAGGCGTGGCCCAATGAGGGGGCTCTCCCTGGGTATGTGGGACCCTGGAAATCTATAGAAGAGGTACAACAAATTCTTAGGGAGTTTGGATTGAGACAGGCCATCTACACCTCTGTCTTTCAAGGCCCCAGTTGGGCCACATTCACTACAAGAATGAAAGCCAAGATACTCCAGTCTGCCCCAAAGCACCTGGTATGGGGCACTGATATCCATGCTGAGCCCAGTCACGGGACAAGATATTGATGATGTTGGGCAATCCTTGCTGATATGGAGGGGGGAAACTGATAAATCTCAGTAAAGGGTACTGGCTGTGGGGAAGACTCAAGGCAGAGAGGGAGCTAGGGGAATTTCCGCTGATGCCTGGGTATACAGACGGATCTAGTTGGGGCAATCCGTCCACATGGACGGCAGTCACTCTTCAGCCCAACAGCGACACTATCTAGATAGAAACAGGAAGGAACCGCAGTAGCCCGTGGGCTGAACTCAGAGTACTTTGGCTGGTGATCACTCATAAGCCCCGGTTGTTAACTGTTTGCACTGACAGTTGGGCTGTTCTAAAGGGATTAACCCTATGGCTTGGACAATGGGAAGCCAAGGGGTGGATGATCATGAATAAGCCCTTGTGCCCCCCTGGCCACCCTCTTGATGTTTCTGTGTGGTGGAGAGGAGTTTTAGGCCTAAGGGAATGGGAAGGCTTCCTGAGCCATGTTACCTGTTATACCCCTTTGCTAGTACATCTTTACTATGCAGTATCTCAGGGTGGAAGAGAGCAATCATAGGTCAAATAATGAAGGCTACCAGTAGCCACTTGTTGTTAGTGGGGCCCTCCACTACGCCCCTTGCCAGGGCTGCCATTTTCACATGGTGTTTTTGGTGGGACTTCTGTTCATTGAAGGATGTGTGGGCATGGGCATTGTGTTAACCTGGGATGCCTTCAGTTACTAGCTTAAGTTACGGGGTCAGGATATACTAGGCCTCAGTAACCTTTTTCTGTTGGGTGGGAGAGTCATAAAATTCCCAGCAGTTATGTTTTTATTTTTCCTCCATTTCTGGAGTCCCGAACAAGTTTGACCTTCTCTTTTCACCTTTTAGAGTTATGTTTTGATTTTCTCTTGCATTAGTACCAAAGGAATTTATAACTTCAATACTTTCTCAACTTGAAACATTAACAATCTTTTGTCTTATAATCATAACACCCCTGCTTTTTTTCATCACTCTATCATAAGCAAATATAGTACCCCTCCAATATGTATACTATCAGCTTTAGTTGTATCTTAATAGAAAAGATATAAAGTCTATGTGATCTCATGCATTACTTTTTTCATTCCAATTGTTCTGCTAAGATTCATCAATATTCTTCCATGTAGCTGCTGTCCAGGCATTTCAACCACTGTATAATATTCCATTGTATGAAAATGTTGTTTTTATTTATTTATTCTTTTAATGGTTGTTTTTAGATTTTTACTGTTACAAAAGAGCTATAATGAAAATTCCTATGTATTTCTCCCTGTGCGAGAGTTTCTTCTGGGAATATGGCTGGTAGGGAAATTGCCAGGTATGTGAATTGTCATCTTCACAAGATATTGCCAACTGTTTTTCAAAGTGGCTGTACTAATTTATACTTCCTCCCACAATCTAAGAAATCACAGAAATTCAGATCCTCTCCAACACTTGGTATTACCAACTTGGTATGATCAGATTTCTTCCTTTCACCAATAAAATGGGGGCAAAATGACATCTCATCCTGGCATTGATTTGCATTTCCTTGGTCACCAATGTGGCTGAATACCATTTCACATGTTTTTCCCCTACATATGTTTCCTCTTCTGTGAAAGGCCTGTCCATGTCTTTATATCTTCTATTTTGCTTATTTGTGCTTTTCCTCAAGTAAGAGAAATTTGGATTGAAAAGTCAAAGATACTTCAGAAAAAGAGGACAGCTGTTAAGGTCAAATAAAGAGACCTCAATTTCAAAGAACAAACAGCGTTAGTAGCTGCCGGCCAGTTGGTGTTAAGCTGAACTGTGGTGTAAGGAATAATTCCAAACTGGTTTAGGGTGATTTTTTAAAAAGAATTTCCCATTACCTATTTGTTTCCATCTGGGTCCAAATCTGAGACCTCTGCTTGGTGTTAAGAAAAGAGAGACAGAAATGACTGGAAATTATTTTGCTAGTGAGGTGGAAAGGGCCAGGGCTGGGCAAGATTGGGGGGCAGGCTACTTGTTAATGTTCCCTATTGATCTCTATTTCTGGGCTTCTCATTTTGTTCAGTTATCCAGCAACCATATGGCTCCTCATGCCTTCCCAAGAGTTGTACGACGATACCTCATCCAGATCTCTCCTCAGTGGGCACCAGTTCAGGCTCTAATAATTTCCCTGCCCCTTTGCTTTGCTATGCACTCCCCACCCCCCTCAGCCCCATAACCATCAGAAGCTTTTCCTACTCAAGTGGTAATAATAAAAATGCACATATCTTAAGGACTACCGCTTACTAAACACTATTCTAGAAGTTTCACCTGAATTTACACATTTTTATCCTCAAAACAGTTCTTTGAAGTCCCAGTTTGCTGTTATCATCACAAATCATGGTCTCTTTTGTAGAAAGAAGAAATTTAGTTAAGTAACTAGCCCAAAGTTGCACAGCTAATAAGTAGCAGACTTGGGATTTGACAAATATACAGAATCTTAATTACACTTTAAAAAGAAAACTAAGGTCCATCTCATGGCTAACCTAACCACCTTACGAAAACTGAGTTCTCACAAAGAAATCTGCACTTCAAGTTATTTCTTAATATAAAAGCAATTTTGAAGAATGAATATCATCACAGATATTACAGGCCAGGTAGTGGCTTCCTGAGGCATCACAATTTCAGAGTAACTATTTCCCAGTGGGCAAGACAAGCTGAGAGAGAATCCTTAGGTGACCGAATGGCTTGAAGAAGATAACAGAAAATAGGGTTGAAAGTGAGACTTTCAATGTCTGAGTGTTTATGGCACACATTTTAGTACATTCATTTGCAAAGTGTAGACAATTCAGTATCTATCTTATACAGTTACTGGATGAACTAAATGCTCTAATATAAATAAAAGTCATTCAACACAGTCACTAGAACAATTTACTTACACAATAAACGGCAGGTGTCATTATTATAATTATTCCAAGAAGTGTCTTCATGCATGTTTATTTAGATTTCTCAATACCAAACACATGAGGATGAGACAGAGGTGGAGAGAACAACTTTCTCCTGTTATCTGTCTAAGGCACACCTTCTAAGTTCCCATTTTCTATCTGAGCACCCATCTAGGATGTCTGACCCCTCTAGGAAGACCCTGCCTGCCCTATTCTCACAGAGGTGTGACCTTACCTACTAGCCTCCACACTAGAATACAGCATAAACCAAACATCCCTGAGAGACACACACATAGGGGGAGTGTGTTTCACTTCAGAAGAAAGTCCACTGTTAAATTCCCTTTATAGCCAGACTTAACTCACAAAGCAAGTCTTTATACAACCCATAGAAAAGTTCTTGTTATATTACAAGATATATCATCTCAACATGGACTGCTCTATTAGATTTATTTCACTAAAACCCATATGGACTATAAGATCCTGTCTTACTGAAGGCTCCAAGTAGAAGAAACCCACTACTGTCTATAACTTTAAAGGAACTGTGCATGTCAGTCTAAAAGGTTGATTCACGGCAATCTGCCGACATCTTTCACTGGCACAAATGGCCTCCCTATTCCTTTTCCTGCTCTATCATCATAGAGCCTTAGTGCTGAAATCAGGGGGCTCTGGTACATCAGTAGGTAGGGGGAAGTAAAGATCTACCTTTTTATTGGTCTACATGTCAGTTTTCTTTACTGCATCTAATTTCATCATTATTAGAAACTCAGACTAGTCAACTGTCTGAACAAAAAGCCACAAAAATCTTCTCATCACTTTTTTTTTACTATTTTACACTGTTGCTTCCATGAATCACACCTATTTCCAATTCAAAGTTAGTTAGTTAGAGAAAGTCCTTGGGGAGAATTAGAAATCTAAACTCTATAGGGAGCAAAGTCTACATCTTAAGATTCAGAGGGATTTCTACTCAAACATAATTATTTATTTTTAAAATTGAAATATCATTCACATACTGTAAAATTCAATATTTTAAAGTGCACAATTCAGTGTTTTTTGTGTATTCTTAAAGTTGTACAACCATTACCATTATTTAATTCCAGAATATTTTTATCCCTCCAAATTAGCAATACTTCCTATTCAACCCTCCTCCTGCCCTGTGCGATCTGATCAACATTCTGTCTCTATAGATTTGCCTACTGTAGATATTTCATATAAACAGAATCATACATTATATGCTCTTTTATGACTGGCTTTTTCACATAGCATAATATTTTCAAGGTCCATTCATGTTGTATCATATATCAGAATTTTATTCCTTTTTATGGTTGAATAACATTCCATTTTGAGACTATACCATATTTTATCAGTTCATCAGTTGATGGGATTTGAGCTGTTCCTACTTTTCGGCTATTGTGAATAACGCTGTTATGAACATTTGTGTACACAAGTTTCTGTGAACATTTGATTTTTAATTCTCTTTAGAATATACCTGGGAATGGCAGGGCTGAGTCGTATAGTAACTCTATGTTTAACTATATGAGGAAATATCAAACTGTTTTCCACGGTGGATGAACCACTTTACAGTCCCACCAGAAATGTTTGAGGGATCTCGTTTCTGTACATCCTCACTAATGTGGTTTTTTTTAACTTCATTTAATTATTATTATAGCCATCTTAGTGTGAGTGAAGTATTGTCTCATTGTAGTTCTTATTTGCATTTCCCTATTGACTAATGATATTGATCATCCATGTGCTTATTGGACATTTGTATATCTTATTTGGTAAAATGTCTATTAAGTAATTTGTCCATTTTTAAATTGGTCTGTCTTTTTATCATTGAGTTCTTATTGAGTAAGAGTTATATATTTGGGATAGTAGATCCTGATCAAATATAATATATGCAAATATTTTCTCCCATTATGTGGGTTGTTTTTTCAGTTTCTTGATAGTGTCCTTTAAAGCACAAAAATTTCTAATTTTGGTAGTCAGGTGTCACATCTAAGAAACTGTTGCCGAATCCAAGTCACAAAGAATTCTATAGTTCTTCTATCAGTTGTATAGTTTTAGCTCTCACATTTAGGTTTTTTACCCAATTTGAGTTAATTTTTGTATATGGTGTGAGCTAGGAGTCCAACTTCATTCTTTTGTATGTGGATATCAAGTTCTCTCAGCACCATTTGTTGAAAAGCCTATTCTTTCTCCTTTGTATTATCTTGAAACCTTTGTCAAAAATCAGTTGACTATATATGTATGGGATTATTTCTAGACTCAATTCTGTTCCATTGATCTATATGTCTATCCTTACACTAGTACCAGACTGTCTTGATTATTGTATCTTTAAATTAAATTTTTAAATTGGGCCTTTTCCATTTCCATATTAATTTTACGATAAGCTTATGAATTTCTACAAAAAAGCCAGCTGGGATTTTGATAGTGATTGTGGTGAATCTGTAGATCAATTTGGGGTATTGCCATTTTAAGAATATTAAGTTTTCTAAAACATACGATGTCTTCAAACTTATTTAGGTCATCTTTAATTTCTTTCAAAGATGTTCTATAGCTTTCAGTGTACAAGTTTTGCCCTTTTTTGTTAAATTTATTCCTAAATATTTAATTCTTTTCATACTGTTATAAATAAAAGTTTTCTTAATTTCATTTTCAGATTGTTCATTGCAAGTGTATAGACGTATAACTGATTTTTATGTGTTGATCTTGTATCCTCCACTTTTCTGAGTTCATTTATAAATTCTACTATTTTTTTGTGGATTCTTTAGGATTCTTTCTAAATAAGATCATGTCATCTTTGAATATAGCTAGTTTTACTTTTCCTTTCCAATTTGGGTGTCATTTTTTTTTTCTTGCATAATCGCTTTAGCTGGATAGTTGGTATGATTTCAGTCTTCTTAAATTTGCAAAGACTGTTTTGTTACCTATCATATAATCTATTCTGGAGAATGTTCCATGGGCACTTGAGAAGAATGTATGTATTTTCTTGCTGTTGAATAGAAGGTTCTGTGTATGTCTTCTAGGCTCATGTGGTCTAAAATATGATTCAAATCCAACATTTCCTTGTTGATTTTCTGTCTAGATAATCTGTCCATTATAGAAAGTGGAATACTGAAGTCCTCTACTATTATGATATTTGCATACTGTTCTCAGTTCAGATCTGTTAGTATTTGCTTTATATATTTAGGTGCATATATATTTATGATTATTATATCTTCTTAATTAATTGACCCTTTTATCATTATAGTGACCTTCTTTGTTTCTTGTTACCATTTTTGCCTTAAAGTCTATTTTGTCTGATATGAGTGTAGTTACCCTGCTCTCTTTTGGTTTCCATTTGCATGGAATATCATTTTACATCCCTTTACTTTGAGCCTATGTGTGTCCTTAATCTTGAAGTTAATCTCTTATAGGCAGCATATAGTTGGGTCTTGTATTTTTTTAAATCCATCCAGCCACTCTGTTTTTTCATTGGAGCATTCAAGCCATTTACTTTTAGAATAATTATTGATAAGTAAGGATTTACTAATGCCATCTTATTGTTTTCTGTTTAGTAGTTCCTTTGTTTCTTTCTTCCTCTCTTGCTGCCTTCCTTTATGAATTGATGGTTTTTTTTTTTTTTAACATCTTTATTGGAGTATAATTGCTTTACAATGGTATGTTAGTTTCAGCTTCACAACAAAATGAATCAGTTATATGATGGTTTTCTTTAGTGTATGTTTTGATTCCCTTCTCTTTTTCTTATGTGAATATACTGTAGGTTTTTGCTTTTGGTTACCATGAACCTTAAGTGAAACATCTTATAACAGTCTATTTTATGCTGATAACAATTTAACTTCAATGTTGTACAAAACTCTGTCATTTTACTCCTCCTTTTTATGTTTTTGATGTCACAATTTACATCTTTTTATATTATTTCTCCATTAAGAAATTATTGTGGCTATAACTATTTTTAATACTTTTTGTCCTTTAACCTTCATACTAGAGTTAAGTACTTAACACACTACTAAATTACAGTATTAGCATATTCTAAATCAGACTATATGCTTACCTTTACCAGTGTGTTGTATATTTTCATGTTTTTATGTTATTAATTAGCATCCTTTCATTTCAGCTTGAAGAACTCCTTCAGCATTTCTTGAAAGACAGGGCTAGCGGTGATGAACTCTGTCAGCTTTTGTTTGCCTGGGCAAGTCTTTATCTCACCTCCACTTCTGAAGAACAAACTGTTGGGTAAAGTATTCTTGGTTGGTGCTTTCTTTCTTTCAGGATTTTCAATACACCATGCCATTCTCTCCTGGCCTGCAAAGTGTCTGCTGAGAAATCTTCTGATAGTTTTATGGGGGTTTCTTTGTATGAGAGGTTTTTTTTTCTTGTTGCTTTAAAAATTCTTTTTCTTTGATTTTAGACAGTTTTATTATAATGTGTCTTGGAAAACATTAATTTTGAATTGAAATTTTTAGATGACCTATTAGCTTCATGAACTTGAATGTCTAGATGTCTTCCCAGGTTTGGGAAGTTCTCAGCCTTTATTTCTTTAAATAAACTTCCTGCTGCTTTCTTCCTCCCTTCTCCTTCTGGGCCTCCAATGATACGTTTGTTGGTTTCCTTAATGGTGTCTCACAATTCCTGTAGGCTTTCTTTATTCCTTTTCATTTATTTATTTTTTTTTGGTCCTCTGATTGGATAATTTCAACAGTTCTATCTTCTAGTTCACTGATTCTCTACCGCTTGATCAAATCTGATATTGAAGGTGTCTATTAAATTCTTCAATTGAGTCATTATATTATTCAACTCCAAATTTCTTATTGGTTCTTTCTTATGTTTTCCATCACAGTGTTGAACTTCTTTTCTTCTTTTACTGTTTTTCTAATGTTGTTAACTTGTCTACCTTTGCTCTCTTTTAGCCCTCTGAGCATCTTAAAATAATTATTTTGAATTCCTGTCAGCCAACTTCTGATCTGCATTTCTTTGGGGTCAGTTACTGAAGGTTTCCTGTATGCACTTGGTGGATTCATGTTCCCCGATTCTTCATGTTCCCTGTAGCCTTGCATAGGTGTCTGCACATTTGAAGAAGCAATCACCTCTTCTAGACTTTGTGGACTGACTTCAGTAAAGGAAGAATTACACCTTTGGGTGGGGCCATGCCAGAGCATGCTGTGACCCTGGTTCTAGTGGTACAGGGCACAAAGTGCAGGGTTGTGTGGCAGCACCAGGTCTTGGGGGGGGCAGACTGGTGTCTCTTTGTCTCAGGCTGTGGGGTCCACAGCATCGACAACTGTGTGGTCTTTGGCAAACATTGCAAGTTGTCTGCAGTAGCCTCAAGGGCTGTTGTGGTCCTCAGCAACACCTCCAGGTTTAATGGCTAGAGACCATTGAAGGCAGCAGTGGTGGCTGAAGCTGGTGGTGTCCACACACTTGGTATGGGGGCCAGAAGCAGGTACCTGGGCAGTGGCAAGGGCTGAGGCCAACTACAGGTACCCTGGCTGTCAGCATGCTCTCCTGTGACTGCACAGTCTCCCCTTGGGCATGCACACTGGTGGCAGGTGTCAAGCTGGTGGTGTGCAGTTGCACAACTGGAGGAGCTAGCTCTGTGTGTGCATGACAGTGGGGATCAGATGCAGAGGTCTAGGCTGGCATTTTTCACTCATGCAGCTGAAGAGGCCTGGGCTGGCTGCCAGTGCTATTCCTTTCCTGGGGGGGGCGGTAGTGGAGTGGGGGAGGAACTCAGGTCGCTGGCATCATCAAAGATGAATACTTGATGGGGGAAAAGCTGGTGAAATTGGTAGGGGGTCTGTGATAGCTGTGCTGGCTGTTAGCTTTTTCACTGGCAAAGTCTGCTTGGTTTGTCTGCAGAACAGGTCACCATGAACCACAATCACTCCTGCTGTGTGGCTGCTCTTTGTAGACTCTGCTTTTCTTCCGTGTTTTTAGCCATCTCTATATGTCTCAGTTTTGCCAATCTGGGTGGAGTAAAACCAAACTGGGACCTTCGTTCAGTGTCCCAAAGACTGGGGAAGCTGGTTGCTCACCCCACTCTTCCTTTCTTGGTGAGGGGACCTGTTTCTAGCTGGGAAGTTTCCTTTTCAGGCTTAGCAATGCCATCTTGGGGGATGGGATAATGCAGGCAAAATGAAGCTTCCTTCTCTTCTTGTGCTGTTATTCTCAGGATTTTTTGTACCACTGTGTTGCTGAAGTTTCTTAAGTGGACTCCAGAGCTGTTTTCATTTGTGGATAGCTGTCTAATTGTTGATCTTTTCAGGGGAGTTGAGGAGAAATGAATGCCAGGGTCTCCTATGTGGCCATCTTGGTGATGTCCTTGGACTGTTCTTACTTACTTTCATCCACCTGATTTATCTGTACTGATAATGGTATGTTAAAGACTCTATTGTTATGTTTCTTTTTCTGTTTCCTTGCATCTTTTACATTTTTTGCTTACTATGCTTAACTTGCTTAATATTTTGTTTCTCTACTAATTGGTGATATTTATGATTATCTCATCTTATTTACGATTTTTGCCTTTGAGCAATAAAATTAGACTTATCTTTCACATTTAATGATGTTTGCTTTGAATTCTAGTTTGTCTGTTATCAGTATCACTACTCTCCCACTGTATTTTCTATTTTCCTGGAATATTTTCTTTACCTATCCTTTTATTTTTAGTCTTTCTAAATCATTTTATTTTTTGTGTGTCCCTATATACAGCATAGAGATTTTTCTTGCTTTGTAAACCAAATTAAAAATCATTTTCATTTAATAGGTAAAGTGAAGCTCATTTATGCCTATTGATAAGACTGCTCTATTTGGTCTCAACTCTGTTATGCTATTTATAATTATTATATGAGAGAAAGTGGCTGAAATGGGAAATAGGCAAAGATGTTAGAAGTCGTGTATAATTGGAATCGCATGAAAAAGAATCCTATACATTATTAAATATTTGAGATTTATTTATTTAACACACATTTATTTAATCCCTATGTGGTGCCAGGTACTTTTTAGATGCCTGGCAGAAGGATCTCATGAATCATGAGGCTCTCACAAATATGTGATGAATATATAATGTGTCACCATGTAATGATGAATGCTGTAAAGAAATATCAAGCAGAGAAGGGGGCTAAAGAATGACAAACATGAGAATATGTTTTTTAGATGATGTATCCGTGGAAATCTCCACGAGGGGTTTCTTCTGAACAGAGACCAGAAGGAGGTTGGAAAGGCTATGTCAACATTTGAGGAAGACCATCATAGAGAATAAGGTTTGACTGTTTTGTAAACAGTCAGAAAGTCAGTGAGACTGAAATGAAGCAGAGGAGGGGGAGGAGTAAGGAAAGAAAGCTGAGGCCTGTCATGGTAGCTGTATTATAATTGATGTAATAACCACCCTTCCCCCACTGAAAACACTCAGGGATCTGGAATCAATGCTGACTCTGGGGCTGGACAGGGAAAAACTGATATACGTTTTTGCACCATAAAGAAAGGAAGTGCTTCAGCAAACATATGGGGTTATGTTAAAAAAAAGGATGGAAGCCAATTTGAATGTGATTCCACAGACCAAATATGGGAAAACTGGAGCATTAAAACTAACAACACCAATTAAAAACTACAGCCCATTAAACTGATTCTATAGTGATACTAAAATGATATAAGAAAAGAGAGGAGAAAGAGCTCTGCTTCACAGAAGAATTCCAATTAATAAATCTAGAAATAATGATAAATTTGGAAAGTTATTATTTTACCATGATCATAGTAATAATTGCTTCAGCCACAAATGGAGTACAGCCATTGGGTAAAAGGTTGCTAGGGAACCAGATATTCACATGTTTTCTTCTATTAGTTTTATTTTGTTTTGTGGTGAAAAGAATAACATGAAGTCTACCTTGTTAAATTTTTAAGTGTACAGGACAGTATTGTTAACTATATGCACATTGTTGTACATCAAATCTCCAGAACTTTTCCACCTTGTATGACTAAAACTCCATACCCACTGAACAGAAACTCCATTTGTTCCCCTATTCTCAGTCCCTGACAACCACATTCTACTCTCTGCTTTTAAGAGTTTGACTACTTTAGATACCGCATACAAGTGGAATCATGCAGTAGTTATCCACCTGTGGTTGGATTATCTCATTTAGCATAATGTCCTCAAGTTCCATCCATGTTATAGCATGACAGGATTTCCTTCTTCTGAAAGGCTAAATAGAATAGAGAAAATGCAAGAAACATTTAACAAGGACCTACAAGAACTAAACATGAAACAAGCAATGATGAACAACACAATAAATGAAATTAAAAATACTCTAGAAGGGATCAATAGCAGAATAACTGAGGCAGAAGAATGGATAAGTGACCTGCAAGATAAAAGAGTGGAAATAACTACTGCAGAGCAGATTAAAGAAAAAAGAATGAAAAGAACTGAGGACAGTCTCAGAGACCTCTGGGATAACATTAAACGCACCAACATTCGAATTATAGGGGTCCCAGAAGAAGAAGAGAAAAAGAAAGGGTCTGAGAAAATATTTGAAGAGATTATAGTTGAAAACTTCCCTAATATGGGAAAGGAAATAGTTAATCAAGTCCAGGAAGCACAGAGAGACCCATACAGCATAAATCCAAGGAGAAACACGCCAAGACACATATTAATCAAACTGTCAAAACTTAAATACAAAGAAAACATATTAAAAGCAGCAAGGGAAAAACAACAAATAACACACAAGGGAATCCCCATAAGGTTAACAGCTGATCTTTCAGCAGAAACTCTGCAAGCCAGAAGGGACTGGCAGGACATATTTAAAGTGATGAAGGAGAAAAACCTACAACCAAGATTACTCTACCCAGCAAGGATCTCATTCAGATTTCATGGAGAAATTAAAACCTTTACAGACAAGCAAAAGCTGAGAGAGTTCAGCACCACCAAACCAGCTTTACAACAACTGCTAAAGGAACTTCACTAGGCAAGAAACACAAGAGAAGGAAAATACCTACAATAACAAACCCAAAACAATTAAGAAAATGGGAATAAGAACATACATATCGATAATTACCTTAAATGTAAATGGATTAAATGCTCCCGCCAAAACACAGACCGGCTGAATGGATACAACAAGATATATGCTGTCTACAAGAGACCCACTTCAGACCTAGAGACACATACAGACTGAAAGTGAGGGGATGGGAAAAGATATTTCATGCAAATGGAAACCAAAAGAAAGCTGGAGTAGCAATTCTCATATCAGACAAAATAGACTTTAAAATAAAGACTATTCGAAGAGACAAAGAAGGACACTACATAATGATCAAGGGATCGATCCAAGAAGAAGATATAACAATTGTAAATATTTATGCACCCAACATAGGAGCACCTCAATACATAAGGCAAATACTAACAGCCATAAAAGGGGAAATCGACAGTAATACGTTCATAGTAAGGGACGTTAACACCCCACTTTCACCAATGGACAGATCATCCAAAATGAAAATAAATAAGGAAACACAAGTTTTAAAGGATACATTAAACAAGATGGACTTAATTGATATTTATAAGACATTCCAACCAAAAACAACAGAATACAAATTTTTCTCAAGTGCTCACGGAACGTTCTCCAGGATAGATCATATCTTGGGTCACAAATCAAGCCTTGGTAAACTTAAGAAAATGGAAACTGTATCAAATATCTTTTCCAACCACAACGCTATGAGAATAGATATCAATTACAGGAAAAGATCTGTAAAAAATACAAACACATGGAGGCTAAACAATACACTACTTAATGATGAAGTGATCACTGAAGAAATCAAAGAGGAAATCAAAAAATACCTAGAAACAAATGACAATGGAGACACGACGACTCAAAACCTATGGGATGCAGCAGAAGCAGTTCTAAGAGGGAAGATTATAGCAATACAATCCTACCTTAGGAAACAGGAAACATCTCGAATAAACAACCTAACCTTGCACCTAAAGCAATTAGAGAAAGAACAACAAAAAAACCCCAAAATTAGCAGAAGGAAAGAAATCATAAAGATCAGATCAAAAATAAATTAAAAAGAAATGAAGGAAACGACAGCAAAGATCAATAAAACTAAAAGCTGGGGCTTCCCTGATGGCACAGTGGTTGAGAGTCTGCCTGCCAATGCAGGGGACAAGGGTTCGTGCCCTGGTCTGGGAAGATCGCACATGCAGCAGAGCGGCTGGGCCCGTAGGCCATGGCCACTGAGCCTGTGCGTCCGGAGCCTGTGCTCCGCTACAGTAGAGGCCACAACAGTGAGAAGCTCGTGTACCGAAAAAAATTTAAAAATTTAAAAAATTTAAAAATAAAATAAAACTAAAAGCTGGTTCTTTGAGAAGATAAACAAAATTGATAAACCATTAGCCAGACTCATCAAGAAAAAAAGGGAGAAGACTCAAATCAATAGAATTAGAAATGAAAAAGGAGAAGTAACAACTGACACTGCAGAAATAAAAAAGATCATGAGAGATTCCTACAAGCAACTCTATGCCAATAAAATGGACAACCTGGAAGAAAAGGACAAATTCTTAGAAATGCACAGCCTGCCAAGACTGAATCAGGAAGAAATAGAAAATATGAACAGACCAATAACAAGCACTGAAATTGAAACTGTGATTAAAAATCTTCCAACAAACAAAAGTCCAGATGGCTTTACAGGCGAATTTTAGCAAACATTTAGAGAAGAGCTAACACCTATCCTTCTCAAACTCTTCCAAAATATAGCAGAGGAATGTACACTCCCAAACTCATTCTACGAGGCCACCATCACCTTGATACCAAAACCAGACAAGGATGTCACAAAGAAAGAAAACTACAGGTCAGTATCATTGATGAACATAGATGCAAAAATCCTCAACAAAATACTAGCAAACAAAATCCAACAGCATATTAAAAGAATCTTACACCACGATCAAGTGGGGTTTATTCCAGGAATGCCAGGATTCTTCAATATATGCAAATCAATCAACGTGATACACCATATTAACAAATTGAAGGAGAAAAAGCATATGATCATCTCAATAGATGCAGAGAAAGCTTTCGACAAAATTCAACACCCTTTTATGATAAAAACCCTGCAGAAAGTAGGCATAGAGGGAATTTTCCTCAACATAATAAAGGCCATATATGACAAACCCACAGCCAACATCGTCCTCAATGGTGAAAAACTGAAAGCATTTCCACTAAGATCAGGAACAAGACAAGGTTGCCCATTCTCACCACTCTTATTCAACATAGTTTTGGAAGTTTTAGCCACAGCAATCAGAGAAGAAAAGGAAATAAAAGGAATCCAAATCAGAAAAGAAGTAGTAAAGCTGTCACTGTTTGCAGATGACATGATACTATACATAGAGAATCCTAAAGATGCTACCAGAAAACTACTAGAGCTAATCAATGAATTTGGTAAAGTAACAGGATACAAAATTAATGCACAGAAATCTCTGGCATTCCTATACACTAATGATGCAAAATCTGAAAGTGAAATCAAGAAAACACTCCCATTTACCACTGCAACAAAAAGAATAAAATATCTAGGAATAAACCTACCTAAGGAGACAAAAGACCTGTATGCAGAAAATTATAAGACACTGATGAAAGAAATTAAAGATGATACAAATAGATGGAGAGATGTGCCATGTTCTTGGATTGGAAGAATCAACATTGTGAAAATGACTCTACTACCCAAAGCAATCTACAGATTCAATGCAATCCCTATCAAACTACCATTGGCATTTTTCACAGAACTAGAACAAAAAATTTCACAATTTGTATGGAAACACAAAAGACCCCGAATAGCCAAAGCAATCTTGAGAACAAAAAGTGGAGCTGGAGGAAGCAGGCTCCCTGACTTTAGACTATACTACAAAGCTACAGTAATCAAGACAGTATGGTACCGGCAAAAAAAAAACAGAAATATAGATCACTGGAACAGGATAGAAAGCCCAGAGATAAACCCACACACATATGGTCACCTTATCTTTGGTAAAGGAGGCAGGAATGTACAGTGGAGAAAGGACAGCCTCTTCAATAAGAGGTGCTGGGAAAACTGGACAGGTACATGTAAAAGTATGAGATTAGATCACTCCCTAACACCATACACAAAAATAAGCTCAAAATGGATTAAAGACCTAAATATAAGGCCACAAACTATCAAACTCTTAGAGGAAAACATAGGCAGAACACTCTATGACATAACTCACAGCAAGATCCTTTGTGACCCACCTCCTAGAGAAATGGAAATAAAAACAAAAATAAACAAATGGGACCTAATGAAACTTAAAAACTTTTGCACAGCAAAGGAAAACATAAACAAGATGAAAAGACAATCCTCAGAATGGGAGAAAATATTTGCAAATGAAGCAACTGACAAAGGATTAATCTCCAAAATTTATAAGCAGCTCATGCAGCTCAATAACAAAAAAACAAACAACCCAATCCAAAAATGGGCAGAAGACCTAAATAGACATTTCTCCAAAGATATACAGAGTGCCAACAAACACATGAAAGAATGCTCAACATCATTAATCATTAGAGAAATGCAAATCAAAACTACAATGAGATATCATCTCACACTGGTCAGAATGGCCATCATCAAAAAATCTAGAAACAATAAATGCTGGAGAGGGTGTGGAGAAAAGGGAACCCTCTTGCACTGCTGGTGGGAATGTGAATTGGTACAGCCACTATGGAGAACAGTATGGAGGTTCCTTAAAAAACTAAAAATAGAACTACCATATGACCCAGCAATCCCACTATTGGGCATATACCCTGAGAAAAGCATAATTCAAAAAGAGTCATGTACCGAGATGTTCATTGCAGCTCTATTTACAATAGCCCTGAGGTGGAAACAACCTAAGTGCCCATCATTGGATGAATGGATAAAGAAGATGTGGCACATACATACAATAGAATATTACTCGGCCATAAAAAGAAATGAAATTGAGCTATTTGTAATGAGGTGGATGGACCTAGAGTCTGTCATACAGAGTGAAGTAAGTCAGAAAGAGAAAGACAAATACCATATGCTAAAACATATATATGGAATTTAAGAAAAAAATGTCATGAAGAACCTAGGGGTAAGACAGGAATAAAGACACAGACCTACTAGAGAATGGACTTGAGGATATGGGGAGGGGGAAGGGTAAGCTGTGCCAAAGCGAGAGAGTGGCATGGACGTATATACACTACCAAATGTAAAATAGATAGCTAGTGGGAAGCAGCCGCATAGCACAGGGAGATCAGCTCGGTGCTTTGTGACCATCTAGAGGGGTGGGATAGGGAGGGTGGGAGGGAGGGAGATGCAAGAGGGAAGAGATATGGGAACATATGTATATGTATAACTGATTCACTTTGTTATAAAGCAGAAACTAACACACCATTGTAAAGCAATTATACTCCAGTAAAGATGTAAAAAAAAAAAGAGGAACCCATAGGGAATATATTGGGGGGGGTGGCACAGTGGTGAGATTTTACCCTACTTACAGGCTTACAAGTTAGTCTGCCGTATTTTCATGGATGTTGGCAGAAGATAAACTACTTCTGGGTCAGAGACAAAGGACTTTATTACCCACTGCACAGCAGGCAGCATGAACTTCATAGTTGCATTGGTTCCCCTTGTTCCCCAAGTCCCACTGGATTTATATGGAGGGACCCAGAGGATGGTGCACGCACAGTAGGTCTGTGTCATAGCTGAGGAACCAGAATCCTTTACAGAGGACTGCCAACAAATCTGCCTAAGCTTTGCCCCAAGGAAGACATTATCTATATGGTCCTGGAGAGCTAACAAATCTGCCTTCTGACCAAGGTATGAGACACTTTCTCTGTCATCCAAGGCCATTTGCTTATACAAACATCCTTGAAAAGAGAGTTCAGGGCAAAACTCTCAGAGCCTCTGCTCAAAAGACAGGCAGAAACGTGAGTGGTCCATGGAAAACTGCTTCCCAACAGGTGGCTGTGGCATCGGTCACTCATGAATGTGCCCAGATTGCTCCAAGTGAACTTTCCCTCTAATTGGGCACCTTTTCTACTTTGCTGGGCCAGAGAACGGGATGTGACAGCTGGCACCTGCCTTCAGGAGCACCCATGTAAAATCAATAAACCGTAAATCCTGCATGCTACCTCACATGCTGTAACACTCCAAATGCCCAGGCCGTCACTTCTACAAATTCCTCATTCTGCACTGATAGGAACAAGAAAAGAAAGAAAAGAGGAAGAATGTTATGATATAATTATTTTATTGTCCATGGTTTTATGAATTTCCTCCCAGGATTTTTTCTGGCTTCCAAGGCAAAGCTGGGGTGTGCTACATGGAGTCACACATCAGCCACTTTCTGGAGGGGGGAGGGAAGTTAACCCATTTCTCTGCCTGAGGGATCTGGGGTGACAGGGTCAGAGACCACGAGGTCAGATAACCACCAAGTTAGCCACTGTCATTTTTTACTGGATTGAATTTAGGGTTTACCCAGTTAGAGCTTTATACAGGTTTATCATCCGTGTAAGGAGGTAGTAGAGGCAGCAACATAATGAGCACAGAGCCTCCCCAAAGAGCCAGAGAACCTGGCCCGCCACCATCAACAACAGCCAGATCTGCCTTGGTAAGATATACAATAAATTCAGAGTTGGAGGAAATTGAGAGTAAGAAATAGGTGTACCATCCTTAACATAGTTGTTTATGGGCTTCCCTGGTGGCACAGTGGTTGAGAGTCCGCCTGCTGATGCAGGGTACACGGGTTCGTGCCCTGGTCTGGGAAGATCCCACATGGAGCGGCTGGGCCCGTGAGCCATGGCTGCTGAGCCTGTGCATCCAGAGCCTGTGCTCCGCAACGGGAGAGGCCCGTGTACCGCAAAAAATAAAAATAAAAAATAAAAAAAATAGTTGTTTATTAAGCAGTCTTCAATCTATTTTCTGATTTCTGGCTCAAGGGTTAGAATTCTTAATTATTTGCCCCCTGCCTATGGGGCAACTGGCACGTTTAAGACCCTCTCACTCTCCTACTTAATTATAGAAGATTCACATACAAGAAAGCAGCCCCAAAAAAGCCCACTTGGTCCCTAATAGTATTTTTAGTTCTTAACAACTCTGTGCTTATCATTATAAAGTATTAACAAATAAGAAAATACTTTATTTTTACTTTATTTTAATAGAGTATAACATCAAGCAAAGATTTAGCTGAAAAGTCTCTACCTTCTTTCCTTTGTCACTTTCCTCAGCAAGGACATGCTTCAAATTTCCTTGTAGCGTAACGGGCAGATACACTGCTTCATTATCAAGTTAGAAATCACATTTTGAATATAGAGATACTTTTGCATCTGTTGATGTCAGTCTTTCATCTAAATTAGCTCTTATGTTTCATATACAAACTAGGTAATTTCTAATGTGGCCAATTTCTGGAAGATTTTACTTTTCAATGGCACGTAGGATGTTTTAACATATTTTTTCTTAACTGATGCATGCCTTGACTTCATATTTGTACATGCTGCTTTCAGAAGGATGAGATCTCTTTTCAGAAGATGAATGATCTTCATAATAAATCAGTTAATCTTGTTTAAAGTCTGTTTTACACACGAAGATGGAATATATATCTGTTACCAAAGAGAGACTAGAGCTGAACATTCATTGAATTTATGTTAGGAACACCCTGCATCCATGTGAATTCTTTGAAGTCTACATCCCATAGCACCTCAGCATTCATCTTTGCAAATCAGTAGTCACCTCTGTCCATGCTACATGTTATCATTGTATTGGGGAAGACAGAAATGGGGGAAACTGGGTAGAATTATGTTCTCATTTTTTTTTTTTTTGCCAAGTAACAAATTCAGGAATAGATGATTGGACTGAAACAGATTTCCTGTGTGGTTTTGAACAACTTCTAGACTATTTATTGCCCCCATCTACTAACATAAACTAAGCATCAAACTGGATTTGGGGCAGAAGTATGGGATTTAGCAATATTTTGTTGCCATCACTAGATCTAAATAAACTGTGTAGTTGGTAATATTAATGATTTTTCTGTGAAAAAAGGTAGGGAAGTTTTTACCCCAAAGGCACAGAGTAGTGATTAATAGACTCTTCAAAGTCTATGTAAGAAATCCTACTTTACAGCTACGCAAAAGTTATTGAAATGTCGACCCAGTTTCCAAATGACATAATAGTGCGATAAATGCAAATTAAACTTCAATTCAAAATGAAATTGCAAAGAACCTATTTTTAAATCTCCTGTGTGATATAATTTTCTTCCTCGTTTCTTCTATTCTGCTTTTTGTTTTAACATGTATAATAACTTTAATAGATGAACTAGCTTCAACTGAGATAGGGATTTGTTTACCTTGCTTAGCTGAAATCAGTGTTAATGGCCCATATTAGCTGTATTTTCTGTGCCAGTTGACAAGTTTACAACTCATGATATCTGACATCACATCAGTGAAGAGGGAGGAAACTTGGGTTGCCAAGTCTTGTTCATATTTATTCCAATGAATCTTTTAAAAAAATCCCTTTAGGGACATTTTGCTATTGTTCAAGAGGTTGGAGACTTGCCCAGCATCATGTGGTCATTTTGTATAAGAATCTGGATTCTTTCCTGGGTTTAGTTGCCTCTAAAGCCTGTTCTCTTTTCCACTTTCCCCATCTTGCAAACTGTCTTTGCTCTTATCTTCTTATCTGAGCTGCCTCTCGGCTCACTATGCTCAGCCACAGTTTCTGCTCAGAAAAGACATACAGAGCGATTTTCAAAGAGGATATATTCACACCACATTTCTCTGGTATTTCCTTTCTTTAAACCTACTTAACATATTTTAATCCATTTTTAATCATATATCTTTTCCACAAATGATCTGTTTTTTAGTTTTAAACCTCAATGGGCCATACTGATAAAAATGAAAAAAGGATGGTAATTAGATTTTATTCAAATGTCGAAAAATTTAAAATAAATGTATTTGCTTTAAATACATTTGTACAAAAGTACAAATACATTGTACTTTTATTTAATGCCAAAATGCCACAGCAATGGTGAAGTTACCCAGCTTGATGTCAGCAGCCAAAAAAGAAATCAAAAGGTGTAATCTCTTTCAAGTGCAGCTCTGATCTCTGTTCATCAATCCACATTGCTCTATTCTGCTGTCGTCCTTGGAGAGGAGGGAGGAGAGGAGACATCAGGGTGATCTGCAAAGAAACTGATGCTTGGTGCTTCATTTACTGAAGGGTGAAAAACTGACTGCGAGACTACAGGAAGATTGCAAAATGTGGTCTAAATTAGATCCAGGGCTTTCCTGGTGGCGCAGTGGTTGAGAGTCCGCCTGCCGATGCAGGGGACACGGGTTCGTGCCCCGGTCCGGGAAGATTCCCCATGCCGCGGAGCGCCTGGGCCCGTGAGCCATGGCTGCTGAGCCTGCGCGTCCGGAGCCTGTGCTCCGCAACAGGAGAGGCCACAACAGTGAGAGGCCCGCGTACCGAAAAAAATTTTTAAAAAATTAGATCCAAATACCTTCTAATCCTTCAGAATACTATTAACCAGGCTAGTATTGAGTAAATATTTATTGAGTACCTACTGAGGAGATGCCCTAGATGGGTACTGGGTTGACAAGGTTAGTCCCCACCCTTGAAGATCTAATGATCTAGCAGGGGACTGGCCAGGGTAATAGGTGTAAACATTGACGAGTCTTGTGATAAAAGCTTGTTCCTTCAAGCTCAGGGCTCACACAGCTGAGCTTTAAAGACATATCCAGCAGAGAAAGAAAATGGAAAAGCAAAAAGGGCAAATCCATGTTAGAAGAGCAGTCACCAAATGGAGGAAAAAATAAAAGTGACTAATATATCACTCTCAGGTATTTTTCCTTGAGCATGGAATCGGTCTGATGTCCCTGATTTGCAATCTTATCCTGAAACTCTCTATTTCCTAAACTTTACTGTTAACCCAAGAATCACCTGTGGCCCTACCCCACATCCACTAGATCTGAATCTGTGTGAAATGAGTCTGGGAAACTCCAATATTAACAGGTGCCTCTGGATGATTTTATCAGGAAGTTTAGGAAACATTGCTGTAGCTGGTGGTGCCTAAAACTCCACCATTTGAGCTTATCTCTTTTGCGCAGATCTCAAACTTTAACTTGAACAAAAGAACTGAATCTCCTGCACTATTTGAACGTAATCCCTTTAGTTTGATAGATCCTCTCAAAGGTTAGAGGACATTCATGCTAAGAATGTTCAAGTTACTGCACCCCACCCTCTAGAGTTTAACTGAGTGGGCCTGATGTGGAGCCCATTAATGTTTGTTTGGACAATTATGTTAAGAGATTCTGATGGAGGTGAACCTTAAAAGGCACTTTGAGAAATACTGGCCTTCTTAGGATTTATTCCTCTTGAAAATAAACACATTTCACTCTTATACTTCGGCGTAAAAGAAGGATTTGAGGATTGGATTTAATTTCAGATTATAAGTCCACTAGAATAGAAACTCTGAGAGGACAGGAGTAATTTTTTTTTCTGTTTTGTTCAGTGATACATGCCTAGTATCTGGAAGAATGGCTTTTACATAGTAGATGCACACAAACTATTCGTTGACTTAATGAATGAACTAAAGGTGGAAAGAAATCATATCTCTTACTCTTGCATTCCCAACATACCTTCTAAGGCCATGTTATAATCAGAAAATATTTACAGATGAATTTGCAGAGAACAGGAGGGTGGTGGCAGGAGTAGAGAGGAAAAATCTAAATCACTTTAGAACTTCAGGAGGGAGAGAAAATTGTCAATATAGAAAAGCTGGGAAGAATAGTGGACCCCATCCCACTTCCCACCCCCAACTCTGCTGACCTCACAGAGCTATCTAGGGTGACTGTAATCTTGGACACCCATCACTGTTTGACCCTGGACGCTTTGGGTTGCCCCCTCTGAAAGAGAGAATTCCAGAGGGCAAGGTGAGGTTCTGATGAGGAAATACACAAGAAGCAAAATTGTAGCTTTCTCCTCTCCCACTTCCTCCCTTATTTTCTGAGCTTTCCCTATGCATGTTGGGACGTACAATCTCATTTGGTGTGTCAACAGGTGGGTGAAGCCATAGCATCACATGAGTTGAGTTCACTACCCCATCTCAGTTCTTTGCAGCTCTGTATGGAATCCTGTATCTCGTTATTCAGCACCTGAGTGTTCACTTGCTCCTATGTTAGCGAAAGAAAAATTTTGAGTGTTGGGGACCTCACCAGCTGAGGAGAAAAAAAAAAAAACGCCAGCCCCTGATATGCAGCTCTTATGCCTTCTTCAAGGGTTGCTGCCAGCAAGGAATGACTTCAAGGGGTTAGAATGGTCCCCTGCAGACACCATCTGTTCCTGTCTTAGCTCTGGGTGTGAGAATTGTTATGGGGACACAATAATGGCTCCTCCTAGCTGTTCCAGGATCTGGGACCGTATCTTTTGAGAGCTGCATATTTTCAGGTGCTAGGGGAGGGGGCAGCATAGAGATTTTAAGAATGAGATTTGAGTCTAACAAATGGAATGCTTGGCAGAGTGTGCTGTATTCACAGGAGATATTTCCCCCCTAATTATTAAGTGCCACGTGAAGGATGAGGAGTAAAAAATGGAATGGGATACATTCAATAAATCATGTCCATGCAGCTCTATCTTGATGCTTTCTGAATATATCGACTCTAAGAAAGATTGTACAGGTGTTTTTCTTATGGATCTTCCATGACGGGGTCTAGGGCCCCTCCTGGAACGCATAGGATGCCAGAGAGTTTCCCTTTGTTCTAAAAAAGATCTGCACTGTGTGTGTGACTCTCCAGAGCATTAGAAGCCTTATGTCAAAACTTAGTACAGTGTTTCTTTTTACCTATGACATAAAAGTTTTGAGGAAACTAGCTTTGTTAGTGACACAGGGAACACAGGTAGCTCTAGTGTTCAGCAAACAGGGTTTGGTCCTACATCATTTCATTTTTAATAGCTACCTCAGAGAAGCCACTTTCTTTAGAACAATTGTACCATTCATAGAGCACTTGATAACTTACCAAGCATCTTCACATATTTTTGTGTTTTGAGCCCCACAATGAACTTGAAAGACTGGGTTTATTGCTCTACTTTTTCTTAAATTAATTTTTATTGGAGTATAGTTGCCTTACAATGCTGTGTTACTTTCTACTGTACAGCAAAGTGAATCAGCTATACATATACATATGTCCCCTCTTTTTTGGATTTCCTTCCCATTTAGGTCACCACAGAGCATTAAGTAGAGTTCTCTGTGCTATATAGTAGGTTCTCATTAGTTATCTATTACTGTTCTACTTTTTATAGTATGAAAGGGAGGCTCGGATATTTTAAAGAAATTTCCAGCCAGTGGCAGAGCAGACAACATACAAATCTTATTCCAAATTCTATATTTTTCTCCTAAGAGTAGCTTATGACTCTCTACTATTGAATGAATAGAGATATAAAATCCCAAATTTTGAGCAAGATGTTTGGGTAGAATGTGCCAACGTCCTGCTCATGATGGTATTTGGATGTCTAGAAAACTTAGGCAGTCACTCAGATTGTTTAAAGCAGTGGGTCTCAAGGTGTGGTTCCTGGATCATCAGCAGCAATGGCATCACCTGGGAGCTTTTTAGCAATGCAGAATCTCAGTCCCTACCTGAGACTTAACAAATCAGAAAATCTGGAGGTGGAGCCCAGAAATCTGTGTTGTAAGCCAGTCCCACAGGTGATTCTGATGCATGCTATTGTTTGAGAAATTCTGACTTGAAGGATACAACCTCATGAAGTCCTACCCCCAACCCCTTATCCCACAGTTTAACCTTAATTTGAAAGCCTTTTTTTGATACATAATAAACACACTGTCATTTAGTACATCAGGAAGGTTTTCCTATAAAAGTCAGTGAGAAACAGGCACAAATGCATTGAGAATGTGGATGGGTGAGGAGGGTGAAGGGAAAAATAATGAGTTGAGAGCATAGAGTTTTTCTGGAAGGCCAGTGGGAGACTCAGGTCTTGGGACTTGAGATTTGAGAAGACAAAGCAAGAAAGAAGAAAGGACTGAATTTACACTTTCTAAATTTACACTTTCCAGTTGTGTCTAAGACTAGTTCTATCACATTCAGTTACTTTTCCTGAAATGCCATTGTCTTTGATAATTCCAACCCATTGGTTCAACTAATCAATTGATGCAATCTACTAAGTTTAAAAACAAATAGTTAGTGACTCTCTCAGTAGAAATCATCTTTATCAAGGAAAGGGACATCCCTTCTTTAACTTTGGAAAGGACCTGGGTAATGCAGAAGTAAAAAGCTTATGTCCGATGGAATATGTCCAGGCCAGCTCCTAAGAAGTCTACAAATGTAGCATTCAGGGAGACTCTGTGGCTTTGGGGGGACTGATAAAAGAGTACAAAGTTATGGCCAAGAGTGGCTTGCTCCTCATAAAGCCCACCTTGCACAGAGAGAGTCCTCTTCATGAATGTTTTCCAGTCCTCAGCTTCTTTCATGAGTATGTGCCATCCAACTTAACAGTAACAACCAAAAGATTTACTGGGTAGAAATCACAAGGATGCTCTTTTTTGTCCATTTAAAAAAATTGAAAGAGAAATGCCATGTTCCTACACAGTAGTGAAAGTCCTTTTCCCGTTCACTTTGATCCATATTTGGGCCAGGGTAGAAGACTAACTTCCATGGAACTTTCCACTATGCCAGGAAGTAGCTCTGTTCCTGAATCTTTGACAGAAGGTGTGTCCCTTGCTAAACCTTTTGAGTCCCTAATGCTAAATAGGGGTCACTTATATAAGTAAATTTTATCTGATAATACAGATATTTTCATTTTATATGTCCAAAAGAAAACTATAAATCCCCTGCTATAAAAAAGTTATTAATTTCTTATAGATATGTACACAAACATTTGGAGAATAATTTCTCTCGGATCAGCTACACTTAGTTTCAGAAGCAGGCTCCACTCCTTTCTAGAGCAGGAAATCCTAACTCAGAACATTGTCATTTTTCACCCCCTCCTTTTTTTGTTTTGACCACATGTATGTATTTGTGATCATACACATCTTTGAACACGTTACACAAAGTCCTCCGGTCTCTAGCCCACCTTTCCAGATTCACTGATGTTTCTTCTGAAAGCCATTTTCCTACAGGCCATTTTTTTTTTTACCAGTTTTGTTGAGATATCACTGACATATAAAAATTATATTTATTTAAGGTATATGCTTGTTGTTCTGATATATGTATACACTGTGAAACGATCACCACAATCAAGCTAGTAACATTTATCAACTCATATAGTTATCATTTGTGTTTTGTGTGTGTTAAGAAGATTTAATTTAGGAGCTATCCTTTTAGCAAATTACGAGTATACATAACAGTATTGTTAACTATCATCACCATTGCTGTATATTAGATCTCCAGAACAAGTCAAGTTGTTAAACTATTTCTCAGTCACAATTTTTTTTTTTTTTTTTTTGCCGTAAACGGGCCTCTCACTGCCGTGGCCTCTCCCGTTGCAGAGCACAGGCTCCGGACACGCAGGCTCAGCGGCCATGGCTCACGGGCCCAGCCACTCCGCGGCATGTGGGATCTTCCCAGACCAGGGCACGAACCCGTGTCCCCCGCATCAGCAGGCGGACTCGCAACCACTGCGCCACCAGGGAAGCCCAGTCACAATTTTTTTTAATGATTTGGATATCAATCCTTGGAGAAGAAAAAATCTTAGATTTGAATAAACAACAGCAACAACACCTTTGCTTCTTTGAACCTCATCTCGATCATCTACAACATTATCTACCACTCATCATTCACTCTCCTGCTCATCCTGCCCAATTACCAAGACTTTTCCACCCGGCTTTTTTTTTTTTTTTCTTTTTTTCCATCCCAACTCCTCCATCACCCTTGATGATGCTAACGTCCTTGTAAGTAACTGCTTCATTGCTCCCGCCTCCTATTCCCTTCACAGGGTGGGGCAAGCAGGGACAGACCATTGCCCCCAGAGGGTTCACTAGTGTAGAGAGGGAGTAATGCTTATACAAACTCAGCCTAAAGTCACATGAGCTGCTTGCTTATTTGCTTTGTTTCAGCTTGGAGCTATCATGTCTCCTAGTTGATTGATATTGAGAATGTGTTTTCTCAGTCAGTGAAATTCTAGAAAATCAACTGCTTGTCAGAAAATCAACTCTATGGTTTTACAACCAACTGGACTGTGCTGTGAATCACATGACACAGGGTCAGTTTGGTGACATAAGTATTCTATCCAGGTTTCCTGGTTCTGTTCCAGTCGGGATTTACCTTATCATTGCTTTAGGGAAAGTGATTGAGTATAGTTTATAATTGGTTTCAGTACAGAACGAATCCATGGAAAGATTTAACTTCCCATGGTTTGGGTTTTACACCCCATTACTACAAAATTGTCCCCAAAGCCAGCTGTTAAACAGAAATTAGCACAGAAGTGTTGAGACGACAGAATGGAGGAGGAGACGCATTTAGAGCTCCCTGGCAGGGAGGTGGTGTCCAATCTGATCTAAGTAACGTGATGCCCTATGCTAGCTATTAATTGAATATTTATAGATGCCAGGCATAAATTATGTATTTTCAATCCTCCATCTATAATGTATGTGATCTTGTTTTGTCTATTTGTCAATGGGTAGAACTAAAAGAGAAGGAAAATAGCTTGCCTGAAATGTTGGGGCCAAGACTCAAATCTAGGTCTGCCTGAGTTCAAAACTAATTGTTTTAACCACCCTATTCTATTTTAGT
This sequence comes from Leucopleurus acutus, assembly GCF_964270905.1. Lineage (NCBI taxonomy): Eukaryota > Metazoa > Chordata > Mammalia > Artiodactyla > Delphinidae > Leucopleurus > Leucopleurus acutus. The sequence continues at coordinate 30,620,770 of NC_139148.1, read as the reverse complement.
ACTTGATGCTACTCTAACCCCAAGCTTCCTTCCTGAAGCCCCAAACCCCAAGATCATTGAGAAAGAATCTACATCTGAACCATCTTTGTATTTCTCATATTGCTTCACTCAATGGTCTGTATATAGTAGGTGCTCACTATTTATCAAATGAATGGACACATTTTTATAAAATGGATCAACATCAGTTACTGATATTTGTAGGAGGCTTGTACACAAAAAGTACATATATAAAACAAAACCTCTTCCTTCTTTGTCAATAATGTTTTAATAGGTAAAATGAAAAGGGAAATATTTAACTCAGTGATGGGTAGGGGTGTGTTTTGTTTCATGGGGAGACTATGGTAGCTGAAGAACAGACTCGAATGTTGCAGCCCTCCTTACCTACTGCCTTACAGTGGCCTCATCATGGGCAGAGTGCACCTCCCTGACCCTTGACTTTCTGCTTGGTCCACAGGCTTGCTGTGGCTTATGGTATGTAGGTGGAGGTGACCCTACAAGGCCTCTTGTGTTTCTTCTTGCCCTTTTGCACCTCAAGCATCCGCATGAGAAGAGCTTTCGCCAGGTGCTGCACCTTCAGCCTGGGCCCCGAATGAGACATAAGTAGAGCTGAGTCAGCCCAGCCTAGATTGTGTGACTCTCAGTTATTTGACTCATCCGATCCAACTGCAGATCCAGTAAAATAAAAATTTCTGTTAAAGCCACTGAGTGTTGTGGTAGAGCTAATGAATAGAGCAGATGCTCCCATTATTTTCAGAGTTAAATGTCTAATTCAACAATATGCTATAATAACAGTTTACGATTTGCTCACTAGCTTCCACCCTTTAATTTTTTAAAGAGAGTCAAACCTCAGAGATGGCCTGAGGCTGAGAAGCTAGGACAGAGTCAACCAACTGAACAGCCAGAGACATTCACCAATCTGTCAAGAAGAGGAGCCTCCCTGAGCAAACTCCTTCATGTAGAGATTAGATCTGTTTGACAAGTTAGACTAGGGTGTTCATAAGAAAATTTCTAATATTGTCTGCAATTTTCTTTAAAATGTTTTAAATGTGGTTTGTGTAATATATATATATATATATAAAATGTAATATATATAATATATATTATATTATGTAATATATATGTTAATATTAAATATTATGTTATGTAATATATATATATGTGTGTTGCCTTTCAATCTGTACCCTAGAGATCATCAGTGAGCATTTGAAGCCCCTAAATCAAGAGCATTCTCTACTGGGCCTTGTTACTTAGGATTTCACAGTTTGTATTCAGAAATTTCAGGCTCTGCCAGTGCCCTTCAACTATCTTTATCTCTGATCAGCACCAGATGGTTTGTTAATTAGTATAATGTAAGGACTGATCTTAATTGCTGACCTGAGTGGTTTCAACATATGTGGATTGGCTAGAAATATTGTCTCTATTTCTGCCTTTGCATGAATTGGGATAAGAGGTCTAGAGAGGCCACGACCTTTACAAGTGGAGCCCCAGGTCTCTGGTTATGTCTGAATCTTGTGTGGAGCCACTTTGGAGAATTCTGAATAGTGCCATATCTGCCTTGCATAAAGATTTGAAGCAAAATGTTTACTGAAATGCCTAAAAAGACAAAGCGATGACTACTTTCTCATAAATATGGTATGACGTAGATCACCGGCAGTGAGATACTGAGAGCAGAGACCTAGAGACCTTTTCTTGTCTCTAACTGCTGGAGACTACCCAGATCTACCATGACAGCCTAATATTTGGGTATCACCAAATTGCCTTAGTTCAGTTACAACTGCTTCTTTAAACAATTCAGTTAAAAGTTCATCGGGGTGGAATGAATAAACAGAGTGGCATGTTTCTTTACTGAAATTCTATTCAGCAACATAAAAACATTGCTATATGCAACAATAAGGGTGAATCTCAAAGACAGTATGTTGAGCTGTATATTTCACATTAGGGCATTTGGCTATATATATATTCTACCCCAATGAAAAAATAGCCATAAGAAAGATATCAAGATAATCAGCAGATCCATGGCAGGCCAGGAATGGTCTTCCCTAATCAGAACTGTGATCCCTGTCCAGAAATTCTCCTTCCTATCAAATTCTAGAATCCAAGCTGCCACCTTCTCATTTTTCCATTCATTTCTGAAGCTCCCAGAAACTTGATTTATTCATCTAAAAGGACAAATAATTGCACTCCAGGAACTCTTTTGTAAAAATCCAAGGGTTCTATTCCACAGACTCTGAAGTGAATTTGTGAACAGCCCTTGCTGGAATTGTACAATGACAGGTGGCAGGTCCCTATGTGACCATCGTGGAGCTGTCCTGGAGAGGCTGAAGTGACTTAGCTAAAGGCATGTATACAGCTAACCACAGCACCCAACTAGAAGGCAGAACTCTTTCTACTTACAGTATATTAAAATATAAAATTTTCTTAAAGTTTCAGATTTTGCATCAAGGTAAAGTCATCCCTTCAGTATCTATTGTGTAAATTCAATTTTAAATGAGTAATATCTTTTTAAATGAGTAATATCTTTACTGATAGTTTTTGCAAGTAATTGGGGATTAGATGTAAAATTTTAAATGTTTAGAAAGTTTACTTTTGACTTTAAATTCAACTTTACTAATTAAAAAAATAGATTTTAAAAAATAATTCATAAACAACAATTTTAATTATAATTCATACTTTTAACAGTTTAGTCTGTCCAGGCTTAAATTTTATTTTTCTTATAACCTTTCTAGTGTAGTTTACATTTATGTGAACTTTAGAACTCTGAGGCTTTTTCCTTCAACATCCCTCTCATTAGTATTTCAAGACAGGCTCACACAGCCCCAGCCTGGGTCAAAGTAAAGTGAATATTGATGCTAATATGGCATGCTCTGGCCTATGTCAATCAGGATACTGCTTCACCAAAGCTTAAGAGAGATGAGTATCTGAAGAGAATGCAGACCACAAAAACAAAGATGAATGATATGTCTAAAGTGAAGAAAGTTTAAAGAAATGAAATGATTTAACCTGAAGAAGAGAGGGTGAAATCAGAATTCTCAGATTTGGCTTCATCTGAATAGAATTTTTCAAGAGATGTTTTGAAATTCTCATAGATTGTACATGTTACTTTTTCAGGTTTTTATCTGCAGTAATTTTAGGCTTACAGAGAAGTTACAAAAATAGTACAGAGAACTCTCATACACCCTTCACCCACTTTCCCCCAATGATAACATCCCACTCAACCATAACATGATTGTCAAAAGTAAGAAATTAACAAAAGACATTAAATTACATCTAAATAAGCTACATCTTGTGCATATTCACCACTTTTTCCACTAATGTCCTTTTTTCTGTTTCAGGATCTAATGTTGAATACCACACTGATTACATTTAGTTCTGTTTCCCAAGTCTCTTCCGATCTGTGATGATAGATAGTTCCTCAGTCTTTCCTTGTCTTTTATGACTTTGACACATAAAACTAACCATCACAGAGTTAAGAGTCTAACACTCATTATTTATTTTGTGACAAACTGTTCTAGATTTGGCCACTGGGAACTCTTTTTATTTGATTCCTCTTGTCCTTTTGCCATGCTCCCAATCTAGTTGTTTAGCACTTCCCATCCCTCTAATACCCCCAGAAGCTCTATGCTTGACTTGCATTTTCCATTCCCAGCCCTAGACCAGCCCTAGATCAGGGATCCAAGGAGCCCTCATTCCTGTTATTAAAGAATGGCATTTAGGAGTTTGGGATTAACATATATACACTACTATATATAAAATAGGTAAAAAAACAAAGACCTACAGTATAGCACAGGGAACTCTACTCAATATCTTGTAATAACCTATAATAGAAAAGAATCTGAAAAGAATATATATATAATATGTATCTGTAAATATTATATATATATATATATATAACTGAATTACTTTGCTGTACACTTGAAACTAACACAACATTGTAAATCAACTATATTTCAATTAAAAAAAAAAAGAATGGCATTTAGAAGCAAAGACCTGGGAACTAGGTATGCTCATTGCTACCAAGTTGTCACTGCTTCTATGTTCTCTCAATGGATAAAGCTGGGCCATACTTGTTTGCACAGAAACCCATATATACACACATATCTCTATTCATTTCCATCTATCTATCTATTTATCTATCTCTCTATGTATATGTGAGTTCAGAATGATACCTTTACCTCTAATTCAGTAACACATGGTTCATTCTAGCTTCATCTCCCCTCTTTTTGACTGAGAAATTGACTCTGGCTGGAACATATTTACTTATTTGTTCAAACCTGGTATACACGTAGGGTCATTTCAGAATTGCTAACCTACATACTTAAATTTGTAAATTAGGGTACAGAGTTTGTGTACCAATTTTTTTGTCTTTAGTCTTACAGTAACCAGTTAACATAATGTTTTTTAAAGTTATGTGGTACAGCTTATTTCTTCGCCGTCTCATTCACTGTGGTCAGAGCACTCATTTACAATACATAGAGATTCATTTGTCATAGTCTACTCCATTTTGGTTTCCCATAATATCCTAATTATTTTTAATTTACATATGAAAATTCATCCTTTGTGGTATATAGTTACATGAGTTTGGACAAATGATTAGAGTTGTGTGTTCACAACACAGAACAGTTCCATCACCTCAAAATTTCACTTGTTATGCTCATTTGTACTCAAACCCTCTTCCCACCCCACAAAATGGGCAACTACCTGTCTTTTTTCAGTCCCCTTAGCTTTTTCTTTTCTAGCATGTCATGTAAATGGAAAAATACATTATGTAGCATTGTAGGTCCAGCTTTTTGTACTATTTTTTCTTCATTAAGGCACCTGCCCATTCTATTTCATAGAAGATACATCCTCCTGCATATATTTCAGAACAAAAAGTCAGAATCCTTATTTTTTGTTTCTTATAGAAAAATATTTTCAGAGGTACACTATTTTCCAAAATTTTCTATGCATTGTTTCTTATTCCTTAAGCTGCAGTATCTTTTGTATTGGATTCACTGTGTTGGTTTCATATTTGTTTTGTTTAGTTTTCTTAACCTTGAATCAGTAGAGAACCATTCATTCCCTGATTTTCTCAATTGAGATGAAAAGCTTTGGCTCACTGATTTCACACTTGGGCAATTTCAGTTTCTAAGACCCAAACCTGAAGATCAGGATGATATACATGCTACCTGGGTCAACGTGGAATGTCCAGAAGTGGGATATTTAGTGAGGAAGTCAGACACTTAGTGAGAGTATGCTTCAGAGAAGCTGGATCTTCTCCTACTTTGATTTTCAAGTTCCACACATCAGCAAATGATTCAGATGCAATTTGCAATTCTTCTTTTGAAAAAAATGAAGTAGCTAAAATATTACACTCTTTATCTTGTACTACTCCCAAACTTTCCCTATGTCTTTCCTTGCTTACAATGCTGCTTCTTAGGCAACCAAACATATTTATATGAAAAAGATCATTTCTAGTTACTCTACACTTTGTTCTGAATTGCATGTTAGGATGTGTAATTTCTGAATAAAGAGAGAATAGGTCCTTACAAAGTAAACTTGGGTTACTGATTTTAGGTCTTTTTTTCTTTTTTAATGTAGGTGTTTGCAGCTATGAATTTCCCTCCCAGCACTGCTTTCACTCTATCCCATATGTTTTAGGATGCTGTGTTTTTATTTTTATTTATCTCAAAGTATTTTCTAGTTTTACTTGTAAGGTTTTTGATCCTTTGATTGCTTAAATGTATTGCTTAATTTCCACACATTTATGAATTTTCCAGTTTTTCTTTTACTGATTGCTAGTGTCATTCCATTGTGGCCAGAAAAGACATTTTCTGTGATTTTAATTTTTAAAAATTTATTGAGACTTGTTTTATAACCTAACATATGATCTACCCTGCAGAGCGTCCATGTGCACTTGAAAAGAATGTGTGTTCTGCTGCTGTAGATGGAATGTTTTGTATATGTCTGTTAGGGTGCTGGTTGTAGTAACAGCACACCCTGGGGATGGTGAGTCTAAGTCCTGACTCTAGCCTCAGGGGACATTCGTAGAACAGCAAAGGTTCCATTACAGGGTTGTTGAGACAAAGCCACAATTTAGACCCTGGGGTGGGGCAGTGTGCAGAGCAGCAGCAGAGTGGACAGTGATGGCGGGTAAAATCTTGCCTTAGCACCTAGGGGCAGGGTGCAGAACAGCAACAGTGCAGCCCCTGGGATGAGAAGTCAAAGTCGTCGCTTAGGACCCAGGGGTGTGCAGAGCAGCAGCAGCACAGACCTAGTAATGGCAGGTCAAATCTACGACTTGGGACTTGGCGGTGGTGCACAGAGCAGTGGCAACTTTGGTCCCTTAAATGGTGAGGTGCTGCGGCATCCCAATCCCAGAAAGCAGGGGCACAGAAGCAACTGGAACCCCCCCCCCCCCAGGGATAGGATCACCACAGGTATCACTCCCACCCTGGGGAGGAGACGTAGAAGCCACACCCTGAGCAGCTCCATCAGCTGGAATCAGCACTGGTGAAGACTATGAGGGTGGTCCTTGGTAGCAAAGGCTGCAAATTTCCACAGTGGTGAGGCTTTCTGGGCTTCTCCTACTCTTGTTTTCCCTGTAGAATGAAATCCCTCCAAAGGGATCCCTCTTGGCATTGAGCTACTTGGGACTGGGGGATGGGGTGACAGAGGCAAAATGTGTCCTATGCTTTTCTATGTGGCTATCCTTGGTTTTTAGCCCTGTAGTGTTTCTGCTGTTTCTTCATTGTAGTCCAGAGCCTTTCCCAGAGCTATTTTCGTTAGTTTGTGCTTGTTTATTCATTGTTTTTGTTGCTTTTTTGGAGGAGAAAAGTACTGGGGCCTCCATTTTGCTGACATCACCTTAACTGTCCTTTTTCTATTGTACCATTTTGATTAAATTCAGAATAGGTGACAGATGAAAGAAGGAGGGAGAGGAGAGGGCTATGATTGCTTCAGGATTTAGTTTCCTTGTGGTAGAGAAACAGGCATGTTACTCTGGCCACTGCAGCGTGGAATTCTGGAATTAGGTTAATACCATCTTAGGGTTATCTCTCTTGTTCTATATTTTTTTAATGTGTTTCTCAATTCATTCCCCTTGGAGATGCAGTTAGTGAAACTGTACTTTGATTTTATTTCAATGTCTTCTCTGATCTTTGTCTTAAGTTGCTGTCGTCAATTTGGGGCTCTAGATATATTTCATGGGTATTTTAATGGGCAGAGGTATTGTGCATCAATTTTCACCAGAATAAGGTTCTCAAGTTTATCTCTCCAAGCCACTTTCGGTCCTTGTATGGTTTGGGCATTTTCTTGAGGGCCGGTTGGTCTCGTGTGTGGTTCATGAAGGCAGTGAGAGGTGATCCCTTAAGCAGAGGCCGGGACTGATCTCCAAAGTCAGGACAGGGACTGTATGGATATCACAGCTTAACCCTTATGGGTATATGGCCAGCCCCAGCTCTGATGAGGTCAATTCAGCCAGGGAGAACCAACAAGACCTGACCAAGGCAAGAGAGAACAACTCAGGAGCCACACTAGCTACAGCAGGTAAGCTGCAGCCAGGTGGGTAGAGGGCATTGCCCCTGGTATCAAAGGAGAGAGCAGGCATCAGCCACAAGGACCTAGATTCTCTGCTTTGCCAAAATTCAGTATTAAAGAAAAGAGTCAGGGGCAGGAGGGCAGGAGGAGCTGAAAGACCAGATTTCACCAAATGAAAGTATATAAAAGTACTTTATAAATTATTTATATCAAATACGTTTAAACCATATTATACACACATACATGAACACACACACATATAACTGCTTCCATGTGCTTTTAGTTATATCCCCTCCTGGACTGAAATTTCACTGGAAGATTTAGCTTCTAGAAAAATCAAATGTATACAGTGGGTACTCAGTAAGTAGTTTCTGAATGATTTACTAATTAAGATCGATTCTCTATTTTCTGAAGATGAGAGAGCTGAGCTTGAATTGCAGTTTTAATGTCACATAGTCAAGCAGTAGGAATACCTCTACGCTCTCCCTTTGACAAGATAAATAACGGAAGCCTCAGGAGGGAAGGGAAGTCTCTACTCTTCTGCATGACTCCACTACTAAAGGAACACTGCCCCAAGGTGAAGGATATTTCCTCAGAGCACAGGAAAGATAGGAACATCTCAAAGAAGATAAATACAAAATCCTAGTAGTCAGAGAGCCTTGATTTCAGACACAGAGAGCCTCCTGGAGTCCTGAGGGTGAGCAACCATGTGGAATTTTCATCTTCAGGGAGGAAAGCGAGCAATGGCATCCAGCAGTACACCAAGCGCTCATATTGGATGCAGGCCCATGAATGAATTAGGCTCAAGAGCTTGGCTGTCTTTGCGTAAAACACCTTTCAAGGAAATACGAACAAGAAGCGTAATCACACTCACACAATGACCAGAGGCAAAATCAAGTTTTAGCAAGAACATGACAGCTGTAATGTATATTGTTTATTAAACATGTAATCAATCATCAGGAATTTTCATAGGGAGAATCCAGAAATATGACAGGAAATTCCATTAGAGATGAATCTTGATGCATCTTTCTAAGAGATGTGAAAGTAGTGATTGTCTTTTGTTATTGCAGAAAACTGTATAATTTCTATGTATGAACTTCAAGTTGGCTGAACTCTTGAAGTAGGTCTCTTGCTTATTGTAGGAAGTGAAAGATACTTTGATAGAATTTTCAAGTAGAATGGACCTTCCACCACAATTCTATACAATAACTGATTGCTATAACTCTTAAGTGCTCAGGCATTTCACTATTAGATTCTAATTTGTTGCACTATAAATCACATTGAGGTAGACATATTTAATAGGAAAAACAAATAATTCTGCCAAATATCTGTCAGTACTCTACTACCTGATACCTACAGCCTCCAGCTTCTTGAGCATCACTACATTATCAAGGACAGCATCATTAAATAAAGGGGGAGATGAGGTACCTAGGACAAAAGTGCTGATCTGATAAAAGCTCCTGAGTTTGATGCCCTTAATAGTATGCATCAAGGGAAACTTGTAAACCTAATAAATTGCACTACATTAAACAAATCAGGAGGCTTTTATCAATCTTGAAAAACAACTTTACATGATTTACCAGTAATGAAAGCAAAACTGTACCAAAAAAAAGTGTGCTGCTGGCAAACTCAAAACAATAGATTTTGATCAAATTAGAAGTTTTTTTAGTCTACCTCTTTGGCGAAACTTGGTTTATTTAAGGTGAAAAAGTGCAAACCATCTTAACACTTTTGTCAAACGAGAAAAAAAAATTCCTCTGTTAGACAAACCTATAATTTCAGGGTGCAGATGCTTCTTTTAGAAACCTTTTCTGAAACAATATTGCAAAGCATGTCTCCTAAGAGAGTGTAAAAAAAATCGTTCCATGTCTTTATAGACTTTAGGGTGTCAGAAGCCTGAAATACCATAGGGATCCATGTCATCACAACATGTTTAAGGTTAGAAAAAATCATATAAACTTTAAATTATCTGATCAATGTCATAATTAGGTGGCAAAGTCAGGACCAACAACTGAGAACAGCAAGCATTCACTGAGCATTTACTTTGTGCTGGATACGGTCCTATGTACTTTGCATAGTTAAATGACAGTAACCCTATGAGGCAGATTTCAAAGGGTATGTAACCTCTCCAAGGTCACACAAATAGTTACTGGGAAACCCAGGATGGAAACCCAGAGAGTTTGGCTCCAAACCTTTTTTACTTAAAATCTTATTTTTGGAGGGCAAGAAGATATGATTTCTTTAAATCAGCCTAATCATCACAATTTACATACAATTTCACCAAATTTAAATGCACAAATAAGTGTGTTTTGACAAATGTAATACAGTTATGTAACCACCAGCACAATGAAGATATATAACATTTCCATCATCCTAAAAAGGTCCTTTGTACTCCTTTATAGTCAGTCTCCTTACCTGACATTTTGGTCCTTGGAAACTGCTTATTTGATTTCTGTCACTATAGTGACACTTGAATTGTTACAAGGTTTTGGCTACTGTGAATAAACGTACTATGAATATTCACGTATACTTTTTTTTTTTTTAAATAGACGTGGCTTTTCATTTCTCTTGGGTAAATACCTAGAAGTGATTGATAAATAATGGGTGATAGTGGCCTCTCATTATGGTTTTGTGCTTTCAGAATGCCTAATGAATTTGAGTATATTTTCATGGGCTTATTTGAATTTCACATAGCTTCTTTGTTGCAATGTTTGTTCAAATCTTTTGTCCATTTTAATTGGTTTAACTGTCTTCTTATTAATGAGCTATAAAGGTTCTTCTACACATTCTAGATACACAAATCCTTTATGACATATATCTTTTCAGAAATTTTCTCACAGGCTATGGAAAAAATAGACTTTTTCTTTTCTTTCCTTTTTCTTTTCTTACCAACGCTAACGATATTTTTTTGAAAAGCAAAACTTTTAGTTTTTTTCTTTTATGTTTTTTTTCTTTGTCTTCTTAAGAAATTGCTGCCTGACCCAGGTCACAAATGTTTCCTCTTAGGAGTTTCATAGTTTTCACTTTTACACGTAGATGTATGATCCATTTCAAGTTTGTTTGTGTATGGGGAGAGGTAAGAGTGGCAGTGTATATTTTTTCCATGCAATATCTAATAATTACAGGACAATTTGTTGAAGAGACTATACTTTTTCCACTGAATTAATGGACATCTTTGTCAAAAATAAATTCAACATATAAATGAGGTCACTTTCTGGGTCTTGTATTCTGTCCAATTCTTCTAACTGCCAATAACACAGTCTTGATTATTATAGCTTTATAATAAATCTTGAAAGCAGACAGTTCACCAACTTTGTTCTTCTTTTAGAAAGAATTTGAATTGTTCAGTCAGGTCCATTGTATTTCCATATAAATTTTATAGTTTGCCTGTCAATGTCTACTGAAAGAAATTCTGGTATAATTTTCACTGGGATCACAATGAATATGTATATTGACATGTGGAGAATTGACATCATAACAATATTAAATATTCTAATACATTAACATGGTATATATCTATTTTTAGGTCTTTTAAAATTTCCTTTTGCCATGTTTTGTAGCTTTCAGTGTGCAGTTCTTGCATATGTTTTCTTAAATTTATCCATAAACATATCATATTTTGGATGCAGGTATAAATGGCATTTTTAAAAATCTTGCTTCGAGTGGTTGTATTCTAGTACATAGAAATGCTACTTTTTATTGTATATTGATCTTGACCAGTGATGTTGAGAAAATCATTATTAATTCTAGCAGTATTTTCTAGATTCTTTAGAAATGCCTGCGTAGGCCATCATGTTGACTATGATTAAACACAGTTTTACTCCTTCCCTTTCAATCAGTATGCCTTTAATATTTTTCTTCTTGCCTTATTGCATCACTTAGAACTTCCAGAACAATGTTGAACAGAAGTGGTGAGAATGGACATTCTTGCCTTGATCATGATCTTAGGAAGAAAGCACTCAGTTATTTATCATTAAGTATAATGAGCTAAAGCTTTTATAAAGATTTTCTTTATCAGTTTGAGAAAATGTCTCTTTAGTTTTAGGAGAATTTTTATGATGAATGAGTATTTAATTTTGGCAAACACTTTTTGTGCATCAACTGATAATGTTTCTTTTAATAATACTAATTAATTTTGAGTGTCAAACCAACCTTTCATTCTTATTACAAACCTCATTTAGTCATAAAATATTATCACGTGTATATCTTGCTATATTCTCTTTCTAATACTTGGTTTAGTATTTCTCCATTTATATTCTTGAGGAAAATATGTTTACATTTTTTTTTTTTACTGTTTTTGTCCGGTTTTGATATCAGGGTAATGACATCTTCATATGTTGAGTTGAAAGTATTTGATCCACCTCTATTTTCTGAAAGAATATGTGCAGAATAAATATTAATTTTTATTAAATATCTGGTAGCATTCACCAGTGAAGCCATTTGGGTCCTGTGGTAGCTAGTGACCCCCAAAGATATCCAGATTCAAATCTCAGGAACCTGTGAATGTTATCTTATATGATAAAAGGTACTTAGCAGAAGTGAGTAAGGATCTTGAGATGCAGAAGTCATTCAGAATTACACAAGTGGATAGTAAATGTTATCACAAGTGTCCTTATAAGAGGGAGGCAGAAGTTAGATTAGAATACACACACGATGGCAGAGCAGAGGGAAGGAGGGAGAGAGAGATTTAAAGATGTTATCCTGATAGCTTTGAAGATGGAGGGAGGGGCCATGAACAAAGGAATACAGCTCTAAAAGCTGAAAAAGACAAGGAAACAGATTCTCCCCTAGAACCTCTGAAGGGAACACAGCCCTGCCAACACCTTGGTTTCAGACCAATGAAACCCATTCCAGATTTCTCACCTCCAGAACTATAAGATAATAAATGTGTGTTGTTTTGGGCACATATCCAGACAAAACTATAATTCAAAAAGATACATGCACTCCTATATTCACAGCAGCACAATTCACAATAGCCAAAACATGGAAACAACCTAAATGTCCATCAACAGATGAATGGATAAAGAAGATGTGGTACCTATATACAACGGAATAGTACTCAGCCATAAAAAAGAACAAAATAATGCCATTTGCAGCAACATGGATGGAACCAGAGATTATCATACTTAGTGAAGTATATCAGAAAGAGAAAGACAAATACCATATGATATCACTTATATATGGAATCTAAAATATGATGCAAATGAACTCATGGACAAAACAGGAACAGACTCACAGACATAGAGAACAGACTTGTGGTTGCCAAAGGGGAGGGGGCATGGGGGAGGGATGGAGTGGGAGTTTGGGGTTAGCAGATGCAAACTATTATATACAGAATGGATAAACAGCAAGGTCCTACTGTATAGCACAGGCAACTATACTCAATATCCTGTGATAAACCATAATGGAAAAGAATATATATAAAAAGAATGTTTCTATGTGTATAACGGAATCACTTTGCTGTATGGCAGAAATTAATACAATATTGTAAATCAACTATACTTCAATAAAAAATAAATAAATAAATGTGTGTTGTAGTAATCTTTTTCAGCAGTAATAGGGAACTAATGTAGGCCTGTAGTTTTCTTTGTCTGAAAAGATTTTAGTATCAATACTGTCCTTTAATAGATATAGTGCTATAATGGTTATTTTTTTTCTTGAGAGATGTGGTAAATTGCATCATTTACTATCATCCATTTTATACATTTTTCCATTTAAGTTGTCAAATTTATTGGACTAAGTTGTTTATAATATTTATTTATAATCTTTTCTAATATCTGTAGGATCTTTAGTGATATAAGCTCTTTCATTCTTGATATTGGTAATTTTCACTTTCCAGCATTTTCTTACTCGACTTACGGTATGTCAATTTTATTAATCTTTTCAGTGAACCAACTATTGGTCTCACTGATTTTCCTCTATTTCTGTCAATTTTCTATTTTATTGATTTTTTTTCTTAACTTTACTATTTCCTTCATTCTGCTTCCTTTGAGATTAAATTGCTCTTCTTTTCCTGAGTTCCTAAGGTGGAAACTTAGATCATTAGTATTAGATTTTTCTTCTTTTATAACAATCATTTATAGCTATACATTTCTCTCTAGGACTACTTTAGCTGAATCTTACAAATTTTGACATATTGTGCTTTCATTTTCATTTACAAAATATTTTCTCATTGAACTTTATTTGTCATCCATGTACAACTTAAAGTTTGTTATTTAATTTCTAAATAGTTGGAGATCATCCAATATCTTTCCGTCAATGATTTCTAATTTAATTTCATTGTGGTTAGAATACTGTTGGGCCGCACCCCACAGGCCTACAAGCCCTGTACTCTCCCAGCCTCTAGACAGAAGAGCGAGCCTGGAGTCATCAACAAAGACATCGATGGTTTAACGGATAGGGGGCTCTTAAATGTCTGAAGCAAGGTCCTGGAGTGACACGGCAACACCCCACTGTGTGCGGCAGGCAGGCATGACATGGTGGAGGGTGGAAGGTTACCAGTTATGGGGGAATTGACACTGACGTCAGGTTGGCTCATTGGTTACCAGGGACAGGGAAACGAGTAGAGGAGCACTGCCCTCCCTGCCCCTTTGATAAACTATCATGGTGGAGATGTTCTAAGCTAGAGATTAGAACAAACACTAGCTGGGGCTGGGGCCAGTATGTCTCTGTGATTAAGAGGGAAGGTCAGTCATGTGAGTAGGTTGTAGGTGAAGCAGGCACTGGTCGGGCAGGGCATGTTACATACTTTGTACGATCTTTTAAAGTCTGTTAAGAGATATTTCATAGCCCAGCATATGTTCTATTTTGGTAAATGTTCCAAGTGCATTTGAAAATAATGTGTATTCTGCTGTATTTGAGTGGACTGCTCTATAAATTTCAGTTAGAGCAAAACTGGTATATAGTATTGTTCAAATCTTGATTTTCTGTCCATATGTTCTATCAATGTTCAATGTTCAATCAAATCTGATTTTCTGTCCATATGTTCTATCAATTATTCATCTCAAGATGAATACTGATGTCTCCAATTGTAACTGTAGAATTACCTATTTCTTTTTTTAATTTTTTTTTACATCTTTATTGGAGTTGTAACTCCAATTGTGACTGTAGAATTACCTATTTCTTTTTTAAATTTTTTTTTACATCTTTATTGGAGTATAGTTGCTTTACAATGTTGTGTTAGTTTCTGCTGTACAACAAAGTGAATCAGCTATATGTGTACATATATCCCCCATCCCCTTCTTTTTTAATTTTAATCTTATTTTGCTTCATATTTTTTAAACTCTAGTTGTGTGTAACCACATTTAAAATTATATCTTCTTGATAATTTGAACTTTTTTCACTATGAAATATTTTTTTATCTATTATAGTTTTCCTTGTTCTGAAGAACAATTTGTATAATAATAACATAGCCACTCCTCCCTTCTTTTGATTAGCATTTGTATAGTATTTCTATCTCTTATAACTTACCTGTGTCTTCATATCTAATGTTGTTTTTCATAGATAGACTAAGTAGTCTTTTTTTTAAAAGGGGATTCTATTTTATCTCTTTGATATACGTCCACATATTTAGATATTATATTTTAGTCTGTATAAGTTCCATTTTTGTATTTTTTATATCATATCACTAAAATCTGGGCTCCTCTTTTGATTCATGGGTCATATTTATTTCCTGCTTTACATGCCAGGCAACTTTTGATTGGATGCCTGGAATTGTGAATTTTATTTTGTTGCATAATAGATTCTGTTACATTTCTTTTGAGAGTATTTGACTTTCTTCTGGCATAGTGTTAAATTACTTGTAATGAGTATAATCCTTTCAGAAATTAATTTTAAACTTTGGTAAGGAAGGTCCTGAATAGTCATTATTCTGAGGTTAATTAAATCTCACTAAAATAGTGACATCCTTCTGAGGTCTCTCCCCTTTGGCTGATGAAAACACAAACTATTCTCATCCCTGTATGAGCTCTAGAACTTTTAGATAACTGTTTATGGTAGTTCTTTCCCCAGACCTTTGTAGCCCTGTCTCTATATAGTTCCCTCCTTTTCCATATTCTGCTCTTCAAATTCTAGCTACCTCAATCTTTATGTACATTGCTATCTGTCTTATCAACTCAGTGAGATCACTGGGCTCTATTTGGTTTCACTCTCCCCACACTGTTAATCCTTTTACCATGTCTTTTTAGTTATAATATTCCACATATTATGTCAAAATCTAAGTTGACTTCTGACACTACTAGCTGAGTGATTTGAGCACATTGCTGAAGTTTATTAAAGTTTATCTGGGATATCTACGTGAATACTATGTAAGTGTGTCCTAAATCAGTTTAGAATTTTAATTAAGAAATGAAAGTCCTGATGAGTGGCTGAGTATAAATCTTAGTTCCTCAGGAAATTAATGAATATCTCTTACCCTCAGTTCTATATTTTTTTCACTTGTTATAAAAACAGTGCCTATTTTAAAGAATTCTTGTGAACAGTAAAAGGGGTAATGTAAATTGAAAACTTAGTGCAATAAATACCTGGCACATATTTGTGCTCATTTTATGGAGGCTATTATTATTTTGAAATTAACTGCTATTAATATGTTTTATGGAAAATATGCTACAGAATGGCTTAATATGCTTTCAGATTGCTACAAGAGGAACAATAGAGATTAATGTACTGACTCACATTTTGTAGTCTAAGTTATTTCTTGTAGGATTTGAGTATAAATTATTGTAGGGCTGAACAAGTTTACTGTTTAATTTCCATATGGATGGCATTTCAATAAAAACTTATTGAACACATTATATATGACACTGTGCTGGGCACATATGATAAGCAAATACTGATGAGTCACTGGCCAGGCCATCAAATACCTTACACTTAAGAGTCAGTTATTTGAAAGAGCTCCTCTATTCACACAAGCACATAATCATCTTAAACTATCCTGGAATAAGACCTCTAATTATTTTTTTAATATTTCAAGTTATTATGCTGTTTTGATTTTCACCTGAAGTACCCCTGCCCATCTTCTGTTATCTGTGGATTCACTTTTTTCATGACTATTATAGCTTCCAGGAGGATCTCTCCTTCCTGCCCTATGTATCTTTGTGCTGACCCAAGCTGCTGCTGGCCTTAGAGCACTACATTTTGTCCCTCATCAGCACATAGTCAATATATTTTATTATTATTTTAAACTATTTTCGTTCTTTTCATTCTAAGTCCTAACCCAAATTTATCATCAATTTTTCCTTAATTTCATTCAAGAAAGATATTTAAGGAACTCTGCAATAGTCCAAGTAACATATAGGTAGAGTGACCAAGCTTTTGTTAATAGTCCATCCTTCTATGTCGGTACCTAAAGCTCATGATGGAGGGAGAAATGCTAAACAGACATCATGTGTCTGTAGAGTGGAAGGAAGAGTCACTCAACTCAAAAATAAAACAAAAATATTTGGAAAATAAAACAAACTAATTTGGAAACAAACATGATGAGCACATTATGCTTCTAGCTAACCCAAAACCAAAACAACAATTCCCCAGAGGAACTTCTTACAAACGACTGAGCATACTTCTGTCTACGTGCTGATTTCCTCTGTCGTGCTTTCAAGTCTCATCCATACCCACTCCCAATTCCCTGATCTTCAAGTTATTACAGACAATTTCCTACAACTCTAGTGTCAAGGGAGAACGTAACACATAACAGCATGAATGCTTTTGTATGAAATGTTCTATATGTTTCTTGTATATATGTGGAAGAATGGGTTAACCTCAACATAACACATTTTGTGAAATAATGTGGTCCTTTAAATGTTTAACTGCACTTTGCATGCAATTACATATTTGCTGCTATTGTTTTACTAAACTTGGTCTCATCTTTTATTTGTCATGCTCTCTTGTACACGGAGTTTGCTCACGAGTCATGCTTTGCTTCTTTCCCTCCTTATGACATATTATTATTCACATGATACCGGAAACTCCACCCCCTGAAATTCCTCACACCATACTCTGCCTTCTACACAGACTCCTTAGATTCTGATGCTGCCTTGCATTTATCTATGCCTTTTGCTTTCATGAGTTTCAAACTGCACTGATGCTGTCCTGATAGGGGTATCTCTCAATATCCATACACATACAGAATGATTTCTTTCTAGCATTAGGTTCTTGTCTCCAACTATCACTATAGTGATATCACTATACCACTTACACCACCATGTGCTTCAAACCGGATGATTATATCAACATCAACTTCATTTAGTTTCTGCAGTCTCCATATTCTGATCCAGAGCACACTATGATTTTTAAAATCATAAAGATATATATTCTTCAGGAAAATAAGGGACAAAGACTGAAAAAAAGGATTTATCAGTGTCCTTTACTCCCTTCTTAGTTTCAATGCCTAAAAACACCTAGGTATTTCCCACAGAGGTGCTAACTTTTATCTCCAGGAGGAGATATTTTATTATTCAGATCATTCCTGGGTCCTTGACCTGTCATGGTACCGTCAGATATCAATGACAAGGCATAGGCATACCCTTTCTTACAGCAGGTACTGTTTCTACAAAGACATGGTGGGAGAGAGGGGTACTCACTTTATTACTTTGTGTGGGGCAGAAATGATGGACTAATGGTGACTTCAAATTGTCTTACATGTGAAACAACAGGACAGGAAAGTGCTCTATGATTTTTCTACTTTTCTAAGGATAAAGAACATGTTCCCAAGAGAAGGAAAAGGGGCATTGGTTAGTCCAACCATGCCAACAGGACTCTGAGCCACAATCTTTGCAGCAACCTGAGTGGGAAGCCAAACCTTAACATCTATGACAATTAGTCCAGACTGGTCATAACTTGGTCAATCACTGGAAGCTTCCCTATATTTTTCACCTGCTTCCAAGTCAGGAACAACCAGAGAAAGCTAAACACGTTCCCCAAAACACACAAGATACCGTGCTTCTAGTTAGCCTGCCTTTGGCTTCTCCATGCCAACAACTTCAGATCAGAACATACTTGAAGCCTTTCTTTTTGTAAACCACAAAGCTTTTCAACTCCCCCCCTTGCCTTTGAGGCTCTGCCAAATCCAAGTGATGCTGGCTGACTCCCTAGCTATAGCAAGCTCTGAATAAATAGCCTCTGCTTACTCTCATTGGGGTTGTCTTCACTTATTTCCACACACAGTATTGCCGACAGGTTTTAGGATTTATTTGAAATTTGGGGAAGGATTCCTTATTACACCATTCATTCAGATCAGGTCTAAATACCATGTCCTTTCTGAAGTAGTTCCTGTTATTTTACAGGGAAGTGACTACATCCTTATTTCAACTTGTATTAAGTGGGATCTTGTAGCACTTGCCAGTTCATAATGTAAGCTCCTTGATAGCAGGACGTGTTACTTATGTCTTTGTAGCTCCAATGTCATTACGAACAACGCTTTTAACATATTAAGTGCTCAAATTTAGGACTGGACCTGGGGAGCCTAAGATTCAGATTATGAAGCTGGACTGTATCACTAGGCTACCTAATGATCCTAAACCCCGCAAATCTGGTGCTGATGCATAATGCAATGCCACAGGGGAGTAAGGTAACCAACTGTCTCGGTTTGTCTAGGACTTTCCTGCCTTTAGCACTGAGAGCCTCATTTCCTGGGAAAGCCTCAGTCCTGAGCAAATGGGGGCAGTCAGTCACCCCCATTTGTAGGAGTTAACAAAATAATGTGAGTAGCACACTGTCTGACATATTATACATGTCAAAGAAAGGTTATTTCCTTCTGCTTCTCTTTTGTAAATACTTAGCTGACAATTTTAGAATTAAGCTAGCATCACCATTTTTATGTCACATTGAAGCCAAAATTGCACCAAAGTTCAACAGGCAAGGAAGACTTTACACCAGCTATTGCAGTAAGAGAGAGTGACTGAACTCGAACCTGCTGAAACAAAAGGTGGGAGAGTATTTAAGCACTGGAGTGAGCTAATAGAAAAGTATTGGAGGATGTTAGGGAGGAAGTAAGTCAATGGGATGTGTGGAACACACTGAGTTATTCCTGACCTTGCAAACAATCTTCACTGTGTTTAGGGCATTTGTGTTTGCTAACTGACACCCATCAAAGTTAGGCTCCTACCTTCCCACAGAGACTGGGAGATAGGGGTGCAATCATCCTATCATCTTTGATGCTTACATTTTAAAGAGATGCTTCCCAGGTCCTGTGAGCAAGATATTTCCTGGGTTGTAAAACTGGGCATGAGGCTGGGAGAAGATTTACATGCAGTTCAAAGGAGTAGAGAAGGAATTTACAATTGCTAGTTCTCTAAAGTAAATACTCTAAGAAAGGGAGGTCAGAGTCCCAACATTAGCAAGAAAAATATCTAAAGCTTAGTTAAGCTGAAGGGAATGATAAGACAGTCTTGGTCAGTAGACAGTATCACTTCTTTCCTTCAGAATCATTGGTGCTATTTTTTTCTTGAAAAGAGCCTAAATACCATTCCCTTCTCTTTTGTCCTGCTAAAAGTAGAACATGCTTTTAAGCTGCAGTCAACATTTACGTAAGGGCACTGTGATATTTTATACTAAAAACAAAAGAGTCTCCCAAGAGTTTCGTAAATACCACATAATGAAGACAGAATATTTAAGAACTTTTATTCATGTACATTATGCACTTAAGATTTAACAGCATTTGTAACGGTTGACAGGCTTAGGAAACACTCCAAAATTTCTAGCTTAAATCTCAGTCTTCTCGGCTTTATCCTTAGAGGAACTGTTAAAGCACTCCGATAAAAACACTGAGCACTTGGGCCTTCCATCAGTCGCATGGTAATGGATGTTTAGATAGTGCAGGTGCCCATGTCACAAAGGGAAGACAGATCATAAAGAAGGTGGCAAAAATAAGGCTGAATTCCAATGTGACGAACCAGATGTTTAGCATCTTGAAACAGGGTTATTGGACTTCATCCAGAAGGGCTCTTCTTTGCCCTGGTGTCAAGTAAGTTCATGTTTTGGATTATTAACAGTGGCTAAATGTTACATTTCTGAAACTGCTTATATTTAACAAGTCTATTCACAGATTTTAGAGCTTGATTGCTTTGGCTCCATTTAGATCTTGTCCTTTGCAGGATTATCTTCTTGGTCAAGAACAGACTGACAGGCTCATGGAAGAATGGATGAAATGTTAGTCTAAAAAAAGAACAGATTTGCTTAACTGGAATCAACCAAACAGAAGCTGATACGCAAGAAGAATTTCCACACCACAAGCCTGTGTCCTGAAAGCAACTGGTAGAGGCTGAAGATGGCACTGGAGGCACAAAAGCTCATATGCAAACCTGCCCTTTGGCAGATGCATGTGCTTGGGCTGCCTTTGAATAGCCAGATGGGTCCAGTCTGACTTCAGAGCATTGAGATTGGCTCAAATTACAGATAATGACATTTGCATTTAAATAGACCCAAGGAGGAAAAATTCAAAGTAATGTACCTATTAGAACCTGACTATGAGTGTGCATATTTGAGAAGTTTGACAAGAAAACTCGGAGCAGCACAGAAATTAGTAACTCTAGTTCTGTGATGGGTTATTTGTTAATTTTCTATTTATAATAAGGCATAGTGCCTTGATATTTGTAATACAATGAGATCTCTTTCAAAATGTGCCTTTAAAATGCTTCTGACGGTAATGATAATAAATGTTTTAGAGCTATAAATATATGATAAGCACCTTAGTAGATATTAATATGCATTATCTTCTTTAATTCTATAAACAACAATATAATGACTAAAATTTGAAAAGAAAGAACAATACCAAGCATTGGTAAGGATACAGAACAGCCAGGATTTGATTTGACTGTGGATATGAGTGCAAATTTGTACAACCTCTTGGGACAATTTCTTGGCAGTATCTACTAAAATGGCACATAAGCATACCTATGACCCAGCTGTTCCACTTCTAGGTATACACTCAGCAGAAATATATACATGTGTTTACCAAAAGACATGTACAAGAATATTCACAACAGTTTTATTGTTAAAAGTACAACACTAGAAGCAACTCAAATGCTCACCAGTAGATAGAAGCATGTCACAGGGAGTCTGACATAATTTTTTGGTGTTTGACTACCAACAGCTTTTATGACTCACCTCTCCTTCTTCCCCCAGGGCCCCACATCTGGGAAAGCTAATAAAACCTGGATGCTCCCTCCTTTGGAACAGGCAGGAGATCCAAACCATGCAAACCCCTGCTCCACTGAAATTCTCATTCATACATTGGATGTTATAAAAACCAAAGTTTTAAGGTTTATTTTAAGAAATAGTCTTTACAAAGTGAGAGAGTGGCATGAACATATATACATTACCAAACGTAAAATAGATAGCTAGTGGGAAGCAGCCGCATAGCACAGGAAGATCAGCTCGATGGTTTGTGACCACCTAGAGGGGTGGGATAGGGAGGGTGGGAGGGAGGGAGACGCAAGAGGGAAGAGATATGGGAACATATGTATACATATAACTGATTCACTTTGTTATAAAGCAGAAACTAACACACCATTGTAAAGCAATTATACTCCAATAAAGAGATAAAAAAAACATAAGGAAAAATCTTTATAGCACTGGATTTAGTAATAATTTCTTGGATGTGATGTTAAAAGCAGAGACAAAAAAAGAAAAAAAATCGATAACTTGAACTTCATCAAAATTAAAACCTTTTCTATGTCAAAGGGAACTATGAACAGAGTGAAAAGGTAACCCGTGGAGTGGGAGACAATATTTGCAAATCATACATCTGGTAAGGGATTAATATCCAGTATAAAGAATTTCTAGGGCTTCCCTGGTGGCGCAGTGGTTGAGAGTCCGCCTGCCGATGCAGGGGATACCGGTACGTGCCCCGGTCCGGGAGGATCCCGCATGCCACGGAGCAGCTGGGCCCGTGAGCCATGGCCGCTGGGCCTGCGCGTCCGGAGCCTGTGCTCCGCAACGGGAGAGGCCACAACAGTGAGAGGCCCGCGTACCGCCAAAAAAAAAAAAAAAGAATTTCTAAAACTCAAGAACAAAAAAAAACAAACAACCTAATTCAAAAATGAATAAACATTTCTCAAAAGAAAATATACAAATGACCAGAGGGCAGACAGCAGAAGCAAGAACTACAATCCTGCAGGCTGTGGAACAAAAACCACATTCACAGAAAGACGGACAAGATGAAAAGGCAGAGGACTATGTACCAGATGAAGGAACAAGATAAAACCCCAGAAAAACAACTAAATGAAGTGGAGATAGGCAACCTTCCAGAAAAAGAATTCAGAATAATGATAGTGAAGATGATCCAGGACCTCAGAAAAAGAATGGAGGCAAAGATCAAGAGGATGCAAGAAATGTTTAACAAAGATCTAAAAGAATTAAAGAACAAACTAACAGAGATGAACAATACAATAACTGAAATGAAAACTACATGAGAAGGAATGAATAGCAGAATAACTGAGGCAGTAGAAGAGATAAGTGACCTGGAAGACAGAATGGTGGAATTCACTGCTGTGGAACAGACTAAAGAAAAAAGAATGAAAAGAAATGAAGACAGCCTAAGAGACCTCTGGGACAACATTAAAGGCAACAACATTCGCATTATAGGGGTCCCAGAAGGAGGAGAGAGAGAGAAAGGACAGAGAAAATATTTGAAGAGATTATAGTCGAAAACTTCCCTAACACGGGAAAGGAAATAGCCACCCAAGTCCACGAAGTGCAGTGAGTCCCATACAGGATAAACACAAGGAGAAACACACCGAGACACATAGTAATCAAATTGGGAAAAATTAAAGACAAAGAAAAATTATTGAAAGCAGCAAGGGAGAAACAACAAATGACATACAAGGGAACTCCCATAAGGTTAACAGCTGATTTCTCAGCAGAAACTCTACAAGCCAGAAGAGAGTGGCATGATATACTTAATGTGATGAAAGGGAAGAACCTACAACCAAGATTACTCTACTCAGCAAGGATCTCATTCAGATTCAATGGAGAAATCAAAAGCTTTACAGACAAGCAAAAGCTAAGAGAATTCAGAACCACCAAACCAGCTCTACAACAAATGCTAAAGGAACTTCTCTAAGTGGGAAACACAAGAGAAGAAAAGGATCTACAAAAACAAACCCAAAACAATTAAGAAGATGGTCACAGGAACATACATATTGATAATTACCTTAAACGTGAATGCATTAAATGCTCCAACCAAAAGACACAGGCTTGCTGAATGGATACAAAAACAAGACCCATATATATACTGTCTACAAGAGACCCACTTCAGACCTAGGGACACATACAGACTGAAACTGAGGGGATGGAAAAAGATATTCCATGCAAATGGAAATGAAAACAAAGCTTGAGTAGCAATACTCATATCAGATAAAATAGACTTTAAAATAAAGAATGTTACAAGAGACAAGGAAGGACACTACATAATGATCAAGGGATCAATCCAAGAAGAAGATATAACAATTATAAATATATATGCACCTAACATAGGAGCACCTCAAAACATCGGCAACTGCTAACAACTATAAAAGAGGAAATCGACAGTAACACAATAATAGTGGGGGACTTTAAAACCTCACTTACACTGATGGACAGATCATCCAAAATGAAAATAAATAAGGAAACAGAAGCTTTAAATGACACAATAGACCAGATAGTTTTAATTGTTATTTATAGGACATTCCATCCAAAAACAGCAGATTATACTATCTTCTCCAGTGCACACAGAACATTCTCCAGGACAGATCACATCTTGGGTCACAAATCAAGCCTCAGTAAAGTTAAGAAAATTGAAATCATATCAAGCATATTTTCTGACCACAACGCTATGAGATTAGAAATGAATTACAGGGGAAAAAACGTAAAAAACACAAACACATGGAGGCTAAACAATACGTTACTAAATAACCAAGAGATCGCTGAAGAAATCAAAGAGGAAATCAAAAAATACCTAGAGACAAATGTAAATGAAAACACGATGATCCAAAATCTATGGGATGCAGCAAAAGCAGTTCTAAGAGGGAACTTTACAGCTATAGAAGCCTACCTCAAGAAACAAGAAAAATCTCAAGTAAACAATCTAACCTTACACCTAAAGGAACTAGAGAAAGAAGAACAAACAAATCCCAAAGTTAGCAGAAGGAAAGAAATCATAAAGATCAGAGCAGAAATAAATGAAATAGAAACAAAGAAAACAATAGCAAAGATCAACGAAACTAAAAGCTGCTTTTTTGAGAAGATAAACAAAATTGATAAACCGTTAGCCAGACTCATCAAGAGGGAGAGGACTCAAATCAATAAAATTAGAAATTAAAAAGGAGACGTTACAACAGACACCACAGAAATACAAAGCATCCTAAGAGACTACTACAAGCAATTCTATGCCAATAAAATGGACAACCTGGAAGAAATGGACAAATTCTTAGAAAGGTATAACCTTCCAAGACTGAACCAGGAAGAAACAGAAAATATGAACAGACCAATCACAAGTAATGAAATTGAAACTGTGATTAAAAATCTTCCAACAAACAAAAGTCCAGGGCCAGATGGCTTCTCAGGTGAATTCTATCAAACATTTAGAGAAGAGGTGATACCCATCCTTCTCAAACTCTTCCAAAAAATTGCAGAGGAAGGAACACTCCCAAACTCATTCTATGAGGCCACCATCACCCTGATACCAAAACCAGACAAAGATACTACAAAAAGAGAAAATTACAGACCAATATCACTGACGAATATAGATGCAAAAATCCTCAACAAAATACTAGCAAACAGAATCCAACAACACATTAAAAGGATCATACACCATGACCAAGTGGGATTTATCCCAGGGATGCAAGGATTCTTCAACATATGCAAATCAATCAATGTGATACACCATATTTACAAATTGAAGAATAAAAACCATATGATCATCTCAATAGATGCAAAAAAAGCTTTTGACAAAATTCAACACCCATTTATGATAAAAACTCTCCAGAAAGTGAGCATAGAGGGAAACTACCTCAACATAATAAAGGCCATATATGACAAACCCACAGCAAACATTCTCAATGATGAAAAACTGAAAGCCTTTACTCTAAGATCAGGAATGAGACAAGGATGTCCACTCTCAACACTATTATTCAACATAGTTTTGGAAGTCCTAGCCACGGCAATCAGAGAAGAAAAAGAAATAAAAAGAATACAAATTGGAAAAGAAAAAGTAAAACTGTCACTGTTTGCAGATGACATGATATTATACATAAAGAATCCTAAAAATGCCACCAGAAAACTACTAGAGCTAATCAATGAATTTGGTAAAGTTGCAGGATACAAAATTAATGCACAGAAATCTTGCATTCCTATACACTAATGATGAAAAATCTTAAAGAGAAATTATGGAAACACTCCCATTTACCATTGCAACAAAAAGAATAAAATACCTAGGAATAAACCTACCTAGGGAGACAAAAGACCTGTATAGAGAAAACTATAAGACACGGATTAAAGAAATTAAAGATGACACCAACAGATGGAGAGATATACCACGTTCTTGGATTGGAAGAATCAATATTGTGAAAATGACTATACTACCCAAAGCAATCTACAGATTCAATGCAATCCCTATCAAATTACCAATGGCATTTTTATGGAACTAGAACAAATCATCTTAAAATTTGTATGGAGACACAAAAGACCCCAAATAGCCAAAGCAGTCCTGAGGGAAAAAAACGGAGCTGGAGGAATCAGACTCCCTGACTTCAGATTATACTACAAAGCTACAGTAATCAAGACAATATGGTACTGGCACAAAAACAGAAACATAGATCAATGGAACAAGATAGAAAGCCCAGAGATAAACCCACGCACCTACGGTCAACTAATCTATGACAAAGGAGGCAAAGATATACAATGGAGAAAAGACAGTCTCTTCAATAAGTGGTGCTGGGAAAACTGGACAGCTACATATAAAAGAATGAAATTAGAACACTCCCTAACACCATACACAAAAGTAAACTCAAAATGGATTCAAGACCTAAATGTAAGACCGGACACTATAAAACTCTTAGAGGAAAACATAGGAAGAACAATCTTTGACATAAATCACTGCAAGATCTTTTTTGATCCACCTCCTAGAGTAATGGAAATAAAAACAAACAAATGAGACCTAATGAAACTTCAAATTTTTGCACTGCAAAGGAAACCATAAACAACACGAAAAGACAACCCTCAGAATGGGAGAAAGTATTTGCAAATGAATCAATGGATAAAGGATTAATCTCCAAAATATATAAACAGCTCAGGCTGCTCAATATTAAGGTAACAAACAACCCAATCCAAAAATGGGC
Organism: Leucopleurus acutus; assembly: GCF_964270905.1. Taxonomy (NCBI): domain Eukaryota; kingdom Metazoa; phylum Chordata; class Mammalia; order Artiodactyla; family Delphinidae; genus Leucopleurus; species Leucopleurus acutus. Next base: position 30,593,945 of record NC_139148.1, on the reverse strand, counting down.
AGAAGGCTTAAATAGACATTTCTCCAAAGAAGACATAGCCAAGAAGCCCATGAAAAGCTGCTCAACATCACTAATTATTAGAGAAATGCAAATCAAGACTACAATGAGGTATCACCTCACACCAGTTAGAATGGGCATCATCAGAAAATCTACAAACAACAATTGCTGGAGAGGGTGTGGAGAAAAGCACTGTTGGTGGGAATGTAAATTGATACAGCCACTATGGAGAACGGTATGGAGGTTCCGTAAAAAACTAAAAATAGAATTACTATATGATCCAGCAATCCCACTACTGGGCATATACCCAGAGAAAACCATAATTCAAAAAGACACATGAACCCCAATATTCATTGCAGCAGTATTTACAATGGCCAGGGGATGGAAGCAACCTAAATGCCCATCGACAGACAAATGGATAAAGAAGATGTGGTATATATATACAATGGAATATTACTCAGCCATAAAAAGGAACGAATTTGAGTCATTTGTTGAGATGTGGATGGATCTAGAGACTGTCATACAGAGTGAAGTAAGTCAGAAAGAGGAAAACAAATATCGTTTATTAACGCATGTATGTGGAACCTAGAAAAATGGTACAGATGGACCCGTTTGCAGAGCAGAAGTTGAGACACAGATGTAGAGAACAAACGTATGGACACCAAGGGGGGAAAACCGCGGTGGGGTGGGTATGGTGGTGTGCTGAATTGGACGATTGGGATTGACATGTATACACTGACGTGTATAAAATTGATGACTAACAAGAACCTGCAGTATAAAAAAACAAACAAACAAACAAAACAACTAATACTAAACTTTCTTTGGGTTATTTGTATGGAAACATGTTAATATAAATGTTTCAGACATGACATGAAATTTCTAAAAATCTTATATGTTCTGGTATAATGTTATAAGTCATAATTCTAGTTATTACTTTAAAATGTATATCTCAGAAATAACTAAATTTCCTTGTCAATTGTAAAAAAAAAAGAAAATATACAAATGGTCAATAAGTACCTGAAAAGATGTTCAATATCAGTAATCATTAGGGAAATGCAAATCAATAACACAATGAGATATGACCTCATACCCATTAAGAGAGTTATTATACAAATTAAAAAAAATAGAAAGCACTGGCACAGACATGAAGAAATTAAAACTCTTGTACATTGCTGGTGGGAATGTAATAATGGTGCAGCCACTGTGGAAAACAGTATGACATTCCTTATTAAACACAGAATCACCATATGATCCAGCAATTCCAATTCTGGATATATACCCAAAAGAATTTAAAACAGAGACTCAAACAGATATTTGCACACCTATGTTCATAGCAGCATTATTCCTTTAAGGACATTTGGTCCTACCCCAAAACATCCATAAGACATTTGGTCCACTCCAACAGGTCCTTTTTATTTGGTCCTGGCCAAAACGTCCATAAGACATTTGGTCCATACCAAAAGGTCTCAGATATTTGGTTCTGTCTGAAACCATTTGGCATGGACCAAATACGTTCATGGATGTTTTGGATAGGACCAAATTTCAAGGACCTATTGGCATAGACCACATGTCTCACAGACATTTTGGACAGGACCAAATGTCGCTAACTGCATTATTCACAATAGCCAAAAGGTGGAAGCAACCCAAGTGTCTAATAATGGATAAATGAATAAACAAAATGTGGTATACTTATACAGTAGATTATTATTCAGTCTTAAAAAAGAAAGAAATTCTGGCCCACCCTACAACATGGATAAACGTTGAAGACATTATGCTAAGTTAAATAAGCCAGTCAAAAAAGGGACAAATACTCTATGATTCAACCTATATGAAGTATCTACAGTAGTTAAATTCATAGAGACAGGAAGTAGAATGGTGGTTGCCAGGGTCTGGGGGAAACGGATAACTGGGAGTTATTACTTAATGGGTTCAGAGTTTCAGTTCGAGAAGATGATGAAATTCTGGAGATGGATGGTGGGGAAGATTGTACAACAACATGAATGTACTTAGTGCTACTGATCTGTACCCTTAAAATGATTAAACTGGTAAATTTTATGTTATGTGTGTTTTATCACAATAATAAGAAAGTAAATGTAATCTTCTTATTTGGAAGATAAAAGAACCAGAACCACAGTGAATTGGTCTCATTATTTATATGGTGGACTGCAACCACTCATTTGGCACTATGTCAATTCCATTAATAAATGTGTACTAATAGGCTAAAATATCTGAAATAAAATTAACACAAAGGAATGTACTTCTGCTTTGCTATATTTATGTTGGTGTTTTTAGATTTATTTTCTGAAAGAATATCATTGGTCATCCAAAGCAAAAGAAAATGCAGAAGGACATCAATTATTAAAATCTATTTTAAGCCTTGAATTATCTACTCTGTTCCCCTTCTGTCAACAAAGTGATGTGACAATTGCCAGATATAAGTTTCCTCTGGTGCTCAATAAACCAAGAACAATCCTGATAATATGATTGATTAATGAAGGACTGCTTTGTCTTTGCATATACTTCAAGGGATTTTTCTTTTTATGTGGTTGATTATTACATTACTGAGGAAAAACTAGGGTTTGTACAACCATGGCTTAATATTTTACAGTTGGTACCTTGAAGCACAGATATGTTATTTCACAAAATTTCCTTTGGAACTGCTGTTAGAATTCTTTGTTGGGTGGATTTTGGTCCAAGTAAGTCTATATTTGTATATTTATATTCATGAGCTCAAATAGTAGACAAAGAGTTTCTAGAGATCTGAAGCAAATCCATGCAGGACAAGCCATGAAGAGTTGCATGAATGCTGTATACTTGAGCCAATGATGTAACTCTAGAGTTACTTATTCACTGCCTATTTTATATGTTTAAAAATAGAAAATATATGAATGGTTAAATAAACTGTGGTGCATCCAAACAATGGAATATTATTCAGTTCTAAAAAGAAATAAGCTATGAGGCCATGAAACGACATGTAAGAACCTTAAATACATGTTACTAAATGAAAGCAGCCAATACAAAAAGGCTATATAGTGTATGATTCCAATTATATAATATTCTGGAAAAGGCAAAACTATGGAGACAATAAAAAGATCAGTGGTTAAGAAGGGTTAGGGAGGAGGGATAAATGGAGCACAGGGGATTTTTAGGACAGTAAAATTATTCTGTATGATACTACAATGGTGTATAACCTGTCATTATACATTTATCCAAACCCATGGGATGTATAAAGCCAAGAGTGAACCCTAATGTATAGTATAGACTTTGGATGATAATAATGCATCAATGCAAATTCATGGACTGTAATAAATGTACCACTGTGGTGCAGGTATTGATAGCCGGGAAGGTTGTGCAAGTGTGGAGACAGGAGATATATGGGAACTCTCTCTACTTTCCTCACAATTTTGCTTTGAACTAAAAACTATTCTAAAAATAAAGTATTTTATTTATTTCTAAAACAATTTTTATTGAAGTATAGTTGATTTACAATGCTGTGTTAATTTCTGCTGTACAGCAAAGTGACTCTCATATATATATATATATATATATATATATTCTTTTCCATTATGATTTATCCCAGGATATTGAATATAGTTCCCTGTACTATACAGTAAGACCTTGTTGTTTATCTATTCTATATGTAACAGTTTGCATCTACTAACCCCAAACTCCCAGTCCATCCCTAATAAAGCCTATTTTAAAAATTAGAAACTACTTAATGACAAGCAGAAAGTTAAATGCTTCATTGATTTGACTGACTCATTCATTTGTTTTAGAATTACTTAGCACCAGTCTTGGCATTTTAAGACACCGAGGATCTTCATTTAGACAGTTAATATGCTACTTGCTACTGTGTAATTTTGGGCAAGTCACTTAACCTAGCTGAAAAGAAAGAGAAAAATTTTACACTCAGTTTAATGGTGTAATTAAATACAATGGCTAAAATATACATAACATATGGAGTATTTAATAAATATTAGCTTTTATTTTGTTGTATTAAGGTCTAAAAGGGAATCTATATGCACTTCAAATCTTTAAAACACTTCCCATAATGGTCTTTCATGAAAAACCTTTCATTATATGAAACAAAGAACTGATGAAGATAATTTCATGAAAATAAAGGTCAAAAAAGCTGCTTTCCTTGACAAATTAATTCTGTTTAAATAGTTGATTTGGGCCCTGCCCACCTCTGTGTCCACAGACCAGATCAAGATTAGATCATCCCAAGTAGGTAGGTGTCTACATTCTAATTCTCAGAATGCTATACTGGAGGAGATTTCACATTGATTTACACTAACACATTCAAATCAGAAGTTTTACACTTTTAAATAAGAACTTGACATTCAAATATTCTACTGGCAATAATCACTATAACATAATAAACCATCTGAACCTAACTGACCGCATTGAAAATGCATCCCATAGTTACTGGCAAAAGAATAATAGCATGTGATTATAAAACAACAGCAGCTGCTCTGTCTGCTTTCCTATTCTCTGAGAATTTAATAAAATACTTAGGATAGTTATGCTACAAAAAACCCCAAAGTTAATTGTTAAGCTATTATTACAAAATAATCTAGTTAGTAGTTTCATGATGAATACTATGGTTACACAGTAGTATTTTTGGTCTCAACGTATAGTGATGGTGTGTATTTCTTACAAGCTCTTGTAAATTAAAGTGGAGAAAAGGAGAACTTTAAGTTTTACAAGAAATCTGGGCAAAATAATACATAACTGAGGTCTTAGGTTGTATAAATTATAGCCTGAGATGACTATATTAGTTCTGATATATTTACTTTTCAGAAAAAAATTGCAGAGCCAAGGTTTTTAATCTATTTCACTCATGGTCTGACTGACCTCTCATGTCAAATAAAGAAAATAGAAATAAAACCATATACAACACTTCAATCTGTTCTTCTACTGACTGAATTTTTTTAGTAATTCCCTTTGCACGCAAAGGGAATCATTTTATTTATTTCAAGAGTAGGCACTGCATTCTCTACTATCTTGATTTTTATAACAATGCCAAGGTTGGTGGACCCTAGGAGTTCTTGGTTCTTGTGTGTGTTTGTGTTCGGGGTGAGGGAACTGGGTAATTAGGAGAGCCTCTCTGGGCACACAACAAAGAGAGATTTTGCTGTTTGTTGATGCACTTAGAATCTTCAATGGTCAGGTGGTAATTTCACTCTGTGAATCACAGCCTTGGACTGCCACTGCATGTGGTAAAGGCAGCCTTGATTTCATTTACAGAAAAATAAACAATGTTCCTCTTCTCTCCAAAGAAGCTCCAAAATTTTCCATTCTTTATATCTTGGAAGCCATAAAACTTGTGTCAGCAAATTTAATATCACACACTTTCTGAGGAAACACACACACACACAGATAAATTAGATTTCTCTCTCTAAGAAAAAGGCACCACTGGGCTCCCTGGCTGCCCACTTCAGCTCCTGGAATGCTCATCTTGCTCTAGCGATAGGTTCACAGAAGGATGCTAATAATGATCATAGGAAAAGTAAAATACTGTTTAAAATAAATGTGAAAAGTTGCAGGACTAAATTCAAAGAACAGTGAAGATCACAGGATCACATTTACAGAATTATGCGAGTATTACTAGTATGACTAGGAACTCATGTCTTCAATTATGATATGTTAGATCCGGATATCACTTTTGAAACCTGAAGAGAGTTCACTGAACCTTGGAACTCTCTTCTTTTCCCTTGTTTCTGGCTCTTACTTCATTTCCTTTATATAGAAAAAATGTACATTGCTACAAATGAAAGGGCAATTGAATGATAGAGCTTATCACAAGAGATGATACTTTTCTTTCTAAAACTATAAAAGTATGTGCAAACTGTAGAAGTATGTGTGAGCAAGATGCACAGAGAAGGCATTTCTTGGAACTTGGGGGCATGATGTTACTTAGTGGAATTATGCATGGCACAGGTTTGAACAACAGCAATTCAAATTGATGCAGAAAAAGAGAAGTGAAATACAGTAGCTGAATTTTGTAGGATGGAGACAGAATACATGGATTCTATGGATTTAGAATTCTATAATCAGCATGTTGCTTCTGATAGCTGTAAGAGAACAACCTTGCATGGAGCTGGATTGGATGAAGAATCTGATACCTCCTGTCAGACAAGGCAATCCAGTGTCAGGGCAATGCAAGGAGAAAATCCTGAAGACAATACCTTAGTCCTCTCCACATCCCAGAAAGAAGTGGTGGTTAGTTGCCACTCCAGCCACAACAGAGTTAGACTTGCATTAACTTGCAATTTGTCGCATATATATAAATGCCTGCATTAAGTATGTGTCAACAATATATAGATTCTTCCTTGGCTTGTCTGTTGTGGTGATCGCTCAATAAATATTTGTTAACTGTCACATTTTTTCTTGTTGCTTAACCAACAGTAGTATGCAGAGGACACAAAAAACTTCTGATCATAATATTCAGTATTTACAATAAAAAGAGAAACATTTTAAAGTACTGAAAAGCAGAAACACAGCTATTTAAAAAAATAAAAATATAAAAGGATTCAACTCTCCATCTTCGCAAATTTTAAACAGGGTAATTCAGTGCAGTATACGGGCATTGTTAGAATCTAAGTGAGCCAGTTAATCTTCTAATGAATTTGAAACTTAATTGTTGTTAGAAAGTGATGTACTACTTTTGGGGTGTTTTAAAACTGTGGCTCATAAACCTTTTTTATGTAAAAACATTAAAGAGTATTTTAGGCACTTACCCGAAAGGAAAGAGCTTTTGTTATTAGGGTATGGGAAGGCTGTTTCTCTCACTTTTGAAAATTAAACTTAAGTAATCATATTGAAGTTTAATTTCTATTTTATTATAAAAATATGTCATATAAAAATATGGCAGTTCATTAGAGCGGCCATAACGAAGTACCATAGACTGGGTGGCGTAAACAACAAAAATTTCATTTCTTACAGTTCTGGAAGCTAAAAGTCCAAAACCAAGGAGTGAGTTGGCAGATTTGGTTTCTTCTAAGGCCTACTCTCCTTGATTTATAAATGGCTGCCTTCTCTTTGTGTCCTTACATGGTCTTTCCTCTGTGTGTGTGCACAGGTGGTGTTTCTCAGTGTGCGCAAATTTCCTCTTCTTTTAAGGCCACCAATCAGATTGGATTAGGACCCACCCTAATGGCCTCATTTTACCTTAAGGGCCTAGCTCAAAATATAATCACATCCTGAGGTATTGAGTGTTAAGGCCTCAACATATGAATTTTGAAAGAGGGAGGCACAATTCGGCCCATAAGAGTAGTCATGCTCACTGAAAATAATTCAAAATAGACAGAAAGTTATATTCTTCCCTGACCCACTTACCAGAGGTAAGGTGGTTAATATATTCCTAAATATTTGTGTAAGAGATTAACAAGCTGTTCACTAAGCCTATTCTTTCTTCTTCTGGGGTAAAAAGCTAGACTATATTTCCCAGTCTTCCTTACAGTTAGATGTGGCCATGTAACTGCATTTTGGAAATGTGATCCTAAGTGCTGTGCTACATGTTTAGGCCAGACCCATAAAAATTCCCACGTGTGTACTTTCATGTCATTCCCCTTGCATTTGATAAAAAATCACAATGTTGAAGATGGCAGAGTCATACTTTAAAGGACCCCGAATCACTGCTTAGAAGACCGACGCTCACTCAGAATAGAAAAACACATTTTGAATTCCACATGAGCAACAAATTAACCTCAGTTGCCTTAAGGCACTGAGATTTGGGGACTTATCTGTTACGACAGCTAGCATTATCTTAACTAAAACTATAGATACATTCTAATTTACACACGTGTATGCATCTGTGCCCCATCATGCTACACACTCGTTTCTAAAACTTGCTTTTTAAAGAAAATATAACATAAGTAACTTTCTATATAGTTACATAAGAATGTCTCTTTTTTTTAAATGTAGTAAAATGCATAAAATAAGATTTATTATTTTTAACCATTTGAAAGTGTACAATTCAGTAACATTTAGTATGTTCACAGTGTGTTTAATCATCACCACTATCTTGTTCCAGAAAATATTTATCACTCCAAAAGGAAATACTGTCCCCGCTAAGCAGTCACTCCCCATTATCCCTTCCCCCGCAGCCCCTGACAACCACCAACATGCTTTCTGTCTCTATTGGTTTTCTTAAAATTTATTGATGAATTTAATCACAAAATACATGGTCTTTTGTGTCTGGATTCTTTCACTTAACAAAATGTTTTCAAGGTCCATTAATGTTATATCATCTATTGGTATTTCATTCCTCTTTTATAGCTGATTAATATTCTATTGTATGAATATATCATAATTTGTTTATCCATTCATCTATTGATGGTCATTTGGGCTGTTTCCACCTTTTGGCTCTTGCAAAAAATGCTGCTATGAACACTCATGTACAAGTTTTTGTTTGAACATCTGTAACATCTGTTTTTAATTTTGGAAGTATATACCTATGAATGTTAAATCATACAATAATTCTATGTTAAACTTATTGAACAATGACCAAACTGCTTTATTTTATTTTTTTTATTAATTTATTTTTTTGGTCATGCTACACAGCATGCAGGATCTTAGTTCCCAGATCAGGGATTGAACCCGTTCCCCCTGCAGTGGAAGCGCAGAGTCTTAACCATTGGACCGCCAGGGAACAGCGGTTTTGTTTTGTTTTGTTTTTGGCCACGTGGCTTGTGGGATCTCAGTTCCCCAAACCTGGGCCTCAGCAGTGAAAGCCTGGAATCCTAACCACTAGACCACCAGGAAACTCCCTACAACCAAACTGTTTTATATAGAAGCTGAACCGTTTTATACAGAAGCTGAACCATTTTATATCCTTATATTCAGTGTATGAGGGTTAAAATTTCTCCACATACTCACCAACACTTGTTATTATCCTTTTTAAAAAGTGATAGCCATCTTAGTGGGTATGAAATAGTATCTCATTGTGATTTTGATTTGTAGTTCCTTAATGACTAATGATGTTGAGCATCTTTTAGTGTGCTTGTTGGTCATTTTCATATCTTCTTTGGAGAAATATTTTCAATCTTTGTCTATTTTATAATTGCATTATTTGTCTTTTTGTTGTTGAGTTGTAGAAGTTCTTTCTATGTTCTCTGCTAGATTCCTATCAAGTATATGATTTGCAAACATTTTTGTTTTCTGGGTTATCTTTTCACTTTCTTAATAGTGTTCTGTGATACACAATTTTTTAAAAAAATTTGATGAACTTATTTTTTTTCTTCTGTTGCTTGTTTTTGTTTGTTTGTGTTTGGTGTTATATGTAAGAAATCATTGCCAGATCAAAGGTCATGAAGATTTACCCTTATGTTTTCTTCTAGGAGCTTTATGGTTAGCCCTTATATTTAAGTATTTGATCTATTTTGATTTAATTTTTACATATGATATGAGGTACTGGTCCAACTTCATTCTTTCACATGTGGATATCCACCTGCCCCACCACTATTCACTGAAGAGACTGTTCTTTCTGCATTGAATGGTCTTGCTAAAAATCAATTTATCATAGATATATGGGTTTATTTCTGAACTCTCAGTCCTATTCCACTGATCTGTATGTGTATCCTTAAGTCAGTACTATACTTCTTTGATTATTGTAGCTTTGTAGTAAGTTTGAAGACAGGAAGTGTGAGTCTTTCTGTGTTCTTTGTTTTGTTTTTTTTTTCTGTTTGTAGTCTCTAAAATTTCATTTGAATTTTAGGATCAGCTTTTCTATTTTAAAAAAAGGCAGTTGGGATTTTGACAGAGATTACATTGAATCGGTTGAATTTTGAACAGATTACATTGAATTTGTTGTCATTTTGGTAACCACCAATGGATAAGGAGAACCTGTTTGGGGAGAGAAGAGCATAAGAAAAGACACACAAGAAAGACTTACAGTCAATTTGGTTCTGGCATTGGGCAAATACATGATAACATGGAAGCTAAGCTGCAAAAAAGACTGTGTACCATATAAGGCCCTTATGTACAGAAATAAAGAATTGGGACTCAATTTTGGAAGTAAGTAGGCAACTATTCATAGTTTTTGATCAGAGGAATGAAACAATCAGAGCTGTAATTTCAGCACGTTAACTCAACAGTATTGTAAAGAAATGAAAGGCTAGGCTCATCATTAACACTTGGAGAGCACAAGAGTGATAGAATAAGGGAGAAATTATAAAGTTCTGAACCAAGATTCTAATGAAGGGAATGGCAAAGAAGGGATCATTTGAGACACAGAGGTAGAATTTCTAATATTTGGCATCTGATTAGATGGTGGTAAGGGTTGTGTGTAACAAATTACTCCAAAAACTTAGTGGCATAAAACAAAAATATATATTATCTCTTACAATTCCTGTGGATCAGGAATTTGAGAGTGATTTAGCTGGGGGGAAGGGTTCTGGCTTGGGGTATCTCAGAGGTTATGGGCAGATGTTGGCAAAGGCTGCAGTTATCTGAAGGCTCGACCAGGGCTGGACCATCCGCTCCCAAGGTGACTCATTCATATGGGTAACAAGGTAGTGCTGGCTGTTTGCAGGAGGATTCAGTTGCTCCCCACAAAGGCTTCTGCATAAGCCAGCTTGTATGTCTTCACATTGTGGTGACTGGCGTTCCCCAGAGTGAGTAACTGAAGAGTCTAAGGCAGAAGCTGTAACATCTTTTATAATCTAGCTTCAGAAGTCTCACACTGCCACTTTTACAACATCCTATTAGTCACATAGGTTAGCCATAAATCAAAATGAGAGGGGAGTATATAGGGGTACAGATACCAGGAGGAGAGAATGGTTGGGGGACATCTTGGTGACTGGCTGCCAAAGTGTGGTTTTGTTTGATACTTTATATCCCAAGATCCTAGTGCATGACCAATGTGAAAAATGAAAGATGGCTTTGAGCTTTTGAGCTTGTAAAATTGAGAGAATTATAGCTCCATGCTTTATAGAAATAGAGATGAAGAACCTTGTTTGAAAGGGAAGATTATAAGTTTGATTTCTTTTTATATATTTTCCTTGAGGAGAGAGATACATAAAAGAATGTATTTATTTTTTTTATCCCTCAAATCTCAAATGCTAATTGAAAGAGACAAAGTTCAACACATACTCTTCTATATTCAGTTCCTTCCAAGTGCATGAATTCCGTTGTGAATAAGAAGTGGCATGAACCATGGATTCATTTTAGATGGAACTTTTTGCTTTTTGGCAGATGCTATAATATTGAAGGAACTTGAAACATTTTTTTAGGAGAGCTTCTTAAGAAGTGCAGTGCTCATGGAGATGTGATGAGGGATTTTCAAAGGGGCAAAATAGAGATGATTTTGCTTTCTGTGCTATATGAAAGTTAACAAATTCGAAGAAAAATCATAATAGACTTTTACTTTTTAGAGATGCATTTTTCTTTGTCATAAACCCAAATCCCTAATCTCTGCTGTCATTTTATGATGATAACAGGTAATATGACTGCATGTATCTACTCTAGTCACACAGAACCAGACATTTAATAACACACAGCCTCAGGGCTGTCTCCTGGCTTGCTTAACCTTGATGGGTGCTATTCTTAAACTCTGGATGTAAGGCTTCATTATTCCTCTAATTACTTATTAGAATTGCAAATACTACCCACAGACTTTAAAATGTAAATATGAGTGTTTATATGAGTGAGAATCTAATAGTTTGCTTGCATGTATGTATATCTCATTCCATTGAAAAGCATCATGGCTTTGTGTTGTTACAGCAAGTATATAATCTGTTCATTGATATATAATTTTTGAGAACTGCAAGATAATTTGCTCTAAACATCCCACCATCAACAGTAAAAGAAAACTGCCTTAGAGGCTAACTTGCTACCACTCTCTGCCCTGGACTAAGTGACATAAATGATTTATTATACTGTAATGCCTATTTGTCTGTAAGGGGTGTTCCTTTAATGCATACTAAAACTAACTGCAGCTTTTATAACCTAACCAAAGTATTGTCTAGTTTCCTCTTATTGCTGTAATTTGAATAGAAAAATATCTCTTGGAACATCCATTTTAGCACAGGACTGATTTCACGTATTCCTTCTGAAGATTATAGCATCAATGTACACTACCTGCCCAATCTGTCACTGGCTACTACGGGGGAAATTTTAGGTGACACTAATGAATCTTGCAAGTGCAGGGGAGTTGAACAGGCATACAGCCAAGTGGCGAAGCATCTTGGAAATAGTTAATGCAGGAGCTATTCTGTCTGAGAGGAAAAGACATAAAAGCTGCTACTAACATTAAACATAGGGCTTTTGTTTTTCTTTTCTGTTGTTGTTTTCTATTTTCCTTTGTTTGCAGTGCTTCCATTCCACTGCATTTAACTAATTTAACAAGTATTATATAATTTTAAGGAGAATAAGGTACACATTTAACAGTACTAATTTGGGGACCATAAATTGAGAAAAAATGACTGCTATAAGCCTACAGTGTTATTAATGATAAGAAGCAGCCCAAGGTATGTATTTCCCAGGAGAAACTTGAAGATCTTCCAAGAGGAACTGGAAGACTGAGAATGAAGTGGTTCGGATAATATTCAATTCTGATGTACTTCTCAAATACAAGTCAAGTTACTCTGAGGGTTCATCTGAGGCTCTTGTCCACTTTAAAATCTCCCTAAAAATGACAACCAGGTGGATTTGGTCACTGGATTTATGAATAAAATCTGCATGTGAAAGCTTTTAAGTTTAATTAGGTCCCACTTGTTTATTTTTGCTTTTATTTCCTTTGCTTTAGGAGACAGATCCAAAACTATTGCTGTGATTTATGTCCAAGAGTGTTCTGCCTTTGTTTTCCTCTAGGAGTTTTACAGTATCCGGTCTTACATTTAGGTCTTTAATCCATTTAGAGTTTATTTTTTTATATTGTGTTAGAGAATGTTCTAATTCCATTTTTTTACATGTAACTATCCAGTTTTTCCAGCACCACTTATTGAAGACACTGTTTTTTCTCCATTGTATATTCTTGCCTCCTTTGTCATAGATTAATTGACCATGAGTATATGCATTTATTTCTGGGCTCTCTATCCTGTTCCACTGATCTATGTATCTGTTTTTGTGCAAGTACCATACTGTTTTGATTACTGTAGCTTTCTAGTATAGTCTGAAGTCAGGGAGCATGATCCCTCCAGCTCCGTTCTTCTTTCTCAATATTGTTTTGGCTATTCAGGGTCTTCTGTGTTTCCATACAAATTTTAAAATTATTTGTTCTAGTTCTATGAAAAATGCCATGGATATTTTGATAGGGATTGCACTGAATCTGTAGATTGCCTTGGGTAGTATGGTCATCTTAACCCTATTAATTCTTCCAATCCAAGAACATGGTATATCTTTCCATCTGTTTGTGTCACCTTCAGTTTCTTTCATCAGCTCATAATTTTTCAAATACAGGTCTTTTGCCTACTTTGGTAGGTTTATTCCTACATTTTGTTTTTGTTTTTGATGTGATAGTTAATGGGACTGTTTCCTTAATTTCTCTTTCTGATAGTTCATTGCTAGTGTACAGAAATGCAACAGATCTTTGTACATTAATTTTGTATCCTGCAACTTTACCAAACTCATTGATGAGCTCTAGTTTTCTAGTGGCATCTTTAGGATTTTCTATGTATAGTATGATGTCACCTGCAAATAGTGACAGTATTACTTCTTTTCCAATCTGGATTCCTTTTATTTCTTTTTATTCTCTGATTACTGTGGCTAGGACTTCCAAAACTATGTTGAATAAACGTGGCAAGACTGGACATCCATGTCATGTTCCTGATCTTAGAGGAAATGCTTTCAGCATTCCAGCATGATGTGAGCTGTGGGTTTGCCATATATGCCTTAAAAGCTTTTGCACAGGGGACTTCCCTGGTGGCCAGTGGATAAGACTCCATGCTCCCAATCCAGGGGGACTGGGTTCAATCCCTGGTCAGGGAACTAGATCCCACATACATGCTGCAACTAAGAGTTTCACAAGCCGCAACTAAGGAGCCTGCATGCTGCAACTAAGGAGCCTGCATGCTGCAACTAAGGAGCTGGCGAGCCACAACTAAGGAGCCCGCCTGCCGCAACTAAGACCCGGAGCAACGAAATAAATAAATAAATATTTAAAAAAAAAAAAAGCTTCTGCACAGCAAAGGAAACCATTGACAAAAATGAACACAACCTACTGAATGGGAAAAGATATTTGCAAATTATATGACTGATAAGGGTTTAATATCCAACATACATAAACAGCTTATACAACTCAACTTCAAAAAACAAACAACCCAATTAAAGAATGGGCAGAAGAACTGAATAGCGATTTTTCCAGAGAGGACACGCAGATGGCCCACAGACACAAGATGCTCAACATTACTAATCATCAAGGAAATGCAAATCAAAACCACAATGAGGTATCACCTCACACCTCTCAGAATGGCTATCAACACAGAGAACACAAATAAGGAATGTTGGCGAGGATATGGAGAAAAGGAAACCCTAGTACACTGTTGCTGAGAATGTAAACTGGTGCAGCCACTGTGGAAAACAGTGTGGAGGTTTCTCAGAAAACTAAAAATAGAACTACCATATGACCCAGCAATTCCACTCCTGGGTATATATCCAAAAGAAACAAAAACACTAATTCGAAAAGATACATACACCCCAATATTCATAGATAGCATCACTATTTACAATAGCTAAGATATGGAAGCAACCCAAGTGCCCATCAAAAGATGAATAAAGAAAAAGTGGTATATATATATACAATGGAATACTATTCATCCATAAAAAAGAATGAAATTTTACCATTTGCAGCAACATGATGGACTTGGAGGGTGTTATGCTAAGTGAAATAAGTTAAGAGTGATAAAGACAAATACTGTGTGATATCACTTATATGTGAAATCTAGAAAACACAACAAACTAGTGAATAAAACAAAAAAAGAAGCAGACTTATAGAGAACAAACTAGTAGTTACCAGTGGGGAGAAGGAAGGGGGGGAGGGACAATATAGGGGTAGGAGGGAAGAAAGGGTTATTATGGGATTATATGAAATCATGTATGTGAAACTTTTGAAAATTGTAAAGCAGTATAAGAGTTAAAGAACTTTTCATTCAATTAAAAATTTTTTAAAAATCTGTAGGTGGTTCAGAGAGGGAAAATGACCCAGCAGGTACTTTCCCTGGACACTTCAGACGATGTTTTGCATGACTCGCTCTGTGGGACTGGAGACGACCTGGAATCCTATCTGCCCTCTTTGTGGGGAGATGGGAAAGGAATTCCAACACTGCTACTGTCGAACCAGAAACTTCACAGAATGATTCTTGGTTTTCCTACTGTGTAAATTACTGTAACCTCAACCTCCAAGTCTGAATCATTTCTGTCAATTTAGTGTCCGAGTTTTGATATAAATATGAAAGAAACTTCAAAATAGAATTGTAAATTTTTACCTCTAGAAGCATTTTTCTGGAATACTATTGAGATACTTTGGACTGACTGACACAATTTACACTGGGAGTTGATGAAAGGGAGCTCTGTCCTGGGACTGATAATACCAACTCTTCACTGATGAGAAATGCATGATGCTTTGAGAGATTTTTTCCTCTCCTGTTCTGTTTCACCTTCTTTGGTCCAGTCCTCCTGTGATCAGTGATGCTGACTGTAGAATGGCTGATTGGGGTGAATGGCACAGTCTGTGCCAATGGAGATGAAACAAATTAACTGATTCTTTTGCGGATGGAATGGGTGGCATTTTACTTATTAGTGGACGGAGCAAGCCAATCAGACAGTGCCACAGAAATGAGTGTGTAAAGTCCACTTTATTAATGTCCTAACATGGGAGCAAATCAGATGAAATGGAGGGGGAGAGAATTTCAGAAATAAAGCATTAACATCACCACCATCCATCTCCAAAAGTCTTGTAATCTTGCAAAATGGAAACCCTGTACCCATTAAACAGTAACTTCCCATAACCCCTCCTCCCAGTCCCTGGCAACCACCATTGTACTTTCTATTTTTCTTTTCATCTCCTCTTTTCCCCTCAAGCCCCAGCCTCAGTCTCTGGTAATCACCACTCTACTCTCTGTTGTTATGAGTTCAGCTTTTTAAAAAAAAAAGATTCCACGTATAAGTGATATCATACAGTATTTGTCATCTTTCTCTGTCTGGCTTATTTCACTTTGCATAATGTCCCCCAGGTTTATCCATGTTGTCACAAATGGCAGGATTTCCTTCTTTTTTATGGCTGAATAATATTCTGTTGTATACATACAACACATTTTCTTTATCCATTCATCTGTTGATGGACATTTAAGCTGTTCCCATATCTTGGCTATTGTGAATAATGCCACAAGGACCATGGGAATGTAGATATCTCTTCAAGATAGTGATTTTATTTCCTTTGGATATATACTCAGAAGTGGGATTGCTGGATCATATAGTTCTATTTTAGTTTTTTTAGGAACCACCATACTGTTCTCCATAGTGACTGCACCAATTTATATTCCCACCACCAGTGCACAAGGGCTCCCTTTTCTCCATATCCTCACTAACACTTGTTATCTCTTATCCTTTTTAGTGATAATTATCCTAAAGATATAAGTTGATATCTCATTGTGGTTTTGATTTGCATTTCCCTGATGATTAATGAAGCTGAGCACCTTTTAATATACTTGTTGGTCATTTGTATGTTTTTGGAAAAATGTTTATTCAGGTCCTTTGCCCATGTTTTAATTGGGTTATTGGGGTTTTTTTCTTTTTTTTTTTTTTTTTGCTGTTGAGTTGTAAGTGTTCCTTATACATTTTAGATATCAACCCCTTGTCAGATACATGATTTGCAAATATTCTCTCCCAATCTGTAGGCTGCCTTTTTATTTTGTTTATTGCATCCTTTGTTGAGCAGAAATTTTTTAGTTATGACACAGTCTCTCTTGTTTATTGTTGTATTTGTTGCCTGTGCTTTTGGTGTCAGATCCCCAAAACCATTCCATGACCAATGTCAAGGAGCTTTCCTCCTATATTTTCTTCTAGGAGTTTTACAATTTCAATTCCATCAGGATTGTGTGTATGCTTGGCTCTACCACATCTGAGCTTCTTTATGACCCTTTAAGGTTAAGTTCATCTAAATTAGAAAGAGTTTTAGGAATCCCTCTGTAGATGTCACCAATTCAACCTTATCAGTAATAAAACTATACTTTGATTAATCTCCTTTTGATTTTTTTGCCTGTCTCTTAACTAGTTTCTAATTTGGGTGCAGGGAACAAGAATGCTATTCATCAGCCACCTAGTATCTCAACATCTTGGGTCTTTGACTAGAAATCTTGACCTGATATTTGGGGGAGAAAAAAAATCAGGCTTCTGGTACAGCCTGGGTGAGAGGCATCAGTTTTCAATGCATGTATGTCATGTGAGGCTTTGACCTTAGTGGGTTGCAGCAGTTTATTTTGCAGTAGGTTTTAAACTGGATCAGGCAGGACAGGCCTCAGTAAGCATAAAAAATGGGGAATTCTGGCTGCCCTTTTCCTGACCCACACTGACTTAGCTTTTAACCAAGCAGGGTCTGCTGACACAAGGATTAAATGAACAAAGGAGAAGGACTTTTATTCCTAAAGGCCTATATCAAAACACACTGAGCTTTCAAGTGTTTGAGCTTTCCAAGTATTTGTGCGTTGGGTAAAATGGGAAAAAAATAAAACTTTTGCTGTTTTCTCAGGCAAATATACATGTTGATTTTTTTGAGATATAATTGACATAACATTGTGTAAATTTAAGGTGCACTATGTGTTAATTAGATACACATACACTGCAGTATGATTACCACCATAATGTTAGCTAACACATCCATCCCGTCACATGATTATCCTTTCTTTTTTGTGGTGAGAACATTTAAGATCTAGTCTCTTAGAAAATTTCACATATATAATACCGTCTTGTTAAATATAACCACAATGCTGTGCATTAGATCCCAGAACTTATTCATCCTTTAACTGAAAATGTGTTAGACCAACATCTACCAATTTCTCCCATCCCACCCCACCCCCCAGCCCCTGGTAACTACCATTCTACTTTCTGTTTCTACAAGTTCAGCTTTTTAAGGTTCTACTTATAAGTGATATCATAATCCCACTTCTGGGTATCTATCCAAAGAAAATGAAAACAGGATGTCAAAAAGATATCTATACTCCCATGTTTATTGCAGTATTATTTACAATAGCCAAGATATGGAGATAACCTAAGTGTCTGTCAACTGATGAATGGATAAAGAAGATGTGATACATACACACACACACACACACACATATATAATACTCAGGTATGAGAAAGAAGGAAATATTGAATTTTTAAACTTGCAATAGCAGAAAGAATCACACTGGAGAGAGGCAAACAGTGTGTATATTTTGTGTCAGGCATAAATAAGTAATGCTAGTTCAGAGGCCTCAAGTTCAGTTCCTCTTAATATTATTTTGAACTATATTGAGGGCTAAGGGGGAAAAAAAACTGGATAGTCCAATCTTTTGGAGTTAAGTGGCATTTCCATATGCTCAAGTCTAAGACATTACCACATCCTCTCAACTGGAACCGTGATTGATTAATACATTTGGTCCAAGGTTTTAGTGCTTGTAGACCCAGACTGTCTTTTCACATAGAAAAGGAGGGCAGATTTTGTTAATGAAAAACTAGAAAGCAATAGATATTTAAAATATGGACAACATGCTACTTTTTGTTGTTAATGTAAAGAAACACCTGAATGAAATTGAAGTACCAGAAGTTTAGAGGACAAAAATATCTGTTCCTCCAATACTGTCTTAGAGAATCAAATTTATTCAAGAAATCAAGGAAGATCCAGGATAGTTTGACATCTATACTTCAGACTTACTATCTGCATATGAGCAGTAGAAAAATAAAAGAAAAATAAAGGAATAAGGACAGATTAAGCTGATATAGAAAGATTTACTTTAAGAACTTAGAACCAGGTGAGGCAGATATAAAAGATAAAAGAAAATGCTTTCATTTCTAATTGCCCTTTAAGGCAGTGGGCCTTGATGATAAAATAGAAGGCACGAGTACACAGTTTCACTAAATGAGCAAAAGTTAAAAACAAGATTTGGCCAACACCATAAAATGAACCTCTGGGATATAAGAATAAATTGGAAGTGTTGTTTTAAAACTACTACTTATTATAAAATTATAATTAAAATTTGGTAGTCATTTTTAAGCATAGCAAACTTCAGGGCTGCTCCAGTAATCACTCCATTGCTTAATTTGTGATGCTAACATATTCATATTCAACTAGCATTTCTAGAGGAATATGTCACACTTTCTTCTTTTTAACCCTCTTTTTATTCTTTATTATGTATAGTACATAATTTGGGAGTTTTTCTTAGGAAAAAAATGGGGTGGCAAGTTTAACATTCTGCTTTTTCTTCATCTTCATAAGATACGAAGAGTTTTGAAATGGTACTTTTACATGAACGACCCATGGCCTGATTGGAATTAAATAAATAAAACTAAAGATGTTCATAAACCTTATTTCTTTATGAAAGCAAGTATGCAGAATAACATAATAGTCTCTACTATTACAACTGGAATTGATATTTAAATTTAAATACAATTTATTAGCTCAAATTGCATGTAGTGTCCTCCATAAAGTTTTTTAGCAAATGTTCATATTGGTAACCTATCTGCTTTTTAACTATTTGAAAATTCTTAACAACTGTTTTTGTGTGTCATTCATATCATTAAATTTACTCTTGCAAAAGTGTATATAAACGTATACATCACTGAATGACAAAATTTCAAAACATAAAACATAAGATTTTTGCTTCAAGTTATACTTATTATGAGAACCTATCATTGAAAGTAATTACTATTTAAATGTTAAAAATAAATCTGTATGACATGTCTTGTGTGTATTACTGATTATTACACTGATGAGAATGAAGTAAGTAGGTAATCACATGATCAAATACAATTCAAGAATGCCAGAGACAACAATGAAGTAGATAGACACGTTTAGCACTTCGGCCTTCCAAATTCCAGGACCAAAGGTGAAACCAAATAGCAGTTTTTAGTCAAATCCTGAGGTCTATGTGAACCCAATTGAGAGGTATCATATTACAACTACAGATACACTGTGCATAGTATAGCAATTGTGGAATAACCACTGGAAGATTGCATTCTTCTATACCATTTATTTTTGCTCAATATTATGCCTCTAAATTTCCTGTGCCCTTCACAGTATTCCACTAAATATGCAACTAGTTATCCATCCTTCAATTAATGAACACTTATGGATATGTTGGCTATTTTTTCTTTTTCTTTTCCTAGAAATGCTGCTTTGAACATTCTTGTCCATGTCTCTTTGTAAACATGTGTGTCTTTGGCGTATACACTTAGAATTGTAATTTTTGGTTTGTAAGGTTTATGCTTCTTCCATTTGTCAGGTCATATAAAACTGTTTTCTAAAAGGACAATAAAATTTACCTGCCTGTAGGAGAGACTTATAAGCATATCCAGTATCTATTTCCCAGTTTCACTTTCAGCTATTGGCTGAGTTCAGACCAATAAATAAAATGCAAGCCGAGGTGGTATGCAATTTCAAAAGAGAAAAAAGCAGTCCTCTCCTTCCCATTCTTATTTTCTTCTGGATGTAATGAAGAAAAGATGGCTGGAGGGGGAGGAATCTTAGATCATTAGGAAATAACTATCCCTTGAGGATGATGGGAACAAAATTAAAAAAAAAAATAGAAATAGCTGGAGTCCCAGATGATAATAGAACTCTATATTAGTGATGGACTTCTAATGTTAATGTGAGAGAGAAATAAAGCACTAATTAGGTTAAGTCACTGATAGTTTAGGTTTTCTGACACTCTCAGCAGAACCAAATGGCAACTAACATGTATTCTCAGCAGCACTTTATAAGCATTCCCATTGGTCTTCATTCTTGTCAACACTTGTTATCATATTTCTCCAATTTTGAGTATTTGATGAATCTAAAATAGTCCTGAATTAGGGCTTTAATTTTGATGTCTTTATTATTCATGAAATTAAGTATACCTTCATATGTAAATAGGATATTTCTATCTATAACTGTTCGTGACTTTTGACTATTTTTTTCTAATGAATAGTTTTTGTTTTCATTGATTCTTAAGATTTTAAAAAATATATAATCTAGATACTAATGCTTTGTTGGTTATATACTTTGCAACTATCCAAACTCAGTTTCTGAATTGTATTTTCATTTCTGGATGATGAACAGAACTTCTTAAGGTAAACTAGTTATATTTATTAGTCCTTCCACTATGATTCATACTTTTTATGTCTTATATACTGTGGTGTCCTAAATTACATTTTCAAATTTATCTTCCAAATATTTTAAACTGTTCTTTTTGCATTTCAGTCTTTAGTACACCTGGAATTGACTTTTTGTGTGTATGGTATGAGACAGGGATTGCATTTACTTTTGTCTCATGAATTTCTTATTATCTCAACACCATTTCTTGAACAGACATATTTGTTCCCATGAATACAGAGTAATCTTTGTCATAAATCAACTGACCCATACAGGTCAGTTTTGTGACCTTTATTCTTTAGGTCTATATATCTGTACCAATATTACATAATTTTAATTAGTAAATATTTAGAGCAAGGCTTGATTTAAGGTAAGATAAGTATCCCAATTTCTTCATAAACATTTTTCCCTTCAAGCTAATCACATTTTAGGAATCTAAAATTGTACATTCACAAGTATAAAATAATATGGAAAAAAATATGTAATTTGGTTAGAGGTTTCCCAGTTTACCTCCACATCACTTATCCCATTTTAAACTCTCAGTAACAGTGTGTGAGAGACATCGTTGACCCACTTGTTTGCCTTTCCTTTGACAATAACGGAAAGTTTCTTAGTTACAAAACAAAACAAAAATTTTAATATCAGTTTGGAAGTGTAATAACTGGGCAATTGTATTCTTAGAGAACCAAGAGAAATAAAAACATATAGCAACAAGAATACATGTGACAGGACATTCATAACAGTTGTAATCACTTTAGCAGAATTTGGAAACAATCCACGTGTTTATCAATATTGTACCATATTTATTCAAATGCACTACTAAAAAGGTATAAGATTTGAACCTCTGATGTTCACAACAATGTACAGGAGTCTCCAAAACACAATGCTGATGAAAATAAATCAGACACAAAAGAGTATATACTATATGCTTCCTTTCACGTGAATTTCTAGATATGAAAAATAAGTGATGATGACAACAGAGTTTGCCTCTGTCTGGATTGAGAGATTTCTTAAAATACTAAAGGGGGGGAATTTCTGGAATGAAAAAAATGTTCATTATCTTAATTGGGATGGTGGTTTAAATGGGTATATATATTTATCAAAGCTCATCAAACTGTATAGTTTTAAAAGGTTGAATGTTCTGCATGCAAATTACACAACTTAAACAATTAATATTACATAATTTATTTATTTGTAGTAGAATAAAGTAAATTTTGGGAACAGTCTCAGGGCAAGATCATGATTTTGGCTTGTTTGAGGAACAATTCTCTATAGATCTCTCTTATTTCTGCATGTCTTGTGACTGAGGTACTATACTAACAGTCCTTTCTTCCAGACTAGCTTTTCAATAAGATTTCCAATAAATTTCCTTTTGATGTCATTTAGCCCAACTAAGTTTCTGCTCCAGCTGGCTCATGACTTTCAACAGAAAAATACTTAAGGAGATGGAAAAAACTGTTACTTTGATAATGTTTTTTTTTTGTAAATCTAAATCTCAAATAGGGATAATTAACAGGTGTTAATATGCAACTTTTGGAGGGAAAAGTGATGGAGTGTGGTTCTCTAGTTCAAGGTGTGGAGTGCAAGAAGTGAAAGAAAGATATATCTGTTAATCCATGACTACTTACAATTATTACCAAAGTTATAATAAATGCAAAATCCTTTTGGAAAAATACTTAGGGATAAAAGATTACAGTTAAAAGCATTTAATAATATGCATATTGTTCTATCTTTAATATGAATATGAATCTTTATACACATTTAGTCTCTAATTCCTATTTACATGCCAACTGTATCCATTATATGTACATATTGTACACCTATTAGATGTATTTAATAATGAAAATGATGACTATGATTTATCTAGTACTTCTATGTACACACATAGATATACTGTTTTTCTTTCTTTCTTTTTTTTTTATTCAAACAGAAAGTCACAAAAATTACAATTATCCTCATCAGTTCACTCAGTCCCATGTAATTAATTTTTTTCATCTTGATCTTTTGTTAGCACTTTTATGAGTTCATCAGTATTCCATTAGAGTTCTGAAAATGCTTATTCATTCAGTTTAGCAGTATAGTCAGTTACCAGAAACCTGTACTTGTCAGTCTTTTCCATGAATTCCTTGAAGATAAAACCCTTTTATAGGAAGATATTTGCAAAAGCATCAGAGTACACATAGATATACTAATGTTTTCCTTTCTTTTTTTTTTAATTTATTTTTTAGCTGCATCGGGTTTTAGTTGTGGCACGCGGGATCTTCATTGAGGCATGTGGGATCTTTTTTTTCACTGCGGTGCATGGGCTCTTCATTGTGGCATGCAGGGTTTTTTTTTTCTCTCTCTCTAGTTGTGACGCTCGGGCTCCAGGGCACATGGGCTCTGTAGTTTGCAGCACACGGGTTCTCTAGTTGAGGCACACGAGCTCAGTAGTTGCAGCACATGGGCTTAGTTGCCCCACAGCATGTGGGATCTTAGTTCCCAGACCAGGGATTGGACCCCCACATCCCCTGCATTGGAAGGAGGATTCTTTACTACTAGACCATCAGGGAAGTCCCTTATACTAATGTTTTATCAACAACAACATCCTGGTAATTCTCCTCTTCATATTCGATGCAAGAGAGCCTTAGAGTTGTTAGAATCTCACAGCTATTAAGTATCAGACTCAAGGTTTTCACTGAGGTCGATTTACTTTCAAAGCCTGCAGTTTTTCCATTACTTCATCCTGCTTCCCCAGCAGTAAGCATAGGAGTGTTAAAGATGGACTAATTATTATAAATAAGTTGATATATCTTTTAACTCACTATTGACAACTGCTTCCAAATTTTCTTTTAAATTTTATATTATTTTTCACCATAGAAATACAAAACTGGTTTCCTGTATGTCAACTCTCTATCCATGCCTATCTTCAGCTTCTTCTCTTTCAAAGTGAAAATTGCATTGCTAAACAATGGCCTCCCTGGCTCAGAATCTCATCTAGTACCAATTTTGTTCAGAGACAGATGTACATTGATAAGAATTTCATCTCTGAGAGTGTCTACCAAGTCCACAGATGCTTCTTTATACAACTGGCTGCCTCATAGTTGGTGAAAATAGGGTACTGAATAACAATAGCCAAAGCCCTGTTACATTTTGTCCTCCAGTAAATTTATAATGATAAATCAATGGAAAGGAAGAACAGTCTGGAACGGATTAATAATAATGGGAAGATTTACCATGACTCAAACTTCAGGGCCCTTCACTTGCACAGGTCCCTTCCAGAGCTCTGTCTGGTTATGATAAATTTACAGAATTTTTCTTAAAGAGTCCCCTCATCCCAAATTATATAAGCTTTATGTGCCACAAAATCTAGACACTTTCCTGAGAAATCTGTAAGTAATGGGGATATTTCTAGCTCAAATACAAGATCAATATCAAGGGAAAAAAGAAGATAATGGAAAGAAGAAAAGGAGAGGAGCAATAAAGGGCAAAATGACAAAGTTGATTTTTTTTTAATGGAAAGTTTGGGAATAATAAATCATTAAGAAGAAGAGACTGAGAAACAAAATACAATGAACATGAAATTAGGGTCTAAAGAAATATTTGTCTCGTCTTTCACTTGGGAGCATTCCTTTGGCAATAAAATTTCCACATCGGTTCCCCACACAATTGATCTCAAGTATATTTAAATTTCACTTTGTTATAGAGAATATTGTGTAAAATTTTAATTGGTAGTTGTTTACCTTTCTATAATTCTTAGATATATACACAGAAGCTAAAACTCAGTTGCGTATCAAGGGCACATCATAGGTAAATAACAAAATAGAACAGGTCAAAAAATGATAGAAAAATAGCCTTCAACAGAGAGATCCTGAGCCTTCTGATCTCCCCTGACTTGTGAACAAAATCCTGAAGTCCTCTCAATGCTGAAATGCATTATTTGTTTCCCTAATGCATGCACTCAAAGAAATTCTTTTCTTCTTTTTTCATTTTTACTGAAATTATTCCAATTTCATAAATAAAAGAACAGAATGACTCCTTTTTGCCTGAACATACTCTTGTTTTGTTCTAATTTGCAGTAATATTTTCTCTCTATGTTACTTTTCTATGATCTTTGTTTATTTCATGCACATTTTATCTCTACTGTTAAGAGTATCTTTCCCTAGTTTTGCCAACTCCTGAAGGCCTTTGGAAAAACCACAAACAGAAATGCATGAAACCACAATTAATGACAGTTAACTCAATCATAAAGGCCTTTAGTAACTAAACAATGGATATTCCATTTTTCTCAAATGACAATTTGCACAGAACCCAAAACTCTTTTATTTTTAATAAATTTTATTTATTTATTTTTGCCTATATTGGGTCTTTGTTGCTATGTATGGGCTTTCTCTAGTTGCGGTAAGTGGGGGCTACTCTTCATTGTGGTACACGGTCTTCTCATTGTGGTGTCTTCTCTTGTTGCGGAGCACGGGCTCTCGGCGCGTGGGCTTTCAGTAGTTGTGGCTCGCGGGCTCTAGAGCACAGGCTCAGTAGTTGTGACACACGGGCTTATTTGCTCTGCGACATGTGGGATCTTCCCAGACCAGGGTTTGAACCTGTATCCCCTGCATTGGCAAGTGGATTCTCAACCACTGCGCTGCCAGGGAAGCCCAAACCCCAAACTCTTGGCTACTGCAGTAAAAAGTCCTGTTTCAAAGCAGAAGAAAGGCTGGATTGGGGAGGGATCCATAAATTTAAAAGGTATTTAACAGAAAAGTAAAAGAGTCAAAAAGTACCCGTCTCCAGAAGAGATATAAAGGATTTGGAAGAGTAGGGAGAATTTATGAGCCCAGAGAGGGAAGATTAATTTCACCCAGAAAATTATAGAAAGTGACTTGAACAAATTAATATGGAGAAGAAATTTCTTATAAATAATTCTAAGTTATCCTATGGAATGATTTGTTAAAAATTTTTTGTTAGTTTCAAAGACTCATAATCAGGGTGGTCTTATGTATTTTAAGCCTTCTACCCAGTGTCTGTACTGGTTTCCTCTGTGTGTGTGGGGGGGGGGGCAGAGGGGAGTGACAATCATGCCTAGGACAGAAAAAAAGGTTTGTCCTACTTTATTGAGATATATTTGACATATAACATTGTGTAAATTTAAGATGTACAACATGTTGATACTTATATATCGCAAAATCATTATCATCGTTCAGTTAGCTAAAACCTCAATCATGTCACATAATTACCATTTATTTTTGTCATGAGAACATTTATATCTACTCTGTTAGCAACTATCAAGTGTGTAATACAATGTTGTTAACTATAATAACAACATGGGGTAAATTAGATCCCCAGAACTTATTCATCTTATAACTGGAAGCTTTTACGCTTTGACTAACATCTCCTCATTTCTCCCACCCCCAAGATCCTGGTAACCACCATTCTGTTCTGTTTCTATGAGTTAGGCTTTCTCAGACTCCACATATAACTGGCCATACAGTATTTGTCACTCTCTGACTGACTAATTTCCCCTTGCATAAGGAACTCAAGGTTCATCTATGTTGTCACAAATGGCAGAATTCCTTCTTTCTCATGGCTGAATAATACTCCCGTGTGTGTGTGTGTGTGTGTGTGTGTGTGTGTGTGTATGTGTGGGTGTGTATCACATCTCCTTAATCCATTTATTGACAGACACTTAGGTTGTTTCCATACCTTGGCTATTATGAATAATGCTGCAATGAACATGGAAATAAAGAGATCTCTTCAAGATAGTGATTTCATTTCCTTTGGATGGATATATATATATATATATATATATATATATATATATATATATATCGAGAAGTGGGATTGTTGGATCATATGGTAGTTCTATTTGTAATTTTTTGAGGAATCACTATACTGTTTTCTATAGTGTCTGTACCAATTCACATTCCCACCACCAGAGCACAAGTGCTGTCTTTTCTCTACACCCCTGCCAATGCTTGTTATTTCATGTCTTTTTGGTGATAGCTGTTCTAACTAGTATGAAATGATCTCATTGTGGTTTTGATTTGCATTTTCTTGATGATTAGTGATGTAAAGCATCGTTTTATGTACCTGTTGGCCATTTGCACATCCTTGGAAAACTGTCCATTCAGAAATAAAGAAAACAATTACATTTACAATAGCATCAAAAAATACTTAGGAATAAATTTGACCAAAGAGGTGAAAGATCTGTACACAGAAAACTATAAGACATTAATGAAAGAAACTGAAGAAGACACAAATAAATGGAAAGCTAACCCATGGTCATGGGTTGAAAAAATTAATACTGTTAAAACGTCCATATTTCCCAAAGTTATCTACAGATTCAATGTAATCCCTATCAAAATTTCAATGGCATTATTCACAGAAACAGAAAAAACTACCTTAGAATTTTTATGGAGCCACAAAACCCCTAATAGCCAAAACAATTCTGAGAAGGAAAAACAAAGATGAAGGCATCATACTTCCTGATTTCAAACTATACTAAAAAGCTATAGTAACCATAACAATATGGTACTGGCATAAAAGTATACACATAGACCAATGGAACAGAATCAAGAGCCCAGAAATAAACCCTCACATATATGGGCAACTAATATTTGACAAGGGAGTCAAGAATGCTCAGTGAGGAAAGAATAGTCTCTTCAGTAAATGGCGTTGGGAAAACTGGATAACCACATGCAGAAGAATGAAATTGGATCAAAATGAATTAATTATGTCCATGCCTCTCTCTCGCTTTGTAACAGCTTACCCTTCCCCCTCCCCATATCCTCAAGTCCGTTCTCTAGTAGGTCGTAAGGTAGATAGCTAGTGGGAAGCAGCCGCATAGCACAGGGAGATCAGCTCAGTGCTTTGTGACTGCCTGGAGGGGTGGGATAGGGAGGGTGGGAGGGAGGGAGATGGGAACATATGTATATGTATAACTGGTTCACTTTGTTATAAAGCAGAAACTAACACACCATTGTAAAGCAATTATACCCCAATAAAGATGTTAAAAAAATGAATTAATTAAAAATAAGACCTGAAACCATAAAACTCCTAGAAGAAAACGTAGGGAAACAGCTCCTTGACATTAGTCTTGGCAAAGATATTTTGCATAAGACACCCAAAGCACAAATAACAAAAGTAAAAATAAATAAGTGGGACTACATCTAAATAAAAAGCTTCTGTACAGGAAAGGAAACAATCAACAAAATGGAAAGACAGCCTATGGAATGGAAGAAAATATTCGCAAACTCTGTATCAGATAAGGGGTTAATATCCAAAATATATAAAGAACTCATAAAACCCAACAGCAAAAAAGCAAACAATCTGATTTTAAAATAAGATATAAAACAAGATTGTGGTAAAAGTAATTATAAAAAACTGATACACATTATCATGTATTATATTCCAGACATTTTATACCACTTCATTATTTAATTCATATAACACCCCAATTCAACTGTTATGCGTGAGAAAAATGAGGTACATATCTGTTCACTACCTTGTTCAATATCACACAGTGAAGTAGTTTAGAAACACTGTCATGACTTTAAGTCGTTTTGATACCAAATGCTGTGTTTTTTCCTTCTTACTAACTCTAGCTCATCAAGAGTGTATGTCTATGCTCCAACAGAAGGAAAATAAAAGTAACATTTTGTACTGGGTAGATATTTGCCAATAACATCCACCCCACACATCCTCCTAACCATTCATTCATTCATTTAACAAATATTATTTTACGATTAATAATGTACTAGGCTCTGAGAAAATCATGTTAGGCCAAGAAGAGAAGATCTACCATGTTTTTAACATGTTTTAATATTTTCTCGTTTAGAAGATGCAATTTTGCTTATTATTCTTCATGATTAATCTCTCACATAGAAAACCCAACTTAGATACTTATTGTGTAGGAAAGTATATTTAGGGATTTTAAAGTGCTAAATATGATTACATCCTCACCTTCATACCCTTTTCCCCTGCCCCAGTAGCATATGCTAAAGGCTTAACATTAATAGAATTGAGAGTTATGAAGGGATTTTATTTGCTTTGTATCCATGAAATTGCATAGTTCTCAGTCATACAAGTTCAATGAAACCCTCTGAGTATAACACCCCTGGTTACATATTCCATTTCATATACTACATAATTAAATCACACAACTAAGCATATTGGGGTTGTGCCAAAGTACATGAAGCCACCTCAAATTTCCCCTGGGCCCATGGGATGATTACATGTTACCCCTTTTATCTGGGGGAAGCTGGAAGAGAGGGGTGGGATATATGACTAGTCATGGTCAGCAGACTCGAGGTTGAAGTTATGAACATGAGTTCTAGACCTGTACCGTAATTTATGTACCATATTTAATATAAGAATCTCTTGTCTTTTCCCCTTTCACAGCAACCTTGGAGTTCACATGTAGAGAAGAGCTGTAATAAAGAGTCTGACTCAATTTTTCATGTGTGACTGCTAAATACTTTCAAGCTCCACCCCTCCTGTTTTTCCTTCTGACCCACACTGGGGGCAAGCTGATAAGAAAACCTGGGTTCTCCCTCCTTTAATTCAAGTGGTAAATTCAAACTATGACTGGCTCAGCCCACATGAGGAAATGTTCACCCAGCCTAACTTTCTAACTGCCTAAAAATCCTGTGTCAGTCACCACTCTCTGCTCAGTCATTTTGAACCTGCTTTAGGAGCCTTTCCAGCTTTCCCAATAAAGCCTCAATATGTGAGTGAAAATCCTCCGAGGGGGTGTTTGTGTGTGTGTGTGTGTGTGTGTGTGTGTGTGTGTGTGTGTGTGTGTGTGTGTGTGTGTGTGTGTGTGTATGTTTTCAACAGTCTTGACTTCTAAACCAAATTCTGAGTGAGGGTCCATCTCATCTCTAAAGAAGGATCAAAGCAAAGGTGAACTCCCTACATGGAAGAATCCTAAGTCTCTGAGTTACTTAATAGAGTGGAGCTTTCCATTGCTTACCTTATTGAACTGTGATATGAGTGAGGAACAATTTTCCACTGATATTTAAGCCCAATCTAATATGAATAATGCAGAAATTAGAAGCCTGAAGTGGAGTGTTTCTGTAACAAAACTAAACTTTGGATGTTGAGAGTAGGAATGAGGTGGCAAGGAACCTAACGTCAGAGACTAGAAAGATGGCACGCTGTATATTAAGAAACAGTCAGTAAAATTGGTGATTGAAAAAATAGGAGGCAGACCAGAGACCACTGAGCTTATAGCTTGAGGGAAAGAAGGTGAAAAGCAAAACTTTAATAGTGCAGATTGTTTGTTAGTAGGTTTATTTGGCTTAAAAAAATGTGATAGGGCTGAGCTCTGGAAATAATGTCTATTTTAAATATAAATGAAGTAGTATAGAATGCCCCCCAATTGATAGTCTTAGAGTTTTGGAAAAAAACAAAAGCTTCTGGATTCCAAATGTATATGAGAGTAAAAAGGGCTTTGATCAACAAAGATCTAATGAGATTTCTCATTTGAACAGAGTGACTCTACCTTATAACCAAAGGTCAGATTAATGGTATGCCCTACGCCACTCAAACATGATAGTCTCAAGGTATCTTCCATTACATTGAGAGAAAGATACAAGGGGTGAATGAGCACAGAAGTAAAGCAGATATGAAAACAATGACTAGGAAAGAATTGTGAAAGAGGTCACTAGCACATGGAACTGACTGGAAAAATACAGATCAGAAACCTACCAGGTTTTTGAGGGAATTCTAACACCAAATCAACCAAAATTTTCATTTGCAAAAGAAAAGCACCTTTCCAGAGAATCTTAAAATAATCATGGCAGAGGAAGGAAACTACAACAGTTGCACCACACTCTAGGAAGGCATACTCTCCAAAGCTTAATTTTGATGTCACCAAGAAGAATCATGGATGGAGAAGAATCTCAGAGAAGTAAATCCAGGGGCTAGGAGGAACAGTGGACTATGAAGTTCTTCCCGCAGATGAGGATGTGGACTTTCACGATGTCTATTCATTGGAATTTTATAATTGAATGCACAAAGCACTGCTGTATGTTTCCATTTGTTCCTTTATAATTAGGAATGGTTTTTATTGTGATTGTGTCCCTGTTTCAACATTTTTTGAAGATGTGGTGTGGAGAGCAGTCTACTTCTCTTTTGAGCTCATGAGTTGTCATAAGACAAGGATTCTCATCAGTGTTGCATGTATAGGACTCTGCATCACCCAGAGATCCTAAACTTTGAACTGGATAGAGCAACTGGTGGAACCTTGAGGTCTCTCCCTGGAAAAGTGGAATATGTTTTCTAGGGATGGAGGGAAAGATACACATGATCACCAGAAGGGTAGACTCTTGTAGAAACTCACTAGATACTCACCAAACCCACTCCTGCTGAGGCAACTGGAACTATAGTCTACTTGCTAAACTAAACTCCCCAGCCTCCTTGAATCTGTATGGGACCATATGACTAGTTCCTGCCAAGGGAAAGAAGGTGGCAGTAGTATGCTACTTTTGAATGAAGGCATTTAAAAATGGGTGTGACTCATGTTCACTCTTCACACCCACTCCTTCTGCTGATTGGAGGTTATAATGGCAATCATGAAATCATTTGTTCAGGATGTGGTTACTCAGCATGAAAGGAGTTTGGGGACGTCCATCACCTGTGGAGGAGAGCCACCTGACCAGGCTTTGTATGCATGAGAATTAAACCATTATTATGTTAAATCCCTCAGATTTGTGTGTGTGTGTGACAAAAAATAACGTTAACTGCCTAGACTGTGCCACCACAAATACAGTTTTTTTTTTCCATTAAAAATAGTAGTTATATTGGTAGTGGTGGAGTCTGGGGAACGTAGCTCTAACTTTTGTCACAAACAACTTTAAAAAGGTAAAGCGCTACAAGGTGTCCGAAAGCAGTAATTTGAAAATATATATTTTTCTATACAGATACAAGTAGCAGACAAGTCCATGGAGTTAAGCAATGTTTTCCTTAATTTTCCCTTATTTCATGTTTAAGTTCCATTTCATTAAAGGCCCTTCAACAAGACAAATGAGCCCTGATACCTCATGTTCGACAGAGTGTGTACTGGATAGGATGAAAGTAGTTAGGGTACTGTAGATCTAGCACCACTGAGATCCTGAACATGTGCTCTACTGGGTTACCCAGTACACTAAGTTGCCCTAATAAATGCCTATTTATGTTACTCTTGCCTCTTGGAGAAACTGTCATTTTCAGAATATCACTATAGCCTGCCGAATATTCCTTAAAAGCACTGCCAGGCTTTTAGGGCATGGAACTAACAATTCATAGCACCATCTTCTATTTTTGTGCCTAACAGTAGGGTATGGTGGCAATCTTCTGGTCAATAAATTCATGTTTTATCATCTCCCCCTTTTTCTGATGTGTGACTCACTGGCTGCCCTTTGCAAATTTAAATCCCTTTCCACCAAACAACTGGCTACATTGTTTTCTCTCTTCATCTTTCTATAATCTGCAGTGAATATGTGGCATTAAATGGAATAACTGATCTGGTAACCCCCTAAAAATGACCACTGTTGGGGTTTAGATCTCATTTCAATGACAACAGAGCACACTGAGGATTTTTTCTTTTATAGAAGAAGGATAAAAATATCCACACTAAATTTACAATTGGCTATATTTAGATCTCTCCAGTATAGGTAATTCCTATCTTTAAATATCATCAAATGTCAAAATCATCCATCATTTGACATTTTTTTAGCACAGGCAGGAAAAGGTTTGACTTCTCCTTAAAACTGAAACAGAAAAAAAAATGTACATATGTCTGTGTCTCCATACACACACATATTTTACAACGTATGTAAGCACCACAAGCAGAAAGCACTAGAGGCAGCACAGAGTGGAGGTGGCTGGCACACTGTGTAGCCAGCTAATCGATTTGTTGGGAATTAATTAGGATCTCCCAAGCTAGGAAGTGAGGAAGAGGAGGAATCAAGAAGGTGTTATGATCCACAATTCCTATCTAGTTTGGGCAAAACATCCCTGGAAGTTTCCTGGATGAGGAAAATAAAGAAAAACAAAAGTGATGCAGTGTTTTTTGCCTTCATGATACATACTTCGTGTTCCTTCATTTCAGTCCAATGACTGTTGTTTTCAAGCTTGTTCAGTGATCTCTCTTCCCTGATGAAGACCGGTTGTCTGGTATTGATGATAAGTGTATAGTATGTCTGACTAACAGTCTCTAGGGATGTCTCCTTCTTGGCAGAGATGACAAGAAACAGCAGGGAGATGTATTCAGTATGGAATGGAAAGAATACAAAAGTGAGTTTGAGCACAAAACAGGAAAGCAGGGAGAGCAGTAAGAAAAAGGAGTCTCAGAATGTTAATGCTTGATACATTTTAAAGACTATTGGGTTTTTCCATCTGAGGAAACTGAGACCCAGAAATAATAAAGGAATTGCTCAAGACTACAAGTATTTCCAGATTTGATATCTTTTTATTACTCTCAGTTACCTGTAAAAACTGTATCAGAGAACTTATTTCAAAGCTGACAATTCTACCACTGAGGAAAAGTTTCCCTCTTAAGACAATTATGTCTCTGCTCACTCACGTGTTCTTACTTTCTCCCTCCAACTCTCAGTGATCAATTTTGAATAATTCTGCTTACCAGAACTATCATTTTAAACGGTGACTTTTGCTTCAGGCACCAGAATGTCACAAAAATACCTCACTGCTTACCTCTATGCTACCTTCCTAGACACGAGAAAAGGCCACTTGAAAGAAATAATGTAGTTTTGGTTATTTTTTCTGGCTCTCTAAACAGCACCAATGTTGATCTACTTCAAGACATAAGCATCCTACTGCTGGAAAACCAGATACAGATCTGTGAATTAGTGTCAGGATCCCATCTCTGGCACCTGTACTACCACAATCATTTCCTATACTGAGGGAGACTGAACTGGGCAGATGTGAAAACTGAGACTCCCAGGCCAACCCCATGGTGCATGGCTTTTCTGTCTATAGCTGGCTTGTTTGAGGGCAGAAATTAAACCTGTTGTTTCCTTCTCCCTTATACCGAGATCCAGTCTTTTTAGGATGTGCTCTTAGAACACTTTGATCCTTCCTAATGATGATAATCCAGGAATATTCCTTATGTTCACTGGCTATAGAATTCTAGTAAAACTCCCAGATGCTGTGCTGACTTTGGTTTTAACAAAGTTTTTTTGTTTCTTTTTTTTAAATCTTGCTTGATTTTTATTCTGACAATAGCATTCATTGACCTTGATATTGACCTTGTTGTCTTTTACCTCTCTTGGGTGACAAAATTCTGTGAAAAGATTAATAAGCTCTTTCTTACCAAGATCCTTTAGCACTAACAAAACTTCTTGAACTATGCTGATGAAATCATTTTTCACTTCAAAATTTGGTCCCACTATTCTCTATCTAATTGGAAAATAGCAAGCTCCCATAGTTGAACTATAGTTGTAGATATCAAGTTCTTGACAAAATTGCTAAATCACTGTGTTTAATTGAAACAACTGCTTTCTGGACTTATAATCAGGAATTATTTAAAGTGTTCTAAGACCACACATTCACTAGCTTATAGAAAAAATAGGAAGGCATATATGAAATATGCTGCTTCAAATCAAATGTGGCTAAAATATTCACTAACGTTTTTACTCAAAACTTTATATCAATGAACAATTGTTTTAATTTAATAAAAAGGGAAATTATGAGCACAAAGCATCTTAGTTTTTATCTTCTGACAAACGGATTACCTAAAGTATAAGTAACCATACTATATATACAGAATAACGCATACATGACATAATAGCAATGCTTACAAAGTGAAACAGAGAGCCAAGAATTATTCTTTTACACTTAGTTTCTTTGAGGATGATGAGACAATATAATTTGAAAACTTCTTATATTTATAACTCATATCTGATTTTGATGAATATTTAATTACCTGAGGTCTTTTTGGAGGTTTAAACTTTAAGATCACTTTCAAACATGAAGCTAAAATTTAAAATTCTATATCATAACTTTCAATATCTCTATGATGACATCATGAAGAATGATAATTTTATCCTCTAAAACTTAATCTTCGTTCCTTTTAAAGATAGTTAAATTTTCTAAAAGAAAGTGTCATTACAGAAGTTCTATTTTTAAAAATCGTTAGGACACTCTCTTACACCATATACAAAAGTAAACTCACAACGGATTAAAGACCTAAGTGTAAGACCAAATACTGTAAAATTCCAGTGAAAAACATGGGCAGAATACTCTAACACAAATCACAGCAATATTTTTTGGATCCACCTCCTTAAGTAAAGGAAATAAAAGCAAAAATAAACAAATGGGACCTAATTAAACTTAAAAGCTTTTCCACAGCAAAGGAAACCATCAATAAAACAAAAAGACAACCTACTGAATGGGAGAAAATATTTGCAAATGATATGATCAATAAGGTATTAATACCCAACATACATAAACAGCTCATACAACTCAACATCCTAAAAACAAACAATGTGATTTAAAAATGGACAGAAGAACTGAAAAGACATTTTTCCAAGGAGGACGTGCAGATTACCAACAGGCACATGAAAAGATGTTCAACATCACTAATCATCCAGGAAATGCAAATCAAAACCACAACGAGGGACTTCTCTGGAGGTCCAGTGGTTTAGACTTCACCTTCCAATGCAGGGGGTGCGGGTTCAATCCCTGGTTGGGAGCTAAGATCTCACATGCCTCATGGCCAAAAAACCAAAACATAAAACAGAAGCAATATTGTAACAAATTCAATAAAGACTTTAAAAAAAAATGGTCCACATCAAAAAAAATCTTTAAAAAAAACACAATGAGATATCACCTCACACCTCTCAGAATGGCTATCATCACAAAGAACACAAATAAGGAATGTTGGTGAGGATATGAAGAAAAGGGAACCCTAGTACCCTGTTGGTGAGAATGTAAATTGGTGCAGCCGCTGTGGAAAACAGTTTGGAGGTTTCTCAAAAAACTAAAAATAGACCTACCATATGACCCTGCAATTCTACTCCTCAGTATATATCCAAAAGAAAACACTAATTCTAAAAGATACATGCACCCCAATGTTCATAGCAGCATTATTTACAATAGCCAAGGTATGAAAGCAACCTAAGTGTCCATCAACAGATGAATGAATAAAGAAGAAGTGGTATATACATACAATGGAATACTATTCAGCCATAAGAAAGAACAAAATTTTGCCATTTGCAGCAAAATGAATGGACTTAGAGGGCATTATGCTAAGTGAAGTAAGTCAGAGAGATAAAGACAAATACTGTGTGATATCACTTATATGTGGAATCTAAAAATTACAACAAACTGGTGAATATAACAAAAAGAAGCAAACTCACAGAGATAGAGAAAAAACGAGTGGTTAACAGCAAGGAGAGGGAAGAGAGGAAAGGCAATATAGAGATAGGGGAGTAAGAGGTACAAACTATTAGGTATAAAATAAGCTACAAGTATATATTGTACAACATGGGAAATATAGCCAACATTTTATAATAACTATGAATGGAGTATAATCTTTAAAAATTGGGAAACACTATATTGTACACCTGTAACTTATATAATATTGTACAGCAACTATACTTTAAAAAAATAAGTAACTTAGCCTGAAAAAAAAAGGAATCTCTAAATTCCAGTTTTTTCTATCATGTAGAATTTGCAGCTGTAATAAAAAGAAGAAATTTTCTTTTAAAATATAAAATAAAAATCATTAAACAAAATGTGACTATCTATTGAAAGTATTGAGCTCAGGAGTGGTAGATCCACAAGGAAAGCACTCTAGCATTCATACAGTAGTCAGAAACCTGAGGTAGATGCTTAGATTATTGATTTTAGACTTTTCTTCCTTTTTAATATATATTCAATGCTATACTTCCCTCTAAGCACTGCTTTCACTGTATCCTACAAATTTTGGTAAGTTGTGCTTTCATTTTCATTTTGTTCAAAATATTTTAAAATTTCTCTTCGTATTTCTTCTTTGACCCATGTGTTATTTACAAGTACGTTGTTTACTCTCCACATATTTTGGGATTTTCCAAATATCTTTCTGGTATTTATTTCGAGTTTAATTTTATTGTGGTCTGAGAACAGACATTGTATGCTTTCTATCCTTTTAAGCTTTTAAGGTGTTTTATGATCCAGAAAGTGGTCTACGTTGGTATTCACCAAGTCCATGTGAGCTTGAGAAGAATGTATACTATTCTGTTGCTGTTGGATGAAGCAGTCTATAGATGTCATTATACCCAGTGGATTGATTGTGGTTTTGAGTTTAGCTATGTCCTTACTGATTTTCTGCCTGCTGAATCTGTCCTATTTATTTAAAATTTGTTATTGGTTTATAACATAAGTTTCATGTATTCAATATTATATTTTGGCTTCTGTATACACTACAGTGTGCTCTCCACCAAAAGTTCAGCTTCCATCTGTCACCATACTGTGGATCTGTCCATTTCTGAGAGGTATTGAAATCTCTGATAGTGGATTCATCTATTTCTCTTTGCAATTCTATTTGTTTTTGACTCACATAGTTTGATGCACTGTTGTTAGGCACATACACGTTAAAGATTGTTGTCTCCTTGGAGAATTGACTCTTTTACTATCATGTAATGTTCTTCTTTATCCCTGATGACTCTCCTTGCCTTGGAGTCTACTCAGTCTGAAATTAACATAGCGACTTCTGCTTTCTTTTGGTTAGTATTAGCATGGTGTACTTTTTTCTATCCATTTACTTTTAATTTATATGTGACTTTATATTTAAAGTGGGTTTCTTTTAGACAACATCTAGTTGGTCTTATTTTTGATCCTCTCTGTTAATCTTTTAATTGGTATATTTAGACTACTGAAGTTTAATGTGATTATTGATATAGCTGGATTAATATTTACCGTATTTGTTGCTGCTTTCTATTTGTTAACCTTGTTCTTTGTTCCTATTTTTGTCTTAGACTCTTTTTCTGCTTTCATGATTTTAACTGAGCATTTTATATGATTCCATTTTCTTTCCTTCCTTAGCATATCTGTTACACTCCTTTTATTTTTTAACTTTTTTTTAGTGGTGCAGGCACTCATTTTAATTGGTCAGAGTTGAGGACATATCAGCTGTTACATATTTTGAATATCACCGTTATGTGGTTCTAAATATCCAAAGATATTTACCCAAATGATTCCATTTTATTTGTTGATACTGATTTTTTTTCTAAATACTGCTGCAACTATTACTATTACTGTATCTATTACTCAAATTTATTCAAACCTTGCTATATTTCTTATTACAACTCTGTAAGATATATATTATTAACCCTGTTTTGTATAGGAAGAATCTGAGGCTCAGCAGGGATAAATAATTTGCCTAAGGTCACATGGCTTCTTAGTGGCAAAATAAAGACACCAATTCAAGCTCATTTGACCCCTAAGTATGTGTTAATATTACTGAAATATCCAGATTTTCCAGTGAGTGAGTGAGAAAGGGAGAGAAAGAAAAAGGGAGAAATACAACAGCTTTCATAAGTCAAATTAACAAATATTAAAATTAGGACATCTTATATATATGAGTGTAACACAAATGGCACTTCCATAAATAAGGGATGGCATATGTTTTACTTGATATAGTAGTTTTAGTAGACTGAGGATGGTAATGCAATGTAGGATAATCCATTTGGAAAGCAGTCTGACGATATATACCAAGTATCATAAAAATATTATTATACTTCATTTAATAACTATATTTTTAGAAATTTTTCTATATAAAATATAATTAAATATTAAAAATGTACGTGCATGAAGTTAGGTGAAATCTGGTTTGTAATAGCAAAAAATTGAAAAACCTAAAAAGTTAAAAATAGTATTGGTAATAAAATAAGGTACACCTTGGTTGATTAAATATTATAAAGTCATTTAAATGATATTTCTAAAGAATGTTTAAAATACGGAAAAGATTTCTGTTATAATGCTAAGTAAAGAATAAAATCAGGATACAAAATTGTGTATATGCTATATACGCATACTTATGTAAAACAAAAACCTCTGCAGACATAGGAAGGAAATACACTTAATGTTAATAGATTTACTTTGGTGGTACACTAGAATTGAGTGTTTTAATTTGTTCACCTTTATATATTTCTGCTTCAAGAAAATTATTTTGGGCTTCCCTGGTGGCGCAGTGGTTAAGAATCTGCCTGCCAATGCAAGGGACACAGGTTCGTGCCCTGGCCAGGGAAGATCCCACATGCCGCGGAGCAACTAGGCCCGTGCTCTACAACTACTGAGCCTGAGCTCTAGAGCCCGCAAGCCACAACTACTAGCCCACATGCCACAACTACTGAAGCCTGTGCGCCTAGAGGCCGTGCTCCACAACAAGAGAAGCCACGAAAATGAGAAGCCCGCGCACCGCAACAAAGAGTAGCCCCCGCTCGCCGCAACTAGAGAGAAAGCCCACCCACAGCAACGAAGACCCAACACAGCCAAAAATAAATAAATAAATTTATTTTTTAAAAGAAAATTATTTTGATTAATCCTTGCCATGGTCATCAGCTTTGTGTACCATTATTCCTGGCTCTGCTATATCTATGTATGAGACACTTGTC
The DNA here is from genome assembly GCF_964270905.1 of Leucopleurus acutus. NCBI lineage: Eukaryota > Metazoa > Chordata > Mammalia > Artiodactyla > Delphinidae > Leucopleurus > Leucopleurus acutus. The sequence continues at coordinate 30,554,108 of NC_139148.1, read as the reverse complement.
ATTTGCTTATAACTGAACTTGGAACACTTAGAGGACTTTAGGGTAATGTTCTTCTCTCTGATACCATTTATCCAAATAGATAATCCTATACTAAGGCAGACTTGTTTGCATAGTACAAGACACCCATGGTCTATATTTGTCAAAGACTTTTCCAAACCTTATTATACATGTGAACATAATTACATGATACTACTTAGTAACAGAGGTATGTCTTATGGGGAATATTTTTATAGTAAGTTACAAAACTTTTTAAAATATTTTAATTATTTTCAACTATCACTTAATCTAACTTGCAGATTACACTCAGATATTTATGAAACTAAGGATTTATAACCATTTTATTAAATGTAAAACCTTCTATGTAATTAGGATCTAAGGTTGGGAGTATGGGTCCTGGGAACAGACTCCCATACTAACTGGAAAAGTCACTTAGGTTCTCATTACCTCAGATAGCTTCTTTATAAAATGGAGTTGTATCTATCTTGTAGGATTGTCGTAGGAATTTAGTGAGCTAATACCTACATGACATTTACACGTAGAACAGTTCCTGGTAATAATAAAAATGTTCAGTGTTTGCTATTACTATTATTCCCTCCAGTTTTGAAATTCATTTCGTGTTCAAATATCTCTGACATGTTTCTCTGAGCTGCTGTCAGTGTCTCTGTAATTCTTCCACAGTCAGGCTATTTATCTTATTTTATTCTGTTAGAGGTGATTGGAGTAGAGATTCTCAGTTGTTGCCTTTTTACTCAGCACTCACTAGTGATATAGACACTTGGTCATTAGTAACAAGGCCTCACTGGAACAGTGGTTCTCAACCTTAGAGCCACAAGCCATACTGATAAACAATGAATGAAATCAGTATATTCATTTCAAATTTCTGGAAGCCCAGCTTGACTAGGATTTTCCCTGCTGCTATCTTACTTTTTCTACCTTAAGAATTCTAGTTTTCTCTCCCCTATGACATGAAAATGAAGAAAAATCATCTGTTCAAAAGACTGGCCCCAAGAGTAAATAAAATTTTCCATAGCCGGGCTCTATCCTGTCAGAAAAAACTATTTTTCTTGTCATTCTTAAAGAAGAGTAAAAAAGCCTTTTCCCCATTTTCTCTTTTTCTTCAAGACAGTCATTTTTTTCCTCCCTAGCTTTTACCATTAGGAATCCCTAGCTAGAAGTAGTTGGAATCCAATATCTTCTTAGGAGCACTTAGAGCACACTTAGGCCCTCCTTGACCTTTGCCTTTCCTTTGGGTGGCAGGCTCCTTCTTCTGATGCTTTGCTCCTGCTGCTCCTGTAAAAGTCAACTCAGCCCAGATGACTTTTTTCCACAAACCACCACACTATTCTTTCCATAATACCTTGTCCTGGTGAGGATGGCCCTCACAAACAAATGCGGTGAGAAAAATAAAGGTTGTTTGCCATAAACACATGTAGTGGTTAGAGAATAGTATAAACATCCATTAATACATCCTTGGGAAGTTTACCTTGGTTACTCAAGGGGATCCAAAAATCTGCTATTTTAAAGAGATGAAAACCATAAATATGCTTATTAATCTGGCTCAACAAAGTTGTCTTGAGTGAGAGATTATAGGACCTTCTCAGGGTTTTCCTGGGCACGTGCACAGCCCTGCACATGCATGTGGTCTCTAGATACTCACAATTATGTCAGAGCTTTTCAAAGCCCACTGTGGGTATCTCCTTACCCAGATCTTCCTTTTAAGTTTTTTGGTCAGCCTCTTGTCCCAAATGGTAGTGCCTTCTTAGGCAGCTGTGGTGTTAACCCATTGCCATTGATTTCTTTTGTTTGTTTGTTTTTGGACATATGCCCTTAGTTTGGGCTTTTCCCACTGAATGTGTTCTGAGATGGATCAAATTACATGAAGCCTTGTAAATGGGCTTTTCCCAGGGAGCTGCCAGAGGGATAAAATAGTGGCAATTCTCTAGGGAGGGGGCTTTATGAGGAGCTGCAAACCTTTTCTACTTATTCAAGTGTCTTCTAGGCTACTGTTTTTCACAGCTATGAAGGTGCTGAAGCTGCCTGTTGTCAATATTACCTTGGAGGTGTGGAGAGGGGGAGGAAGATAGCGAAACTTCCATCACCACAAAATTCGCCTTTCTTTCCCAGATTCAACTGTTTCTCCTGAGTAAACGCTCCTCTGGTTACAGTAGGACTTTAATTGTCAAGGTTCTGAAAAGGTTGATTTTGACAATTTTGGCCAGTGTTCTTTCTGTTTTTACAGCTTTTTGGTCTTCCTTCCTCTATCATTCCAGAGTTCCCACTCTTCCTCTTGCTTTTTGATCTCCTCCTGGTACCACACATTGGTCAAATATGCAAGCAAAAGACAAATAGCAAGGGTTTCAGGTAATGCAGTCCACAAAATCAGTCTTCTAGAACAAAGAAAAAGGCTAAAAATGAAAGGAGTATGTCTGGAGGAGCAACTGGGGATTATCCACCACATCATTTTTGTAGAAACTGATGTGTATACCAGAATACCAATTTCTGGCTTCACAATCAGAAGTAATTTTCACATGCACATGCACTTGCAAGTGAAACGACTAGGGCATCCTCTCTCTGTATGCAGGAAGCAAACTTATAATCAGCAGTCTGCTTGTTGGCAGGAAATCGAAAAATACAAGTAAATAATAATGTCAAGTTTAGTTTGCTAACAACTTCTGTGTCTGAAGTAGGAGTATGTTTGGCAATAGAACCATCTTCTCCCTACAAAATATTTGGATGGGTAGTGCTAATGGCTTTTTAAAAATCATTCTCCTTTTCCTATACTTTATCAGCTGAATAAACTCCATTCTCATAAACACCATTTTTCAGATGCACATTTACTCAGATAGATTTAAAGTCTTACCAAAGTGGAGACATTCCTCTCTCCTTAAGTTTTTTTTTATATCTTCAAATAATTTTTCATTCACTGGTTTTATGCTTAAATTCTCAGAAAATTATCTTATTTTCCATATTTTAAAGTTATTAGGGTAAGGTAGTTCCATGTTTGCTTTGGATACTGTCTATATTGGACTGGTTATGTGAGCCCTTGTGTACTCAAGAAGATCCATAAATTTACTATCAAGAAGATAAGAATCAGGGGCTTCCCTGGTGGCGCAGTGGTTGAGAGTCCGCCTGCCGGTGCAGGGGACACGGGTTCGTGCCCCGGTCCGGGAGGATCCCACATGCCGTGGAGCGGCTGGTCTCATGAGCCATGGCCGCTGAGTCTGCGCGTCCAGAGCCTGTGCTCCGCAACGGGAGAGGCCACAACAGTGAGAGGCCCGCGTACCGCACAAAAAAAAAACAAATAAAAAGAAGATAAGAATCATAAATGTGCTCATTAAACCAGGCTGAAGAAAGATGTCTAGACCAAAAGAATCCTTACTAGTATTTTCCTATAGCACAACTGAGTACGGTTATCTAGAAAACTCAACACAAATACAAATTTAACAAAAGATTCTTTTATCTATATTGTAGTTTTATATGGATTTGTCACTTTAAAGACCTAAAGACTGTTAACATATGAAAACTAATTGCTTGATCATAAAAGCAAAGTTACAAAATAGTTTTTATAAGTCAGCTTAGGCTAAATTTTGCTAGAGCAACTTTCAACAGAAAAATCTCAGTGGTTTACTATAACAAAGATTTATTTTTCACTCAGTTTACATATCTATTATGGGTCTGATGTGACTTTATTTCAGGAGCCCTGCCTAAGATACTTCTAGTCTTTCAGCAGATAAAAAAGATATGAATAGTACAGTACATTCTGGCCAAAAACTCTTCTCAGAAGTGACCCAGTTCACTTCTACTTACAAATCATATGGCCAAGCTTAATTCCACAGTACAGATAAGTGTATTTTTCCAGTGGGAGAGAAAACAAAGTACAAGGAGACATGGTGAATATGTTTGACCATAAAGTGATATATCATACTCTCCTAGTCACTTACCTTGAAAACCAAAGTTACAAGTGTTTCCAAAAAGCATCTATGGTACCTACTATATCCTTCTTATTAGGCCTTATAAGCATGAATTATTAATATAGCATATTAATTGAATGTCCCATAAAAATTTTAAGATAATTAAGGTCCCTGTGGACTAACTTAGTGAATGAGAGTTGACATAGATCTGAAGTGAACTGATGAAGTAGCACTGCTATCCATGCCAAGTGACAGCCTGCTATTCTTCTGTCCTCTCCCTTTTAAAACAGGGGGACAAAATGGTTGCTAGATCACAAGCTGCACATCAAGCCTGTGTTTTGTTTGCTTAAGCAAAGAAAGCACATCTCTAACAGTAAACAGATTTACCATTATTCACTGTTATTCTTCACAAAAATGTTTACCTTATGCTTGGTCAAAACAAGGCATGATAAAGAGGATGTAACAGAAATAATGACCTCTGCACAAATAATTCACTTTGGCTAACTTAAGTAAAAGTGGTTTATTAGAGAATATTGGGTAGCTCTTGTAAGACTGAGAGAAAGTGTAGGGGCTAGCGCTCTAAACTGAGAAACAGGATTGTCTTATTCGGGAAACTGCTGCTGCAGCTATGAGAGCAAACACCACCAGCAATGACTAAGAACTTGACTTTACAGCCACTTTCCAGCACCAGTGCCATTTCTGTGATAGCAAGTCATCCCTTTTCTGAAAACTAGATGCCTCTTCTGCCACGAAAGCCAGATAGAATGGAAGCTCCATACTGGTCCTGTTTTCTCACACTGCTCACCTTTGCATCAAATTCACCCATAGCGCTCCTGGTCACATGCATGTTCCTAGCTGAAAGGGAGGTTTGGAACATGACATTCTGCCTTCTATGTCTGTGAGATATATAAACTTCACAATGAAGGAATTTCACTAAATATAGTAAAACTATTATTAATTAGAATAATGAGCAATCATGAATATGTCATATACTTCTACACGTGGAAGTAATGGACTAAATATACAAGAGAAAACTAAATGCTATACCTGCAAGAGAGAAGCTAACATGAAACAGAATGATTGGAACAACAGAACTCTGGAAAGCTTCAATAAAAGGAGACAAGTCTTTGAAAGCATCACTCACCACGTAAATTTAAAATGATATAATTGGGCAGCACTATTTACAATAGCCAGGACATGGAAGCAACCTAAATGTCCATCCACAGAGGAATGGATAAAGTAGATGTGGTACATATATACAATGGAATATTACTCAGCCATAAAAAGGAACAAAATTGTGTCATTTACAGCAACATGGATGGACCTAGAGATTGTCATACTAAGTGAAGTAAGTCAGGCAGAGAAAGACAAATATCATATGGTATCGCTTATATGTGGAATCTAAAAAAATGGGACAAATGAACCTTATTTACAAAATATAAATTGAGTCACAGATGTAGAAAATAAACTTATGGTTACCAAGGGGGAAAGGGGGGGAGGGATAAATTGGGAGATTGGGATTGACATATACACACTACTATATATAAAATAGATAACCAACAAGGACCTACAGTATAACACAGGGAACACTATTCAATACTCTGTAATGACCTATATGGGACGAGAATCTAAAAAAGAGTGGATATGTGTATATGTATAACTGACTCACTTTGCTGTACAGCAGAAACTAACACAACATTGTAAATCAACTATACTCCAATAAAAAATTAATTAGAAAAAATAAAATAATCGGTTGTATGTTTGTAAAAGGGACAATTTTACCTTATACCTGTCAAATAGAAAACAAATCCAAATAAATCCAGACTTGGTAAGGAAACACTTTATTCAAAAGGACTATTGCAAAGAGATTGTTGCAAATAGAATGTTCTGACCATAAAGTCTGTAAGCACCTTGAGAACTTGGCAAAAGGAGCTTTTCTTCTATAGAGAGGAGTAAACAAATTGGGAATGGGGAAGAGGGAAGAAAAAGTGGCAGTCAAACAGATCAGGGAATGCTTTATTCTGAGTCCAGCCTATTCTCAGGAGATGTTGTTAAGGAGGGGCTGTATCTAGCTCAGACTGAGGGTGGGTCAAAGTCCAGGGACCAACCAACAGCTTGGTTAACAAGCATTTTGTTGTGATTGACAAAGGGGTGGAATAAGCAGTTCTGCTAATCATTTATGAGACAAAGAATGAGAATTTGAGAATTTGGAGAGTGTGTGCCTGGCCTTGTCATAGGTAAACAAGGGGAGCATTCTTGCGTCTTACCTAAGTCGTATGGAGAAGGGTGGTTCTTTGCAGTAAACCCTTGTCCATGACAAAATGGTAGGGAGGATTCCCTTATCCTTTACTGTTTTTCAGGAACACAGAAATCAGCTGTAATTCAGCACTGTCAAATCCAATGCCCTAGCCAACAGAGTGTGGATACTACTCCACCCCTGCACTCTAGTTCTAGAGATTTATTCTCTCCAGAGTTAAGCCAGAGAAGATACGCATTTCAGGATACCAGGCACAACTGACAACAGGAGTGAGATGTTATAGTGAAAACATGGGAATTAAGTGAGACCTGTTAATAGAATGGTGAGAACCCACCACTCCCCACAAGCTCCCTTCTGCATTTACTCTGAGAAACTATAAAATAGGTCCTAACTAGCCCAGGAGCAAAGGCCTACAAATACTGCCATTTGTAGAGCCCCTGATGAAATGACTGGAATCCTAATCCACTAATTTGTGAAGACTGATATATATATATATATATATATATATATATTTTTTTTTTTTTTTTTTTTTTTTTTTTGCGGTACGCGGGCCTCTCACTGCTGTGGCCTCTCCCGTTGTGGAGCACAGGCTCTGGATGCGCAGACTCAGTGGCCATGGCTCACGGGCCTAGCCGCTCCACGGCATGTGGGATCCTCCCGGACCGGGGCACGAACCCATGTCCCCTGCATTGGCAGGCAGACTCTCAACCACTGCGCCACCAGGGAAGCCCAAGACTGATATTTTTTAAGGCCCATCCATGCATAAAATAAATGCAATCAGCATACTTTTATCTCACTCCTAAATATAAATGGACAAACAAGGATTCTGACACTTGGGAAAATCTCTAACAAGAAAAGTGGTGGGGGGGGGGCAGAGATGGAGGGAGGAAAGAAGGAGGGAGGGAGAGATAAAGAAGAAATTTATTAAAAACAATTCAGGGAAAAGAAAATAATAATAATATTTTTAGAAAAATAAGGAAATATTAAATCTATTGAAGAAGTAATAAATGCCATCAAATTAAAAAAAAAGTTGAGAGACCAAGAAATGGAATAAAAGTGTCAATAAAAAAGTTTAGAAGATATTATCAAGGAAGTATTTCACAAAATAGAAGAAAAAGAGTTGCGAAATAGGATGAAGAAAAAATTTTAAATTAGGGGATAAATCTGGGATGACTAAATCTGAATAACAAGAGTTGAGGAAAGAAAGAAATGGAGAAAAAAAAAAAAGATGTCAGGGAATTATAAAAGAAAATTGATCCAGAAAACTTTCCAGAAGTAAAGGACATCAGTTGCTTGAATTGAAGGGGCCCACTCAGTGACCAGAAAATTAAAAGGAAACAAACACACACACAATTATAAAACACCAATAATAAAGAGAAAAATCTTAAAATATAACGGGGTGGGGGTATGAGAACAAAGATCACGGATCAGAATGGCATTGGATACCTCACTGGCAACACTGGAACTAAGGAGAGGATAATGAAGAAACACCTAACATTTTTAAGGACAAATTGTTTCCAACCTAAAATATTGTACCCAATCGTATTAACAAATATGAGGATAGAATAAAGGTATTTTAGAATGTCAATGGTCACTCTCTAATAGATAAGGAAAATTACTGGAGGATCTGTCGCACCAAAAGTTAGAAAGTAAATGATGAAAGAGGAAGAAATGGAATGTAGGAAATAGGGGTACAACACAGTTGAGTGGTGAATGAAACTCTGAGGCTGATGCTGAAGGGAAATTCCAGAAAGACAGCTGTAAGCAAGCCAAGAGAATAATTAGTCCAGATTGGAGAAGAAGGATGGAATGTTTAAGGAGAGACAAATCCAAGAAAATGGTGAAACTGATAGGATATTTGATGCATTTGAACACTTGATTGGAAGTTTAAAGCTCTATTGAAAAGATTGGAGATGAGTTCATGGGGAGATATTTAAGTAAACATGTGATTATGTTATAAAGAGGCAGATCTTATAATTAAGTTCTACACTAAATACTTTGGAATTTATAGGGGGAAACAAATCTGCCTGTGGTACTTCTTGCAAAGAAGATGTGACCATTCATTCAATCACTTATTCAACAAATGTTAGTTAGGGTCTAATACACATCAGGCATTACTCTAGGTGCTGGGAACACAGCAGGGAATAGCACAAACAGTCCAGTTGGGGAGGAGGAAAATTAACAAAATGAATAAATAAATGTTAAACGCTAGGAAGTAAAATAAAGCATCGTTTAGGATCAGGGGTGTCAAAAGGGTGAAGCATGGGAGAGGAGAGTGGGACTTAAAGGAGCAGCCATTGATGGATAAGGGAGCCTGCTAGGTTGAAAAGGGAATCCATTGTTTAGAAGAGCCTGCCAATTGCACAACTATCCATTATGCTGCTCCATGGATGATTCAAGACACTTCTTCTGAGATCTGGGAAAGCCTTGTCAGACCTATAACTGACTGAATAGCAGTCTTTTCATCATCCCAGCCAATCGTTAAGCATCAACTTCAGACATCTATTGGACTGTTTCCTAGAAACAAGCCTTTCGGGTAGTTCTCGGACCAGGGAATTAGCTTGAATAATTTTGGTTGAAGCATTATCTCAAATTGGTCGTAATTTGGTATAAAGATTTTCCAAATGGTCTTTGTTATCAACAGATATGAATTTAAAATTCTAGCTCTGCCATTTACTCTCTCATTGATTTTGGACAAGGGTAGTGGACGAGGTTCCTCACCCAGGCTGCAGAATCTAACATGGAGTTTGGCAAACAGGATGTTTAGTAAGGAGTCCCCTGGGGATCAACAGCTGGGGAAGGAAGGGGAACGAAGAGGCATTAGGTAGAGGGAAAAGTCAAGCTTCAGTGCTGTCTTGGAGACCCCAACCATTCCCACTGGGAGCTTGGGCACTGGGAAAAACCCTTCAGAAATGTCCCGAGTTGGGCCAAGATAGGTATTTTTGTACTCATTTTTTTCTGTTTATTTGAAAGGAGATTTATCAAGTACAAAAAATCCATTTGATTGTTTGACAGAACAAGGGTTATGTTAACATATGGATACAACTTACTGGCATAGATTATTTTGAAACATTCTGAATAATTCAAAGGTAACAAAAATAAGGAAGTAACCTTTTACATAAAGGGAGATTTTTCCACCTGGGGATTTTACATCAGGATGAGAAATTTAGCCACAGCTAGCATTTAAAGGCTACCCTGAGTGCATTCAGATACTTGAAACTATTTTTAGGCCTCATTGTCTCCCTGACAATGCTTTTCTATATTGAGGTCATAGGAAAATTGGAAACCATCCTGTATAGCAGTTGCATTTTAACTTGTGGCTTATAAAATACCCATTTCTAGACAAAAACAAAGCACTGTAATCAAATTTAGTTAAAAATAAAAATGCTGCTTCGTTTTTAGAGGAGGATGTGCTATAACTATCATTAATAATTCAGTCCATTAATTACAGAAATAAAATAATGGTTTTCATTTTTTCTTTCATGAGTCATAAGACCAAATAAGACTAATATTTAAAAGAAGTGAAATCTAATCTGCAATTGTTGTTTTTGCAGATATATGCAAATGGAAATTCCTCACTCCATACATCAATAATTGACAAAATTAATTAATAAATCTATATACTGACAAATATGAATTAATAAATCCCTGTATATTCTATACTGTTCTGGGCATTATGATGAATATATATGTTAAATATAACATATAGTCTCTATCCCTTATATTCCTTATTACATAGCTATTCAAGACCCAAAGAACCTGAAAAGAGTACAGCCATCCCTTGGTATCCATGGGGAACTGGTTCCAGGACCCCTGCAGATACCAAAATCTGTGGATGTTCAAGTCCCTTATATAAAATGGTGTAGTATTTGCATACAACCTACACACATCCTCCCATACACTTTAAATCATCTGTAGACTACTTATAAAACCTAATATAATGTAAGTGCTACGTAAATAGTTGTAAATACAATGTAAATACTATGTAAATAGTTGCCAGGGTATAGCAAATTCAAGTTTTGCCTTCTGGAACTTTCTGGATTTTTTTTTCCAAATATTTTCCATCTGCAATTGGTTGAATCTGCAGATGTGGAACCCATGGATACAGAGGGCTGATTGCATACTTAAAAACTGATATGTATCTGTCAGGGTTTTGTGTTGCAAACTGAAACTGACTTTGGCTTACTTAAGCAGAAAATGAATGTATGGCAAAGATATCTGTCAGCTTACAGAACTGACAGGATGCCTGGAGAACCAAGCTCAGAAAATGAAAGCACTGGGAGGTTTGTATAAGAATAAAATGATACAAGCTTTTTTCACTGCTGCTGAACTCAGCCCCTTGTGCCAGATGCTTCCATAGCTATACACCTAATTGTTCCTTTCCTTCACCTTTGTGGCACTCTCAAAATTCACGTTCTCTAACCAGTTAAGTTGCAGAAAAAAGGAGATTCTCCTTATTTGGTCTTTTCAGTAGGAGTTTGGGTCCTGTCCTTCACAAAGATTCCAGTTAGGGACAGTTCCTCCAAACTAAAGAGGATAACTGGGTGCTGGGAAGTCAAAAAATGACAAATGTTTGCTACAATGTGAGCATTCTGAAGTTTGTTGGAGTCCAGTGGACAAAGATGAATAAAGATGGAGTAGCCAGGAAAAGACTTCATGGAGAAGGAATGAATTAAGATGCACTGGCCCACTGTTTGACGCTGGGGTGAATGGAGCAGGGCAAAGCTGAGGAGAAGTGAACCTTGGCAGTCTTGCATGTATCAGAAGCCCTGATTGCTGCAATTCAAGGAGAACCAGTGATGAGATCTACAACTCCCTGACATGCTTTTAACCCTCCTTCTTCTGCCACTCTGAGTGGGTATGTGCCCCCAAGTCACGATGGGTCATTATTCTGCAGCCTGGTCATAGAAACCCAGGTGTTTGCAAGTTTGATGGGACCATGGAGATCACCTGTGCTGAAAGAAGTTCCTTATTTTACAGAGGACAGATCTGAGGCCCAGAGAGGGAGAATTACTTACTCAAAACTGGTCAGTCAGCAGCAGAGTCAGAATCAGAACCCAGCAACTTGGCTCCAAGGCAGGTGCTCAGTCTACTAAATTTGTTAGGTCTGTCACGTCCTCATTACACCAAGGGCCACTGCCTTGTTCAGGTCCTCACTTTGACTGTCGCCTTGGCCTCCTAAACTGTCTGTCCCCCTTTGGGTTACTCCAGCTCTCTGCGGCTGTCAGATTTATCTTTAAAAATGGAAGAACTGACCATGCCTTAACCTGCAGTGATTTCCCAAATGAACGAAGTTCAGACTCCTGAGCCTAATTCCTGAGGTGCTGGCTGCCCCTTAGACCTGCAATACCCAAGTTTCACTCTGAGACTCAAGTCCTTGTCAAGCTCCTTCCATTGTTTGTAGTTGCATATGCTTTATCCTCTCCCTGTAATTCCTTCATCCCTTTCCTTTCTATGAACTTCTTTACATTTCAAAAATCAATTCAAATCTAATTTTCCCAAAGAAGATATTGTTGAGTATCCCACAAAAGCTTTGGCATAGCCTTTTCTATGGTCCCATAGCATCCTCATACACATAGCCATTGCAGTACCAACTGAGTGTATTTGTTAAAACATTTCTCTTCCTCTCTCTATTTGAAATGTCCAGGAAACATATTGAATCCTCATGCCCAGGTCAATTTTTAGAAAACAGCAGGCATTCAATGAGTAATTCTGAATAAGTAATTGAATCAATCCACCTTTCATAACTTCCAAGAACTTCTATGGGCCCAGAAACACGGACTTGAGAAACATCTTCTGTGTTTTGACTTAAATTTCACCTGCACCGATCAAAGATCATTTACACTTTGAAGTTCTAACCCAATTTTAACATCTTTAGCCTTTTACAAGTCAAAGAGTAAATGTTTCCACAAATATAGCTTTGTCATCATTTTCATTTTGAGAATGGACTCGGTTTTATACAATTTTTTATGAGAAGATGGTTCCCCAAAATGAATTAATACAATAATCTATTAAGACTCTGAATCATGTCATGAGAAGTAGGTCCAAAATAAAAGTTGAACTCCTTAAAAATAACTAGTGTAAGGATTTGAGTACTTTTAATATATAAATTCTAGAGGCTTGCGGCACTGTTTAATTTCTAATTTATCAGTGTTTTATGTACTAAACAGACTTTAATATGGTGACTGTTCAAGAGAGCTGTTAGTAAGAACTATACTGATATACCTTCCCTTTCCCTTTCTCTACTTCCTAACACTAACTTAAAGGAGTAAGAAGTAAAGAAAAAAGGGAGAGGAAGAGCTAAGAGCAATAGGAAATGACTGGCAAAGTGAGCACCTGGGAGAATTCAGTGTCTCAGCCAGAGTTATTCTGATTTCAGAAGTGTATGGATTTGGGAAATAAAGATTTTACAGAAGTGCACAGGTTCTTGAAGAATAGAGCTAAACTCTTATTTTCTATTCCAGTAACAACTGGCATACGTTGCCCCCATCAGAATCTGGGAATATAAAATGACTAAGACCGGTTACAACACTAAATACCACAATGGCATGAAAACCACATTGAAGGGTTTATGAGGGCTCTTAAAGGACAGCTGTGCTTCCCTGCTACCTTTCCATGGAATCCAAATCAATAGAAAATGGCATTTCAGCATTGCACTCCTGCGAATATTAAATATCAAATACTCCCAATGCTGGCAGTGAGTGAGCCGCATTGATTTTTTCTCCCAACTCCACTAGCATACTGCTAATGACGCCTGCCTCTGTGGACTTTTACTGTATGTGCTAATATGCACCACGGGAAGGATGTTGGTGACAGATGGTCACCTCTTTAGACTATTTATTGGTATAAAACTGGAATTGATTGTCAGCTTGAACAATGAGTAGGCTCGTCATTTAAAATAAATGGTTTGGGATAGCAAGAAGTGCTTGGTCTACTTCCTGGAATTCACCATCTGGGTGCTCAGCTGACTACAGAGGAAGATGGCTTAGAAGGGTAGAGAGACCCTTACTGCCTATTTCCAGTACTGTCTGGCCTGCTTTTCCCAGAATCAAAATATATACTGACTCTAATGAGGCCATAAGAGGGTCACAACTGGATCAGACAATTGTTCCAAAACCAAATAGTTTGGGATGGGGTGTGGATGGGGAAGGGTCTAGCACCACTGCTGTACTGCACACAGAGACACGCCATGCTGCCTGGGTCACTGTGAGCTGTGAGCCGTGAGCCGTGGGTGGAGGATGGGAATGGAGGGCCCTGTCGGGACACTCCAGAGGCCTCCTCAAGAAGATACATGATCTTTCTCAATGCTCCTAACTTGCTCATTCCAACTCCTTTCCCTCATCTTCTCTCATTCAGCAATTGGCTTTCTCTGCTTTCAATTGCCCCAATCTTCCAGGCTATCATCTCAGCCTAAGGAAATCAATTTGGCCCCTTAAGACTTGCAAATGTGGCACTTCGGTTACAATGAACGTGAATGGCGTTTGAACTGCCCAGTTACTGCTGGTTCTGCCCAGAGGGTTAGTGGTGTGGGGTTTCCTCTGGTCCCAAGGATGGGGTTTGAAAGAGTGAAAGGCTTCCACTCTATTTCTTTTTCTTTAAAATATGCCTGAAATTATTCATATCTCAACTTGCAGGAGACAAATTTTCAAATATTCCCACCTGGGTCACAAAAGAAATTCCTCTTATCTACTTTGACTTTGACCTGATTTCTAACTAAACAGCATCTTCTTATATTAAGAGAGTTTTTCCCCTTTCCCTGATCTGGGGATGTTATAAGTTTTCTTGTATTAACTATTAATGAAGGGCATCCTGCCCAGATTGCTTCACTCTGATCTCTAAATCCAATGTGTCTAAGAGAGGCAGAGAAACCTTGGCTCACCCCCCCTATATTATCAACATAGTCCACCATTTTTTATCACTGATGTTTACTTAAAGGTATGGAGTTCAGTCAGAAAATGACAGAGGATAATAAAGTAAACTGCCTACTGCTCAAAACAAGTATTATCTATATGATGAATATAAATGCAAAAGGACAGAGACTCACTTGCAATTTTAACAGGAACAATAGGTTCCACAACTACCTCACTACCTATGCTTTTGTAGCTAATAACGATGACAAATCTCTCTTGGTACTCTTTTGTAGGAAATAAAAAGCCAATAATTAATCTGTCATCACACACACAGACATAATAAAGGGATTATCACTTAGCATAGGCTCCTGTGTAGAACAGGCATTCAAGAAATACTTGTTTAATGCATGGAAATCAGAATATTTTGCTAGAGTAATTATGACTTTGGTTTTGTTCACAATTTTGAAAGTACTTCTTCCAATGAGTGGAATCAGCTACTGAGCATGTTGACAATTTGAAGGCATTTGTGACCCACCTTCATCTGATTACATTACAAAATGAATTGCTTGGAATCTTATGTGTGTACAGAATGCAAAAAGTGGAGAAAACACTGTATGGATTCAAACTGTTCAAGATCAAAGACATGAATAACCTTTCTAAAAATGAAAAAAATTATGGGGAAAGCTCATTCACTTGAAAGAGGACAGCTGTCATTTTCTTAGCTATATTACACGCAGTATATACTGAAGCCTTCTGTATGGAAAAAGAAATGGATGTAAAACTGCTACTGATCTTCTGGGATTAGTAGATAATGAAAAAATTAGAAAAGAGTGAAGCCAACACTAAGCTACCGTACATATATGACTAAGAAGCCTGAATTTGCAATTCAATCTTAAGGGAATAAGATTTCCCCTTCTCAAAATGACTCAGGTAACAGGTAGTTCTATATCAAGCATCTGTTATTACAACCCCTCCTTTACGTTATTTGCAAAACATCACTAGATACAACCATTTTTGGAAAAGCATTTGAATTTACCTACCTCTGTTGAGATTAAGGAAACTGTCAAAAGGAAATAGTTTGGTTTGTGATTGCTGCAACTCATCATATCAACATAAACCACACACCCCTAACACACACATGATTTAGGCTGAAATATTAGAAAAATTATTAAGGACGCTGTCTTAGTCTTCTAAGGCTACAATAACAAATATCATAGATTGGGTGGCTTATAAATAACAGAAATTTATTTCTCACTGTTCTGAAGGCTAGGAAGTCCAAGATCAAGATGCTGGCAGATTCAGTGTCTGGTGGGAGCCCACTTCCCGGTTCATAGACAGCAGTCTTCTCACTGTAGCCTCGTATGTCCTAAAGGGCAAAGGAGATTTCTGGGTTCTCTTTTATAAGGGTACTAACCCCGTTCATGAGGGCTCGGCCCTCATGACCTACTCACTTCCCAAAGCCCCCACCTCCAAATACCATCACACTGGGCTTTAGGATTTAATATATGAATCGTGGATGGGATGGACACAAACATTTAGTCTATAGGAGATGCCCTGACATAAATTGTTGGCCATTAAGAGTTGCTGACTTCTCATTTCATGTTCTGCTCTAGGAGTCAATTCCAGTAAATGGCACTGGATATCAAAGTTGGCCTCAGTCATATTTGTCCAGCCTCAGTTGAGAAGTTATGTCATAAAAAAGACAATTTTCAGAAAATAAGCCTTATCTTCTTCAATCAATTATATCACAAGAACTAAATCTTCTTTAGGAACCATGAATCTAGATAAGGTGGTTCCTGGCACATGAATTTTTGATTGTTGGGGGGAGTAAGCTACAAGGAACATGTGAAGAAAGGATATGTTTGGGACCTTGTCATGCCCAGGGATATGCTACCTATGGGTGCTAAAAATGCATCAAACATAAATGGGCAGATGAAGCATACCTAGAGAAAAGTTGGTGTCAAACCTAGGAAATTTGGGACCATATATATCAGGAGAAACAGTAAGATAAAGAAATGATGATAAAATGAAAAAAAAGTTTCTTAAACAAGAGAAGTAAAAGAAAAAATAAAGCTAGGAGAGAGGTGGGGTCAGATAGGAAAATAGTTTGTTCTTTTGTTCTTGGAATTATTACTCTATATCAAGCTCTATATTAAGTATTCAGAAAAGTTAATGGACAAGAAAGTTATGGTCTCTGTCCACAAGTCCTTGGGTGAGTCTTTTATTTGGGATCCTACTTAGGTCATCTCTTAAATGTCAGGTTCAGCAATGTATTAGGGTCAGAAGACCTGTTTCTTTCAAGGCACAAAGTGCCTGTAGGTCACTGTGCAAACATTTCTTTAAAGGTGACTTGACAACAGTAGTCCAATTAGTGATACCCTTTCTGGAATCATTAGACTTCTTTTTTGCTGTAGTTATAGCTATTTATTTTTTATACCTCTTGAGGACTCAGCAGGTAAGAAAGTAAAGGAAGGGCTTCCCTGGTGGTGCAGTGGTTAAGAATCTGCCTGCCAATGCAGGAGACACGGGTTCGAGCCCTAGTCCGGGACGATCCTACATGCCGTGGAGCAACTAAGCCCGTGCGCCTCAACTACGGAGCCTGCGCTCTAGAGCCTGTGCTCCACAAGAGAAGACACCGCAATGAGAAGCCCGCACGCTGCAAGGAAGAGTAGCCTCCAGTCACCACAACTAGAGAAAGCCTGCGTGCAGCAACAAAGACCCAACACAGCCAAAAATAAATGAGTAAAATAAATAAATTTTAAAAAAAAAGAGTAAAGGAAAAAAATTTTTCTGGTATGTTACAGCATCTAGTGAGAATTCCACTATGACAGCCTTGCAAAAGGAAATCTCCTTGTTTGGAAAAATATATACCAAATAGAAAAAAAAAAAAAAGACATACCACATTCACTCAAGTGTAGTGTATAGTATTTGGATCATTCTATAAGGTTTGATCCTGTTAAGGTCCCACTGTTGCTGACTTTAACAATTCTAGGAAACTAAAAGGTTAGTCAGAGACATGCAGTAAAAAATAAATACTGCATTTTAAAATCTTCCTCTTTCATTCTTTTAAATTTGTTTTTCTTCTACTGAGCAAATCAGAACAATGCTCTGCTTGAAAATAAATTCCCATGATGAAGAGTAGTTCTTGGGAAAAAAAAATCAGTAAATCCAGAGAATTGGTGGTGTTATCTGGGCAGTTGGCCAATCACCCTTATGTTATCTAGACTTAACAACGCATGCAGTGATAACACCAGATGGTCCATTTTCCATCTGTCCAGAGCCACTCAAATTCTTTCCAAAGAGAAACATTTGGGGATTCCCAACCTTGATATGCCTAAAGACAAACTGTGAAATGCAAGCGGAAAATAGGAAGAATGAAAAGTTCCCTTAAGGGTGCTTTTTTGTAAGTCACCAAAAATTAATGAGAATTCGCACTGTGATTAAGCTGCTAGTACTCTTTTGGGTTACCAATGAATATTGACCAATAATCATTCTATTCACTGTGTGCTCCTCAACTTAATAGGGAGTGTTCATCCCTCTCTTATCAGAGTTTCCCTTTTTGCTGCTTCTTTTTTCCTGCCTGTGCTTAACTGCTTAAAGATACATTCTTGAATTTTATGCCCAGACTTCTACACTATTCTCCTGATTCCCCAATTTTGGATCATTTTGGGGGGTACAGCACTCTGGAATGAAAACTATAAATAGTGACACCCCGTTTAGCATGCAGCAGGTCTTGGCTACTTCCTCCTCTTATTCCTATCCTCAAAGGCAGTGTCCTTCACAGGTAGCCCTGGTCAGCAAGCTGTACCTAGAGAAACAATTCTTCTGGTTGGTAAAATTGACACTGACGGAAGAAAGCTAAATGGGAAAACAGTAAAAAGTTAATGGTTAAACTAAACTACCATTAATTTTTCCAAAGTATTCTAGAGTCTATGATTCTATAGAAATGTATGCTATATAGGAATTGATGAAGATGATTTCTGGTCAAGAATTGAGGATTGGGGAGTTCCCTGGTGGTGCAGTAGCTAAGAATCCTCCTGCCAATGCAGGGGACACGGGTTCGAGCCCTGGTCTGGGAAGATCCCACATGCCGCAGAGCAACTAAGCCCCGTGCACCACAACTACTGAGCCTGCGCTCTAGAGCCCATGAGCCACAACTACTGAGCCCACGTGCCACAACTACTGAAGCCCGTGCACCTAGAACCCCTGCTCTGCAACAAGAGGAGCCACCGCAATGAGAAGGCCGTGCACCACAATGAAGAATGGCCCCCGCCTGCCGCAACTACAGAAAGCCCGCACGCAGCAACGAAGACCCAATGCAGCAAAAAAAAAAAAAAAAAAAAAAGAATTGAGGATTGTACCCATAAATTTGGAATGATTTATTCAAAGGTTGTTAGGTTTAAAAGGGGGACCTCATTTCAAGGGATTAACAAAAACAGAATTTTCAGGGTAAAAAGATAAAGAGAGATAAGGACAAATATGTTATTAACACTTCGTAGGCAGAAATGTTGAAGGTTACAAGTTTATATCCAACCCTGGGGTGCTCCTGAATTTCTGTGAGTGACAATGCAAAATATCTAAAATGGCAAATGGAAAATAATTTTAAATTATGTCGTGGTTTAGAGAAAGCCAGAGTAAAGACTTGGACAAGGAGCTTTGCATGAAATCTAGCACTGCCACAGAAAATACGGCTAGACTTGGCAACTGGCTGCTCATGTGGGTGAAAAGAAATTAAATGTAAAGCTGATCTCAGGGCTTCAGAATTTAGAATGTCTGGCTGTAGGTGATCCCTTGAAGATAGAGGGTAGGGAATGTATAGATAGAAGATTCTGGGTCTACTCCCCTTGAAAGAAATTCTTACTAAATGCATTTACTGTATTCTCTCTGTGACAGTTATTAGTGAATATTTTAAAGCCTACATTCTACTAATGATAACTCTATTTGCATAGCTTATACTGTACATTTCTTTATAAGAACATTTGGATAAATGAGAGTATCAGATAGGCTTCCAGAAGTAGAGAAAAGCCTCCATCAAATGGTCAAATTTAACATAATGAATGGACAATTTTCATAGGTTTGGGCAGGTTTAAAGAACAAACAAGCAATTATGAAGTCCCCAAAGACTAATGTCAGCTGAGAGGAATTACTTCTTATGCCTGAGGTGGCACAGAGAAGAAAGGGTGTTAGGAGAGTCTGGTAAGAACTAGTCATGCATACTAGCGGCTATCAGAAATGAGGCATGGCCTTAGAGGGACACAGCTATTGCCAAAACCCTGGTGACATAAAGAAGGATCTGGTGACGGGAAGGAAATAAATCAGCTGTGTTTCTGTAAGCTAACAGTGATCTATCAGAAAGAGAAATTAAGTCAACAAATCCATTTACAATAGTATCAAAAAGAATAAAATACTTAGGAATAAATTTAACTGAAGAGGTGAAAGATCTGTACTGAAAAACATAAGGCATTGATGAAAGAAATTGAAGAAGGCACAAATAAATGGAAAGATACTTCACACTCATGGATTGGAAGAATTAGTATTGTTAAAATGCCCATAATATCCAAAGCCATCTACAGATTCAATGCAATCCTTATAAAAATTCCAATGGCCCAATTTCATTTCTGTCTATGGGTGAGTAATATTCCATTATATATATGTACCACATCTTCTTTATCTGATGTGGATGGACCTAGAGTCTGTCATACGGAGTGAAGTTAAGTCAGAAAGAGAAAAACAAATACTGTATGCTAACACATATATATGGAATCTAGAAAAATGGTACAGATGAATCTATTTGCAGGGCAGGAATAGAAAGGCAGACGTAGAGAATGGACGTGTGGACACGGCGGGGAAGGGGAGGGTGGGCTGAATTGGGAAATTAGGTTTGACATAAATACACTACCATGTGTAAAATAGACAGCTAGTGGGAACCTGCTGTATAGCACAGGGAGCTCAGCTTGGTGCTCTGTGATGACCTAGATGGGTGAGATGGCGGGGGAGGTCCAAGAGGGAGGGGATATATGTATACATATAGCTGATTCACTTCACTGTACAGCAGAAACTAACACAACATTGTAAAGCAATTATACTCCAATAAAAAAATATATAAATGAAATATATAAATTATATATATATAAATAAAATCATGTCTTCTTTATCCATTCATTGTTGATAGAAACTTAGGGTTTTTTCCCCGTATCTTGGAAAAATGCTTTTCTTATGAAAAATGCTGTAATGAACTTGGGAGTTGAGATATCTCTCTTTGAGATCTTAGTTTCATTTCCTTTGGATATGTACCCAGAAGAGAGATTGCTGGATCATATAGTTAGTTCTATTTTTAATTTTTTGAGGAACCTCCATAATATTTTCCATAGTGGCTGCCTGATATACATTCTCATCAATAGTGCACTAGGGTTCCCTTTTTCCACATCCTCACCAATACTTAACTCCTGTCTTTTTGAAGATAGTCATTTCAACAAATGTGAGGTGATATCTCATTCTGATTTTGATTTGTATTTCCATGATGATTAATGATGTAGAGCACCTTTCAATGTAGCTCTTAGCCATTTGTACATCTTCTATGGAAAAATGTCTATTCTGTACCTCTGCTCATTTTTTTTATTAGATTGTTTAATTTTGGGCTATCAGGTGGTACAAGTATATGTGCTGGATATTAACCAACCCCTTATCAGATATATAATTTGCAAATATTTTCTCCCATTCCATAGGAATGGAATTTTGATTTTGTTGTTGGTTCTCTTTGCTGAGGACGTTTTTAGTTTGATGTAGTCTCACTTATTTTTGCTTTTGTTGCCTTTTGACGATCCAAAAAATCACTGCCAAGACCAGTGTCAAGGAGCTTTTCTCCTATGTTTATTTTTTTGGGTTTTATGGTTTCAGGTCTTAAGTTCAAGTCTTCAAACCATTTTGAGTTGATTTTTGTATATGGTTTAAGGTGTACGGTATCTAGCATGGAGAGACCTTGAGGACAGTATGCTAAGTGAGGTAAGTCAGACAGAGAAAGGTAAATACTATATGATAAAATAACCCAATTAATAGAAATAGAGACTAGAATGGTGGTTACCAGTTGCTGAGGGGTGGAGGAAATGGACAGATGTTGGTCAAAGAGCACAAACTTCCAGTTATAAGATGAGTAAGTTCTGGGGATCTAATGTACACCATGGTGATTATAGTTAATAATACTGTATTATACGATTGAAGGTTGCTAAGAGAGTAGATTTTACATGTTCTCATCACAAAAAAAGAAATGGTAATTATGTGATGTGATGGAGTAAGCTAATGCTATGCTGTATAATCATTTTACAATATATAATTGTATCAAGTCAACACACTGTACACCTTAAACTTATACAATGTTATACGTCAATCATATCTCAATAAAGCTGGAAAAAATATAAATAAAATAAAAAATTCAGTTCCTCAGTCACACTAGTCACACACAAAAAATGCAATCACATGGCAAGATGCTCAAAATTAAATACAATGAAAGAAATACAAAATTGAAATACAAATTTCTCTTTTTAGATGGGTACATAAAATCCAGGTTTGGTTAGGGATGTATAGACAGGAGAACATTTTTAACCCATCAGATGGTAAGTGTTGGGGCTTTCTATTGAGAGGTTTTCTTGGTGAGAAGATGCAAATAAGTCATAGAATCTGTCAAAATGTCCATATGGTGACAAGGGAAGATTACCCAACTTACCCTTTTGACTGGTTTTCAAGCAGCTTTTGGCTACAAGCCTTAAGCTGTATATTGGTTAAATCCATGAGTCACCCAAGATATACACACACACACGCACACACGCACGCATTTAAGGCAGCTTAGAGTGGTTAAAAAGACTCTGAAGCCACGCCCCCTGGGCCCAAATCCTGGCTGTATCTCTAACTACAGGACCTTAGTTAGCCAAGTTACCCAGTTGTGCAAGGCCTCTGATTCCCCACTTGTAAAATGGAGGTAATGATATACATACAAGTGGGGTTGGGTAAACAGTAAATTAGTTAATACATTTAATACTTAAGACTGGTCTGGCACAAAGAAAACACTTAACCATTATTATTACTATCATCATTAGTTCTATAATAAAAATATGAAAATATATAAAGTATTAACTTTGGTTAACTGTGGATATTGGAACAATAAAGTTATAGGTACATCCTTTAAATTTGTTTTTACTCCTCTAGCTTATCTAAGTTCCCTAATAATATTGTTTATATAATCATGAAAAATCAATGTGCTATTTTTTAAGGTGCTAACAATTCTGAGGAGTAACTCATTAAATGGTGAGCCCTGCTTGGAGCCAGAGTTGAATCTATGATAACACCTAAAATTGTGTGAATGATCATTTTAACAGTATTTAATATTTGAAAAATTTCTACATTGTGGAATGTATAGAACAACACAAAGAAAATGGTAAAAATCACAAAATCCAAGACAGACACCATTACATTTTTCTTGTAATATAATTCTAGGAGGTTCCTGTGAATCACAGACACCTGAGTTAAGTGCTCACACCTCAGGACTTTCCCAGCCCCAAATCCCCAGAAATCTCTCATCTAAGACTTTATCAGCAACACTTGTGGTAAACGCTGTAGGCCAAAGAGGGAAATTCTTTCCTGCTGCCCCTCTCTCAAATTTCTTTTTTTCGAACCAACTTTCCCTAATTCCTCTGTCTCTGTCTTACTTTCTCCCCTTTTCCTCCCAATCAAGGTTAAAGGAATAATAACTGATCATTAAGTAACTGAACCTTCCCTTCTGGGAATGATTTAAATTCGAAAAGTGTTAATACAACACAGCAAATACAGGTGTGAAGGGGTGTGTGTGTGTGTATGCCTATATGCTAATTAACCTCAGGGAATTTTAGGGAAACTTCTGTTTTTTGGTTGGAGAAATTAGAGAAAGAGTTCAGAAGGTTGATGCTGCTCAAGTACAGATTTGCCAGTTCAGATACTCTGAAAAAAAATCCTTCATTGTAATGAATTAGAATCCTACTCTTGAAGTATTGGACTTTAAAATTCTTTTTAAAAATATTGAGAGAAGGGGTTAAGTTGTTGCACATAAGGTCAGAGTATATACTATATATGCCATACCGTATATACTATATATGATCTACCATATATATAATTAGTGTATATAATATATATAATAATCTGCTATACTTCTAATGAACCTCCGAGAGTGTCCTGCTCACTCTGAAGCCAGACTGATAGTTTCTCTTTACCAACAATAGATTGTGTGTAATAAGAATTCCTCTTTATGAAGAGGAAGAAGGGAAAATGCATTAGCACTCTGCTGTTTCAAAAGGCCGAAAAGGCATTTGATCAGATGATTGATTCTCATCTGTCATGAAAAGCTTTCTTATAAAGAAAAAAAGAATCTCACTGTTTCTAATAGTAAAATGGCCGATTCTCATTTCCTGCCTAATGAATTATTTACATACTCCACCGAAGGCCATTTACACTCAATCTACACTTAGGCAATGCTCCAGACTATGGTGTGCTCATTTATAGGAGACTCTCGCTCTGAATTCAATATATCCTCTTCATTTACTCTGAAAGCGGTGGTGTGCTCCACCTCAGAGAGGAATGAAGATCCAGTTACGATACATCTGCCCTTCTGTGATCACAGAGCAACGGGTGGAGTGAATTTTTGCAAGGATGCCATTATTCAATCAATGAAAATAGACAAAAAGGATAACTCAGGACCAAGAAGAAAGAGCCGTAGTAACTCAAAGGCAAGGCTGAGCCTCTTATCCCGTGTATCTTCGTATCTTCGAGTCCTGTAGCCACTTCCTCACTCTCCCCCCACATTCCTCCTCCCTGACTGGCTCCTCCGGGCACTAGAGCTCCCTGACCTAGTGAACTTCAGGAGAAATCGGTGGAGACGGTGGCCTTGAAACTGAGGATGCTGCTTTAATATCTTGGGAAATCTTCCAAGTGATTTGGTTATTATTTTTAGGCTTCCTTCTTTCCGAAGGTTTTACTGACAACATCTAGCTCATTCATATATAGAGTAGCAGGTTTTCCCCTCACAGAAAAGTGCTGTTTTCTCTCTCTGTGGTAGGTAGGAGGAAAGATGTATCTTGAAAGCCCTGCTGGTTCCTCCAGTCCTCTGCCCTCAGTACAGAGATGGACTGGGAGCCTTACAGTCACAGTAGAGGTAGCAGGCTGGTCCCCAGCCAGAGGTCTCAGCGCAGCAAGGGTAAATACCAGTGAAATGGAGATCAGCTGCCTCTCAAATGCTCAAAATGCCTTGAGTTTCTCATTTCATGTTGCTGGCAGAGTTAACTTCCCCATTAACACATCAACTGTGAAAATGTATTTTTAGCTTCTCGAGCAACTGCTTGTGGACAGCTTTCCTCATTTTAGAGTGACATATCACTTCCAGTTATCAATTTGACATAGGCATTGAAATAAAATGTATCTCTGCGTGGAGTAAAGATGTGATGGTGAAACACAGAGTAATAGACAATAGTATGACTGCTTTGGTGGATTAACACATTGCAACAAGGAGTTCCAGGTGTGATTCGGTAACATGTGACACAAGTCGACACCCTTTTCTGGAGTGGTAAAGTTGACCACATTTTAATGTAGCTTGGAATGGCCACAATCTCCTGAGGAATTCATCTGAAAATTTAGCATTTTGGTTTAAAAAAAATTTAAATTATTAATCCAGTGGCTCTACATCTCTAAATATTTTCTGAATTTTAATAATTCAAGTGTCAAGACTGTGGCTATAAAGTTTTACTTTTATCAATAAATTTAAAAGTTACAAAATGTGTCATTTTGTCACTTCATGGAATTTATAAGATATCCTTAGAAGTAAATTATTTTTCTTATTTTTAAATTATCATGCAGTACAATTGACTTTTTGTTGTACAGGTCTATGAGTTTTAACACGTTTAGATTTGCGTGACTACCATCATAATCAGGGTTGAAAACAGTCCCATGCCCCCAGAAAACTTTTTCAAACAGCCTATCTGTAGTTAAATAGTTTCCCACCCAAACCCCTGACAATCGTTGGTCTATTCTCCATCCTTATAGTTTTGTTTTTTTCTGAATGCCATGTCACATATATATATATATATATATATATATACAGTTATATGTGATTATATATCATATATATGCATATTATATATACATATATAATTACATATTGTATGTATATATAATTATACAATATATAACCTTTGAGACTGGTTTCTTTCACTCAGCACTTATCCAAGCTGTTGTGTGCATCAACAGTTCCTCCATTTTATTGCTGAGTAGTAACTTGTTGTATGGATGTACCATACTTTATTCATCCTCCTATTGATGGACATTTGAGTTGCTTCCATATTTTTTTTTTGCTATAACAAATGAAGCTGCTGTAATAGACAGACTAAAAAACAATGCCTAATGATCCACACCCTTGTATAATCCACACATCTTATGTGGGAGAGACTTGTGAATACAATGAGATATCAACTCTATGATTAGTTTATCTTATATGGCACAATTTAGTAAAGAAAAGGAGATTATTCTTAGCAGATATATTAGTCTGCTCAGGCTGCCATAACAGAATACCACTGACTTGGTGGGTTAAACAACAGAAATTTATTTTCTCACAGTTCTGGAGGCTGGAAACCTAAGATCAGTGTGCCACCAGGGTTGGTTTCTGTTGGGGCCTCCCTTCCTGGCTTGCAGATGGTTGCCTTCTAGCTGTGTTCTCACATGGCCCTTTCCTCTGAGCACATGCTTTTCCAGCATCTCTTCCTTTTATAAGGACATCAGGCATATTGGATTAAGACTCCACCCTTATAAATCATTTAACCTTAGTTATCTCCTTAAAGGCCCTATCCTCAAATACAGTCACACTGAGAGTTAGGGCTTCACCATATGAATTTTGGGATGACACAGTCAGTTCATACCTACGGGTCTGACTTAATCGGTTGAACCCTTAAAAGGGATTATCTAGGAGAGGCAGCAGTGAGCGGTTGCTTGAAGCAAGATCTTAATTCCCTACCCAGGAACTGAACCTGGGTAGCTTGAATAAAAACCAGGAATCCTAGCCACCAGACCCCCTGGCTCTTGCCCCCAGTGAAAAATGCATTTCCCATGGAGGCAAAAACTGTAAAAACAGGTACAAAGTTTATTATTAGAGACACAGCACAACAAGTGGGAGAGCACACAGAGAAACAGTTTAAGACAGAAGCAAGGCAGAGATGCACACCCGTAGAGAAAGGGTGTGGGCGTCCTCCCTAATGAGGAGTGCAGTAAAGAGGCGGTCAGGTCATTTATATAGGCCAGTTCTTCTGAGGCTTTGTTTACCTTCTGGCCAATCATCTTGTTTTGTCCCCCCTGGCTAATTTGTTTTAGGACCCTCCCCCTATGTGTGCATGCACATTACAGCCAAGATGGATCTCAACGCAAAGACATCTGGGAGAAGCAAGACTCATTATGGTCTGGCATTGTCCCTGGACTTTTGACCCCCAAGGAGCCTTTCTGCGCATGTGCAGTGTCTCCCTTGCCCCAGGGATGGGAAATATATGACCTCTTGATCCTTTACTCAAACAGGGTCTAGCCCCTCTCTGTCCCTGCCATGACTGTTATCTTAAGGTGTCCACAGGAGACAAAGCCTGGCTATTTACCCTGTTTCTGTTATTACTTCCATTTCGGAGAGCAAACAGGAGGCTTGTTGTAAATATCTAACCTGGAGCCCACCTATCCCGTCTCAGGAAATGCAAACAGGAGGCTAGTTGTAAGTGTCCAGCCTGAAGCCCATCTTTTTCTCGCCCCAAGAAATGTAAATAGGAAATAGGAGGCCAGTTGTAAATGTCTAGCCTGGAGCCCATCTATCTCCTGCCTCAGGATGGCACTCTTCCTTGTAAGAGATTCAAAAAGTGAGAGGGATGTGATACAAAGGAGCTTACCTACTGCTGGCTCTGAAGATGGAGGGTACACACAGCAAGTAATGTAGGCAGCCTTTAGGAGCTGAGAATTGCCATCTGCTGAGAGCCAGCAAGGAAACAGGGACCCAGGCCTAAACTGCAAGAAACTGAATTCCACCACAACCTCATAAGCTTAGAAGATGACGGAGCTCCAGATAAGAACATAGCCTGACTGACATCTTGATTTTAGCCTGATGTATGTGTGTGACTCTGAGCAGAGAACCCAGCCATGCTGTGTCTGGACTTCTGAACTACAGAAAGTGAGCTAATAAATGGATGTCATTTTAAGCTGCTAAGTTTGTGGTAACCTGTTATGCAGAAATCAAAAACTAATACATATTTATTTATTTATTTTAACATCTTTATTGTAGTATAATTGCTTTACAATGGTGTTAGTTTCTGCTTTATAACAAAGTGAATCAGTTATACATATACATATACATATGTCCCCATATCTCTTCCCTCCTGTGTCTCCCTCCCTCCCACCCTCCCTATCCCACCCCTCTAGGTGGTCACAAAGCACCGAGCTGATCTCCCTGTGCTATGCAGCTGCTTCCCACTAGCTATCTATTCTACATTTGGTAGTATATATATATCCATGCCACTCTCTCACTTTGTCACAGCTTACCCTTCCCCCTCCCTGAGTCCTCAAGTCCATTCTCTAGTAGGTCTGCATCTTTATTCCTGTCTTGGCCCTAGGTTCTTCGTGACCATTTTTTTTTTTTAGATTCCATATATATGTGTTGGCATACGGTATTTGTTTTTTTCTTTCTGACTTACTTCACTCTGTATGACAGACTCTAAGTCCATCCACCTCACTACAAATAACTCAATTTTGTTTCTTTTTATGGCTGAGTAATATTCCATTGTATAACATATTTAGTTTATGTATTAACTAAACTTACCTGGAAATGATTTTTATGTCTATGCTTTTGCCAATACCACGCTGCCTTGATTACTGTGGCCCTATAGTAGATCATAAAACTGGGCAATGTGAGTTCTCTAGCTTTGTTCTTCCTTTTCAGAATTGTTTTGGCTATTCTAGTAATTTTGCCTTTTGTGTAAATTTCAGAATCAGTTTATAGATATCTTTTAATAAAAGAAGCTTACTGAGACTTTCATTGAAATTGCATTAAATCTTTAGATCACATTAGGAAGAGCTGACATTTTAACTGTATCAAGTTTTGCAATCCATGAACACAGATTGTCTAATTATTTGTATCTTCTTTGGTTTCTTTCTTCAGTGTTTTGCAGTTTTCACATATAGACCCTGCACGTATTTTGTTAAATTTATACCCAAGCACTTCGTTTTTTTGGTGCTGTTTTAAAAAGTACAGATTTCTTAATTTAAAATTCAAATTATTTATTGGTGGTATACAGAAAAGCAGTTGACTACTGTACATTGATGTTGTTTCTGAAACCTTGCTAAATTTGCTTACAGTTCCAGGAGTTGTTTTGTTTTCAAGACCCTTTCATGTTTTCTATATAGACAATTATGTCATCTGCAAATAGACATATTCTTATTTCTTTCTTTCCAAACTGTATACTTTTACTTCTTTTTCTTGCCTTATTGAATGAGCTATGATTTACGGAACAATGTTGAATAGTAGTGAGAAAGGATATCCCTGTCTTGTTTCTAATTTTTATTTTTTATCCATGGATTCCAAATTAAGCCAGAAACATTCTTCAGTAGTCTATTTTTCCCTGCTGATCAGCAAATATTCCTTGTCCTTTTTTTCATATATGGAGTGCCCATATATGAGTTGGTCTGTTTCTGTGTTCTCTTTCTATTCTATTTGGTCTATTTTCTATCCAAGCACCAATTCCACACATTCCTGATTACCGCAGCTTTATAATAAGCCACAATATCTAGTCAGAAAATTTCTGCACCTTGTTCTTCTCTAGGAGAGTCCTGACTTTCCTTACCACTTTTCTCTTCTATATAAATTTTAAAATCAACTTTCCATCTTTTCATATTTCATAAAAGTACTTTCAAGATTTTGACTGGGATTCCACTGACTCTATAAAACAACTTGAGTAGAATTGATATATTGACAATATTGAGTTTTTCAATTCAGGAAAATGTATGTCTCTCCATTTATGGG
Source organism: Leucopleurus acutus (assembly GCF_964270905.1). Classification (NCBI taxonomy): domain Eukaryota; kingdom Metazoa; phylum Chordata; class Mammalia; order Artiodactyla; family Delphinidae; genus Leucopleurus; species Leucopleurus acutus. Next base: position 30,525,038 of record NC_139148.1, on the reverse strand, counting down.
TTTTCTTAAATTACTTACCTTAAGGCTTTACTGTGGAAGTGAGGACCAGCCATACAATGTTGAAAAACTGTGTAGAGCATCCTTATCTCAAATGGAAATCTTTCAAAGTGTCACTCTTTAGCAGATTGAAGAATCTCTGTTCTACTCCTAGGCTGTTAACAAGTTTTTTTTTCCCTTTTTAAAATTTTTATTATGGAAAAAACACTTAACATGATATCTAGCCCTGAACAAAATTATAAGTGTACAATATTTTTTCCTTTTTTTTAATCCTGCATGTATGTTAAATTTTATAGAGTGCCTTCTTTCATTAATTATATGAATTTTCCATCTTACAATACTGCAATAACTTACATTAATTGACTTTCAATGGTAAATTAACTTGCTCCAGTACATTCATCTTTTTATACATTGAAGATTCCACTTATATTATTATTGTGTCTAGGATTTTTGCACCTATGTTCATGAGTGAGGTTGGCCTTCTTGTACTTTTCTCCTCAGGTTTCTGTATCAGGGATCTGGTAACATGAAACTGAATTGGGAAGTATTCCCTTGTCCTGTCCTTTGGAAAAGTACGTATGAGATTAGAGTCATTTGTTCTTGAACATTTCAGAGCAGTTCGAATGAAGGCATCTTTTGCTCATCATCCAGGCAGTGGTATTCCTTGCAGTTCCTGAGGGTGTATACAGAGTAGGCAGCTTTAACCTTAGTTTTCGGTTACCCTGCCCTTGTGGTATCAGATTTACAAGGGGAAGATTCCTACTTGTCTCCAGCCTCTGGGGGGCCTGCATTTTGCCCTTTCTATCCTAAACCAAGATTGTGAAAATTTAAAGTCAAATTCAGCAAATACCCTTAGGGCAAAACTGGCTTCTATGCTCAGGCTAATTATCTGGTTCCAGCCTTCACTTAAGTTTGGCCAGATCATTCTTTCTGTTTTATCAGGTAGGCAATGTTTTCAAGAAGGTACTTTTAATATTTCATCTGGCAGTTTTGGTAGTTTTTGGCAAGAAGCTCAGTCTAAACATCTGACCAGCTCTGGTACCAAATTAGAAGTTAGATTTGAACATAGATTTCCATGAATTTGGTCAGTTTTTCCTTTCTAGAAAAGGAATTCATTTTGGATAAAGAATTTCAATTCACTTCAGTCCCTATTTTATGCCAGCCACAGTATTGGGATATGGATAGTACATTTATGAATAAGACCTTCAGAAAATTCCATTCCAACAAATGTAACAAACATTAAGGTCTAGCAAGAACTTCAATTCTTTTATATTACTTTTTAAAATACTTTATTTTTTAGAGCAGTTTTAGGTTTACAATAAAATTTTGAGGAGGGTACATTGTGCAGAACATCCTCACCAGCAATTGCTGTTGTCAGGGTTCTGGATTTCGGCCATTCTAACAGGCATGCAGTGGTATCTCACTGTTGTTTTAATTTGCATTTCCCTGATGACATATGATATGGAATATCTTTTCATATGCTTATTTGCCACCTGTATATCTTTGGTGAGGTATCTGTTAAGGTCTTTGGTCCATTTTTTAATCAGGTTGTTTGTTTTCTTATTGTTGAGTTTTAAGAGTTCTTTGTAATTTTGGATAACAGTCTTTAATCAGATGTATCTTTTGCAAATATTTTCTCCTAGTCTGCGGCTTCTCTTCTAATTCTCTTGATATCTTCTTTCACAGAGCAGAAGTTGTTAATTTTAATGAAGTCCAGCTCATCAATTTATATTACTTTTTATTTAGATCTCATTTATATTTCCATTTCTCCATTTTATTTTTCATAATTGATTTGCTATAGGTAATTCCAACATTACCCCCTGCTCTTGGGTGCAAGACTCAGGTGAAGATTCAAATTCCTGATTCAACGATTAGCTTAAATTGTGCTATCCCCACAGAAATATACAGAGGACACATTATAACCACAGAGAATGCAAGAGAATATGAGGAGCATGTTCACAGCAACACTGTTCAGAACTGTCAGGAGTATGACAGTGTTCAGCCTAGTTTGAATCCTGGGTAATGAAGGTTTAGGAGTGTGAATGTTTCAGGGTGAACTCCCTGGTACAGTGTACTGTGAACACTGGTTTATAGGAAGAAAGAGAGGTGGATGACTATAATGTACTTTTTAAGCTCCAAAACTGCAGGGGAAATCCACAGAGGTGGGATTTGGGGAAAACCAAAATTCACTCTTTGTAAAAAGGTTCTTTCTATACCAAATAAACAAGGAATTTAAAACATAAGCCTGTGTGGAACTGAGCTGAGTCCCCATAGGTTGGTGAATTCCTACTGACAACTGGGAGAGGGCAAATTCCTTTAAAGTTTCTCAAATTTTGTATCCTCAAACAGGCCAGATTTTATACTTTCCTACTGCTAAAACAAACTAGTCTGTATTGACTTGAAATAATCAGTCTTTTATAAGTCTTTATTTCTTCACAATTCATGATTGAGCACATGCAAGTAATTTAAATATTAGTCTATAAAGATCTATCAATATATCATTTATTTTTGGCAGCCGTTTATACAGAAGAATTTCAAAAACTGATTAAGAATTAGTTACATATTCTTATGGGGTATTTTTCTGGCTTTAAGCAAATAAAAGCTTATATCTGTAAAGTTTAAAAGGATTTTTCTTGTCTGTCAACTTCAGATTCAACGAGGATTGGAAGCACAAGCACACATATCCATTTTATCAAGCTAGCTAATGTGAAAACCTTAGTATTTTTGATTGGGAACTCATTTTGAAAGTCTTGCTTACATTTAAGAAAATAATAATCTAAAATCTGCAGTCTACTAACCAGAAACATAGGTGAGGTAAGCCTACCTGACATCTGGAAACTTTGCACAAAGGAAGTTATTTCTTAAAAGGTATGCTTCTCAAAGCAGCTTCCGGCTTCAGAAGAAGCACTTACTGGGCAAGGGTAAATTGATCTAAGAACAGGTGGAGGTCCAAGTACTGGAGATCTAAGAACCGAGTAGCTAGGAAGGGGTGAAGAAACATTTCTCTTTCTAGCTCTCCTAAATTAGCACATTTTTTCTATAAGCAAATAAATAAATGTAAACTAAGACTCATTAAAGCCCCACTTCCTGAGCTTTTCCTCTGTATTAGGCAAATTATCTACGTTAGTTCTAACCTTTACCACAACCAGGAAAAATAGGCACTATTATTACTCCCATTTTACAGATACACAAACTGTCACAGACAGGTTGTCCAAGGTTACATAACCAGTAATGGTAAAACTACAACCTGAAATCATTTCTTGCTGACTCCAAATCTTGAATTATTTCCACTGCACTGTTAGCTTAATGTTTAATGTTGTGATCAAAGAAAATGCAGAGCTTCACTTGATAGATATTTCAAACTGCATATGAGAGCCCACAAGGAACCCTGCTTAGTACAGTTTTACTGTATTTCTGATATTTCCTCTTTCTCTGATATCTATACCTTTCAGTGTTGAAAACTACTATCTGAAATTAAGTGCAGTTTAATCTTTTTTTTCACATTAAATATTGAAAGACTTAGGTCCTACTCAATGTACCTTTCTCTGAATTCTTTCCTTCTTGCTCTCTTCTGAATAGCCAGTTAGAAATAACTGCCTCAAAATGCCAAAGCAGAGAAGAAATAAAATATTTGACAGAAACTTCTTCTCACTGTAGTCATTTTATTGAAAGGTATAAATAACATATTTGATCTTTATTCCGCAGAAGGAAGAAAAATGAGATAGAAAAGTATTCAGGAGGAATAGAACATAGAAAAGTGATGCAAAAGATATCGAGACAAAATATAATAACTTCCTCTTTAAAAGTACCCACTGCTCAAATATGGATGAGAGAATTTTGGCATTCCTGGTGATATGAGTTTACTGCTTATTTGGAAAATATTTTGAAGGGAATATTTACCAAAAGGGAGAGGTTTCTGGACTAGCAGTTGTAAACAGACTTGATTAAACAAGAGAATGGACTTGATTAAGCGTGATGATGTATGTAAACACTTATGTTATCAAGTAAGGACCCAATTAACAAATATTCCTACTTCTTTCTCTCCTTCTTTATTTTTAAAAAATTATTTTCTCTAGAAGCTCTGATCTTGTACAAAAAGTATTGCTTGGGTGTTAAACAAAAATTTTTTTCGTATCCTGATTCTATCTCCCCATAGCTATACGATACAGGGTAAGATACTTAAATTCTCCAAGCCTCAGTTTCTTCATTTGAAAACTGGATCCACAGGGTTATTATGAGGCCTTCACATGACACGTATGTGTGGAAAATACATACTAAAATGTCTGTGACTGGATTACAATTATTCAATGGCACACATGTTAATAAGGAAATAGATTGCTCAGAAATTAATTTACATCAAACCACCTATTTAGTCTCTGTGAGGCTGCAGGAAAGATTCATGATCTCATGACAGACCTTGAACCAGCCAGGACTATCCAGCTAAGCCACTCAAATTCTTAGCCCACAGACACTGTGAGATAATAAATGTTTGTTGCTTTAAGTCAGTAAATTTTGGGGTAATTTGTTATACAGCAATATATAACTAATACAAATCTCTTAAAGGATGTTCATCATGTTTCAGAATGTAACTGACTACAATTTGTGGATATGTTAAAGTTACCAGTGAAAGAAAGGCCTAGGTAATTAATGAAGCGATGTAGGTATGAGGAATGGGATGATAATTTGAGAATATAAATAAAACTGTCTTCAAGGATATAGATTAACCCCTCTTGCTATTGTTTGTATGTTTTATTTCAATAGCATTTCAAAATAAGGGTGTTCTTTCAGTAAAAGAAGTATCTTTTGACAAAAGATGCAGTTTATGTTACATGAATGATATTTTTGATGGTCAAAAGGAAGTGTCAAATCCTAGCAGTCAAAGAGCCAGGCACACATCTGCAGTCAAAGTCAGATTTATTTAGTAGGCTGTAGCAAACGAGGACATACCCCACATGAAACCTTGGGGCACCTCATAATGGTGATTTAAGAGGGGCTGTTTATAGGTGTGGACTTGTGCTTGATATTCCCAAGGGAGATCATGGACGCCTGTCTTGGACAGGGTCTTGTCAAGAAGGAACAGTTTAGCAATTAGATTCTCAGTAATCTTTTTTCATGAGGTAGGGTAGTAATGCTGGCCTGGGGACATCACTGATAAGAAAGCAAAAATCACTTATAAAGAGGGGTCATTAGTCCTATTTTCAGTTGTGGTGGGTCCTTGTGTCTATAAACACTGTTTACTTGACTTTGTCCATGTCCCACTGGAGGCACTCTTTTACTAGCAGTGCTAATTTTCACTTTCTCAAAAGGATAGTGTGACACAACCATGAAGTGAGGAGTTTTAAGAGCCAGCCAGCATAGGTCCACTGAATTGGTGCATACTTTTACCTGACTTCTGATCAGCTGAAATAGTAAAGCAAGACAAGACCTTAGAAATCATTATTTATGGATGGGGAGACTGGAGCTTAGGGAAATGGTGATTAGCTCAAGATCACTCAGGTGGTTTGTACCAGAGGGAGGATTATAACCTAAATCTCCAACAATTTGCCCAGGACCCTTCACGTGAAATGAGTTCACCCTCATACTCACAGTAACTGAAGCATCAGGGTCAGATATGAAGTGCTTGAAAGTGATCTGTTGCTGATCAGAGTTGAAATACTGAAGTGGTTGGTGCTCTATAACCATTTTCACACTGTAAAAATTTCAAACATACTGTCAAAATAAAATTCTCTCTTGAATTCCCTTCAATTCCCTCTCTCATCCCTACGACCATATAATTTTATTATGAGCTCATCCCATATGGATACAAACGTGCATCTGACTGTTATATAAATGTAATAATATAGTAGTACATATTGTTTTGCAATTTGCTTTCCCCCCGATTAATAACACATCTTGGAAATTGTTCCATATCAGTATTCATGAAGTCTGGAAACACAGACAGCATTATTATTTTACAGAGTGAAGATGTCCTTGATTATATTCTACATATTTTTCCACATCTCCAGGCTTTACATACACTCTATAAATAGACCTACCTTTTTTCTTATATTAAAATAGATAGCTAAACATTTAATTAAAACATTCACAAGTACTTTCATTCAAAAATTATCTTGAGGGCTTCCCTGGTGGTGCAGTGGTTGATAGTCCGCCTGCCGATGCAGGGGACATGGGTTCGTGCCCCAGTCCGGGAAGATCCTACGTGCCGCAGAGCGGCTGGGCCCATGAGCCATGGCCGCTGAGCCTGCGCGTCTGGAGCCTGTGCTCCGCAACGGGAGAGGACACAGCAGTGAGAGGCCCGCGTACCGCAAAAAAAAAAAAAAAAAAAATTATCTTGAGTTGTAAAGGTATGTGGATACATAACTAATGTGCTATGTATTGTTCATGGGAATTGGTAGGCTATTTTTCCCATGGGTCATGAGAAAAATGAGAAAAAAAAGATAGTTTGAATAGTGCTTATCTTAGTCAGTTGGAACTGCTATAACAAAATACCATAGACTGGGTAGCTTATAAACAACAGAAATTTAGTTCCCATAGTTCTGGAGGCTGGAAAGTCCAAGATCAGGGTGCCAGCATGGGTGGATGGGGGAGGGCCCTCTTCCTGGATGTATCTCCTGGTTGTATCCTTACATGGTGGAATGGGTCAGAGACCTCTGTCGAGTCTCTTTTGTGAGGCACTACAAGATTAATACAATTAATTAGGCTCCACCTTCATGGCCTAATTACCTCTGAAAGGCCCTGCCTCCTAATACCAGCACATCTGGCATTAGGATTTCAACATATGAATTTTGGGGGAACAGAAACAGATCACAGCACTGCTATGTTATATCTTTCTGTTTTATATAAACTTATCTCTGCATTTCCAATTATTGATCTTCAAGGTACAGTCCACAAAATCCTGATCATAAAGAAATATGATAATAAAATATCAAGTAGCAGTTTGAGAAAGACACACAAAACATGATACCGTAGTTTTGATTTCCAAAGGCTTAAATGCTCCACTATTGAACACAGCACCAGTGAGGGATTTTCCATTTGTCCCTTGGGAGCTTGTTATATCATTGCTGTGCTGTATTTGGGTGAAGCAGTTTAACCTAATCCATCTCACCGTGGAATCATTTTACAGTCCTCTAGGCTTATTTTATTGTATTTACATTCCTTTTCTGAACCTAGAAACAAGAGTAAAGCCAGCCAGCAGAACAAGTCTCTAACCTTTGGAGTCCAGATTTTATGTTTTCATTTCATTTTTCTTCATCCATCTCATGTACTTCGTTATTAATCCAAAATACTTTGTCCTTCTACATGTTTCTTTATGTCTTACACAATGATGATTTCATAGAAAGAGATCTTTTATAAAGTATGTGGAATTAATTACATCATGGAAGTTTAATACTTTCTTCTTCATTTGCTCCCGTATTTGACTCTACATTATGCTTCATTATAAAGCAATTAAGCTTTAAAATGGATAAAATACAGAAGTAGATAGTGTAGCATTACGTCATTTAATTTAGGGTGTTTTAATGGCACATTAAACACAAGCAATTCACAATGACCATGATATATGTCAAGTAAAAAAATTGGAATAGGTACTTTTTTTGTAAATATAACCAATGAACTTCTAACCATAGCTACTTTTAATGTGCTCACTGTTCTAGAAAACTATAACATGGCAAATGTCATTGGAAACCCGCTCTGTTAATAACAGCAAATAAGGAGTATTAAATAAGTTTCTCTTAGTTACTGAGATTAATATAAAAAGTCAAAAGTGCATACTACTCATATAGCTCTTTAATTAAACTGTCTATGATTACTGTGTCATAAAATGGCATGTTACATACTTTATTTAATTTGCCCATGCCACTTTATGTAAAGAAATTACCATTGTATTTGCTTTCACTAGGTAATCTCTATCCCCTGTTCCACATTTTAAAAAAAGTATTTTCTAGAGCAGCAAGTAGGTCACTGAATGTTAGGTTACAAAGGCTATGTGCCCATGCAGAAGTAGTCTACCTTAACTGACCATCAATTGCTTATAAACAGACCAGTAACTAATTGGTAAGTATCAAGCTGACTGAGTTGACTGGTTTCTCACAGAAAACGCATTGATTACAAAAATGATGAACTGACATACTATAAACTAAGATAGAATTAATAGTTCACTGACTTTTAGAGACAGTAAGACCTTAGATGAAGGTTTCTCAACCTCAGCACTAGCGATATTTTGGGCTGGATGATTTGTTGCTGTAGGGGCTGTCCAGGGCATTTCAGGTTGTTTAGCAGCATCCCTGGCTTCTGTCCACGAGAAGTACCAGCAGCACTCCTCCTCAGTTGTGACAACCTCAAATGTCTCCAGATTTTACCAAATGTGTTCTGGGGGATGAAATTGCCTCCTTTTGAGATCCACTGCCTTAGAGAATATCTGATCCAATAAACTCATTTATCAAAGGAGAAAACTGAAAGCCAGGTAGATAAAACCACTTGGCAAAGATAACTGAATTATATGAACAGTATTCTAACTGAATGATCATTTAACATTATTACAACCAATTCTATACTCATATTTTATAAAGCTCATGTAAAAAGCATATTCACTTAATTTGGGGGCTACTATCTAGACTGTGAATTTGAAATAAATCTCTCTCATAATGTAGGTTTAGCAGATGATATTCTCCCAAATAAACTAAGGTTTCAGATCCAAGTGTTTTTAAGGATTTACTCCCAGGAGAAACTACTCAGGGAGTGAAGGAGGCAGGATAGAAAAGAAGAGGCCCAGAAAGTGTCTAATTTTTGTTGAGGTCTTAGACTCACCCTAGTTCTATGGGGGTCCTGGAGCATAAAATACATCTCAAAGGTATTTCAGCTTTGAAGCAACGGAGCTGTTCTGTCGTTGGCTAGGGACTGTTTGGAGATTGGATGTGGGAATGTGAAATTGCTAGGCACTTCCAGTTCTCTGTACTGGGAAGGAGGCCATGGATTGTCTGGGAATTTTGCAGGGGATGGGAGGGATATAAAATTGCTAGACGTTCCTGACTCTGTGTGAACAAGGAGACTCCAACGCCCAAGGGTAATCCTCTGAAGGTCAAATATATGACACCTCAGTGGCAAAGCATGCAGAAGCCTGGAAAGGAATGCACAAAGCTGGTAAGAAGTATCTGAGAGTATCTGGGTAGGGCATTAACAGTGTCTACTCCACTGGTACTGTGGAAAAATCAGACTTTAGACAGAAATATATATTCAGTTTCTGGCCATGCTACTTACTGCATAAATTTGCAGACCCACAGTTTCTTTATCTTTAAACTCGAGGCAATAACACCTATCTCATACGATGTTGTAGGAATTAAAATAAATACAAAACGGAGACCATATAACAATGTTCATTTTGGGTTTTGTTTTGTTTTTTGCTTTTCAATTCATGAAAAAGCATATCTTCTCAATTATTTAAATCTTTAAAAATTTTCCTCATTAAGGATACAAAATTTCTTTGTAAAGATCATATACACATTGTCTTGGATGTGTTCCAAGGTACTTGGAAGTTTTAGTCCTGTTGCAGATGGTGTTTCTAATTTTATATTTCAGCTTTTTCCCTGATATGTAGAAATACAGTTGATTTTGTTATAAGGAATTAATATCCAGAAAACTCTTATTATTTCTCATACATTTTTCCTTATTTCTGATACATTTTTCCTTAGATTAAGTTTGGATTATTCACATACAAAATCATTTCATTTGTGAATAATGACGATTTTGTTTCATCCTGTACAATTTCAATATTTTTTTTCATACTATCTTAGCTTTATTATGGAGGTGAGGATCTGCCATACAATGTTGAATAGCCACACAGAACATCATTATCTCAAATGAAAATCTCTCAAAATTTCACCAATGACTGATCATCTTTAGCAGGCTAAAGAACTTCCTTCTATTACTAGGCTGCTAAAAGGATTTTTCCTTTTTTTTTAAAATCTTGAATATATGTTCAAATTGATCAAATGCTTTCTTTCATTAAAATGATTATATGAATCTTCTTACAATAAAGCAATAATTTACATCACCTGACTTTCTAATGATAAATTAGCTTGCTTCAAGTGTTTTATTCTTTTTATATGTTGCAGATGAAATAAACTATTATTACATCTAGGAGTTTTGCATCTATGTTCATGAATGAGATCAATCTATATGTTGGCCTTCTTGCACTTTTCTCCTTAGGTTTCTGCATCAGAAGTCTGGTAGCATGAAACTGAGTTGGGAAAAGTGCCTTGAGATTAGAGTCATTTGTTCTTCACCATTTGAGAGCACTACAAGCCATCTTTTGCTCATCATCCAGGCAGTGTTCCTTGCAGTTCCTGAGGGTGGGTGAGTGTTGAGGCAGCTTTACCTCTTGTTCTCCCTTACCTAGGGCTGCCAGATTTAGCGAATTAAAACTCAGGGCACCTAGTTAAATTTGAATTATTTTAATTGTCTGTAGTAATTTGCTAGGGCTACCATAACAAAGTACCACAGACTGGGTGTCTTAAACAACATAAATTTATTTTCTTATAATTCCAGAGCCTAGAAGTCCAAGATCAAGGTGGTGGCAAGGGCTGGTTTCTTGTTAGGCCTTTCTCTTTGGCTTGTAGATGGCCATCTTCTCCCTGTGTCTTCAAATTGTCTTCCCTCTGAGTATAGGTGTCCTAATTTCTTCTTCTTACAAGAATACCAGTTATATTGAATTAGGGCCCACTCTAATGATCTTATTTTAACTTAATCACCTCTTTTTAAAAACTATCACCAAATACAATCACATTCTGAGGTACTGGGGGTTAGCATTTCAACATATGAATTTTGAGAAAACACAATTCCACCTGTAACATTTTCTATGCATATACACATTGAAAGAAAAAAACATTTCATAGGATATACTTATACTAAAACATTATTTATTGTTTATCGGAATTAAATTACAAACACCTAAGTTATATGCCTCTTTCTTTAGTTATATTCCCCTGATCTGATAATCTACCTCTCTTTAAGAGTTTGTTTTACAAAATTTGCTTATAAAATTCCCTGCAGGTTCAGTGTGTCTTCCATTTACATTGTAGCATACCTTTCATAGCTTTTACAGTGGTCACTTTCAACTTACTTCATTATTTTGTCCTTTGAAAATTAATTAATGAGAACATATGCTCAACATTAGCATTATGAGCTGGTATAGTAAACAGGTACTGGCGTAGTTAACAATTCTGAGAACTGCTCTTCAAATTTGCTTTGTCGAATCACGTAATACCATCTTTACAGCATAGCTCACTTTTCCATTGTTCAGGATTGTGTTGCATCTCAACTTTTTTTCTTTTTTTCATGTCATCCATTGACAAAAAAGATCATAATCATCAGTCGTTATTCTCTTCTTGTTCCTATGCTGGAAAACTATTCAGTAACATCCATGGTACTCAATCAAATTCTTCAAGTGATGAGATCCATTCCAAATGATAGTCTTGACAAATTCCATAATAATTACCCATTTCAAATCAGAATTTCTTTTCATGTTCATAAGTAATGCTGTTAATCTTAAGAACAGCTTTGTCACACAAAGGGAAACATTTTTCATCAATTCTTTCTCTAACACATTCAACAAGTTCCTTTAATCAATGGAGTACTTTAATAACTGCTTGATCTTCTTTCAATGCACATAATCCTAATGCTAGATAAATATTGATAACTATGAACAAGAAATAAGTAGACTTTGCTCTGTGGCTTATTTAAGAAGTCAACAAGAATGGGGGGGCGCCCTTTCTTCAGAATTAAAGTATCACTGCTTCAAATAAACTGAAGATTCTTTCACCTGCATTTGTTTAAGAGAGACAGTGGATATTTGAATGCAAACTGAAGAATTCTGAATGCTAACAAAATCACCAAAATCCTTTAGTAAGTCAATTCAAAGAATATAAATGCTGAAGTAAGCATCATTTTATGATTCTTACTTCAATTTCAATAAAAAGGACATCAGGTGCTGTTTGAATTGCATTGTGCAGAATATGGGCAGTACAGCCAACATAGACTCATGCATGCTTTATGTCAACTTTAGCCCCTTTAATTCATTAACTCCTAACTAAAAAAAAAAAAAAAAGGAACTCTGCAAAAATTTGCTACTGTTTCTGAAGTCACATTTGCAAAGGACTTTACTCACAATAACTTTATACGAAAGCCTTTTTTCACAATAGAAAACTATTGCATAAGCGAAGGAAAAAGGTATTGTTATTACATGCATCTGTGGCCATGACGTAAAAAGGTAATAATCTTTGATAATCTCTGTAATGTAAATTAAGCTATTTTCATTATTGTAGTATATCTAATCGTGACACCTGAAAATTTGCTTCCAACTTTAAGTGAAAGATTGATGATGATATACAGTGTAGAAGGCCATTTCAATTTCTGCTGTGATTTTATCTTTGTAATCTGAATGTCTCAAACAAAAATAATACATTATCTTTTTTTAATGTCACTGTTACTAGTTGAGGGAATCAAACAGCATGCTCAGCTGTAGTATATTTACTGGTTTATAACCGATTTTCCACAATTTTCTATATTGAATGAACAGCTGCATACTGCACAAAAATCTTTGAAAGGACTTGTTTCTCATTTAATAAAGGTGCACTGTTCATAAAGTTCGTCACGACATTTACACTTGTGTTTGGGCATTTCAAGGTTCAAATGTACACAAATGAAAATACATGAAAAAAGACTTAATTTGAAAATCTCAGGGCCACAGTCAGTGTGTTTGTCACTCACAAGTCCGAACAAGTTAGTAACAGGAGTTGAATGGTTGAAAGGGCTGTGAACTCAGGAACTATGAATAAACTGTACTTGATATTTGATGCAAAAATACCCCTCCCGGGCTTCCCTGGTGGCGCAGTGGTTGAGAGTCCACCTGCCGATGCAGGGGACACAGGTTCGTGCCCCGGTCCGGGAAGATCCCACATGCCGCGGAGCGGCTGGGCCCGTGAGCCATGGCCACTGAGCCTGCGCGTCCGGAGCCCGTGCTCCGCAACGGGAGAGGCCGCAACAGTGAGAGGCCCACGTACCGCAAAAAAAAAAAAAAAAAAATACCCCTCCCGTTTCCTTATAGGGGGAGCAGTACTTACCAGGCGCAGTCTTCCAGAACAAAGCCAGAGCCTAGCCTATACAAGGTTTTGGTTAGCTTGGGGATTCAAGCACTGCCGAACGCTTAGAAGCGGGAGTGTTTAGGCACTGACAGACTTTCAATGGCGACCCTCTAGTCACTAGAGTACGGCTGCTATGCGCCCGCTGACTTCCAGAAGCGCGGCTTACCCAACAGAGGAACTTGCTGATTGGACGCTGTCTGGAAATGTGAGGCTGTTGCTGATTGGCTGATGTTCAGGACTGTGTGCGTGGGGGTATCACTGATTGGCTGACACCCAGGATGGGGCTCCTGGGGATATCACTGATTGGCTGATTTTCAGAAGCCTGGTGCTGTCGTTGATTTGCTGTCTTTCAGAAGCTTAGGTACTGCAAGAGAGGCAGTCACTGACAGCTGATTCTACTGATCCTACATGTAATTAATGGTGGTTCACAACTTGGGACTATGGCCAAAAAAAGCTTTTTCTTTAGTGAAAATTTCCTTTAATTCTACATACAGCCCCCCCGCCTCCACCCCTGGCGCCCCTTTGGCTCTTCCCTCAGCCAAACCTGCAGGAGAGACCAGATCTTTATTTGTGGAGGTATGCTTTTCAGCTAGTGTCGCCTTAAGTGACTTAATCGCCAATTACTGTGGTTGAAAAACAGCTCTAACTGCTGAATTTTTGTAACTTATTGAGAAAAGCTGAATACAAGACATTAAGGGTTTCCTGAAAAAGCCAATATAGAATGCAGGACAAAATCACATTGAGAATGTGTCCTGTGTGTTCAGGACGGCTGGCAACCCTAGATGAAGTCCATGCCTGAGGCAGGGTCTTCTAGCACCAAGCTTTCCCAGCAGTGTTCAGGCAGCAGCCAAGAGTTCTGTGGGTGTCAGGGCCCACTGTCCCCAGGTGGAAGAAAGGGCTGTGGGCTTGCAGTCCCCACTTTACCCAGACTGCTCGGCCTTCCTTATGTTCATGGATTGGATTTCTGGGGAAAGCTTCAGCTGCAATGAGTGGGCTCATATCTAAAATTTTGACAATCACAGTCTCCCGGTTAGATAAAAGATATGTCATGAAATTCCAACTTCCAGGGACATGGGCCTAAGACTGCCTCCAGTCCTTTGCTCTCTATGTCATGAGAAACTTGAGCTACTGCAGAGTTGCCAGCTGCCTAGAACAGACACATTAGTTAGAGCAGATAACTGTCTGTGTATTGTGGGTGTAAGCTTAGCCTTGAACAAAGGCTATCAAGAGTAGAATCCTAGAAGACACCTGAGAGGGCGGATCTGAGATTGAAAATTCATGCTATATAACTTTTTATATACTATAAGCCACAAATACACAGGCATGGGCAAGTTATAGGCAAAGGCACAAGTACATGCTTAAAAAAGAGAGCTATAGGAAACACAGGAAAACTTTCTCTTACTGATGGTTTTCTGGGTGAGTACTTTCTCCCTTTAAGCTCTCCCCTGGACTTATTAAGTTTTGTGTAATTGTGGTTTCCAACAGTGTTTGCAGGGGGTGAGACAGAATATAGGCCACTATATGCACAATACTTGATTTTACCTCCACCCATGGCCTCACATGACCTCTCCAGATGCAGCTGGGGACCCTCTCCCGATAGCCAGGCCTATGTTTTCTACTGCCCACTGGACGTCTCCACCTGGACAGCCTGCAGAACCTCACCATACACGGCCCACACTGACCTCATCCACCACACCCTTCTTCATCTCTACCTCCAACTCACATTGCCACCAACTCTTCCTCCTCTTTTATCCTCAGTCTCAGCTAAGAGGAAGAGCTTCTACCTAGTCAGTTCACCTTCAGAACTCAGGGTCATTACAGACTCTCTCTCACCCTTTCACATAGTCCCCAACTCCTAAAACTCAAATCTGTCTCCTCCTCACCATCCTCACATCTACAGCCTGAATCAAGTGCCTTGCCATCTCCTTTTGTTTTGTTTACTTAGTGTTTGCCTTCAGCATGTGTTCAGTAAGTGCTTTCCAGGTGAATGAATGACTCAGAGTACCAGAGGTAACACTGACTGATTCAAAATAATCCTGGTAGGGTCTCTGCCTCCACGGAGGAAACCCAAAGTGTTACAACTCCTTACCTAACTTGAGAATTCCCATGGGTGTCTCCTTTCCAAGCCCTAACACCCTCATCTTGGAGGTGGGGATGCTGCGAACAGGATGGTACATAATGCTTCCCTCCTTGGACCTCACATATCTCCATAATCTCCTGTCAGTTTAATAAGGAAGTGTGCCATCTCTATAAGCACACCACACACTCTGCAAACGTCTGACCCTTTCCCAGTCCCCTATCTGGTCACAACACATGCCAGCAAACACAGCCCCAGGACACTTACCTCTGGTATGCCAGAAATTCAGGAAGCATAGAAGGCAGTCTGGGTTTAAAGATACCACCTGATTGTTTTTTAAGACATGTCCGTACCTAGCCTCTTACAGTCACTGAGCTAACTAGCCACTAAGGCATCCCCCCTCCAATTTCCCCCTCCTTGAAATTGTATATCCATTTCTACTATGCATGGTACTCATGGTCTGTCTCAACTGTTTGCCGTCATTCACTAACCCCATCTATTTACAAAGTCCCATCCTCAGTAGAGGAGGTACACTGCATACAAGGTAAGAAATATCTGTCTCCAGGAGACATAAAGATAGTTCCCAGCCCAGTTACATTGGCTGTTTGCTTACACAGTGATCTCCATGACCTTGCCCCATTTGCCTCTTAAGGGGGAAGCCTTGGTTTTTGACCACCAACATATGCTCACTCATTGCTGTCTCTTTTCAGTGGCTAGTCTCAAATATGGCACCCCATTAAAATCCTACTGCAGGGCTTCCCTGGTGGCGCAGTGGTTGAGAGTCCGACTGCCGATGCAGGGGACACGGGTTCGTGCCCCGGTCTGGGAAGATCCCACATGCCACAGAGCGGCTGGGCCCGTGAGCCGTGGCTGCTGGGCCTGCACGTCCGGAGCCTGTGCTCCGCAATGGGAGGGGCCACAGCAGTGAGAGGCCCGCGTACTGCAAAAAAAAAAAAAAAAAAAAAAATCCTACTGCAAACGTCAAGATGGTTACATGGTTTCAAAAACTTCTCTTACTTCAGGTTTACATCCCAGGAACTAGTATGTTCTGTGCCAAGAAGCCCATAGGAGATTGACCATGTACCTAAACTTCACTGTTCAAAGGGAACTTTACATAGAAGGGGCTATTGCTATCAGAGGGATCCCATAGTAAGTGTCAGCCAAGAATGCCTGCAGGAAGTTGGAATACTCTGTTAGGGAGAAGGAAGGTGGTTCTGGGCTGTCTGCTCTACTGGGATCAGGATGCAATGTTCAGAGGAGGATGCAGTGAAGAGCTGGTCAGCAGATCAGGTTACACAGTTAGCCAGGAAGGCACACTGGGGAAGACCCAGGGGAAGGGAGCTGTAATGTGGGAAAGTGTTCGGACTGAACACACATGCCAGCTACTGATCAGAGGCAGCTCTCAAGGAACCTTGGTGTTGAGGTAACAGCACCCTGGGTAAATGAATCCAACAAACAATCTCCAAATTGTGTTTGATTCTCATTTTCACATCCCTTCTTTATACCCACTTTTAGTACTTTGGCTACAAGGTACTTTTTATCTCCCGAGAGGCATTATGGAATAGTAAGAAATGAGTTAACAGACAGAATGGTGACCTCAGGCTAAGAGGAGTGGAATAGCATGGGCTCTAGAAGAATTCAAACCAGAGGTCTAGTTCCAACTCTGTCACATATTAGGCCTGCGAACTTGGGTACATTCCCAAGCTCTCCAAGCCTTGTGTTCTTCATCTGTGAAAGGGTTTTGTATGTAAGACTTTTAGAATGTATGTATTGTATGTAAAGCCCCTGGTACAGTGCATGGTATGCAATGGGTTTTTAATGATGACAGTTATTATTATGATTATTTTAACCCCAGGAACTAGCACTTTCCCCTCTGGGATTTATTTATCCAGCAGATGTCAGAGAATATGCCCTGCTCTGGGACATGGCCCACCAAATCAGCCAAAATTGCTGCTTACCAAGAAAGCCTTACTAAATCTTCTTTATTAGGGGATGCATTATTTAATTTGGGTTTGGGGGAGTATTTCCCAACTGGATCCTAGAACTTGTGTCAAGGACCAACTCCTTCCTTCCCTCCCAGTTGCCCTTCCAACAGTCCGTCCCTATTTTCATTCGTTTGCCTCCTCCAAAAATACAGACCTTGCTTAGATTTTGCCAAATTTTACTGAACATAACCTATTTAAAATGTCCCTTGAATGGTGTGGACGCTGGACCTCCCAGCCCAAGGCAAAGAGTGCCAGCCCAGTGGCTTCTAGGTATCTCAGCTCAAGAAAGTATCACCTTTATTTCTCACAAACTCCTTGAAGATGATAATCATAAAATGCCTAATTTGTGTACTATGTTCAACTGCATTTGGACAATAATGCAGGATATCTTCCATTCTTATCCTAGAAGGGATCTGGTTTACCCATGATCCCAAAGTAACTGGTAAGAACAGTTTTCCATTCCATTCCAAGTCTCTCAACTCTGAGACACACCCCTGGCTCACCACTTCCCCAGCCTCATCTAGTGTATCATAGAGCTCAATTAACATATACACACCACTATATATAAAATAGATAACAAGGACCTACTGTATAGCACAGGGAACTCTACTCAATATCCTGTAATGACCTATATGGGAAAAGAATCTGAAAAAGAATGGAGATATACATATAAAACTGATTCACTTTGCTGCACATCTGAAACTAACACAACATTGCAAATCAACTATACTCCAATAAAAATTAAAAAATTAAATTAAATTAACTCCCAGTGGAGGACTTGCAGTTTCCCAAGGCCTCAGCCTGCCTTGTCTCAGGACATTTATATTTGACAGCCCTCATATGGACTCCCCAGCTCCTGATTCCTTTTTAATTTTTCTTTTGGTATTAAAGGATATCCACCATTGTCTTTACATGATTCCTGCTCCTAGACTCTAAAATTCTATGGGTGGGTAGTAAGTCTTGTTTACCTGGGCATGCCCAGTATTAACACAGTGCTTTCCAAAGAGCACATGATGATTTAATGTTTGGAGAATAAATGAGCCATTGTACACGGGGTCTAATTTATTAAGATTTATTTCTCTTACATTCTTAAACAAGATAAGCAAAGGCATATATATGTCATCTAATTTTACAGAACAGAAGATTAAACAGGATAAGGGAAGCCAAGAATTGACCATCTTTTCGTTTTTTTTTTTTTCTTGATCCCAACTATTTTACTGCTGAGTTCTTTGATACTGCCAAGGAAATGCCTATTCTAATGTCATGTTATCTCTTCCAGATCACAAAGAAGATGGTCAGTTTTACAATTTGTTTTACAAACAAACAAAACTTGTATTCTTAAATTCCATAAATAGCAATAAATGTATGACCAATGTCATTCATAAACTTAGATTCTGAAGCTAATGAAATGTTATATTAAAAGGAACATTTGAAAACTAACTCACTCCAAAAAGAAAATAAACCTCCATGTTAACTATATAGAAGAGAAACAGAAAGTATAGTTTCCCAACAGCCACACTCCAGCTCTCAACTACTTAGGAAGTTAACTGCTCTCTTCAATGACAAAGTGAAGAATCGGCCTCAGACCTCACTAGGGCTGGGAGGAGCTACTGGATATGGCACTGGAAAGTGCCCTGGTTGCAACTCTAGCTCAGGCTCTCTCTCTCCTTCATCTCTCAAAGCCTCCTCAAACTGGGATGGGAAGCAAGTAGGGTCAGATTCATGGATCTTGGTCAAAAACTCTAGCAATTTCATTTTGCTGGCTTCAGCATGGGCTCTTGGACCCCACAGGAATTCATAGCGTGGAGGATTGCTATTGGGTACCTGGCAGTACTCCAGGTACTGTTCTTCCACTAAATCTTTGGTGATAAGCTTCCTGGGCTCCCCAAAGATAAAATGCTTCCTCCCAGAATATAAGTCCATCATATTCAACCCTTTCCAGATCTCCTCCTCAGTGGCACAATTGCCCTTCATGAAAATCACACCTAGGATAATTATCAGGAGGCCAGTCTTGGGCATGCCCTCGTCACCACTGAGCCTCGGATCATAGGTGAGGTATCAGGAGGCCGGTCTTGGGCATGCCCTCGTCACCACTGAGCCTCAGATCATAGGTGAGGCTTAGTTTGTTGATGAGGGCATAGCTGTGGCTGGTGGGATCCACTTGCTTCACATCAATACCAAAGACCAGCCCTATGCACTCAGAGGCTCTCCTGAGGATCTCAAGGAAGTCATCCTTGTACTCTCTGATAACATCATCAATCATGTCTGCCTTTGTGATCAGATCTCTCATTTGATACTTTTGCACCAGGAACTGCACCAAAAAAATCACCTTCTCATCTAGAGGGTCTGTGGGCAAGTTCTCAGTTTCTGACAGAGACTTGGAAGAAGTTGACCCAGTCTCCCTTTCCTGGCTGCTGGAGACCTCATCTGATTTGCTTGAGATGGTTGTAATGACAGTGTAACATGAGTAGGCACTCTGAGGAGTGTGGGGAGTACTGGGTGCCCCAGCAGCCAGAGCCTCATTCAAATAGGCAAGCATTCGAGTATGGAAGGAGGAGGGAGAGGTCTCCTCCAGCGCCCTGGAGACCTGTGTAGCCTCCAGGCCCTGGGGTTCACTGAGGGCATGGTGCTGTTCCTGCGTGCAATGTGGAATCTCTTGACCCTGAGACATGTTCACTCTGGTCGGCAGCAACAGACAGGAATGTGGGCAGGAGATTGGGTAAAAGAGGACCACCACCTAGGGAGAAAGGGAGGATGTGAGTGGCCTCATCTGTTAACTCAACTGTGGCAGCTCTGAAAAGAGTGGCTTCCATCCATCTTTTCCTTAGGGCAGTACTCGAGCCTCACAGGTCTCCTGTCCTGAACTGTAGGAAGCAAAGGAGGGAGCGAGAAGGCTCTTCAGGGTGCAGCCAGCCAACCTAGCCCAAGGCTTCCTAAAGCTGATAACAGGGCAGGTGGGGTCAAGCTCTGTGGGATCCCTTCTGTTCTGCAGTGGGTGGTCCCCTCCGTCTTTGTTCAGAGTCCTCACTGTGATCCCAGGGAGTGTCTGGGACTCCTTCCTCTACTGACCCAAGGATTGTCACCTCAAAAAGAGGCTTAAATCTTCTTGAGACACTTGACTTACAAAGAAGAAAGGAGGTAACTCACACTGACAGCTTTTTTCAGAGCCTCTCAGCCAGGAAGTCACAGAGGAGACAGACAGGGGAGAGAAGTGAGGGGCAGCTCATGGGGCCATACCTGCCCGGGCCTCCCAGAAGTGACAAAGGAGCACAGCTGTTGGGGCTCCGTTGTTCTGATGTGTGTGGTCCCCACAATCCTCACTAAAGGTCAGGACTTTTGACCTTGACAGAGACTGAGAGACCTCTCTCTGTTAACTTGAGACAACAGCCCTCAGATTCCCAAAACCAAAATCAGAAAGCACCGAAGTCTGACAACTATTCCAGGGCCTACCCAGTGTGACAACAGGGACAGGGTTCTATGGGGCCCCCACTGTTCTCCAGGGTGTGATTCCCCCAGTCCCTGCTCAGCATCTTAACTTGATTTCTGGCAGGGCCTGATTACCTGGGGCCACACCTCTCAGAACAATATCATCATCATCCTCATATCCCGAAAGTCAGAGGAAGTCACTCCTGGCCAGCCCCTCCTCCTCCTGGGACTCACAAGAGAATTCTGAGGACCCGTCTCCATTCTGGGGAAGAAATCTCCTCAGTCCCACTCAACATCTTACCTTGACTCCCGGCAGGGTCTCAGACTCCTCCCTCCGCTCACCCGAGACAGCAGTCCTCAGAACAGGCCTCACTTTCCTGCAAACCCAAGTCAGGGGGCAACTCAGTCTGACAGTTACTCTCGCGGCGCCGAGGGCTGGAGACGGGGGGCTGCACTTTTACCTGCAGCGTCCCCTCTACTCTGCGGAGCTGATCACCTCATTCCCCTTGCCCACCTTACCCTGAAACTCCCCTGTGCCAGGGCCTCCTCCCTCTGCTGAATCGTGGCCACACCCCGAGTGGCCATGCTGCCCTCAGATTCCTGAGGCCCTAGTTACTCCGGGGGCTCCCCGGGATGACAAAAGGGACGGGGCTTTACTCAGCGGGCCGCCCGTCTCTTCTGGGGTGGTTAGTTCCCTCGTTCAGGGTCTTCACCTTGCCACTTGACCACTTACAGGGTTACTCATTCCGCGAATAGAACCCTCAGCTTTCAATATCTGCCTTCGCCAACCGTCCTCCCGGACATCAGGGCGTGTCCTTTCCGCTCCGCTCCCCCTCGCCTCCTCCCCCCACGCGAAGTGGTGCCTGGTTCTCGCGGGAACGACAGCAGGAGTGAGGTTCTGTGGGGCTCCTTGTATTCTGGGGTACTTAACGCACTCGGTGTCTTCACCCAGAATCACTGCAGGATCAAGGATTCCTCCCTCCGCAGAGCTGAGGTTGTACCCCATACACCAAGACCCTCACCCGGGTCAAACTCGCGAGAGGACAAAGTCAAAGGGAGCCTCTGTCTAATAGTTATCCCGGGGCTCCCCATCGCCAACGGGGTGGCATAACTCTTAGAGTGCCCTCCATTCCTCAGTTCTGACTCAGTGTCTTACCCGGGCCTTACATGGCCTGAGGCTCCTCCCTCTGTTAACCTGAGGCTGCATCTCCTCAACTCAAGGCCCTCCATCACCACCTTTAGATTCCCGAGGCTATTTCTAGCCACCTCTGCTGGGAGTCTTCCAAGGTTGACAACAGAAGCAGGCTCTATGGGGTCCCTCTCTTCTGGGGTAAGTGGTTCCCACAGTTCTCACTTAGGGTCCATATCTTGGCTCCAGTCTTTTTGATTAATTACTTCCTAGACGATGCCACCGCCTTGCCAATCTCTATGCTTTTGCCCCTGTGTGACCCTCATACAGAATGAGTCCCTGAGTCCAAGTTCAGGCTGGATGCTGGGTAGTGAAGATGAAGCACCGTGAATTTAAAAAACAGAAACAGAAACAAAACAAAACAAAAGTCACCCTCCCATTGGGTCCCTTCTCCAGACAGTTGGAAACCTTTTCTAAAAGACTTAACTTTCTATAGGAAAGAGCCTTGTATAGACACATTGCTAAGTGGTCTTGCCACTCCCATTGGAAATGCTGTATCACTTCATATAATCATGTAGAGGAGGAGTGCTAAGGACCAGCATGGGCCCACTAGGTTAATGTGGGCCGGACCCAGTTGCCCCCTGACATCTGATCACTGGATAAATAATTGAAATAAGCAGGACAGAACCTTAGAAATTGTCATTTTATGGATGAGGAGCCTGGAGCATAGGGAGGTGCTGAAGTGTTTTGCAAGTGATTTGCTACTGATGAGAGTTAAAGTATTAAAGTGGTGCTCTATGACTATGTTCTCACTGCACACATTTCAAACAGTACACTCAAAACAAAATTCTGTCTTGCCTTTTCAATCCTGTTACCTGCACCACCATATAACCTTATTATGAATTAATTTTGTATGGATATAATTGTGCATTTGCTTTACATAAATGAAATTTAGGTAAATTACATAAATGTGATAATAAAGTACATATTGTTTTGCTATTTGCTTTTTCCTCTAATTAATAATCCATCCTGAAGAGTGCTGCATATCAATCTTCAGAGTGTTCCTAAATTTTGAAAAACACATATTATTTTATTGTTACTTGCAAATTGAAGATGTCCTTGATAGCATTCTACAGTGTCTATATTTCTAGACTCTATAACTGGATTACATATAGATCTGCCATTTTTCTTTTATTTAAAAAGTAAAAGAGATGGCTACCTCTATAATTAAAACTTTCATTCATATTTATCTTCAAATATATTCATGAAGGGCAAGACTGTTGAAATAAATAATTAGTGTGTTAGGTATTGCTCATGAGAATTTGTAGGCCATTCTTTCCATGGCTCAGGAGAAATGTGAGAAGCAAATTAAAAGGATGAGTACTGCAATACTATACCTTTCTGTCTTTTATAGACTTACCTCTGCATTTCGATTTCTTGATCTGCAAGGTCAGTCCATAAAGCTTTATTGATCACAGTGATGAAATACTCAGTAGTGTATTATGAAGCATATGCAAAACACAATAACCTATCCTGAGGTCCAATGGCCCAAAGTCTCCAACAGAAGGTCCAGTGAGGGATTTTTCATTTGCTCTTTGAAAGCTTATAATTTTATTGCTGTGCTGTCTTTGAATAAAATGGTTGCATCACCTAATCCATCTTGATATGGAATCATTTTAAAGCCCTTTAGATTTGTTTATTTACATTCCTTTTCTGAGACGGGAATATGAGAGTAAGACAGAATCCACCATTTATGCCTTCATTTCAATTCGTTTCATCCACTCATGTGCTGTTATTATTAGCATAAAACATATTTAATTCCTCTGTTTCTTAGATGTTTGGTGTTTGAAGGAAGAGATTATTCATGGACTAAGTGGAATTAATGACATCTAGAATTTTAATGCACTTTTTTTTTTTTTTTTTTTTGCGGTACGCGGGTCTCTCACTGCTGTGGCCTCTGCTGCTGCAGAGCACAGGCTCCGGACGCGCAGCCTCAGCGGCCATGGCTCACGGGCCCAGCCGCTCCGCAGCACGCGGGATCCTCCCGGACTGGGGCACGAACGTGCATCCCCTGCATCAGCAGATGGACTCTCAACCACTGCGCCACCAGGGAAGCCCAGTACCTTTGTTTTAAAATGAGACATGGCATAGATTCAAATACTAAAAAAAAAAAGCACATTGGGCTTCCCTGGTGGCGCAGTGGTAATGCCTGGCACATAGTGGGCATTCAGGAAAAGACCGTTGAATAAATGAAACCACTAAAGCTATTTTTATATAGCTTTAGTGGGATTCAGCTTGTTGGGTTTTACTGTTGTTACTTTTTTTTTTAAACATCTTTATTGGAGTATAATTGCTTTACAATGGTGTGTTAGTTTCTGCTTTATAACAAAGTGAACCAGCTATACATATACATATATCCCCATATCTCCTCCCTCTTGCGTCTCCCTCCCACCCTCCTTATCCCACCCCTCTAGGTGGTCACAAAGAACCGAACTGATCTCCCTGTGCTATGTGGCTGCTTTCCACTATCTATTTTACATTTGGTAGTGTATTATATGTCCATCCCACTCTCTCACTTCATCCTAGCTTACCCTTCCCACTCCCCATGTCCTCAAGTCCATTCTCTACGACTGCGTCTTTATTCCTGTCCTGCACCTAGGTTCTTCAGAACCATTTTTATTTTTTTAGGATTCCATATATATATGTTAGCATACGATATTTGTTTTTCTCTTTCTGACATACTTCACTCTGTATGACAGTCTCTAGGTCCATCCGTGACTCTACAAATGACCCAATTTCTTTCCTTTTTATGGCTGAGTAATATTCCATTCTTTATATGTGCCACATCTTCTTTATCCATTCATCTGTCGATGGGCACTTGGGTTGCTTCCATGTCCTGGCTATTGTAAATAGAGCTGCAATGAACATTGTGGTACATGACTCTTTTTGAATTATGGTTTTCTCAGGGTATATGCCCAGTAGTGGGATTGCTGGGTTGTATGGTAGTTCTATTTTTAGCTTTTTAAGGAACCTCCATACTGTTCTCCATAGTGGCTGTTATCAATTTACATTCCCATCAACAGTGCACGAGGGTACCCTTTTCTCCACACCCTCTCTAGCATTTATTCTTTGTAGATTTTTTGATGATGGCCATTCTGACTGGTGTGAGGTGATACCTCATTGTAGTTTTGATTTGCATTTCTCTAATGATTAGGGATTTGAGCATCCTTTCATGTGTTTGTTGGCAATCTGTATATCTTCTTTGGAGAAATGTCTATTTAGGTCTTCTGCCCATTTTTGGATTGGGTTGTTTGTTTTTTTGATATTGAGCTGCATGAGCTGCTTGTAAATTTTGGAGATGAATCCTTTTGTCAGTTGCTTCATTTGCAATTATTTTCTCCCATTCTGATGGTTGTCTTTTCATCTTGTTAATGGTTTCCTTTGCTGTGCAAGAGCTTTTACATTTCATTAGGTCACAGTTGTTTATTTTTGCTTTTATTTGCATCACTCTAGGAGGTGGGTCAAAAAGGATCTTACTGTGATTTATATCATAGAGTGTTCTGCCTATGTTTTCCTCTAAGAGTTTTAAAGTGTCTGGCCTAACATTTAGGTCTTTAATCCATTTTGAGTTTATTTTTGTGTATGGTGTTTGGAAGTGTTCTAATTTCATTTTTTTGCATGTAGCTGTCCAATTTTGCCAGCAACACTTATTGAAGAGGCTGTCTTATCTCCATTGCATATTCTTGCCTCCTTTATCAAAAATAAGGTGACCATATGTGCGTGGGTTTATCTCTGGGCTTTCAATCCTGTTCCATTGATCTATATTTCTGTTTTTGTGCCAGTACCATACTTTTTTTTAACATCTTTATTGGAGTATAATTGCTTTACAATGCTGTGTTAGTTTCTGCTTTATAACAAATTGAATCAGTTATACATATACATATGTTCCCATATCTCTTCCCTCTTGTGTATCCCTCCCTCCCACCCTCCCTATCCCACCCCTCTAGGTGGTCACAAACCACCAAGCTGATCTCCCTGTGCTATGCAGTTGCTTCCCACTAGCTATCTATTTTACGTTTGGTAGTGTATATATGTCCATGCCACTCTCTCACTTTGTCACAGCTTACCTATCCTCCTCCCCATATCCTCAAGTCCATTCTCTAGTAGGTCTGTGTCTTTATTCCTCTCTTACCCCTAGGTTCTTCATGACATTTTTTTTCTTAAATTCCATATATATGTGTTAGCATACGGTATTTGTCTTTCTCTTTCTGACTTACTTCACTCTGTATGACAGACTCTAGGTCCATCCACCTCATTACAAATAGCTCAATTTCGTTTCGTTTTATGGCTGAGTAATATTCCATTGTATATATGTCCCACATCTTCTTTATCCATTCATCCGATGATGGACACTTAGGTTGTTTCCATCTCCGGGCTATTGTAAATAGAGCTGCAATGAACATTTTGGTACATGACTCTTTTTGAATTATGGTTTTCTCAGGGTATATGCCCAGTAGTGGGATTGCTGGGTCATATGGTAGTTCTATTTGTAGTTTTTTAAGGAACCTCCATACTTGAACTGTGGACCTTTGATTAATTTCCCCCATAAGGGTATTAAGAAAAAAAATTAAATATGATTAGCTTATTTTATTTCTTAAAATAATTAATGTTGGTCTACCAGGTCAAACTTAAATGGAGAAGCCATGGAAAATAAATCAGAGCTTATGAATATATTTTTCATTGCTGATTATGAGGGAAATTTTAACTTACATTCACTCTGGGAGGCCACAGAAAAGCTTATAAAATTCCCTGTTATTAGATTGCTCTCAAATCTTTTTTTATGTGTTGTTTCTTATAATTCATGGGTCATTTGTTTCTCTTTAGATATTGATGGCTCCAAGATAGTGCTTCTCAAACTTATTCAGTGACCCTAATAGGGAAATTCACAACCTCCTATGTCAAGAAACGTTTATTGATAACTTGCTTATGGTGCAGTGATGAAGATGATCTCATCTCATTTCTCATTAATTCTCGATACAACCCTATGAGTTAGAGACTATAATCATCCCAGTTTCAGGAATGGGGCGACTGAGGCTAAGAGAGGTTAAGTAACTTGACCATGGGCATACAGCTAGGAAAAGGCAAAACTAGGATTCACACCAGGCGATCTGAAGCCAGAGACTCAGCTCCAGCTTCCAAAAGGAGAAAAACGTTTGAA
Source organism: Leucopleurus acutus (assembly GCF_964270905.1). Classification (NCBI taxonomy): domain Eukaryota; kingdom Metazoa; phylum Chordata; class Mammalia; order Artiodactyla; family Delphinidae; genus Leucopleurus; species Leucopleurus acutus. The sequence goes on along the minus strand of NC_139148.1, from coordinate 30,498,070 downwards.
AGTCTGTATGTATTAGAACTCATGGTTCTCTTTGGGGAGCCCAGCCTACTTTAAAACCTGGGAAGATGAAAATACAGAGCAGAGGCTCTGCTCCTTAAATTAATATAACCTCCATCCCCAGCCAGACAAATCAGAAAATTCTTTACTCTGCGTAACTTTCTCAAGATATCCTACTGACCTATTCTTCACTCCTAACTCCAGCAGACACAACCACTTATTTTGAAATATCATTACGAGGGTTTGCACAGTGAAAACACTTGAAAGCCCCACTTGGACGACTCAGACACAAAAGAACAGTTAACTTAATCTGAACAAATCATTGGAGGATTGAGGTTCTTACCGTAAAGCAAAACGCTTTAAGAAAGCTTTTCATTTACTTTTAAAAAGACAGATTTTAAACAACTTTATTTTAGCAGCTCAGTCCCTTTCAATAAAAATAGAGCACTAGACAAGTCCTAATTATGTCATTTTCACTAACAAATAAGTTAAAACAATTTCCCTGCCTATAATATGGGTATGTAATGATTGAATGAGAAACTCCATGAATTGATAAAGGAAGCAGCACCAAGTACAGGAGGGCAAAGAAGTCAGCAATGAGAAGCTGTTGGGCTCACAGAAGAGGCACACATGCAAATTCTCAAATCAGACCGGGGTCTCAGTGGACTGAATTAGAGGTTAAAACTGGCTCAGAGCTGGCATTTGAGAAAGGCTTGCTCTTCATGGGGGAACTCTTTACTTCATCCAAAATGCCAGGAATATACTAGGAAGAAATATAAATCCTGCACAAAACAGACCTATAAGTTGGAAGTGTTAATCTGAGCCAAGTAGCAAGGTTTCTTTCTAAGTATTAATTATGGTGATCCTGGGGGGGAAATGGATTTGGGGTAAACACCACCTGCACTGGCAGCTGAGAGAATGTGACAGGAGAATTTGGCTTCTGAACCCCATTACACACGCTGCATTACAAGTGGAATCTGTGAATTACATCTGTCCCAAGACTGAGGTTCTTTACTGCTAAAAATTCATATTGACAGACCAACTATAGACGGAAAAGACTCACTCATTTATCTAAGCTGGGCCCCAAGCTGCCCTGTGCTTATATCATGTGATAATTTAGTTGAGGCAATCTAATTCCTAATGCTGGACATTCATCATGTTCCCAGTTTTTGTCCACCATCCTTGCTCCGGTCAAGAAAACAGGGAATAAAAACAGGTGGGATATGAGTTAAGGTGGGAATTGGTAGCATCAGTTACCTTGTTTTACATTCTCATACATACAAAATTGTGAAGTAGAAACACTATTTTCATGGCCATGCTGGGGTGACTGCACAAGAGAATTCTGCTAGTCCTGGCAACAAGCTACATGAGTAGTAAAAGAAACAGGACAGAAAGCCATATTTCCTACTGAGATTTATCATGGAAAATTGTTGCTGCCAGGACCATGGATTATACTGAGACATTTTCTGAGCTTCCTCTGACTTTTTGAACAGGACCAGTTTTGCAAAGTCTGAGAGCCATAGAGTTGCTGTTCCATTTTCTTGGTTAGGAGCAATTAATCATGGTTGTATGCCACCGACAAAGAAAAATATTTCTCTTTTAGACAGACAGGAAAGTTGGAAAGGAAGTCAGGAAGACTGTTCCATTCTAAATACGTCTTTATTTATTTTAGATTCAGTGCAGGATGTTTTTATTTTATTAGCACACTTCCAAAAAAGAAGGCTAAAACCTCCGAGGCAAAGCAGGTCCGTTACACTAGAGTCCTGTGGTTCCAGTCACGCCCTCTTGCTAATTCAGGGACATCCTTAGTGCATTCTTCTCACAATAGTAATAATAGGAGGAACATTTTACTTCAAGTAGAAAAACACAAGCATTCCCAGATCTGTGCAATCCACAGATCTGTGCCTAGGTGTCTCGTTACATTTACCTTTTCTCAACTAATATTTTACACAAACTAGCTACAGTTCTGCTTATGAATTTTAATAAGAGAAAATTTCACACAAACTTGTGCCAGTGTGCTTTAAGCGCCTTCCAATAAAAAGTACAGACTTTTTTTTTTTCCTTAATGAGAAAAATGAAATTTCAAGACCTCAGATTTCACTCCTTCCTGGTCTAGCTTTGAGGTTTGGTAATGAATAGCCACTCTGGGAGACAGCACACGGACGCTGGCAGCAATCTTAACTGCCTGGCTTTATCCTGTGTTCTCCACTCGTGGAAACAGCTGGATTGAAAATTATAGTTGAACTATGAAATTTCCAGTGTCTGCAACTTAAAAACAAAAAACAAGCACACAAACAAACCAGCCTCACCTGGAAGACATGTCTTCTTTAGCATAGAGTGTGAAGCAAAGACTGATAATATGGTATTTTATTTATCTATTTTTTGGATGAGAGAGAAATATTAAATGAGGTCTATTATTTTTTATGATTACTATTTACTATTATTACTTATTTTGTTTTATGCCTCAGAGATTTCTGAAAATGCCCTGTAAACTGCTGTGTTTAATATTGTCCTTGCTCTCTAGCAGTAGACAGAAAATTTTCACTTATATTTGATTTCGTTTGTGTAACATTTCTGCTTTAATGAAGGCTGTCTGACCTGTGGTTAAAGTGAATGGGAATAAAACTTAAAAATGCATTTATTTCACAGCTTGAAATGAAATAATCCTTGTATTCAGTAACTTGCAAGGATTTTTTTTCATCTCAGTTGCCCCCAACAGGCTTACACCTAAGTTGCGATGTTTCATGAATTCTGGTCTCAGTGCAGATAAAGTAAATTCTGTTTTTGCTTTCTGTTTTCCTGTCATCCTACAAGTGTTTGTTAAATATCCATTTTGAGTAAGTTACTTAGATTCGTGCTTCAGAATCCCTATTTCTAAAGGAAGGTATTGGACTAGATAATGTTTAAGATACTTTGAATGTTAATGTTGCATTTACAAATTTACTATAGGCTCAGGATCTTGCTAAACACCAAAAAGGGTTATATATAGGAAAAGATATCATGACCCAGTGGAAAAGATAACAGACTTTGTAGTAAAAAGACCACATTCAAATCTAAGTTCTGCTTTTCCGTGACTTCTGTGAGCCATAGTTTTCTCACCTGGCAAATGGGTCCACTACTACTGTCTTCACAACATTGCGTGGAAAATTAAATTAGAATAAGTGGCAAAGTATGTAACACATAGTTGCTCAATAAACAATACTGGCTGATCTCTTTTGCCTTTGCTTAAACTGTTTATACTCCAAGTAGTGAGACAGGATCCGTGCAAGCAGAGACATATAGCAAAGCAATGTTAGAAAATGCTGTATGAAATGATCAATTTATTCATAATCGACATCTTAAAATTGTTTTGCAACAAGGGAGTTTAAACAAAGCTTAGCTGCCCAGGCTTGCTTAATTCTTTCTTTCCTTTAATTTATTTTTAAATTTTTATTTATTTTTTATTGTTTTGTTTTGCTTTCTATTGAAGTATAGTTGATTTACAACGTTGTGTTAGTTTCAGGTGTACAGCAAAGTGATTCAGTTTTATATATATATATTCTTTTTCAGATTCTTTTCCCTTATAGGTTATTACAAAATATCAGCTGTGCTTAATCCTAACCTCTGATCCTTATTTATTCCTGATTATTGCTTTGAGTTTACATTTGTTTTTGGTGGTCCTTATTAACCCTTTTTATAGTAATTAATCAAGTGAGGTCTGAATCCATTTCCTCACACCACCAGAGTTAAGAATATTTAGATCAGATGTAGGAGCTGTGGATAGGATGGGGAATTTAAGTTCTTAACTGGGAGGTAGAGCACCTGCTGAAAGGAGAAAGCTTGGCATCTGAACACAGCTGCAAAGTCCACTTCTTCCGCCTGAGCTTCCTTTATAAATTAATTAATCTCTGCTGGCTGAGGCAGCCTGTTTCCTCACTGGGCCGGGACAATTCATTAAAGATAGAAAAAATGAAAATAGTCAGGAGAGCAGAATTCTTTACCAAAACTTTCTAATGGGAATTTAACAAAAAAAGTAACAGGGCTCTGAGACGCTTAGAATAAAAGGTATTGCAAAAAATACTGACAAAAATCCAGAGTTATCAGTAAATCAAACTGACAACTCTCTTATCAGAGTCATCTGTAAATCAAACTATGTTGTTGGTTCTGCATAATTTTGGAGGGCTTCCCAAAATCCCAGAATTGTGACATTTTAGAATAAAAGGCAGTCCAGTCTATTTTACAGATGAAGAAATGGAGACCCACAGAAATTAAGTGACCTGCAGACTAGTACGTAACTCCATAGTTAAGAGCAAGGATCTGCTCTGCCATTTCTTACCAGTGTGATTTTGGCCAAGTACATAGCCTTTTAAGATCCAAGGTACTTACATGTGAAATGGGGCTGGAAGTACTAATTGGTAGAACACATGTAAAATGTTTAGCAAAATGCCTGACATATATTAAATACTATTATCATCATTATTAGTATGGGGACTAAAATCTGGCATTATAATGACTTATAATCTGGAATAATGAATAGGAAGACTATTTATTACTGAAGTTGAAGAAAATTTTATCTCATACTTATGATCAACCTTTAAACTTGCATATAGTAGAGATATCAGTACAGAATATTTTCCCTAATATTTTCCTCAAATGTCTTCTTGCTGAAAGCCTTCTCTTACAGCAATGTTCAGGGAAATTCCCCAGTAGATATAATAACTATTTAGAAGAAGTGAAATTTGTTTCCCTGTAAGTTCATAATAAATACTTATTTACCCTGGAAAATCTAGATATACTTAGTGATGCCAATCCCCTACCTAAAAAGAAAATAAACCCAATAAAACAAATGAAAGAAGAACAATAAAGGCTTCAAATATTATTCTTTTATGGTATTGAGGAGTCCTTTGTTGTGATATTATGTGGCCATGAAAAACCTAGACACATTTTGAGTTTTATACACAAGGAAGTCTTCACCAAAAATGAAAGGATGATAGATCTATCTTACTTAAGTGTTTCTACTTCCTGTGAGTCTTTTCCCAGTTGTTATTTCAAAACCCAAATGAAGGCTTATAGGGTAAGAGGGTAATATTTTAAACAAACAAGCCAAATTGCAGTCACACACATTCTAGTTCTAAATTGCACTGTTTGTGCAGTCTTTTCAGAAAAGAAATAAGAAGATCCTCTGTGTCATTCCACCTCTCCAATTTTCTAATGCAAATGGAGAAGCACCAGGGCAATATTATCTGATGCAGCCTTGCATTTGGGAAAGAGGTAGATATTAAAAGAAGAATTATCTCATAATTTGAGGGTTTTTTCCTGATTAGAACCAGCAAAAGTAAAAGACTTGATTATGCCCACTCTCACATGCATCTACTCCCTCAATTTATTTTTTCCTAACTTGGAGTTAGACTTGGCCCAAGTGAGTAATACACTTATCCCACAACACATAAGGAACCAGCAGGAGGTGCTTTTATGGAGGATGCTACTTTAGTTCTCATAGTTTCTTTAAAAAGGGATCAAGAATCCAACCCTTCTCATTATGATCATTGCTCATTTTACCAATAATATATTTCACGGTCTATGTCATGGTCCATAATATCTTAAAAATATTTAGATACTTCTATTCCCTCAAGTAAGAATTACACATTTAGTTTTCTACATGATTAATTTCTAGCAAATTATTTCCAATAGCCAGTTATGAAAATTACATACATCGTATTCAACCTTTATGTAGTGAATAGTACACTCTGAAAGTGTAATCAGATGCATCAGATAAACTGAGTCCCAAGGAATGCACATTTGCTTTTCATTTAATTTCCCAATTGTAAGGCCACAAAATGGCTCATAAAGTTGTTATGCCCATTATTATCAATGATATTATTCAGGATGAAACAAATACATGAAGCATTTGTTTTTATGCTAGTGCTTTTTTTTTTTTTTCCTGACACACTGATTTTGGAATAACTATTTGGACTGAAACCCATAAATTACATATGTTTGAAAAAAATAAATTGTGAAAAGACTGGACATTGTTGAATTTAAAAGGTTGATTCTTTATGAAGCAAGGTTTTTAAGGGAAAATGTATTATATCATGAAACCAATCAAACTGGCATTTACTCTGTGGTCCCTACAGACTTTCTGCTTGCATCAAATGGAAGACTGACTTGGTCCTCAGCCTCAGGGCCAAATTGTTCTACAGGTTGAACTCCAAGTTGTCTCATTACATGATTAATGATATCCGCAAAAAGAGTGATACACAGTGAAGTTTGTGGTGCTTCTACATAAATAGATTCAGTGTTAAAAGTTATCAATTATGAGAGATAGAATACTCTTTTATACAACCAGGAAATCACTTTTTCTGGTGGGCTTTTAATAACATTGAGTTTATCATGGGTTGACACTTCTACTGTTATTTCCTCTAGGCTATTAAAAAAAAAACAACCCTGTTTATCCACAATAGCCAGGATACTTTTTAAGAAAAAGACGAGATAGTGATATGAAAAACTACAAGATAGGTAGTTCCCAGAATATATCACATTCCTTCACTGAATCACTTTACATAAAGCATCAAGGATGAATGTAAGGGCTTCAAATGCCAAGGTGACCGCTATGATGAAACTGTGCACTTTAAGTTGGAAGATGAACTGAAGAGTCATGGGCAGTCCTCGGGTAAGCTTTAGGAAGCTGATTCACATCTCTGGCTCACATCCTGGGAGGTCCTTTCACCCTGATGGAAGGTGATTTTGAGGGATATTTGCTAAGTGGAGTTTTTCACGTATGAAAGTTGATCGATTCTTAAACTTGATCACCTGTTAGAATGTGTTTTGAGCCACTTTTTCAAGAAAAGACTAATGCACTCCTGGACTTTAATAGATAATTTTAAGTGTACAATTCAGTGGCATTAAGTACATTCATAATCTTGTGCAACTACCACTGCTGTAACTATCTATTTCCAAATCTATTTCATCACCCCAAACAGAAACTCTGTAACCATTAAGCAATAACTGCCTACTCCCCCTTCTCCCCAGCCCTTGTAACCTCTAATCTACTTTCTGTCTCTTTGAATTTGCCTATTCTGGATATTTCATGTAAGTAAAATCATTCAATATTTGTCATTTTGTGTCTGGATTATTTCACTTAGCTTAACGTTTTCAAGGTTCATCCATGCTGTAGCATGTGTCAGAACTTCATTCTTTTTATGACCGAATAATACTTGACTGTATACATATATACACACAACACATTCTGTGTATTCATTCATCTGTTCATGAATTTGGGTTGCTTCCAACTTTTTACTGATAAAGGCAAAAAAGGAAAGACTTCAACAAAATTTAAATTAAAATACTCTTAAGTGGCTCTTTTGTCAGTCTTCTAGTAATATTGGGCTGGCCAAAAAAGTTTGTTCGGGTTTTCCATAAGATGATATGAAAAACCCGAACGAACTTTTTGGCCAGCCCAATATAATGCTTAATTTGTCATGGCTGAGTTTACTTTCATGCATTTTATTTAACACATGAGATAGAAAATGCAAACAGGGGCTTCCCTGGTGGCGCAGTGGTTGAGAGTCTGCCTGCCGATGCAGGGGACACGGGTTCGTGCCCCCGTCAGGGAAGATTCCTCCCACATGCCGCAGAGCGGCTGGGCCCTTGCGCCATGGCCACTGGGCCTGTGCGTCCGGAGCCTGTGCTCCGCAACGGGAGAAGCCACAGCAGTGAGAGGCCCGTGTACCACAAAAAAAAAAAAAAAAAAAAAAAAGAAAGAAAAGAAAATGCAGACCATTTATGGGACTACTGAATATATTGTCACCTTCAGAGTACATTGTTGAATGTCAGGATTTTCTAAAAACACAGCCAACTTCCAAACATGAGTAGTTGCAGCTAAGCCCAAACACCCACTGTCTCATTGTCATTCATGCATGATTTTTCTAGTCTATGTAAATGAACCAATCGACAAACTAACAAATCAAAACAACCCCACCAGTCACTATTGCTTGCCATATTGCTATATCCAACGGCTAACAGTTAGTCTTTTTTTTTGTAAGTTTAGTTTTATTTATTTATTTTAAAATTTATGTATTTATTTTTGGCTGTGTTAGGTCTTTGTCGCTGTGTGCGGGCTTTCTCTAGTTGCGGCGAGTGGGGGCCACTCTTCACTGTGGTGTGCAGGCTTCTCATTGCGGTGGCCTCTCTTGTTGCAGAACACAGGCTCTAGGAGCACGGGCCTCAGTAGTTGTGGCTCACAGGCTCAGTAGTTGTGGCTCACAGGCCCTAGAGCACAGGCTCGGTAGTTGTGGCGCACGGGCTTAGTTGCTCTGCAGCATGTGGGATCCACCTGGACCAGGGCTTGAACCTGTGTCCCCTGCACTGGCAGGCAGATTCCCAACCACTGCGCCACCAGGAAAAGTCCCAGTTAGTCTTAATCTTATTTGAAATGTCAGCATATTTTGATTACAGCTGATCTCTTCCGTCTCATGAAAATACCTTCTGCATTTGCTTTTGGGACATCACAGTCCTTAGGTTTTCATTCTCCCAGGCCATCACTTCTCAATCCCCCTTGCTGGTTGCTCCTCTTCTCCCTTACCTTTTTAACATTGTAGTACCCTAAGGATCAGTCCTCACACCTCTTCTCATTTCTTCATTCCTCCTCTTGCTGATATAATTTCAAGTTGGAGTTCTGAACACCATCTACATTATAATGAATCCCTAATCATATCTCCAGTATGGGCATTTCCCCTGAACTTCAGACTCACAATGTTCAACTGCCTACTTGATGATTCCTGTGTGGATATATAACAGACATTTTTAAAATGACATGTCTGAAGTTGAACTCCTAATCTTTCCCATACACCTGCACTTTCCAGTCTCAGTTAATGCCAACTCTATCCTTCCAGTTGCTCAGACCAAATTCCTTGATGTTATTCTCCAATCCTCTCTTTCTCTTACACCTATTCCCAATTTGTCAGGAAATCCAGTAGTTCTACTTTCAAAATATATGCAGAATCTGATTAATTCTTTTTTAAAAAAACACTTCATTGAGGTATAACTGACATACAAAAGTTGTGCATATTTAATGTATACAAGTTAATGAATTTGGGTAAATAAATATACACTTGTGAAACCATCACCACAATTTATGTCACAAACATACTTCCAACACAATTACCATTCAGTCACTGTTGTTGCTCTCTCAGATTACTATGGTAGCCTCCCCCAGTTTCCCCACTGATTCCACTCTTGCTGCCCTACAGTCTGGTCTTAACACAGCAGCCAGAATGATCCTCTTAAAGTCCATTGGAGCATGTCACTTCTCTGCATAAAGTCTGCCAATGCTTCCACATTTCTCTGAGAGTAAAAGCTCAAACATTTAAAATGTTTAACAAGGCCCTATATAATCTGGTCCCTTTATAACCTCATTTCTCAATTTCCCACTATCTCCTCTCTGCTTACTTTGGTGTCCTCTTCAGACACCCCAGGTGAGTTCCTGCATCAGAGATTTGGCACTGACTGTTCCTTTTATCTGAAATGCTTTTCCTCCAGATATGTATGTGACTGATTTTACCCTCTTCTTTTTGGCAGGGATGCTGCCTGTCAGTGTGAAGGCTGTGCTCTACATCAGGGCACCTGGATAAGAGGTAAGTGGGTACAGAACCCATGCCTCCAAGGCCCAGACTTTGCTTCACAGTAAGAGGCATCCTGACTGGTCTCAGAAGTCCTGGTTTTCCCTACTGTTTTAACCATGAATTTCATCAGCCATGGCATTGAGCTAATAGGATGCCAAAGAGCTCCCTACAAATTTCCTCCCATCAAGAGACCATTCAGTCATCCCTAGATCCTCAGTCTCCCTGATCTGTGCATAGTCTTCTTTTACCAATGTTAAAAAATAGTAAATAGATAGAAATACAACTTAAATATAATATTAAGCAAACAAAAAAGCTTTTAAACTTCATTTGTCTATGGAGAAACTATCATCAATTCTATTTGATTTTGTGCCATGTTTTGGTTTCTGTTATTTCTTAGTGAACAGGGCCCCTTAGTTATCATTATTATATGCTGCAACATAGAAAACTCAAGGGCATATATTAAATGAAATTGTTATCATGGTGATGAATGTCGTTATTAAGATGTCTTGGGAAATGAACTGATAATAGCTGGAATATAAATGAACTTCTCTCTTGAAAATATTTTGTTCCTCTTCATTCTAAAGGTGTTTGTATAGAATACCTACTAGCAATACCCACAGCAAGACACTCCTTTTCCAGAACGTTTACAAGGACTACTGTACTTGCCTTGGATGCCATGAGTTATTCACAGATCAGGACCACTCCATTCGAGTTCATACTATTATTGCAGTCATTTCAAATGATATACATATGTGTAAACACACACATATATACATACCTCTGTCGGCGTGTTCCCAAAATTTTATATATGTTATATGCTATTATATATGGCCTTAGAGAGACCCCGTTTCAAGCCCAAATTCTGTGTTTAATTCCTCAAGAAACAGATAATACACTCTGGACCTGACCATGAGGGTATACATGAGCTTCTTATCCTTTATAAAAGTTCTTGATTTCTCATCAAGATGGTACAGTGAGTTCACACTTTGACATTATGTCTCCACTCCAAGGAGATAGTAAATGATAATGCTTAAAATAGAAAACAGTGGTATAGTCAGGCCAAAAGCAAAAAGATAAATATCAGCAAGGACCATAAAAGGAAGACCACACCCATCTCACACTATTTTCCACGTTGGCTTCTGAAACACAGGCCTGTGACTCAAATATATCAAACCAGTTCTCGCCTCAGGGCCTTTACACATGTGCTTTCCTCTCCCACGAGTGCCAGGTATGCTTTTCCCCTCACCTTCTGCCTGGTTGGCCTTTTCTCAACATTTCCATCTTAGCTCCAAATGTCACCTCCTCTGAGAAGCCCCCAGGCTTGCTCCAGCACATAGCCCTATTTTATTTTAATCATATGCATCATTATCTATTTACCTGTTTATTTACCCTTTGTCTCCTTGCAAACCTCACCCACAACTAGAAGGAAATCCCATGGGGGCAGGGGAAAAAAAAAAAAGGACCATAAAGGGAAGAGCAGAACAATTCAGTTTCTAGGTGGTAAATCACACAAGTATTTTGGGGAATGGGAGTATTTTTCAAATCCCATGCTTGAATTCAGAGGCTGAGGAGTGTTCCCTCCACTTGTAAAAGGAGACCAAAAGCACTATTGGGGAGTTATTGCTGTGCTGATGAACTGCATGAAGTTTCCACCTGACTGAGAGATGGGTTTGCAATACCAAGATTACAGAGGGGCTGGAAACCGAAGATGATCATGTCCAATCTTGTTCTGGAAAGGGTGGTAGAAGGAAGGGTTCCCTAGGGCTCTGTGGACCAGGCGGAAGCAACTGTAAAATCTCTAAATAGAACAAGAAGCTACACAGAGAGGGGGCATGTTTACTTTCTACTGTTGCCTAACAAATTACCATAAACTTAGCAGTGTAAAACAATACCTATTTGTTAGCTGGGGGTTATTTTCAGATTCCAGAAGCCACCTGCATTACTTGACTCATGGCACCTTCCCTTGTTACATCTAGGAATAGTGTGTCAGATCCTTCTCATGCTTCAAATCGCTCTGAGTTATTCTCTTGCCTTTCTCTTCAGCCACCCGCTAGAGACAGGGCTCATGTGATTAGATTAGGCCGACCTGGAAAATCTCCCTTTTAAAGGTCAACTGTGCCAAATAACATAACACAAACACAGAAGTGCTATCTCATCACATGCACAGGTTCCAGGATATATGGTCGGAAATTCTGGAGCTGTATTAGTTTCCTGTAGCTGCTATAACAAATCCCCACAAGCTGAGTGGTTTAAAACAATAAAAATTTACTGTCTCCCAGTTCTGGAGGCCAGAAGTCTAAAGTCAAGGTGTCAGCAGGGCACTCTCTCTGGAAGCTCAAAGAGAAAATCTATTCCGTGCCTCTTCTAGCTTTTGGAGGCTATTGGGATTTCTTGGCATTCTGGGTACCTCTCTGTCTCCTCAGCTTTACACTGCCTTCTCTATTGCCAAAATCCATCTGCCTTTTCCTTACAAATAAGATTGCATGTGAATGTATTTAGGACTCATGCAGATAATCCAGGATAAGCTCCTCTTTTCAATATCCTTAACTTAATCGTACCTTTTGCCACATAAAATAACATTCACAGGTTTCAGGAATTAGGATATAAGTATATATATTTTGGAGTCACCATAAAGCCCACTCACTATAAGGGCCATGCATAGAAATTCTGCCTACCACAGAGCAAGAGGAAGAAAACAACAAGATAGAAAACAAGAAAAAAACAAGACAAACTAACAAAAAAAACCCCATTCAAAAATACGTCTGAAAAGCAAAATTCAAAGTTATACAATAAAATGCTAAATATAAATAAAAAACTCAGAATATGATGCAATTTCCAATGAAAGTAATTGATGGAAGAGCCTGACAAGGAATTTGTGATATGTATGTCTGAGATGCCCAAAGAGGAGATGAAGAAATAATTCTTATAAAAAAGTACAATTTGGAAAGAAATTAGTTGGAAATGAAGGAGAGTAAAATATGAACAAAACTAAATATTGTGAAAAAAAGAAAGTATTTTAATTGAAAGAAAAAACCTATGATCTTTATCAAGAAGGATAAAAATCTGCTGCTGCCCCTGATGTCGATTCTATAACATTTCTGCCCTTGCATGGAGAAACACTGCTAGACAAATAGTGGAATTTATCACTAAGGTGGATTTCTACCAGGGAAGAACTTTCTCCCAGATTATATTATAATTATACCAATACTACAGTGTTTTTTACGTTATAACAGATATAAAAGTATAAGTTTTTTAAACTTCAACCATCCCAGCCCTACCTTCCCACTGTGAACAGGGCAAACATGAGGAGTCCCACATCAGTGGTGACGTGGTACAACTAGACAGGCAATTAAATGACATGAAAAGAGGAGCCCTGCACCATCAGTGCCCTAGTGTGACTGGACAAAGGACATGAAGGGAGGAAAGAAGAGCAAAATGTGGGCAAAACTCTCATTCACCAGTGCACTGGTGTAGCTGGGTAGGTGATGTGAAGAGAACAAGGATGAAGAGCCCTGCTTGTTGTGGCAGTGGTATAAGCAGCCAGGGCATGTGGATGGGGAAGGGAGGAACCCCACACATTCATGCGGTGGTGGAACTGGCCAGAGGATGTGATCACAGATTATAGCACGAGCCATACTCCATCAGCAAGGAGGTAAGGGGACAAAGGATGTGAACGGGACAAAGAAAAGGAGCACCAAAATGCCTGTGCAGTGGAGCGACTGGACAGAAGAGAAAAGACCAAAAGGGCAGTCCTATCCATCGTGCAGTGAGGTATCTGGGTGCGGAATGTGAGTGCGGCAAAGACCGCATCCCGATGCGTAGCGCCGTTGTGTAACAGGGCAGAGGAGGAGAAGAGGAGGAAGAGGAGGAACTTACTATGTCGATGAACCGGTGCTCCCAGGCTGGGAATGTGGAGAGGGAAAGAGGACCCCACACCATCAGTGCAGCGGTGTGAATGGACAAAGAGGGGGAGTACAGCATCGTCAGCACAGCTGAAGGACCGGGTGGATGAAGTGAAACACGGGCGAAGGAGCATCTCCCAAGCAAAGTGGACTGGTGTGTGGGGGGAAGGGATGTGAACAGCGCACGGAGGAGCAGCCTCACACTGTCAGTGCAGGGGTGTAGGTGGACAGGGCGTGTGAACACAGTGAGAGGAGGGGCCCCGCCTCATCCCTGTGGCAGAGAAACCCGGCAGAGGAGGCCTAAGTGTCACCGCGGTGCAACCCAGCACCTTCCGTGCAGTGAGGGCTCTGGGCTGGTTTTGAGAGTAGGGCCAAGATTAGGAGGCTCGAGCAATCAGTCCGGGGCACCACCAGTCAGGGGATGCTAACGGGCAAAGAGGAGGTGTCCACGCATCAGCGCAGTAGAGCAACTGGGCAGAGGATGGAAAAGTGGTAACGAGGCACATCCCTGTGTCCTCGGTGCTCTGATGGCCCTGGGTTGGTTTGTGGATGTCACGAAGAGGAGTCCTCAACAGTCAGTCCTGGGGGAAGGAGAGAGAGCATACAAATCTGTCAAAGAGGCAGAGCCCCCATCCTCAGTGCAGTGGGGTAACTGGACAGGGGATGTGAATAGAGGATGTGATGCACTCCTGCACCATCAGTGTGGTGATGTCACTGAGCAGAGTATTCAGATGGGGCAAAGAGATGGAGCCCTGCCCCATCCATGTGCTCATATCACTGGTGTAACCAACCAGAGGATGTGATCTGTGCAAAGAATAGTAGCCCTGCACCATAACTGTAATAGCATCAGTGGACAGAGGATGTGAACAGGACAAAGAGGATGAGGTACCACCCGTGAGTACCATGATGTCCGTGGGCACGGATGTGAACAAGGCAAATAGAAAGAGCCCCACACGCTCGGTGCACTGGGACAACTGGACTAGAAAAGCGAATGGGGAAACAGGGTGATCCCTGATCTGTCCGTGCACAGATGGGACTGACATGGGAGGTGAGAAGGGCAAAGAGGGGAGTTCCTCCCTTCCTCCATGGGGACGTGAACAGACGAAACAGGAGAATCCTCACACCCTTCGTGCCGAGGCGGAAGGTGACAGGCTCCGTGAACAGGGAAAACCATGTAATGTGGCGGGGTTATGTGAACGGGGCCACGAGGAGGAACCCCGCAGCACCAGCACGGTGGTTACGCTGCACAGGATGCGAGCGGGGCGGAACCCCTGTGTGCGCAGCAGCCTGCAGCGTGGTCCCTGGGCGGGTGATGCGAACCGGGTAGAGGAAGGCATGGTCGGTGCAGCGGGGGAAGTGCAGGCGGGCGCTGGGCAGCAAAGGGCCGTCCTCGCGGCGGCGTCACCTTGGAGCGCACAGACGGGGCGTGTGAAAGCGCAAGGAGGAGAGTCGCCGCACTCCGTAACTGGTCGGGCTGTGAACAGGTTAGAGGAGAATCTGACGCAAAGGGAAAGGAGAGTTGCCGGGAGGGTCAGCCGCTCGTCCTCAGTGCGCCTGTGTGAGTGAACAGGGAGTGCGAGCAGAGCGAAGCGTAAGAGCCTCCCCCAGTCACTGTGCTTGGCCAGAGGGGAGACGGGGCTGAGGATGAGCACAGCCAGACTCACCGCAGTGATGGGTCCAGACCCGGTGCAACCAGGTCCCAGAGGATGAGGGCGACCCCTCAGGGCCATGGTGGACCTGTCCCGGGAGGTAGAAGCTGCGCAACCACTGAAGGTGTGAACGAGGCGAATAGGAGCAGCGCGGACCCCCGGGGCCATGTGTAACTTGGGAGGGGGTGTGACAGCGCAAAGAGGAGGAGCCCTGAAGCATGGCTGCTGGGGTCTAACAGGGGACACTTCTGGGGCAAATAGGAGCCCCTCAACATTAGTGCAACGGGGAGTCTGGGCTGGATATGGAAACAGGCAGCCAGCAGGAGCCCCGCCCCATGCACTCGTTGGAGTCCCTGGGAGGCGCCTACCTACCCGCTCTGACTGGCCCGGGTCCTGCCCCTGGACCCCTGGGGGGGAGCCGGGATGACACTGATGCAGGCAGTGCAGTCCCCTCCCGAGTCAGTAAGGGCTGTAGCGCTGCTCTGCAGGGCCCCCTGGGGAACTGCACGTATGCCTTCGAGATGGTGTGATGTGATTTGCAGTCAGTGTCATAAAGCATTTCATCCGCAATGGACGATCTGCTTCCCAGCGTGTGATGGGACCTGACAGACACCACTGAGGTAGTTCCTGGAAAACCAGTTCTGCCGTCCTGCTCAGAGTCTGTCATGTATCTTGTAATATACATCATTGAACACTCTGAAAGCAGAGGCCTGAAATCTCCAAACATCGTAATTGTCCAAGTTACAGACCCTGATATAAATATGCACAGTGGTTACACTCTAGAACATTAGGTAACTAATGTGGGAACCAAGTCGATGACCCAAATCCAGCCCAGGCCATAGTGACAAAACATCGTCCTGGACTATCTGGCAGCCCTGACAAACTGAGTTTCAGCAGAAAAGAGAATGGATCACACAGCAACCCCTGCTACGGTCAGCACCTTATTGACATTTCTGCAGCTGTGGCCAGGAAATCAACGGGCTGTGAACACTGAATTATCCTCTTACACCTGGAGGCGATCCCTGCAGGCTGAGCTGCAGGACATTAGCAGAATGACATGCAGAAAGGTTCACCATTCCTGGCTGCTTCTCCTTCTGCTCTGGGAATGGAGGGGCTGCCTTGAGTTCAAGGTTGTGGACCTGACATTGGGAAGAAGCACGGTGTTCACCATGGAGCCCTCTCTTTGGCCAGCTGTCTCTCTCACCACACGGCTGTGCTACATTAAATGTGCCAAAGTTAAAATAATTTGAAAAAAGACAAGCCAAATCAATTGCGGCAACTGGAAACTCTAAACTTTTAAACATATTTACCTGGGGGTGGCGCTCAAGGAGGAAAGGAGAATAAGTTTGGGGGATGGAGTGGGTTAACCTTAAGGATTGTCAGCCGGGTTCGGCAGGGCCACCTGGAACAGTTGTGCAGTTCGTGCACTGCACAGAGTGCTCAGTCATGGGGGTGGGTGCGGGCGCTGAAATCTAGCCTGGATTCTCCTCTCCAGATGCACCCCCATCCCCCGGCTGAATCTGCCAGAGGGGGCACTGCTTTCTGAGTCCTCTTCTCACAGGGGGAAGCGTTGTTCATGCAGCGGGATGGGAGCTCTTTTACTCTGAGGAGATACCTTTGTCTACTTCATCACCCAGAGGAGACCCTTTTGCTTCTTAAAATCTCCCCAGGGGGACCCTTTTGCTTCTTAAAATCTCTTCCTGCTGGGAGCCTTTCGCCCTCACAGCGAAGCCAGCAGTCTGCTCACCCAGCCTAAGAGCAGAAAATGTTTTCTGTTAATACACTCAGAGACGCTGCGTGAGTTGCTGATGAGCTGGAGTTTTGCGGCAGCCTGGGGAACTCCCGATGCAGTACGGCTAGTGCGCCTTGTCCTGGCCCATACTGGTTAATAAACCGAGACTGTTCTGGGTGGCCTACGTGTTCTCCGTCCTCTGTTGTCCCGGCCACCCTTGCGCCTGGCCCAGGATCCAGTGAAAGCTGAGTCAGTGCCTCACAAGGCCGGGGCCATAAGTACCTTCTCCAGCTCTACTGATTGGTCAGTACTTGTGCCATAGTTGTTAAATATCTCTAATAACATCCCTCAGGAACCCCCTTCAATTTCTGAGACCATGAGCCCCCATCCCTATCTCCTGGGGTACTTTGTTAACTGGCTGGCATTAGTTTAGTCCCGTCTTGGAATCCATGATTATTTGAATGTTAACAATTCCTCTGTCTCAGAATCCCTAAGCCACAGCATCCCTGAGAAGTGGCCACAGGGACTGTCCAGGAGAGGCACAGCCAGGCTTCTTAACAAACACTGCTGAAGAAAATAGCCCCTTCTCTGAAAGACTGTGCTTTCTGCCAGGAGCCATGGAAAAAAAGCACGCCTCAATGGAAACCAAGATACTCAGGGTTGTACTGAGCAGATGCTGTCACTCTGTTCAGTACGCTACCAGCTTCGACCTGCTGATGTATCACTGCCCTGCTGGGTCTCCCTGAGGGATTCCCTGTGCTACCTGAGGACCTGATTCCTGCACTTCACTGCTGACCACAAGGCAATTCTTGGATGGTGCTACGGTCTGAATATTCCTCAGCCCAAGGTGATGGTATTAGGAGGTAGGGCCTTTAGGAGGTGATTAGGTCACGAGGGCAGAGCCCTCATGGATGGGATCAGTGGCCTTATAAAAGAGGCCCGGGGAGATCCCTTGCCCCTTGCACCACATGAGGACATAGTGAAAAGGCACCATCTCTGAAGCAGGATGCCCTCACCAAACACCAAATCTGCCAGCACCATGATCCTAGACTTCCCAGCCACCAGAACTCTGAGAAATAAATGTCTGTTGCTTATAAGCCACCCAGTCTGTGATGTTATGTTACAGCAGCCCAAATGTACAGGACAGATGGGCTCTTCGGTTTTACAGTAATTTACTATAATTGGATACATTAAAAATTTGGTGTGTTGTGGCCACCCAGACACTGGCTTCTGAGCACCCCCCCCCCCCGCCGCGTTGCAATGCAATTCCTTCTAAATCATACCTAATTTTATATCATGAGTACACAGTCTTATTTTCCACAAGATTCCCCCCAAGAGCTGAAAGCATACTCCCACAATGGCTTTTATAGCCAAGGACCACCTGTAAGATTGACTGTAAGATTCAATGATCTACCTTACCCTTTCCTGAAAAGTAGCACAACTCTCCTCCCTTCTCCCTGACTATCCACAGGTTCCTCCTCCCCTCTGACCAACAGGCAATTCTTGGAGAGTGTCTTGGGTTGTATCATGTATAAAAGACAATCTGAAATTTTGATGCATTAAGAAACAAAGGTATGAAGGTAACCCAACTAATGGGTGGTAATCACTAAATTGTATGCAGTTTTTACCAAACCACAATTCTTTCTTAAAAATTAAAACTGTTGTCTTGTTTCCACAACAACATTCATCAAATGTTGTTTACCACTCAAACAACAGTAAATAGTGTCATAAGTGCAATGATGGAAAAGAACATAGTGTTATAAAAGTTTAAGAAAGAGTGGGATAAGATTGACTTCCAGCATGAGGCACTTCCACAGATTCACTCCCCAATGAAACTGGTGACAACTATAATTAAAAAAATACCCAAATGGTGAAATGGTTCTAAGGGCAAACAGCAAATGAAGAAACATCTATTCAAGAAAATCACTAATAGTTCCCATAAGAAAGGTAAGATTGAAATATTTGAACCAAGTCTTCTCCTTTCCTAGACCCTCTGAGTTCAGTGAGGTACAGATTCCACTCCAGACTGCTGCAGGGCTCCCTCTCACCCCGGCTCCCAGCTGGAGGACTTTCTTCCCGGGAGGAGCAAGGCTTCAGCTTATAGTTAGCCCTCCATATCCACGGTTCCTCCATATCTGCAGTTCCACCATATCTGCAGATTCAACAACTGCAGATGGATCATGTAGTACTGTAGTATTTACTATTGAAAAAAAAAATCCATGTATAAGTGAGCTCATGCAGTTCAAACCTGTGTTGTTCAAGGGTCAACTGTAGTTTCATTTTGCCTGCATCATCCCATCCACCAGGATGGCATTTTTCATTGCCAAGATGGAACTTCCCAGCCTGAGAGTTCCTCTCACTGGGAAAAGGACAGTGGAGTGAACAACCAACTTCCCCAGCCTTTCAGGGCACTGCATGAAGAACCCACTTTGGTTTCACTCCAACTAGAGACAAACAAGCTGAGACATCTAGATGTGGCTAGGAACAAGGAAGAAGAAGTATAGGACCACCAGCCACACAGCAGGAGGGACCATAGTTCCCTGCTCTGCAGAGGACCTCAGAAGCCCCTGGGGATACTGCAGACTCCTCCAGCTTTCATCACTGAGGAAACCAATGGCCAGCAAAGTTGCTGCAGACCCCCTGCAGAAGTCACCACTGAGATTTTTCTCTCCACATATCTTCACATTCAAAGATGCCTACCACCTGTGTTCTTCCCCTGTTCCCTCCGTAGTGCCCTGCAAGAGCCCCAGATACACATCAGCAGACAGCCCCGGCCTCTGTGGCTGTACAGGTGCTTAAGCCCCGGTGGCCAATCACCACCACTGTGTGTGCACCTGTGGCTGCCCCTATAGCTGCACCTGTACACTCCAGCAGCCAAGGCCTGCATAGCTGCTTGTGGGCCCATATCTGGCCCTTACTCCTCTCACTGGCCTGCACTGCTACACACCCGTGCCTAACCTCTGTAGCCACAGGAATGCATGCCAATAGCCAGGGCCCCTGAAGCTGCTCATGTGCCCTCGGTTGGCATTGGCCCTTGGTGCTTGCCACTCATGTGTCCACATCTGGCCCCTGCTACTACACAGGTACCAGCAGCCAGCCCGTGTGGCTAACATATATTGGGTTGGCCAAAAAGTTCATTCAGGTTTTTCTGTAAGATGTTATAGAAAAACCGAACGAACTTTTTGGCCAAGCCAATACATACCACTGGCTCTAGCCACAAGGACCACTTGCCCTCGTCCCTAGCCACTGGACCTGGAGGTATCACTGAGGACCCCAACAGCATTTTCAGCCACTGCAAGTCTCCTGCAGCTCTAAGGATCATGCAGTTGTCAGTAACATGGAGCCAAGAAGCCTCAAGGACAATACAACACGTCTTCCAGGGCCTGGAGCTGCCATAGGCTCCCGCACTTGGAGCTTCATACCACTGGATTCAGGGCCACAGAATCCTCCAGCATGCCCAACACGCAGGGGAAGGTCTTTCCTTATAGAAGTCAGTCTATAAAGTCTAGAAGAGTTCACTGATTCTTCAAATGCACAGACACCTATGTAAGGCTACAGGGATCATAAAGAATCAGGGAAATATGACACCACCAAAGGAATACAAAAACTTCCAGTAAATTGACCACAAAGAAATGGAGATCCACAAATTGCCTGACAGAGAACAAAAAATAATTGTTTTAAAGGTGTTCAGAGAGCTACAAGAAAAGAGAATCAAAGCATGCATACCACTATGTAAAATCATCAATTCACAAAGGAAGACAGCAAAAGAGAATGAAAAGAACAAAGGATCTATGAGACAGACAGAAAAAAGATTAATAAAATTCCATTAGAACATCCTTACTTATCAATGAGTATTTTATATGTAAACAGATTAAATTCTTCAATCAAAAAACATAGAATGCCTGAATGGATAAAAAAACAAGACCCAACTATATGCTGCCTACAGAGACTCACTTTAGCCTTAAGACACACATAAGCTAAAAGTGAAGGCATGGAAAAAGATATTCCACACATGTGGAAACCAAAATAGAACAAGGATAGCTATACTTATATCAGAAGAAACAGAATTTAAGTCAAAAACAACAGGAGATAAAGGTCATGATCTAATGATAAAGGAGACATATGAAGAGAATATAACAATCGTAAATATATGTGTACCCAACATCGGAGCTCCTAAATATACGAAGCAAATACAACAGATCTGAAGGGAGAAATAGACAACAATAAAATAATAGGGTACTTCAGTACTCCACTTTCAACAAAGGATAGATCATCTAGATAGAAAAACAATAAGGAAACATCAGACTTGAACTATATTTTAGACCAAAGGGACATAACAGACGTATATAGAACCTTCCATCTAACAGCAGCAGAATACATATTCTTCTCAAGTGTACATGGAACAGTCATTGCAACAGTCACTAGAATAGATCATATTTTAGGCCACAAAACAAGTCTTAAGAAATTTAATTTAATCTTTTAAAAGACTGAAATCAGGGTTTCCCTGGTGGCACAGTGATTAAGAATCTGCCTGCCAATGCACGGGACATGGGTTCGGGCCCTGGTCCGGGAAGATCCCACATGCCGTGGAGCAACTAAGCCCGTGCACCACAACTACTGATCCTGTGCTCTAGAGCCCATGAGCCACAACTACTGAGCCCACGTGCCACAAGTACTGAAACCTGCACAGGCACCTAGAGCCCGTGCTCTGCAACAAGAGAAGCCACCACAATGGGAAGCCCACTCACCTCAGCGAAGAGTAGCCCCCACTTGCCGCAACTAGAGAAAGCCCTCACACAGCAACGAAGACCCAACACAGCCAAAAATAAATAAATAAATAAATTTAAAAACATAATAAAATAAAATAAAAGATTGAAATCATACCAAGTATCTTTTCTGACCATAATGGTATGAAACTAGAAACCAATAACTGGAAGAAAACTGGAAAATTTCACAAATATGTGGGAATTAAAAAACATACCCCTGAACAACCAATGGGTCAAAGAAGAAATCAAAAGGGAAATAAAAAAATATTTTGAAACAAATGAAAACAGAAATACAAAACACCTAGACTTATAGGCTACAGCAAAAGCAGTTCTAGGAAAGAAGTTATAGTGATAAGCTTATAGTATACATTAAAAAAAAAAGAATTAACAACCTAAGTTTATACCTGAAGGAACCAGAAAAAGAATAACAAAGTAAGCTCAAAGTTAGCAGAGGGAAGGAGATAATAATAAGAACAGAAATAAATGAAATATGAAATAAGAAAAAAACAGAAAATTTCAATGAAACTAAAATTTGGGTTTTTAAAAAGATAAACAAAATGACAACATTTTAGCTAGACTTACCAAGAAAAAAAGAGGACTCAAAATAAATAAAATTAGAAATAAAAGAGTAGACATTACAACTGATATCACAGAAATACAAAGGATCATAAAAGATTTCCATGAACAATTACATGCCAATAAATTTGATAACTCAGAAGAAATGGATACATTTGTAGAAATATACAACCTATCAAGGCTGAATGATTAAGAAATAGAAAATATGAACAGATCAATAATGAGTAAAGAGACTGAATCAGTAGTAAACAACCTCCCAACAAAGAAAATCCAAGAACCAGATGGCTTCATGAGTGAATTCTACCAAATTTTTAAAGAATTAATGCCAATTCTTCTCAAACTCTTCAGGAAAAAAAAAGTAAGAGGATGGAACAATCCCAAACACATTTTACAAGGCCAGCTTTACCTTGATACCAAAGTCAGATAAAGGCAGTACAAGAAAACTACTGGCAAATATCCTTAATAAATATAGATGTAAAAATTCTCAACAAAATATTGGCAAACTGAATTCAACAGAATATAAAAGGATCATACACCATGATAATGTAGGATTTATCCCTGGGATGCCTGGATGGTTCAAAGCACACAGAGCAATAAATGTGGCATACCACATTAACAGAATGAAAGATAAAATCATATGATCATCTCAACAGGCAGAAAAAGCATTTGAAAAAGATATAACATCCTTTCATGATAAAAAAAAAAGTCCCCAACAACTTGGATATAGAAGGAACATACCACAACACAATAAAGGCCACCCATGTGTGACAAACTTACAGCCAAAATATACTCAACAGTGAAAGATTGAAAGTCTTTCCTCTAAGATCAGGAAAAAGATAAGTGTGCCCACTATCATCATTCCTATTCAACATAGTACTGGAAGTACTAGCCAGAACAATTATGTAAAAAAATAATAATAATACAAAGCATGTAAAGTGGAAATAAAGAAGTAAAATTGTCTGTTTACAGATGACATGATCTTACACATAGGAAATCCTAAAGACTCCATGAAAAAACTGTTAGAATTAATAAACAAATATAGTTTATCTCAGGATCCAAAATCAACATACAAAAATCTGTTGCATTTCTATACACTAACAATGAAATATCTGAAAAGAAGCAAAGAAATCATCCCATTCACAATAGCATCAAACACAATAAAATACTTAGAAGTAAATTTAACCAAGGAGATAAAAAAATGTATATGTGTACACACACACACACACACACACACACACACACACACACACACACACATATACTGAAAACTATAAAATACTAATGAAAGAAGTTGAAGAAGACACAAATAAACGGAAATACATCCCAGGTTCATGGATTGGATTAGTATCCATTCTATTCTAAGCCATCTACAGATTCAATGCAATCCCTATCAAAATTCCAATGGCATTTTTCACAGAAATAGAAAAAGCAATCCCCAAATTGCTGTGGATCCACAAAATACCCCAAATAGCCAAAGGTTTCTTTAGAAATAACAAAGCTGGAGGAATCATACATCCCAATTTCAAACCATATTACAAATCTATAGTAATCAAAGCAAAATGGTACTGACATAAAAACAGACTCATAGACTAATGGACCAGAATCAAGAGCACAGAAATAAACTGACGTACATATGATCAACTAATATTTGACAAGGGAACCAAGAATGCTCACTGAGGAAAAGACATTATATTCAATAAATGGTGCTGAGAAAATGAGATATCCACATGCAAATGAATGAAATTGGACCTCTATCTTACACCACTCACAAAAATTGAACTGAATTAAGAACTTAAACTTAAAACATAAAGTTCCTGAAGAAAGCATAAGGGAAAAGCTCTTTAACATTGGACTTGGCAATGATTTTTTGGATTTGACACCAAAAGCACAAGTAACAAAAGCAAAAATTAGCAAGTGGGGCTATATCAAACTGAAAAGCTTTTGCACAGCAAAAGAAAATATCAACAAAATGAAAAGGTAACCTATAGAATGGGAGGAAATATGTGCAAATCATATATCCAATAATGGGTTAATGTCCAAAATATTTAAGGAGCTTATACAATTAATAGCAAAGAAAATAATAATAATCTGATTTAAAAAATGGGCAGAGAGGCTCACTAGACATTTTTCCTAAGAAAACATTCAGATGGCCAGTAGGTACATGAAAAGGTGCTCAATATTGCTAATCATCAGAGAAATTCAAATCAAAACCACAGTGAGATATCACCTTATACCTGTTAGAATAGCTATTATAAAAAAAACAAGAGATAAGTGTTGGTGAAGATGTGGAGAAAAGGGAACCCTTGTGCACTGTTGGTAGGAATATAAGTTGGTATAACAAATATGGAAACAGTATGAAGGTTCTTTGAAATATTAAAGATAGCACTAGCATATGATCCAGCAATCCCACTTCTGGACATATACCTGAAAGAAGTAAGATCACTATCTTGAAAGGATATCTGTAACCCCATGTTCTTGCATTATTCACAATAGCCAAGACATAAAAACTATCAGTGTCCACCAACAGATAAATGGATAAAGAAAATTTGATATATACTATAAATTGTGTGTATATACACTATATCTATATCTATCTATCTATACATGTATATATAGAGGGGGGTGATTCTTGAACAACACAGGGTTAGGGGTGCTGACCCCTCGCACAGTTGATAATCCAAGTATAAGTTTATAGATGGCCCTCCATATACTCGATTCTATTTCTGCAGATTCAACCAACCGTGGATTGTATAGTCTTATAGTATGTATATAGTGAAAACACTCCAAGTATAAGTGGACCTGCACAGTTCAAACCCATGCTGTTCAAGGGTCAGCTGTATGTATATAAATATAAAATGGAATATTATTCAGTCATAAAAAAGAAGGAAATTCTGCCATTTATGACAACATGGATGAACCCTGAAGGCATTATTCTAAGTGAAATAAATCAGAGAATGAAAAATAGTGTATGACCCACTTATACGTGGAATTTTAAAAAGTCAAACTCACAGTAACAGAGAGTAGATTGTCTGGTGGCTGGGGTGTGTGGGAAGTGGTATCAAAGGGTACAAATTTACAGTTATAAAATGAACAAATCCTGGGAATGTAATGTACAGCATGGTGACTATAGTTAATAATACTGGGGGCTTCCCTGGTGGCGCAGTGGTTGAGAGTTCGCCTGCCGATGCAGGGCACGCGGGTTCGTGCCCCGGTCCAGGAAGATCCCATGTGCCGTGGAGCGGCTGGGCCCGTGAGCCATGGCCGCTAAGCCTGCACGTCCGGAGCCTGTGCTCGGCAACGGGAGAGGCCGCAGCAGTGAGAGACCCGCGTAACGCAAAAAAAAAAAAAAAAAAAAGATACTGTATTGCATAGTTGAAGGTTGATAAGCGTGTAGGTCTTAACTGCTGTCACAATAACAGCAAAAATGGAAATTATGTGAGTTGATGGATGTGTTAACTAATCTTATCGTGGTAATTATTTTGCAATATAAATGCGTATCAAATCATCACATTTTTGTGCCTTAAACTTACACAATGTTATATATCAGTTATACCTCAATAAAGCTGGAAAAAAGGAACAAATGTCAAATACATGTAGTGACCATCTATCTACCCTTTTTTCTTTCTGTCAAACAGTGAAAAATGAATTTCAGGAAACCTAGGCCATTGATATAAAGTGGGATTTCTTTCTGACATATGGTGGGAGTAACTGAAAAATGTACTTGGGTATCATTGAAAGCCCTCCATGACCCCTTTAGAACCCTCTCCTCTGTGGTGTGTGTGTGTGTGTGAATGTGAACACTCGAACTCTGAGGAAAGAGCAGCAAAACTGCAGGTGCTTAGAGCTTAGACTCTAGAGTCAGGTCGGCCACGTTTGAATCTTGAATTCAATTTACAAACTGGCTGATTTAGAACAAGTTATTCCATCACTCTTAGGCCCTGTTTCCTAACCGTTAATATGGAGATAAAAAGAGCACCTACCATATGACCCAGCAATCCCACTACTGGGCATATACCCTGAGAAAACCATAATTCAAAAAGAGTCATGTACCAAAATGTTCATTGCAGCTCTATTTACAATAGCCCAGAGATGGAAACAACCTAAGTGTCCATCATCGGATGAATGGATAAAGAAGATGTGGCACATATATACAATGGAATATTACTCAGCCATAAAAAGAGACGAAATTGAGCTATTTGTAATGAGGTGGATAGACCTAGAGTCTGTCATACAGAGTGAAGTAAGTCAGAAAGAGAGAGACAAATACCGTATGCTAACACATATATATGGAATTTAAAAAAAAAAATGTCATGAAAAACCTAGGGGTGAAACAGGAATAAAGACACAGACTTACTAGAGAATGGACTTGAGGCTATGGGGAGGGGGAAGGGTAAACGGTGACAAAGCGATAAAGAGGCATGGACATATATACACTACCAAACGTAAGGTAGATAGCTAGTGGGAAGCAGCCGCATAGCACAGGGAGATCAGCTCGGTGCTTTGTGACCGCCTGGAGGGGTGGGATGGGGAGGGTGGGAGGGAGGGAGACGCAGGCGGGGGGAGATATGGGAATATATGTATATATATGACTGATTCATTTTGTTGTGAAGCTGAAACTAACATACCATTGTAAAGCAATTATACTCCAATAAAAAGGTTAAAAAAAAAAAAAAGAGCACCTACTTCAGAGGACTTCTGTAAGGATCAGATGAATGAATTCATGTGAAGGACGCAGGACAATGCTTGGCATATAGTGAGCAGCAGTTATTGCTGTAATTGTAACAGCTACTCTTTGTAGTTATTGGAAGGCAAACACAGTTACATGAAATGATGGTATGTTCCCGGGAATCAACTGCAAAACGGCTTCTTTCTCTGGGCCTCTCTGCTGTCCAAAAATCATTGTCACTAGGAGCACTTCGTGGTAATTCTCTAATAAATAGAAATGGCACAGCAAAGGTAAAACGGAGCAACAAGCAAGAGTGAGAGAGAGCAAATGATAGAAGCTTCTCCCCTAAATCCTACTTCATAAATCCCGAGGGAAGAGAGAAGAGAAAAGCTGGAGACGGCAGTCAGGGGACCTGCACCAAACGTGGTGTCTGCAGCTCTGCCTCCGCGGTGATGGTCTGACCTCTGCATATTTACTTTCCTCCTGCTTCATGCTCTCATTTGCTTCATGAGGCACAGCCGCTGTGTCTCATCAATTAAAATAGGTTCCCAAACTCGCAGTTCTGGGTTTCTCATGACTCCTGGTTTCAATGCAATGCATTTTTACTTTATAGTAAATGTCAGTTTTCATCAGCTCAAATGT
The DNA here is from genome assembly GCF_964270905.1 of Leucopleurus acutus. NCBI lineage: Eukaryota > Metazoa > Chordata > Mammalia > Artiodactyla > Delphinidae > Leucopleurus > Leucopleurus acutus. The sequence goes on along the minus strand of NC_139148.1, from coordinate 30,470,541 downwards.
CCTCGTGACGTAATATGACTTGAACATATGGAAATACCTCCTTACCAAATACTTCTATAATTAGGTAGAGGTCTTGGGTGGGGAGGTACTCCCTAATTACTTCTGAGGTAATCGGGAGAAATCACACTTGATTATATGCTGTAAATTGGCTTCCAGAAACTCAGGGCCAGCATTAATTGCCACAGGACTTCTGGGAAGCAGGATCCCAGCTTTTCTTTTCCTGAAAGCTACTTCATCTCTCTCTTCTTAGCTGCTTCAAGTCACCTCCTCCACCTTTATGTTCATGGTTTGTAGACAGCCAGGGACCTCGCTTTGCATTATACGTGGGCCATCAACCAGGCTGAGAGCAAATGCAGCACAGTTCTAAAGACACCCAATAGTTAAATCTCAAAGCAAACACACAGGTGTCAGGCATCAGGCAGCTTTAATGGGAAATCATTGGGAAATGTCACAGGTACAGACATTATGGTTAAAGGGAACTTGTCAACTAGTAAGGAAGTGACAAGGATGGCGTCTGGCTTGTACTCAAAAAAGGGCTTTGGTGCTACTAACTGAATTGAAGAGAAATCCCTAAAGAGCTACAACCATAAGAACTTGAGGCCATAAATCCATTTTTATATAGTTTACTTATCAATCTCTTTGGGTCCATTTTAAGTTAATGACTCTTAGTTTGATTCATAATTGTTAAAACTTCATGTTTTTAAATAGAATAAGGTTTGAGTTAAGCCATACCGCTGGACTGATAGTAAACAGTGAAACTATGAAATCCGGGGAATATTCTGAATGAGGATTAGCCTGCCTGAAGTTTTTGTCTCTGTGTGCTCTTTGCCTGAATCACTTCCAGTGTCCTGATTCAGGTAAAAATGCAGGAAGGAAGGCTCCACTCTCGATGCATTTTTCTACCCCTGATTTGTAGGTCTCCATGGGTTTTCTACTTAAATATGGAGACAACAACCAAATTCTCTGCTGTGATTGCAGGGGTCTGGGGAAGGGTGTCAAATGTCTCTTTAGTGCTGACACCTACTAAAGTAGAACAGAATTTGGCCCACACATCAGTGTCCAATGCTTGAGTGACTGAAAAGGTAACTCGAGGTGGTACTGTTAGGTTGTGCTTTAGAAATAGGGACTGTCTATTTAGCTGGAGCCACAAGGCCACAGAATGTGCTCTAAGGTCAAGCAGTTTGGGCTTTCTAACTCTGCATTTACTGAGAATTGCACAGACTGCATTCTGTGTTCAGGACTCTTGATGTTCAGAGACAATTTGTTTGTCACTGCCTTGCAGCTCTTCATATAGGGGCAGAGGGTAGAGCCATTCAAAGTCCAATTCAAAATGCTAATCATATAGAAGTATTTGCACCTGAAATGTAACAGTGGGTCACTTTGAGCCAAGGGGATGAGAAATAGTTCAAGTATATCTAGGATTGGGCAAGAGATAGCAATAGGGAAAGGTAATACCTGATTTAATCAACATAAACAGCCAGAAGAATAATTTCAAGATGAAATAAGAACACTGTACTATCCCTCAAGAAAGCCGACTCGGCAAACTATTGAACTAAACTACCCCAAAGCCATTTAAACTACCTATATTTGATAGTTATTCATTATGCAGATCAATGAATAGCATAGTAAGCTGACACTGCCCCCCCCAATTCCAATGTTATTGTTTCAACAGAAAACTTTAGCAAACAATTAACACTTATTCTGTCTTACAGCCACACACCAGTGAGAATTGCTTACTCAAGTACTTGGGATCAATATATTTGCCACGTATTCCAGGTCAGATTTTTGGTCAACAATATCTATTTCATGCCCCAAGTTTATTGACTTGAGGATTCAGAGGCTCATGCTGGGAAGGAGTCTTCAATTTAATTAGAATTCACCTGCCCTTGGGGCTAATACAGCAGCAGAGAGAAGAGGCTCGCCGACTTGTGTTAGTGGACAGTGTAGATGAGTTGTGTTTTTGCTGAAGGACTCTAGACACGGCCATGCAGGACATGAGCACTGTAACAGGTGGAATGAGTTACAGGCCTTTGTACCAGTTTGCACTGCACTGCTGGCCTGCGGGGTACACAATATAAATTGGGATCTGTTGCTAATAAACAAAAGAAAGCATGAGATTTTTAAAATAATAAAAGGAAACTGTAGTAAACCAGTCACTGCATGAAGGTAGGAAGAAACTGAGCAGGGAACCAAACCTCCGTGCAAAATTGTGGCTTAAATATCCCTGCTCCATGTCACAGCTGTCAGTAGGCTACACTTAAAAAACAAGAAAATAAAGGGTTTTCTGTGGCCTTTGATAGCTGCAGCACAAAAGGACTGACCCTGTTGGAATCAGAAAACAATGCCAAATCAAATGATCACTGGCACAAAACACTGCAAGTTGCTTTCTGAGCAGCATTGTTTAATTTTCTTCTGGTTTAGTTTAGTTTGTTTCTAGAACTGGCATTTAATTTTTTTTCTGAACAAAGAAAACAATATTTCAAACATGTTTCTGCCTGGGGTTATGTCTCCAGTTCCAGGCCAAAATGCCTCAGTAACACATTTTTTCCCCCAGCAATTGACCAGAATAAGCTTAAGAACTTTGCAACAGATACCCAAGATCACCAGACAATGGAGTGCATTGCTTCAATAGTCACGGAACAAGGTAAGGATTTCCTACAGCTGTAGGGGAAACACATACTTTTTTGGCTAATGAGTTGTGAGCAACCAATGTTGGCTCTGCAGGCACACTCTCATTGATTAGGAAAAGAGTTTTAAGAAATAAGAGCATAAAAAATTTGGAAGCCTGACCTAACTTTATGCAAAATTTCCATAGCCCTATTGTCTGCATAATATGTGTAATTATTATAAGATTTTAAACACTACACATATGCCTAACCTATTACTTTCTATCGATTTTCTTCTCCCAGAAGATAGAGTTATGGATGCATGAAATGGAAACTATAGTAGGGCAGGGGAAGATGCAAACATACAACACAGACTTTACAAACATCCCTATCTAGTATTTATTTGTTGAAATTTTTGGCAAAGATGTACTTTGCTTCTTGTTAAATCCCTACTTGAAGAAGATATTCAAACAATTGGTCAGGACATTTTTCACTCTAGCAAAGTAAAGCAAAATTTTTCAGGTACTCTCGTAGGAATATAAGTAACAGGCCTGCACTAACAGTATGTGTATAACATTATCCATTTATTCATCCACAGAAACTTAGGTTGTTTCTGTGTCTTGGCTATTGTGAATAATGCTGCAATGAACATGGGGGTGCAGACATCTCTTCGAGAGAGTAATTTCATTTCCTTCAGATATATACCTAGAGTAGGATTGCTGGATCATATGGTAGTTCCATATTTAGTTTTTTGAGGAACGTACATACTGTTTTCCATCGTGGCTATACAAATTTACATTCCCAGCAACAACGAAAAATGGTTCCTTTTTCTCCATATCCATAACAGCACTTGTACAGGTGTGAAGTGATATCTCATTGTGGTTTTGACTTGCATTTCCGGGATGATAAGTGATGTGAGCACCTTTTCGTGTACTTGTAGGCCATTTGTATGTCTTCTTAAAAAAAAAAAAGTTTATCCAGATAGACTAGCTAGACTTTTAGTCTAGCTAAAAGTTTGTCAATTTTGCTTATCTTTTGAAAAAAAACCAACTCTTAGTTTCATTGATCTTCTCTATTGTCTTTCTAGTTTCTATTTCATTTATTTCTGCTCTTATATTGAGTATCTCCTTTGTGCTAAGCTTGGGCTTAGTTCTTTTTCTAGTTCCTTGAGGTGTAACATTAAGGTTTTTATTTGAGATCTTTCTAATTTTTTTTTTTTTTTTTTTTTTTTTTGCGGTATACGGGCCTCTCACTGTTGTGGCCTCTCCCGTTGCGGAGCACAGGCTCCGGATGCGCAGGCCCAGCGGCCATGGCTCACGGGCCCAGCCGCTCCGCGGCATGTGGGATCTTCCCGGACCGGGGCACGAACCCGTGTCCCCTGCATTGGCAGGTGGACTCTCAACCACTGCGCCACCAGGGAAGCCCAGATCTTTCTAATTTCTTAACGCATGCATTCATTGCTATAATCTTTCCTCTTAGAACAGCTTTTGCTGCATTCCATAAGTTTTGGTATATTGTGTTTCCATTTGATTTCTCTATTGATTTATTCTTTGACTCATTAGTTTTTCAGGAGTGTATTGTTTAATCTCCATATATTTGTGATTTTCCCATATTCTTCCTGTTATTGATTTCTGGTTTCATACCATTGTTATCAGAAAAGATGTTTGATATGATTTAAATCTTCCTAAATTTGTTAAAACTTGTTTTGTACCCTAACATATGATTATCCTCAATAATTTTTTGTGTGTGCTTGAGAAGAATGTGTATTCTGCTGCTGTTGGATGCATGTTTTTTTACATGTCTGTTAGGTCCATTTGTTCTAAAGTGTAGTTCAAGTCCAGCGTTCTCTTATTAGTTTTCTGTCTGGATAATCTATCTTTGTTGAGAGTGTTGTAGGCAAAATATAGTTGAGTCTTGTTTTTTTTTTTTAATGTACTCAACCACTCTATCTCTTTTGATTGGAGAATTTAATCCATTTCCATTTAAAGGAACTATTACTAGATGAGGATGTTTTATTGACATCTTGTTAACTGTTTTCTGTCTGTTTTGTAGATCCTTTGTTCCTTTCTTCTCTTGCTGTCTTCTTTGTGATTGATAAATTTGCTTAGTAGTAAGCTTTAATTATTTCTCTCTGTCTTCTATAGGTTTTGTTTTGTGGTTACCATGAGGTTTACATAAAACCTCTTATAGTTAAGAGTCTATTTTAAACTGATAACGACTTGACTTTGATTACATACAGAAAAGCTCTACACTTCTACTCCCCCCCACACATTTTATGTTTTGATGTCACAATCCACATCTTTTTATATTGTGTATTCATTTGCAAATTATTGTAGCTATACTTACTCTTAATACTTTTGTTTTTTAACCTTTATACTAGAATTATAAGTGACTTATACGTAATATAAGAGTATTTTGAATTTGAATATATATTTACCTTTACCAGTGAGTTTTATGCTTTCATATGTTTTCATGTTACTAATTAGCATTCTTTCATTCCAGCTTGAAGAACTCCTTTCAGCATTTCTTGTAAGGCAGGCCTAGTGGCAAAGAAGTTCTTTAGCTTTTGTTCATCAGAGAAAGTGTTTATCTTACCTTCATTTTGAAGAACAACTTTGCCAGGTAAAGTATTCTTGGTTGGCAGTCTTTCTGTTTCAGCACTTTGAATATAGCATCATCACACTCTTTCCTGGCTTGCAGTTTCTGCAGAGAAATCTGCCTGTAGCCTTGTGGGGATTTCCTTGTATATGATGAACTTCTTTCCCTTGCTGCTTTCAAAGCTCTGTCTTTGATTTTTGACAGTTTGACTATAATTTGTCTCAGTGAAGTCTTCTTTGGATTGAATCTGATTGGGAACCTTTGAGTCATGTACCTAGATGTACATATCTCTCCTCAGATATGGGAAATTTTCAGCCATTATTTCTTTAAATAATTTTTCTGCCCCTTTCTCTCTCTCTTCTCCTTCCAGAACTCTCAAAATGCAAATATTAGCTCTCCTGATGATGTCTCATGACTCCTGTAGGCTTTCTGCATTCCTTTTCATTCTTTTCTCTTTTTTCTCCTCTGACTGGATAATTTCAAATGACATCTTCAAGTTCACTGATTCTTCCTTCTGCCTGATCAAGTTTGCTACTGAAACTCTCTATTGCATTTTTTATTGCAGTCATTGTATTCTTCAGCTGGAAAATTTTCCTTGGTTCTTTTTAATGTTATCTACCTCTTTGTTGAACTTCTCATTTTGTGCTTGTATTGTCCTCCTGATTTTGTTAAATTTTGAATCTGTTTTCTTTTATAGGTCACTGAGGTTTTTTTAGAACAATTATTTTAATTATTTTTATTTTTAATGTCAGAAGTTTATAGATCTCCATTTCTTAGCTGTTGGTTAATAGAAATTTATTGTGTTCTTTGGTCATGTCATGTTTCCCTGATTATTCATCAATTCTGTAGCCTTGTGTAAGTGTGTTTGCATTTGAAGAAGCAGTCAGCTCTTCTAGGCTTTATGGACTGGCTTTGGTAAGTAAAGACTGTCACCTGGTGGAGGGTACACTGGAGCATACTGTGGTACCAGGTCTAGTGGCCAGGGTGATGTGTGTGGGGGCATGTGATGTCTCTGGGTCCAGGGGGTGTATGGTGTATCATCAGCTCAGTTTTCTGGGGTTCACGATGTTAGTAACTCTGTAGTCCTTGGAAGCAAGAACTTTATGGGGTCCGTGGTAGCTACAAGGGCTGCTGGAATCCTCAGTGGCACCTCCAGGTCCAGCAGTGGAGACCGGGGCAGGCAGTGTTGGGGGCCAGAGCAAATGGTATGCATGCATCTGGCTTTAGAGGCTAGCTGCAAGTACACATGTTGGCAAGAGTGGAGGCCAGCAGCAGAGGCCAGGGCTGATTGCAGGTGCACCTGCAGATTTGAGGACTGGAGCTGACACTCTTCATGTTCATGGCTACTGGAGCTATATGTGGGTGCATGCATGGCATCGGGAGCCAGCTGTGTACATGTGTACAGCTACAGGCGGCCGGCTGGTGATGTGCATGTGCATGGCCTCAAGGGCCAGGACTGGCTGTGGGTGTGTGCATGGTTGCTGTCCTGGGTCCTAGGGCCTGGGCACCTGCAGTGTTGCTGGCTAAGGTGGCTTCAGTGATGAGGCAGGAAGAGAAGGTGGAGTTCAATATTAATTTTGTGAGAAGTCTCTGATGATTATACAAACTATTTACTATTTGACGTACTAATTAGAGAAAAGTATAAATTAAACGTTTGCAGGTTAGATCCAGCTATTAAGCAAGATATACTCATGACAAACTAATTACTGAAATAAAAGGATGTTTCCACCATAGCATTTTTTCATAATTACAGCTCTGGGTAGAATTTATCTTAATTAGAAATGTTCAGTGTATTGAGGGACACTGCACATCATCCCTCATCTTATATTCAGAACTAATATGGATGCTAGTTTTTTTTTAGAAGTTTCAGGTTAGGTAGGCAACTAATGAACATACAAAGCTGAGAGATGTGTGTCCACTGGATACGTTTTTCATAGTTAAAAAAAGAGTTTTCTTGAGAAAAAGTTTTAAACACTTACAGTCTGATATATAGGTCTCTTTAAAGACATTTTAAATAGTTTAATAAACTATTGGGAGGGAAGGAGAACGAAAGATGGGGTGGGGGAGAGAGAGAAACACATGCTCAGACCCTTATTTAGAGCAAAATGAATCAGATCTAGGGGTAGAATCTAGCATGTGTATTCAGACACTTCACTAACTCATTTATTTATTCTTGCATTTATGTAGTGAATTATTACCATATGCCAGTTACTGTTCAAGATACTGGGAACACAGTGAACAAAACACGTAAAAATTGCTGAATGCATAGAATGTACATATTCAGCATTTTGGACAAGGAATAAAATGGTGGTAGAGAGTGTTTTACTTGTTTATTCAGGTGGTATCTATTACTGGAATAAGATAATCTGGCCCTTTGGGGAAAAATAGACAATACACTATGCATTAAAATAAATCTACTTCCAATTATGATTATAGTCAAGGTATAGTCATATCTCTGTGAAAAGCTGCAATCTTTAAGCAATAGGTTTATTTTTTTAAAACTGTATTAACAGAAATTGATGTGGAGTAGATAAAGATTGATCTGGTCCAAGAACAAAAAGGTGTGTAACTTACGCTGCTGTTCAAACTACCCAACTTCCAATAACTCGCATCCAGGCCCTCCAGCTCACCTATGACTTATGTGTCTTTGCTCAAATTAAGCACCCCCTCCCCCCAAAACCGCCTATAAATCAAAAGCTGTCACACAGCTAGCTATTCCAGCAATAATGACAGTGGAATTTGATCTTTTCTATGTGAAATGTGTGCACTTTAAGATACGTGGCCTATGGTATTTTAAACTAGAGCAGTTTAAAACACAATCCATTAGAGCTGAATTACACAGGCCTTCAATCATTTGATGACTGAGTTCATATGAGGAAATGGTCGATGTCAAAAGAAGAGTGACAGAGATAGTTTTTATAACATGCTTTAGGAGAAGAAATGTGGTTAATATGAATCTGCGGGACAACTTCCTCTGACAAAGAGCAAATGGCATCAAATTGGGGTAAATACCCTACATATACAGTGACAAAGGAAAGTAAATGGGAAATTATAGCTTTGGCACTTAACTGTAACCAAAAGAAACCACTAGTCTTTTCAGAAAGAGCTATTTAGTCTGGCAGTTCTTAAAGCTATTATTTTATTCCTGTTTTATTTGCTTCCTTAATCTGAGATCCCCTGGAAAATATACTAAAGGGAATTTTTGAGAGAACTTCCTTCCCTATGCTCTCTGTAAATATAATAGGATAAAGCATGCATCTTTTCATCTTCTCTGAGTGATATTTGATTTGGATCTTTTGTACATTTATTAACACTCTGTGTGATATTTTCCATCACTGTGTAGGTCTGGGTTTGTGAGGTCAGCACTTCAGAAATGTCTTATTTGCTTCCACACATTATGTCTGCACATCGAGGAGCTAAGTGGAAATTATGCCTCAGGTTATAGATGTATGAATCAATAAACTAAGATTTCCCCAGATGTGTATAACAAAAAGCATCAATAGGAGCATAATTCAATCATTTATATTTTTCTCTGAAATTAAACTATTTATTAAAATATTGAATGCATATTATTAATCTCTCCCTCGGTACTTTTCTTCCATTCAACCCCTCTTCCAGTAATTTTTCCAGGGTGAAAATTTTGAAGTTCATATTGAGACATGTTATTCCACTACCTCAATCTATTCGGTAGTTGTCAATTTATATTACAATAATGGCCTAAATATTACACATGGACTAATAGACAAGGAATAGTTTGACCCTCCCCACTATACACCATGTTTTCCATCACTGTTTTTGCTCCAGTGCCTTTGTCTTTATTCCAGTTTTTCCTAAGGTCACTCACCTCACATGGTTATAATTTTAGAAATAACTTCTTCAAGGCTGAAAAGATTAAGTTAAAAAAGAGTTCAAATAAATTAATATGAAAGTAAAATTCCAGTCACTTATCAAAAATATCTATATTCTTTGCTGAAACTAATGATTGGCTCAAAGTATATATAGAGAGTTTTAGAAGGGAGTCATATATATACACATACATACACAAAGAGATTTATTATAAGGAATTGGCTCATGTGATTACATAGGCTGACAAATCGCAAGACCTGCAGTCAGTAAGCTGAGGACCCAGGAGAGCCAGTGGTACAGTTCCAGTCCAAATTCAAAGGCCTGAGAACCAGGAGAGCTGATGGTATAGTTTCAGTCAGAAAGCCAGCAAGCTCAAGACCCAGGAAGAGCTGATGTTTGAGTTTGAGTTCAAAGGCAGGAGGAAAAACTGATATCCCAACTCAAAGGCAGCCAGGTTAAGAGGAATTACCTCTTATTCAGGAAAGGGTCAGCATTTGTTCCCACGGTAGGGAAGAGAATCCGCTTTTCTTGATCTACTGATTTAAGTGTTAAAATGAGAAGAGTGATGTCAGCAAGATGTTAACTAAACTTACTGTGGTAATCATCTCACAATATATACAGGCATACTTCAGAGATATTGCAGGTTTGGTTCCAGATCACTGCAATGAAGCGAATACTGCAATAAAGTGAGTCACATGACTTTTTTGGTTTCCCAGCACATATAAAAGTTATGCTTACACATACTGTAGTCTATTAAGTGTGCAATAGCATTATGTCTGAAAAACAGTGTGCATGCCTTAAAAAATACATTTTTGCTGAAATATGCAAACTATCACCTGAGCCTTCAGCAAGTTGAAATCTTTTTGCTGGTGGAGAGTCTTGCCTCAGTGTTGATGGCTGCTGAATAATCAGGGTGGTGGTTGCTGAAGGTTGGGGTGGCAGTGGCGATTTCTTAAAATAAGACAACAATGAAATTTGCCACATTGATTGACTCTTCCTTTTGCTAATGATTTCTCTGTAGTATGCAATGCTGCTTGATAGCATTTTACCTACAGCAGAACTTCTTTCAAAATTGGAGTTATTTCTCTTAAACCCTGTTGTTGCTTTATCAACTAAGTTTATGTAATATTATAAATCCTTTCTTGTCATTTCAACAATCTTCACAGCACCTTCACCAGGAGTAGATTCCATCTAAAGAAACCACTTTCCTTGCTCATTCATAAGAAGCAACTCCTCATCTGTTAAAGTTTTATCACAAGATTTCAGAAATTCAGTGACATCTTCAGGCTCCATCTCTAATTCTAGTTCTCTTGCTACTTCTACCGTGTCTGCAGTTACTTCCTTTACTGAAGTCTTGAGCCTCTCAAAGTCATCCATGACGGCTGTAATCAACTTCTTCCAAACTCTTGTTAATGTTAATATTTTGACCTCTTCCCGTGAATTACGAATGTTCTTAATGGCATCTAAAATGGTGAATCTTTTGCAAAAGCTTTTCAATTTACTTTGCCCAGATCTGTCAGAGGAATCACTATCGATGGCAGCTATAGCCTTGCAAAATATATTTATTAAATAATAAAACTTGAAAGTCGAAATTACTCATTGACCCATGGGCTGCAGAATGGATGTTAAGCGGCATGAAAATATGAATCTCATTCGTTGTACATCTCCACCAGAGCTCTTGAGTGACCAGGTGCATTGTCAATGAGCAGTAATATTTTGAATAGAATCTTTTTTTCTGAGCAGTAGGTCTCAAGAGTGGGCTTCAAATATTCAATAAACCATGTTGTAAACAGATATGCTGCCATCCAGGCTTTCTTGTTTCATTTATAGAGCACATGCAGAGTAGATCTAGCATAATTCTTAAGGGACCTAGGAGTTTTGGAATGGTAGATGAGCATTGGCTTCAACTTAAAGTCACCAATTGCATTAGCCCCTAACAAGAGAGTCAGTCTGTCCTTTGAAGCTTTGAAGCCAGGCATTGACTTCTCCTCTCTAGCTATGAAAGTCCTAGATGGCATCTTCTTCCACTAGAAGGTTGTTTTTGGTCTACACTGAAAATCTGTTGTTTAGTGTAGCCACCTTCAGTAATCATCTTGGCTAGATCTCCTGACTAATTTGCTGCATCTTCTACATCAGCACTTGCTGCTTCACCTTGCAAGAGATGGCTTCTTTCCTTAAACCTCATGAACCAACCTCTGTTAGTTTCACAGTTTTCTTCTGAAGCTCCTCACCTTTCTCAGCCTTCATAGAATTGAAGAGAGTTAGGGCCTTGCTCTGGATTAGACTTTGGTTGAAGGGAATGCTGTGGCTGGTTTGATTGTCTATCTAGATCACTAAAGCTGTTTCACTTTATCATTCATGTGTTCACTGGAGTAGCACTTTTAATTTCCTTCAAGAACTTTTCTGGGACTTCCCCAGTGGTCCAGTGGTTAAGACTCCGTGCTTCCATTGCAGGGGGCGTGGGTTCGATCCCTGGTCAGGGGACTGAGATCCCACATGCTGTGCGGCCAAAAAAAAAAAAAAAGAACTTTTTTCCTTTGCATTCACAACTTGGCTGTTTGGTGCAAGAGGCTTAGCTTTCAGGCTACCTCAGCTTTCAACATGCCTTCCTCACTAAGCTTAATCATTTCTAGCTTTCAATTTAAAGTGAGAGACATGCAACTCTTCCTTTTACTTGAACACTTAGAGGCCACTATAGGGTTATTAATTGGCCTAATTTCAATACTACTGTGTCTCAGGGAATAGGGAGGCCCAAGGAAAGGGAGAGAGATGGGGGAATGGTTGGTCTGTGGAGCAATCAGAACATATACAACATTTATTGACTAAGTTCACTGTTTCATATGGGTGCATTGCATGGTGCCCCAAAACAATTACAACAGTAACATCAAAGATCCCTGATCACAAATCACCATAACAAAATCAGTAATAATGAAAAACTTTGAAATATTGCAAGAATTATCAAAATGTGACACAGAGACATAAAGTGAGCAAATGCTGTTAGGAAAATGGCACCAATAGACTTGCTCAACACAGAGTTGCCACAAACCTTCAATGTGTAAAAAACATATCTTCAAAGAGCAATAAGTGAAACACAATAAATCAAGGTATGCCTGCACATATATCAAATCATTGTTTTGTATACCTTAAACTAATACAATGTTATATATCAATTATATCTCAATAAAACTGAAACCAAAACCAATATGGTACTGGCATAAAAACAGACATATAGCCCAATGGGACAGAATAGAGAGCCCAGAAATAAACCCATGCATATACAGTCAGTTGACCTTCAACAAGTGTGCCAAGAACACATAATGGGAAAATGAGTCTTCAACAAATGGTGTTGGAAAAGCTAGATATTCACATGCAAAAGAATTAAGTTGATCAATTATCTTACACAATACACAAAAACCAACTCAAAATGGATGAAAAACTTAAACATATGACCTTAAACCATACAACTCCTTGAAGAAAACAGGGGTAAAGCTTATTGACATTGGGCTTGAAAATGATTTCTTGGAGTTGACGCCAAAAGCACAGGCAATAAAACCAAAAATATAAAAAAGTAGGATGACATCAAAAAAGCTTCTGCACTGCAAAACAATCAACAGAGTAAAAAGGCAACCTATGGAATGAGAGAATACATTCGCAAATCATCTATATCATCAAGGGTTAATATCCAAAATATATTTTGGATATAGAATACATAATATATATAAGAATATCCTACAGCTCAATAGCAACAACAACAACTCAATTTTTAAAATAAGCAAAGGTCTTGAATAGATATTTCTCCAAAGAATGCATACACATGGCCAACAGGTATATGAAAAGGTGCTCAACATCACTGATCATCAAGGAAATGCAAACTAAAACCACAATGAGATATCATGTTACACCTTTCAGAATGGTATTAAAAAACAAACACACAAAATATAACAAGTATTGATGAGGATGTGCAGAAATTGAAACCCTTATACACTATTGGTAGGAATTTAGAATAATGCAGACACTATGAAAAACACTATGGAGGGTTCCTTAAAAAATTAAAAATTGAACTAGCACATCATTCAGCAATCCCACTTTTGAGTATACATGCAAAAGAAGTGAAATCAGGATCTCAAAGAGATATCTGCATCCCCATGTTCACTGCAGCATTATTCACAACGGCCAAGATACAGAAACAACTCAAATGTTCATTGACAGATGACTGGATAAAGAATATGTGGTATACACATACAATGGAATAATCTAAGCTTTTGCCTCAAGAACATAGAAAATGAAGAGCAAACTAAACCCAGTCCAAGCAGAAAGAAGGCAGTGGTAAAAATAAAAGCAGAAATCAATGAAATTGAAAACAGAAAAATAATAAATACCAATGACACAAAGAGTTGATCTTTGAAATGTTCAATAAAATTGCCAAACTTTAAGCAATATTGATTTTTAAAAACAGAGAAAATTCAAATTACTAATATCAGGAATGTAACAGGGGATATCACTACAGACCTTGCAGACATTAAAGGATATAACGTAATATTACACATAACTCTAGGGCTTCCCTGGTGGCGCAGTGGTTGAGAGTCTGCCTGCTGATGCAAGGCACACGGGTTCGTGCCCCGGTCCAGGAAGATCCCACATGCCACGGAGCGGCTGGGCCCGTGAGCCATGGCCGCTGAGCCTGTGCGTCCGGAGCCTGTGCTCCGCAACGGGAGAGGCTGCAACAGTGAGAGGCCCACATACCGCAAAAAAAAAAAAAACTCAAAAAAACCAAACAAACAAAAAAAACAAATAACTCTATACATACTTATAAATTTACAATTTAGATGATATGAACCAGTTCCTCAAAAAGTATAAACTAGCTAAACTCACCAAAAGAAATAAATAACTTGAATAGTTCTATAACTATTAAAGAAATATAATTTGTAATTAAAAATCTCCTGAAAAAGAAATCCCCTAGATGGCATGACTGGAGAATTCTACAAAACGTTTAAGAAGATATAATACCAATTCTATACAGTCTTTTCTGGAAAATAGGAGAGAAGAGACATTTCCAATCCATTTTATGAAGCCAGTATTACCCTGATACCCAAGCCAGACAAAAACAGTACAAAAAAGTAAACCATTGATGAATATGTCTCATGATATTAGATTAAAAAATCAGTAACAAATTATTAGCAAATAAAATTCAACAATATATAAAAATAATTATACAACATGACCAAGTTGGGTTTATTTCAATGATGCCAGGCTGGTTTGATGTTTGAAAATCAATCATTGTAACATACCACATTAACAGGCCTAAGAAGAAAATCATACAATCATCAACTGATGTAGAAAAATCATTTCACAAAATTCAATACCCATTTATGATAAAAACTCTCAGAAAACTAGTAATAGAGAGAAAGTTCCTTAAGTTCATAAAGATCATATATTAGAAAATTACAGCTAAAATCACACTTAACTGTGAAAGGCTGAATGCTTTCTGCCAAGACTGGGAATAAGGCAAGGATTTCACCCACACCACTGCTATTCAACATGCTACTGGAAGTTCTAGCTAGTACAATAAAGCAAGGAAAAGAAATAAAGTTAAATAGATCAAAAATGAATAAATTAAACTGTCCCTATTTGAAGATGATATGATGATCTACATAGAAAATCTAAGAAATCTACAAAAAAATCTCCTGGAACTAAGAAGTGGATTTGGCAAGACCACAGCATAAAAGGTTGACATACAAAAATTAATTGTATTTTTATATGTTAGCAATGAACATATGGAAAAATTTTTTAAATATAATACCTTAACAACCATTCAAAAATTAAATACTCAGCTGTAAATATATCAAAACATGTTACAAGACTTATACTCTTAAAAACTATAAAATCTTGGTGGAGGAAATCAAGGAAGATTGGAAGACTCAACATAGTAACAATGACAATTCTCTCCAAATTGATATTCAAGCTTAACACAATTCCTATCAAAATACCAGCAAGATATTCTGTAAGTATAGATGAGTTAATTCTAGAATTTGTATGAAAAGGCAAAGAATCTAGAATAGCTAAAACAATTTTGAAAAAATAATATAAAATGGGAGGAAGCCATCTACCAAGTTTCAAGACTTATTTCATAGCTACAGTAATTAAGACTGTGTGGTATTGATGTTTAGACACACAGACCAATGATACAGTAGGGAATGCAGAAACAGATCTGAACAAGTACAGACAACTGAGTTTTTACAAAGGTGCAAAAGCAATTCAAAGAAGGAAGGATAGTCTTTTCAACAAATGGTGCTGGAACAACTGGATATGCACAGCCCCCCCAAAAAAGAAGGTAGACCTGCATCTTACACCTCATCTCAAAAATTAACTCAAAATTTATCACAGACTAAATGTAAAATGTGAAATTATAAAACATTTAGATGATAACATAGAAGGAAATCTCCAGTACCTAATAATTGGTGAAGAATTTTTAGACATGATATCAAAGTCACAATCCATAATGGAAATCAAAAAATTGGACTTCATCAAAATTAACAACTTTTGCTGTGTGAAGAACCCCAGTAAGAGCAGGAAAAGGAAAACAACAGGCTTGGAGAAAATATTTGCAAACCATATATCTGACAAAAGGACTCATATCTAGAATATAAAAAGGACTCTCAAAAGTCAACATTTTAAAACATTCAATTAAAAATGGCCAAAAGACATTAAGAGACATGGCAGCGAAGAGATTTTATAGATGACAAACATGTGAAAAGGTGTTCAACTCGTAAGCTGTTAGAGAAATGAAAATAAAGACCAGGATGAGATACCACTACACACGTATCAGAACAGCTAAAATAGAAAACATTGACTATCAAATGATGGTGAGGATGCAGAGAAATTAGATCTCTCATATATTGCTCTGCTGCGGCCCCTCCCATTGCGGAGCACAGGCTCCGGACGCGCAAGGCCCAGCGGCCATGGCCCACGGGCCCAGCCACTCCACGGCATGTGGGATCCTCCCGGACCGGGGCACAAACCCGCGTCCCCTGAATCGGCAGGCGGACTCCCAACCACTGTGCCACCAGGGAAGCCCCACACCTTCTCTTTAAGTCTATGTTCATTTTTATTTCTGGATTTAATAAATTTCATGAATACTATTGCATATGACTTTAGATTTATTCATCCTAATGTAATTTTGTGGTAGTAAAGTTAACATGCTGTGATTAAGTCATCCTCTCAAGATTTGAAGATGTCACAAATAGGACCTTTTCTCTTGAATGATTCATGGCCTAATGAAATGAAATAACAGTGCTAAATACAGTTCTGATTTTATGGTATGAGTGCTAGTATAATAAGAAAAAAAACCTAAAAGGATTATTTTATAATCTAGTCACCATTACTGTGTTTTATTATTATAAATTGTTATATATTTAAATTGTTATATATATTTGATGTCTTAAAAGGGTTATAATGTCCTTTGTAAATTGTCTACTTAATGTACATTGAGAATATTTGCATTAACTTTCAAATAATTTTCCTTATTACTTAGCTATTATATAACTATTTGTATAATTTTGTTGCAGTATTTTATTCTTAGAGTGATAAATACACCTGTATACCTCAACTAACTGATAGAATATCAACATATAAAAATAATAGTTCCGGGAGTTCCCTGGTGGCCTAGTGGTTAGGATTCCGGGATTTCACTGCCGTGGCCCAGGTTTGATCCCTGGTCGGGAAACTGAGATCCTGCAAGCCGTGTGGCATGGCTAAAAAATAAATAATAATAATTGCACTTCAATTTAAAGTTTAAGGTTCACATATTATTTCAAGACACATTTTCTCTATCTCCTAAGGTTGTTCACTCTGAAAACATCTTAGAAAAGATAGTTCTGAACAAGTGCCTCTGCTTGCAAGATGTACAGAGAAACATCAAAGACCCATGGAGAATATCTCCCAACAAAAATATCCATATATTCCATTTCTCATAGATAGTAAACACTACCTACGCATAAGCAGTGCTTACTGTGTACTAGCATTATGTTAAACAATTTTACCTATATTAACTCACTGGAGCCTCCCTACCACTGTGTGAATTAGGCACTAGTATTGCATAGATTAGCATATTAAGGCAGCAGAGAGGTTAAGTACTTTTCCTAAAGTTACACAGCTAGTAAGTGGCAAAGCTGGGACATATACCCAGGTAATATAATCACAATCCTGATCCATTACCACTATACCATACAGCCTCCATAAGTTATTACTTACATATTATATTTTATGCTGTTATATGATATGCTGATATCTCAAGTTATTATTTTATCTCTTATACAAAATGGCAGTCCCTTGTCCTTTGAACAAATCTCTACCTCAAAGTGGCTCCCCCATCAAGCTAAGGAAGCTATGAACAATTAATCTACTGTATTACCAGTAAGGAGTCCTTAAGAATGGTACATGTAGAGAATACAATTAGAAGACAGGCAGCAGCCACACCACAATGGATGAGATATTTTGGTCTGGGTCTCTTATTATCCGAACTCTCTTTGTTCAAACGTTGACATTCCCTATCTTTCGCTATTTCAGTTTCTCAAATCTGGCTGAATATTTAGCACTGTATTTACATTCAGTATTAGTCTCTGAATCATTTTTGTTTTAATTGGTCTTGGCTCTTTGAATTTAAATAATTTTACTAACATATAACCCCTGACTCTCTACCACTACCAAAGAATATTGTGAAAGGTTTAATAGAATCTCTTAATAAGGTTCATACACTACCTTTCTGTGCTCTTATCCTCATCCACTGTGCTAGTGAAGAATGAACCCTGTCAAAATTATGAAATGAGGTGAGTTTGAACTGACTTGTTATTAATTAATCCATAATGGTGCTTGGTAGGTACCATTCCATACCTAAGTTCTCATTAAAGTTCTTGACAGAAATTAGTTTATCTTAAGAAACACATTAGCTTCCTCCTTTGTATGATGAAAGGTATGAGTATGAGAGAAAATTGCATGGCAACGGCATTGATCAGTAGAGATGCGGGTGTTGGTACATTTGTGTGCCTGTGAGGTGAAATCAGAGGGTTCATGGTATCATGGAAAGAATACAAATTTGTAGTCAGACGCTCCTATGTCTGAAACGCAGTAATGGGCAAGAGAAAATGAGGAAATCAATGCCTAACTTGCAGTGCCTTTGTAATGATTAGAAGCCACAGAAGCCACATTAGAAGGATTCATTTTCCACAGAACTCAGCACTTAGTAAGTACTCAACTATTTTATTATTGAATGGTAGGGGAAAAGATGAAATATATAGATTAAATGAGCATGAAATGCATATCAATCATTATAATATACAGGTATTATTTATATCTTTATTAAATACAATATTAAAAAATTATGATGTACAAATTGGTTGCAATTTTTAACACTATCTGGGTATTTGATGACATAAATAAACTATTTTTAAGTACAAAAATAAAATTGCGATTTTTTTAACTTTTTATTTTATGTTGGAGTATAGTTGATTAACAATGTTGTGGTAGTTTCAGGTGTACAGCAAAGTGATTCAGTTAAACATGTACATGTATCTATTCTTTTTCAAATTCTTTTCCCATTTAGGTTGTTACATAATACTGAGCAGAGTTCCCTGTGCTATACAGTAGGTCCTTGTTGGTTATGTATTTTAAATATAGCAGTGTGTACATGTCAGTCCCCAACTCCCTAACTATCCCTTCTCCCCATCCTTCCCCCCTGGTAATTATAAGTTTGTTCCCTAAGTCTGTGAGTCTGTTTTGTAAATAAGTTCATTTGTATCATTTCTTTTTAGATTCCTCATATAAGCAATATATGATATTTCCCTTTCTGTCTGACTTACTTCATCACTATGACAATCTCTGGGTCCATCCATGTTGCTGCAAATGGCATTATTTCATTCTTTTTAATAGCTGAGTAATATTCCATTGTATATATGTACCACATCTCCTATATCCACTCCTCTGTTGATGGACATTTAGGGTGCTGCCATGTCTTGGCTATTGTAAACAGTGCTGCAATGAACACTGGGGTGCATGTATCCTTTCAGACCATGTTTTTCTCTGGATATATGCCCAGGAGTGGGACTGCAGGATCATATGGTAGCTTTATTTTTAGCTTTTTAAGGAACCTCCATACTGTTCTCCACAAGTGGTTGCACCAATTTACATTCCCACCAACAGTGTAGGAGGGTTCCCTTTTCTCCACACCCTCTCCAGCATTTATTGTTTATGGATTTTTTGATGATAGCCATTTTGACTGGTGTGAGGTGATATCTCATTGTAGTTTTGATTTGCATTTCTCTAATAATTAGAGATGTTGAACATCTTTTCATGTGCCTCTTGGCCAACTGTATTTCTTCTTTGGAGAAATGACTATTTGGGTCTTCTGCCCATTTTTTGACTGGGTTGTTTGTTTTGATAATATTAAGCCACATGAGCTGTTTGTAAATTTTGGAGACTAATCCCTTATTGGTCACATCATTTGCAAATATTTTCTCCCAATCTGTGGGTTGTCTTTTCATTTTGTTTATGGTTTCCTTTGCTATGCAAAAGCTTTTGAGTTTCATTAGGTCCCATTTGTTTATTTTTGTTTTTATCTCCATTACTCTGGGAGGTGGGTCAAAAAGGATCTTGCTGTGATTTATGTCATAGAGCGTTCTGCCTGTTTTCCTCTAAGACTTTTATAGTGTCCAGTCTCACATTTAGGTCTTTAATCCATTTTGAGTTTATTTTTGTGTATGGTGTTAGGGAGTGTTCTAATGTCATTCTTTTACATGTAGCTGTCCAGTTTTCCCAGCACCATGTATTGAAGAGACTGTCTTTTCTCCATTGTATATTCTTGCCTCCTTTATCAAAGATAAGGTGACCATATGTGCATGGGTTTATCTCTGGGCTTTCTATCCTGTTCCACTGATCTGTATTTCTGTTTTTGTGCCAGTACCATACTGTCTTGATTACTGTAGCTTTGTAGTATAGTCTGAAGTCAGGGAGCCTGATTCCTCCAGCTCCGTTTTTCGTTCTCAAGATTGCTTTGGCTATTCGGGGTCTTCTGTGTTTCCATACAAATTGTGAAATTTTCTGTTCTAGTTCCGTGAAGAATGCCATTGGTAGTTTGATAGGGATTGCATTGAATCTGTAGATTGCTTTGGGTAGTATAGTCACTTAGTTACAGAAAGTCTCAGTTCTCAAACAATCAAATAGATGAATACATAACTGATCCTAATTGCTTGTTAAGATGAAAGCAAGAACTAGCAAGATGACACCTTGATTCAGATTAGTCATCTTAATGACCAAATCAGAGCACTGCAGTGATTCATATTTGAGGAATTAACTGCTACTGAGCTGAAAAGAAGTAAATCAGCTAGTAGGGGATACATTCTTTAGGTATGAATATATCAGAAATCACAGTGAGAGAGTTAGGGCACATAATATTAATATTAGTATATAACAATTGAACAACACAATGCCATTTACAAAGCACTTTCACATGTGGCCCAATTTAATCTTCACAACAATTATATTAGATACCATTGTCCCTATTGTATGTTGGGAAACTGTTTTTTCAAAACAGTTAATTGGTTTGAATAATTGGTTTGAATATCTCACTCAAAGTCACATAACTGACTGCTGCCATTCCAACTGGGGTCAAGTTCTGAATCCAGTGGTTTTTCCACTGTTGCCAGTTGACATCTACAGACATCAAATCTTAACTTTTCCAAAGCAATATTATTCCTAAAAAAGAATTCTCATAAAATTCATTTGTATTTTAAACCTAGATCATAGTTTCATAGTTGTCATTGAGAAAGATGACCAATTTTCTGCCATCAGAAATTAGTATAGGCTTATATCAAACTCACAGCTCTATTGATAATTTTAGTGGAAGTCTCCCAAATTCCATTTTATAGTTATTTTTGAACTAAATTTTAAAAGTTAGAATAAGTCTTTCTGTCAAAGGATTTTACCTTATCAGATGGAGACCCCCTTGCTCTCACATGCATCAGGAAACTGTAGATGTTCTTGACAGACTGATTCTAGTTGTCAGCTATCCTGGTGATGACTTTTCTACAGCCAGATTTTTTTGGTTTTAATTTTTCATAGATACTCTCATTGTTTTCTTTAACAATTTATCCAGAGTCCTTTGTTTCATTATTTCCTGGTTAATCCATTAAGATAAAATCTGTTTCACACATGATTCCAATCACTATATTGATTACTTGCACCCCTGAGCTACTCACAAAATATTCTGCTGTATATTTGAAGAATCTGAGATCCTTTATACATGTTCATTATATTTTCTTCATTAACTATATCTTTCTCGGAGGAAGAAACATGAATTTCCCTTAAAATATATCTGAAGCTATTAAATGCCTATGATGGTGACTGTATCTTCATGGGAGTGACAGAGTGTGTTGAGGGAGATGTTAGGAAGCAGAAATACTGCTTTAAGGCCCAGACCACACAGGCCCCTTCCAAGCCTCTGACCGGGCTCCTGGTTGGACCACTAGCAATCCACTTCTAGCCCACTCTCTGGGTACTCATGTCCCAGGGATTCCCTTCTCTAATGGCCCTGAGTCCCCTTCCAGGGCTGTGTGGGCTTCTTCCTGGGTCCAGCATGCTGAGAGCAGACCTGCCTCAGGTGCGTGCAGCCCTGGGCCCGAGGGGTAACTAAGTGGCAGATGTTAATGGGGAGGTATGAATAAACTTTTTTTATTATTGAAGTATAATTGACATACAGTATCATATTAGTTTCAGGTATACATCATAGTGATTCAATATTTACATACATTTTGAAATAGTTACCACTATTACTTACCACCTGTCATCACACAAAATTCTTACAATATTAGTGACTATATTCCCTATGCTGTACATTACATCCCCATGATTTATTTATTTTATAACTGTAGTTTGTACCTCTTGGTCTCCTTCATCTATTTCATCCCCCCCACCCATAAGAAAGTTTTAACCTGTATATGGGGTTGTCCACATGAGTACCAGGGCTTCCTAGTGTGGGAGGATGCAAGGGGCGAGGAAGAGTAGGGGAGAGGACCACTAGCTTCTCCTGAGGGATATGATTTTTTTCTCCTGTGCTTCTATCTTTAAGTCCCAACCTCCACAGTGTCTGAGAGTTTGGAATGTGAACCTGCACTTCCTGGTGATTAGGAAGGTACCTTATCAAGGTAGGAGCCTAGAGCATATTTTACTTAGTTTTTTAGTGTTATTTATAAATTTTAAATACACAGATTTATGACATGTGGGCCTTTATTGGTTCTCTTGTCACAAGCCTCACAAATATTACAGGTGGCCTGAGCAATGGTTGCATTATCAGATAGGGAATTTGCACTTGCTTTGCTAGCATACACCAATAACATATTGAATATAATATCATAACGTCAGAAGAATATGTCATGATGATTATCAGAGCCTTAATGATTTTTCCTTAAATTTAAACAGCTTCCCAGCATTTCTCTTGTAGATACAATAAAAGTAAGATACTACTAACCCCTCTTTCAAAGTAATGAACCAAATACTCAGAGTCCAAATGCTCAGTATTACTGAAGTGAAAATTCAGGACTGTGCAAACTAAAATTATTCATATAGTCAAGAAACGTGTATCAATCATGTACTATGTAAATAGAACATATTTTTTAAGATATGTTAAGGATAAGAAGACAAATCAGGCATAGTTCTCATTTTCTTGTCTAATAATGAAGATCAGATTATCATGTTAAAACTATAATATAGGGCAACAAGTAGTATGTACATGAGAGGTATAGACACAATTCTATGGTTTCAAGGCAGGCAAACTGTGAGAATTACGGAGACTGCTTCAATTGTGCCACCCATACTAGAATCCCTGAATCTTGCCACTTCTTGCTCTTTCCATTTATAATATTCCTACTATATGCATTTTTGTAGCTAACTTATATCTAAGTTTTGAAACTCAACCCAGATATTACAGCCTCCCCATGGTGCATTTCCCAACACTGTTCTCCCTCACCTGGGGTAGGTACCTATCCCTTGAGCTCCCAGAGTACCATGTGCACACATTTCACTGCATTTTAAGAGTTTGCACGTCTGTCCATTCCCCAGAATTGAGTTCCTTTAGGGCACAATAGCATCTTCCATTTCTGTATGTCCTCTGCTACACACAATGTCTGGGACATGCTAGGAATGCCCTAAAGGCCTGCTGAATGACTGAGGACCAGAGGAGTACAATTACTATGTTGTAGAATACATAAAGATGGAACATAATAATCCTAAAATTTATATGGAACCATAAAAGACCCAGAATTGCCAAAGCAATCCTGATAAATAAGAACAAAGCTGGAGGCATAAAACACTCAGACTTCAGACAATACTACAAAGCTACAGTAATAAAACAATGTGGTATTGGCACAGAAGCAGACATATGGATCAATGGAACAGAACAGAGAGCCCAGAAATAAACCCACACACCTGTGGTCAATTAATCTTCAACAAAAGAGGCAAGAATAAACAATGGAGAAAAGACAGTCTCTTTAGCAAGTGGTGTTTGGAAAGCTGGACAGCCGCACATAAATCAATGAAGTTACAACACACCCTCACATAATACACAAAAATAAGCTCAAAATGGCTTAAAGACTTAAATATAAGACATGACACCATAAAATTCTTAGAAGAGAACATAGGCAAAACATTCTCTGACATAAATCATAGCAATGTTTTCTTAGGTCTCTCTCCCAAGGAAATAGAAATAAAAGCAAAAATAAACGAATGGGACCTAATCAAACTTACAAGCTTTTTCACAGCAAAGGGAACCATAAACAAAATAAAAAGGCAACCTACAGAATGGGAGAAAATATTTGCAAACAATGTGACCGACAAGGGATTAGTCTCCAAAATTTACAAACAGCTTGTACAATTCAATAACAAAAAAACAAACAACCCAATCAAAAAATGGGCAGAAGACCTAAATAGACATTTCTCCAAAGAAGACATACAGATGGACAATAGGCACATGAAAAGATGCTCAACATCGCTAATTACTAGAGAAGTGCAAATCAAAACTACAATGAGGTATCACCTCACACGGGTCGGAATGACTGTCATCAGAAAGTCTACAAATAATAAATGCTGGAGAGGGTGTGGAGAAAAGAGAACCCTCCTACACTGCTGATGCGAATGTAAATTGGTGCAGCCACTATGGAAAACAGTATGGAGGTCCCTTAAAAAACTAAAGAGTTACCATATGATCCAGCAATCCCACTCCTGGGCATATATCCAGAGAAAACTATAATTCGAAAAGATACATGCACCCCAATGTTCATAGCAGCAGTATTCATAATAGCCAAGATATGGAAGCAACCTAAATGTCCATTGATAGATGAATGGATAAAGATGTGGTATGTACACACAACGGAATGCACTCAGCCATAAAAAAGAATGAAATAATGCCATCTGCAGTGACATGGATGGACCTAGAGATTGTCATACTAAGTGAAGTAAGCCAGACAAAGACAAATACCATATATCAGTTATATGTAGAATTTAAAATATGATACAAATGAACTTATTTACAAAACAGAAAATAGACTCACAGACATAGAAAACAAACATTACCAAAGGGGAAAGGGGGTGAGGGAGGCATAAATTAGGAGTTGGGATTAGCAGATACAGACTACTAATGTATAAAACAGATAAACAACAAGGTCCTACTGTATAGCACAGGGAACTATATTCAATATCCTGTAATAAACCATAATGGAAAAGAATATGAAAAAAGAATATATATGTATAACTGAATCATTTTGATGTACACCAGAAACTAACATTGTAAATCAACTATACTTCAATTAAAAAAATAATAGAAAAAAAGTTGGAACATGAAGATGAAGAAAAAGGGGAAACTATTTGAGGTAGAGGAAATATCATGAGCAAAGCACAGGTGAGACATTGATATAAGCAATAAAGCAAGGAGTGCATCTGAACTCTGTTGTTAAGTTTTCTCAAACAATGATTTAGGAAAGATTTGGAAACTCATGCAGATTGAGAAGGCTTTTGAATATTAGGCTGTGGAGCCTGCATCTTATTTGTTAATAAATCTAGTGCCAGTGAGCATTTTTGACCAGTAGAGTTTTATGAATGGAGGTCTACTTTAAGAGTTTAACATCATGGTTTGTGAAGATGCCTAGGAGGGGAGACTAGTGGCTGCAGATGAACTCAGAAACTCTTCATTCAACAGCCATTTATGGAGAACTTATTAGTTCACAGATCCTGTCCTGGGATCTAGAGACACTGAGGCACATTAGTCTTTAAAATCTCACAGTCCAGCAGGGGAGACTGACCTTTAAAATACAATGTGGTCAGTACAAGGACAATATAAAAATAGAAAAGGGATCCATTAACTGCCATAAATGAAGACTTGAAGAAAGTGACAATAGGAATGGTGAAAGAAGAATGATCCTGAAAGAGACTATAGAGTTTCAACGAAGGGGTCTTTGTGCTGTGTATGCAAGGGAGCAAAATAATTCAAACTTGGCTATAGTTTATAATCCAGCCTTTAACTGGAAGGGAATAAAGCTTCACTAACCAAGTCAGGGAATGTAAAAGGAGGGATTGATTTAAGGGAAATATAATGACTTAATCATACTGAGACAAATGTTTCCTCAGTACCCCAGGCAGAAAAAACAGCACATGTTTTTTGAACAGACTATGTTCCATGCATCTTCTAACATACTTAACTACAATTACCCCATTATACAGCATAAGGAGTTATACAGCATAAAGAATCACTAAAGCTAAACTACTGGGCAGGCAGCTGCTCTATTTGGGGATACCAGTATAAACTGAGAGAAAAAGTGATAATGTAACCACTGAGAAGATAATATCCACAACTAATACTAATCACACAGGATCAGAAACCAACTTAGACCAGATATTGACAAACAAAATATAGATGTGACTGCTGAGCATGAATCCACTTTAGGGCTTTGGGGTAAGGTGGTCCTACCTACAAACCCATGCACCTTGCTGTGCTAGGTTGCCAGAAAGCAATTGGAACAAGGGCTCTGATATTTCCTTAAAGATAACAACTTTCCACTCCTGATGAGTATACTTTCAGTTGGACGAAGAATTTCAGATGGGAAAAGTAGTAGGGCAGGAGTCCTTTCCTTTTAAAGTAGGTGAGTGCATCTGTTACCTCTTTCTACTCACAAAGGCCAGTATCAAGCAGAATCATTAAACTCCGGAGCTTCTAGTTCTGGCCCCTATTTCCAGCTGCAAACAAGTCTGCCAATCATTGTCAGTTTTGTCAAGAAATTTTGTGACATGGATGCCTGGAATGAGCCCAGTGATTAGGTTCTCATAGACTATTGAGAATCTGTTGGAGAAATGACACTATGGGTGTCATCACAGAGATGTGCAGTCTGTTTGTATCCAAGGCAGTGACCTAGAGAGGGAAGATCAGAATCTTTCCACATCTTATTAAAGGTTGGCCAAATTAATGTGTATGATAATTAAAATCTATTATACTTTAAGACAGGGAAATGAATAAGTGACAAAATAGGAAGGAATCAACTCAAGAAATCCATGGTCCCAATTAGATTTCCAATACAGCCTCCCTTATCTTGAACGCTAGTTTCATTAATACATCTTTTGCACCTGGAAAGTGACTGGATTCATCTAGGCTAGCTTGTGCTCCAGGAAAAAACAATCTCAAAACCTCAATGGCTTAAAACAATAATAGTTCATTTGTACCGTGGATTCTGCTGAGGAAAAATAAATGCTCCAATCAGGAATCAAATAAAAAGTGACTGATTTTTTAGGAGGAATTTGGCATAAAGGAGATTATCATAGGGATGGACATGGGAACATGGGCTTGGAAGAGGGGAGTGATTTCTCCATGTTCATCCCAGAGCCTCCCCCATGCCTTTCACAGGCCCAACTTCATCAGTGCTTGTGATCTGAAGGTTAAGATCTGAAGGTTAGGGCCTAAATGATTCCCGATATCACTGCATTCTGGTGTATTTCTCTATGAGATTTTCTTTTTCTACTAATCGTTTCAACATGAGGAAAGGGAGGTCTGTAGTTTAAATTACAGCAGGGCCTATGTTATTAAACAGAGATAAATTTATATTAGTTAAATGGCATTTAAAAATAAATTTTCAGTGGTTTGCTAAGAGGCCAGGTGTAAACAGTAGTTTAAATATGTATTTATTTAGGCACCTTGGTCTAGTTTTATAAATTCTCTAATGATATTAAATTTTAGAAAAGACAAAAATTTCTTTGCCCAGAAGATGGCCTGGAAATAATTATATGCTTTTAAATAGTAAATCAGTGGCATTTGAAATAACGTCTAATACATTATAAGCTTAAAGGAGGAGGGGGAATCTAGTTAAGCTAAATGATTATCAATAGCTAACACATTGTCTTTGAGAACTGTAGTAGCCTGATAGGACCCAAACCCATCTGGTGAATTCTACTGGAATTGCATCGAATGTTGGAGGGATGAACTCAATGTAGACGTGACCTTAGAGATGACAGAAAGTCCTGGGAGGAGCCAGGAATGGCTTCTAATTTGCTATTGTGGGTTTTAGGCCCTTGTATCTGAGCCTCATGCCATTATCATTTTAGGTTCTGTGTTTTGACAGAAATGCAAGATTTCCTGAAAGGAAGAAATGTTTTTGTTAAATTTCTCTGAGTTTTATTAATAAAAGATATTTTATTTTTCTGGGCATTATGTTCCAAGAAACTCTGCAGCTGTGATCCTATGACTGCAGGCTTTTTTTTTTCTGCATACTCCTGATCACATTGATTCCTGGTGATTACTGTAACATTCATTTAGTTCTGAGTAAAAATAAATTGTGTTTTTTGTTTGTTTGTTTTCTGGTAAGGAATCAGAACAAAATACAGAGCTTGCTGGGTCTGGTTGTTAGGATCTTGTCTACTGTGCACTGTGCTCCAGTGCCCTCTCCTCTCCAGACCCACCCCCCTGACTGTCCCAGGTCATTAGTTGCTCCGTCCTCATCACTTCATAGCTGCTTACACCCAGCTCAGCTTAGTGCATAAAGTAAAAGAATGAATTAATCAATTGAAAGAACAACCGACAAGCTTCAGGCTGTCTGGATTCTAGTCCTGCCTTCACTCCAAGCTCCATATTTATAAGAAGGCAAGGAAAACCACACTCCTTAGTGGTTAATCATCTTGATAATTACTCTGTGGAATTAGGGGAATACCTGTCTCCGGGGTTCTTCCAGCTCTAAAAGTCTACATCCCTAAAAACGGAGGCTGTGTTCTTGTGTCTACTTTACTGCCCACCACTGATCTGAACACAGGCAGGCCTGCTTTCTCGGGCACGTGTCTTCCTCCCGGCCTTCCCTGACAACCAAGTCCTGACATCATGTCCCCCACTGACACTGGCTGGCAGGCAATTTGTCAAGTGTTTGACTCCATCTTTTTTTAAATTCGATGACAACAGATAAAAGTACAATTACCTTTTAAAACATCTAAAATATAAAATTGAAATAAACAATGGAAAATTTATTTCCCTGTGGTGGAAGGGAGTGTTCAGTGTTCAATAAAGAGAAGAGTAATAACTGTCAATAAGTGTTCCAGAGACATGCAGAATGAGATTCCGGACTACAAAGCCCCTACTTACAAATGGTAAAACAAACAAACAAACAGAAAAGCAGGGCATGAAGGCTGCTATTATTTTTGTCACTGAAAAAAATAAATCTAGAGTATTTTTTAGTTAAGGAAAAGCATTCAGACACTTCTGTTAATCCACCATTTGTTTAAATATTGCACTTTTTTCAAATTCCACATTCCTAATCAAGACTGGCTGTAAAATTACTCAAAAAACCAACGGCCAGTTATTAAGAATCAGACTTGGTTTACATTACTCACAAGAACAAATTGCCATGTTTTCTTTAAAAAATGGAAAGTAATGTACATAAATTTTTATGTCCATAACAATCTCTTATTCAACAAACAATTTTTGAGGAGCCACCAGAGGCAGATGTCAAGGTCCTGTGCTCAGCGAGGGGGACACTCACAGGAATAAGATGCGGTTCTGGTCACGGCGACGATGAAAATTAATGATTAAAGCACTGATTCTTACAGCTTGAATTTGCAGTATTCACATCACTCATTGATTTATGAAAGCAATTCACTAACGTACAAGCAAATAAACCAGGTGAACTGGGGGACTCACCACTTTTCATCCATCCACAAGAATATCATCTCCAAGACTTCTGTCTTGTTCATGGCTGTAACTGCTGTGCCCAGAGCAGCGCCTGGAACAGAGTAAGCAAAATAAATGTCTGTTGACAGGATGAATTCACTTCCTATCTACTTCAGTTCCCCCTGTATTAGAAACCTGTGACAGGTTCTGGGACAGTCTGTAAGAAGAATGCACCTGGTCATTGCACATGGGAGGTTAGGAGCAGCATCTGGAGTCATACCCCTTGGATTCAGAGTCTGGCCCCAAACTCTCCAGCTGTGTGACCTTGGGTAAGTTTCATGACATCTGTGACCTTCAGTCTGTATACGTGTCCTTCGGGCATGGTCGTCATAAATCTCCTCCTGGCAGGACTGTGTGAGGTGAAATCGTCTAATGCACGAGCTGTGCTCAGCGTGATGCCTGGGCAGGAAAACCAGTGTCCTTGTTTGTGACACTGTTCTCCCCTTTGCATAACGTTCAGCTCATCTGAGTTAACTCACGTCTCTAAAACCATGTGAAAGTACCGTGGAAGACGAAAATTTCAAATGATGTGATGTCTAGGACACGCCAAGCACCTGAGGCACAGCACGTGACAAGCTAATTCACGGTAAGGACAGAGAACCCGGGAAACTTGCGCCCCAGGGTTGGCGGCCGTGCAGCCGCTCCCGCCTCATCCTTGGCGTGTCTCCTGCTTTCCTAGTGCAGGTCTTACAGTCAGACCCGCAGCAGCCAGCTGGTCTCCTTTCCTAAGAAGCGAGGATGACAACAAAGGGTCAGGAACCTGTGTGGGGTTGAGAAGGGAGGAGAGACAGGTGTTCCGGGGCTGCTGCCTGGAGAGGAGCAGAAACAAAGCAGAGGGAGACCCGCGCGGGCGGTGGGACCACAGGCGTCTTCTTCATTCTACCAGCATTCCCCGTGGCTCTTAACCTCTCCCAGCTCTAGGCTGTCAGTGAAAACTGAGAGGAACCTGTGAGCCAGGGGAACACAGTTTCTTCACTGTTGCCCATAAGAAGAGACTAAATTAAATCTTCCTAGTGGAGCTGTGTCCTCCACTTGTCTCTTTTAGAAATAATAATTTTAAACTAAGTTTTAAATGGATGTGTCTTTTACAATAACTCTACCATAGTTTATATAAACACGCTTCTGCAATATCATTAAACGTTTATGAAGGGTTAACCCCCAGCAGGAAGGCAGGGACTGAAATGGCAGCATGTTACACGATGCCCTGTCGCAGATGCAGTTGCGGGAGCAGGTCGCACTGCCTGCTGACAGACCTGAGGAACCGCTGCCCAGGCGTGGAGTTCCTCCTTCTCTGAGCCACTGATTCTCCTCGGGGGAGTCCAGCAAGCGCCACGGTGAGCGCCACATCAGGGGGATCAAGTTCAGTCACTACTGAAAGGACAAAATAACTGCTCTATTTTCTCCACGCTCACCTAAGTCAGAAATGGATTTTGTGCCAACGTTAGAGATCAACTCTGATGATCTGTGGAGATTAAAATTCCCACCAGATGTTTCCAAGAGTAGAAGAGTTACGGCCAGTGTCAC
Organism: Leucopleurus acutus; assembly: GCF_964270905.1. Classification (NCBI taxonomy): domain Eukaryota; kingdom Metazoa; phylum Chordata; class Mammalia; order Artiodactyla; family Delphinidae; genus Leucopleurus; species Leucopleurus acutus. Next base: position 30,439,731 of record NC_139148.1, on the reverse strand, counting down.
ACTCAAACTCATGTTATGGAGCTGGTGCTCCATCTACCTAAATGCCCCATTCGTAATTATAAATACTTCCAGAGGTTCCATACTAAGTAAATGGCATGTCAGCTTTTAATAGATGCAGAAAGGTATCTTTCTAAAATTCTGAGTGAAAGGAGTGTACTGAGCACATGTTTTCCACCTTCTTTCCACCCAAGCTTGCAAGTGACTTCTCCCACATCCACTTCTTCCACATTTGGCAGTCACTGTGCCTGCCACAGATGTGTTAGACATCACCTGGCTGCCCAGAGCTTCACCTCCTGTAGCAGACGAGGAAACGGTTAATATACAGATAAGGAAAGGGGTGCGGCTTGCTTTTGCCGCCATTCGATCTTTCCTTTCCAAATCACTCTGTGCACATCAGTCACGCACCCGCCCCTCACCAGGACAATGAATCCTGTGTAGTTCTGTTCCTCCAAGCGGGGCATCCCCTCCTCCCCGCATCCCACATTTACTCCATCCAAGACAGTCTTTTCTAAGTTGAAACAACATAATCTCTCCTCCTCTTCCCTAAATAAGGCTTCTCCCATTTTGTCTCTTTTCGTCAATGCCTGGTATCCTAGGCAACAATCCTATCTAACTGTTATATACAATGATTTTGAAAAAGCATCAATGATTAATTACCCTGGAAGTGTATTTCCCATATAAAAAGGAGATCCTGGAACTATAGTACTTTGCCCCAAAATAAAGAATTGTGAAATCTCAGGTACTAGATCTCTCTGTTTAAATGGCAGGATTCTAAGAAATGGTCTGGAAAGACATAAGTCATAGGTACATCTTTAGAATTTTCGAGCTGCCTATGTGCTATCAGACTTCACTGAGGCCAATCATATTTGGAATCGGCAGTATAGAACATAATTGAAATATAGTTGTTCATGAGTCAAACTTACACCCACAAACAATAACACAGTGTTTTTATAGAATACGTTATCCTGTGACAAAAAACTATGTGACTGAAGGACAGTGGGTTCTATAATTTTAGAAGTCTAGTTTCAAGAGAAATATTTGTCTCTCTACTCCATCTTTCCCTAAATTCCAGAGTAAAAACAAAGCTACATCAAACAGAAGTATGTAGCAGGATTAGAAAACAAAGAAAGGACATGATCTTTTAAAGTGCCAATTCTCCTTAACATTAATCTCTAAATTCAATATGACTCCAATAAAAATCCCAGTAGGTCACTTTTGTGGAACAATAAAATTGACTCAAAAATTAATATGGAAAGTAGACGACTCTCTAAAGGAGAGAAGGCAATGCTAAAGAAGGAGAACAAGGAGGCAGACATTACCTTACTAAATATCAAATATTAATCAAAACAGGTATCGTTGGCAAAGAGAAACAAATAAATCAATGAAACACAATAAGATGTTCAGAAAGAGTCCCAAGTATGTCTGGGAACTTTATATGTATCAGAAAATATATTAAGGGAGATGAATGGATTATTCAATCAATCCGCTAGGACAACTGGCTTTCCATAAAATTCATACAGATTAAAGAACTAAATGTGAAAAAAATAAAAACTATTATAAAAAAGTGAAATCACTTCATGACTTTAGGATTGAGAAGGGATACCTTTATTAAACATGAAATACTCACAACTCATAAAGATTCATAAATGTAACTATATTAACATCAAAACCTTTCAGAAGAATGAAGAAGCAAAGGCCATAAAAGTAGCTTTCGTAAATTCAACTGCATCAAAATGTACAACATCTATATGACCAAAAGCCTACAATGTTAAAGACATATAACAGATGGAAAGAGGTATGTGCAAAACATATACAGCACAAAATATAATCCAAAATATATAGAGAATACCTATAAATCAGCAACAAAAAAGTGGTCAGAGGACATGAACAGGAGAGGGAAATTAAATAAGGCCCCCTCAATGACTTAATCTCCCAAATAAGCAAGGAGGCAAAAACAAAGAGTTATTATTTCACAGTAATTAACAGGGGCCTCCTCCAAAATGTTCTTGATGATTTGATGAGGCAAAAAACATCGTAAACTTTTGGTGGTCACTATTTAAAAGAATGAATTAGACCTAGAAATTTTGGGTAGGGATGTTATTCATTTCATTATTAAGCAAAGAAAAGAGCCTGCATATTACTACAAAATAGGATATAATATCATAATTTTAATTAAAAAACCCCAAAAAATTATACATGTATGCTTATCATGGACAATTATACTAGAAAATAGGGTAAATTATGAATACTAGCTTTGATACATGAATGACAAAGAATCAAAGAGAGAGATAAATTAATTTGTAATATATACAACTTTGTTGTTTGAATTACCATGAACACATTTGTTGTAATTGAAAATTTTAAAGTAAATCGAATGGCAAAAATACAAACAAAGGAAATAGGTGAAAATTAGTATCAGAAAAAGTTAAATTCAAGTAGAAAAAAAGCAAATGGGATTGTTCCTATTGATAAAAAGTATAAATACAATGGTCAAATAATACCTAATGGTCAAATTTTACAAGATAGCAATATATTAAGCAAAGTGTGTTATAAATAGAAGGACAATTCAAAATAACACAGGAGACTAAAGATTTTCTTCATGGTGGTGTTTATTTTATTGAAAAAAATATAGTTTTGTGATAGAGATGGCTAGCTGTCTGCCACAGACTTGATCTCTCTCTTCCATTATGAAAAGGTTTTAGCTATAAAAAGGAGTGATGAATGCTATTTCTAGGCCTGAGTGGTAAAAATCTCCCAAGGGCGATCTCTCATGCTCTTTTCCTAACCTCCAGCTCACTGAAAGACCCTAAAGAAGAGCAGAGTCACAAGATAGTAGGGGCCTGGGTCATCAAGTAAAAAGCCTTTCATTAACCAGAAACACAAAGAAAAAATAAAGTTTTATTGAGTTAAATCACTGAAATTTGTATGTTTGGTTTCATAGCCGATAGATTTATAAGTAAATTAGTTAAATAAATTACGCTACGTTCAAGAGAACACTAAGCAGCCATTTCAAAGATGACATAGAAAGAATCCCATGATATAGTACTACATATACTGAATAAAATGTAAGTATTAGAATCTATATTGATCTACATCTACATCTATGTATGTACACATATATGTATCTATATCCATATATACATGCCTATTTGTATATAAACACACAAACAAAAGTCAAGAAGAATAAACTCTAAAATGTTAACTGTGGTTATTTCTGGATTGACATTATAAGTGATCGCACCATATATATATGATATATATAAATCTCATCATATATATGAATAACTTTTAAAACAAAAAGCAAAGGTGTTTTAAAATAATTTCCATAGCTATGCCAATTTTCTTGCACACCTGCATAGATGACAACCTCAGCTTAGCAGACCAAAAAAGTACAAGGTGATATATACATGGGCATGTTCTGATGAAGTAGGAAATATGACTTTGTTCCAGTACCAATGTAGAGGGTATTAGGTGCCAGATGGCAGCACATTATTGAAACTCTTATCCCCCAGGCTCAGCCAAAGCACATGCTCTGCTAGAGTCAAGCATGCATAGACATCTAAACACTCACCTCCATGATCTGACTCAAGAGGGAAATGAAAAAAAAAAAAAAGATTGTGAACTTCTTACTTGATTGTACAGAGGTTTACCATCTTAGGCACTAACTAATTGACTGGTGAAAGATACAGACATAAATGGCCCTAATAAAATGCAGATTAACCTTTAAAAAGTATATAACCCCTAAAGCTACATTACTTGTATCAAACATTCTGATTTGGACATTCATTCACTAAGCAAAAACAAAACACACTGATCACCTACTGAAATAATTTGGCAGTGCATGGAAAATGCAGCAGTGAATAAAACACAGTCTTTATCCACAATGAGCATTAGCTTGAAGGAGAAATTAAGTCATTTCAGTATTCTATGAGTAACAGATCAGATTATTGTTCAGCAAATATCCATTCTTCTCTCTCACATGGGTAGGTATATACTTCCCTGTCACACTGACTTTGGGCTCAGTGGTATGACTTACTTTACCCAGTGGAATGTTAGCAGATATGCTCATGCCATTCAACATGAGAAGAATGTACCCTGGGTAGCCATTGGTCCAAGGAGGATATTTGGAAACAATTTTTCATGGAAGTTTGAGATTGTGTCTCCCTCTGAAACAGAGGGAAGATTCCTGACCAAAACAATAATGTCTCCTTCTGGGGCCAAGTTTGCTAGGAGCCTCCTTTTAAAATATTGGGTTTCCTAAACTCAGAGTTCCTCAACTGTGATACAGACCGACTAAGTGCATAGCAAACAGCCGGACCTGCCTCCCCATCACCCTCACGGAGTTTAGGCAGCAAGAGAAATGAAGGAAAATATAAATCTCATTCTGTCTGCTATGGTATGAACAATTTAAAATATACAGTAATATAATAATAGCAGTAATAATGAATAATAAAGTCCTGTCACTGACCAAGGGGTCTTGAGTCTTCTGCCAGCATCTATGGAACTGTGGCAACTAACGCACTAGTTTAAAAGTGGGATAAAAATCTCAGACCCTTCATAGTTATTGACAGAGGTTAAAAGTCAAGTGGAGCCAACCTCAATCTAACCCACTACTTGCAGTTAAGCTCAGCCCACCTGCAGCTTGAAGCAGAGTCTAGCAAGTCCAGCTGATATAAGTCAAACCACAGTTGGCACAAAGAAAAATAAGTGAGATCAATGTACTTATTGTTTTAAGCCACTGAGTTTGGAGTGATTTGCTATGCAGAATTATTGCAGCATTAGCTGACTCATATCAATATACTATGCCATGTGCTGTGGTGAGACTAAGCATAGGGTATAGAAAATGACAGGAATACCTAACATGGAATTGTATACTCTCACAAGTACTGTGGATATTAAAACAATTCTAAGATTTCATATCACCTGCCTATCATCCACAAAAACAAATTCTGCTCATTGCTTGCTCACCAGGATTTATAAATTATTCTTTTTTTGCATTCTTTGCTATTTTTCACATGTAAAAAAAGCATCTACATGTTAAGCTGAGATAAACATACTGAGATATATTGAGTTAAATATTCCCAATCTACTTCTCAAGCTGAATCTATAAATCCTAAATTATGGAGTTATTAAAAAATATCTGACACTAAGTTTAATATAGTAAGGTTTGGAGGGAAAGTGTAATTAAACTTTATAAAACTACAACTGATGTAGGAACATCTCTAGAGAAGAGCATCTACTTCATCAAGCAAGACGTTTTCTCCATGATATTCTGTCAAAACAGTCATGGGTACAGTTGAAAAGAGTTTTGGCCCTTTTTGCTAAAGTACCCATAATCCTGAGACAGAAATGTGTTACATTTCAATATTTCAAGCATAATGCTCAAAGAATTAGACAGGGAAAATGACCTTCTTAGGGTAGCTTATTTGGAATATCTATTGTTTGGTGCAAATACTTTTGGCTAATTGGGCAATTTTGTTACCTCTAGCAAGTTTGTCAATTGATGATAAGAATGTTATGTGACATCACCTGGGCAAAGTAAGAAATGGGAGCAATTATTCTTCTTACCTAGATATTTTATGTGAAGCTCCCTTTTAATACTAGTGCATCATATGCAATTCTGTGTAAGCTCTTTTCTCTTAGGATTTCTGAACTCAATTTTACATCTGCCATGGCTACAAATACACATTATGAAGCAGGATTGGCTTACTCTCCATGTCTCTACCAACTAAACAATTTAAACAGCAGTTGTCATTTCAAGAAGTCAGAAAATAAACCAACCTAAGTGTCCATCAATGGGTGAATGGATAAAGAAATTGTGGTATATACAATGGAATATTATCCAGCCATAAAAAGGAAGAGGTTTGCTGAGGCATCCCACTGCTTCCAGGAACTCCACCTGCGGCCCGGGAGGCCTAAGAAGGGTCAGACCCGCTTGCCTAGCGCCCTCTCTGGGGCCCTCGCAGCTCAGAAGACTGACTGAGATTCCTCCCGAAACTTAGTGAATTACTTAATGCTGGACCTGAGATTCCACCTGTGCACTGATGACAGACAACGAATCATCCCAAATTGAGGAGGTGGACTTTGAGAGCAAGATTTCTGATTTTTTCCCCTTTTCCTCTTTCTGTGAGTGTGTATGTGTATGCTTCTGTGTGAGATTTTGTCTGTATAGCTTGCCTTCCACCATTTGTCCTAGGGTTCTATCCGTCCGTTTATTTTTTAATAATTATTTTTTATTTTAATAACTTTATTATATTTTATCTTATTTTATTTTACGTTATCTTCTTTCTTTCTTTTTTTCTTCCTTCCCTCCTTCCTTCCTTCCTTCCTTCCTCCCTCCCTCCCTCCCTCCTTTCTTTCTTTCTTTCTTTCTACTTCTACTAATTCTTTCTTTCTACTTTTTCTCCCTTTTATTCTGAGCCGTGTGGATGACAGGCTCTTGGTGCTGCAGCCAGGAGTCAGTGCTGTGCCTCTGAGGTAGGAGAGCCAACTTCAGGACACTGGTCCACAAGAGACCTCCCAGCTCCACATAACACCAAACGGCGAAAATCTCCCAGAGATCTCCATCTCAACACCAGCACCCAGCTTCACTCAACGACCAGCAAGCTACAGTGCTGGACATCCTATGCCAAACAACTAGCAAGACAGGAACACAACCCCACCCATCAGCAGAGAGGCTGCCTAAAGTCATAATAAGTCCACAGACACCCCAAAACACCACACCAGACGTGGACCTGCCCACCAAAAAGACAAGATCCAGCCTCATCCACCAGAACACAGGCACTAGTCCCCTCCACCAGGAAGCCTACACAACCCACTGAACCAACTTTAGCCACTGGGGACAGATACCAAAAACAACGAGAATTATAAACCTGCAGCCTGCGAAAAGGAGACCCCAAACACAATAAGTTAAGCAAAATGAGAAGACACAAAAACACACAGCAGATGAAGGAGCAAGATAAAAACCCACCAGACCTAATAAATGAAGAGGAAATAGGCAGTCTACCTGAAAAAGAATTCATAATAATGATAGTAAACATGATCCAAAATCTTGGAAATAGAATAGACAAAATGCAAGAAACATTTAACAAGGACCTAGAAGAACTAAAGATGAAACAAACAATGATGAACAACACAGTAAATGAAATGAAAAATACTCTAGATGGGATCAATAGCAGAATAACTGAGGCAGAAGAACGGATAAGTGACCTGGAAGATAAAATATAGGAAATAACTACTGCAGATCAGAATAGAGAAAAAGATGAAAAGAACTGAGGACAGTCTCAGAGACCTGTGGGACAACATTAAACTCACCAACATTCAAATTATAGGAGTTCCAGAAGAAGAAGAGAAAAAGAAAGGGACTGAGAAAATATTTGAAGACATTATAGTTGAAAACTTCCCTAATATGGGAAAGGAAATAGTTAATCAAGTCCAGGAAGCACAGAGAGTCCCATACAGGATAAATTCAAGGAGAAACACGCCAAGTCACATATTAATCAAACTGTCAGAAATTAAATACAAAGAAAACATATTAAAAACAACAAGGGAAAAACAACAAATAACACACAAGGGAATCCCAATAAGGTTAACAGCTGATCTTTCAGCAGAAACTCTGCAAGCCAGAAGGGACTGGCAGGACATATTTAAAGTGATGAAGGAAAAAAACCTGCAACCAAGATTACTCTACCCAGCAAGGATCTCATTCAGATTTGATGGAGAAATTAAAATCTTTACAGACAAGCAAAAGCTGAGAGAGTTCAGCACCACCAAACCAGCTTTACAACAAATGCAAAAGGAACTTCTCTAGGCAAGAAACACAAGAGAAGGAAAAGACCTACAATAACAAACCCAAAACAATTAAGAAAATGGGAATAGGAACATACATATCCATAATTACCTTAAATGTAAAAGGACTAAATGCTCCCACCAAAAGACACAGACTGGCTGAATGGATACAAAAACAAGACCCATATATATGCTGTCTAGAAGAGACCCACTTCAGACCTAGAGAGACATACAGACTGAAAGTGAGGGGATGGAAAAAGATATTCCATGCAAATGGAAACCAAAAGAGAGCTGGAGTAGCAATTCTCATATCAGACAAAATAAACTTTAAAATAAAGAGTATTAGAAGAGAAAAAGAAGGACACTATATAATGATCAAGGGATCGATCCAAGAAGAAGATATAACAATTGTAAATATTTATGCACCCAACATAGAAGCACCTCAATACATAAGGCAAATACTAACAGCCATAAAAGGGGAAATCGACAGTAACACATTCATAGTAGGGGACTTTAACACCCTACTTTCACCCATGGACAGATCATCCAAAATGAAAATAAATGAGGAAACACAAGCTTTAAATGACACATTAAACAAGATGGACTTAATTGATATTTATAGGACATTCCATCCAAAAACAACAGAATACACATTTTTCTCAAGTGCTCATGGAACATTCGCCAGGATAGATCATATCTTGGGTCACAAATCAAGCCTTGGTTAATTTAAAAAAATTGAAATCGTATCAAGTATCTTTTCCGACCACAATGCTATGAGACTAGATATCAATTACAGGAAAAAATCTGTAAGAAACACAAACACATGGAGGCTAAACAATATACTACTTAATAACCAAGAGATCACTGAAGAAATCAAAGAGGAAATCAAAAAATACCTAGAAACAAATGACAATGGAGACACAACGACCCAAAACCTATGGGGTGCAGCAAAAGCAGTTCTAAAAGGGAAGTTTATAACAATACAATCCTACCTTAAGAAACAGGAAACATCTCGAAAAAACAACCTAACCTTGCACCTAAAGCAATAAAGAAAGAAGAACAAAAAACCCCCAAAGTTAGCAGAAGAAAAGAAATCATAAAAATCAGATCAGAAATAAATGAAAAAGAGATGAAGGAAACGATAGCAAAGATCAATAAAACTAAAAGCTGGTTCTTTGAGAAGATAAACAAAATTGATAAACCATTAGCCAGACTCATCAAGAAAAAAAGGGAGAAGACTCAAATCAATAGAATTAGAAATGAAAAAGAAGTAACAACTGACACTGCAGAAATACAAAAGATCATGAGAGAGTACTACAAGCAACTCTATGCCAATAAAATGGACAACCAGGAAGAAATGGACAAATTCTTAGAAATGCACAACTGCCAAGACTGAATCAGGAAGAAATAGATAATATGAACAGACCAATCACAAGCACTGAAATTGAAACTGTGATTAAAAATCTTCCAACAAACAAAAGCCCAGGACCAGATGGCTTCACAGGCGAATTCTATCAAACATTTAGAGAAGAGCTAACACCCATCCTTCTCAAACTCTTCCAAAATATAGCAGAGGGAGGAACACTCCCAAACTCCTTCTACGAGGCCACCATCACCTTGATACCAAAACCAGACAAGGATGTCACAAAGAAAGAAAACTACAGGCCAATATCACTGATGAACATAGATGCAAAAATCCTCAACAAAATACTACCAAACAGAATCCAACAGCACATTAAAAGGATCATACACCATGATCAAGTGGGGTTTATTCCAGGAATGCAAGCATTCTTCAATATACGCAAATCAATCAATGTGATAAACCATACTAACAAATTGAAGGAGAAAAACCATATGATCATCTCAAAAGATGCAGAGAAAGCTTTCGACAAAATTCAACACCCATTTATGATAAAAACCCTGCAGAAAGTAGGCAGAGAGGAAACTTTCCTCAACATAATAAAGGCGATATATGACAAACCCACAGTCAACATCGTCCTCAATGGTGAAAAACTGAAAGCATTTCCACTAAGATCAGGAACAAGACAAGGTTGCCCACTCTCACAACTCTGATTCAACATAGTTTTGGAAGTTTTAGCCACAGCAATCAGAGAAGAAAAGGAAATAAAAGGAATCCTAATCAGAAAAGAAGAAATAAAGCTGTCACTGTTTGCAGATGACATGATCCTATACATAGAGAATCCTAAAGATGCTACCAGAAAACTACTAGAGCTAATCAATGAATTTGTTAAGTAGCAGGATACAAAATTAATGCACAGAAATCTCTGGCATTCCTATACACTAATGATGAAAAATCTGAAAGTGAAATCAAGAAAACACACCCATTTACCATTGCAACAAAAAGAATAAAGTATCTAGGAATAAACCTACCAAAGGAGACAAAAGACCTGTATGCAGAAAATTATAAGAAACTGATGAAAGAAATTAAAGATGATACAAATAGATGGAGAGAGATACCATGTTCTTGGATTGGAAGAATCAACATTGTGAAAATGACTCTACCACCCAAAGCAATCTACAGATTCAATGCAATCCCTATCAAACTACCAATGGCATTTTTCACAGAACTGGAACAAAAAATTTCACAATTTGTATGGAAACACAAAAGACCCCGAATAGCCAAAGCAATCTTGAGAACGAAAAACGGAGATGGAGGAATCAGGCTCCCTGACTTCAGACTATACTACAAAGCTACAGTAATCAAGACAGTATGGTACTGGCACAAAAACAGAAATATAGATCAATGGAACAGGATAGAAAGCCCAGAGATAAACCCACGCACATATGGTCACCTTATCTTTGATAAAGGAGGCAGGAATATACAGTGGAGAAAGGACAGCCTCTTCAATAAGTGGTGCTGGGAAAACTGGACAGGTACATGTAAAAGTATGAGATTAGATCACTCCCTAACACCATACACAAAAATAAGCTCAAAATGGATTAAAGACCTAAATGTAAGGCCAGAAACTATCAAACTCCTGGAGGAAAACATAGGCAGAACACTCTATGACATAAATCACAGCAAGATCCTTTTTGACCCACCTCCTAGAGAAATGGAAATAAAACCAAAAATAAACAAATGGGACCTAATGAAACTTCAAAGCTTTTGCACAGCAAAGTAAACCATGAACAAGACCAAAAGACAACCCTCAGAATGGGAGAAAATATTTGCAATTGAAGCAACTGACAAAGGATTAATCTCCAAACTTTATAAGCAGCTCATGCAGCTCAATAACAAAAAAAACAAACAACCCAATCCAAAAATGGGCAGAAGACCTAAATAGACATTTCTCCAAAGAAGATAGACAGACTGCCAACAAACACATGAAAGAATGCTCAACATCATTAATCATTAGAGAAATGCAAATCAAAACTACAATGAGATATCATCTCACACCAGTCAGAATGGCCATTATCAAAAAATCTAGAAACAATAAATGCTGGAGAGGGTGTGGAGAAAAGGGAACACTCTTGCACTGCTGGTGGGAATGTGAATTGGTACAGCCACTATGGAGAACAGTATGGAGGTTCCTTAAAAAACTACAAATAGAACTACCATATGACCCAGCAATCCCACTACTGGGCATATACCCTGAGAAAACTATAATTCAAAAAGAGTCATGTACCAAAATGTTCATGTGCTCTGCAACGGGAGAGGCCACAGCAGTGAGAGGCCCGCGTACCGCAAAAAAAAAAAAAAAGAAAAGAGGGCTTCCCTGGTGCCACAGTGGTTAAGAACCTGCCTGTCAATGCAGGAGACACTGTTATTTATTTATTTATTTTTTTTGCTTTTTTTTTTTTGCCACACCGCACGGCTTGCAGGATCATGATTCCCTGACCAGGGATGGAACCCGTGTTCCCTGCAGTGGAAGAATGGAGTCTTAAGCACTGGACTGCCAGGGAATTCCCACCAAAAGGGAACTCTTGATTTCACCCTGTACCATAACTGCTCCTCCGTAACACTTTCCAACCTTAATAAATAAATTTAAGTTGCAGAAAAGGGGAGAGATTACTGCATCAAAGTCCTCGAATAAGCAGAAAGAAAATTTGATCTAGTGCACACATTGAATGTTAATCTCTGCTGGGCGAACAGTCAGTTCATAGTGACCAAAAGGAAATCAGGGCATGTGAGCACAGATGCCAATAATGGCGACAGGATTTTGTGGAAGTGACCTTTCACATTTACTGAAATGGGAAACAAGGTCTTCAGCTGACAACCATTGTGGAGGAGGAGTTGAGCAGGGCACCAAAACCATATAAGCTCCAGGACAAACTGGTGAACTTCCTGTGCAGTGATGGGGCATCCTTTCTGCAAATGAGACATGGATCTGCCACTGTGAATTGTCACATGGAATATTTTTATAAACTTCACCAAGCAGGTAAAACAAAGCACCCTTTTAAGACTAAAATCTTTCAGTGATTTGTCCTTAGAAGAGTGTCGGGCTTCCCTGGTGGTGCAGTGGTTAAGAATCCGCCTGCCAATGCAGGGGACACAGGTTCGAGCCCTGGTCCGGGAAGATCCCACAAGCCGCAAAGCAACTAAGCCCGTGCACCACAACTACTGAGCCTGCGCTCTAGAGCCCGTGAGCCACAACTACTGAGCCCGCGTGCTGCAACTACTGAAGCCCATGCGCCTAGAGCCCATGCTCTGCAACAAGAGAAGCCACCGCAATGAGAAGCCCGCACACCACAATGAAGAGTAGTCCCCGCTTGCCGCAACTAGTGAAAAGCCCACGTGCAGCAACAAAGAGCCAATGCAGCCATAAATACATACATACATACGTACATACATACATACATAAAAGAAAAAAGGAAAGAAACTCTGGCAGCATGTTTCCTCCTGCTATTTGTGGTTAAAATCGCCTGTGTTCTATGTAACATTGAACACTCCACATTTAATGCACATCCCTTGATTTGCAGCAACTACAGACCTAATCTTTTGCATGTGTAAAGTGTCTTCCTTTTACGCAGCTCACTCATTGCCCCTGTACCACAAAAATGCTAAGTATCTTATTTCTGCTCTTCAGGTATCATGAACTAAAGGCTAAGGCCCTGGGATAATTAATTTTTTTCCAAAGGAAAATATTTCTGGGACAGCAACGTTTCTCAAAGCAAAATGCTAATGTACATGAGGACACACACAAAAAATAGTTCTATCAATACATATCCATTCCCACAAAAACAAATGTCAGAAAATAGTATTCCATTCTGTTCATGGATGACATCTGGCTCATGGGTAACACTGTAAATATCGTGTCAATCAAGGATAATTTATAGGCAATGGTTTTGCCTGACCAGGAGAAATGTGAAAGCCAAAGTAATAATATATCCATCAAGAAGTGTTCATTGAATGCCTGCAGAGCCCAATATTGTAGGAGATATTTAAAAGAAAAGGATATTGGTACTATCTGATGGCTCCACCTCCTTTTCATACTTGAGGGAATGGAGCATAGAGCCTAAAGCTGACTTGCTCTAAGTTATAGAATTTGGTGGTAGGCTTGAGAACTTGGGTTCTTTCCTCCTGGCTATTAGCATTTTCCTTTCGTTAATTCTCTCAACCAACTTGGTATCTTCTCTGTATCATATTAAGTATTGAGACACAGAGATAAACAGGAAATAACCATTACCCTTGAGAAGCTAATGGTCTAATGAGAAAGACAGATATGTAAATATAAAGCATAGTCAGAGGATGACTTACCGCAAGTAAACACCACAGCCCCCCAGTGGAGTACTCTTAATGGGATATGTAACACTGACATAGAAATTAACATTAGAATACTGAAGTGGGGAGCTTAAGGACAACTTTTTGAGGTAGGTCACAGCCTGGAAGGTTTTGTCATTAGTTAAAAGCCAAAGCAGAGAAAATGAAAAAAACTAATCTATTAACAGGCAACAGCAGCAGGCAATTTTTAGAGCCCAAACACATCAGGGGAAACAGAACTTTGTTAGGTTCTATATTTGAGTCTCCATACAATAACAAATGGGGATACACAGCAAGACCTGCATGAGTCCAGTTTTTAATATTGTGTACAGTAAAATTTTTATTTTGAGCCTATGCAAGAGATCGCAAATTTTTGCCAATTATATTTTATTCCTGATAGAAGGAGTTAATCAACTTGAATAACATAGCCATTTTTTAAAAGTATGAGACCCAGAAGAGGACCACAGAAGATAAAAATACTAGGGCAATGAAGGTAGATGAAGACCAGGGTAGAAATCAGACACTCCTAACTATTATTTTATTAATTGCCCATTTAGATGTAGTATAGATCATGACCAGAAACACAGTGTAGACATCTATTGTGTGAATGTGCATGCTTAATTTTATTAGTAAGTCTATAAAGATGTAGTTTCACAGAATGAAATTATTCTCACTCAAGTAATCTAGAGATAGAAAGACAAATACACAGATACATAAATATGGATATATAGGCATTTATACATACATATAGAGAGATACAGATACATATATGATTAGAGAGAGGGATAGCAGTGTACCACAGTTGATAAGGTTCTCAACTGCCCCTGCCCCCGCACAAACGAACTATGAAAGCCCTTATAGGAAAGAAATGTCAATATTTAGGAGTAAACTTAAACATGTTTTTTGAATTATAAGTACATAGTTTTGAAATAAATTAACTTGAGTAATACTAACTAAATGATAAATATTTAGTAATGTATAAATAAAAAATTTTACCCACTGGTAGAATTAAGAGACATAACTAAATTTCTCTTAGTCTTGCACAAAGTTGCAGTATACATAAACACTGTACTTGTGCTAACTTCTCTGGAAGACACAGCATATTTTAGGAACATAAAACATTTCTAGGAAAGAGAGCTTTATACATCTTCAAGAGTTAAATGGGGATAGTATTGCTTACTTTCCTAGGATATGGTGAGGATTAAATGAGATTACGTAAATACCCTGGCACAGGATGGTTGCTTAAGGTTAGCTCACTTCCTTAGCCCAGCAAAAAAACCTTATTTTTAAGGATGTAACTATGCCAATGATTAAGTGACTGTAGGAGTAATAAGAGCAATTGCAGTTCTAAAAAAGGAGGTATTGATTTGTGGAAGAAGGATGAATTAAGCAGAGCCATAGCTCAGTATAAAAATAATTTATTCTTTAGAAAGAAGAACATTGTTTGTGAGAATACCACACCTGTATGTCCATAGTACTTAATTTCTAAACTGGATTTTAATGCCAGTTTAGATTCTAAAATATTCTAGTCACAATTTTTAGAAATGCATGTATGTAATTTTTTAGTGTTCATCTATATATTTAGACCTATACAATTTATATTTTTCCTATTATTATAAATGGTATCTTTTGTTTCATTGAATGAACTAATAAGTTGTTGCTGTTATATATAAATGGAACTGATTACTGTAGATTCATTTTCTATCTCTTGGCCATAATAATCATATTTTTATTATTGCTCATTCCAATTATGTTCCAGGCAGTTCCCTAAATGTGTTATATAATTTGGCCTCCTACTTTTCAAAAGTTAACACTATTATTACACTTTTTTGCCTTAAGGTATTGGCTAGTTTCCAGACCAATGTTCAAAAGAGCAGTGAGAACAGGCATTCTTTTTTTTTTAATGTTTGTTTGTTTGTTTATTTATTTATTTGGCTGCACAGGGTCTTAGTTGCAGCATGCGGGGATCCTCGTTGCAGCATGTGGGATCTTTTAGTTGCAGCATGCAGGCTCTTAGTTGCAGCATGAGGGATCTAGTTCCCTGACCAGGGATCGAACCCAGGCCCCCTGCATTGGGAGCGCAGAGTCTTAACCACTGGACCACCAGGGAAGTCCCATGGAATTCTTAAATTGTTCCTTAACATTAAACCTCTAAAAATTCACTACTGAAATAATTTTTATCACATTAATGATGTACATTTCAATCTGGGTTTGTTAAGCATTTTTATTCTGAAATGTTTTTGGATTTAGTCAAATGGATCTTTATAGCCAATTTACATGATAAGATTTTTTGTTTACTGTACCTATTGTTTTACTATGTTAATAATTTTCATATTGTTAAGTGTTAAATTCTGGAGCAAAATCTACGTAAGTCATTTTTTATTATGGCTTAATAAAATCATAGATTTATTTATTTTACTTTTTTAGTCATTTTTATTTTAACTAGAAAGACATTACTAATTTCCCTTTTGTACGTTACTTAATTTTTAAAATATATTCTAACATGATTATAATCATGGTGAATATTAGTTTTATAGTCTTTTAACTACCTTAATTATCATTTTAACAAGGTTGAAGATGATTTTTCTCTCATGAAGCTAGAAGTTGTAATACAGTGGTCCAGGCCTTGTGCAACAGTCCTCAGTTCCTGACCCATTCTGTCCCTCAGACATCCTTGGTCACAGATTCCACCCTCTAGATCTCCTTACAGTTACAATTTGGTCCTTGCATCTCCACCCTTTATCTCCAAATCATAGATTAAATAAATATTTTATATTTAATTTATTGAATGAAACAAATGTTTTATTAAAGCTATTGGTATTTTTAGAGGATCTTTGCATCCATCTTTTTATGAGTCAGCCATTACTAGATAAAGCTGAGGTAACAAAACACTCCAATATGTCTGTGGCATACAAGAATGTTTTTTTCTTCTCACTCCCCAGCAAATTACACGTTGACTGCAGTTCTGTGCCTCCACTCCGATGTCTCCATCATCCTGGGATCCAAGCTGAGAGAGGAGCCCTTATGTTATATTATTAAAGGGAAAAGGGCAAAAGAGCTGGTGAAATTCAGCAATAGCTCTAAACCTTTTGCTTGGAACTGTTATACAGGATCATACTCACATTTCATTGATCAAACCAGTTATGTGGCCAAGCTTGTTATTAATAAGTTGAGGAATCATATTTCTCCCACAGGAAGATACTGCACATCACATGACAACGGACAGGGATATATGATCTTCTTACACGGAAGGGGGATGTAAATAACTATTCAATCTAATCTACCAAAATAATCATAAATGAGATGGTTTGGTAAGGCTCATTTTAGTTTTATCTTTGTCAGGTTTCATGCTGCTTTTTTCTAGGTATGCTAGCCTTATAAAATAAATTGAAAAGATTTTCAGATTTTTTTCCTGGAATTACACACACACACACACACACACACACAGTCAATTCTCATTATCCTTGGTAGTTTCAATAAAGTCACCAAAAACACTGAATTAGTGAATACTAAACCATTGCTCCTAGGACAAATACAGCATTGGATTTCTGTGAGCCTCTGGTCCCATTTTCGTTAACCAATAAATACACAAAGTTGTTTTATGTGTGTTTGTTTAAAGACACCGTATTTAATATATATTTTTAATTCATTAACATTGAATTCAGTCAACAACACTATAGCCCACACCTGAACAAAGCTTCTCTAACACATGTGTTTTCTCCAAACACATCATGGCCTTTTTGCACTTAGGAACACTAGACAGCACTTCAACGCTACCTTTAGGGGCCATTTTAAACAACGAAATCATCAAAAAGCACAAACATGTGGAAAACGAGGCATTAAATATACTGCAAAAAGGACACGTTTACATTATGAAAGCTGAACTCCCCATTTCCCCCATACCCCCAGCTCCTGACAACCACCATTTTACTCTATTTCTATGAGTTTGTCTTTTTTAAATTTTTTTATGAATTTATTTATTTATTTATTTATTTTGGGCTGCGTTGGGTCTTCGTTGCTGTGCGCGGGCTTTCTCTAATTGTGGTGAGCGGGGGCTACTCTTCGTTGCGGTGCGCGGGCTTCTCATTGCGGTGGCTTCTCTTGTTGCAGAACCTGGGCTCTAGGGACGCGGGCTTCAGTAGTTGTGGCTCGCGGGTTCTAGAGCGCAGTCTCAGTCGCGGCATGTGGGATCTTTCCAGACCGGCATTTGAACCCGTGTCCCCTGCATTGACAGGCGGATTCTTAACCACTGCGCCACCAGCGAAGTCCCAGTTTGTCTGTTTTTAGATTCCACTTATAAGTGGGCTCATACAGTATTTGTCTTTCCTTGCCCAACTTCTTTCACTTAGCATAATGCCCTCGAGGTCATCCAAGTTGTTGCAAAAATCAGGATTTCCTTCTTTTTATGGTTAAATAATATTCTACTGTATACATACACCACATTTTCTTCATCCATTCATTTCTCAACGGATACTTAAGACTTCATTTCTTCTTTTTTTTTTTTTTTTGCAGTACACGGGCCTCTCACTGTTGTGGTCTCTCCCGTTGCGGAGCACAGGCTCCGGACTCCGGATGCACAGGCTCAGCGGCCACGGCTCACGGGCCCAGCCACTCCGCGGCATGTGGGATCCTCCTGGACTGGGGCACGAACCTGTGTCCCCTGCATCGGCAGGCGGACTCCCAACCACTGTGCCACCAGGGAAGCCCAAGACTTCACTTTTAATTTTACAAATGTTTCTGCTTTTAAAATTCTTTCCATATATTTATATGTTTAGATTAAAGGGTTTTTTTTTTGATGTGGACCATTTTTAAAGCCTTTATTGAATTTTTTTGTTACAATATTGTTTCTGTTTTTTCCATGTTTTGGTTTTTTGGCCTCAAGGCATGTGGGATCTTAGCTCCCCAAGGAGGGATTGAACCTGCACCCCCTGCATTGGAAGGCAAAGTCTTAACCACTGGACCTCCAGGGAAGTCCCACCTTAAAGTTTTTAAACGTGGGCATACTGGAGGTAGAAATACTGCACAAGAGTCAATTCTGATACCTCAGTGGATGCAACTCAATTCCTATACACAAGTGGAAAGGTTTTGTTGATTTTGAGGGAGCAAAATAATGGAGATCTTTCAGCTGTAAAGGTTGGAAGTACCAAGGAATGATTATTCCCTTCAGCCAGTTACAGAAAAGGACCTACTCCTGACACTCTTCCTGAGTTAAGATGAACAACTGGATATAATTTACATAAAATTTTTTTATCTCTATGGAAGAAATATACATGTATTATTAGTGTTGTTGCTGTTGGTATTTTCCATATCATACTATTTCTTTAAAATTGTTTATAATGTTCAAAGAGTTACCCATACGTGCTTAGATTACGTTTTGTTGAAAAGAAATAGTCATATGATGCAACTAAACAGAAGAGATGCTAATATTTTTAGGGTTTTCATCTTTGTCCATAAATTGAAAATCACAGCACTGAGGGACATAATATGATTTGATTTTAGTAAATATGTCAATTAAAATTGCATAATATAATTTCGAACTAATATTACACAAAGATCCACAAAGACCTTTAATTTTTTTCCTTTCATTTGGTTTTCATGGTAAGGGTCAACCCTGTTCTAGTGAAATGACTCACCCAGCAGTATCAGCCAGAGCACCATCTGTCAACAAGTCAGTTAAATTAACCTTTGCACTCTGTACAAAAAGATACAGGGGACTAGCTCTAATAATGTTAGCTTTGACAACACAGGCTTTCCATGTTAACACCTAGATCAACACTGTCAATTAATTTCACATGGATTCTTAAGCAACATTTTAGTGATAACAGTGTTCAATCCATAAACACACTGAGTTGCATTAAACAAAATCAGTCCAAAAGAGGAAATGTTCCCTATGATATTATCACTCTGCTGAAATATTCATTTCCTAAGTAAAATCTTATTAGCTCAGTAAGATAACTAAAATGTTCAAGGAATCATTTTGCAGATTTTTTCCCCTTTCTTCAATACACTAAAATTGGCAACAGACCAGGATATTGTATTTAAGAAATCAAACTAAATTCATTTAATAAACCATGAAAGGGAGTCACACCCAGTGATGAGTCTAGATTACTATTTCCTTATTACCTATAGTCTATGATTTATTTTACTTTCAAAGGAAGAAGGTAAATGATAGGAGGCTACCTACCAAAGTTTATTACCCCAAAATACTTCCTTTATTCTATGGCCCATATCAAGTCTTTTCACAAGTTCTGCAGAGGTGTCTTAGAATCCACCACAGAGGAATGAGATTAAGTGTTGGGAGGAAGGGAAGAGGAGAAAGAAGGCAACAAAGTAGAGCTATAAGGCCCACCACCTTTTCAAAAACCAGAATAGCTTCATATGTTTTATATGTCATGATGCTAGAAGATTTTATGTAGAAAATGATTTAATTTTGAAAATCTTGAAAACTATAGGTCTAAATATTTTGATTTCCTACTTGAGGGAAAGATGGTATAGCATATGAAATAAAAGGTCTTTTCTTGTAGGTGAAAATTGGGATGAGGAATGCAGCAAACTTTTAAACGTTATAGTAACAGCTGGCTTTGTGTATTGAAGATATTCCTACTCCATAATAGTAGTTTTGAATGGTAATTCACATTTTGTTTTGTTTTGACCTCCAAAAAAACATAGAATATTACAATATAATCAATAAAATGAATATTCAGGAATTTAGAATTTCTGCATGTAAGAAAATTAACTCACTGGTCTCCACAAGAAGCACTTTATTAAGCACTTACTGAAGATTATGAATGATGTTTGCACTGAAGGACAATTGGATTTAAATCCAATTATGTACGTTTCTCTAAAATGAAGTTGTATAGGTGGAGACTGCCCACGCAATAGGTATTTCGCCACTTCTTTGCTGAAAGCATTTTGATTTTCTTTGCCCAATTTTAAATGTCCATGATGTTTGGTAAAGATTGGATTCCTACCCAGATTCAAAGGGTGTTTCCTGATCGGTTTCTAAGTTGATTGTGATAGTATTCTTTTGCTTCTTAATTGTTCAGTAATGTGATGCAATTCTGGCCAATGAGACATGAAGGCTACACGCATAGAGATTTGTGGAAACTTCTTAATCTACCTTAAAAAGGGAAACAAGACAGGGAAATTCCTTCTCACATTTAACCTGAATATGATACTGATGTTGTCATGATGCAGCAATATGGTGACAACAGTAGAGAAGAAAGATGGATCCTTATTAACACAATTGAGTCACTGACTTAACCTTGAAACCACCTACTATGCAAGGTTTTGTTATATGGTACAATATGGATCTACTTATTATTGTTTATAGCCAAAAATATCTCACATGGTACAAAATATTTGCTACATCATGGATATGAGTTACAAGGAATGACTTATTAAGCAAAGAAAATCAGCCATAGGAATAGCATTATGTTTCTCTATAATGTTGATGTGGAAAAGTAAATGAGTGAGAATGTCCAGTAAAACGTGAAAAAGAAATAATGAAGGTAGACTAGCCCAACCACATATTAAAGAGCTATCCAGAATATAGTGTAATAATAGAGTTGTGTGTATATAGGCACTTAACTGTATCATAAAAATTTCATGTCAAATCAGTGGAGAAAAGACATATTAATAAATGGGATGAGATAACAGGCCAAATTCCTTCCTCTTTCCTTACACCAAAACACATTCCAGAAGAATAAGACATTTATACAAAAAAAAAAAGGAGAAAAAGATGAAAGAGACAATTCAAGCACTAAAAAAACTTGGAGGGTTTTCTAGAAGTGTCATCTTGGAGTTGGGGTATATTTTCTGAGCACCATTAAAGAGCATGGAACATTGGTTTAATATTGGTTTGAGAGAAAACCCATCAATAAAATTCTTACATTAACAGAAAAAAAGGAGAAAAAGTATATGATCATCTCAATTAACACAGGAAAAGCACGTGATAAATTTTAATATCCAATCATGATTTTTAAAAAAGCTTTACCAGCTAAAAACAGAAGAAAACTTTGATTATCAGAAAAACAGTGCTACCAAAAAATCTATACAAACATACTTAATGGTGAAATGTTGAAAGCTTTCCCTTTGAGATCAGGAAAAGAATAGCATATTCACTCTCACCACTTTCATTCAACATTGTACATGAAGTCTTAACATTAAGACAAGAAAAATAAATGTTGCAAGGATTTCAAAGGAAGAAATAAAATATCACTGTTAACAACATGATTATTATATAGAAAGTCCAAAATAACCCATAGATAAATTATTAAACTCATTGTGAATTTGTCAAGATTTCTTTATAAGAATTAATACTCATATTATCATATTAATACTTATATGCTATAATACTAATACTACATAAGAATTAATTGCATTTCTATAAATAAGCAACACAACTAGGAAATAAAATTTTCAATAAAAAATATCATTTGTAAAAGCATCGCAAATACGAAAACATTTAAGAATAATTTTAACAAAAGGTCTTCGAAAACTCTATGGAGGAAATGATAAAATATTATAGATTATAGAAATAATTTAAGATCTATATAAGTAGAGGGATATACCCTGTTAATGGGTTCAAAGACTCAATATTCTGAAGATGTTAATTCTCCCCAAATTATCTACTGATATAATGTGATCCCAATCAAAACATATACATTTTGTAATGGAACCTGACAATATGTTCTAAGACTTATATGTAAATGCAAAGGGGCAAAAAAGTCAAGACATTGCACATGTACAATGGACATATGCATGAACGTTCACAGCACTAATGATTTAATGACAAATCAATGGAAACAACCAAATGGATAATTCAAATGTGGTTTTGTCATACAATTGAACAGTATATAACAATGAATGTAAATAAACTCCATTAATCAACCTGGATGACTTACAGTTAAGCAAAATATGTCAGACACAAAATACTGTCTGAATCAATACAAAATGTTTAAAAACAAGCATAATTAATGTTGGCAATGCAAGTTTAATCACCAAAACCATAAATAAAAATAAGGAGCTATTACTACCAAAATCAGGATGGGGGTTTTCCTCTGCAGAGAAGGGAAAGAGAGAGTAATGAATGGGATGGGGCATGAGAGGACTTCTTAGTGCTATCATTATAAATCGGTGATTCATTTGTGATAAATTATTGAGTTATTCATTTGTATTCTCTGCAGTTTTCTGTATATATGTGACGGATTTCATGATAAAAATAGGCTAATTTTGCTATACATAAATTTTAAACTTCTGAAAAGTAGAAAACTAAATAAAAAGACAATGATAAAAGATAAATAATAAAGTGAGAAAGTATTTTCCCACATGTGATAGGCAAAGGAATTATAAATTACCAAGATGAAGGTTTGTTCTTTTGTATTTGGGTTTCTGTTTCCCTGGCCCTCTAAAAACCTTAGACCTTCAAGCTACCTTTCTGCCAATGTTGGAACCAGCACACTAGAGTTTTGAGGTTCTTCACTATTCGCACCATAATAAATGAAGCATAGTTAACTGTGCAGAAAATCTATGGAGTCGGTGTCTTTTTGTCTTTGATAAGAAAGACATATCCTCCTATATTTTCCCCTAAATTTTTTTTCAAAGAGACTATTTAAGTGGGGAAAACATGTGAAATAATTGGGTGTTTGGGTGTAGCTAACACTGAACTGAGATTTATTTACAATTTAAAAGAATGGGCTGGGCAAAAACGGCTGTGCTTGGCATATGGGAAATGGGGCTCAGCAAAACGAAAGTGGTAGAATAGATAAAGAAGATGTGGTATATATATACAATGGCATATTATTCAGCCATGAGAAAAAAATACATTCTGTCATTTGTGACAACATGGATGAACTTTGAGCACATTATGCTAAGTGAAATAAGTCAAACAGAAAAAGACGAGTACTATATGACATCACTTATATGTAGAACCTAAAAAAGGCAAGCTTGTGAAAACAGCGAGTGGAATGATGGTTGCCAGGGGCTGGGGTTGAGGAATAGGATGGATGTTGTTTAAGGGTATAAACTCACAATGAGTAGTGGATAAGCCCTGGATATCTAATGGGCAGTATAGAGAATATAGACAACAGTATTGTATTATAATCATCAAACTTGCTAAGAGACTAGAACTTGATTGTTCCAACTACTAAAAAGAAATTATAATTATGTAGTGTGATAGAGGTGCTAATTACTGCTACAATGGCAATTGTATTACAACATATAAATGTATCAAATCAACATGCTGTATACCTTAAATTTATACAATGTTATATGTCAAATAGATTTCAATTAAAAATAAAATAAGATAAAATAAAATAAAATACACTACCAAACGTAAGGTAGATAGCTAGTGGGAAGCAGCTGCATAGCACAGGGAGATCAGCTCAGTGCTTTGTGACCACCTGGAGGGGTGGGACAGGGAGGGTGGGAGGGAGGGAGACGCAAGAGGGAAGAGATATGGGAATATATGTATATGTATAACTGATTCACTTCGTTATAAAGCAGAAACTAACACACCATTGTAAAGCAATTATACTCCAATAAAGATGTAAAAAATAATAATAAAATAAATAAAATAAAGAACGTGGTGGAGATCAGAGGAAAGACCTTCTCTATAGGACCACTCTCACTTTTGCTCACTTTATCACCCCTGTTTTCACCGGTCCAGCCAGCGAAGATCCCTCCCCAGACCAGTGCTGTTGAGCAGAGATCAAAATGGAAAGGTAAAGCACTGGCAGCTCTGAGGGGAAAGAGTGGAACTATTCTCAGGACAGAGTTAGGGAAGGAAGGGTACCTCTAGGTGGGACTCTGAACATCATGGGTAAGAAATATAAAAGACCAGGCATAGGCACAAACATGAGCGAGGGTCTGTGTTCAAAGGACACCAGTGACAATATATTTTTAGACTGGAAACTCACTGAGAGGTAGATTGGGACACCACAGATACAAAAATAAGGTCAATATTATACATTATCTGTCTGTTAAATTATGCACAGAAATTTGATTGCAGAATCTTAGCCCCAATGAACCCATGGAGAATATCACAACTTTCCCATTAAATTGAGGGTAAGAACAAGAGAAACAAAGCCACATCATTTTCGTATTGTAATCAAACATTTTTATTTAATTAAATGTAATATTTAAATAAGGTGATTATAATTCTCATTGAACATAAAATCCCCATATTAAATTACCTAAATTGATTTCTTTTAGATTTTATTGTCTCCTTCTTCTGATAGAGACTCCTGGAACTGTAGCTTAGATCATTACTAGAAATAATGCTCTCACACCAAAAAAAAAAAGTGTACTAAGGGAATTCTTTAATAAATGAATTAGGGGTTAATGATTTAACATTCAATATCCTATCCAATAATCTGGAACAGAATGATTCATATTTTATGCCATATCCAGCGAAATTGATTCCCACATTCAGCATGTATATAAGTGCTGGGGGAAAAAGTCTTCCTGACTTTGAAAATAATTCTGTGACTGATGTTTAAAGTATTTTCATCAGCAACTCTGTGAGAACACAGCTTGAGATCTGGCAAGTTTGTGAACCTGACTTTTGCGAAGGTTATAATTAAGGATATAATTGGGAAATGTTAACAAGATGTTAAAATGTCTTGTACACAGTTTGACAAAGCCACAGTCAGAAAGAAAGTTAAAGATCAGAAGTGAAAGTCATAAAACCTACGGAAGAAATACTAAAATAATAATTTTTAAAAGATTAATTCTAGTTTATGCAGTATTTCTACCTCAAGTAACTTAATCTGCAGATATGTTCTCTCACACTCACAAAATGATACATACAAGAATGTTCATTATAGCATTGTTTTTCATAGTGGAAAATTGCAGGCAACCAAAACATTCATCAATAGAAGAACAGATAAATGATTTTCAAATCCAGATGCTGGGATAACATAAAGACATTAAAATGAATAAGGTTGATCTGTATGTGCTGATAGAAAAATGACAGAGATATATCATATGAAAAAAAATTGCAGAACATTCTGATGTGACTACCATATGTATAGTACTTCTGTATACCAATATATGTATAGAAAAAGCTTGCGGACTTTATTACCAAGCCATTCTTAATGATCTGGACATGAGGTCACCAGGGAATTTCACTACCTATGTTACATATTTTAATAATGTTAAAATTTACACAAATTCACATTATATTGTATTTAGGGAAAAAAGAAAAGGTCATTAGATTTGACATCCAGGTTGCATTTGCAATAGGTTAGTGGTGAAGGTGGATGGTATATAGGGCAAGACCTGTATCAGATTGTGTCCAAGGCACAATTAGACTTATGTCTTTTTCAGAATTCACTGACTTTCATGACAAGGTCTTGCTGGGGGATAGCCATACTAGTTTTGGGGCCCTAGACCTGACCTTCCTACAATAGAGGAAAGTAAAATAATTTTCTTCATAAAGCAAATATGAGAATAATATTATTCAGGTGTAATTTTGTTGAAATAATCATCCCATTGTAGTATTTCATAGAGGTGGGAGTCCCTCTCTGTTTTAACCAATGAGGAGCATTTGATTTTCAGAGTTAATATAAGAGAGTAATGTTACCAGGAAACTTATTTTTCTAATATATTTTATACTGATAATGCCATCTTTGGGGGTTGTATTGTTGTTGGTTGAGTAAACTTTATATTAAATTACAATGATATAATATTGTAAATACATAGCTCAATTTTTCTTCAAGTAAGCACACCTAGAAACAACCACCCAGACAGAGATATAGAACCTTACCAGCACCACAGAAGCGTCCCATGAACCTCTTCACAGTCTTAATTTTCCATAGGTTAACACTGTTCGGACTTCTCTCATCATGAATTAGTTTTGCATGTTTTTGTAATTTATATAATTTTATCCATGCAGCATGTCCTCTTTTGAGTCTGGCTTCATTCACTCATTCATGTTGCAAGAAGCAGTGATCCATCCATCTTTGTAGTTGTGTATTACTCCATTCATATGAATACACCCGATGCATTTATCTTCTATTTATGAGCATTTGGGTTTCTTCACTTGATGCTTTTATTAATAACACTGCTATGGATGTTGTTGTGAATGCAGTTTGAAGACATATACATATTTCTTCTGGGTAAGTATTTAGAGGTAAACCTGTTGTAACATTGGGTTATAAAAGTCCAACTTTACAGATTATGCCAAATAATTTCCAAGGCAGCTGTGGTACCAGTTTACACTCCCACCAGCATATGGAAAATACTTTCTCGCCGTTTTTACTTGACTTTTCACTCTCTTAAACATGTCTTTTGATGGATAGAAGCTTTAATTTTAATTAAGTCTATTTTATCAATCTTTCCCTTATGATTACTGCTCTTTGTATACTGTTTAAGAAATTTTTGCCTACCGCCAAATTTATGAATTTATTATATGATGTTATCTTCAGGGAGTTTTATTATTGTACCTCTCATATTTAGGGCTACAAACAATCCATCTATAATAGATTGTCCAAATGATATGTGATAGAGGTCACGATTCTCTTTTTCTCATTTTATTCACATCAATATCCATCTACCCCAACACAATTTATTAACAAGATGATCCAGTGCAACGTCATCTCTATCACAAATCAGGTGACTGGACATGTATGAGGATATTTCTGAACTATATTCTGTTCCAGTCCTCTATTTGTCTATCCCACTGTGCTAATTACGCTACTTTTAAAAAGCAGTTCAAATCTCCCAACTCTGTTATTCTTTGTCAAGATTGTCTCACTTACTCTTGATCCTTTGCATTTCCACAAAAATTTTAGAATTAGCTTGTTGCACTGCCCCTTTGCTGTGGAATGAATGTTTGTGTCCGCCCCCAGCCCCCCAGGGCAAATTTATATGTTGAAGCCTAATACCTAATGTGATGGTATCTGGAAGTAGGACCTTTAGAAGTGATTAGATAATGAAGAATTGATGTCATTATGAAAGAGACCTCAGAGAGCTCCCTTGTCCCTTCTGCCTTGTGAGGACAGAGGGAGAAGGCAGTCTATGAATCAGGAAGCAGGCACCTTGATCTTGGATTTCTCAGCCTCCAGAACCGTGAGAAATAAACGTCTGTTGTTTATAAACCACCAGTCTATGGTATTCTGTTAGAGCAGCCCAAACAGACTAAGATATGGTCCGCCACCACTGATTGCTGGGATTCTGATTCAATTTGCTCATTCTTGAGTCTTTCAAACTATGAGTATATTTTAAGACTGTTCGAATTTCTTTAGGAATACTGTGTAGTTTGTAAAGTAGACATTTTACACGTCTTGTTAGAATATTATTAGGTAGTTGATGCATTTTTAAACTATTATGAATACTTTAAATTTTTAATTTACTATTTGTTGCTGCTAAATAGAAATCAATTGGTTATTGTATATTGAATTGCATCCAGTAATTTTTTCTAATAGATTTCTTGCATTTTCTGTGTGTACAACCTGCTCTAACTGTGAGTAATTATAAGTTTATTCGTTTCTTCTCAGTCCATGTATTTTTAATATATTTTTCTCACCTTATTGCCCTTCTAGGACATCCAATACAATGTTAAATAAAAGTGGTAATTACAAGTAGCCTTATTTTTTCTCAAGATGGAAGGAAAGTTTTAAAAGGATCATAATTAAATATGATTTTCCATGTTTTGTTTTGTTTTTATAGATGTTCTTTATCAGATTAAGAGTATTCCCATCTATCCCCTTCTATTCCTTGCTTTCTAAGAATTTTTCATTTTCTTTTATTTCCTTTTTTCAAGCACATTTAACTGGTTTTTAAAGGTATCAAATGATACTTTTTCACCTTTTAGTTTGACCATATGCTTTTTCTTTAATCTACTAATTTGGTGAATTAAATTAATTGAATTTTGAATGTTAATCCACATTTGCATTCCTGGCACAATTGGTTCTGACTTTTCATATATCACTGAATTTGATAATATATTATTTTTTATGCATCTTGCTAATGGATGAATTTGGGCAGTAATTATCATTTTGTAGTGCCCTTGTCAGATTCTGACAGTAGGTTATGTTAGCTTTGTAGAAGAACCTTGGAATTTTTTTTTTTTTATGGAAGAGAGTATAATATTAGTGCCATTTTATTTGTTCCTTAAGTATTTAGAAGAATTCAGTGGACTTGGAGTTTGCTATGAGAGTAGGTTTTGAATTACAGACTTAAATTCTTTATTAGATATAGAATAATTCTGATTTTCCATTTACTCTTACTCAATTTTGTTAAATGATGTTTTCAAGGTATTTATTTCATTTAAATTTTGAAATTACTGACATAACATTGTTTGTAATATCTTCCTATAATTTTTCAACATGTATAGCATCTATAGTAACATCCCTTTTTAAATTTCTGATATTATTTTTGCCTTCTATATTTTTTCCTTGATCCACGGGTTTATCAATTTTATGATATTTTCAAGAATTGACTTTCAGTTTTGTTGATTAATTTTATGTTTGTCTTCCATTTATTGGACTTCTGTATATATCAATATTATTTTTTCTTCTACTTTCTTTGGATTTAATTTGCTGTTCTTATAGCTGCTTCAGATAGATATATAGAGTGTTGATTTCCAGCATTCTTTTTTAATACATGCATGTGAGTCTAAGTTTTTTATCTATGCATGGCTTTAGTTGCATCCTGCATATTTTGATATATCAAATATGTTATCATTCATTTCCAAGTATTTTCTACTTTTCATTGTGATTCTTTGATCAGTGGTTTATTTATAACTATATAGATTAATAACAAATATTAAGGGAGTTCTTTTTCTGTTTATCTTTTTGTTGCAGATTTCTAGCTTAATTCTACTTTCTTCAGAGAATATAATCTCCTTTGAAATTTATTGAAACTTGTTTCATGGTCCATTGGTTAATACTGGTAACTTTCCAAGTACACTTGAGAAGAGTATATTTTATAGTACTGGGGTTCAGTATTCTGCATATATCAATTAGGTCAAGTTTATTAATGATGTTATTCAATACCAATCAGAATCCCAGCAAGGTTCAGTTATACATTCATAACAATTTGATTTAAGGGGGGAGAAACAGAAAAGGTCACGTCCATCTCAATGTATTTTATTACCCTCAGGACTTTGGCTCACAAGTCCTGACTTCTTTTATTGCCTTCTGATGCCTTTAAACAACTGTTCTTTGTATTTTATCCAGTTTTTATAGTTGTTCTCAGTGAAAGGGCTCTTCTGATGTAAGTTATGCTACCATAACTGAAAATGGAACTCCCCAGCCACCGTATTTTCACTGATGGCATTACAATTCCCAACCGACCAAGCTATTTTCCTAAAAATAGCACAAAATAAATCTATTTCTAGGATGAAGAAAGTTTTCATTTTGCTTGAATTTATTACATAATTATTTAACTAGTGTGTTTCTAGAAAACAGAATGGATAATAACAGAATGTAAACCAAAGCTTTTTCAAGAGTATAGGGATTATTCGCATGTAGGGAATGGCAGCATTTACCTCAAATCATCACGTTTCACAATGACTCACCCACCTATAGGTAGAGCAAATCTTTTTTCTTTCAGAGACATGTTGCTCATGGCTGAGCCAAAGCTAAGCAAGGCTAACAGAACATGGGAACCTCATGCACACCAGCACCAATATGTTTTCTGCTATAAGCCAAAATGATTAATGTATGATGTGGATATGTGTGGTGACTGTAAATATGTATGTATTTGCATGAACATGCCTGTGTAGCATGACTGTAGGTATACATATTTATGTACATACTGTTTGTATAATGGCCTATATATGGCCAGTTTATCTGTAGGCATCTGGTGAGAGCTAGATGTGGGTTTGTGCATAGTTGTGGGGCTAGCCTCTCAGCACAGGTGTGTACACCTAGCATGGGTCAACATGTGTCTGTAGGCCATTGTGTCCAAGAAGATGGGTTCAGGGATCTGGGATGGAGGTATCCCAAGATGGGGATATGGGAGGAGGAAAGGGTCACTTGAAAGTCTAAACACTGAATATTAGTATGCTTTGGCACCTTTATGACTAACACACTGTCACCTAGTCCATTATGCTTATATCCATTCTCCTAAAGGTCTTCTGCCTTAGTATACAGAGAACATTCCAATTTCTGCAGTATGAGAAAAACCTTACTTGGGCCTTGACTTCTGCAAAACAACCAAACTCCTATCATCTTCTACCCCAGAATGTAGACCTCCACCTTTGTGTTCTCATCTGCTGTTCCTAGTTCAAATAAAAATATCTGACCACAAATGTGCCCTCTTCCCATAGACTCTTGTTATATCCATGAACTGTATCGGACTAAACACTGCTGGGGCATGCTATGATCTTTTGGACATTATTTTCTGCAAGCACACCACACATTTCCTGTTCACTCTCCTCTACCTACTATTACAGCCCCAGTGTACCTTCTTACCATTAGGCTCAGAGGAACTTGTGGTTGAGTCTACATGAGGTACAATAGTAATGATCATTCATAAAACTAATGAAATTTCATAGTGCTATGCTCATTCACAATTTCTAGGGCCAGCAAACACATCTATATTCTAAGCCTAAATTCAATAATAGAATATTTTAATTGATTTTAACATGAGAGTAGGAAAGATAGAGGATGATTTAAAATATTTATTATGGTAATTTCTTGTACATTTCCTGCCCAAATTAATCGATATTACAGAAAAAATTCAAAGGAAGATTCAAATATACTCATAATAAAAATGGTAATCTCTAGAATTCTAATGAAAAAATTTATTATTATAAGTCTTGAGAAATGGGAAAATCCCTGGAAACAATCTAAAATAAGAGATTTTGAAATTGGCCAAATCTTGTATGGAATGAATGTAGTGACCACAAGGAGACAATGTGGGTTCACTGAAAACAAGTAAGACTAAAAGAATTTCATATCCTTCTTAGTGAGTATTTGTATGTTAGTATTGTAAGTGAATGTTGTTGGTAGTGTTTCTTGATTTCAATAAGAGTCATTAAATGTAACTTTCAGAATCATTATGGAGAAAGTGGAGAAACATGGACTAAAAATAATTAGGTAGATTTACAGCTGGTTGAACTGCCAGATCCAAAGAGTATTAGTTAATGAATCAAAGTTAACCTGGGCCAGATATCCTGGTAAGTGGCTATAGATCCTATGGACTTGGCAGCCCTCAGGGGAGTGTTGTTGCTCCTAAGTTTCCCTCTGGTTCCATCTAGTGGCTGATTATGCACTAATCAATTGTCATTGCATTAATCTTGCTTCGTGTTTACATTGAATACTATTTATTTAACAGAGCTGTGATTATATAACTTCATGTGGGGCCACCTAGTGTTGCATCTTAAATTGCCAACGATTAGAGCAAGTCTATCTTCAGGACCTGGGTTATGCTCCAAGTCTGTAGGTATAAGCCAACCGAGTCCACTCAGGAGAATCAGAGTAAGGAATCACTTTACATTAAATACCGTGCAACTCCCATGAAGTGTTTTTTGTTTTCTTCTTTGAGGCACAGCTTTTCCTGCATCACAATTTTTTTCTGATTCCCCTCATATCCTTCAGCTCTTTTCTCCTTGTATTGTGTCCTGATTTACCTCTCGTTATATACTAACACTAGCACAAATGTTAGCCCCACTTTATGTTTGCTTAGAGTTTTGTGGATTATAAGCACATCTCTTTTTTTTTTAAGATTTATTTATTATATTTATTTTTGGCTGCATCGGGTCTCAGTTGAGGCACGCAGGATCTTCGTTGAGGCAAGCGGGCTCTTCATTGCAGCAGGTGGGATTCTCTCTAGTTGTGGTGTGTGGGTTTTCTCTTCTCTAGTTGTGGCGCACAGGCTCCAGGGCGCGTGGGCTCTGTAGTTGTGGTGCACGGGTTCCAGAGCGTGTGGGCTCTGTAGTTTGTGGCACACAGGCGCTCTAGTTGAGGCGCGCGAGCTCAGTAGTTGTGGCATGCGGTCTTAGTTGCCCCGCGGCCTGTGGGATCTTAGTTCCCTGACCAGGGATCGAACCCACGTCCCCTGCATTGTAAGGCAGATTCTTTACCACTGGACCACCAGGGAAGTCCCTAAGCACATCTTTATATGTCATTTTATTTAAATAGACAGGGAGATTGGGAATATCTCCTGGCAGATGAAAGACACTAAGGCTCAGGGATGTTAAGAATACTAATCAAGCTGTCACAGTTGATTTATCATGAAGCTTGAGCTCCAGCCCAGTCTTTTTTAACAGCGTTTCTTCAACACGTGTTTTTTTCAGCTTTATTGTGGTATAACTGACAAATAAAATAATAAGATATTTAAAGGGTACATCATGATGGTTTGATTCCAGCCCAGTCTTTTGAAGAATCATCTAGGTACCCTTCTCCTTTATCATACTGCTCAGCAGAAAACTCCCAGTGTCCCCAATAATCTAAGCAGGGAGCTTCTTGAGTGCTTTCACCTTCTCTTCTAGCCATGATTCCAACACATCAATTTTGATAAACCTAGTCATGGAGACAAACATGCCCCATGGATCACTGGGACAAATTCTTCAAAGCGCAGACTCAAAGGGTCTCAATTTAAACTAGAATACAGTTTTTCCCCAAAAAACTTCTCTAGTAACCACAACAAAAACTATCTGAACCCCAATAATTTGTACTAGACAGAGGCTCCTTATACTTTTACTGGACAACACCCTTTTCTTACCTGCTAACGGCAACCTGCCATAGTATTTCAGGAATGAAGGAAGTTTCTAAAGCTCCTTGAATACACAATCAACACCAGTCTTCAGCACCACCATCATCATACTTATCATCACAGATAATAGTTATTGAACAATAACCATGGCCAATAACTGTGCCCAGTGCTGTTACACTCGTTCTCAGCTAATCCTTCATAACCCTGAAAGGAAGGAGTTAGACTGAGTCTTTTCCTTAGAAAAGCTACGAAATCAACAAAAATCATGGAGATAGTAAATTCTAGAGCTGGGATCTGAAACTGGATCTGTCTCACACATCTAGCACCCAATATAACATCTCTTACAGGTACTCAATTCATGCAACAGCAACAACAGCAATAAATATCTTCCCCCTATATCTTCCTCCTGCTCTCACTGTATAATAGATTTCTGCTTGAGATGAAATATTGAACCAAATGATCATTTGGTCTTTCCAGCTCTTTGGATTCTATGAACCAAATAATGAACCTTGCCCTACACAAGCCTGAGAAGTAACAGAGTTTTGGTAAATGTGTGAAGCGTAAACCAGACCACATACTTCTGTGATGAAAAACATTAATTCCAGAGCTGCAGCCAAGAGGGTCTTGCTTTTAGTTTGAAAGAAACTTTATGTTACACAATAAACCAGATGGAAACATCAATGATAATATTTGTCAACATGGCTCAGCACGCTTTAGCAGAGAATTACCAAGCTCCTGTCATGATGAAAAGGAAATTGGAAGGCGGTCAAGTGATATCATCCCCTGTACATTGATCTAGTGCTGCAGGTTTTGGATGATTTGGTGTTAAATTCATCTTTACACATCACTGTTTCTTGAGGTTTGGATTTTTTGTGAGCTATATGGCTTGTGACTTAAGGGACATAAAAGAAAGTTCTTTTGAAAAAAGAACTTATTAAGGAAACAAAAATAGAGCTAGTTATGTTGTTAAAATATTTGGGGTTGAATAATATCTTTTTAAGTGATAACATTATGGTAAGTAATGTTTAATAGAAGCATGTAGAATAGTGGACTTCTCTCTAACGGTGCACGAACGTTTGCATGAAGTAAGTAAAATTAGGAAAATCCTGAAAATATGACCAAAAATGGTACTCACAATATTGATTGTCATATATTTTGATATACGAGGCTTTAATAAGGCTGCAGTGAAGGTATTATTTGATGAATGCTTAAGTTTTTTGATTTCCTCAAGGTTATAGAAACAAAATCCAGTTTCAATGGATTAAGTGACAGTGCAAAATACCTTACTGTCTAGTTTTGTTGCTCTCTAATGCTATTTTCACAAAAATTACTGATGACACTGCATTAACAAGTTTCATTTTTACTGTCAGGTATTATATGTGCCTGTCCAGATACAATTATAAATTGAAAACCAAAATTATAAGCGATATATCATGTCTAAAATAACCATTACTTTTCCTAAAACGTTACTAAAATAATTCTCAAATAATACTTATTGGTTGTTTTGAATTTGAATATGTGGAGTAAATCACACTGACTAAAATTAAAGGTACATAATAACTAATTGATAAACACTTAAACTAGTGGCTGGAAGGTAGGTGAAATTAATATTTCCAAAGTGGAGTCACAATTCATTAACCACAATTGTCATTTTCTACTATGCTGATGGAAGAAATCTATTTCATTTAAAGTTAGATGGACATGTTATGTGAGTGATCCACTAATTTCCTCATCGGCTTATATAAAAATCGTCTACCAGGGAAATTGGAAAAACCATGCCTTTAAGTTTGTTCCCAATATACAGAATCCCTCTGTTACTCTCACTCCACCTCCAATAATCCAGTTACTGAATTCTAATAGTCGTTTCTACCTATACTCTTGCCAGGTCAGGCAGGAGTATTATTCCATTTATCAATGAAAACACACCACTAACTGGTGATTTTATTACGTATGAACATGTTCCAAGGAGTGATAGACTTTTGATTTAGAACGCTGAATCACGAGCTACTGTTGCGTCTGGTGAAAGCTAAGGCTGCTCAGTTTTCAGCTTCAGGTGATAAGATATTGATCTGCCCCCCTATCTCAAGCCAGTAATCAAATACAATGTGGCTACAAGGTGCTTATGGTGACTGGATGCCTCCGCAGGAGGCATATAGAACTAAGAATATTACTTAATCCCTGTGAACAAGGTCTACCATAGTCCTTAGAGACATCGACACCCTTGTGTTCACCAGATGCTTAAAGAGAGTTGTAGTGGGGTCACAGATAAGGAAGAGCCTTGGGCTCAGATCTGTAGAACTCATAGGTTATATATAATCTCCTGAAGAGGAAGTATTGTTGAAATATTTATCTTTCATATCATCTGAAACAGGTTGGGCTCACAGCAGGCATTTAGTACATTCTTGCTGACCTGTTTCATTGTTTTGACTCCTGGGCAGCATAATGGCATACAAATAGAAAGTAATACGAGGTCGTGACTGGTATATACGCTGAAACTGGTTTCTGGTTGCTGAAAATAATCAAGATGACGAGGAGAATAAGGGTAGAGGGGTGTGTGTGTGTGTGTGTGTGTGTGTGTGTGTGTGTGTGTGTGTGTGTGTTAGAGAGGGAGAGAGAGAGAGAGAGAGAAGGAGGGAAATCATGAGAGAGGTAGACCCTTCCCATCTGCTTCAGGAGTACCTATTGTTGCTAGTTTCAGGACTGCATGAAAAGCAAGTCTAAAAGCATTGAATCCATTCCCTTTATTCATTATTAAGTTAATAATTTAAAGTATTGATTAATTAAATTCCCCTTCTTCTACTCCACCAAAAGAAGACATACAGATGGCCAAGAGGCACATGAAAAGATGCTCGACATCACTAATTATTACAGAAATGCAAATCAAAGCTACAACGAGACATCACCTCATACCAGTCAGAATGGCCATCATCCAAAAAGTCTACAAACAATAAATGCTGGAGAGGGTGTGGAGAAAAGGGAACCCTCCTACACTGTTGGTGGAAATGTAAATTGGTACAGCCACTATGGAGAACAGTATGGAGGTTCCTTAAGAAACTAAAATTAGACCTACCATATGATCCAGCAATCCCACTCCTGGGCAGAAAAACCATGGTTCGAAAGGATACATGCACCCCAATGTTCTTTGCAGCGCTGTTTACAATAGCCAAGGCATGGAAGCAACCTAAGTGTCCACTGACAGATGAATGGATAAAGAAGATGTGGTACATATATACAATGGAATATTACTCAGCCATTAAAAAGAATGAAGTAATGCCATTTGCAGCAACATGGATGGACCTAAAGATTATTATACTAAGTGAAGTAAGTCAGAGAAAGACAAATATAATATGATATCACTCATATGTGGAATCCAATTTTTAAAAAAATGATAAAAATGAACTTATTTACAAAACAGAAACAGACTCACAGACTTAGAGAATGAACTTATGGTTACCAGGGGGGATGGGGGGAGGGAAAAATTGAGAGTTTGGAATTGAAATTTACACACTGCTATATTTAAAATAGCTAACCAACAAGGACCTACTGTATAGCATGGGGAACTCTGCTCAATACTCTGTAATAGCCTCAAGGGGAAAATAATTTGAAAAAGAACAGACACATGTATATGTATAAGTGGATCACTTTGCTGTACACCTGAAACTATCACAACATTGTTAATCAACTATACTCCAATATAAAATAAAAATTTTTTTAAAAGAAAAAAAAGTCAAAAAAATTCCCCTCATCTTGGGGTAGGCCAAAATTCTGTAATAAAGAAATTAATATTTCAAAATAAATGTGTAACATCTGAATGCAATGCATAGAATAAAAATACATTTAGTTATTAAGTTGTAGCATTTTGGAGCTAAAAGAGACCTCAAACATCATTTATTTGAACTCTTTTATTTTATGAATGACAAAACTAAGGTTCAAAGAGGAAAAATAACTTCCCCAAATTCAAACATCCAGTAGAGAGCAAGGAATATTGACTTTTAGTTCAGTGATCCTTGTACCTTACTAGGCTGCCTCACGCTGCACATTAGTGAACACAACAAAGTCACATGGATGGGAACATCTTTTCCTGTTCTTCATCAGTTACATATATACAGATAATTTCTCCCAAGCCCTGTGATTTATAGTTAATTTTAATCAAATGTAAATTTTATAATCAGTTCTTATAATCATTTACAAAAATGATTTGCAAATTTAACTTTTAGACATTTCACTGGGTAGTTGGTTATTCTCTTTTCATTTTATCCACATTAGAAAGACCCATCTGTAATACAGGTTGTAAAAGAAGGCTTTGGACTTCTTTTTGTCTATAAAAGCATCCAGGATAATTTATATTCTTGTAGACACAGAATACTTGCTTTTGGACAATAGTATAGGCAACATTTAACATCATGCTTATCGAAATACAAAAGGAAAGCAGCACTCAGCTTTGTGTCTGCAAATAATAGTTGCTCAAAACAAATAAAGATATTATTTTTAATAATAATATTATTAGTTTAGGACTCTCACCCTCCAATTTTCCTATCCTGCATCCTTTTCGTATCTGATTTCTGTTGTTTCCATTTTTGTATGTATCATCTACTACTCATTGGTGATCATCACCCTGTGGTTGGGAAATTAGGAAACCAGCTCAACAAAATAATAAAAACACATTTATCTACCATCAAAAACAGATATGCAACAATTCCTCACAAATTTACATAGTTAAGAGTGGCAGCTATATAGCTGTTTGCTCGTTCCCATAATAGGATGTCCAGGGTTTCATGGTGTTATCATCTGCTGAATCATTTCCTCCAACTTCATATCATTTCTAAAATACAATTGATTTCCTTGGTTTAATGGTTATTTTCTTCTGTAACGGAATTATTTTTTCTAATGAGAGTAATAGTTTTCTTTCACTCATCAGAAAATAAGGAAATGCATAATTTTTACATATATTTTTAAGCATGAATAAGGTATTGAGTTCAAGATGAGTAAGAAAATATACACTTAGGCTCACATTTCAGGATCTGTATCGTGACTTTTCTGAAAAAAATCTGCACAATATTTTAATAATATTTTTATGGACATCAAATTATATGTAATGATGTCTTTTGACTCAATAATGGCAGAAATATATAAACTATGAACTCCTGTACACTGAGAAAAAAAAGAAACACACTTTGGGCAACAGAAATAAAACTCCTTTCAATGGTTTGCTAGCGAATCACTATCCTAATTCTAATGCCAGGATAGACTCAACAAAGCTTACCTAATTTATCTTCTATATTACTATTACAGCAGTCTAAGAGTTTCTCAGTTGCCAAATTATGCTTGATTTATATTGCGCTCTTAGGCAACTGAACTCGGGGGTTTGTTTATTTTATAGGTTGGTTGGTTTGGTTTGGGTTTTTGCACATGAATTTTAAGGTAATTCTTCCTTATCATACAATAGATCTTTTGAATGTAAATGCTAAAAGTTATCACCCAAACTATTAGTTATGCCCTAAGCTCTAGTGGTCTGCATATAAAAAACTCACACATGCCCTTTGTCTTTAACCAATTCTCTTTCTCTTTCTCTCCTCCCCCCCCCCCCCCCACACACACTGTAGCTGCCTATTTACCTGTTAATACTTCTTGGAAATAATGATTCAACAGAAAATATATTTTCTCTTATGCTACATTTTTCTAAATTTTCTGGATTGGCCTTGGAAAAGACTTAGCTGCAACTTAAAACCATAGAGATCTGTGGCAACATTTTCCTAACCTACTTTTTTGGACTCTTGTGAACAAAAGGA
Source organism: Leucopleurus acutus (assembly GCF_964270905.1). Taxonomy (NCBI): domain Eukaryota; kingdom Metazoa; phylum Chordata; class Mammalia; order Artiodactyla; family Delphinidae; genus Leucopleurus; species Leucopleurus acutus. The sequence continues at coordinate 30,400,764 of NC_139148.1, read as the reverse complement.
ATGAAGTCAGTTTGGTGGTGTGACTTTTTCTTAATAAAGCCGAAAGGTTCCTGGTGACCACTGATGCTTTTTCTTGTTCTTGTGTTCACAAACCATAGGCCTGATAATCTATTCTGGAGATGATTCGTACATAGAAACCAAAGTTACTTATCGTTAGAAGCTAAATTCTACCATTTCCCTTTAGGAACTAGTGTTCTGACATCTCTCTCATTCCCATGACATGTTAAACATGGCTAAGGTAGTTCTTCTGCAAGAACTTTCTAAAGTGAAAGTCATCTAGACTAGAGACTTAAAAACTCATTTTAAGAGTCTAACAATGCTCTTTTATGCTATAGTGTACGTAGGAATCACTTGGGATCTTCCTAAAATGCAGATTTTGATTCAGTGGGTCTGGACTGCGGCTTGATATTTTTCACTTCTGACAAACAGGTGATGTCTCTGCAGCTGATCCCTGAACCATGATTTGTGTAGCAAGGAACTGCACAGTGATCCTCAAACTTGAGTGCTCATTAGAATCACCTTCAGGGCTTTAAAATAAATAGATGTCTGGGTCCCACCCCCTGAGATTCTGATTTAATTGCTCTGGGAAGTGGTCTGGACACTGGGAATTTTAGAAGTCCCCAGGAGATTTTAATGTGCAGCCAAGAGTGGGAATCACTGTCCCTTTCAGCCCTCTCTGTATCACTGCATTTTCTTTGATGCATAGAATGGAAGCAAGTGAGGAATTTCTCTTTCAAAAACAACAAAGAAAACTGCTTTCTTGGGGGCATATCGATGATTATAAAGGCATGCCCAGTTCTACTGCTAGCATGCTCGGACCCCGTAACTGTCAATGTGGTTCTGGGACCATCACTTGGGACTTGTTAGAAATGAAGAATCTTGGACCTCACCGCAAACATTGAGAATCAAAACCTGCCTTTTAACAAGATTTTCCAGGTGATATTTATGCACGTTAAAGTTTGAGACTCACTGCTCTAGGAGGTTCTGTTCCCTTGGCAATCGTTCTGTGTCAAGTACACGGTGCAACCAATCAGTCCCATTATAAAGACCTTGGAAGTGAAGAGGGGAGAGAGAAGAAGACAATCAACAGTGAATAACTGACAAAGTGCTCCATATAGCCTTGCAAGTCAACTCCAAAATATACTCACAACCAGGGTAAATTTCAAATCTGTCAAGGAAGTACTTATATAGCAAAAATAAGTAATAATTATTTTTGCTAATTTATGCAGCATTCATTTTTTTCTTTGTTTTGGTGATTAATTGTGTGGGCATGCTCTACAGGTCTACAGCTCTGTATCAGTAGTTCTCAACTGAGGGCAATTTTACTTCCCCAGGGACATTTGGTATTTTGGTTGTCACAACTTGGGAGGGTGTGTAAGTGGCATCTAGAGGGTAGAGGCCAGATATACTGTTATCAGGGAAACATCCTACATTGCACAGAATAGACCTCCCTCCCCAAAACAAAGAATTATCTGGCACTAGATGTCAATAATCCACTGAGGTTGAGAAATTCTGCACTACAGTGTATCAGTTTAGGGATACACACATACACACACATAAACATATATGCATTTCTTGAAGAGGCAAAATATCACTTGTAAAGTGGAATAAGGTAGTTAAAAATTTCCTCTGGAAACTCACTCCATTATGAAAAGTTGAATGACCAGGATAATAGAATAACACAGTGATCTCAAGGTGTGCAAGTTGGTATAAATGTGTAAGGAGCCCTGGGATGTATAGTTCATTTTCTTAGCGAATGCATTAAACACTACTGACTGGCATTGTAAAAGTAGTCCAGTAACATCTCACTGTTTACTTTTTGGTTCTCATTAGTGTTAAAGTGTCAAAACCAAGTAACCACTTAGCAAGCACCCTCGTGCTGGTGGCATTGAATTAGGCACTCCACAGAGATCAATCCCCGACTTTAATCACTTGTGGGATTAATTTACAATGTGTAAAATGCACAATTGTGTAACCTTCGGAGAAGTTCTCTTGGTTGTGCTCTTTGTTTTCATTTCATGTGATCATGTTTAGTCTGTTAGGAGTTGTTGAAGTTCTGCTGAGGAAAACCAATGTTGCAGTACAGACACATCAGCCAGCCTTGGACGTTGATGAGATTCCTTGTATGGAAACGGGGTCCACTAACTGTTCAGAGCCAGGGCTCTATAGTGAGATGCACAATAGACATTGATCAAGGCAGTTCTTGGGAATATGAAAACTGGGTAAAGGTAGAGGCCTGGCACCAGGGATCTGGCAGGCTCATGGTGTTGGCCTCCTTAACTTCTCTGCCTCCTACCTAGGCTTGCTTCGGGTCCCTTGTCACCAAAGTTCAGAACATATCTTTTGGAGGTATTCCAGGTGACCCTACAGTGTGCTGGAGGAAAGTGTTAGACCTTCCAGCAATAGTGTTCTATCTAAAAATGGAAAACAATGAGGTTTGCTAATGATTGATATATGACTTTCACACTTGGTTTGTCTGCCAGATGTTCAAGTGTCACACTGTGTCCTGAGGAAAACCTGAAGCTGGTCCACAGCTGTGACTTTACTAGTTCCTTTGCTTTCGACATATTGCAACATATGGTGGCTTAAACGTACTCAGACATGTGATTTTACCATCTTAAATCACAGAATCTTCACAACCTTGTTTATTGGAATGGGGTATAAGCAAAATAACTTTTGTTCTCCATGGAGATTCACTGGCTAGCTCCCTGCAAAGCACCAAAAAAGTAGTTGAAATTAGAGATATCAACTTTTTCTTTTACAAAATGATTAATTTGCTGACCTTTTCAGGGATGACCAATGACTGTCAGTAGTTGCTACCTCGCCGGCATTTAAAGACACGCAAACACATATAATCGGTCGCTTTAATATTAAGTGGGTTTTTATAAAGAACAAGACAATAGTTACTGTTGAAAATAACTAATGCTTTGTAGAGAGTGTAATACCAAACAATCTGAGGGATTTTGTTCCCATATCTAGGAAGTTTTGTTACTGAAAAAGATGTGTCGTGTATAAAAACTCTGAGATCTAGTCACCTTGAAAACTAGACTTTGATTTTCTAAATTATTTAAAGATCTCCCAAAGGAAGAGTTTCAGTGGAATTTCAATGTCTTTCACAGAAATCTTTTATTCCCTCACAGAGGTTCACTGGTTAACTCCTAGTAAAGCACAAAAACGCATAGTTGAAATTAAAGCCTCTATGTTTTCTTTTTTTTAAACAGAGAGGTGTTAATTTTTTTTTTTTTAAACAGAGAGGTGTTAATTTTCAGAGATGACCAGTGACTCAACAGTCTCTACCTTACAGATATTTAAAGACATAGACACATTCCTCACATTTAATCTGTCAAATATATATACAGCAACAGCTTTATTGAAATACAATTCACATATAAAATTCACCCTGTTAAAGTGTATAATTCGGTGGTTTTTACTACATTCACAGTCATCCAACCATCACCACAATCTAATTTCAGAACATTTACATCACCCCAGAAGGAATCCCATACATATTATCAGTAACTTCCTATTCCCACCTACTCCCAGCCCTTGACAATGTGGTCATAAAGGACCACATACTGAGAATAAGCAAAAATATCATACCAACTTGCTCCAGAAAATGGTTTCTTCTGGAATATAAGACTAAATCAACTAAGATAATCCAAAGCCTTTATACCATAAACTATGCCCAAACTTAAACAGTTCCCCACTTCACAAGATCAGCCTTAAAATCACCATCCCAGACTCTAAACTAAACGCCTATAAATATTCTCTCCTGACTTCTCCTGTTCTGAGACACAACTAAGACTCTGTCAAATTCTAAAATGAGTCTAATAAAGTTAGCTTTGCTTGATTTGCAGGTGTTCTCTCTTACTGCAGTGAGTCTGATAAACTAAGCTTTGAGTAATCAACAGATGTTTCTGGTGGACTCTTAGAATCCACATTTGGTAGTCCCCTTACTCTCCCAGTTGGGTTTCTTGGGCAAGAGTCAGGATGGCTCCAGCTCTCTCTTGCTTGTAAACTGTGGAAAACACTCACACATTCTTTCCCCTTGTCAAACTCTTAGAGTGCAGGCTGATTCCAATACAGTCACTTTTCCTTTGCTTTGCCACCAAAGAAAGAGCTCACCTTCCTGCCTGACCTGCCTTCACGGCTTCCTAGTCAGTAGTGACATTCCAGTCCACTGTCACTTGACAACCTCAAGGAACATATATGAGAGTCTTTGCTCCCTTAAAACACCTCTCTTTAAGCTTGAGGTGGAATCCAGCCATCCCCACCTTGGGATTGGTATGGGTGAGAATTGGTATTGGTAAAGGGTGAGACCACAGAAAGGTAACAGCTTCCTCCAAAGAAATCTCCTCACAAATCCATTCTTCAAAATCTGCTCAACTCCTAAAGGATTTTAAGATTTGAAAAATTAACAACTTTTTTTGGAAAATTCGAATTTAGTACAGCAAGCACACTTTGGAATATATCTATTGTATCCTGGTGCCTCAGTCAAAACTCTCACCATGACAGTCAGCTATAGTCACACAGTAGTCCCCCCTTATCCTCGGGAGACACATTCCAAGATCTCCAATGGATGCCTGAAACCATGGATAGTATTGAATCCTATATATATATTGGTTTTTTTCCTAAACATAATACATACCTATGACAAAGTCTAATATGTAAATTAGGCACAGTAAGAGATAACAATAATAACTAATAATAGAACAATTTTAACAATACACTGTAATAAAAGTTATGTGAATGTTGTCTCTCTCTCTCTCAAAGTAACTTATTGTACAAATCTAATGCCTTTTCCATCTTAACTAATTACTTATCACGCACTATGGCCCTAACTTTTGCAGTTTGAGGTGTGGCAGCAGAACCAGCACAAATCTCTTTTTCCTTCTTCACAATTTCATGGATAGAAGATATTCATGGATAGAAGATATACCTAGATCTTAGTAACTTCAGCACACGATTTTTCTTCTTTCCTTATTAAGTCGACAACTTTCACCTTTTCACTTAAAGGAAGCACTTTATGGCTACTCTTTGATATATCTGAATTACCAGCATCACTTCTCTTGTGTTTTGGGGCCATTATTAAGGAAAATAAGGGTGACTTGAACACAAGCACTGTGATCCCGGTACAGTCAATCTGATAACTGAGAAGGCTATTAAATGACTAACAGGCAGGATTATCTGGACAAAGGGATGATTCACATCCTGAGGGGGATGGAGCGGGATGGTAAGAGATTTCATCAAACTACTCAGAGTGGCACACAATTTAAACTTTACGTGGAATCTAGAAAAATGATACAGATGAACCGGTTTGCAAGGCAGAAATAGAGACACAGATGTAGAGAACAAACGTATGGACACCAAGGGGGGAAAGCGGGGGGTCGGGGGTGGAGGTGGTGGGATGAATTGGGAGATTGGGATTCACATATATACACTAATATTTATAAAATAGATAACGAATGAGAACCTGCTGTATAGCACAAGGAACTCCACTTCGCTGTACAGTAGAAATTAACACAACGTTGTAAAACAACTATACTCCAATAAAAAAAATAAACTTTATGATTTGTTTATTTCTGGAATTTTCCATTGAATATTTTCTGACAGAGGTTGACCACAGGAAATTGAAACTGCAGAAAGCGAAACTGCAAATAAGGGGGAGACTACAGTATTTTGGGGTAAACGTGCCAAGCACTTATTTTACTGAGAAGCATTTGCTGTTAAAAATTAGTTTGGGGGCTTCCCTGGTGGCGCAGTGGTTGAGAGTCTGCCTGCTGATGCAGGGGACACGGGTTCGTGCCCCGGTCTGGGAAGATCCCACATGCCACGGAGCCGGTGGGCCTGTGAGCCATGGCCGCTGAGCCTGTGCTCCGCAACGGGAGAGGCCGCGACAGTGAGAGGCCTGCGTACCGCAAAAAAAAAAAAAAAAAAATTAGTTTGGGACCAGTGATCTAGCCAAGTGCTTCCCATGCTTTAATGTACATACAAAATTACCATGGGGATTTTCTTAAAATGCAGATAAACAGGTTCTGATTCTGTAGGTCTGCAGTGAGGACGGAGATTCTGCATCCCTAAAAATCTCCCAAGAGACGTCAAAGCTACTGGTCCTCAGACCACAAGACTCCAAGCAGGCTCCCTGTCTCAGGGGTTGGATCAGAATTGTGAATTCTTTGAACTAGAAAATTGAAAACAGAACAACAACCAGAGTGCAATCACTCATCTCTGTGTTGTCCAGGCAAAGAGATGAGGAGCAAGAATCTGGGTTAGGAACTGGGCAGAATATGAGAAATAATAAAATTGAGAAGAGGCGGTGAAGGGACAGGAGGATTTCAAAAGGAGCCTGATTACAGATGTGAGACATAGTAGGCAGAAGATAAGAATGGGTCAGAAGAGCAAGACAGAATAATGGGAGGAAGAACGTAGACGAAACCAATATAACCTGGCATTTCTGGTCCATATTTCATTGGACAGACACATTTCCAAATGCCAGTTTTGCTGTGCTCCTTTGCAATTTTTTGTTTTGATGGATATTAAAAGAACTTGAAGAGGTGGGAGATACAGATCCAGCCTGGGCCAAACATACCAATTCTTTTCTTTCCTGCTTATTTACACACTCACTGTTGCTATGCCACATTTGAGAAAATTTCTTTTGAGAAATGTCCAAACTGATAGTAAAGGTACTGCATAAGTCGGAAAAATAGAATTATAAAAAAGTCCAGCCTACTCAAAACTATACTCAGTTATCTTGTAAGTTTGCTGGAAGTAAAATAATTTCCAGTGTTTTCTCTGTCAAAAACTCCTCACCATTTTTGTCTGTTTGTGTAGTTAAAACAGAAATTTTGAGGAGTGTGTGGGGGTCGGTCATTTTCAGCAGTGTCTTTTGAAAGAGCAAAGATGATGCTGGGTAAACAAGAAGTGTCCCTGAGCAGGAGTTTCCACTGTTGGATTTTTGCATTCAGGAGGAACTGACCTTGTCCGTCAAGATCTCTCATAAGCAACAGTGACAGAGCATCTCACTTACATATCATATTTCCCACTTGTAAATAAATATATTGAGACAAACTGTTTAAGTGAGGCACTTTGCAGGCACTACAATCATCAATGGCTAATGAATCAGTGTTTCTGGTCCAATAACATAACCAAAAAAAAAGAAAAAGAAAACAAATGGAAAAAAAGAGTATAGTTTTCATCAACTTACTGAACTAGAGAAAAAAATACTTTCACTTCTCAACTTTAAAAATTTTACAATGGTTCTATTTTTAAGAGGCTGTGGGTTATTTCAGAGGTAACTTACCATCTTGAAAGTTGAGAAATGAATTTAATTACAGCTAAGCAACATATGCTATTGCCATAAAATGAAAATCTTTACAAAAATATATATAACAATCCAAGACTAGTATTTACTGTCTGAAATCCATGCCTTGGTTAACTTTTTTAAAAATAATCTTCCCAGTCATTATATTTATATGCTGGTATCCTCATTATCATTTCTGTCTCTTCTTTGGGGAACAGTATTATAAGTGGTTTTGTGATAGAAAAACTAAATGTGGATGAATCATGAAGATTCTTTAAATGAATCTTAAATCTTATTAAAATAGTTGAGTCATTTGTGTTTCCCTCCCACAGAGGCAATAAAAGATTCATCTAATCTAAATCATTTTCACTTTCTCTACCAGTTTCTGGATTTTTTAAACCTGAAAAAACCTTCAGAGCATTACCATCTAAGGGATTGAGAACTTGTGTGTCTGACCCTGGTTAGGAAGGATGAGATTGGTATTCTCTTATATAACTGTATTAATTTCCGTTTACATAATGAAGCACAAAATGTTTGAGAGGAGAAAATAAATTATGACTATATCCATTAAAGTAACTAAAACCTTGAACTTACATGTTTTCTTTATTTGCTGATTATAAGCTTTTTTTCTCCCTCTCCCTATCCACACTGCCCCTGATGACCCATTCGTGTCACAAAACGCCCACATTTATTGATCAACTGAATAAATGATTATTGATTTTGTAATTTTCAGCATTTTCAAGAATTTCAACCATGTTAATTTGAGGACAATCTTGGAAGGGACCCTTTTGGGATAGATGTGTATGGCAAGTCATTGAAACCAAGACAATAAACATGTTCACAATGTATGTCCGCATAATGACACTGGGTTACTATAACAGTGGTGCTTAGTGCTATTTCAATTGAATATTTATTCATCCATGGATATATAAGCCTTGGGCTATTAATAATTCTGAAAGAGAGAGTGTCATATTTCTAGTTCCTATGTAGGTATTAATTCTTTAATGTTTCTGGTGTAGAGTTAATGAAATTGCCTTAGAAGTTTGAAGTTGTGTTAATATTCTGTATTTTGTATCTAGGTTAAGGACTGAGAACATCTGTAAAGTTAAATTGGAAAATTACCAATATGAAATTGGGTTGGTAAAAACATATTAAAGTAACACAGCCTTTTTTTTAATTGAAGTATAGTTGATTTACAATGATATATTAGTTTCAGGTATACATAATAGTGATTCGATATTTTTATAGATTACATTCCATTTAAAATTATAATATATCGGTTATTTTCCTTGTGCTATACATTACATCTTATTTATTTTATACCGCAGTTTGTACCTTTTAGTCCACTTACCCTATTCTTGCTCCTCCTACCACCTCTCTCCCCACTAGTAACCACTAGTCTGTTCTTTGCACCTCCGAGTCTGTTTCTGTTTTGTCATATTTATTTGTTTGTTTTATTTTTTAGATTCCACATATAAGTGAAGACATACATTATTTGTCTTTCTCTGTCTGACTTACTTCACTTAGTATGATCATCTCTAGGTCCATCCATGTTGCTGCAAATGGCATTATTTCATTCTTTTTTATGGCTGAGTAGTATTCCATTGTACACATGTATCACATCTTCTTTATCCATTCACATCTTGATGGACATTTAGGTTGTTTCCATGTCTTGACTATTGTGAATAGTACTGCTATGAACATAGGGGTGCATGTATCTTTTTGAATTAGTGTTTTAATTTGCTTTGGATATATACCCAAGGGTGAAATTGCTGGGTCATATGGTAGTCCTATTTTTAAATTTTTGAGGAACCTCCATATGGTTTCCCATAGTGGCTGCACCAATTTACATTCCCACCAACAGTGCACTAGGGTTCCCTTTTCTCCCCATCCTTGCCAACATTAATTATTTCTTCTCTTTCTGAGGTCAGTCATCCTGACAGGTGTGAGGTTCTCATTGTGGTTTTGATTAGCATTACCTTGATGCTTAGTGATGTTGAGCATGTTTTCACATGCCTGTTGGCCATCTGAAGGTCCTCTTTGGAAAAATGTCTACTCAGGTCTTCTGCCCATTTTTAATTGTCTTCTTTGATTTTTTTGATATTCAGTTGTATGAACTATTTATATATTTTGGATATTAATCCCTTAATAGACATATCAGAAGATATGTGCAAATATCTTCTCCCATTCAGTAGGTTGTCTTTTCATTTTGTTGATGGTTTACTTCGCTTAAGGAAGGGGAAAAAAACCTCAAGTTTTTGACTTGTGGTTACCATGTAGTTCATATATGTTGACCTGTAACTATATCTCCTTGTTTCAAGCTGATAATCATTTAAGTTCAAACAAATTCTAAAAGCTCTACATTTTTTACTCCCCCTCCCCACATTCTGTGTTTTTGATGTCATATTTTACATCTTCATGTCTATCCTTTAACTCTTTATTGTAGTTATAGTTGATTTTACGATTTTTCTCTTTTAACCTTCATACTAGCTTATTTAAGTGGTTGATTCACAGCCTTTACTATATATTTGCATTTACCAGTGGGATTTTTCCCTTCTTATAATTTCCTATTTCTTGTTGTAGCCTTTTCTTTTTCACTTAAGGAAGATCCTTTAACACTTCCTGTAAGGTCGGTTTAGAATTGATGAACTCTTAGTCTTTGCTTTTCAGAGAAGCTTTTTATCTCTCCTTCGATTCTGAAAGATAACCTTGCTCTGTGAATTACAGTTGAGTATCCTAAGATGTAGGGGTTTTCTTCCAGCACTTTAAATATATCATGCCACTCCCTTCTGGCCTGCAACGTTTCTGCTGAAAATTCAGCTGATAGCCTTAGGGAGGGGTTCCCTTGTATGTGACTTTTTGTTGGTCTCTTGCTGCCTTTAGAATTCTCTCTTTAACTTTTGCTATATTAATTATGATATGACTTGGTGTGGGTCTCTTTGGGTTCATCTTGTTCGAGACTCTGTGCTTCCTGTACTTGGATATCTGTTTCCTCCTTCAGGATTGATATGTTTTCAGCCATACTTCCATCAGATACATTTCCTACCCCCGTTTCTCTCTATTCTACTTCTGGGACCCCTATAATGCAAATGTTAGTAGCTTGATGTTACCCCAGAGATTTCTTAAGCTATTCTCATTTTTAAATTTGTTTTTCTTTTTGCTGTTTTGATTGAGTGATTTCCATTATTCTACCTTCCATATCTCTTATGTGAGTAACACTGCCTTTTGAAACTTAGATAATTAGATAGAAACTATGAATGAACCTATGCAAAGGAACGTGGTTTCCTGCCAATCTCTAAGACTAGTGGTTGAACTGAATTGGCATGGTATCATAGTTGAAAATGAAGGCATCCACAAGAAAGTTTGCTTACCCTGGTGTGTGTTTCCCCCAGGCCAACAAATGCAGTAGTGTCAGATTTCCAGGAGACAAGGCTTATGCCATCCACAACGTGAAGATGAACTCATTCCCGCAAACACATACATTACAATCTGTTCTCTGTCAAACAGCTATGAGTATAAAGAAAATCTAACTAACTGGGCTGATTTGGGTCCTAATTTGTCCTTGGGAGTCAGAGATTTGCTTAACTTTAGCAAGAGAATGTATTATAATGTTTGCCATGAGTTTCACCCTCTCATCATTCAACTTAATACAACAGAGTTAAAATTATTATTGGTAAGGGAACAAAAGATAAGTAATTGGGTAGGGTACCATAACTTAGATGAAAAATGAGCAATGCTTATTTAGGAATCTATGTTTCTTTTGAAACCTTTTCTAATATTACTATCCTATGAACTGGAAGCTTTCTATCTCTGCAAGGGTTACCCCAAGATGTTTTTCATAGTTTCTGGCCCTGTAAGTTCTCTACTGTTCCTAAATGCTATTTAGGGAAATAGCGCTAATTTCTTTCTCCACACTTCACTCTATTCTGTGAAGACCTAGTGCTCCTAATTCTTCTCTCTCAATGCTGACCTTGACAGGTGGCTCCAATCTTTGAACTACTGAGTATTATCTATTTTCTGCACACATAGGTGATTCAAACTCCCTGACCCATGGTAAATAGCTTCCCATTTTATACATTGACCTGTCAGAGAGAGTACACTGTTTTCTTTTTGAATACTAAGGTACTCAAAATGAGGATAACTGCAACAATACAAATCCACAATGTTTGAACAATTTTATCTCAAGTGATAAGTAATATTTATAGTGATGTCAAATTAATTTACAAAGGGAAAGTGATTTTCTGACTAGTTTTAGGAGAAAGGCCAATTTTGGCAATGATGCATATTACTGACAAATAATAAAAATGTTAACATCCTGGTATGGAATTCTAAATAAAATCTACAATAAGATATTTTAAAGTATATGTAGGGTTTTTTGTTTGGGGTTTTTTTTGGGGGGGGCTTGGAACAGAAGATAGGTGGGTGGAGATATGTACGAGCCAAGTAGCACAGAGAACACACTTTATTATTCATTATGGTTCTGTGGAGAAAATTACTAAAGGAGCTGGGATACGGCCAGCAGAAATAGCAACAATTCTTTGTGTTGAGGATCTAACGCTGCATGGGAACTCATATTCTTGGGACTGTACATTCAAATACAAAATGAAATATCAACATCAAAGAAGATCACCACTTAGGAGAGATTTGTGGCTAAGCAGTACCTTTCTTAGAAGGAACTTACCAAGCTTTCTTGATGAATGTATTGCTTAGATATTTAAACACGCACTGCTTTTATTTTTATTATAGCTATACAAGCTCTAGGCTATGCTACAGAGATAGTTCTTCAAAGTTTCCAATGTTGGCTGCTAACTTATGATGACTGACCAGCAAGAAGACATTTTTAATTTATTGGGCCTTAGCACCATCCATACACTGAGAGAGATGGGATCCACTCTACAATTGAAGATTCCCTGACTCTCTTGTATTATCTTCCAACATCAAAAATGTTTTGAGGGGCTTCCCTGGTGGCGCAGTGGTTGAGAGTCCGCCTGCCAATGCAGGGGACACGGGTTCGTGCCCTGGTCTGGGAAGATCCCACATGCCGCGGAGCGGCTGGGCCCGTGAGCCATGGCCGCTGAGCCTGCGCGTCTGGAGCCTGTGCTCCGCAACAGGAGAGGCCACAACAGTGAGAGGCCCACGTACCGCAAAAAAAATAATAATAATAAAAAAATAATAATAAAAAAATGTTTTGAGACAAAAATTCTAAATGGTTGAAACAATGATTTTTCCTAGTCATGTAAGAAGCAAAATCATATATACCTCATTTTCTACATAATTAGAGAACCAAAATATCCAAAATATTGAGTCACTTGAGTGAGTGTGATATCAATGGCAGTTTAGATGAGAAAATGAAAGGCATCATTTTGAGCCAAGGAATTATGAGTGTTAACTGGAAAACCTGGGAGAATGAAGACTTTAAGGTAATTTTTACCACAAAAATCAGTCTCCTCCAACATTTAGATCAGAAAGAAATAGAATTGTTTCTATGTGACAGTATATGACAGGACCCATAAAATGGCACAAAGTCATATATTAACAAGATCTGGAGTGATCAGGAACATCAAAGTGGAGGAGGCCAACTAGCCTTAAGGATGGGTAGATTTTGATAGAGGAATGATGAAGAATGAATTCTATGCAAGGTAAATAACATGGTAACAGAAATGAGTTCAGTAAGAACAATGTGTCATCACAGAATGGTAAATATTTGAGTATAGCTGGATCAAAGGACTCTTGCACCAGAGTAGCAGGAAGGAATTCTCTTTCTGAGAATTTTGACAGTCAAGTGAAAGAATATAGGCACATTTTATGAATATTTGATTTTTAAGAAACAACTAATGGACACTTTCATTGAGGTATTCCAGAAGATAAATGGAAGTATAAAAAATGAGTTGGAAATAGGAGACTCTGGAGGCCAATGAGAAAAATATTGAAATACCTTCTGCATGAAATGATAAGGTTTGGGCTTTGATGGTGACAATGGCAAAGAAAAAATAATGCCACTGTGAAATCTGTGAGAAGGAAAAATTCATTAGGACTTAATGAACTGGTCTTGGGAAGATAAAAACAAAAGTGAGAACAATAGAATTTCAGAAAATAGTGACTTGGAGATCACATTAATTTAAAAGAGAAACAGAAATTACAGAAAAGAACTTGGTTGCTTTTATATGACATACTGACTTGTAACAAGGGCAATTCTGTCTACAAGACAACAAAGTGGCAATTCCAGTAGTAATTTTGTTATTAAACAACTTTTAACATAAAGAACATGAATATTTGTTAATTCTTGGTGGTAAAATCATGGTGTTGTCTCTGTAATTTTATTATTTTTTTCAGTTTTCGAGATAAAAAGAGAAAATAAATGAAGGCAATAACAGTAAATGAGTGTGTTAAGAAATGAGAGCTCGGGCTTCCCTGGTGGCGCAGTGGTTGAGAGTCTGCCTGCTGATGCAGGGGACACGGGTTCGTGCCCCAGTCTGGGAAGATCCCACATGCCACAGAGCGGCTGGGCCCGTGAGCCATGGCCGCTGAGCCTGCGCATCCGGAGCCTGTGCTCTGCTACGGGAGAGGCCACAATAGTGAGAGTCCCGTGTACCACAAAAAAAAAAAAAAAAGAAATGAGAGCTCAAGGAGGAATAGGTTAGCTTATTCCTAATTTGGAAAAATATTAGAATATATGTAAATAAGGGGAAGTCGTCACTGAGTACATGAAGATAAAAATGAAAGATGGTAGACAGAGAAGAAAGGACTAACTGGACAATATCATAGAGGTGGTTAGACTTCATGGAATCAGAAATACTAGTAGCTTTGATAGGAAAGTGGGAATCCTTCTCTGCAAGGAGGAGGAGGGCTGACATTCACAGAGGTTCTTAGAGGTAGTGAGGAGGGGAGGGGATTAGAAAGTGGATTTTCTAATTATATGGACTCAGTCTTTCAGCTATTTTGTAGATATAGTCATTTATCAAGAGTAAGAGATGCTGTGATTAAATTATACCCTTGAGGAGTGCATGAAGAGTTTGAAATGGCTTCTATGGTCATTATAATAGAAATTCAACAAGAAGTATATTTTTTAATTGTTGAGGAGCAGTGAAGGAGCACTTGGGATTAGAAAACATTAATTTGTAGTGGATTTTCAAAGCAAATGATCATAATTTTCTTCAGATCAACTCTTGACAGCAAAAGCTTGGTAACTGGCAAGGCTGACCCAGTGGTTCAGAGTGAAGTTTCTATGTGAGAAAGAAAATAAGAGCCTAAGCACTGACAACTGGTAGTCGCCCTTGTTGCTATCAGATAGACTATAGTAGATTCTTGCTGAACATAATCTCACAGAACATCAACATCCGACAAGGATTTTCTCGGTGATAGTGATAAAAGCAAGACTACTCTGATCATGCTGCAACAGAAATTTAAACAGCAACAACAAAAAACAAAGTCCCTGGGCAACCACAAAAATGACCAATAATTCCCCCTTCTCTGCTGACTTGAGTGATCACTACCTACTGCCCAGTGACTATTCTAGTCCTGCTCAGTTCCTTCTGTCACCTGGAAAAAACTGCTCTCACTTTCTGCAACATGTACTCCAAAACAGACATTCACTTCCTTGGAACCTCCTTAAAATTGATTAGCATAAACCCAAACCCGAGAACATTCCCCAACTCCTTCTTATTGGAATGTCCCACTGTTCTTCATGGTTTAGTCTCCTTGGCTGCAAAAATAAATTTAACTTTGTTGACTATAGATATTCTTAGTGGTGCCTTGCTGGAGGGTATTAACATAGGGTACAAAAGTTAGCACCTTCACCATTAGCACAATTAATCATAAGTACAAGCTGTGAGGGCACAAGTGAAACCAGAAAGTAGCTGATAGATTAAAAGATGTGGATAGAACTCA
The DNA here is from genome assembly GCF_964270905.1 of Leucopleurus acutus. Lineage (NCBI taxonomy): Eukaryota > Metazoa > Chordata > Mammalia > Artiodactyla > Delphinidae > Leucopleurus > Leucopleurus acutus. Next base: position 30,385,577 of record NC_139148.1, on the reverse strand, counting down.
CAACAATGGTGAAGAATTGGTTTAGACTGTGAGAGACTATGGTCAGGGAACATAAAGAGAGGACAGATTCACTATGATGATGAGAGTTTGTATTGAGCACTTACTACTTATAGCTCCAAGCACAGTTCCTTGCACTCAGTAGACTCTACTGATTGAAGACTAATGTTTATTTTAAACATGGAGCTTAGATCAAGTTCTTTAATCTCAAGATGAGTAGACTTTGCACATAAATTCAGATTCAGAGAGTATGTCAGAAACAAAAGGACACTGTAGTGTTTCTTTCTCCACTGACATGGTAGGGAAGAGATGGGGTCTCCCTGGCCAAAGAGGGGAGCTGAAGGGATCACTTTCTCTGCTCTCTTACAAAGTAAAATAAATTAAGTGAAATTCATTTATTTTGTCATCCAGATACTACCCTCAACCACCAACTCATCAATGGAGAATAAATATTAAATATCCAATCTATAATAGTTTAAACTTATTCTGATGAAATAATATTGAGGAGCATCTTTTAAAATGCAAGTTATCAGATTTAGAGTAAAATACTTAATTTTTCAGAGAGCCTCCCTAAGGCCTTCCCTACTTCTCTCCCTAAGGTGGTATCAGGGAATATGGACAGAAGGGTTTTAAGGATCTTCCTGACATGAAAAAGGTCCTCAAGTGTGATGCTCTCTATTCCTCCGGCCTCTGTAACAAGATTTGTTGTAAACATCGGTGTGGTTAGCCTTGCTAACAGTATGGCTGAAATTCATGATTGGTTCAATTAGTGATCTGGTCTCTTTTAACTTGGTCAGAACAATTGAACCTCAACTTGCTCTCCACTGGCAGCAGGTTACTGACTGCAACTTATCGCCCCATCACATCTGCTGGCTCAACAGCTACAGTGAGCCCCTCATCAGGCCAGCCAGTTCTCAACCCAATGCCTGTGCCATATGGGAATTGGGGTTGCTTCAGGAAAGGAAAACTGTAGGTCTTCCTTCTGTCAGATCCCATTATAGGCCAACTTCCTCAAGTCTTGTTCAGGGTTGGTGGGAGAGTGAAGTGAGAGTGAAGTGAAGGGAGAAGTGAGCTTTCCCTAGCTCTCTCAGTGGATAGTAAAAGCAACCACCTCCTTCTCAGCCATTAATGTTACCCTTATTTATCAAAAGTAGGTCCTTCCTATATCTGTAGCCACAAGCTGAGAAATTGGCGACTGCTTCCTTCTTTCCCTCTCTCCCTCCTTTTCCTCCCCCTTCCATCATTTCCTAGCCAGAAATGGGCACTATTTCTCTAGAGCTCCCCTATGCTCTACTTTCCTTGTACCACTGGGAAGTAAGTTTAAGAGCCTAAAGTCTTACATGGGTGGGGTAAGGAATAACTGTAAACTGGCTTCATTAGGTTGATGCTTCATAGCCTAAGATTTAGAAAACACTTGCTAAAGACAATGCTGGACTTGCAAGGCTGCCACTTAGTGTCATAATCCAATTTAGAATACCTATTACCTAGGTCTTCTGCAACCAGTCACGGTTACCTCTCAGGAAGATGGATGCCTAGGGAAAACTAAGTCAATTGTAGTTTACAGAGGAAGTAAAAAATAAACCAACCTGTTAGTTCAGGAGAACTGATTGATAAAGAAATTGTAAAGATGCTGTAAATCTGTGATAGCAAAACAGCAACCAGAAGAGCTCTAGGGTTTCTGACATTATGCATCTTGACATGTCATATGGGTTTGAGTGTTCAGGGTGAGCTGGGGTCCTCTGATTTTTTCTGTTGCTGGAGGAACACTTGATGCATAACTCTGAAAGAGACAGCACTATACAAAACTTTTACATTCCAAGAAATTTACTCTCTCTTTTAATGTCAATAAGCACAACAGATGGTGGTAATATATGTTTTATATGTGTATTTTGGATTTATTTTAAGAAACTTTGCCTATAGTCATCTCAATGAATGATTCCATTTTTCCAATCTACTATCTGATTTGCTTACTCTATAATTCTCTATTGTGACTATTTTAGAACTACGATGAAAAGGCCAAGCATAAGATGTAAGCATTTCCCTAACCAGAGCAGAGAAGTGAAGTTTTTTGTTTTTTTTTTTTTTGTGGTACACGGGCCTCTCACTGTTGTGGCCTCTTCCGTTGCGGAGCACAGGCTCTGGACGCACAGGCTCAGCCGCCATGGCTCATGGGCCCAGCCACTCCGCGGCATGTGGGATCTTCCCGGACCGGGGCACGAACCCGTGTCCGCTGCATCAGCATGCGGACTCTCAACCACTGCGCCACCAGGGAAGCCCGAAGTGAAGATTTTAATAAGTCTATTTAAAATGCTCTGGGGTCTGTAATAAAAAATGCTAACATAACACAGAATATACTATTAAACATATTTACACACTAAATATCCCTTAATGTCGTACAAATACTTAAATCTTAAGCAAAACTGGTTTATATTCTACATTACTAAAATTCCATTTTTCCTACTTCATGAATTATTTCAAAGGCAATTTTCTCCAGCATGTGACTGTAAAGTGCTGGTATTTTTAATCCTCTGTAAATACATTCAAAGTTTAAACACAGTGGGAAGTTCCTTCTCTGTTGGAAATTTAATACAGCTGTGCTAGGCAAAAAACATTGAGTTGTCTTTCAAATTGGACGTATTAATTTAGGTAAAGTAAATTAAATTCCATACTGTAGGACGCCAACCGGATTTAAAATTTTGTAGCTCAAAGGTTAAAAATCACTCTTGTTTCAAATAAGACATTAAATTGTAGAGTAACAAATAGAATAATCATCTTAATATCAGATAAGGGATCAAGTTACATGCATTTGGAAATGACTGATTTATACACACATGCCATAGAGTAGTACTGATTTAGCAAATGTGCTCCATTTTCATTAAACCTATTTACATGCATATGCAAAAACCCTGCAAAATATTCACTATATTCTATCATAGATACCAATTAATAAAAATACTGTAAGTATTATAATTTCCATAATTCTCATTACTTCTCTAACTGTAGAAATACACTGAGTCTTGCCTTGACTAATGGCAAGATTGTACTATGGAATGTTTTCAAGGTTTTACATTTCAAAGGGCAGGGAGTACTGTTCCAGGCAGTAATTTCTAGGAGGCATGATATATAGGGGCAAGAGTCATAAAAGCCAATCCTTTGATTCTCATGTGCCTACAGAAAAAACGAACCTTTCAATATTTGGAACCATGTCATGAATAAATTGGTCTTTTGATTTAATCCTACTCAACCAGATAGATCACCAACTGAATAAAACATGAAGTGGTCTGTGAGGTGCCGCTATTGACTGATGCATAAAGGCAATAAGACACACTGGAGACTGTGTTCCACTTTGCTGAGTTAACTAAGGGAACTAATATGATTACAGATGTCCATAAGCCCTACTCAAAGTACCTGTTAGATCCAGAGAAGCCTTAAAATTTTAGACTATACCCAGCAACAAAGAGTGCAAGTTGTTATTAATTAATCTGAGCATAATACATTGTCCCCTTAAGCATAAAGAAATAAAGGCAGGGACTTCCCTGGCGGCCCAGTGGTTAAGACTTGGCCTTCCAATGCAGGGGGGTGTGGGTTCGACCCCTGGTTGGGGAGCTAAGATCCCACATGCCTTGCAGCCAAAAAACCAAAACATAAAAAGAAGCAATATTGTAACAAATTCAATAAAGACTTTAAAAAATGGGCCATATCAAAACAAAAATCTTTAAAAGAAAAAAGAAATAAAGGCAGAATTCAGCAATGATGCATTACTTTAGAGACAGAATGCAATGACAAGTAGACATGCAGTTCTAGGGCATCAGGTTGCATGCTATGTGGTGATGTCAACCTGTCGGTAGATAAAGGCTCAGTGGAGAGCACCCCACTAGAGTATGGGGGTCCTAGAGAGGGACATACAGTCATCTGAAACAAATAAGAACCAACATCAAAAAGCAAGATATGTGGTTTCTTTCCTTCTACTAACTTTGGGTTTTGTTTGTTCTTCTTTCTCTACTTCCTTTAGGTGTAAAGTTAGATTGTTTATTTGAGATTTTTCCTGTTTCTTGAGGTACAACTGTATTGCTATAAACTTCCCCCTTAGAACTGCTTTTGCTGCATCCTATAGGTTTTGGATCGTTGTGCTTTCATTGTTACTTGTCTCTAGGTATTTTTTGATTTCCTCTTTGATTTCTTCAGTGATCTCTTGGTTATTTAGTAACGTATTGTTTAGCCGCCAAGTATTTGTGCTTTTTACGTTTTTTTCCGTAATTTATTTCTAATCTCATAGCGTTGTGGTCGGAAAAGATGCTTGATATGATTTCAATTTTCTTACATTTACTGACACTTGATTTGTGACCCAGGATGTGATCTATCCTGCAGAATGTTCCATGTGCACTTGAGAAGAAAGTCTGTTGTTATCAGATGGAATGTCCTAAAAATATCAATTAAACCTATCTGGTCTACTGTGTCATTTAAAGCTTGTGTTTCCTTATTAATATTCTGTTTGGATGATCTGTCCATTGGTGTAAGTGAGGTGTTAAAGTCCCCCACTATTATTGTGTTACTGTCGATTTCCTCTTTTATAGCTGTTAGCATTTGCCTTATGTATTGAGGCGCTCCTACATTGGGTGCATATATATTTATAATTGTTATATCTTCTTCTTGGATTAATCCCTTGATCATTATGTAGTGTCCTTCCTTGTCTCTTTAACATTCTTTATTTTAAAGTCTATTTTATCTGATATGAAAAAGAAATAAAAGGAATACAAATTGGAAAAGAAGAAGTAAAACTGTCACTGTTTGCAGATGACATGATACTATGCATAGAGAATCCTAAAGATGCCACCAGAAAACTACTAGAGCTAATCAATGAATTTGGTAAAGTTGCAGGATACAAATTAATGCACTGAAATCTCTTGCATTCTTATACCCTAACAACAAAAGATCAGAAAGAGAAATTAAGGAAACAATCCTATTCACCATTGCAACAAAAAGAATAAAATACCTAGGAATAAACCTACCTAAGGAGGTAAAATACTTGTGCCCAGAAAACTGTAAGACACTGCTGAAAGAAGTCAAAGATGACACAAACAGATGGAGAGATATACCATGTTCTTGGATTGGAAGAATCAATATTGTGAAAATGACTATACTACCCAAAGCAATCTACAGATTCAATGCAACCCCTATCAAATTACCAATGGCATTTATTACAGAACTAGAACAAAACTCTTAAAATTTGTATGGAGACACAAAAGACCCCGAATAGCCAAAGCAATCTTGAGGGGAAAAATGGAGCTGGAGGAATCAGACTCCCTGACTTCAGCCTATACTACAAAGCTACAGTAATCAAGACAATATGGTACTGGCACAAAAACAGAAATATAGATCAATGGAACAGGATAGAAAGCCCAGAGATAAACCCATGCACCTATGGTCAACTAAGCTATGACAAAGTAGGCAAGGATACACAATGGAGAAAAGACAGTCTCTTCAATAAGTGGTGCTGAGAAAACTGGACAGCTACATGTAAAAGAATGAAATTAGAACACTCCCTAACATCATACACAAAAATAAACTCAAAATGGATTAAAGACCTAAATGTAAGACTGGACACTATAAAAGTCTTAGAGGAAAACATAGGCAGAACACTCTTTGACATAAATCACAGCAAGATCTTTTTTGACCCACTTCCTAGAGTAATGGAAATGAAAACAAAAACAAACAAATGGGACCTAATGAAACTTAAAAGCTTTCTGCACAGCAAAGGAAACTATAAACAAGATGAAAAGACAACCCTCAGAATGGAAGAAAATATTTGCAAATGAATCAACTGACAAAGGATTAATCTCCAAAATATATAAACAGGTCATGCAGCTCAATATTAAAAAAACAAACAACCCAATCAAAAAATGGACAGAAGACCTAAATAGACATTTCTCCAAAGAAGACATACAGATGGCCAAGAGGCACATGAAGAGCTGCTCAACATCACTAATTATTAGACAAATGCAAATCAAAACTACAATGAGGTATCATCTCACACCAATCAGAATGGGCATCATCAGAAAATGTACAAACAACAAATGCTGGAGAGGGTGTGGAGAGAAGGGAACCCTCTTGCACTGTTGGTGGGAATGTAAATTGATACAGCCACTATGGAGAACAGTATGGAGGTTCCTTAAAAATCTAAAAATGGAATTACCATATGACCCAGCAATCCCTCTATGGGGCATATACCCAGAGAATACCATAATTGAAAAAGACACATGCACCCTAATGTTCATTGAAGCACTATTTACAATAGCCAGGTCATGGAAGCAACCTAAATGCCCATTGACAGACGGATGGATAAAGAAGATGTGGTACATATATGCAATGGAATATTACCCAGCCATGAAAAGGAATGAAATTGGGTCATTTGTAGCTACGTGGATGGACATAGACACTATCATACAGAGGGAAGTAAGTCAGAAGGAGAAAAACAAATATCGTATATTAACACATATATGTGGAATCTAGCAACATGGTACAGATGAACTGGTTTGCAAGGCGGAAACAGAGACACAGATGTAGAGAACAAACAGGGGGAAAGCGGGGGGGGGGGTGGTGGGATGAATTGGGAGTCTGTGATTGACTTAGCAAATTTTTTTACTAAAAATAAGCAAATAACATGATGCTATATACTTTAAACAATGAAAAATACCCCTTTATTTTTGCCCCATCCCTGACACCCAATTTGAAATGTCAATTTCATCAAACAAGAAATTTTCAGTTCTATTAAACTTCATAACTTTGTTTATTCCTGCAACAGTACCACACAGATTAGCAAGGTTGTTTCTCAGACTGTCCTTAAATAAGGCTGATAGTAAAACATTTCTGTATGTGTGAGTAGCAGGGAGGGAGGTGATATAATGTGATCTAGTTATCACATTTTCTGTTATGACAATCTAATAATTCATCAAAAAATATCTGGAAAAGAATATGTACCACATGTTCAAACAACAACACTCATGAAGTATTATTTTTATTAATTGACCTGGTAACAAATTATGACTGGTGGTGAGGATAAGACTGTTTTTTCTAGTAATTGTCTAGAATGTAGTTATTAAGTGTTCATCATTAGTCCAGAGTCATAGGTCTTATCAGTAACAATGTAAAAGTATTGATTTAACCTTATTTTGTGAAACCAGAATATGGATCCATCTGGAATAAAGGGATCCTCACTCTCTGAGGAGAGCTGAATGAGGTTGGGGCATATCTACGTGAAGGGGCAGGCTCCCTTCAATAACCTGTTTGAATTAACTGTAATTTATAGAGGATTGGGTGACCAAGGCCCCAGGGTTCTGCCCCACAGCTCAGTCCCTTGGTGGTTAGCATTACCTTCATTTGATTTTGCTCAATAAGTATGGTTCAGATAGTACTTTCCTACAGAGAACAAAGAAACAGATCTTTTGGTATGAGTACTCACGTCTGTTAGCAGCCTTATTTCTCAGTGCAAATTAATTCATTGGTATTTTATTTATCAAACATTTCTCCATGTTTTCAAGGAATGTATCGTTCACCTAGTACCTAATTACATTTGGCCAAGTGAATAGAATCAAGTGATAAAAATATGCTGTGCTGTGAATGACTTCGTCCTTGCATGTAATAAATAATAACTATGCTTGGCATTATTTTTGATGTGCTGGCTGAGGTTAAGAATGTTTTGCAAGATGGACAGACCAAGTTCTTCTGCTCTTCTGGAGCTTATAATATATATATATATATATATATATATATATATATATATATATACAGGAAAACCAACAACATATAAATAAATATGACAATTCCAGATGATGATGAATATTATGATGCTTTAAAACTGTGTTTTGATTTTGGAAAATGGTCTTTTGACTGGAAACTGTAAGACTAAAGGCAAGAGAAAATGAATATGAACACTGTAATCTAGTTTTGGTAAATTTTTTCTCATGGGAGTACAGGTTAACAATTCTGTAGTTGCTACACATGTACACTGGGACTGAACAAACAAGTAAATGGATAGCAGATGGTGGGAGTCAGGTTTCTCACTATTGGAGTAGGAGGTTATAGATAAACAAGGAGGTAGAATAAACCCTCTGATACTGGATTAGAGTTGGAGACATCAGTATAAACTCATCTTCAGCTTATTATAATGCAGATGGATAGATAAAAATTTTAGATAAGCGTGTGTACATGGCTTAATATGCATACATATATTTTCTACCTCTGTGCACTGAGAGGGTTTATAAGTAAGCATACCTCTATAGCAACAAGCACATTCAGTGCTCAGATCATGCTTTCTAATACCATTCTCCAATTAAAGGAACTGGGGTTTCTTGGAGAAACATTGGGGCAGAGAATGTGTAAGATGAGATTGGAGCATCTTATAGGACCAGAAAGTAAGGAAGTATTCAAAAAACAAAAAAGATGAAGTTATATCAAAGGGACTTAAGAGCCAAGCTGAAAGAGTTACCATTGGCCAAAGCTGGAACAATCTGAGCAACAACAACAATAAAAAGTGATGGATTATAACTCGAAATATTAAATAAATATCCATGAGTCCATATAAAAACATAGACATGGTGGTGTGCTAGTAAGTGCTCAATATAAATAAATAATTGAATAAATAAATAAATGGGGGAGGGTGGACAAATCTCTGGTGCAGAAGAATAATTTATGTAGATACTCTCCCCTCCTGGAAATGGAGGTTAACTCCCCACCCGCCCCCCAAGTGTGGGCTGCCTTTAATGCCTTTCTTCCAAAGAGAATTCTGATGGAAAGGGTGGGGCAGGGAAGAGTAAGAGAGTGGAGAAACCTGATAAACACTGTCGGCTCAGCCAGCTGACCAAGGTTAGTATCATCAGTGATAACTCATGTTGATAGCACATACCCTTGATATAATCTAATGAGAATGACACTTCACTTCTGTGGTCTTCCTCTCCGAAACCCATAACCTCAGTTCTAACCATAAGAAAAACTTCATAAAAACTTCAGTTGCAGGACATTCTACAAAATGCCTCAACCAGTACTTCTCAAAACTGTCAAGGTCATCGAAAATAAGGAAAATTTGAGAAATTATCATAGATTAGAGGGGGCTAAGGAAACATGTTGATTAAACATAATGCGGTATCCTGTTGTGATCATAGAACAGAAAAGGACATTAGCTAAAAAAAAAAGTGAAATCCAAATACAATGTGGAATTCAGTTAATAGTAAAATACTAATGTTGGCTTTTCTGTTGTTAAGAAATGCATCATAGTAACACAAGATGTTAATAATAGGGAAAACTGGACAGGGGATGTAATAGAAACTTTGAACTATCTTTAGAAATTTTCTGTAAATCAAAACTATTCTGCCCTTTCCCCTTCCCTCTTGGGCCCTCGGCGTCGTCGCCAGCTTTTATTGGACACATGGCGGCTGATGTGCAGTAAATGGGAGTGACTCTGGGCGGCCACACTGCGAAGGCGGGGATCTCAAGCCAAACGAAGTGCCCAAATGAGGCCTAAGAGCTGTAAACAGCAACCCATTTTACACATGAAGTGACTGAGTCATGAAGAAGTTAAGGCACTCTCTAGGCTGATGTCTCACAAGCCTTCTCTTGCCTCTGGCCTACGCATTGTCCTGAGCCCCAGCTTCATTCATCCAGCTGCCTACCAGGTAGTTCCTCCGGAATATCCTCCAGGATCCCTCCTCTGGCTTCTAACCAGACAACCCTCCTGAGTCCTGGGGCTGCTTCTGCTTCTGACCAGAGCACCTGGAAGAAATTCTCACCTGAAAACCCCACCTCAGACGTCGTGAGTGTCCGCCCGGCAGGCTAACCGCCCTTCTTCCCTGCTGAGGTGGAGCTCTGGACTCCCACCCTGGCAGGGCCACACGATCCTTCCTTCCCCTACTCAGCCGACCGCACCAAAGAAACCAGAACCCAGGCCGAAGTATCAGAAACGTGTATTCTTTTTCTTTTAATAGTAAACCTCTTTACAACAAATATAGTGAAAGAGTTTTCAAACAAAAAACAAAAAAAAAAAAAAAAAAAAACTATTCTAAGTGTAACAGTTTATTTAAAGTAAAGACCTGGATTTTGTGAAAAAAGAGTGACTGAGAGGCAGAGCGAGTTGCTTACTTTAGTCTGGAGGTAGTCGGAGAAGGCTTTTCTGAAGAAGTGGTATTTGAACCTGGACAGAGGAGGGATGCAAAGTTCTGGAGGACGGGAAGTCCTGATAGAATAGCAGGTACAAAAGCTTGAGGCAAGAATGAGCTTGGGGTGTTTAAGGAATAGCAAAAATACCTGTGAGGCTAAGAACATAGCATTTGAGTAGAGAAATTTGTACAAGGTGAGAGCAAAGAAGAAAGCAAAGGAGAAATCAAGGGAGTATGATATGTAGGGCTTTGCATGCCAAATGTCTTTCTCTCATACTAGACAAGAAGCTACCTCAGCGTAGGGCAAGTGACATCCTTTTCTCCCCTAACTCTAGCACATTGACTCATAAATACAGTATTTTTTTTTGTGACTTAAAATTCAAAACTGGGGAAAAAACAGGCCCAATGGTGTGCTGGTAAATGTTTAACAACTGATCTCTAGAGAAAAATAAAACCCAGATTGTACTGTTGACCAATTTCCTTGGTATGAATAGTCCCACCATGGCCGATTTCAACCTACTGATGTGATATCACCAAATGAGGCATTAGGAAGAGATGTGTACAATAAGCGCTCAAGAGCTGGCATGGCTCCAGCACATCACTGCACAGAGACCACTTAGGATCTCTTCTGAACAACACTCTCATTTAGCACAATTCTCAGTTGGCTATGATTCCACCTGTTCAATCACAAATACTTATTTTCCAAGCTTTTTCAGAAGGACATTATGAAAGACATAATTAAATGTCTTAAGTTACAAGTCAAAGTTACCTAGAAAAAGAAAGTTCAATTGATAAATCCTTCAACTTGTTCTTGGCGAACTAATTTTGGCTCCCCGCAAAGCACCAATTCCCTGTCACAGTATCCACAATTCATCTCTGCCAAGATCATTTCCTAAGGTTTTCTGGGTATTGAAAACTCGTCCACCAATCTTTTCTTGGAAAGTTATACTATTCACAGGTTTTTTTTGGCCTCGCCATGTGGCATGCAGGATCTTAGTTCCCCCACCAGTGATCGAACCCATGCCCCCTGCAGTGGAAGCGTGGAGTCATAACCACTGGACCTCCAGGGAAGTCCTATAATCTTCACATTTTTGAAGATCAGAACATTTTTCACTTCTTTCAAATAACACCACTTTCATATCAATAACTGCTCAATGATTACTGGCAGCAATTCTGTTAGTTATGGCAATGAATCCCCCTTTTAGTTTAAGTAGCTGGTTGGAATCACCATCCTGAAGTCCTGGAGTTTGGCCAGCATGCTAATATTGGAGAGCTCTTCCTGGAATTGAACATCTCTTCCTTGGATGAAGCTAACAATGAGTGACAGCAACATAACTAAGCAGTTGCTCTGTGGCCTTCTCAGTCAAGAAAATGGAGGGAGCCAGGGCTGAAGGAATGGCATAAGGACATATAGAAAGGCAACAACTACAAGAAGCCATTCTAGCCAAGGTATACAAGAAGCCGCAGCTCTTTGTGAGAACTCTCATATGATGGCATGGACTTAACAGTCATCATTAAATTTCCCAAAGTGTGGAGCAGATTTTATGTGTATACACAACAAAAAGTACTGCAGAGCATAATCCAATAGTGTACAATGCCCAAACATAACGACTAGCATTTACCAGTAGTGTGGTCTCTAAAGGAGATGAAAGAACAGCTCACATTATAATTTTAGAGTGGTATTACTTATAAAAGCTCATTTAATCCTAAAAATAGTCTTCTGATAATAATATGATACCATTTAAAACACAGGAAACAACGCTCAGAGTTAAATCATTGGGCTGAAGCATATAAAATCACCGTTTTTGTGGGTCAAAAAAATGCAAATATCAGTAGTTTCATATTCAGTCTATTCTGGCCAAAAGTCACAGTGTTAGTAACGAAGCAAAGACCCCACTAGAACTGAAGTCTACTAAACCAGATCCTGTTCTCTTTTCATGTCACTACATTGTATTTTTAGGATGTCAATCTCCTGGTTTATAAATTTCTGGAAAATAGGGTTTCTGACTTTTTATATGTGACTTGAAAACAATAAATGATCCAAAAATTATTAGAAAATCAATGATATCACTCAGTAATATGTTGATGAGAGCTGTTAGTCCAAATCAGCATTGCCTAGGGAGATTAATAAAATGCATATTCCTAGGCCACATACCTGGTGACTCTGATTCAAGAGGTTTGTAACAAGGCTCAAATTCTGTATTTTTGATAACCATCTCACATGGTTCTGATGCACCCAGTTCTGGAGAGGTATTGGGGAATCACTGAGATAGAAAAGGAGACAGTTCTGATGAAATCAATTTTTCTCTTTGTGCACAGTGTTTTGGCACTGTGCAGACACTCGGAGTCTGAGTATTGAGTTTGGACGATACAAACAGGCAACTCATAATCATTAAGCATGGACGGGCTGATGTGCAGTGTACATCCATACACAACTGGCTATGACTGCATCTTCGATTCAGCCTGTTCTGAGAGTAAATTGGAAAGAGTCAATTCCTTCCTTCTCACACTCTCCTGCTCCCTTACCCAACATCAGCAGCCCCCGTGTTCTAGTCTCCTTGACATTTCCTGAAGCCAACAGCTGCTATTAAGTAAGTGTGACCAATCAGACTTCTGGTGGGAGAAACATCCCAGAGATAAACCATTTTTCACACAAAGTTCTTAAAAAACGCTTCATTTTGATATCACAGTAGAAACCTTACTTGTTGACTAAAGAAAATAAGTATCTCAAGAGACAGCATATAAGAGTAAACAGCAAATAAAACATAAATAAAAATAAGGTAATTATCTTTCCTTCCTTGAGATTTAGAGTCCGTTTTCTTCAGCCATTAGTAAATTGGCCTTTTATTTGTGTGTATAACTCACTAAATGTAGCTATATGCTCTTAAAAATAGCAAATGATTATATTTTCTCTGTGTCAGTCATTTGTCAGTGTCACAGGTATCTGTGTCGTCTACCTAAATCTCTTTCCTGCCCCTCCTCCAAAAGACACACACACACACACACACACACACACTCATCAATCCTGTTTTTCTCTATGTCTACATCCCCCCACTATAGGGGACTAGAGAGTAATAACAAGGACTTAAAATTTTCCCTTCTTTAGCTTTACCTCACAAATCATTAGGTAGTGTTCATAAGTTCTAAATACCTAGATGAGATTTTAAAACAGCCACTAATATATTGCAGCACATTTGCTGAGCACATATCACATAGCAGATGCTGTGCTAAGCCACTAGGATATATCCCTTCAAAAAGCCAGGCATTAATCATGACTTCTTGAGCTTATATTCTAGGAGGGAAGTGATCCGGACTCAATTATCTCTATAGCTGCTTCTTGTTTTAAAATAATGATTATAAGTAAGAACGTTAATATAGGTATAAGATGAGATATTAAGGGTATGCATGGACTGAAAGACTTCACTGAGGTTAAATATATCATGATTTAGATAAGACTGGTTTCTGAACTACATAAAATCAATAAACTACAAAAAAAAGATGCTTCTGGGCTTCCCTGGTGGTGCAGTGGTTGTGAGTCCGCCTGCCGATGCAGGGGACACGGGTTCGTGTCCCAGTCCGGGAAGATCCCACATGCCGCGGAGCGGCTGGGCCCGTAAGCCATGACCACTGAGCCTGCACGTCCGGAGCCTGTGCTCCGCAACAGGAGAGGCCACAACAGTGAGAGGCCCGCGTACCGCAAAAAAAAAAAAAAAAAAAAAAGATGCTTCTTACATGTAATATATTGATCTCACTTCCATTCAGAGATGCCAAGGGGTTCAGTGATCAGCCCCAGACCACACTGTGGGTTAGGACAGAGCAAGCAGATCTATACATGCTGGTTTCCTGATTTAGTTTCAAAGTTTTTGACCATGCCATACAGCTTTTCCCAGTCCTAAAATGTAAGTTCAAAGGCCACCCTCAAACAATGGAGATTAAAAATGTGGGATATATATCCAGCATATATCAAGACAAAACTCTAATCCAAAAAGATACATGTACCCCATATTCATAGAAGTACTACTCATAATAGCCAAGACATGGAAACAACCTAAATGTCCATCAACAGAGGAATGGATAAAGAAGATGTGGTACATATATACAATAGAATACTACTCAGCTGTAAAAAAGAAGGAAATAATGCCATTTGCAGCAACATGGATGCAACTAGAGATGATCATACAAAGTGAAGTAAATTAGAAAGAAAAAGACAAACACCATTGGATATTACTTATATATGGAATCTAAATATGACACAAATGAACCTATCTACGAAACAGAAACAGACTCACAGACATAGGGAACAGACTGGTGGTTGCCAAGGGGGAGGGGGTTGGGGGAGGGGTAGAGTGGGAGGTTGGGGTTAGCAGATGTAAGCTATTATATATAGAATGGATCAACAAGGTCCTACTGTGTAGCACAGGGAAATATATTCAATATCGTATGACAAACCATAATGGAAAACAATATTAAAAAACAGAATGTATATATATGTATAACTGAATAACTTTGCTGCACAGCAGAAATTAACACATTATAAATCAACTGTACTTCAATAAAAAAAATGTGGGACCCAGGACTCGTTACAATATATAGTTACTGTGCCAGTAAATTTGATGTAGAAAACATACTTTTATGCCAGCCAGCTGAGTTTAAGCACTGTAATCAGAAAACAAACAAAACTCCTTCTCAAAGCAAACCTCAAACTTTAGTGCCCTTCTTGATAAAGATAAGGGTTGCCTGGACCTTAACATATAAAAGAGGTGTATTAAATAATTATCAAGGTTCAAATGTTGGCATTAACTTCCAGTAATTTTTCCCTCTTTTAAAAAAGAAAACTTTGTATTAAAAAATTTCAAAGGGTTTTACAGAATGTAAAGCAGTTTTTATAAACCCGTAACGTAATGGTATAATATGAAATAAACTTAAATTGAATGCACACAATTTCATTTCAAGATACTCTTATTTTTAAAAAGTTAAGGAAGAATGCTTGAAAAACATCTTTTGATTTTATGATTCCCAAAATAGCCTTTAAAAAATAAGGACAACGTGAATTTGCTCATCCTTAAAGAGCAGCCTGTTGCTTCCACTCATTTCAACAACAGTAATTTAGCTTAGTTTTTGTTATCTACTCAGATACACACTGTGGGTTGTGTACTCCCCAGGTGCTCAATAAATGGTTGCTGCTGGACTGACAGATGTGTTTGATCTCCTCAGCACTACAATAGTGAGCACAAACAGATACACAGATGCTGAAAGGGAATAGTTCATGGATGTAGAAAGCAAGGCAGGGCAGGGGAGGAGGTTAGGCCTCATCAAAGGGCTGAGACACTTGAGTTCTATGTGCCATTTGAAATTCATGTCCGTCAATTATTGGAAACATATGTAGGGAATTAGTGAAGCTGAGCTACACTCAAAAAAAGTGTTACAGATTACTGTTATTATTAGATAAATAAAATAGGGTTCCATCTTGATCTTTTATTTTCCTCCCAAATATTTTTATAAATTTCAAGAGGCAAGCAAAACTTACTAAGTAGTGCAGCCTAGGCCCTAGAATACACCATATATCTATTATCAGTTCCTATGGGCCAGGCTCTGAGGTCTGACTGGGCATGTAATGACAGATAAATCAGTCATACAGGCGAGGTATCTCTCTCACCATGGGCACCAACCTGTATTAATCATGACTTTTATTTTTTATATTCTCATGCTTTGACATCTTGTGGCCTTGCTGACCCTGGAGAAACTGACCCTCCCGGGGTTAGCCAATTCCTAGAGACAGCAAACAATTCACCTGGAAAATGTGCCTTTCATATGCAAACCAACCAATCCAGAGCCCGTTCCTCCAGCCACTTCTTTTACTGGGGTCTTGCACTCCAGGCCACTATTCCCCTTGCCCTAATTACTCCAGAGCCAGGTACCAGACAACTAGGGACAGCTGCTACGCCACAGACCCCACTGAAATTATTCAAACTACCTAATCCTAAACTTGCTGACCATGTCTCACCAGTTCCTTCCCACAGAAACCACAACATAAGCTTGTGACCATGTTTTCCTCTTACTCTACCTCCTGACTGACCCTGGTGCTCCCCCACATGGCCTGGCATGGCATCCTTTGCCTTGTGTTTCTAGGGACCTGTGAGTGGAACAAACTTTTTCCTTCATGACAGTCATGTCTGTGTCTGAATGTCTTTGAGTGTCTTACCAGTCCTCATTAACACAAATCCTGGCTACCCTTAGTACATAACTCTACCAAACCATTATTTGCTTTTAACTAAGGGTTCTGAGATAATTTGGGGTTGGTGGGGGGCATGAGGGTGCATGACCAAGGCAGTAAGCATCTACAATGTATAGCTAGATGAGTTATGAATTCTCTATAAGTAAAGGAAGGAAAAGGCCATGAAATGAATTCAAGAGAACTAGATCTCATGTTATGTCCAGTGTATGAAAGGCAATAACTTAGAAGCATTTTAAAGATAAAGCTAAGTGTCAACCTCCAAATAAATTTCAAGGAATGAGATGGTTCATCCACATAGGCCAGACTGTATTTATCATTTTCATTTCATTCATTCTTCAGAAATCATGTAGCAACGTTTTTCACAGCATGGGTGAAAACATCTGTGGTCAGAAAATCCTGATGGTGGTAGTTGAAAGTACTTGTGCTTTGAAGGATTAGATGGAACCCAGGATTGAATAATTTTTATATAGTTATGAAAATAATGAACCATGTTAAGGAATTAAAGTTTTGCAGTCATATATACTTTAGGAACCAAAAATCAATATTAATTAACATTGTTAAAATGCTCTCAGTGTGCTCAATATTTTAAACTACATTTTGCCTACTCTTTAGAAATACATTTATGATTATGAAATGGTGACTGAATTCCTTTTTTTTTTTACAGAAAGAGCAACAGTAAAATAAAGAGGATTTTTATTTTGAGAATGGATGATAGAAATCTCCCTTCTCCCAACATGGAAACATGGCCATAGTTTCCATGACCTACTTGAATGAAGACCATTTATAATGCATTTATATGCTTAACAGTAGCCATGATGTAGGCCTCCTTACACCTGGTACTACCAGACCACTTACTCAACACTTGGCTGTTCCTACCTTCCTATCATGCACATGCTTAATGGAAATTATTGAATAGACAAGGCAGATGCCCTGTGTTTTTTGCTGTTGCTTTTCCCACACTGATTAGGTCTGTGCATATATATATGACATAGTTTCAGGCATTATTCAGTTAATCAAATCAATGAACGAAGCAAAAGAAAAAGTAGCTTAGAGAACTGCATTAGGAAAATTCTCAGTAAAATGTGTTACTGTTCAGCATGGACGCTCACATCATTATGTTTATCCTGAGAAAGAATCCCTTGAAATGCTGCAGCTGTGGAACCAAATGAAAATCCAGGGTATCTGTACCATGACAGACATTCATTGCCAAGACCCTGGTGCCAGCCCACTAGTGAGTGTGGAGAATGTCTACCACTGTCTTCAAGAACATTCTTCAGACATCCCAGAATCATTGTGACTGGCCCCATGGAAAGACACATTTATCAAGGCATTGCAGCAGATTGTTGATTTTTTTTTTTTGCAGTTAACGTGTATCAGAATGGAATGACAGTCATTCTAAAGTCAGAGGTCATACTTGTCTAAGAAAGGAAGATATATAACAAAAATCTATTGCTAATACAGAGATGGAATTCTGACTGGTCTATTGTAGCAACAAACCATCAAATGTGAGAAATTAGAAAATAAACTCTCACAAGGATGAAAGGAGTCATGAAGGCTACTCAAACCTTAGATGCTTACAGAAAGGCTGAGGAACTTTACATATATTAAGTGATTAAACTACCCCATGCTCTGTACTAGAGGCTTTACCTACGTGATCACACTTTAATCACCACAACAGCCCTAAGGGCAATGATAATACCAGCAATAATAATATTAATGACAAACATTTTTGAGTACTTGCTATGTGCCAGGTACTAAGAGCTTTACATATATTAACTCAGTATTAATTTTTTTCAACAAAGCTGAGTGGTAAGACATATTATGGTCCCCATTTTACAGTTGCAGAGACAGAATATGTAACATTCCCAATAGCCAGAAAGTTGAAGAGACCCAATACATGTCATGTGAGAAACAGTTGGAGGATTCAGTAACAAGAAGGGAAGATTCAAAATGGAATCAGGTTGTATGAATGACTGTCATCTAAAGGAGGGAATAGATTGGATCCCTATGGCTCCAAAACTTCTTGCCATGAACAATGAGTGGAGGAGACAGGATGATATTCTGAACTGCTCAAGATTGAACACTCTGCCTTAGAGAACCGGGAACTCTCCAGCAATCTCTCCATCACAGGAAATTTCAAGTAAAACTAGGCAACCACCAGGCAGAGTAAAATGAAGCAAAGAATCCAGCCTTTCGAATCTCAATGGTCTGGGTTCAAACGTCAAGCTTTGCCACTTACTGTGTGACTTTGGGAAAGCTACTTACGCACTCCGTGACCATTCTTCCTCAATGTGAATGGAACAAATAAAGGTACTTGGTTCACAGATAACAATGCTTGCCACATGACAGGCTCAATACAATGCATCACTTGGCAAATATGCCAAGATCATTTTGACAACTGTTTATATTGAGCACATTTCTAAAGTGTGAAGTTGTAGTAATCCCTGACTAGCTATATGCAAAAAATATATACCTGATGGGTTTTTCCCTTATCTTTTATGGTTTTGGCTTTTATGTGGACTCCATTATTGACAATTCTGTGAGAATTTTACATCTAAAGTCAGCACAAAGAGACCAATGGTGAATATATTTAGGAGATGCTGGCTCATGATTTTTGTTTCTATGAGAAATAATTCTAAAAACTTATTTTATCTTATGGTGGTTGCAGTGGGTATGAGGGGCTTTCTAAATATTGAGGGGATGATGCCTAACTTTTTACTTACTCATTCTGAAGTTTTCCTACTAGTGTGATTCATATGCAGAAAATCCTTTTTGGGGATTTGTCCTTACTTACATTTGTCTGTTGTGACATATTTTCCCTAAAATACAGCTGGCAGTTTGATCTGTGTGCTGCGTCAGCTGGAGGGGTATGAAATGCCTTTCTCACGATTCAGCTGGTCCAACAGAGTGGCTTTGATTTTCTTTCCCAGCTGTTGCATAAACTGAGTGTATTAGAACTAGTTTATGTTTCATAGCATTTAATAGCTTTAGAATTACCAGAAATAGCTGTCATAATAAACATGAAAATGGGAGCACTCATTCTTCTCCTTGAAGAGACACAAACTTTCTTCCATGTATTCTGTCCCCTACTCTGACAGGTAAAAGCAACTACTGCATAACAACTATGATTCCAAAATTTGCACTCAAGTATTTGGGAAGGTTCTGCCAATCTTCCTTCTTTAATTCTTCCCTGCTTTAAATTTTAGTTGCTTCATTTTCTTTATTTTAATTTTCCTTTCTCCATGTACTATTTATCTGTATGAAAATAATCCTTCACCTCCTCAATTTCACACATAACAAAAGACTAGATGCATATGACACCTACTTTCTGTGCTAAATATGGTCTATTGCTAGGGAAAACAGAATGAGAAAATGGGGTCTAGAGAAACAAAGATGTAATATTTGACATAAATGGTAGATTCCCAGTTATTCCATCTAATGCCCTTTTACCACCTCCAAGCCACCCAGGCCATTTACTTTCCCTTTCAATCCCTTCTATCCAGTAAGGTTGCTCTGAGCTTCAAAATGAACTTTTTTTAATGGACCATAGAAATCTATTAATCCTTAACAAAGATAAAGCCTTTCATTTTCTAGGCATGAAACAAAAGCCCTATATATAAATAATTATAAAAAATATAATATATGGAATTAAAATTACACAGAAAATAGTTGTACCTGAGATACCCATCATTTGCGGGGAGGAGATTATGCACTGGTTCTCAGAAAGTTTGAAAAGGAAGATGATGCCTCTGTAGACAAAGCAGAAAAAACTTTCCCCCAACTCTTACTAGAAATTGTCATGTCCTAATCATGTCCTTAACCACTGGAGAGTTCTGTCTCCAATCTGGCCTTTAGGTTATCAGTGAGGGCATCTTTTTGTATTAATCCACATTCTCTGAGTTGACCCCATTTATTCAGCCCCAAAGCATCCCAGTGAATCTAGCTTCCTGGATTCTTCTCCCCAGTCTCAAACTTGAATCACAGAAAATGTTTAAAATAATATAAATTCTAGTTTTGCTTACCCATAATTAGACACAAAACATACTTCTTTCTGCCCTAGAAGGAAGCAGTCCACTTAATGTTTGATGGACTTACTTAAAGAGACAAGTGGGGAGTCACAGATTATTACAACTTGATATGTAGGCAACTACATAGCCTTTGGAAAGGAATGGTGATCTATTAATAGCCTGAAAGTTATAAAAAGAAAATTCCAATCATTTGGTGCTGCATTTTCCCTACCAGCTAAAACTCCAACTTGAATCCAGAACTGTGGCTGCCACACCAGGCCTTGAAGGACTTGCACACCTCAAGAATATTAGTTTTCCTCATTCACCCTTGGGTTTTTCAAGTTATTTACTAAGACCTTATCTACCTCTGCCCTGTCTTGCCCTGCTCCAAAGGGACGTAAAGAGAAGGAGTCACCCTTTTGGCATTTATAATCCCAGGTGGACAACACTGTCAACCTCTACTGAGGTTATTTTAACTGTCTCTTTCATGACATGGATTTTTTTCCTCTCTCTCTTTCTCTTTTAGTTCTGTTGATTTTACACTCAAAATATTCATCTGAACATGGTCTGCTCAGGCTGATTCTTTTAATGGTGCCAGGTGGCATGGCTGAGTGTTTGACCTCCCTTTCATTAAGTTTTGTTTTGCACTGAGCCAGCAAGCCTTTTATTTCAGACCCAAATGAAGAGCGGAACAGGCACAGGACACTTGGCCTGCTTGTAACCATCTGGTTCAAGTGACTTTTGACTATACCAAATCCATCCCCACTTGTGAATTCACCCTTGAAACTGAGCTAAGGGAGAAAGAGTAGCAGGGGCAGCCAGGGGCAGCCAGGGTTTCCCTGAGTCACTGTCAAGTATAGGTTTCACATCTGACAAAAAGGATGTTTTCAGCCAACTGATATCCCTTCCATAGCAAAGGCAAAGTTGTTTATGTAATTTTAAGAACCAGAAAAGACTCTTTTTAAAAACTGATTTATTCATAATGTGTAATTTGTGGATTGATAGTCTAATTCAATCCTGCACTGTTAGAAGAAACAGAAAACACAACTAGCTTTCATTCCTTGGGATGTAGTTGTTGTCACCTCAGTGAAAGCATATGTCCCATGAGAAGACCCAATTAGATCTGTCTTCTCCTTAGAAATTTCCATTTCCTAGCTCGACTGTGATAAATTCCCTCCACATTCTAAAATCAGATACAGAGCAGTTGTAGATAATGAAGATCTGAGGTTGCTGCTGAGACTCACAGGTTCAATGGTGGCTGGAGAATCCTGCCTTTTCACTAAAGCATGAGCAATTTCAGTACTTATTTTTACATGTCACCTGTAGTTTTTTACATGTCACTTGTAGTTCAACTGTCTCCTTCTCATATTTATTCATATCTTTTGAAAATGTTTATCTTATGTCCCAAGAATAGCAGCACTGTTTCTTCTCCGATCATTCATAGTTGCCTCAATATTTATAAGGTTATATGTATTGTTTTGTATTTAATCAGTTTTCAAACTTTAGAATTTAGGGCTAAATCTTAGATTACCAAAACTGAGAGTGAAGAATGTCAAAGTATCCACATTTGCGGGGTATTATTTTTTTTCCTTTCATCTCTCAAACCAGGTAATTAAAAATAACAAAGAATAAACAAAAGACACAGTTTTAATACTCAAGGTGGACAAGTTTCAGGATAATGAGGTGTTTAATATGACTCTATAATATTAATATTCTCCTAGTTATATTTTCTATCAGTCTCTGTTAGTCTATTTTATAACTTTTACCAGAGTTTGTCATTATTTAGTTGACTTTCTGTCTTCCACACAAGCAGGTAAGTATCACAAAGGCTCAGGCCTCAACTCTATTGCTGCCAATTAAGAGCTTCTTGGACATCACATGCTCTCAGCAAATATTTATTGAGTGAATGAATGAATGTATGAAATGCAATTAGGCAGTTGTCAAAAGCAGTAAAATAAACTTAGAGCCTTTGTTCACGTTATTCTTTTTAGGAATTTATGATAAGGTACAACATGAACAAGTTCATTCAGTGTAACATTTTTAATATCCCCAAACTAGAAGAGCTAGCAGAATTTCCTGACAGATTAGTTGTGGAACATGAACAAAATAGAGGAGTCAGCAAGGCTGTAGTCTGAGCAATTAGAAGAAAGGCATTGCTATTAACCATGGTGAGGAGACTACAGCAGTCTCTGTTTACTAGGAGAACTATCAGAAGTTCAGTTCGACATATACTAAGTTTGGACACATTAAGCAATTGGATACACCAGTTTGGAGTTCCAGGGAGAAATACAAGCTAGTGGCATAAATTTAGTAGTCATAGGTCATGAAATTTCATGTAATCACCTAAAAATTAAACATAGATAGAAAAGAAAAGAGATTCAAGGACAAGGCCCTAGGGCATTCTAACACTTAGATGTCTTGGGAATAAGGAAAGAACCCGTAAAAGAAACCAAAAAGCAGTAGTTAGAAAAGTAGAAATAAATTCATAAAAGTACACTGCCCTGGAATCCAAAAGAAGAAACTGTGACAAGAAGGAAACTGTGACCAACAGTGGCAAATTCTACTGCTAAATAAGATGAGAGCTGAGAAATGGCTTTTGTTTTTCATGGGGGTCGTTGTCAACATGGAGCTCACTGAGGAGAGCTTTCCTGTGTTCACAATGGTGTGCAGGTTAGGCACAAGAATCTATTGTTAAAGGGCCATGGGCAGAATGGGTACAATTTGGTAACAGTGCCCTTGGAACCAGTACGTATGGCTTGTTGATAGGCAGGCAGTGAGACAATGAAGGTAGCTCAACAGAGAGGATCAGTGGCATTATAAAAGCAGTGGTATTAGGCAAAGTTGTAAGGATGACAAGGATATCCCAACATGCCTAAGCTGAGCTACTCTGAGGGTATATCCAATAGGATTTGCTGACAGATCAAATGTAGGTATGAGAAATAACAGAAATACATGTAGTCAAGAATGACTTCTATGGCCTGTGCTTCATCTCATATTCTATTCCTCCTGGTTCTGACCTATGCACACAATCACTTCATGTTATCATCTGCAATGTATGAACATGTTTGCCTTTCTATTTACTAAAAGAAGAGTACCACTTAAAGTGAGATGAGCTTCCACAGATCCAGTACCTTACTCAATTACAAGCATCCTCTTAGCACTAGCTTAGTGACTGAGACTGGTCCTTAAGAAATGTTATATAACATATATATCCCAAGACTTTTGTTCCCTTCCAAATACTCATTTTAGAAGTCAATGCAGTCTAATGATTTAGGCAGAATATTTTTTGAATTTCTGTTTACGTAATGCTCCTTAAAACCATGTTTTGTCCATAAAGCAATAAAATGTGACTACAGAAGAATGTTAAAGACATAGAAGGATATGATTTTTATTAAGTAAAAAAAAATGTTATAAGACAGTATGTAAAGTTTGTCCCTGTTTTTGGAAAAAATTATATATGCATATTGCATATATGTGGTGGAATGATTTGCAGTTCACACCTCCCTATATCCTAGACCTTTGATATTTCCCTCCTATACTGACTGTGGCCTTACTTTGGCCAATGGAACAGAAGCAAATATGACTCAAGCAGAGACTTGACAAGTTCTTGTGTATTGGGACTTGCCCTCTTGTTGCTCTTAGGGCTCTCCAAACATCATGTAAATCAGCCTGAGCTAGCATGCTAGATAATGAGAGACATAGGGAGAGGCTTATGTCATCCCAGCCTTGCCAGACGAGGCCATCATATACTAGCCAGCACCAGTCACCGCCAGTTGACCACAGACACACGGAATCAGCCAAGCCTGGCTCAGCCCAAAAGAACCACACAGCTGAACCCAATTCAAATATCCAACCTGCAAAATCATTATCTGTTGTGGACCAAATGTTTGTATCCTCCTGAAATTCTTATGTTGAAGTCCTAACCCCCCATGTGGCTGTACTTAGAGATCGGGCCTTTACCAAAGTAATTAAGTTTAAATGAGGTCATAAGGCTTTCGAATAGAAAGACATCAGAGAGCTTTAAGAAGAGACACCAGTGAAACATCTTTCTCTCTGACACTCTGTGTGTGTGTGTGTGTGTGTGTGTGTGTGCGCACGCACATGAGCACACACGCACACACATACATCAAGAAAGGGCCACTAGAGTAAACAGGTAGAAGGCAGCCACCTACAAGCCAAGAAGATAGCTCTCACCAGAAAC
This sequence comes from Leucopleurus acutus, assembly GCF_964270905.1. Taxonomy (NCBI): domain Eukaryota; kingdom Metazoa; phylum Chordata; class Mammalia; order Artiodactyla; family Delphinidae; genus Leucopleurus; species Leucopleurus acutus. The sequence continues at coordinate 30,360,989 of NC_139148.1, read as the reverse complement.
CCCCATGCTGGTATCTTGATTTCACACTTTCAGCCTCCAGAACTGTGAGAAAATAAGTTTAGTTTTTTAAGCCACTGAATCTGTGGTATTGTAATAGCAGCTGGAGCTGACTAATACATGATCTAAATACACGGTTGTTGTTTTAAGTCACAACATTTGGGATAGTTTATTACACATCAAAAGCTATTGGATAGTCATATATAGTTGAGATATATATATATATATATATATATATATATATATAAACACATTAAGAATTTAAAGTAATTAAAAATTTAAAGTAATAACAGCCCAAATATTCCTCTGAGTTGTGGTAGGATGATATGTAATTTTTATTATTTTCTTCTTTTAGTTATTTTCTCTTTTTCTGCAGTGAGCACTTTTTTTGCAGTAAAACATATAAAAACATCATTAAAGTGAAGCAATATGAAAGGCTAACTTTTGAAATAGCAATGGAAATGAAGGATGAGAAAAAGACAGTCTAAACCCAGAAGGAATATCCACTAACTGTGGGTTGGATTGAGAAGGAGCGTCCAGGGATTTGAAACTTCTACCTCCAGATCAATAGCATTAAAAATGGCTATAAAGATCTGAAAAGGCTCTGCATTATGTCCATGTCTGATCCTGGCACAGGACACAGAGATACACAAAACCAATCTCCCTTGCTGAAAAGAGTCAAGACCCTCCATCTTCCCCATCCCAGCATCCTCAATGCCTAAAAGCCTCAGAGTATCTTCTTAGATGCAAAACCAGGCCAAGGAAGAGAAGGGAGGACAGAAACACATGTATCCTGTTATACAGTTTCTTTTGCTGGGGTAGCTTTTCTTTAAATGAAAGGTAGTCAGAAGCCTGGTATGTAAAACACACAGATCAAAGCTAAGATGCTCTACTTGAAGAAGGGGTTGGAGAAAGAGGGGTGATGTGGTCTTCAGAAAATTGAAATTCTATTCCTAAAACAAATTCTCCTGCTGCCTATCTGATGCTCTGGCATCACCATTTTTCTCCAAATAAGAGTCTCAGACTGGATGAAAAACAAAGATCCAATTACATACTGCTTAGAATAAACAACTGTTTATCAATTATACCTCAAAAAGAAAAAGAATAAACAACAGTTTACTGCTTCAATTTGAAGACAGTTCTGCAAAACCAAAGAGAACCCTGAAGAATATTTTCACCAGAGGAATAGGAAATAGTCTTTTAAGAGAATGAGTTTTGAAGAGGATGGTACACACTTGGCTGTATATGTAAGAGTATCTTGATTTTTACATTAGAAATGATATTCTAGATTTACATTTTGTGTATACTGGTACACCATAGAGACAAAACAAGAAATTAGAGGACACAAATTCTATTATTCAAATTTTTGATGGTCGACTATGAGTCCAACTCCATGCCTGATGTAAGAAATACAGATTAGAGCACGACATGCTCCTGTTTTCAACAATTTTTCCATCTAATAGTGGAAATACTCAAGGAATCAACAATTACAATAACATGTGATAAGTACTACAACAAAGAAGCAATGATAGAAAGAAAGGCTTCTTGAACAAGGGCATGAGGTCTTCTCTGTGGAGTTGACACTTCAATTTGATTTTCAAGAACTAGCAAGTCAATGGGCATAGTTTCAGTGAAGCAAAATGAATGAGCACTAATGCTGCACCACATTGTACCTACAGCCAACAAATAATGTATTGCACATTTAAAAATTTGTTAAGAAGGTAGATCTCATGTTAAGTGTTCTTACAATTTTTTAAATAAACATATTTTATACATTTTAAAATAAAAATTTCATTAAATAAAAATATTTAAAAAATTTAAAACAGGTAAGCCACAGACTGGGAGATAGTATTCCCAAAACATGTATCAGGTAAGAACTGGTAACCAGGGTATAAAAAGAACTCCTCCAGCCCAATAGTAAAAAGACAACCCAATGAATGGCCAGTAAACATATAAAAAGATGCTCAACATCATTAGTCTTCCAAAAATGCAAATTAAAACCCCAAGGAGTTACCCACCATAATGTTTACAATTAATAAGACTGACAACACCAAGTACTGGCAAGGATGTGGAGAAGCTAACAACTCTCATTGCTGATGACAGCGCAAAATGGTACAACTACTTTGGTAAAGGCTCTGGCAGTTGCTTATGAAATGAAACACTCACCTACTCTCTGACCCAGCAGTTCCGCTCCTAGCTATTTACCTGAGTTAAGTGAAAACAAATATCCACCAAAACACTTTTACATGAATGTTCATAGCAGCTTTATTTGTAAGAACCCCAAACTAGAAATTGCCCCAGTGTCTATTCATAAAATAATGGATTTATTCATGGTATTAATTTTCAGAACAGGCAAAACTAATCTGCGGTGGTAAAAAGATCAGAACAGTGGTTTCCTCTGGGGTGTATGTGTAGGGTTTGACTGGGAAGGAGTATGAGGGTACTTTATGCAGTGATGATAATATTCTATATCTTGATAGGGATTTGGGTTACATAGATGTGTACATTTGTCAAAAACTCAAGCGTATGTTTAATATTTTTGAACATCATTATATGTAAATTTTATCTTAAAATTTAATAAAAGCTATAAACAAAAAATTAGTCAATAAATAAACCTGGACAAGAAATAATAGTAGGAACAGAGAAGGAACAGTATGTCTGGAGGTACAAAGGTGTGAAACTATATGATAAGTTTGGAGAATTACAAGGATGTTGTCCAATGGCTAGACAATCTTGCTTCTCTTGTGTTTATATCAATAGTTCTCCCCAAGAGAAAATTAGTTTTCATTATCTCCAATGTAAAATAAATACTGACAGGTTTGTAACAACCCCAAGGGAGATATGCACCACTTTAATGCACAAAAATGTCTTCTGATACATCTAAATAGGCCTCTATCATTCTCTCTGAACTGGTATGGACTTCAGAACCTAAGTAGTAGTTCTGTTTTCTATGCCAAGCTCCAGCATCAGCCTAGAGGGCTTCTATATCCATATGGATCTCCTATCCAATTTCCTATTTGCCAAGCTTCTTGATTTCCTGGGTACTCAACCACTAGTCTATTATAGCCTCAAAGTGGACCTTGCCACACCTAAAACTGTAATAACCCTCAAGTCAACCCACCACTTGAAACCTCCTTAAAAACTGTATCTCCTGATTTTCTTTCTACCTCTCCGATCATATCTTTCCAGTTCCCTTTGCAGGTCTCACTAGCTCAGTCTACTAAAGTGTCATTAGACAAATTGTTCTGTTCTTGGCTCTATTTTTCACTATACACACATTCCCTATCCAATCTCATCCATGCTCATGGTGACTCTCAAATACCTATTATTAGCTCAGAGCTCTCTCGAGCTCCATCCTAGTACATAAGCTGCCTAATGAACATTCCTACCTAGATATCCTAGAGAAGCCTCAAATTTACCATCTCAAAGAGAGCTCACTGTTTTTCAGAAAATCCTTTTCCTATTTTGTGTTCCTCAACCTAGTAATGGTACCACAGCCATGAAAATGAAAGTCATCATTTATTCCTGCAGTCACTTCATCAGCCCTGCACATCAAAGGCTGTGTTCTGCCACTTCTAACACCTTTTTCTAGGCATATAATGTAATTTATTTTTAATTTTTTTCCAGTATTATTGTGGTATAATTGACAAATAAAAGTTGTATATATTTAATGTGTACAGCATGATGTTTTGATATACATACACATTGTCAACTCACCACAATCAAGCTAATTAACATCCATCACCTCACATAGTTACTTCTGTGTGTGTACAGGTACATATGTGTGAGTGTGTGTGTGTGTGTGTGTGTGTTAAGAACACTTAAGATCTACTCTCTTGTAGAGTGGTGGTTACCAGTTGCTGGGGTGCAGTAGGAAAAATGGGGAGATGTTGGTCAAAGGATACAAACTTACAGTTATAAGATAAATAAGTTCTGGGGATCTGATGTACAGCAGCACAGTGATTGTAGCTAATAATACTTCATTCTATATTTCAAAGTTGCTAACTCAGTAGATTTTAAATGTTCTCACTAGAAAAAAGAAATGGTAATTATATGATATGATAGAGATGTCAACTAACCCCACAATGGTAACCATTTTACAATATATGAGTGTATCATACCAACACATTTTATACCTTAAACTTATACAATGTCGTATGTCAATTATATCTCCACAAAGCTGGAAAAATCTACTCTCAGCAAATTTCAATTATACAGTACAATATTATTATCTATAGTCACCATGCTTTACATCTCCAGAACATATTCATCCTGCATATAACTGAAACTTTGTACCCTTTGAGCAACATCTCCCCATTTCCCCCATCCCTCAAGCCCTTGACAACACCATTCCACTCTCTGCTTTTATGAGTTGACTTTTTTAGATTCCATGTATAAGTGAAATCATGCAGTGTCTGGATTACTTCACTTAGCATAATGTCTTCTTCTAACATCTTGACTTTTTTTCACACCTGTTCATTCCCCCTGCAAAATTCCACTCAATTTCTTACCTTGAAACTTGCAGCTAGAAGAAGCATGCGAGTACATGCGTACATGTGTGTGTACACAAAGTGTCATGATACTCATCTAGTTACCTAGGCATTCTCAACCTTGGCTGCACATTAGAATCACCTAAGGCGCTCACACAGTCTGACTGAACTGGCCTTAAATGGGATCCTGGTGTGGTTCTGGAAGATTCGATGTGCAGCCACAGATGAGAATCATTGGTCAACCATTCGATGGTTGAACTAAAAGCTTTAAGTTTAAAAGAATATTCAGGAATATAAGAGAGAGTGGTTATTTATTCACATAATGGATGCAGCAGATGACATGTGGAGATGGCATTTATTTCCCATTACCAAATGCCTTGAAATCAAAGGAATCTAAAGAATCTTAGAACTATTTGGTGGGAATTATATTAGAATTTTTTAAGATATTCAGGATTTATTTTAAAAGACTGTAACATGTATGGTGATAAATGTTAGCTAGAATTATTGTGGTGATCATTTCACAATATATACAAATATTGAATCATTATGTTGTACACCTGAAACTATAAAATGTTATATATCAATTATACCACAATAAAAGTTAATTAAAAAGAAAAAAGTATTTATGAGTATGAATCATGCTGTAAGAGTCTTATGGCTGTCACTGAAGGTAAACCTTAGGATATGTCTAAGCTACCAAACATCTTCCCCACTGATATGGTATAATTTTAAGAGGATCAGCCCAAGCTAAAAGCAAACTGTACTCACCCAAAAGGCACCCTTAGAAGATTGACATTGAGCATACAAATGCCAGAATCAATATAAAATTTTCCACGATTTAATGTAACACTGGAAATATCTGGGTCCACCTAACTCACTCTCTGTCATGAAAATACTAAAAAGAAAGTTAGAACCTTCACATGAAGTTGAGACACAACTGATAAGAAACCTGAATAGGGCTTCCCTGGTGGTGCAGTGATTGAGAGTCCGCCTGCCGATGCAGGGGACACGGGTTTGTGCCCTGGTCTGGGAAGATCCCACATGCCGCGGAGCGGCTGGGCCCGTGAGCCATGGCCGCTGAGTCTGCGCATCCGGTGCTCCGCAACGGGAGAGGTCACAACAGTGAGAGAGGCCCGCGTACCGCAAAAACAAACAAAGAAACCTGAATAAAGAAACAAACCCTATTATTCTCAACAATGGTTTTATTGTATTTCAAAGTAATTCTCTTTAAGTTAATAACAATTGTTCAATCTAGCTCTGTGTCTATACTATGCACTTCAGTACAACTAGTATTTATTAAAATTTTTAGCACTTATCACAGAATGCTATTAATATTATTATTATATTACTACTTTAGTTAATAGTTTGTAATAGGTACTGCTCTATATATTTTCCTCTACACTATTTCACTAATTTCTACAACAGAACTTAGAGATGGGTAAAATACCTCAGTTTTCAAATGATAATGTTGAGGTCAGAGGGTTTAATGGATGGTGAAAGTGACAGTCAAGACACTCAACTGCACAGTTAAATCACATCAATGTATATGCTGTATTTCCCAATTTAGAATGGATGGATGGACGGATCTAAAGCAGCGGTAAGTATTCTCGCCATGTGTTGGCATGGTAGGAACAATAACGGCCACCCAAAGATGTCCTAATCCCAGGAACCTGTGAATATGTTGCCTTCCATGGCAAAAAGGATTTGCAGATGTGACTAAGGGTCTTGAGATGGGGGGATCATCCTGGGTTATCTGGGAGGGCCCAATGTAACCACAAGGGCCCTAATAAGGGAACTAGTGAGGCAGGAGAGTCAGTCAGAAAAGAAAATGTGATTAGGGAAGTGGAGGTCAGCGTGGGATTGTTGGTAGGAGGCCATGAGCCAGGCAGCCTTTAGAAGATGGAAAAGACAAGGAAATGAATTCTCTCTTAGATCTCACAGAAGGAACGCACCTCTGCCAACACCTTGAATTTAGCTTGATGAGAATCATTTTGAACTTCTAACCTTCAGAAATGTAAGATTATAAATTTGTGTTGTTTTAAGACACCAGGTTTATGGTAATTTGCGAGAGTGGTAACTAATACAGGAGGTAAAATAGGATAGTTTTTTTAATATAAATTTCTTTCTTTATTTATTTATTTTTTTTGGCTGCGTTGGGTCTTCATTGCTGCTTGTGGGCTTTCTCTAGTTGTGGCAAGTGAGGCCTACTGTTCGTTGTGGTGTGCGGGCTTCTCATTGCGGTGGCTTCTCTTGTTGTGGAACATGGGCTCTAGGTGTGCAGGCTTCAGTAGTTGTGGTGCGTGGGCTCAGTAGCTGTGGCTCACAGGCTCAGCAGCTGTGGCACACGGGCTTAGTTGCTCCGCGGCATGTGGGATCTTCCTGGACCAGGGATCGAACCCATGTCCCCTGCATTGGCAGGTGGGCTCTCAACCACTGCACCATCGGGGAAGCCCCAATAGGATAGTTTTAATTAGATGTATAATACAAAACCATTTCCAAATCTTAAATCCCCTCCAAAAAAAATCTGGTTTACAAAATTTTTATTGTCATCACCCACACTGTCTCCTCTCTCATGTCCATGATCCTTCTTCCTCTCTGTTTCTCCACGTCAGATTAATAGAATACTTCAGTTGATTCTTCTAAAAACACTATACAGATACTAAACAGAAGTGTAACACAAGCTGACATATAACATCTATAGATTAAATTTAACTTTACTGTTAGCTTTTCCTCCCACTAAACCCTCACAATCACACTGGTCAACTATTTCCCGCCTAACTCGCCTTTGATTATCCACCTATTGACCTTTGGACGTGAACGTTCCACTACTGGCAATGTTAATTCTTCTAAGCTTTCAAGGACATTTTGTTGAGTCTGAATTCCACCTTTGCCCACTGTATCTTTCCTGAACACCAGAACAGTTCTTTGTGAACTCCCGTTTCTCCCAAATACAATATAATGACCATATGATATGCCAAGATGATATGTCAAGCACTCCCTGTAGTAAAATGTCCCCTCTGACATAGATAATTTCTTATTTCAAATACATGTGTCTCTTCTCTCCAATCAGTCTACACATTCATTGAGGAGGGTTGGGGGAAGTGCTTATATTATATCACACTAGAAGTGGTTCCTGCTTCTCAGCCTGTGACTCTAAACCTCATTTTTCTCAACTGTTAAAATGAGGACCCGTATACAGGTCTCCACGGGTTGCTGTGAGGAGTAATTGATATGGTATATTGTAGAATTCCTTTGGAAAAGTGCAGCATGAATTAGACACTCCATAAATATTAGATTTTTACCTCCTTCCTCTTCATAACAAGTGATTACTAAATATTTGCTGACTTGCAATTATAACATGTCCTTCATCACTCTTACTAGGTTCCATCCAGATTTTTTAGAAGAACATGGACCAGAATTATTATTAAAGCCATTTCAGATCATGTTAAATAAAATTAAAAATCAAAAACCACAGACACAAAGATATGATCACATCCTGCAGGAAGATATGTACCTGGAGAAAAATCTGAAAGCCAATTGTGAACTGCCCTTGGGAGAATTCTCAATCATGCTGTACCTTCCTGCTCTCCTCCTGATGTAGCAGTTCAATAGTTTTATAGCTCTGGTTTCAAAGAACAGACAGGGCACACAGAGGACATTACATTTGATTCTCCAATTTCTAGTTTGGTACATGCCATACATAGTATACTCTGAAAGAACTTCTTGGCCTTGAGATTAGTTGTACTTACCAATCACTAGGCTCTAAATCCACTGTATTTAACTCCAAAACTTTCTTCCAGTTCCCTCCTCTTGACTCCTTTCTCTTTTATTTGAAGGAGCCCAAATTTGAGCATGATTGTAAACATCAAATTTCAAGCAAATCTGCCAATGAAGATAGCTCTGTTGTGTCTCCAAGGCTCATCCACACTATTCATGAAATAAAACTGCTGCTTTAGGGACAAATGGAGTGTTTTGAAATAATTTATCCAACTCATTTTTCCTCTTAGAAATTTAAATGTGCCTCAAATGCCAGACATGATGTTTATCAATTTGTCTTACATTGGAATTTGCATGACCTGGGAAGCTTCTAGGAGCAGCATTTGTATACACAATTATTACTGTAACTTTTCTGTTTGTTTTTTTTAATCAGAATGCTTCTATTAAATTGGCTGCAAAGAGGTAATAAACGTGTGTTCTTTTGACAATATGCTTAGCCTGAGAATCTCATTTTTTTACATCATCCAGCGTTTTGGTAGGGATTACAGATCCCATTCTCCATTTGGCTTATCATCTATACCCATCTAGTTTAGATAATTAAAGGCATTGGCTTTATTTTTTTTCCCCTTGAAATGCTTAATACAAAATGCAAATACTGTGTTTCCTGGGGTCAGTATACAACATCTTGGTCCTATCAGTCTCGCTTGTCCTTTTAGCATTGTTGAGGATTCTAGGGATTCTTGAAAAGAATATTAATACGGATTTAATTGATCGGTGACATAATTAAACCATTAAATTCCAGGACAAGGGTGAGGAATAGACAGCCAAACTTTAATAATGAGCTTTCAAAAGGATGTAGGCAAAATGCTTTCATGTGTATTGTAAATTTTCCTTTCAGTCCAAATAAATGCTGTAGACAAAAGACCATCTGATCACTGTCCACAGAATAATTGGACCACACAGCTTAATGTTGATGAGTTAGGGGCTTAAATTTTAAAATTAAATAAAATAATAATAACAGAGTTAAAGAATCATGTTGATGTCAATTTGTTAAGCTATCAGGTTTTTCTGATACTTCCGCAAATTACCGTTGAGAATATTTTGGGATAGGTAGGCAGTTTAGGGGAAAAAAAGTCAAATTACTAAAAATACTCCACTCCCCTCATACCAAATTTGGGCTCCCTTACCCATCTTCAACTACTGTATCCACAACAGCCACATAACTGACTGATTTACTTCCTTGATATACATATATTGAACAAAATATATCTGCTTATATATTTTAAACAGTCTGCACTTACCCACATAGAGCCACGTTACACACCCACACACACAGATTTCAATGTAGGCTCCTATAAGCTGGAATGAGGAGGTTCACGACTAATTATAAAAAATGTTAATCAATATTTTCTCAATATTTTAACTCCATGTGATTTTTTCCCATTAACTTTTGGCATCATATGTGTTTGCTGGCTTGCACCAATGTAGCCTACAACAAACTGAGCACTGAATTTCAAAACACAAATGCCCAATTCTAGTGCTTTTTGGTGGGTATGTAATGCTGTTACATAATAAATGCCATTATTCTGCTCAGATGGAGAAATCCTCTCTATGTTAAGAGCTGTAGAGCTTCTTACATCATCACTCTGCTCACAGTCAATGTTGCTGCTCACCACAATGAAGAGTAGCCCCCGCTCGTCACAACTAGAGAAAGCCCATGTGCAGCAACAAAGACCCAATGCAGCCAAAAATAAACAAATAAATAAAATAATTTTTTTAAAAAAGTCTACAAATAACAAAAAGGAAACCCTCCTACACTGTTGGTGGGAATGTAAGTTGGTGCAGCCACTGTGGAAAACAGTATGGAGGTTCCTCAAACAACTAAAAATAGAATTACCATATGACCAAGCAATCCAACTCCTGGGCATATATCCAGACAAAACCAAAAAGACACATGCACCCCTATGTTCATAGCAGCCCTATTCACAATAGCCAAGACATGGGAACAACCCAAATGTCCATCAACAAATGAAAGGATAAAGATGTGGTACATATATACAGTGGAATACTAGTCAGTCATAAAAAAGAATGGAATAATGCCATTTGCAGCAACATGGATGCAACTAGAGATTATCATGCTAAGTGAAGTAAGTCAGAAAGAGAAAGACAAATGCCATATGATATCACTTTTATGTAGAATCTAAAATGTGACACAATGAACCTATCTATGAAACGGAAACAGAATGACAGACATAGAGAACGGAGTGGTGGATGCCAAGGGAGAGGGTGTTGGGGGAGGGATGGAGTGGGAGGTTGGGGTTAACAGATGTAAGCTTTTATATATAGGATGGATAAACAACAAGGTCCTACTGTATAGCACAAGGAACTATATTCAATATCCTATAATAAACCATAATGGAAAAGAATATTTAAAAAAGAATATATATATGTATAACTGAATAACTTTGCTGTACAGCAGTAATTAACACATTGTAAATCAACTACACTTCAATTTAAAAAATCAAAAAGAAAAAGAACTAGAGTGGCTTATAGGTGAGTTCTATATGACATTAAGAGGGGAAAAGTTAATATCAATTTAATCTAAAGTATGCCGGATGAATAGAAAAAAGATGAAAAGCTCTCTAATGTATTTTATAAAGCCAACAAGGCTTTAATGTTAAACCTGATAATAACCATTAAAAGTATAGCCCAACATCACTTATGGACAGAGATGAAACATTCAAAATAAAATATGAGGAAATAAAGTCAGAAGAATAACATATTATGTCCCAGTAGGGTTTATTCTAGGAATGCAAGGATGGGTCAATTATTGTAAAATATATCAACAAAATCCAACCTATTAAAAAGTAAAGTAGGAAAGCCTCATGATAATATCCATAAATGCTAAATAACCATTTGATAAAACTCAGAGCCTTATTAATAAAAGTACCACATAAAACAGGAATAAAAGGAAACTACTTATGGTAGACTTCTTACCAAAAACCAAAACAAATATATACTAAATGCTAGTCACTGAAACAACTGCCACTATAAATTAGGAAATAAGAGCATCTGTCTTTAGGGAAACTACTCTTACAACATCTCTGTGTTAGTTGCCTAGGTCTCCTAAAACAAAGTCCCACAAACGATATAAACAGACTTAAAACAACAGAAATGTATTGTCTCACAGTTCTGGAGGGGACGAGTTTGAAATCAAGGTATTGGCAGGGCCGTGCTCTCTCACAAGACCTCCTTACTTCTGGTGGCTGCTGGCAATCCTTGATGTTCTTTGGCTTGTAGATGGATCAGTCCAATTTCCGCCTTAATCTTCACAAGGCCTTCTCCTCTCTGTGTCTGTGTTCATATATCCCTTTTCCTATAAGAACAGCAGTCATTGAAATAGGGCCTGCCCTAATTCAAGTATGACCTAATCTTATTTTGATTATATCTGCAAAGACAGGTTATGACTTCAACATATTTTTTTAGGGGACACAATTCAACCCATAACAATATATTAAAAGTTAAAATTCACATGAACTTTGGCTCAGCAATCCCACTTCTGGAAATCTCCCCCATAAAAATAAAAGCCCTATTTTTAGGATATAAAAGATTGTATATATACATATATTGGGTTGGCCAAAAAGTTCATTTGGGTTTTTCCATAAGATGTTACGGAAAAACCCAAATTGACTTTTGGCTAACTCAATATAATGTTTAATGTTTATTTTAATGTTGAAAACAAACTGAATGACATGAATTGAGGAATTGTGGTACATCCACACCATGCACTACATGCACAGATTAAAATATTTTAAAATAATGAATTATAGTTGGACTAGTTGGCATGGAGGGTGCTCTACAAAGTAAATGATAGTGAGTGAGAAATGCAAGATGCAGAAAACTTTGCACACAGTATGATCCTAATTTTCTAAAGCAATGAAACAGAATTCCTATAGCAGTATATATACCCTAATATATACTAAGGTTAACGTGGAGAAAAATAAAGGACTCAAAGTTGTTAACATGGGTTACTTTCCTGGGAGAATAGAATGGGGGTAAGAAAAATAAGAGAAGAAAATGAGTAGCAAACAAAAAATCAAAAGAAAAAAGAATGCACTAAAAATCCGTATAATAATATATACCATTCACATTCATGTAAAGTTGTATAGTTGTGTGTGTGTGTATAAAAACTTACCCTCAAGGGCTAAATAAATATTGAGTTAAAAAACTGTTGTAGGGCTTCCCTGGTGGCGCAGTGGTTGAGAGTCCACCTGCCGATGCAGGGGACACAGGTTCGTGCCCCAGTCCGGGAGGATCCCACATGCCGCAGGGCGGCTGGGCCCGTGAGTCATGGCCGCTGGGCCTGCGCGTCCGGAGCCTGTGCTCCTCAACGGGAGAAGCCACAACAGTGAAAGGCCTGCGTACCGGGGCGGGGGGGGGGGGGGGGGGGGAACTGTTGTAAGTATTCCTACATAAGGATTCCTAAAATGAGTAGACTTGGATGACTATTAGAAGGGGCAATCCAGGTACTTATGCTCCCTTATATAGTTTGGTCTGGATATGCATCATAGTATAAAGGTGGGTGAAAAAAACTGAATAAACAAGTAATGAATGCATATTAATGGCAAAACTTTGAAAAAATATTTCTTAAATATACATAATAACACTTCTTATATGTTCTATGTGTGCAAAGTAATATTTTAAGAAAGTGAAACTATTTAAATTCCTCTAATGGAATTTAGTAGAAGAATATTCCATGGTGTTCTGCAGATAGCGTTGTGATTTCCAGGTGCTCTTCCCCCACTGAATTAATATGAAAACCTCAGTTCTACAATATCCCACTCCATGCCAAGGCTACAGGTGAAGCATGAAATTAAAGTGGTCACATATTTTCTGGGGAAAAAGGGGAGGAATAAGATTAATAAGACTATTTAGTTGCAGGGTTTTATCAGATGACAGCTGATAAGGGAAGCGACAGTGTGAGCTGGAGAAAAAAAAATCTGAAACAGAATGGAGAAAAGCCAGAGTTCTTTGAATATGTGCATTGGTGAGTTTACCCTAACTCCCTTAAGTCTTTGAGCTAAATATGCAGGAAATGAAACTTTCAAGATTTCTGTACTTTTTTTTCCCTACTGTACCAGAATTTACCTGGGCAGAAATTAACTCAAGCATTTAATGCTGAAAGGGTCTTACACTGTCAGAAGCAGCTTTTTGAGAATTAAGACTTAATAGCATCTATTAAATATAATACAAATTAACACATTTTCCCCAAAGCCACAGCACTAGTGAATATCCATGCTGAGTAAGTCACTTTATTAATCCCTATGAATATGACATGATACCTTTCCTTAAAGTGTCTCCAGTCCTGGAAAGTAACTATGTCCACAATTAACCACAATTCAAAACAGAGATGACAAATTTGTAGTAGAAGAACAAATGATGTGTTAGGTGAGCAAAAAAGGAAATGTAATTATGTCCAAACTGGGTAACATAAAACTTAGTACACATAGTTAATTCCAATAAATATTTGCCTACTACTCTTAAAAAGCCCAATGATACTAAATATTACAAAATACGTTCTTGCTTGCTCCTATTGTTTTTAGCAGTTGCAGCTTTTAAAAGTAACTGCATGTGAAGGGCACAGTTGATCAATGGGCAACATTTTTGAGCACTCACTTTCTGCAGAAGGCTGCCCTGGGAAGGACACCTTATAAAGCTGAGAAGCAGGTGTGCATTCTTTTGTACTAAGAATAGCGCAGGCAGTTACATCAAATTGTCAGCATCATGCTAATGGCAGCTGGTTTCTCAAGTGTTGAAGAGTCTTTATGAGGTTTAACTCTGAAAACTGAGTTTTAGTCCTAATGCTTTCCTCTGTTTCAGCCTCACGTGCTTGGACAAATCATTTACCTTTTTTGAATTCCAAGAGGAATTCAAAATTCATTGGAAATAACAATTCTTTATGGCTGGATTATAAAAGGATAAAAAATTACAGCATATATAAAAGTGTTTTTATATGAATGTAAGACATCATTATTAAAATAATTACTATGTACAATAGAAGGCTGATAAGGGAGCTAAACATAATTTTGTTTAAAATGACAACTTCTGGGGATAAATGGAAATGGTAGGTAATGTGTTTTTTAGTCTTTCCTACCATTAGTAGACCAGGAAGTAAGTCAGACTTTCAGCTATGTCAAGAACTCTGAATGACCTTTAGTGGGTCATACAGCCTAAATCAATTTGAAAGTCTCTAACATGAAAGGGATGGGAGAAATAATCTCTAAATCTGTTTCACTTTTCAACTTAATAATAACTAATCTGATGACTGAGGTAAATATTTTGTGGATGTTATATACAAATGTGGATGTATATACAAATGTTGATAAACAAATGTGGATGTTTGGAATAATGAATGTTTGAATCTTAGAGGACAGTAGAATCTGAATTAGACAAGGAACCACTGACAATTTTAAAATAACATGACATCATTTATTAAAACGGTATCACGGGAACTTTGGTTTCAGCTCAGACGTATAAAGAGCTTGGAATCATCATTCCCATCCTTACAATAAGAAATAGCCAAGCTGATTATCAACAACTTTTCTTGGACAGATCAGAGAACTGAGATTGCACATCAAATTACCATCCCAAAATCTAGAGACATGAGCTTTTCCAGGGAGATAACTCTGTCATTTACTTATCTGGAGCTGAAGCCGCTGGGCAGATGCCATATAAACTGGAAGGTACATTAAACTAGAAAATTTGATGACTTGCTAGAAGCTGGGTATAGGCTATCATGAGACTGAGAAGATCCTGGGAGCTGAAGTCATGGGGAAGGGCCTACATTTTTAAAGGTTTTTCTTACAGGAATCCACCAGGCTCTCATAGAATCAAAATCCTAAGAAAGCTCCTCCCCTAGCCACAGGACCCTAGCTGGTGGAAGGGAAGAGTAGCCATTGTGAAATCCACCCAGACCCTTCTCTTAGGCAACAAAAGGCTTAATCTCCAAGAGGTCTGACACTGACAGTTGGCATCAGGGAAATCTCATTCAAGCTGGGTGAAGGGAACTCTGGTCTACCACTGCCTCCCTGTGTCACTTAAAGAAAAAAAAAGAAAAATTAAATGTACAAGGGAGAGAAATTCAATTATATATACTGGGGACACTGCAGGACAACCACTGCAAGGGTGAAGGATTAGAGGGTGTGGGGTGAAAAAGCTCTACCCCTAGAGAAGGGACAGAAACTCTTGTAAAAGCCACATCCCCTAGGTACAGGCCCATAGCACACTCCAAAAACTAGGGTTTAATCAGAATTAGAGAAAGCTTCCCTATCACACACCCTACTACTACCATAATAATAAGTCTCCAAAATATAAAAAGTTTATTAAGAAAATAAATTGCATATAAAAAGGGCAGATCACATGTTAAGCATCCTTATCACCAAAAAAAAGGAGGGAGAGCACAGGAAACTTTTGGAGGTAATGGATATGTCTATCACCTTGACTGTGGTGACGGTTTCACAGTGTAGTATGTATATATCCAAACTCATCAAATTGTATGCATTAAATATGTGCAGTTTCTATATCAATCATATTTCAATAAAGCTATTAAAATAATAGATTATACAGTCATCTTAAAAAAAAAAAAAGAAGTTGCATTGTAGGAAGGAAAAAGAGATCGACTGTTCCAGCCACAGGCTTGGACCCACCACACACCAATCCTTAACACACCAAAATCACAGGTCTCACTTTGCACAGAAAGATGGCCGGAGACTGGTCCTGTGGTCAGCAGTAGAGGGGATCTCTTCTGAGACTCAGACCAGGAGAGGATATTCTGAATACTCAGCAGGAGAAAAGAGGTTGGAACTATGTAGGTCATAAGGAAGCAAAACTTCAAAAGACTGTTTTAAAGGGAGCCAGTAACATACATGTGTAGAGCTCATGGTATGTGTCCAGTAGAACATCAGGAGGTGGGCGTTGCTTGCCCAGGGCAGGAAATCCTTAATTGCCTTAGTTGACACTTCACAGTGTATCTCCAACTACTGAATTCAGATTCTCTCTAAACATCCATAGGCTGATTTCTTCATCACTTTACATTCCATCACTTAATTTGTGAACTTGGGACTCCAACCACTTCTTAGTTAAGTTGCCTCATCTATAACACTGGGATACTACTATAATACTTCATAGTCAAAAGGCAGGGATTTAAAATGCATGGCCATTGACAGTTCTTACAGCACTTCATCTTCTCCATGGTGAAGGTGCATAATTAAATTAAATAGTGACTTGCTTGAGGTTTCCAGCTTTTCTGCATTCACTCTGGTCACTTTTATCCCTTTAGGAAGGGCTGCTTCCTCTTTTGGAATCCCTTCCTTCTCTACCACATTGGTCAAATTTCTTATTACTTGCAGCTTAGCAATAACTAAATAATGGTATTTGCACTAATATATAATTGATACCTATTTGTGGAGGGTGAGAAGGAAGATTTTTCATCAGATAAAGTCAAATAGATCTTTTCCGTTAAGCCTCAATGTCATCCTCATTCCTAGAAGTGAAAAACCTTTCCTGAGAAGATAACTCATCCAGTGAACTTGCACTCACATGTGGTATCATGAATAAGTGCATGGCTGGTCACTGCTGCTTTTTCTTTTTCTGCACACCATATTCCTATTAACCTTTCCTTGGGACAAAAATGAAATATTCTCACCTACAAAGTGATGACTTACTGAAAACTGCATGAGTTCCTTTTTCTAATACTTCTTTAGAATTGCATTCATTTATCCCCAGGAACTCCAAAGGCTCTGAAAGACATAAATGAGCCTCACATTACTGTCAGGATTTTTTCTAAAACATCTATTAATTATTCAAAGTATGGTAAGGGGTGTTTCAGAGACACAGCAATGTATTTCAGTAGATACTTCCAAATATTTTATATGGTTGTTTAATATTATGATGCTTCTACAATGTGTTCTCACCTTTATAAAATGCAGTGACCCTAAATCTCTTTTACAGAACATCACTTGCCTCACAATAAATAAACGGATGTAAAAGCTAGGCTAACTAGCATAAGTTCATCTTTCATAAGATTAACATCTTAAAGCAATTTGTAAAATAGAGAAAAATCTAAACCCATCTAGTGTTAATAAAAATAGGGCCTTATATTTTTAATGCTTTATAAGTTATAAATCACCTCTTCACAAAGTAACTTGTTTGAGCCTTACAACAACTCCGAGACTTAGTTAAAACACGTATGTTATCTCCATTTCATAGATGGGGCAAATGAAGCTAAGAGAAATGTCATAACTTCCCCAAAGTACACATATTAAAAAGGAGAACGGGAATAACCAAAAAACTAGTCTTTGATATCTGGTCCAATGATCAATGTCAGGTTACAGAACTGTGAATGGAATTACTTGTAATATATAGTATGAAAATTGTATCACTCGGCTCCAGAGGAAATTGGAACAGAATTTAAGGTAATTTTGTAATCATATATCTTCCTATCTATATGTTAGAAAGTACTTGCAAGTACACTCACTTGCTTTCACATCACTGTTATGAAAGAAGTATAAACAAATAGAGCTGACTGTAATTGTTGACATTACCTTAAAGGATGGACAACTGTCTCCCAAATTAACATGTTCAGAAGAAATTGGAACCATCTCCCAGATAGTCATCTTTTAAGCCCACAGATGCCCAGCAGATGCTCTAAACTAGTATTCCTGGAAATTCTGGTGTAATTTGTGTATGATAAAGGGGTTCCTTACCCTCATAAATACTCCAAAGGTGAGGAAAGGGAGACTGGAGGGGAGGGTGAGGCTCTCACACCAGCCCTGTTTTCTAGGTACAGTGACTATACGGATAATAGAAATAGAGGATAGTAAGAGGAAGATGAGGATTAGTACAATGCAGAGTCTTCTTTTTTTAAAAAAACATCTTTATTGGAGTATAATTGCTTTACAATGGTGTGTTAGTTTCTGCTTTATGACAAAGTGAATCAGCTATGTATATACAGATATCCCCATATCCCCTCCCTCCTGCGTCTCCCTCCCACCCTCCCTATCCCACCCCTCTAGGTGGTCACAAAGCACCAAGCTGATTTTCCTGTGCTATGCGGCTGCTTCCCACTATCTATCTATTTTACGTTTGGTAGTGTATATATATGTCCATGCCACTCTCTCACTTCGTCCCAGCTTACTCTTCCCCCTCCCCATATCCTCAAGTCCATTCTCTAGTAGGTCTGTGTCTTTATTCCTGTCTTACCCCTAGGTTCTTCATGACATTTTTTTTTCTTAAATTCCATATATATGTGTTAGCATACAGTATTTGTTTTTCTCTTTCTGACTTACTTCACTCTGTATGACAGACTCTAGGTCCATCCACCTCATTACAAATAACTCAATTTCGTTTCTTTTTATGGCTGAGTAATATTTCATTGTATATATGTGCCACATCTTCTTTATCCATTCATCTGTCGATGGACACTTAGGTCACTTCCATGTTCTGGCTATTGTAAATAGAGCTGCAATGAACATTGTAGTCCATGACTCTTTTTGAATTATGGTTTTCTCAGGGTCTATGCCCAGTAGTGGGATTGCTGGGTCATATGGTAGCTCTATTTTTAGTTTTTTAAGGAACCTCCATACTGCTCTCCATAGTGGCTGTATCAATTTACATTCCCACCAACAGTGTATGAGGGTTCCCTTTTCTCCACACCCTCTTCAGCATTTATTGTTTGTAGATTTTTTGATGATGGCCATTCTGACTGGTGTGAGATGATATCGCTTTGTAGTTTTGATTTGCATTTCTCTAAAGATTAATGATGTTGAGCATCCTTTCCTGTGTTTGTTGGCTATCTGTATATCTTCTTTGGAGAAATATCTATTTAGGTCTTCTGCCCATTTTTGGATTGGGTTGTTTGTGTTTTTGATACTGAGCTGCATAAAAGACCTGTATGCAGAAAATTATAAGACACTGATGAAAAAAATTAAAGATGATACAAATAGATGGAGAGAGATACCATGTTTTTGGATTGGAAGAATCAACATTGTGAAAATGCCTCTACTACCCAAAGCAATCTACAGATTCAATACAATCCCTATCAAACTACCACTGGCATTTTTCACAGAACTAGAACAAAAAATTTCACAATTTGTATGGAAACACAAAAGATCCTGAATAGCCAAAGCAATCTTGAGAAAGAAAAACAGAGCTGGAGGAATCAGGCTCCTGGACTTCAGACTATACTACAAAGCTACAGTAATCAAGACAGTATGGTACTGGCACAAAAACAGAAATATAGATGAATGGAACAGGATAGAAAGCCCAGAGATAAACCCATGCACATATGGTCACCTTATCTTTGATAAAGGAGGCAAGAATATATAGTGGAGAAACGACAGCCTCTTCAATAAGTGGTGCTGGGAAAACTGGACAGGTACATGTAAAAGTATGAAATTAGAACACTCCCTAACACCATACACAAAAATAAACTCAAAATGGATTAAAGACCTAAATGTAAGGTCAGACACTATCAAACTCTTAGAGAAAAACATAGGCAGAACATTCTATGACATAAATCACAGCAAGATCCTTTTTGACCCAGCTCCTAGAGAAATGGAAATAAAAACAAAAATAAACAAATGGGACCTCATGAAACTTAAAAGCTCTTGCACAGCAAAGGAAACCATAAACAAGACAAAAAGACAACCTCAGAATGGGAGAAAATATTTGCAAATGAAGCAGCTGACAAAGGACTAATCTCCAAAATTTACAAGCAGCTCATGCAGCTCAATATCAATGCAGAGTCTTTTAGTTACATTTCTATAACTACCTCACTAATCAACTTCCATCCTTCACTATTCAATTTAACCCAGGAAGCTCTCCAAGTATGAGTAGAAAATAGGTTTCACCCTACTTCTTGTATATTCAAGACAATTTCTAATATTTACATTAGCCCAAATAGTTCACTATTTAGAGAGGCCTAACTTGCAACAAATAAGTGTTTCCTAATAAGTGAACATAAAATGTCTCTGCAAGAACTCTAAGTACTTCCTTTGAAATAAAATGATAGATCTTTATTGCTCATCTATTATGTAGGACAAAGAACTGTCCTTCACACAATAATAATCACCATCATTGTTGGGTTTCAATAATGTTAATTAACAATATAAATAGTATAAATTCCTGATTATTATATCAAAGTTCATAATTAGCTAAACTAGGATAAAATTAAGTTTTATCATCTAACCTTGGGATCTACTGAATCTTGACTTTTCCCATGATGTTTGATATGGCTTTAACTTGTAGCTATGAAGTAGGGAAAATTTTCATCAGCAAATAATTGCAGGTTATAGTGAAAAAGAAAATAGTGACTTAAGTAGTTTGCAGTGATCATTGCAAATTTTGAAGTCCAACAGATGAACCAGTGGGAGTTTTATTTCATTATCAGTATTTGGAATTCCATTAAAGAAAACAGTGGTGGAAGAATCCATTCTATGAATTTTTCATGTTAAACTCCCAGTACATTTTTTTAAATTTTGGAAATAAATGTCTGATCTAAGAAGGTATTTATCCTTTCCCAAAGTTAAATTAAAGGACATAATATTCCTTAGTAACAGATGTGCTGAAGATAGATTTTAGAGACATCAGTAATACTGATGTCCTTGTAGAAAACCAGTCTGTCTCTACCTATCTCAGGGAATATTACTCAGATCACTTCTCTGTCCATAGTTCTGAAAAATTCTGTCAATTTTATAAAGATTGACTTATTAAGCTATCTTAATCTAGGTGTGATATTTTATTTTACTTTTTAGCCCTTTCAGTATTTTCTTTCTCCCCCCCCCCTTTTTTTTTTTTTGGTCTTAGTTGTGGCACGCAGCATCTTCGTAGAGGCGTCCGGGATCTTTTCCGTGCAGCGTGTGGGCTCTTCGTTGCAGCCCACAGGCTTCTCTCTAGTTGTGGCGCATGAACTCCAAGGTGCGTGGGCTCTGTAATTTGCAGCAAGAGGGCTCTCTCATTGAGGCACGCGAGCTCAGTAGTTGTGGTGCGCGGAACTTAGTTGCCCCACAGCATGTGGGATCTTAGTTCTCCAACCAGGGATCAAACCCATGTCCCCTGCATTGGACGGCGGATTCTTTACCACTGGACCACCACGGAAGTCCCAGTCCTTTCGGTATTACCTTTAACAATGTCATCTATGTTTGCCATCTGAATATCATGTGTAACTTCTTCACTGCTTTGCAACTTCTGTAGTGTTTTCCAAACATATGCATTCCTTAGCCTTCCCTTGACAACAGATATCCCCTCTATGTACCACGCAATTTCTCTTTCCCTCTTCACAGAAAAGTTTTGGAAAAATTTGGACTTTGTGTCATTAATACTCCTCGGTAATTCACTTGTCAAAGGAACATGACTTGCTCGTTGGCTAAATCCAACATTCATATCTGTTACTGTTTGTATATTTCTTAGCAGTAGTCAGTATGGTTGTCCACCTCTTCCTTCTTAAAACACTTCCCTTCTCTGTCCTTCATTACACTGCACTTCTTCCTGACCCATGGGCCATTCCAACTCACTCTACTTTGCTGGCTTCTCTATGACGTCTCCAAGACTCAATCAGTGACCTTCTGCTTTTCTGTATCCACCCAGTCACAACTTCCAGCTTTTAATACCATTTATGTACTTTCTACTTTCAAAATTACTGCCTGTGATTGAGACCTACCTAGTTGGTATACCAGACTTATGTATACATCTAGCAATTTGATATAACCACTTGGATATTGCATTGGGCATGCAATTCACAGAACATTCCAAAAGAGAACTTTTTTTTTTTTTTTTGCCACACCATAAGGCTTGCAGGATCTTAATTCCCTGACCAGGGATGGAACCCGTGCCCCTGCAGTGGAAGCATGAGTCTTAACCACTGGACTGCCAGGGAATTCCCACCAAAAGGGAACTCTTGATTTCACCCTGTACCATAACTGCTCCTCCCTAACACTTTCCAACCTTAATAAATAAATTTAAGTTGCAGAAAAGGGGAGAGATTACTGCATCAAAGTCCTCGAATAAGCAGAAAGAAAATTAGATCTAGTGCACACATTGAATGTTAATCTCTGCTGGGCGAACAGTCAGTTCATAGTGACCAAAAGGAAATCAGGGCATGTGAGCACAGATGTCAATAATGGCGATGGGATTTTGTGGAAGTGACCTTTCACATTTACTGAAATGGGAAACAAGGTCTTCAGCTGACAACCATTGTGGAGGAGGAGTTGAGCAGGGCACCAAAACCATATAAGCTCCAGGACAAACTGGTGAACTTCCTGTGCAGTGATGGGGCATCCTTTCTGCAAATGAGACACGGATCTGCCACTGTGAATTGTCACATGGAATATTTTTATAAACTTCACCAAGCAGCTAAAACAAGGCACCCTTTTAAGACTTAAATCTTTCAGTGATTTGTCCTTAGAAGAGTGTTGGGCTTTCCTGGTGGCGCAGTAGTTAAGAATCCGCCTGCCAATGCAGGGGACACAGGTTCGAGCCCTGGTCCGGGAAGATCCCACATGCCGCGGAGCAACTAAGCCCGTGCCCCACAACTACTGAGCCTGCGCTCTAGAGCCCGTGAGCCACAACTACTGAGCCTGCGCGCCACAGCTACTGAAGCCTGCAAGCCTAGAGCCCGCGCTCCGCAACAAGAGAAGCCACGGTAATGAGAAGCCCGCGCACCGCAACAAAGAGTAGCCCCTGCTCACCACAACTAGAGAAAGCCCGCACACAGCAATGAAGACCCAATGCAGCCAAAAATAAATAAATAGATAGATAAATAAATAAAAATTTTTTAAATTTCCTTCAGTAATATTAAAAAAATAAAAAGAGTGCTCGTCCATCAATATACAAGAAAAAGTTTGTTGCAACCAGGCTCAATGAATTTCAAACATATTCCTTTAGGAGATGAATGTCAGGAATCTACATGAACAGCTGCTCTTAGAGACTTCAGTTAACACATGGAGTAAAAGGAAAATTGTAGGAAAGCACACTGGTGAACAATGAGGAGTGCAGCATTGTTGTGTGGCATGAGGAGTATATTCTCAGGGTGTAGAATATTAAGACACGCAGTGTTTTCGCTGATCATAGAAAGGCTGTGCTGTCTAGAAGATAAAAAGACTAACTGCCAAGCAATAGGGATATACAGCTATCTATCTTAACTACAAAACAAAAAATAGAATTTCCTGATTCTGCTTAAAATAAAGGTCCAATGTATTACTCTTAGCTTCTGAACTAATGACTACTGACTGCTCTTAGTTTATCTCAGCAGCATCACAGACTCATAACAAACAGAAAGTTCTCAAAGATCACTAGAACAGTCTCTCAATCTAGGCAGTATTACTTCTGACAGATATTCATGGAGACTGTGCAAGAAACTTTCCAGAGATAGAGACCAATAATCTATCTGGAGAGGCAGTGTTGCCTAGTGGTTAAGAGCATAGTTTCTGGAGCTTGAGTGTCTGGATTCAAACTGTGAATCTACTTGCTAGTTGTGTGACCTTTGGGCAAGTTGCTTAAACATTCTGTGCCTCAGGTTCCTGATCTGTGAAAATGATACTATCAACTGAAATGATTGTGATGATTCTATGAGTTAATAAGGCTTACCTCAGTGTAAAATCTCTGTAAAACGAACTAATACAATCATCAGAAAGATTTTCCTTATACTGTTCTTGAAAATATATGTCTTATTCCTTTAACCCATTGTCCCTAGTTATAAAATCTGAAGCAATCTAAAATATGGTTCAATAATTCCTTCCTCATATGATGCCCTATCACTTTTCAGGGTGATATTTTTGGTTGAATTTACATAATTATAATATGGATTATAATTATCCTGTGTATTTCTGGAAAAGATTACCCCCTTGTTATTCATAATTAGGGACCCATACTCAATATCTGATGTGGGATATTTGCTCAAGGACTGTGAACTGAATGACTGACAACCCTTCCAATTCTTTTTTTTTTTTTAAATAAACTTATTTATTTATTTATTTTTGGCTGCATTGGGTCTTCGTTGCTGTGCGCAGGCTTTCTCTAGTTGTGGCGAGCCAGGGCTACTCTTCGTTGTGGTACGTGGGCTTCTCATGGCAGTGGCTTCTCTTGTTGTGGAGCATGGGGTCTAGGCGCACGGGCTCAGTAGCTGTGATGCCCGGGCTTAGTTGCTCCGTGGCATGTGGGATCTTCCCGGACCAGGGCTTGAACCCATGTCCCCTGCATTGGCAGGCAGATCCTTAACCACTGAGCCAACAGGGAAGTCCTCCCTCCAATTCTTAAAGACAGCTCTTACATGCTTTCTATGTGTACTGATCTCCAAGCTAAACATTTCCCAAATTTTCACTAATTCCTCCTAAGTCACCATTTCACCTTCCCACTCAGCTTCCTTTGAACATATTCCAGTCTTTCAAAGAGCCTCCTAAAATGTGGTATCCGGAACTGAACTCAACATGCCACACATGGCCTGACAAAATACTGAGCATTCTGGAATCATCAGTTCCCTAATGTGGACATTATTCTTCTATAAATGCAACACAGAACAAAATACATTCCAAAGAATAGCTGATTTATTAGTATTCAACCACTAATGTGTTCTCCCAACAGATGTAGTTCATATGGAAAAGTATTAATCCTTGACACTCAAAATGTACCACACAGCCTTTTTTTAAATAAAGGGCTGCGGCTGACTTGATATCTAAATATCTACATGCTTCTAATTCACCTTGCTAAGGTCATACAGTCATGATTTACTACTAAAGTATCTAAAACTATGAACTGTACCTCTCTTGAGGGTATATTTTCTGCCTCTAAATATACATATACAATAGATTATGGAATCTTTATTTTAAAAAATTGGGTGATATGCAATATCAGTTCATGTGTTATATAGGCCGAGATCTAATCAATCAAGTCAACGTTTCTTTACTTTTTCAGCTTTATTGAGGTAAAACAAATAAAATTGTACATATTTATGGTATACAATGTGATGATTTGATATATGACTATACAGCAAAATGATTACCACAGTCAAGTTAACACATCAATTACCTCACATATTTACCATCTCTGTGTGTGTGTGTGTGTGTGTGTGTGTTGAGAAATTAAATACACAAGTTCAGCTAAACAACAGATTCAATAGAACTGAGGAAAAATGAATAATCGATAGATACAAAGAAATTATCCAGAATGTATAATAGAGGAAAAATGGTAGCAAGTATATTAGAGATTAAGAGAAATGTTAAACTTGTTAAAAGTTAAAAAAAGAGAGAAATGGAAGATAGAATAAGAAGGACTAATATCTTTGAAAAACAATCTTCCATTTTCTCTATCCTCTCCTGCTGGAAATCCAATTAGAGATCTACTAGCAGAGAACTTACCAGAATTGTGGAAATATACTAAACCTTAAAGTCATTCAATTATACATGAAACATTTTTTAATGGCTATACATTTTATCATAAAGCAAACAAAAGTGTTAATAAATTGCAATCATACACAATATGTTCCTTGATACAAAGCAATTAAGTTAAAATCAGTAATAAATGATAATTAGAAAGGCCTTGTATATTTATAAATTATAAAACCCATTTCAAACAACTCATGGTTAAATGACTTAACCAGGCTAGAAAGATACATAGATGATAGATACATAGAAAAATACTTAAAATAAGCATTCATGTTGAGAAACAGAAAGATTGAAATTTATAAACCAAACATAACGGAAAAGATTTGAAAATGAACAATAGAATCTAAGGGAAGTAAGATGAAGACATAATACAGGTACAAGCACAACTTACTAAATTAGAAACAAATAAGAAAACAGTGAAAAAACAGAAAAATCAGCAATATTGATTATTTGAAAAGACTAATAAAAGTGACAAAAAGATAGGAAAGTCAAAATAAAACATAATAAAAAAGGGGAATATTAAAGATGTCACAGAAAATTAAAAGTTGAGAAGATGAAATAAACAACTACACATCAAGAAGCATAAAACTTAGCTCATGTAAACATATTTATAAAAATATTGTTAGGGCTTCCCTGGTGGCGCAGTGGTTGGGAATCTGCCTGCCAGTGCAGGGGACACGGGTTTGAGCCCTGGTCTGGGAAGATCCCACATGCCGCAGAGCAACTGGGCCCGTGAGCCACAACTGCTGAGCCTGCGCGTCTGGAGCCTGTGCCCCGCAACAAGAGAGGCCGTGACAGTGAGAGGCCCGCGCACCACGATGAAGACTGGACCCCGCTTGCCGCAACTAGAGAAAGCCCTCGCACAGAAACGAAGATCCAACACAACCAAAAATAAATTAATTAATTAAAATAAATTAAAATATATATATATTGTTAAATAATATTGATAAAAAAGGATATGGGAAATATAAATAGCCTTTTAAAATAGCTAAATAGTTAAAGAAATTGTATCAGATCTTTAAAACTTTCCCACAAATAAGATTCCACACTTAGCAAGTTTTACCAGTGAGCTCTAAGAAAAATTTTACCAACTTACTCAAAATATTCCAACATCTAGAAAAAAGTAGAACAGTGCATTTGATTATAATAATCAAAATTATTATAAACTTGATACCATAAAACAAACCAACAAACAAAAGGAAGTGTTAAAAGAATGACCAATCTCAACATGAATCTAGATAAAGGTTTGCAATCTTTTTCTGTAAAGGGCCAGATGGCAAAAACTTAGGCTTTGTGGGCCAGACAGTCTCCATTGCAGCTACTCAACTATGCTCTTGTAGCACAAAAGCAACCATAGACAATATGTAAATGAAACAGCATGGCTGTGTTTCAATAAAACTTTATGTACAGAAACAGGCTGTGGTCTGGATTTGGCCCTCAGACCCCTGATCTAGATACAAACAATTCTAACTAAAATAATAATAAATTGTATAAATTGTTTTTGGTATCCTGATCAGATCCCTTTTACCAGTCGGTATACACATCCTCCAGCTGTTGTAACGCTTCTCTGGAGAACTGACCTCATCTGCATGCCCTACACATGTGCTGTCCTACTGGGAGCAGCCACTGATGAACTGATATTAATTACAAAAGCTTAGCCCATTTGTCTCAAAGCAGGAAATCTCTGGAGGGGTACTCCAAGACCAAACTGTACCTGAGACTACATCTTCATTTGAATCTGTCCCCCTCCCTCCTGTAGACAACTCTCTCAAAAATTCACTTGCGGGACTTCCCTGGTGGCACAGTGGTTAAGAATCCGCCTGCCAATGCAGGGGACATGGGTTCGAGCCCTGGTCCAGGAAGATCCCACATGCCGTGGAGCATCTAAGGCCGTGCGCCACAACTACTGAGCCTGCGCTCTAGAGCCCGCGTGCCACAACTACTGAAGCCCGTGCACCTAGAGCCCGTGCTCCGCAACAAGAGAAGCCACCCCGATGTGAAGCCCTCACACTGCAACAAAGAGTAGCCCCTGCTCGCCACAACTAGAGAAAGCCCGTGCACAGCAATGAAGACCCAATGCAGCCAAAAATAAAATAAATAAATAAAAATTAATTAATTAATTTAAAAAACTAAAAAAAAAGCGAACATAAAACTCAACGGTGAAATGAAGGAAATATTTGTTTTAAGATAATGAATAAGACAAGAATATCTATTACCACCACTTCTGTTTAGCATTGTAATGGAGGACATGTAAGAAAAAACAAATTAAAAATAGAATAATTGGAAAGCTATACACAAAATTGTCATTATTCACTGAAGATATTTGTCTATATAGAAACCAAAAAGTAACTACAGTTAAATTTACATAATTAATATGAGAGTTCAGCAAGTTTGCTAGAAAAAATTAATATACAAAAATTAAGAGGAACCCAATCTACACAGATAGATCATGTAGTTACTTTTTTAAAAAACATTACAATAGCAACAAAAATATAGCTAAGAATAAATCTAATAAAAGTTGTGCAAGTTTTTTTTAGAGGTAATTACCAAGCTTATTATTAAAGAAAACCTACATGACTAGATAGACTGATTTGGAAGACATATGTAAATTATCCCCACATTATTTTATAGTTTCAATTTAATTTCAATCAAAATTTCATCTGCTATGAAAGAATAGTACCATATTTATTCATGTTATTAATGTTATTTCACCATTACCAGATAAAACGTGAGGGGAATATGTTTAAGAGTACGGATTTGGCAATCAGTCAGCTAGGGTCAAATGCCCAGCTCCACCACTTACTGACTGTGAGACTTCAGTAAAATTACTAAACCTGTCTGTTCCTCAACTTCTTCATTTATAAAATGAATATAAAAGCATTTATCTCATAGGGGTGTTGTAAAGATTGAGTTAATATGTGTAAACTACTACGATGGTTAATTTTATGTCAACTTGATTGGGCCAAGGGATGACCAGATAGCTGGCTAAACATTATTTCTGGGTGTGTCTGGGAGGGTGTTTCTGGAAAAGACTGGCATTTGAATTAGTGGACATAGTAAACAGATGGCCCTCCCCAATGTAGATGGGCATCATCCATTCTATTGAAAGCCTGAATAGAAGAAAAAGGTGGAAGAAGGTTGAATTTGCTCTCTGCCTGACTGTTTGACCTGGTTCTTAGGCATTCCAACCCAGACTAGAAGTACACTATCAGCTCTCTGACTCTCACGCTTTCAAACTACACTACTAGCTTTCCTCGGTTTCCAGCTTGCAGACAGCAGATCATGGGACTTCTCAGTCTCCACAATTGCATGAGCCAATACTTATATCCTATTGACTCTGCTTCTCTGGAGAACTCTAACTAATAAAAATAGCTAGAAGAGTGTTGTATATCTTCTGTTTGCCCCCAAGATCTACTCTAGATCCTTTCCCATTCTACTCTGTGCCCTAAGAGGCTATTCTTTACAGACTGAATCCACAGCTTCCCTAGCCCTCAGGCTCTGAGTTGAGTACAGTCAATAAGAGATACTAGTAAGAAACTGAAAAGCAAAAGAAGTATGAAAGCAGAGTACTGATTTTCCTGAATCATCCCCCCTAACCTCCCTCCCACTGACTCCTGCTTTCCTCTATGGGAATCCACAGCTCCTCTCAAGTAGCTGTATTCATATCCTTCAAGCCTGTGGCAGTATGAGCTCCCCACTCTAGCCCAGAGGTACTGCACAATCATATGTTGCTTTGCTTAAAGCATATTTACAAGTTTGTAAGTAATCAACTGCCATTTTATAGCATTAGAAAATGTACACAACCAATTGGGCTTATTATTTTCTTTTAAAAAATAAACTTGATAATATTTGAGAGGCACCCAGGAATAAATCTAATACAAGATGTCAGAAATAATGGAGAAATTAATAAAAGTTTATTGTTATAGACAAGGGAAGAGCTAACATTTTTAGATGCACAGATTATCTATCTACAATGGATAAGAGGATCACATGTTTTAAAGATGTCAACGTTTCCTTTCCTTAATTAATCTGAGTTCAGTGGATTTCAAACAAATATTTTTTAGGAATTGAGTAGCTGATCCAAAAATGCATGTGGAAATTTAAAAGGGCCATAATAGTAAGATAATTTTGAAGAACTCTAGGAGGGATACTCTAAGACATTAAGGCTTATTAAAAGCATATAGTCATTTTTTAAATGTGATGTTGACAGTAATTTAGGGATAATCAATACAACAACATCAAAAATCGAGTCTATAAGTATGTTAACATGCATGTATGCATATGCATACACACCAAGAATTTGGTATAAGAGAGATTATGAACGTATGAGGAAGAGAATGTGCTATTTGATTCTATAAAAGTCACTGATACATCTCGCATTCATATGGAAAAACTTCTTGTTTCACTGCATACACTACACAAATCAAATATGAACTGAAACCTGATGAGAAAAATTAAAATATAAAAATATTAAAATAAAATATAGGAAATATGTTATGACATTGGAGCAGTAAAGGAGAAGAGAAAAAAGACCCCAAAAGAGGAAATGAGAAAGAAAAAAAACTATGCATTTATCTTTAGCAAATTATAATCTTCCTCCAAAAGATGCCATAAATAAAGTTAAAATATGAGCCACAGTGTGAGAAAACATGCTTGGAGTGATTCTAATTCTAATGGACTCAGCATTAGTATACAAAACAAAGACGTAGATATATATGTAGATAATATTTATTGTATGTGTGTGCGTGTGTTTAACAGAAGAAAAATCTTGAATGGCTCACAACATAAAAAAGATATTCTACTTCCGCACTAACCAGAAAAAAATAATAATTATAATAAAATTTTCATGTCATTGTATATCCATATGATCCACTACTTAATGGATCATATCCACTACTTTATGTGTCTGATATTACCAAGTGTTGGCAGGAAAATGCAACCGAGAAATTCCCATACGTTATTGGTTGGAATGTAACATGGTGGTTCTATAAAATCTATAGCCCAAATTCAGAGAAGATCTGCTTCTCCCTTCTGAGTCATAAATTAAATATTAGGTTCTTATAAAGCAGGGAATACAAGTTTCATAATTCTAAGATATAGATATCAATCAGAATGATTTATAAATACATTTCTTGTTTTGTTTGCTACACAAGATAATATTAGGTAGTATTCTGGTCTTGCACTTTCAGCCTTCTCTTGAGGTCTCTTTCCTTTAGCAATTTTACACTTGTGAATGTGAGGAGTAGAGTTGTTTAGACTTTACTGTTAAAATCAAATCACCTGATATTTATAATCAGGTGATATTTATTTATGATCGCCTTGTATTTATAATGTGGCCAAAACATAAAATACTATTAAATGTTGTGAACACACATACTTTACAATAATAATGCACAAGTCAGAATAGAATGTAATTAGGTCTTAAAACAAGTGCTTAAACCTGCTTTCTATCTACAAAATTATTCTGCCTCTTAACACTGATTATGATGGTAGTAATTTTATAAGCGTGGTTGAAAAACCAATCTGAATTTGAAAGAAATTTCCATTACTTTTCTTTTAGTTCCAGAATACAGTACATAAATTGGAAATATTCACTTGTCAAAGATACCATTTCCCATTTTCAGTTCTATTCTAATTTCCATCCTAAAAGTCATTCTGTGTGTGATACCGTAGCAAGACCTCTAGTTGTGCAGCCTCTGACATTAACAGAAGTAAAAGATCTCATACTTGACAAAGGAGGAATCTCTCTCTGGCACAGAAGGCGTTTCTAAAAACTGCAACACTCCTGCACAAATAGTATCCTTTTAAATAATCCTTTTAATAAATGTCAATATCTAGCACTCTAGATAATATTTTCACTTACTTTGATTTCCCTAGTGCCAGCAACAAATTACAGAAAAGCAATAAAATCGGTGAAATCCACTGTATTCCACTTATCCAGCTTGAGCACATTCTCAAGATAATAAGAGGTTTTCAGATGTATTTTGAGATGTCAAATTGTTTCAAAAGGCTTTTAAAAAGTTAGAACAGATTAAGGATGGAAGGAAAATCTAAAATCACACTTTCTTCACAGTAACAACTCAGCATTTCAGTCAAAATGTTTACTGCAACAATCTTATGATGAACATCATTAAAAACAACCTATGCATCACCAAACTCACTGTTTATGACTTTTTTTTTTTTTTTTTTTTTTGTGGTACGTGGGGCCTCTCACTGTTGTGGTCTCTCCCGTTGCAGAGCACAGGCTCCGGATGCACAGGCTCAGTGGCCATGGCTCACAGGCCCAGCCGCTCTGCAGCATGGGGGATCTTCCCGGACCAGGGCACGAACCCGTGTCCCCTGCAATGGCAGGTGGACTCTCAACCACTGTGCCACCAGGGAAGCCCTGTTAATGACTTTTTAAGGTAGGTATCCAGAACTGGAATTGCTGGATCAAAGTACACACATTTAAAACTTTAGGAAATTGTGCCACTCTCCCACACAGGTTTGTACCAGGATACACTCAAATCAACAGTGTATGAGAATCAGCATATACTCGTCCCCTCGCCCACACTGTCAATCTTTTTTTTTTTTTGTAATTGGAATATAGTTGATTTACAATGTTGTGTTAGTTTCAGGTACACAGCAAAGTCAATCAGTTATACATATACATATATCCACTTTTCTTTTACATTCTTTTCCCATATAGGTCATTACCGAGTATTGAGTTCCCTGTGCTATACAGTAGGTCCTTATTAGTTATCTATTTTATATACAGTAGTGTGTATATGTCAGACCCAATCTACCAATTTATCCCTCACGCCCCTCCTTCCCCTCTGGTAACCATAAGTTTGTTTTCTACATTTGTGACTCTATTTCTGTTAACTCTTTACTGTGTGACAGGCAAACATAAATATGCATTCCTGGTCTTACTTGTGTTGTTAAACATCTTCCCAGGGATATACTGACCCTTTGAAACTTTCTGCTGATCTCTTTCCTGATCATATACTTCAACCAATTGTATATTGTTTTTCCTTATGAAATTAAATTTAATTGTACTGTTTTCACCAGTGTAATTCAATAATGTATCAACAATATTATGAATATTCTTTGCTGAATATGCTGCAAATATTTTCTTCCATTTTACACATAATTTTTAACTTTGATGAAAAACAGATTCTTTTTATAGCATCAAGTTTAACTCTTGGTTTTCCTAATGTCTTTGAGATTTGGAATGTCACTTGAGAAATCAAATTCAAGAATTGTAAAAACATTCTCCAATACGTTCATCTAATAATAAAAATTATTTAGGCCTAGAATCTACCTAAAATATATTCTCATATATGGGATAAGGTAAATAGCTAACACTTTATTTCCAAGTATATGGCCAAATTTTTACACCACCACTGAATATCCCCTCCTTTGCTCACTGATATAAAGTAACATCTTAACCATTTATTAAAATATATACATACAGGGATTTCCCTGATGGTCCAGTGGTTAAGACTCTGTGCTTCCACTGTAAGGGGTGCAGGTTCGATCCCTGGTCAGGGAACTAAGATCCCACATGCCGTGCAATGCAGCCAAAATTGTTTTTTAAAAATTTATACATATATATATACAAGTATATGTGTATATATGAGTTTGTAGCTGTTTATATAATCTTTCTTCAAGATAATTTGAGAATCCTATCAAGTTGTGTACAATATTTTTATTAAAATTGTATTTAATTTTATACTGATTCAATTATTTCACTTCCATTCCATTTTAATAAGAATCGTGATGTCTGCAGCACATTTAAGCCAAGAAGCTTTTTGACAGTGGGGTAAGCCCACTTACAGCAAGACTCCCACAGATAGCTATGTTTTCTCTCTTTGCTTTTAAGTTCTTCCTTTACACTCCAAACTAGGGCTTTATCCATATATCTATAAAAGTCTTCCACAGATTTTGGTCAATTTATTCTTATATACATCATATTTATTATTTTTATCCCATGTTACATTTTAAAATAATTACTGGTGCTAGTATATAGGAAAAGATGATCTGTAAATTTATCTTGCACACAGGCATCTAATAAATTTTTTAAGAGTTGTAACTATTTTCTCATTTAATTCTCTTGGAAACTGTACATGGAACATCATATAATCTACAAAGGATGATAGTTTTCTCTCTTCCTTTCTAACCTGCATGTTCCTTCTTTACTTTCTTTATTATATTTTATTTCCATGGATTACCTATGTAATACTTAATGAGGAGCTAACCTTGTTTTGTTCCTGATTTTTATGGGGAAGCATCCTTTAATATTGAAAAAATAGTGTCATTTGATCAAATTTGGTAGATTTCATTGATTAAATTAAGGAAGTTTCCTTTATTGCTAATTTGTCCAAACTTTTTTCAAAAAACAGAGATAAGGGATTTTTAATAAAATGCTTTTCAACACTTATTTTCCCCTCTTTTTGTTTGAAAATGTAATAATGCACGTTAATGGATTTCTCAATGTTGATTCAGTATTGTATTCTAAGAATAAAGTTTTTTTTATCTTAATACAGAGAGGATGCAGTGTGTTAGTATTTAATTTGGAAATTTTTTCCTTTACTGTCATTGTCTGACTGGTGTATAGGTCTGAGTGTGCATGTGTTTGTGTTTATGTGTGTGTTGTATGTGATCTGTCCTTATCAATTTGATGTCTTAATTACAGTCAAGTCTCAAAGAATAAGTGTGACAAATGTCAATCACTTTTTCTATGCTCTGAAAAAAATTTATATATCAACTTCATTAAAGGATTAGTAGGACCGATCTTTAAACACTGCCTGTGTTTAATGTCTATATAGGGAAGATATTTTACCAACTTTTTCCCATTTATTGCCTGGTGGCTTACATAGTCAAGTTTTGTAATACTTTGGCCTAATTTGAGTGATTTATATTTTCTCAGAAAATAAAATAATTTCTCTAAATTTTCACATGCCTTGATGATGTAACAGAAGGAACTTTTTTTTTTAATGTTATAGTATCTTCAATTCATTTGACTATGAGTCCTTTCTCATTCTGTGTGCATGTTCTTTCTTTCTCTCATTCTCCTTCTCACCCCTTCTCACTCTTTCTCTGTTCATCCCTGCTCTCAAAATTAACCTAACAAAACTATTCTATTAATCTTTCCAAAGAAGCAACTTTTGGCTCCCTTATCAATTTTTTTCAATAATTAACGTATTTAGTTGTCTTAATATTTTGTTTTTTTTGTTTTCATTCTGTTTATATATATTTTAAATACTTGAAATATATTTTAATATGCATTTGAAGCTACAATTTTAAAAAATATATGTTTTAAGTTATACATTTTTTCCCTGAATTTTCTTTGGTTTCACTCTAAAGTTTTCATATGAAGTATTCTCATTTTTTCTCATTTTCATATTATTTATAATTTCCATAATAAATAATTTAAATATTTAATTTTGTATTGTCATTATTATTATTAATTATTAACCGTTATATAGTACAGTTCAGAATTTAGAGCTATCCTGTTGTATTTTCCATTTTTATTGCATTACATTTAGTGATTGTTACTTATAGAGGTTTTCCCTTTTTCCTTTCTTTTTTCCTTTTTTCTAATTTTTTTTGAGATTGTTTTGAGTTACTGCAGAGTTGACTTTTCCAAACATGTATGAAAATTTCTTATTCTCAGTACTCATCCTTCTTACTAGCATTATTTAAAGCTTCAATATCATTAATTCTCTTTGGTCTACTGAATTTATCTTTTTAAGGCACACTGATGTCCCACTAAGATGGTAGATTTGTTCATTTCTCCTTAAAATTATTATTCATAATTTGCCTTAAATATTTTGAAGACAAATTATTAGGGACAAAGAGATTCAAGACCACTGTGCTTTCCTGGACTGAAATTTTCATGAATGTGAAATAAACTATTATGTCCACTTAATGCATTCACCATGAGTTCTATCTTTTCTGAGATGAGTATTGTACTATCCATCTTCCTTTTGCAAGCAAGAGTAAATATTTTGTGGTTCTTTTATATTTAACAATTTTAACTTTTTCCATTTTGAGCTCTTTATGTTGAAATTCTTGTATCTTATTTTCTTCTAGTAATTACTTATTATTTGATTGTTCTTCAGTTTTTCTTATTTTAAAATTAACATATTTTCATTTTAAACTATGCAAAAAAATTAACATGAAATTATTCAACAAATTACCATTTATCCACCAATTAGATTTAACAAATACTAACATCGTTTTCATTTCCTATGTCATTACTTTGAACTAATATTTAATCTTCCACTTGTACTATCAAAATGA
Organism: Leucopleurus acutus; assembly: GCF_964270905.1. Classification (NCBI taxonomy): domain Eukaryota; kingdom Metazoa; phylum Chordata; class Mammalia; order Artiodactyla; family Delphinidae; genus Leucopleurus; species Leucopleurus acutus. The sequence goes on along the minus strand of NC_139148.1, from coordinate 30,325,063 downwards.
TGACAAGATAAATAGCTATCTTTTCCTTCTGAAAACTGCAATAGTCATGGTATACTATCACTCTCTTTAAATTCACACCAGCAAATTTCATTATTTTTCATAAAAGATTTTTGTTTCATGATTGTCATTTTTTAACATCATGCTTCAGTAATTGTTTAACTAACATTTAATTACCAGTGTGTATCTCACTACTGTTTCTTGTTTCCCATATTTTTGTTCTTATGTTGAATGTTTACATGTTTGGGGCAATTCTTACAGATGAGGTGTATGGTTTTAACATTTATGAATAGTTACCTGATGAAAAATGCTATTATTTTGCTTAACTGGTTTGGTATAGAATAAGAGGTGCCAAATCATTTTATCTCAGACTTTGAAGATGCTGGATAATTGTCTGCTAGCTTCTATTGTTAATGATGAGAAGTCTGATACCAAATGGGTTTCCACAACTTTATAGGTAAGCTTTTTCCTGACCCCTTCCCCATGCTTTTAGAATTTCTCTTTGTTTCTTGAAGTTCTAAAATTTAGCTAGATTATGTCACTAGCAGTGGGTCTTTTTACATTCACCCTAATTTGACTGACTCTTAAACCCTGGATTTTGCCTTTTTCTAGCTCTTGTAAATGCTTTTCTCTTATTTATTAATAAAGTGTTTCTTCTTTATTTTGTTTTGTTTAGGCTTGGTTTAGTTTTTGCCTTCTGGAATTTCTTTTAAATATATTCTGAAAGTCCACAGCTGATTCTCCATGTCTGTTTACTTTGGATTTTTTTTCTTATTTTTATGCCTTTTCCTATTTACTCATGCTATTAGTTTTTTTATCTTCATATTCCTAACTCTTCTTTCAGCTATGTTCATTCTACTTATCGTATTTTCAATCTTATTATCATATACCTGTTCATATATACTTTATGAAAATCTTTTTTATTTTTGTTCATTTTACTGCAGCTTGTTCCTGTATCCACTCAATATCTTAAAATCGCTCTCACAGTATTAATAAGCAGTTTAGAATTTCCATTCTAAATCTAAATTCTGTTTTAGAGTCAAGGTCTTTTTTTTAATGTTTTTTCAAGGTCTTTCTTTTTAATGCTGTTGGTTTTGCTCCATATCCCGTGATTCTTGACTTCTGATTAATTTTTATGAATTAAAGATTATGTTGTGGTAAAAAACAATAATATAGGTTTCTGCAGCTACACAGGTCTGCTTCCCCACCTGCAGGGATAACGTCACTCCTGGTGTGCAAAGGCAGAAAGTGTCAATAGTCAGACAAAGGTTCTGGTAGGGAACTTTATGAAGAGCCTCACTTGCTACAAGAAGGAGCATCTTACTCTGACACATGAGGTATTCAGTGCATATACCTCCTGAGAAGATCTGCCTCTCCATTCAGTCTTCCTCTGCATGTGTTTTGGGGTTTCTGAATTACCTCTTGCTCTGCTCCTCTCTCTCAAACTCTACATTCTCTGGGGAATAAAAGTCCAGAAGAGTGATTTACTCCCTTTAGCGCAGTGGACCTCAACTTTGGATGCACATGGGAATCACCTAGGAAACTGTAAGAAAATCCCAATGCCCAGGCTTCAATCCAGAACAACTAACTCAGAATCTCTAGGAGAGGGGCCCAGGCATCAGTATTTTTTAAAACTATCTTAGTATTTCTAATGAGAAACAAGGTTCAGATTATTAACTGAACTGCAATATAAGATGGAAAAGGAAGGTTTCACTCTTTATTCAGAATGCAGTTCTTTAATTAATTACCCTGGTAAATGCCCTGGAGAATCTACTGCATTATTTTATTTTTTAATTTGATTTTGCTATTTTTCAGTATCTGTTCTTATTTCCCCAGAATTTTTTTCAATACATACTGTAGTGTCTTCTTTAATCAATTTCTTCCCTTTTTCCAACTTCTAGAAATTTCTCTAAATTTATGAGCCACCTATCCCACCAATTCTTGTTTACCAGCATTCTTTGGTGTCTGCTATTTTCTATCATTTTAAGAAATAATACATGGGTAAAAAAGTGCATGTGTATAATCAGCTTGCCATAATGATCTAATCTCCAATGTCGGCATATTTTACAATTCTTTTTTTTTAATTAATTAATGTATTTATTTTTGGCTGCATTGGGTCTTTGAGTCTGTATTCTCTGTTACCGTGAAAACTGAGTTATTTTGAAAGTCTCACTCACCTTCATTTCTAACCTTACATTTGATTTAATTATTCATAAACACACTTGGTCTTACTGATAGTTTTTGTTATGCCCCAAAAAAAAAATGGGCACCATGATTCTCAACATGATGAAAGCAGTCTTGAAGTAAAATCAAGGATACAACTTTGACCTTCTAAATATTTATTCAAGTTTTAGAGAATTACTCCAATAGCTCCTCAATTATGAACTAAAGTAAAATAAACATAATTAAAGTAAGAAGTATTATAAAGCAAATTAGAGTTCAATCTTCAATTTTTTCAAACTTTGAAATATGCCTCTCCTCTGATTCCCCATATTTCAAAGGGTGGCTCTAGAAATTACTCACTACCCCATATCTGTGTGCCCTTCTCAATTAGTCTCACACTTCCCACAACTAAAACCTCACCAAGTTCTGAGGATCTGATTTCCTAAATACTTCTTTTTTATTGTTGTAAAATGTGTATAACATAAACTTTCTCATTTTAACTATTTTGAAGTGTACAACTGGATCAAGTTTTGCCTCCCTACTACAACGACCCTCTTGTGGTCACTTCCAAAATCATCTAATTATTTTCCTGCCTCCTTCTATAAATGATGGGTTCTCCATATGATTAAATAGTTTTAAAAGTGTTGTAAAATAATTTTAATGACAGGAAAATATTCCATATAGTTTTACACAGAGACATTCGTATGCTGGGAGTTCTCACTTCCTTTCTTCATGTGGTATTTTTCTTTTCTTTTCTTTTTATTTTCCGCTTAGAGTTCTTTTCTAAGCTGTTTGAAGGTGTTATAATCCTATTCTTTTAAGGATCAGCTTAAATGCTATTACTTCTGTGACTTATTCTCAGCTTCCCCTTTTTCATAGTCCTTTTCTATACTTCTATAATGTTACATGTGAGGATTTTTTAAAAATATGTCGTCATTGGTTATGGTATCTCTATAACTATCTTCTCTGTTAAAGATAAGTGACTTAAATACAGAATATATCTCTTATTAGTAAGGATGAGGGGGTCAATACACCAAAAAGATGTAACAATCCTAAATATGCATGAACCTAAAAAGTGAACTTCAAAATACAGTAAGAAAATATTGAGAGGACTGAAGGGAGAGAGAAATGAATCACAATTAAAGTTGAAAACTTCAACACTCCACTCCATTCAACAGAATAATTAATAGTAAGTATAGGATAAAGAAAAGATAAGGATAGAGAAAATATGAAAAATACAATCGACCAACTTGACCTAACTGCCATTTATAGAATAAAGCATCCAGCGTCAGAATACACATCCTTTTCACGGTCATATGGAACAAACACTAAGCTAGATCATATTTTTTAAGTCATAAGACAAACCTTAACAATTTTATAAGGATTGAAATCATCCAAAGTATGTCCTCCGAAAAAGAGTGGATATATGTATATGTATAACTGATATACATATATGTATAACTTTGCTGTACACCTGAAACTAACACAACAATGTAAATCAACTATTAAAAAAAGGAAAACTGCATAATTCAGAATTAACTACAAAGTAAAAAAAAAAAGAACAGATACCATTAGGATTCTTAGCACCTATTTTTTTTTTCAACAGGAATATAATTCTTATTTTATCTTGTCTCATCATTTAGGTATTAAAGTACAATGTATGTATTCTGTACATATAATTTTTATGTAGATGTCTTTTTTTAACATCTTTATAGATTATAATTGCTTTACAATGGTGTGTTAGTTTCTGCTTTATAACAAAGTGAATCAGCTATACATATACATATATCCCCGTAACCCCTCCCTCTTGCATCTTCCTCCCACCCTCTCTATCCCACCCCTCTAGGTGGTCACAAAGCATCGAGCTGATCTCCCTGTGCTATGCAGCTGCTTCCCACTAGTTATCTATTTTACATTTGGTAGTTAATATATATCAATGCTACTCTCTCATCCCAGCTTACCCTTCCGCCTCCCCGTGTCCTCAAGTCCATTCTCTACGTCTGCGGCTTTATTCCTGTCCTGTCCCTAGGCTCTTCAGAAGCTTTTTTTTCTTTTTAGATTCTATATATATGTGTTAGCATATGGTATTTGTTTTTCTCTTTCTGACTTACTTCACTCTGTATGACAGACTCTAGGTCCATCCACCTCACTACAAATATCTCAATTTTGTTTCTTTTTATGGCTGAGTAATATTCCATTGTATATATGTGCCACATCTTCTTTATCCATTCATCCGATGATGGACATTTAGGTTGCTTCCATGTCCTGGCTATTGTAAATAGAGCTGCAGTGAACATTGTGGTACATGACTTTTTGAATTATGGTTTTCTCAGGGTATATGCCAGTAGTGGGATTGCTGGGTCGTATGGTAGCTCTACTTTTAGTTTTTTAAGGAACCTCTATACTGTTCCCCATAGTGGCTGTATCAATTTATATACCCACCAACAGTGCAAGAGGGTTCACTTTTCTCCACACCCTCTCCAGCATTTATTGTTTCTAGATTTTTTGATGATGGCCATTCTGACTGGTGTGAGGTGATACCTCATTGTAGTTTTGATTTGCATTTCTCTAATGATTAGTGATGTTGAGCATCCTTTCATGTGTTTGTTGGCAATCTGTATATCTTCTTTGGAGAAATGTCTATTTAGGTCTTCTGCCCATTTTTGGATTGGGTTGTTTGTTTTTTTGATATTGAGCTGCATGAGCTGCTTGTATATTTTGGAGATTAATCCTTTGTCAGTTGCTTTGTTTGCAAATATTTTCTCCCATTCTGAGGGTTGTCTTTCGGTCTTGTTTATGGTTTCCTTTGCTGTGCAAAAGCTTTGAAGTTTCATGAGGTCCCATTTGTTTATTTTTGTTTTTATTTCCATTTCTCTAGGAGGTGGGTCAAAAAAGGATCTTGCTGTGATTTATGTCATAGAGTGTTCTGCCTATGTTTTCCTCTAAGAGTTTGATAGTGAATGGCCTTATATTTAGGTCTTTAATTCATTTTGAACTTATTTTTGTGTATGTTGTTAGCAAGTGTTCTAATTTCATTCTTTACATGTACCTGTCCATTTTTCCCAGCACCACTTATTGAAGAGGCTGTTTTTTCTCCATTGTATATTCTTGCCTCCTTTATCAAAGATAAAGTGACCATATGTGTGTGGGTTTATCTCTGGGCTTTCTATTCTGTTTCATTGATCTATATTTCTGTTTTTGTGCCAGTACCATACTATCTTGATTACTGTAGCTTTGTAGTATAGTCTGAAGTCAGGGAGCCTGATTCCTCCAGCTCTGCTTTTCTTTCTCAAGATTGCTTTGGCTATTCAGGGTCTTTTGTGTTTCCATACAAATTGTGAAATTTTTTGTTCTAGTCCTGTGAAAAATGCCATTGGTAGTTTGATAGGGATTGCACTGAATTTGTAGATTAGCACCTATTTTGAATGTCCTTAATGGGGCTAACTCTTGCTGAGACTCTGTCCCTTTTATTCTTCTAAGTTTTTTAGACAATACTAAGATAATTTGCTTTTTCATGTTACAGAGATGTGTTACATAAAAATGAAGCTTCTGACAAACTCCAAAATCCATAAAGGAAACATTTGATATATTTGGCCAAATTTTTATATTTCTGTATTTTAAAAGATATTATGGCCAAAGACAGAAAGCAAGGCACAAACTAGGAAAACAATTTTCAACACATTGAAGAGTCAAAATATTTATAATCAGAATACATCAAAAAGAAAAACACAATGCAATGGAAAAATGAGAAAAGAATAAGAAAAAGTAACTCAGGGAAGAATATAATTAGCCAACAAATACAAGGACATGTTTCAACCTCACTAAGAATCAGGCTAAGACAACTTTAAAATACGATTTAATTTTTTAGTAAAAAATGAGAAAAAAATTTTTTTTAATATTAATAACCAGTTTTGGTAAAGGTGAAAAAATGGGCAAGTTCCTGTATTTTTAGTAAAGCCATTTTGGAGATAATTTTTTTTTTTTTGTGGTACGCGGGCCTCTCACTGTTGTGACCTCTCCCGTTGCGGAGCACAGGCTCCAGACACGCAGGCTCAGCAGCCATGGCTCACGGGCCCAGCCGCTCCGCGGCATGTGTGATCTTCCCAGACTGGGGCATGAACCCGTGTCCCCTGCATCGGCAGGCAGATTCTCAACCACTGCACCACCAGGGAAGCCCTGGAGATAATTTTTTTTTTTAACTTCCACTTCTAGGAAAATTCTACCTCTGCTCTATTGTAGATAAGTGCAAGTATGCATGAATAAAGAAGACTATGTAAGGATAAAAAATATACAAAAATAAAACAAAGTACGTCCTCTGATCATAAGGGAATTAACCACAAATGAGTAACAGAAAGAGATAGGACGAAATGACTAAATATTTCGAATCCTAAAAAATAATTCAGAAAGGAAGCCACAAGGAAAACCATAAAATATTTTAATGGAATAAAAAATGGCTTTACTCACAATCACCAAAAACTGGAAAATGCCCAAATGTCCTTCAACTAACAGATGAATAAAATAACTGTGATCCTTAACATGGAATACTACTCCATCCATAAAAAGAATGATCTCTTGATAGACACAACTTCTGATATGCACAACAACATGCTGAATCTCAAGTGCTAAGTGAAAGATGCCAGATTGTAAAAAGCTCCAAACTGTATAATTCCATTGATATGACATTATGGAAAAGGTAAATGTAGAAAAACATTTAAAAATTCAGAGTTTTCTAGGGGCTGTATGGGAACTGATTTTTAAATGGGCAGCACAAGGGAAATTGTGGGGTTGATACAACTCTTGTTTTTATTTCTGGTGATTGTTATTCAACTGTATACATTTGTCAAATTCCTAGAAATGCACAAGTATGATTTCTACTGTCTATATATTTCAAAAATGAATAAAATGGAAAAATATATATGGATGGCAAAAATATTCCAAAGTTACCTGGGCAAAAGCCTTTCAAATTCCTTTTCACTAGTTTTCGCTCTTCCGTATTGGGGAAATTGAAGCCAACAACCCAAAAAAGCAGAAAAAAGGCAGAGAAAGAATTATACCTTCATGATAGTTTCAAAGAAAAAAAGGAAATAAGGAAGCAGAGGGAATAACTGGAATTCTCTTAATGTCCTCTTTCAGCCCTATTTTATTTGGGGGAATCTTTTACTCCAGGATTACTTCAGCAACACCCAGTGGGGAATGACCCACCTGTTCATTGTGGAGCTACAGCCCCTTCTGTTTGCAATCTGTCCTTTGAGTTCCGCCCAGTTCTGAGGAGGTACCTGCTCTCCTGTTCAGCTTGGCCATGAGAATTCCTTTTATCTTTACAATTATCCTTATCCTGGCTGACACAGCAGCTCTTTCTTTCGATGAATTACTCCAGCTCGAGGTGGCCCAGCTCTCGCTCTGGGAATCAGCTGTTCATTCCCATCTAATAGGCATGAGTAGGTTTCTTTGATCCTTATACCCTCCTTTGGTTACCCCAGCAGCTGGAGTTTGGAGTCTTGGATTACAAACCAGAGTCTTCAGCTCCGGTGCCCCTCACTGGAGTAGTGGACAGAGACTGAAAGCACCAGCTGAAGCATCCAAGAAATAAAGTAACAAGAGAGGCAGGATGATTTTCTTTAATGGGGGAAACTGCTATCTTCAGTGACTGAATGCACATCCGTGTTGCTTTAGAAAATGATTCACTGATTTTAAAATGTCACTGTGCTAAATTTTCTAGGTGTTACTAACAGAGAAAAAAGAATCTATTGATAGGCTAGAATCAAGCAAACTTATGCTTATCCAAGATCCCTTCGATATAAGCCTTCCTTCTTTTCGTCAACTGCCTGTCCCCACTGCTTAAATGACAAGGGTGCAAATGAGGCAGCTGTGATCTGTAACTGCCCTGTCAGGGATTAGTGATGCTGTAAGAGAAGAAACAGTCCTGTACCTGTCACGTGTTTACCCTCTTCCCTTGTCCTCAGAGTCTTACTGAACGTTAACTCCAGGAGTTAACAGCTCTGTGGAACTCAAGGTAAGATGCTATGAGCCATATTTTATGAGCTATAAATATGAGTCATATTTTAGTCATACTTCAAAAGAGTAAGAAATAAACCACACTAGTGTTCCCTTTTCATGTTATTCTTTTGCTTTTGAGGAACCTGTTAACCTGTTCCTTTGTAGGTAGATTATATCAATTCATAAATGTAAATTCTAGATTTTCAAATTCAGTACAGTGAAATGCTAATCTTCTTTTCTCTCTGTTTACATGGGAAATTTATAACTTTCTGACAGATAACGTGAAATACAGAGTTAGTTGAGGATGTGTAAGAAAATATTTGAGTAGCAGTATAGAGACCATAAATATTTCTGCTCATTATTCACATTTTATGTTTTCTTTTCCCTATTTTTTCCATGAACAAGATCAGGAAAAAAAAAGCCTTTACATGGTGGAAAAGCATGACATTCTTGCCATATGTGGAGCACTTAAAAGTTATACCTCATCTGCAAAAACCATGGCTGAAAGATGAATAATGAGTGGGGAGAAAGGTTGCAGGGGTTCATGCCATGAAGGAATGATGAGTATCCTAAGTAAGGTTCCTTCATCATTTTGCTCATATTAAAGATAAGATATAGGTGGCCAGGCTTTGGTGTAGGAATCTCCTACCTTAATGCTACTGGATATGCTTTAGAAATAAGATGAAATTCAAATGGTGAAATATCACTGAAAACCCTGAAGTTTTTTCATCCTTGTCTCTGCCTATCTTCTGCATGTCATCCACCCTCCTGAAACATTGGCATGCCAGAAATAACACGCTAAAAAAAGAAGCAAACTATGTTGCAGGAATCAGCTGTGTAATAATCACTAACAGCTCTGCCACATATATGACAATAAGAACACTGCATTTTGAGTAATCACATCCACATTAAGAGGAAAAATGAGCAAGGCTATGCATTTATGAGCCAAACCCATTTCCTGAGGGGCATATATATTGACTAATATTAGGATTTAAAAATGAAACCAATTTGGCATCTTTTTATTTTGTGCAAGTGGAAAATGAACAGAGGAGGGAAATAGGAATAAACGGAAGTTACTGAAAGATCGGTGGCTGCAGTGGGGACCGTGTTGTGCTTGACATTTGATATTTCCAAGAAATCCATAATATTGCGGTGAAAGTCTCATGCCCGCCCTCATCCTCTCAGTTCTGTGTGTTTGTGTGAGATGATGCCACAGTCTGGCAAGACCACATCTCTCCTCGTCTTGCTGCTGTTTTATTCTGGCTCTTTGGAAATACGTTCCTGTTGGCTGCCATGATCTCAAGATGAGTCGGGAATGTTGATTTTTCAGTGTGTGTTCTTCCAAACTGGCCGTTTCTTTGGCAGTCTCTCTCAGTGAAGGCAGTAAGAACGAGTCGTGTTATCCAAACAGAGAGAAATAAAAATCACAGCTGGGCGTTATCTCGGCAGCAGGTGTCTCGTTGCGAGCATTCCCATATCGTCTGGCTGACTGTTCCCTCAACTGCCTGAATGCGAGAAACTTCTGTCACCAGATATCGCTGCGAATTGGAATGAGGGGACTTCCTGATCTCAGAGATCCTTAGAGATGAGTATCCGCACGGCCCTAGAAGGCTCCTTTCCTGGACTTAACCTCACTCACAGCTGGACTGGTGACACCTCTGCCTTTATTCTCTTCCCCTAGGAAATACTGTCGTTCTCCTGCCTCACGACTGTGGAAACACAGGTGCGTGGGCTGTTTATTGGCTCCCATCAGCCAGACAGCAGCACAGGCAGCATTGTAGCATGCAGGTGGTTATGCTGTTGTTCGGAAAACAGTTTAGTAATAGAATATCTTGGGCCTGACTTAGGAGTTGAGCTTGGCGAGTGCAGTGGAAACTGTGTGAAAATCTGGGAGTAGGCAGGACAGAAAGAAGGGCAATCACATCTTGCTAGGGTGGAAAGCCCACGCAGATAACTGCTACTTTCTATTTCCATAATGTCACCCACCCTCACCGTGGCATATCTTGCTCTACAACTTGTGCTCCTATTCAAGATGTGTGATGCTCTTGGTCCTCTCGAGCAAGAGAACGTGTTTGCCATTTAGTCAGGCTCACATTACTCATAAGATGGGGTTGATCGAGGGAAAAAAAAAATCATGATTTTAACACTGCCACTTTCCTCTGTGCAACTGTCTCACCACATTTCGTGCATTTGATTAAAATAAAGTAGAGATATGTATTTGGGCAAAAGACAATCTCCCTGTGCCTCTCTCAAAATAATAAAGGGTTTCCTCTTTTAATCAATTGTAACTGCTATTTATTTATTTATTTTGCCTGCACTGGGTTTTAGTTGCGGCATGCGGGATCCTTAGTTGCAGCATGCAGACTTAGTTGCAGCGTGCATGCGGTATCTAGTTTCTTGACTAGGGATTGAACCCAGGCTCTCTGCACTGGTAGCACAGAGTCCTACCCACTGGACCACTAGGGAAGTCCCTGAATGGTTTTCTTTTGTTAAAAAATCATTCTCTGTAGAAGTCTCTGTCCACAGAGAGTTGTGGATTGTGGGGATTTAGAAGAAGACAGGGGTTTCCAAAGTAGTACAGACTAAAGGCTAGTTCGAACTGTCTCCACTTCCCCACAGAGTTTCTAGACTCCAAACCTGGTCCACAGCCTGCTTTATGCCCCAGGGCCCATAATGAGAAGGCAGACATGAAGAACTTTCTGATTCATTTGGACTCGATGGAAAAAGAGACCGTGCAGCCTGTATTATCTTAAATTGATTATGTCCTCTCTGGCCTCCCAGCCCTACAGCCCTCCCATCAAGGGGCAAGACAACTACAACCCAGCCATCCTGTCCCCTACACTTACAGTGGTTGCCAGTCACTTAGGGGATCAAGCCCAGACTCCCCAGGCTCTTTGAACTCTCCAAACCCTAACAACGTTCATTTACTCGACTCTCTCTCTCTCCTCTTCAGTCCCACATCTTTTATTCATTGCTATTTGTCTCCACACGTTTTTCATTACATATGACTCACCTGGAACCACCATCTTCAGGCAATTGCATGTCAATCCCTGCCTAGACCTCTTTTCTTAGCCAGATCTCCTACAAACTGCAAGGTGCAGCTCAATGTTGACTTTTTCTTAATAGACTTTTTTTTTAGAGGTGTTTTAGGTTCACCAAGGTTGACTTTTTATTTCCTTAGACATTTAATGTCTATATGACCATTCTAGTTCCCATGAAGCATTCTCCCTGAGAACTCTGTACCACACAGTTTAGTACTTTGTTACTGAATCTTTTATTTTTGCGTAAACATTTCACACACACACACACACACACACACACACACACACACACACTCTTAATCTTATCCCGAAATACAATATTCTCTACTCATTCATTATTTCAATAAATATTTATGACCATCCTGCCATGGGTCAGGTGCTAACAACTCTAAACCATATAAAGTGTAAAAGATATGATCCCTGCTTTCAAGGAGATCACAACTTATCAGTAAGGATTTGGCACATGCAAAAAAAATTAACAGGAGGTAGAAAGTGCTATGTCATGATGAGTAAGTGGAGAAGGAGGGGCCATTCCTTAAATTTCTTGAAATCACCCTGCGGTGATTTTATTTGTTACAGAATTGTAATCAACCCAAACTTTAAAAATTGCTAATTTAAAATTTGATAACTTATGCTAAGTACATAACAAGGTATATCAAAATTGTCATTCCAAAATCTTTTGCACTTTTTAACTTCATTTTATATGTTAGCCTTTCCCTTATATTATATTTAGATAAATCTATTTTAAGACCCACCCCCATAGAAAGGATCTTTTAAAATGGCTTATTACTGCAATGGTTCTCAAATTTGGTACACAGGGGTATAACCTGGGGCAGCTAGTAAAATTAACATTTAGTTTACCAAGGCCATACTCCCAAGTATTTGGATTCAGTAGGTCCTCTTAGAACCAGATAATATACATTTTTGAAAAACTCTTCAAATTATGTTGTGTCAGCTGTCTCTGGAAAGCATTTTGATAAACATGGACTAATTACATGCAACAATTCTTGAAATTCTAGTTTTCTTCCCCAAGTGTAACTAAGTCAAGTAATTTTCTAAGTTGGTGAAACTAAGATTTCTTTCATCACTGCCCTTCAGAAGATAATAGAATAAAAGGCCAACTTTGGCCCGTGGTTAAGGCCAAGCCTCTTTTTCTGGCTCATATAGACAGAGATCTTAGAAGCTCAAAGCTAGATCTTATAGCAATAAATATGTCACTGAAACAAATAAAATGAAAATACAAAGAATTTCAGACCTTGGCCAACTGGACATACATTCTCAGTAAAAGTGATTTTGATATATTTTGCTACAATGATAAAATGTTGACACTTACTAGAATTGATTTGAATGGGATTTTTAGGATTTTTCAGCTCTCATCTTTGAACTTTCAGAAACACAACCATATGTCAGCCCCTCAAGTCTTCATAATCATATTCTTTAAACTGAGGTTTTGTAAAGACAAACAACTAGAAAGTATCCAGTGCTGGAAATACTATAAGGTGAAAATGTCCCTGGCTTGAAAATGGAAAAATTCTGATTTAAATAGTAACCATGTTGTGCATGTAAAAACAATAATAGGGGCTTCCCTGGTGGCGCAGTGGTTGAGAGTCCACCTGCCGATGCAGGAGACACGGGTTCGTGCCCCAGTCTGGGAAGATCCCACATGCTGCAGAACGGCTGGGCCCGTGAGCCATGGCCGCTGAGTCTGAGCGTCCGGACCTGTGCTCTGCAACGGGAGAGGCCACAACAATGAGAGGCCATCATACCGCAAAAAAAAAAAAATAATAGACAGAAGCATTTATTAAGCACTGATTATGGGGTATATAGTGTGCTATGAAATGAAGGCTATCTGTCCGTTTCCTGGCAGCAAGTGAATGTTACATGCATAGAAGGTGTTGGGAAGGAAAATTTTTCCTCTACTCTTCTAGGTTCTTCTGCCTGGCCTAATAGTTAAATTGATGTGACAAAGATAAGCAGGAGAAAAACCAAATTTACGTACATACACGGGCTCCATAAGAATATGAGACTCATAGGACAGTCAGGCAAATGAGGCTTATATGCTATTCTGAGCTAAGGAGCCACAGTAGGAGTCTGGGACTTCAAAGGGGAGGAAGGCAATTGAAAGGGAGACGGAAAAGCAAATGTTTGGTAAACAAATGTTTGCCGGGTCATATAGAAACAATGGGACACAGAGAGGAATTTTATCAATCAGATTTTGCTGGGTTCCTCCCTACCCACCACACCTAGTTCATATTATACTATGGTTATCTATGGTGATAGCTCCCTTCCTGGAGCAGGTCCTCTATCCAAATTCTTTTAGGCAGATAGGGAGAAAGCCAAAGGTTAATCCTAAATCTTTTGGGCCTTGATTGTTTGCAGCTCAAAATAATCCACATGCCAAAGTGGCACATTTTGGGGTGGCAAACTTTGCTCCCCTACAAAAGGTAATTGAAGAGAATTAATTAAGGGAATATATGGGAGAGTTAAGAGAAACTAATAAGGAGTACTAGTAACAAGAGAGCACAAATAGCAGCTAGGCCTGAAGAGGCAAGGGGAGTCAGCCACTCACATCTCAAGAAAGCATACAGGGACTCCCTCTTGCGAGAACACCGGAATCACAACTAACTGCTGAACAATCTTCGACAGGAAAACACTGGAACTCACCAAAAAAGATACCCCACATCCAAAGACAGAGGAGAAGTCACAATGAGATGGTAAGAGGGGTGCAATGACAATAAAATCAAATCCCATAACTGCTCGGTGGGTGACTCACAAACTGGAGAACACTTATACCACACAAATCCACCCACTGGAGTCAAGGTTCTGAGCCCCACATCAGGCTTCCCAACCTGGGGGTCCAGCAACGGGAGGAGGAATTCCCAGAGAGCCAGACTTTGAAGGCTAGCGGGATTTGATTGCAAGACTTCGACAGAACTGGGGGAAACAGGGACTCCACTCTTGGAGGGCACACACAAAGTAGTGTGTGCATCAGGACCCAGGGAAGGAAGCAGTGACCCCATAGGAGACTGAACCAGGCCTACCTACTAGTGTTGGAGGGTCTCCTGCAGAGGCAGGGGGTGGCTGTGGCTCACCATGGGGACAAGGACACTGGCAGCACAAGTTCTGGGAAGTACTCCTTGGCGTGAGCCCTCCCAGAGTCCGCCATTAGCCTCACCAAAGAGCCGGGTAGGCTCCAGGATTGGGTCGCCTCAGGCCAAACAACCAACAGGGAGAGAACCCAGACCCACACATCAGCAGACAAGCAGATTAAAGTTTAACTGAGCTCTTCCCACCAGAGCAACACCCAGCTCTACCCACCACCAGTCCTGCTCATCAGGAAACTTGCACAAGCCTCTTAGATAGCCTCATCCACCAGAGGGCAGAGAGCAGAAGCAAGAACAACTACAATCCTGCAACCTGTGGAACAAAACCCACATTCACAGAAAGATAGACAAGGTGAAAAGGCAGAGGGCTATGTTCCAGATGAAGGAACAAGGTAAGACCCCAGAAAAACAACTAAATGAAGTAGAGATAGCAAACCTTCCAGAAAAAGAATTCAGAATAATGACAGTGAAGATGATCCAGGACCTCGGAAAAAGACTGGAGGGAAAGATCGAGAAGATGCAGGAAATGTTTAACAAAGACTTAGAAGAATTAAAGAACAAACACGTACAAGAACTAAGAAACAAACAAACAGAGATGAACAATACAATAAATGAAATAAAAAATATACTAGAAGGAATCAATAGCAGAATAACAGAGGCAGAAGAACAGATAAGTGACCTGGACGACAGAATGGTGGAATTCACTGCTGCGGAACAGAATAAAGAAAAAAGAATGAAAAGAAATGAAGACAGCTTAAGAAACCTCTGGAACAACATTAAACACAACAACATTTGCATTATAGGGGCCCCAGAATGAGAAGAGAGAGAGAAAGGACCAGAGAAAATATTTGAAGAGATTATAGTCAAAAACTTCCCTAACATGGGAAAGGAAATAGCCACCCAAGTACAGGAAGCACAGCGAGTCCCAGGCAGGATAAACCCAAGGAGAAACACGACAAGATGCATAGTAATCAAATTGACAAAAATTAAAGACAAAGAAAAATTATTGAAAGCAACAAGGGAAAAATGACAAATAACATACAAGGGGACTTCCATAAGGTTAACAGCTGATTTCTCAGCAGAAACTCTACAAGCCAGAAGGGAGTGGCATGATATATTTAAAGTGATGAAAGGGAAGAACTTACAACCATTACTCTACCTGGCAAGGATCTCATTCAGATTCGATGGAGAAATCAAAAGCTTTACAGACAAGCAAAAGCTAAGAGAATTCAGCACCACCAAACCAGCTCTACAACAAATGCTAAAGGAACTTCTCTAAGTGGGAAACACAACAGAAGAAAAGGATCTACAAAAACAAACCCATAACAATTAAGAAAATGGTAATAGGAACATACATATCAATAATTACCTTAAAAGTGAATGGATTAAATGCTCCAACCAAAAGACACAGGCTCGCTGAATGGATACAAAAACAAGACCCATATATATGCTGTCAAGAAGAGACCCACTTCAGACCTAGGGACACATACAGACTGAAAGTGAGGGGAGGGAAGAAGATATTCCATGCAAAGGGAAATCAAAAGAAAGTTGGAGTAGCAATACTCATATCAGATAAAATAGATTTTAGGGCTTCCCTGGTGGCACAGTGGTTGAGAGTCTGCCTGCCGATGCAGGGGACACGGGTTTGTGCCCCGGTCCGGGAAGATCCCACATGCCACGGAGTGGCTGGGCCCGTGAGCCATGGCTGCTGAGCCTGTGCATCTGGAGCCTGTGCTCCACAACGGGAGAGGCCACAACAGTGAGAGGCCCGTGTACCACAAAAAAAAAAAAATAGACTTTAAAATAAAGAATGTTACAAGAGACAAGGAAGGACACTACATAATGATCAAGGGATCAATCCAAGAAGAAGATATAACAGTTATAAATATATATGCACCCAACATAGGAGCACCTCAATACATAAGGCAAATGCTAACAGCTATAAAAGAGAAAATCGACAGTAACACAATAATAGTGGGGGACTTTAACACCTCACTTACACAAATGGACAGATCATCCAAACAGAAAATTAATAAGGAAACACAAGCCTTAAATGACACAATAGACCAGATAGATTTAACTGATATTTATAGGACATTCCTTCCAGAAACAGCAGACTACACTTTCTTCTCAACTGCACATGGAATATTCTCCAGGACAGATTACATCTGGCGTCACAAACCAAGCCTCAGTAAATTTAAGAAAACTGAAATCATATCAAGTGTCTTTTCTGACCACAACACTATTAGACTAGATATCAGTTACAGGAAGAAACTGTAAAAAATACAAACACATGGAGGCTAAATAATACACTATTAAATAACAAAGACATCACTGAAGAAATCCAAGAGGAAATTAAAAACTACCCAGAAACAAATGACAATGAAAACACGACAACCCAAAACCTATGGGATGCAGCAAAAGCAGTTCTAAAAGGGAAGTTTATAGCAATACAATCCTACCTCAGGAAACAAGAAACATCTCAAATAAACAACCTAACATTACACCTAAAGCAATTAGACAAAGAACAAAAAAACCGCAAAGTTAGCAGAAGGAAAGAAATCATAAAGATCAGATCAGAAATAAACGAAAAAGAAATGAAGGAAACAGTAGCAAAGATCAATAAAACTAAAACCTGGTACTTTGAGAAGATAAACAAAATTGATAAACCATTAGCCAGACTCATCAAGAAAAAGAGGGAGAGGACTCAAATCAATAAAATTAGAAATGAAAAATGAGAAGTTACAGCAGACACTGCAGAAATACAAAGCATCCTAAGAGACTACTACAAGCAACTCTATGCCAATAAAATGGACAACCTGGAAGAAATGGACAAATTCTTAGAAAGGTATAAACTTCCAAGACTAAACGAGGAAGAAATAGAAAATATGAACAGACCAATCACAAGTAATGGAATTGAGACTGTGATTAAAAATCTTCCAACAAACAAAAGTCCAGATGGCTTCACAGATGAATTCTATCAAACATTTACAGAAGAGCTAACACCCATCCTTCTCAAACTCTTCCAAAAAATTGCAGAGGAAGGAACACTCCCAAACTCATTCTATGAGGCCACTATCACCCTGATACCAAAACTAGACAAAGATACTACAGAAAAAGAAAATTACAGACCACTATCACTGATGAATACAGATGCAAAAATACTAGCAAACATAATCCAACAACACATTAAAAGGATCATACACCATGATCAAGTGGGATTTTTCCCAGGGATGCAAGGATTCTTCAATATATGCAAATCAATCAATGTGATATACCATATTAACAAATTGAAGAATAAAAACTGTATGATCATCTCAATAGAGGCAGAAAAAGCTTCCGACAAAATTCAACACCCATTTATGATAAAAAAAACTCTCCAGAAAGTGGGCACAGAGGGAACCTACCTCAATATAATAAAGGCCATAAATGACAAACCCACAGCAAACATCATTCTCAATGGTGAAAAACTGAAAGCATTTCCTGTAAGATCAGGAACAAGACAAGGATGTCTTGCCCCTATTATTCAACATAGTTTTCGAAGTCCTAGCCATGGCAATCAGAGAAGAAAAAGAAATAAAAGGAATCCAAATTGGAAAAGAAGTAAAACTGTCACTGTTTGCGGATGACATGATACTATACATAGAGAATCCTAAAGATGCCACCAGAAAACTACTAGAGCTAATCAATGAATTTGGTAAAGTTGCAGGATACAAAATTAATGCACAGAAATCTCTTGCATTCCTATACATTAATGATGAAATATCTGAAAGAGAAATTAAGGAAACACTCCCATTTAGCACTGCAACAAAAAGAATAAAGTACGTAGGAATAAACCTACCTAAGGAGGTAAAATACCTGTATGCAGAAAACTATAAGACAGTGATCAAAGAAATCAAAGATGACATAAACAGATGGAGAGATATACCATGTTCTTGGATTGGAAGAATCAATATTGTGAAAATGAGTATACTACCCAAAGCAATCTACAGATTCAATGCAATCCCTATCAAATTACCAATGGCATTTTTTACAGAACTAGAACAAAAAAATCTTAAAATTTGTATGGAGACACAAAAGACCCTGAATAGCCAAAGCAATCTTGAGGGGAAAAAACGGAGCTGGAGGAATCAGACTCCCTGACTTCAGACTATACTACAAAGCTACAGTAATCAAGACAATATGGTACTGGCAAAAAAACAGAAATATAGATCAATGGAACAGCATAGAAAGCCCAGAGATAAACCTATGCACATATGGTCAACTAATCTATGACAAAGGAGGCAAGGATATACAATGGAGAAAAGACAGTCTCTTCAATAAGTGGTGCTAGGAAAACTGGACAGCTACATGTATAAAATGAAATTAGAACACTCCCTAACACCAGACACAAAAATAAACTCAAAATGGATTAGAGACCTTTAATGTAAGACTGGACACTATAAAACTCTTAGCAGAAAACATAGGAAGAACACTCTGACATAAATCACAGCAAGATCTTTTTTTGTCCACCTCCTAGAGTAATGGAAATAAAAACAAAAATAAACAAATGGGACTTAATGAAATTTAAAAGCTTTTGCAAAGCAAAGGAAACGATGAACAAGATGAAAAGACAACCCTCAGAAAGGGAGAAAATATGTGTAAATGAATCAACTGACAAAGGATTAATCTCCAAAATATATAAACAGCTCATGCAGCTCAATATTAAGAAAACAAACAACCCAATCAAAAAATGGGCAGAAGACCTAAATAGACATTTCTCCAAAGAAGACATATAGATGGGCAAGAAGCACATGAAAAGCTGCTCAACATCATTAGAGAAATGCAAATCAAAACTACAGTAAGGTATCACCTCACAGCAGTTAGAATGGGCATCATCAGAAAATCTACAAACAACAAATGCTGGAGAGGGTGTGGAGAAAAGGGAACCCTCTTGCACTGTTGGTGGGAATGTAAATTGATACAGCCACTATGGAGAGCAGTATGTAGCTTCCTTAAAAAACTAAAAACAGAATTACCATATGACCCAGCAATCCCACTACTGGGCATATACCCAGAGAAAACCATAATTCAAAAAGACACATGCACCCCAATGTTCATCGCAGCACTGTTTACTAGCCAGGTCATGGAAACAACCTAAATGCCCATTGATGGACGACTGGATAAAGAAGATGTGGTACATATATACAATGGAATATTACTCAGCCATAAAAAGGAACGAAATTGGGTCATTTTTAGAGACATGGATGGATCCAGAGACTGTCATACAGAGTGAAGTAAGTCAGAAAGAGAAAAACAAATATTATATATTAACGCATATAGATGGAACCTAGAAAAATGGTACAGATGAACTGGTTTGCAGGGCAGAAATAGAGACACAGATGTAGAGAAGAAATGTATGGACACCAAGGGGGGAAAGCGGCAGGGGGTGGGGGGGGTGGGGGGATGAATTGGGAGATTGGGATTGACATATACACACTAATATGTATAAAATGGATAACTAATAAGAACCTGCTGTATAAAAAAATAAATTAAATATAAATAAATAAATAAAGCATATAGGTATAGAGGAAGGACACCCAACAGGAACTGAAGTCCCTGGGAGAGGAAGCAACCCTTGCCAATTCTTGGCCCAGGAGGGAGGGGGCTGAGAGAATAAATTCACTGATCTGCTGTTGGTGTCTCTCTTTACCAGAGAGCTATTGTGCCCAATTGATGTTGTCCATTGTGATCAGCCTTCAGAACACAGAGCATGGTGGAGAAGGGAGGAGAATGGATCTAGAAGGACAAGTGGGGAATATCCAACATGACACCTCCCTCCCTGAAATGGGGCATGAAAATGTATGGCCTCTTGTGGAAATATCAAACTCCTCAGTTGGGGGATTCCTCATAGCATGCATAAGGGACTAGAGCTGTCCATCACTATTTCACGAAAATCTTCCCATTCATTGCCTTATTTTCATACCAAAAGAAGAGATAAATTGTTTTAAAGCAACATCTATTGTCTTGTTTTTTGCCTCTGGTCATTGGCTAAAGTTATTGTTTTGGGACAGTGCTTACTAAGGCTTCCAAATTGTTTTCCAAAACTGCTGTAGAACCTGCGATGAATGGGCTGTGCTTGATTAATATGCATTCCCAAAGTTACTGCTGTTCAAATTGAAAGGTGGCTTTCTACTCTCTCAGACTCAGCTATATCCCAATAAATCTCAAAATAAAGATCATCTAGCTTTCTAGCCCATTTTCCAAAGAATTTCTTATCTCCCCTATCATCAGCATTAAACTTTCCTAATAGGCATTGAGACTGCAAACTCCTTTAGAACAACATCTATTAATTATGTCTCACAGGATGATTAAACCATCTCTGATCCACTGTTACTGCCAGGCAGGATATACAGTAAAGAGTTTTTATTGATCTGGAGTTGGCCCAAATGCAGGAAGGTTCTTGCCATGCTTCTTCCAACAAAAACAAACATATGTACACCCTTGCCTGGGGAAATCTGGGACTGGGTTTGGTCCCAAAGAAGCTCTAGATACTGTGAGTAGCTTCAGACACTACTGGCTTCTCAAAAAGAATTTTAGGACTGCGATTAACTTGAATTTGAAAACTCATTGCCTCCGTATGAGGTAGAAACAATTTTGGACCTACACCTTCCAAACCTATATTTCTGGGATTAGCCAAAATTAAGGATCAGGCTCTGGAGACTATAGATGGATGGAGTGCTGTTCACAGGGACAATCTCTGAACTCATTTAAAAGGGAACCAGGAAGGAGACCGTATCCCTATGATAAATGGATATTTTACTGCTGCCTCCTCCTTGATCTAGCCATAACCAGCCCAGTAAGTCCTCAGGCATTAGTGTGCTAATGAACAAAAAATCCAGCTTAAAAGCACAGCTTTAAATCCAAGTGCCTTCAGCTCTTGGAAACTTGTTTCTGTTTAAGACTTCCTATCCATTTTACAATCTGAGTTAGAGAGAGAGAAAATAACCATATACACAAGAAGTTCTCAAAAAAGAAAAAAATAATAATATTGAAGTTAGTTGTACAAACTTGAAATTCTAAATCTTCCCACTGATCCAGAAGCCCAACTGTTGGGTCTTTTCCTTAAGGTTTTCTAAATCTCTTGGAATTTTTGCATGTCTATATGTTTTTCATATTAATACAACATGCTTCCATTCAAAGCATGGCCCTAACATTGCTATGTTTTGGGCATCTGGACATTTACAGTGTCCTGGGAGGCAGAAATGACTCTAATCTGATGACTGATGGTTATCCCTGGGTGGAAAAGGAGATGGTAGTCTCACTATATTTCTCTGTGTAGAGCTGTACATGCCCTGTAGGAGCCACAGCACAGGAGCCCATTAGGAGGCCTCCAAACCCTTAGTAGTGAAGCTAATGCAGGAGCAGGACTGGGAGGCTCTACTGTAACTGATACACACATTTGCCAGGAAGTTTGGGGCCTCCTTTTATGCTGTATAGTCCCCTTTCTTTAGAGAGTACATTCTATGATCTCTTAAGCGACTCAAAACACACACACACACACACACACACACACACACACACACACATATACACAAGCCAGGTCAGTTCTTTGGAGAAATAATCATAAGAACTAGCAATGAAATTGGGTCATTTGTAGAGACGTGGATGGACCTAGAGACTGTCATACAGAGTGAAGTAAGTCAGAAAGAGAAAAACAAATATCGTACATTAACGCATATATGTGGAATCTAGAAAAATGGTACAGATGAACTGGTTTGCAACGCAGAAATAGAGACACAGATGTAGAGAACAAAGGTATGGACACCAAGGGGAGAAAGTGGCGGGGTGGGGGGAGGTGGTGGGATGAATTGGGAGATTGGGATTGACGTATGTACACTAATATGTGTAAAACAGATAACTAATAAGAACCTGTTGTATACCACAGGGTACTCCACTTCGCTGTACAGTAGAAACTAATACAACATTGTAAAACAACTATACCCCAATTAAAAAAAAAAAGAACTAGCATTTGTTGGACATTTGCTCTGTTTGCATGGACTATATTATTTTCTCCTTGATAAAGTCCATAAAGTACTATTATTAATCTCCCCCTTTTACAAATGAGGAACCTGAGGCACAGAGAGTTTAAGCACTTTCCCCCAAAAGTACCAGTGTTATTAAGGCAGTAAATTTTAAGACTACTAGAGTATGTCAAACTGGTCATCATTGCTATTCCTGAGTATCACTTGTTGCCAGACCATGATGTGAAGGGGTTTACATGAACCATACTGAAGAAACTGATTCTAAAAGGGATTACGTTAAATAAGCTCTGAAAAAATGCACAGCCTTTAGTGTCTAAACTGGGATTCAAAGTCCAGGTTTTCTGACGCAGAATTCTATACTCTTTTTATCAATACTTTGTCACACCACCTCATTTCACAACTTTCTTTAGGGGGCACTATGTGTGACTATTTTTGGTTTCAAAAACATCCTCATTTTGAAAGAATGAAACACAAAGGAAAGTAACTATTAATGCTCAGCTGTCCATGAAAGGATGAAAAGGGGTATAAAGAAGACCTAACATTAATGGTGTAATTTGGTAAGTGCCAAGGACTTCCTAAGATTTTAACATGCGTTGTATTCTCTAATTCTGACAATACTTCAACACTGTCTGTCAGTATATCACTGTCAACTGAAAATAAGAGAAAACTCAAGCCTTTCTTTTGTTTTGCTGCCCTCTCCCCTAGTATTTTGGCTTCTTTATCCACTCTGCTTGCCTGGAGAGTATGCAATGGCTAATTTATGCTAGCCTTGTGTCCATTTGATAGACAGGAAGAAGAACTGAAGCAGAAAAGGATGACAGCTATATTGGAAAAGCAAAGCTTTCCCGGTAAACCGCAACTCATATCTATCTCAATGACCAGAACTGTTTCCACTGGGTACCTCTTGTTACAAGGGAACCTGAAGATGCAAGTATTTTAGCTGGTTACATTGCTACTGTGGTTCCAGGATCATTTAATAATGTCTTTTCTTTCTAGTATGACCAAATATTTTAGGCACCATCTGCATTCTCATCCCCAAATATGTAATTAGCCATTTCTACAAGAAGCCCTGGTTTTAATTTTTTTAGTCTCCTTTTTTGGTGCTGTTTCTATAAGTTGTTTTTTTCATTTATTTCCTCTCTATCCCTTTCTGTGCTTTCTGTGTTGGCTATTCTTCAATGTGCACTTATAATTTAGTCTTCATTTAGAAGTTTGTTTTTCTGTTTAAAGAGTTAGGTTGATTGACATTTCATATCCTATTTTCAGGCCATCATTTCCCATTTTCTGGTCACCGTTTGAGTTCTTCCATTTGTGCTTTGTAGTGTTCCTCAGTAACTATAATTGCTCTTTCAAGGATTTTTTTTCTGTTAGTTTTGTTGATTATTTTGGTTCTTTTTGTAATGTTAAATTATAATTTTTATCTGCTTCATCAAAACTATTTTTAGGTGAGTTTTCCTATTATCTATAGGAATTAATATTCCTCTCATTCATGCTTTATTCTGTAGTACCTTTCTGTGTGGGCAGAACTTCCACCTTTCCTATTGTTTTCATTTAAATGAGATGGATTTTCCTGGACTTCTAGTAGGGAGCTGGTGTGAGGAATACAGGGATGTGCCATGATATCATTCTCAGCTTCACAGCTCACACCTCCCTCCTCTGTCACTACAGTGAGTGCCTTACAATATGGTCAACTTTGTAGCCAGCCCTGCTCTGACTCTCTGAGCCCAGCCTGATAAGAGCGAACTTCTCCTGCCAGCCCTGGATTTCCTAGTTCCCTCCACGGCCCTTTCTTCCACCATCATGCACGCTTAGATGCTGCTTCTTGCTGGCATGTCCTGCTGTCTGCCACCTCTGGGCTCCCAAACTCTTTCTGGACCTTGTCTCTCTCTTCCTTCCCCGGGGTTCTTGAGGTTCTCAGTCTCAGTTATACTCCCGGTATTTTCCGCTCAGATAGGATGGCCTCATTTGGGAAGCAACGATTGGTTGGAGAGGCTGAGATCCCAGAGCTCTTTGAAACCCTCTGCCCCCACTTCCACCTCCTCAGTTCTCACAGCCACCAGCTTCCTGTGCAGCTTCACCTTCAATGTAATCTATATGCAACTGAGTCTGTGAGTTTTCTCTATCTCCTAGTTTCACTGAAAATATAATTTAAAGTTTTTTGGTTTTCATTTCTCCTTTTTTCTACACATGACTTCCAGGAGGAAGGAGATACCCCAAAATCAGTTGCTTGGTTATAAAACTCTTGGTTATAAACTACTTGATTATAAAGTTTGATTTCCAAATTTTTCTAAATAGTTTTAAGAGTAATCATTTGCTACCAAGGGCCAGGCTCATTGCTTACACTGTGGCTATAATGACTCAGTAGAACAAAACCAAGGGTTAATTACTGCCTTTATCTCATTTTCAGATGGAGTAAGTGAGGTTCAGGAAGGTTAAGTAATTTGCTTAACCTGCCACATAGAGGATAACTAGAAGAACTGGGATTCAAAACCAATTTGTTCTAAATCCGGAGCCCAAACCCCGATCCCATGAAATGACTTACCACTGTTCCTGAAGATTTTAATCTTCCAAGATTAAAATTATTTATGGGGACTTCCCTGGTGGTCTAGTAGTTAAGAATCCACCTTCCAATGCAGGGGATACAGGTTCAATCCCTGGTCGGGGAACCAAGATCCCACATGCTACAGGGCAATTAAGCCCGCGTGCCACAACTACTGAGCCCACGCGCTCTGGAGCCTGCGCGCCGCAACTAGAGAGAAGCCCGCACGCTGCAACAAAAGATCCTGCATGCCGCAACTGGGACACGACACAGCCAAATAAATAAATTAATTAATTTTAAAAAATTATTTATGTGTTGTTCATACAGCAGTGCATCCTGTCACGATTTAATGTGGGCAAGCATAAAGACCCTGATTTATAAAGTGCACTTGAGTATGGTTCTCTGAGACCTTAGCATATTTTTCATTTAGACTTGAAAGTGGAAATCTGACCTCTAATTTTAATATGAAAAGATAAATATGGTCTATACTGCAGCAATTTATATAAAAATAAAAGTAAGCTCTTTAATCTTCTCTCCAAAACTTGACAAAAATATTGAATTAAAGATAAACACGGTAACAAAGAAGGTAATATTTTGAAAATACTGTGCGTGTTGAAGTCACAAGAAACCATATTAATTTACATGTTGTCCACCATGATAATTTTTACCTACTCACCTCTCAAAATCTTCATAAATTTGTAAGCAGCACACTATATACCAAACAGAAATCATATAATAACTCTAAGTTCAAGGTTAAATGCTTGTGGAAATAATATTTAACAAACATCTATTATATGGCAGAGATTTTTAAAATATATAGATATGAAGGTAAAGTATATAACTGACACTTAAGAGCATATATATAATTTACATTATATAATATATGCATGTATATAATATTTATATGTACATATTGTTTATATCATGTAATTTACGTAAATTACATGTAATTATATTATGATATGTTCATGATGAGTGGTCCTTAATCTTCAGTTTACAGACAACGAATCTGAGGATCAAAGAGGTCAAAGAACTGAGAAGTGTTTAAGCTCCTCAGTGTTAGGGCTGGAGATAGAATGCAGGACTCCCTGACTTTAAGGTCATTCTCAATTAACTGGGCTGCTTTGAAGGACTAAGTTCAAAAGAAACAGAATAATCTTGCAAAGATGCAAAGTAAAGAGAAACAAGGGAAAGTGAATTTGGAGCTAATTTAGAGTGGAAAGTTTAGTTTCCCAGTGAATTCTGAATATGTGGACACTAGATCATCATTTCTGGACCAAAGACACGTAGACATATTCATGGAGCACCCACACTGCTCAAATGCCCTGGACAACATCCAATCTTTCTCATCATATCTCTCACATGAGGCTAAAGCCTGAAGGCAGAGCTAGAATTTCATGGAGTTTTAAAGTTATACACATTGAACACTAATATACTGTGTCATAACATTAAATAATCTACATCACATAATAGCATAAATTGGTGCTATTGAACACTAATATACTCTGTCATAATTGAACACTAGTATACTCTGTCATAACATTAAATAATCTACATCACATAATAGCATAAATTGGTGCTATTGAACACTAATATACTCTGTCATAATTGAACACTAGTATACTCTGTCATAACATTAAATAATCTACATCACATAATAGCATAAATTGGTACCTTTAGCCAATATATTTAAACACAATCAACTATATCAAAATGGCAACACACACCAATTTGTATTTGTCTGCATGCAATTAAGCAGACATCAGTGGAGTGAGTGAACATGAGGTAAGGAAGGTAAATGCCAGCAAGCTCCTCTACGCACATATGAAGACAGGCTTTATGGGGCTCTAAGCACACTATACAGGAGCAAGAACCATTTTATTTTGCTCCATAAGTTGGATAATATTAAGCTCCAACTGTTATCACATGGAAAAAACCGAATTACTACTGGGACTTTTATGACACCCAGCAGCCTTTCACTGCACAGAAATTCAGAATATACAACATTGTTTTAACACAAATTAGCACAACAGTGCAGAATATACACCATTGTTTTTGAGGTCCAGAAAATGCGTGCTATTTATTTATTAATTTTAAATACTTAAAATTATTTATTTATTTATTTTTGGCTGCATTGGGTCTTCGTTGCGGTAGCTTCTCTTGTTGCGGAGCATGGGCTCTAGGCACATGGGCTTCAGTAGCTGTGGCACACGGGCTCAGTAGTTGTGGCTCACAGGCTCTAGAGCGCACGCTCAGTAGTTGCGGCGCACGGGCTTAGTCGCTCAGCGGCATGTGGGATCTTCCCGGTCCAGGGCTTGAACCTGTGTCCCCTGCATTGTCAGGCAGATTCTTAACCACTCTGCCACCAGCGAAGCCCGCATGTTATTTAAATGACACCTATTAGGGGAAAAGTGACACTTCAAAGGTCTATGAAAATATCGAAATTCACTAACTCTATAGGTGGCCCTGGTGATTAAAAGTGAATAGGTGGCCCTGTACTTTTTAAGAACAGCCAAGTTTTATGTGGCAGGATACATTCTCTATAAGTGAGAGAAAGTCACACTCTAAGTTCTAAAATCAGTCAATCAGTAATCAATTGTCAAGTTGATAATAAGTTACTATTTATTCAGTAACTATATTATGAAATGCAGAGGGCTAGGCGATAAGGACAATGCAAAAAATAAATCAAACACAGATCCACTTCTCAATGATTTCACTAGCTGAGAACACATGACAAATATATACACACATAAATACTTGTATAAAACGTCTTAAAATATAAACTGGATATTCTCTCTCCTCTGTCAAAGTCGTTCAACTGACTTCAAATTTCCCTCAGAATAACATGACAAATCCTTAGCAGCATCTATAGCTCCCTATGGCATGCGCGTCCCCGCCCCCTCCCTCATCATTCCTACTATTATCTAGCTCCCTGACCTTTCTCTTACCACTCTTCCCCTCAGTCTTCTCCGAGCTCAATGGCTTCCCTGCTACTCTTGGAAAACCTGCAGGAAAGCTCCCACCTCAGGGTCTTTGCACTGGCAAACCGCACTGCCTGAAACTTTCTGCTCTCAGATAAACACATTACTAAGTCTTTCATATCCTCCACACATTTGCTCACATAAGGCATTCTCAGTGACGTTCTTCTCAGGGACCTCTATCTTGACCATTGTTTAAAATTTCAAATTGCACTCTTATGCCTCCAATCCCATTTCATTTACTCTCCTCTATTATTGCCACACCACTTTCCACCATTTACCACTACATTTTATATATTTATTCTTCTCTCTCCCATGATTTGAATATCAGATCCCAGAGGGCAGGGATCCATTTTTGTTCAACATTATATAGCCATCTCCTAAAACAGCACCTGACACATAGTAAGCATTCCATAAATATTTGTTAAGTGGATGAATAAACAGTAATTAACTGTAAAAACAGCATGACAAATACCAAGTCAGTAATACAAAAAATGTATAGTAAAGCCTTGAGAAGATAACACAAGGATGGTTATTCGTGGTTGCAGAGAAAAAGTAGGTTTGAGATGGACTCAGATGCTATGTGAGACTCATAAGAGCATAAGTGGTGGAGACACAGAACTTCACAGGGGAGTAGCATCCCCCCACCATTGAGGAGGCATGGTCACAGTGAACTCAGGAAATGAGGCTGAAGGGGGCGGGGCAGGGAAAAGCAAGAGAAAGCCTTTTACATTCTCAATCAAACAAAAAATTGCTTGCAGTTGCTTCTATTACACACCTAATTTGAGATATCTGAGGTAATTTGAGAAGTGTTAAGAACTTAACTAACCACTGATAACTCAGATAATCTTGTTCCAATTTTAAGAAGGTCAACACTACAAATGGAGTTATCTATCTATGCACTGTGAATGTCTTTTATCAAATGTAGCTGTATGACTTGATATTTTGATATTTCATCTTCTGGTATAAACTTTTATTAGGTACATACTTATGATAACAGGCAAACAGAAACATGAAGTATCATTCAAATATTTGTTTTTCATCAAATAAGATTTCTTTCTTGAATTATATTTAAAGAATAATAATTAGAACATTAAGCAAACCTAAGGGTTCCTTAAGCAATGATTACTAACATCTTATTAAAACTCATTTTCAGGAACTTTTATTCATTACTGGTGGGAGTACAACTTTGGGAATGCCACTTTGGAAGACAGTTCGGCAGTTTCTTACAAAACTAAACATACTCTTACCATACAATCCAGCATTTGCACTCCATGGTATTTACACAAATGAACTGAAAACTTATGTCCACACAAAAACCTACACATGGACATTTATAGCAGCATTATTCATAACTACCAAAACTTGGAAGCAATCAAGATGTCCACTGGTAGGTGAATGGATAAGTAAACTGTGGTACAACCAGACAATGGACTATTATTTCGTACGAAAAGGAAATGAGCTATCAAGCCATGAAAAGACATGGAGGAACCTTAAATGCAGATTACTAAGTTAAAGAAGTCAATATGAAAAAGCGACTATATGATTACAACTATATAACACTCTGGAAAAGGCTATGGAGACAGTAAAAAGATCAGTAGTTGCCAGAGGTTAGAGGGAAGGGAGGGATGAACAGAAACTGTGCTATATGATACTATAATGGTGAATACATGTCATTATACATTTATCAAAACCCACAGAATGTACAACACCAAGAGTGAACCCTAATGTAAACTATGGCTTGTAGATGATAATGACATGTTAGTGTAGGTACAGGATTTTAATACTTGGGGAGGCTGTGCATGTGGTGGGAAGGGGCAGGAGGTATCTGGGAACTCTGTACTTTCCCTTCAATTTTGCTATGAACCTAAACTTATCTTTTAAAACGTCTATTTTTTAAAAATTCAATATCAGTAGTGACATCTGTGGACAAAGAGTCTATTCACTCATAGGCTACAACTTCGGAGTTTATTACTCCTTTCCTACTGTAAAATTAACCCTAGGATGTGTAAGAATATTTAAGTCTGTGTCTGACAATGAGGAGAAAATGATATATTTGAAAATTCCTTGCAATATCTGACTATAGTAGGTGTTCAACAGATGTGCACTGAAAAGTCATTAAAGCATCTATATGAACCACTTGGGAAGCTTGTTAATACGATACTGATTCAGCAAGTCTAAGGTGGGGGTCTGAGATCCTGCATTTCAAACAATCTCCCAGGTAATGCTGATGCTGCTGGTTCCTCAGACCACACTTTGTGTGGAAGGACTGCTTTACAAACTGTTATGTCTCCAAAGAGTATTCCTGCTTAATGGTGGCTGGCAAAAGAAAAAATTCCTCTAATGAAATTGGTTTGGAAAATGATGAATACATGGTCACCTTCTTGAAGAGCCTGATATACACAGAAACATTAAAGGCTCTGGGTAAAGCAAACTGCTGAACTTTAAATAACCCAGCATTCTCCAATCATATATGACCACAGTACCTAATTACCTTTCTGAGTAAAAATCATCCTAATACTTCACAGTACACAATTCACAGAATGTTGATTTATACAGGTTAAAAGAATAAAAAGCACATAACTTTAACATAAGGATGATTTACTTTCTGTGAAAATATTTTAAGTCTAAGTTACCCAGTCTCATGTATCTGATTCTCTTTAAGTAAAAGAAATGACCACAGCAAGTGGAGGTTAAGCACAGATAACAGTGACCTCACCTAACTACACATCAGAAGGAGAACAAGCAGGGGACAAAAGTAGATTTCAGACTCTCAGACAGTATGCTTGCTGCGGAGTGCTGAAGACACAGCAACCCAGACTGGGTAGACAGGTGCATGTCAGAGATGATTAGTGAAGGAAAAAGAGAGAACAAAGTCCGTGAAGGAAAAAGAGGGAACAAAGTCCTTCACTTTCTTGACATAAACTGTCAGGTAAAGGAGAATGAGAACACATGTTTCTGTGGACTCAGAAATGTTTGCCATATATCTCTTCTCCCCCAAGCAAAGGTACCAACCAGTATAGATTCTCTTTAAGGTTACAAGTCAAAGAGGTATGGCTGCCTGGCCCTGCCCTTCCTTCAACTTGAGTGGAGGCGGCAGATAGTTATGGTTTTTCTAACTGTGTGTATGCAAAAGAGTGAGTACACGATTATGTCCGCTTACCCACTGTGAACCAGGCATGAGTAGGCTGATAATATCCTCAGACATCATAGTATAACAATTAGATTAGCGCCGTACCTTCCCACCTAAGGCTAAGAGGGAAAATCCATTGTCAGGAAAGTCCTCAAACTGTCCCCAAAAGACTGCAAGAATAAGCTTGAAATGTATATATAAATATCATTAGTTGCCAGGGATCTATGCCTCTTTTTGGAAAAATGAGATAGAGTAAAAAATATCTGAGAAAAAAATATTAAGCAAACAGAGGCAAAATAAATGATGATCCAACTCATTTCTTAAAATAATGTTTTTGTACTTATTTTTAAAATATATCATAGAAAATACTGATGAAAAGTTAAGCAAAATGAACTATAAAATTCTTTCAACTTTATAGTATGGTTGAAATTTTTCATAATTAAATCTGGAAAATAAAAGATAATCACAATAAACTAAACATCACTTCTAATCCTACTACTCAGAGATCACCACTATTAATATTTTGGTGTATTTCTTTTTGGAGATATTTTTTCTCTGCCTTATACATTATTTCCTTTATATGAATGTACTCATGCTGTATAAATAACATTTTTAACAAATATTTTCTATGTTATTAAGTAGATATTTAGAATATAAATTTATGGCCATGTACTGTGTGTATGTGGGGGAGATCCTAAAATAATTTATTTAACCATAATATTACGGTTTTCACACAAGGTTTCAGACTTTCATAAAGAATCAAATCCTTCCCCAAATGACCACGGGACTAAAAATAACTATTTTAACATCTTTCAACCTTGAAGATGTTTTCAGGTAGCAGCAAATTTTACAGGAGAATCAGAACATCAACAACAGGCCTACGAGACTGTTTTTTATCAACCAAATATTTTTCTCATATTGCTATACAGAAGGAAGAGAGTGGATTGTAGTAATTATTACCTACAGTTTGCTTTAGAATCAGGTAAAAGATTGCTTCATTTCTGGCTTTGTCACTTACTGTGACTCCAGGCAAGATGTTAATACACCTAGGCCTCCGTTTACACATTTGTAAATTCTGAATAATAATAGTATATCCCCATAGAGGTGTTGAACTGATTAAATGAAATAGGTTTTACACAGGTACTACTGTGTACATGGTGCTGCTTGCCAGACTTCACCAGCTTTTTTCTGAAGAACTCAGGCAGGGTCAATCCAGCTGAGTATGAATCAGTGACAGTGTCTGGGGTTCTGCTTAAAATAAAGACCTTAAGAAGATAAAAGGATTTATGATAATGATTGAATCTATAACCTGATTTGAGAGTTACATAAATATCAAACTACTCATAAAAATATGTAGAGCTACAAAAGACACATAAGTTAGGTTCCAGTATCAACATCTACGTTTCCCTCTGTGAAGACTTGATAATAACCCTTAAGCCACATGGACAGAGACCATTCTCTGTACTACTAGCTACATTTCCCTCTTTCTATGTCCTGATGACATTTTTCTCTGAGTCCCCTTTCACTCTTAAATCACAGAAGTTTTTTTCTGGAATGCTACTTTCCTGGTTGAGGGCTCTACTTACTGTATACACCAAAGTCCTTTCCCTTTCTCATGTAAAGTGTCCATGACAGGGCCTATATGCCTCCATCCTTTGTTTCCTACCACAATACACTCCATCCAGACACCAGACACTGTGCAAAATGTAGATTACCTCCTGTCATCCAGCCAGCCAAGGGCAGATTTCTGCTCTAACTCTTGGTCTTATGCTCTTCTTGAGCCACTTCTACACCCTAATGCTATATTTTCTAGCTTATTGCAATGCATATGGTACATTTTACTTTTCTTTTAGTTAACAAAATATATAAATAAATTAAATTAAAATCACTTCTTGATTAGAATCTGAATCAGCTGCATAAACACCACCAAATCCTCTGTGTAATGCCCTGAATATCCCTTTTAGGCAGTAGCCACTCCAGGAATGTTCCCATGGAAACAATCATGTATAATATTACCTCATGTACATTAGTGCTATGTCTAGTCTCAAACTCAATTATATTTGGCTGAGGATAATCTGCCTTAACCCCCATTAAATTAGAACTCCTTTTAATAATGTTAATATTTGTAATATCTGACCATAATATATACTTGCATTTTTTTTCTAAACTACAGAGCCATAGATTATACTTAAACAGATACATTTTTAGACAACCAACCAACCAAGAATTTCCTATTCTTGTAAAACCATTCTTAGATCCTAAAAATATTTCCCCCAAATTTTAAGAATGTGAGTCTTGCAATTTATAAAATGACACGACGTCTCAGTATTTCAAATAATCACATGTCCCCACTACTTTAGAGAGTAATAAACTCAGTTAATCTTTAATATATAAAAGAGCAGGCTCTAGAACAGTGCTGTCCAAAAGAACTTTCTGTGATGATATAAATGTTCCATCTCTGTTCTGTCCAGTATAATAGTCACTAGCCACAAAGAGCACTTGAAATGTGACTAGTGCAACTGTGAAACTGAATTTTTATTTTAATTAGTTTAAATCCAAATAGTCACATGTAGTTAGTTACTATCATACTGTACAGCACAGCTTTCAGAAAACTTTGGATAGAAATATCTAGCATTAAACACATTCTGCTTAATCTCTTATGTCATAACAGCAGTGTTTCAGTTTGGAACCTTGAAGCTCTCTTCTTCTTTATTCAGAGTGCACATTCAGCCATTCACTTTCTGTACCTCATTATCTCCTATGCATCAGTTATTTATAAGTACACACATCTTCTCCAAGAGATTACAAACTCATGGAGTGCAGGAACCACATCTTCCTCAATTCTGTATGCCTCAATGAGCATACTACAGTACATTACATATTATAAGTACTGAATGCTTGCAAATAATAATGATAGCCCCTTCTCATTTCAGTTTTGAAAATATATTATGATGGCATACTTTCCTTAGTACTGCTCTATGTCCTGGTATAACTTAGCTCCTCCAGAGTTTAAACTTTGTTCTCTGTGTTGTATTATAAGCCTCCCAGAGAGTACATTTTAATGCTCTGGGGTCAACTGAAATCAAAACTCTAGAAGAAAAATCCCAAAATTTATATCTTTGCTGCCACAATATATTTTGAAAGAACTAGAGTAGACATTTTTTGCAACAGTGCATCAAGAAAAGGAGCTGATGGTAAACTACAGCCAGGGAATTGAAAAATATTAGTTCTTTAAATGCACCCTTCCTTTCCCTAGCTGTCTTGAGGCTTTTTTTTTCACTTTTTTCCAGCTTTATTGAAATATAATTGACATAACATTGTGTAGGTTTAAAGTGTACAGTGTGATCGTTTGATACACATATATATTGTGAAATATATCATTGATCCTTTGTGACAAAAACAAAAAGGAACACTAGCTGGAGGACTACATGCAACTCAATATAATGGCATACTCAGAGTACCTCAAAAGGGAAGGAGGCAAGAGGCAAGAATCTGTCATTCATCCATTTTACTATGCTAAATTTTCAAATGACTCCCCTATAGACAACTATTTAGAACGCTCATATTTATGACTGAGAGACATTAGCTTGGATTATTGATTGTTCCAAATTTTTGGTATCAATGTGAAGAAAATAAGGTTTTAAGTTTAAAATAAAAGCTCTAGGTAACATTAAGCAGTCTAAAAATAATAATTAACCCACCAAGGTATCTATTTTATAAAAAGCTAGCTTTATATGGAATTCTGTTTGGGTAAAGAGGGAAATAAGAATCTAGATTGTTAAAACATATATTACATTTGGCTGATTACTCTAGTTAAATTTTATTTATGTAAAATTTCATTTTTCATTTTATTTTTTACTCTGTGGACAAAAATGTGTGTGACTTTAATCTCATCTATATAGCCAAGTAGTTACATGAGAATTTAGGGCCTTCTATAGCCTAGAAATCAGGATGCACAGCTAATAAAATCAAGCATTATTTCAAAAACATTTTGATTATGCTCTTTCTACTCCATTTTTTAGGTCACAGGTTGGATGTCTATGTTTATCAGAAAACTCTAGTTTTGTTTATGATAGAAAAGAACTTGTGCTTCCTTAGCATAAAGGACTATAAAATGAGAATAGGTATCAAAAGTATACACCTTGCCTTTAAACTCATGAACTAAGATACTGGGCTTCGAGTATGTCATGTCCCTCATCATTTGCAATTATGAGGTAAAGGAGATTTGGTTAGTGGGTGAATAAATCCTTTTTTACTAAAAATGCCTTCAGACTATATAAAAACACACTAGTTTTAAATCAAAATGAAGCATATCATAGAGCACTTCCTCTCAAGGAAGGAAGATCCATATCAGTTTATTATTTTCCAAATTTGGTTTGGTACATTGTAGCCTTGAAATTGAAGAAAATGGCCAATGATTTGCAACCAACCATAAAATTCAAGCCTCTGCTTGGTTGCCCTAAGGTAACAGAAGGGCCAGTTGGTAAAAATGATTATGGGCTAGTCTATTCACTACATCTCTAGGTAATGAAATGTGATAACTCTATTACCCATAGATAGTGTCTGTAGTTTTTAAAAGTCATGTAATTGATATTTACTACCATAGGAAAATATTAAAAATTAGAGCTTAAGATTTTTCCAAGGCATAGGTCTTTATTCTGTGATAACCAAATATAAATCAGATTGTGAATATAAAATATTTATTTAATATTCAGATAGTTTACTTGTATTTGGATATTTATTTAAGTATGCTAGTTGTACCATTAAACCTGGCTGGCTATAGGCTTAATTCTGCTATAAAAAAAACAGAGCTTAAGTATATCAACTAGTATTCCATTCTTCTAACAGAAACTACGAGACATGAGTAAGGTCACACTTCTCCATCCGTATCCCCACAAGGATATACTGCCTTTTTATGTCTCATATTCCTGTTTAACCTAGCACTGTGTTTAGAATAATATTCAGTAATGGACCCAGCAGGAAAAGCATATGGGCTTTAGAAATTATTGTGAGTAAAAACTAAATTGCATTAAAATGTTGTCCATTTATTACAATTTAGCATGGTAAGACATTTGGGGGGGTGGAATAAACATTGCTGCCTTATTATGTTTTTAATTTTATAGTAACAATGTTAAAGTGTGTACTTTAGCTATTCTGTTTTGAAGCCTACTGATCAGATTCACATTTTACTATAAGAGTTGACATTTACTTATTTAGACACCAGCATCATTTACTAGTTATATAAACGAGGACATCATTCCCACTTTATGCATGAAGCAAATTACCACACCGTCAAAGATCAGATTCATGTAAGTGAACTTTGTAGAATATATTTTTAATATTGTTTACAAATAGATTCTGTTACTTTTTCCCTTCACAGTTGGGTAGCACTCAAATCTCACCTGTAGGAGTGACATCACCAAAATGGCAATGTAGGAGACCTGAGCATCAACAATTAGACAGCTATCCACAAACAAAAAGAGCTCTGGGAGTGCTCTGGAGTGATATTAAGAAATTTTAGTAACAGAGTGGAACAGAAAGCCTGAGAATAACCGCACAAGAAGAAAAGGAAGACAGCTTCATTTTGCCTGTACCATCCCATCCCCCAAGCCAGAACTGTTCAGCACCAAGAGGGAACTTCGAGCTAGAAAGAGTTCCTCCTGCCAGACAAGGAAGAGTGGGGTGAGCAACCAGCTTCTTTAGCCTTTCAGGGACCCACACAATGGTCCTGCTTTGGTTTAATCCCACCCAGACTAGAAAGCTGCGATATATGGAAATGGCTAGGAACAAGAAAAGAAAGCAGGGGCTGCTACTAGCAGCCAATCAGCAGTAGCAATTGCAATTCACAGTGACCTGCTCTGTAGACAAACCTGGCAGATTTCCCCATTGATGAAACCAAAGCCAGCACAGCCAAGGCAGACCACTTGCAAATTCCATAAGCTTTCACCCCACAGGTACATATTCACATTCACTGATGACAGCTACCTGCATCCTTCCCTACTCCTTACCCCTGCCACCCTACTCTGAACCCTGGAACAATACTGGCAACCAGCTTAGGCCTCTGAGCTGCAAGAGTGCTAGACACTATCCTACACACCCTCAGCTGACCCCCACTGCCTGCGAGTGCTCAGGACTAGCCCCTCCAGCTGTGCACTGGCACAGCCCTTGGCAAACCCCCATCACCAGCCTCCACTGCAGTGTGCACTCATGGGCAAACAGTGTATACTCACCAGAGTGCATACCAATAGCCAACCCAAGGTCTCTGCTGCTGCTTGTGAGTGAAGATCAGGCCTGGTCTTCTATCACTGGCCTGTACCAGCATACTCACCTATAGCTAGCCCCTCCAGGTGTGCACCTGCACAATCCCACACAGGCCCCTATGACAAGCCACCGATTCAGTGTGAATGCACAGGAGTAGAATGGGCAACTGCCAGTGAGCTTTTAGTTGTCCCTAGCCTTTGCTTCTGGACCTGGACCCCACCACAATGCGTGCATCTGCAACTGGCCCTGCCTCCACACAGGCGCCTGCAGCTGGCCACCAGAGATGAGTGTGTGAACACCAACACCTCAGGCCATCACCAATGCTTGCCCTAACTGCTGATCCTGGAAGAACCACTGAAGACCACAACAGTGCTTGCAGCCACCAAGGACCCTGCACAGTGTTCACCAAAGTCCACGCAGTTGTCAATGCTGTGAACCCCAAGGAGCCTGAGCCAGAGACATCATGCCTCCCAGGATCCAGTGCTGCCACATGCTACCACATCCACACCCGTAGTAGGTGTCCTGCACCACTAGACCCAGAATCACAGAATGCTCCAGTGTGCCTTCCTCCCACATTTGAAAATTTTCCCTTATGGATGGCAGTCCATAAGTCTAAAAGAGGTGATTGTTTCTTCAAATGCACAAAAACCTGCACAAGGCTACCGGAAACATGAAGAATCAGGGAAATATGACTCCACCAAAGGAATACAGTAAACCTCTAGTAACTGGACCCAAAGAAATGGAGATCCAGGAAGTGCCTGACAAATAATTCAAAACAATTGTTCTAAAGATACTCAGAGAACTACAAGAGAACATAATTAGCAATAAACAATGAATAACATCAAGAAAACAACACAAAAACAAAATGAGAAGTTCAACAAAGAGAAAACATAAAAAAGAACAAAACAGAAATTTTGCAGCTGAAGAATAAAACGACTGAACTTGAAGAATTCAAAACACAGCTTCAAAGCAGATTCAACAAAGCAGAAGAATCAGTGACCTAGAAGAGAGATCAATTGTAAGAGAAGGAAACAAAATGTAGAACAGAAATGAATGCAGAAAGCCTACAGGACTTATGAATAACATCAAAAAAATAATATCAGCATCTCCGGAATCCCAGAAGAAGAGGAGTAACAGAAGTGGAAAGCTTATTTAAAGAACTAATGACTGAGAATGTCCCAAACCTGGGGAGAGATTCGGACATTCAAGTTCATAAAGCTAAACAGGTCACCCCAAAAGTTCAATCCAAAATGATCTTCACCAGGACACAGTAAAATAAAACTGTCTAAAATCAAAGAAAAAAATAGAATTTTAAAAGCAGGAAGGGAAAATTTTATCTCACACAAGAGAACACCCATAAGTCTATCAGGGGATTTATCAGCAAGGACTTTGAAGGCCAGGAGAAAATGAGATGATTTATTCAAAGGGCTGAAAGAAATAAACTGTCAACCAAGAATACTTTACCCAGTTGTCCTTCAGAAACAAAGGTGAGATAAAGACTTTCCCTAATAAACAAAAGCTGAGGGAATTCATCACCACTAAACTTGCCTTACAAGAAATGCTGAAAACAGTTCTTCAAGCTGAAATAAAAGGATACACTGGTAAAGGTAAGCATATTATCAGGTTCAGAATACTCTAATATTGCAATGTATTGTGTTAGTCACTTAACTCTAGTTCAAAGGCTAAAGGACAAAAGTACTAAAATAATTATAGCTACAACAATTTGTTAATGGATACACAACATAAAAAGATGTAAATTGTGACATCATAAAACAGAAGGATTAAAAGGGCAGAATTTTGTATGCAATTAAATTTAAATTCTTAGCATAAAATATACCATCATATATATTTAATTCACAATATAATAATATTATATATTCCAAGTAAGCCTATATAATATATTAAATATAAAAATATCAAAGTATACCACTATGGAAAATCATCAATTCACAAAGAAAGGCAGCAAGAGAAGAAGAAAGGAACAAAAGATCTATGAAAACATGAGTAAGATGGGAATAGTTAAGTTCTTACCTATCAATAATTACTCTAAATGTAAATGTATTGAATTCTCCAATCAAAAGACACAGAGTGGCTGGATGAATGGAAAAAAAAGAAGACCCAACTATATGCTGCCTACAAGAGAATCACTACACCTTTAAGGGCACACATAGGCTCAAAGTGAAGAGTTGGAAAAAGATAGTCCATGAAAGAGAAAACTACAAGAAAGCACAGGCAGCTATACTTATACCAGACAAAATAGACTTTAACCCCAAAACAGTAACAAGAGACAAAGAAGGCCATTATATAATGATAAAAGGGTCAATTCAGTCAGAGGATATAATAATCATAAATATGTAGGCACCCAACATCTGAGCATCTGAATATATTAAGCAAATACTAACAGATCTGAAGGTAGAAATAGACAACAATACAGTAAGAGTAGGAGATTTTAGGGCTTCCCTGGTGGCGCAGTGGTTGACAGTCCACCTGCCAATGCAGGGGACGCGGGTTCGTGCCCCGGTCTGAGAAGATCCCACATGCCGCAGAGTGGCTGGGCCCGTGAGCCACGGCCACTGAGCCTGCGCATCGCAGCCTGTGCTCCGCAACGGGAGAGACCACAACAGTGAGAGGCCCACGTAAAGCAATAAAGAAAAAAGAGTAGGAGACTTTAATACCCCACTTTCAATAATGGAGAGCTTATACAGACAGAAAATCAACAAGGAAACATTGGACCATATTTTAGAGCAAATGGACCTAACAGACAAATATAGAACATTTCATCCAACAGCAGCAGAATACACATTCTTCTCAAGTACACATGGAACAGTCTACATGATAGATCATATGATGGGTCACAAAACAAGTCTTAGCAAATTTTAAAAGTTTGAAATCATACAAAGTATCTTCAGACCACAATGGTATGAAACTAGAAATCAATAACAAGAAGAAAAGTGGAAAATTCACAAAAATGTGGAAATTAAACAACACATTTCTGAACCAATGGGTCAAAGAAGAAATCAAAATGGAAATTAAAAAATCTTGAAACAAATGAAAATAGAGCATGGCATATCAAAATCCATGGAATGCTGCAAAAGCAGTTCTAAGAGGGAAGATTATAGTAATAAACACATTAAGAAAAAAGAAAAATCTCAAATAAACAACCTAACTTTCCACCTCAAGGAACTAGAAAAAGAACAACAAACTAAGCACAAAGTTAGCTACAGGCAGAGCAATCAGGCAAAAGCAAACAAACAAAAAGTGGCATTCAAATTGGAATGGAAAGGAAGAAATAAAATTGTCTTTTGTTACAAATAATATGATTTTATATATAGAATATCCAAAGACTCCATCAAAAAACTGTTGGAACTAATTAATGAATTCAGTAAAGTTACAGAATACAAAATCAACATACAAAAATCAGTTGCATTTCTATACACCAACAAAAAGATGTCGGGGGGCTTCCCTGGTGGCGCAGTGGTTGAGAGTCCGCCTGCCGATGCAGGGGACACGGGCTCGTGCCCCGGTCTGGGAAGATCCCACATGCCGCGGAGCGTCTGGGCCCGTGAGCCATGGCCGCTGAGACTGCGCGTCCAGAGCCTGTGCTCCACAACGGGAGAGGCCACAACAGTGAGAGGCCTGCGTAACACACACACACACAAAAAAAAGATGTCTGAAAAAAAAGTACTTAGGGCTTCCCTGGTGCTGCAGTGGTTGAGAGTCCGCCTGCCGATGCAGGGGACGCGGGTTCGTGCCCCGGTCTGGAAGGATCCCACATGCCACGGAGCGGCTGGGCCCGTGAGCCATGGCTACTGAGCCTGCGCATCCGGAGCCTGTGCTCCACAACGGGAGAGGCCACAACAGTGAGAGGCCCGCGTACCGCAAAAAAAAAAAAAAAAAAAGTGCTTAAATCCCATTCACAATAGCATCAAAAACAATAAAATATTTCGAAACAAATTTAACCAAGGAGGTGAAAGATTTGTACACTGAAAACTAGAAGATTTTGATGAAAAAAAAGAAAAAGACAAACAAACAGAAAGATATCCTCTGTTCATGGGTCAGAAAAACTAATATTGTTAAAAGGTCAATGTTACCCAAAGCCAGGTTCAATGTAATCCCTATGAAAATTCTAGTGGCATTTTTCACATTAATAGAAAAAAATCCTATAATTTATATGGAACCACAAAAGGCCCTGAAATATTCAAAGCAATCCTGAGAAAGAAAAACAAAGCTTTAGTTATAACACTTCCCCATTTCAAACTATACTAAAAAAATAGAATCAAAACAACAACTGGCATAAAAATACACACTTAGACCAATAGAATATTGTTGTTTAAAGGGTAGAAACTTCCAGCAATAAGATGAATAAGTTCTGAAGATCTAATGTACAGCATGGTGATTACAGTTAATAATAATGTAATATATACTTAAAAGTTGCTAAGAGAGTAGATTTAATTGTTCTCACCACAAAAAAGAAATGTTAATTATCTGAGGTGATGGAGGTGTTAGCTAATGCTATAGTGGTAATCATTTTGCAACACATAAGTGTATCAAATCAATGCATTGTACATCCTGAACTTATAAAATGTTGTATGTCAATTATATCTCAATAAAACTGAAGAAAATGGGAAACTAATTTCATCTGTAATATATAAAAAATTCCAAGTCTGAAATATAAAAAAATCTTTTTCTCTAATAGGATAAAATTTTGAAGAACAAAAATACATTGGATAGATTAAGAATGTATTTTCTGCCTTTACTATAATAATGCAATAATGATTGCAATGAAATTTTGGTAGAAATACATATAAAAATTCATATTAATGTCTAATGTATCCATAATGATTGGTGTTATTTTGATGAATAGTAATTCATTTCAAAAGGCTATGCTACTCAATTTAATAGTATGTTTAATAAATGCTAAGCTACAGTGGACCTCTCATGAGATTAAATATGATAGTGACATGATATCAAATATATTAATATTGATCAGTGCCTTGACATTGAATATGAACAGGTAAAATTTTTATGATCAAATATCAAAAAGTTAGTAAAAAGTCTTTGCAGTATGTTTCAAATGATAACAAGTCCATGACAATATCAAAAATATGGGATAAATCAACATTTTATACAATTTAGTAATCCAAATTCATATGCCTCTTTCTAACAACAATGATGATGATGATGAATTATAGTTAACATCCATTGACTGCCTTCTATGTGCCAGGCACTGTGCTAAGCTCTAAGCACTTTACATGAATCAACTCATTTATGAGAAATAATTCTAGAACTTCTTACCTAATTTCTATATAATTAGGAAGACTATAGTGATGCTCCTCTGCAAGAAAGGGAGACCCTTAATTATTTATGAGCAAATATTTCACAGCTGGACCTGGAATTGAAGACTCATTGGTATCATCATTAAAATCATCAAAGTTGATGAATGTTCATCCTCATTCAGAAAAATGTTTTTTAAGAAATATCAAGACTGGGACTTCCCTGGCGGTCCAGTGGTTAAAGAATCCACCTTCCAATGCAGGGGACGCAGGTTTGATCCCTGGTCAGGGGACTAAGATCCCACATGCTGTGCATCAACTAAGCCCGCGCGCCGCAACTACTGAGCCGGCGTGCCTCAACTAGAGAGCCTGCCTGCCGCAAACTACAGAGCCCACACGCTCTGGAGCCTGCGCACCACAACTAGAGAGAAGCCCGCATACTGCAATGAAAATCCTGTGTGTTGCAACTAAGACCCGACACAGCCATAAGTAAATAAATAAATAAGAAATATCAAGACTGATTATTTTATCATGCAAAGAAAAAACATCTTTATAAATTACAATAGTGATAGACTCTACATTTAAATGTACTATTTTATCCATGTATTTTTATAAACTTACATGTAAGTCTACATACATCACTTATTAAAACGTAGGTCAAGAGGAAAAGGTGTCAACATAGTGTTGATCATAATCCTTTCACTCATGTTAGTCAACTCCTCTCCCACCCCACTCTGTACCAAATCTCAATAGATGATTTTATTTTCAGCCTTATTGGGATTTTAGTTACTTAACATGTGTTTCTCACCTCTATCCCACCCACCTCTCTCTCTTCTCTCCTCTCCTCTTCTTTTGTTTTTCTTTTCTCTTGTTTTTCCTTCCTCTGTCAGAAGATGATACATCCGTATTTCTTTCTAGGGCTAGCACAGCTACTTTGCACTTTGATGCACAGGGCTCTACTCTGTGGATGACCCACACTCCCTTCTTGATTTTTTAGTTTCTTCCTCTAAAAGTAGTTTTGCTTGATTTGACAGCATGGTTCATTTTTTTCTCTCCTTAAACATTCTTTTCTTAACCCTGGTACCTTATAATGATACTATCCTCCTACATTCTTTTAAGTTCTTCTAAACTACCAATCCACATCACCACAGTTACAGTCAATTTTCCCTTTTCTAATCAAAAGCTCTACCTCTTCATCTTCCTCAAACTCTCTGCAGTACTTAAACTGATGATTAACTTCTCTTTCTTCTAATTCTTTATTCCCCTGGCTTTCATGATATTGTAGCCCATGGAGATTTCTACCTATTTCTCTGAACAACCTTTGGCTTTCCGATGTTCACATCATCTTTTAAAGCGGCATTTTCTAAGATTCCATAGTAGGCTCTCATTTCGTACTTCATAATCTCCTAGTTGATATTCATATACACACCTATATCATCTTATTCCCTGGGGAAGAACCTTCAAACCCTGAACTTTAGCCCTGAATTCTCTCAAGTTCCACATCCTCATGTACAATTGATTCTTTCACATCTCCATGTGACTTTCCCAAGCATCTTAAACTTAACATACCCTGAATTAAAAGGATTATTTTTCTAACCTTCAAATTTACCAATTGCAGTAATAACAAACAACAATATCACACTATTCGCTGTCTTCTTTCTCTTTGTTGGTGCCATTAACATCCTTTCAATTACCCAGGCCTAACATTTGAGAATCATATTTAACTCTTCCTTTTCCCTTAACCACTTTTATTCAGTTATCAAATCATTTGATTTTAGCTTCAATTCAATCAAATGAGCAGCCCACCAAAAACAACCTTCAATGGCTCCCCATTTCCTAAAATCCACATCAGTC
Organism: Leucopleurus acutus; assembly: GCF_964270905.1. NCBI lineage: Eukaryota > Metazoa > Chordata > Mammalia > Artiodactyla > Delphinidae > Leucopleurus > Leucopleurus acutus. Next base: position 30,280,699 of record NC_139148.1, on the reverse strand, counting down.
ATTTAGGGCTCTCCACATCCTGGCTTGTACCTCCCTTTCTAGAACCATCTCTGCCACTCTTCTCTAAGCAACCTTCAGCCAAATATGTTCTTCTCCCTAACTAGCTAATATTTTTCATTTCCATGACATTGATCATACTGCTCCCTTGGCTGAAATCTCTCCCTTCACATTCACACACACATTCATCAATTCATTTAGTGACTACCTACCTACCACATGCAAGATGCTGTTTTAGACTCCAGAAATGTGATGGTGAAGAAAACAATGTCCCTACACTAATGGAGCCTATATTCTAGTGATAAGACAGAATTTAAGTAAGTGCACATATAATAAAATATCTGGTACGAAAAATAAAAATAAGGGGATAGAAGTTACTCCCTACAATCAAGCACTCAGGGAACTCTTCCCGGAGGGGAGTGGCATTTGAACAATAGTCTGAATGATATGAGAGAGCTAGCCACATTATATTGGGATCTATGTAATAGTAGGTACAAAGGCCCTTGACAAGAGCACATTTGAGGTACTAGAGAAAAAAAGCAAGGAAACCAGTGTGGCTGATGCACCTTGAGTGAGGGGTTTCAAGAAAGAAGGTAGGAAACAAGGTCAGAGTAACCAGAAGTCAATCTCACAAGGCTATGGACCATGGTAAAGGTATGGGTTTTATTCTCAGTGTGATGGAAAAGTATCAGAGGATTGAGAGCAGAGGAATGATGCAATTTTATATATTTTTCAGAAAGGTCACTTTGCAGGCATATAGAGACTGTGAGGGTGGTGGAACGAATGAACATAGGAGCTGAGTTAGGAGGCTATGGGACCAGTCTAAGTAAGAGGTGATTGTGGCTTAGGATGGGGAAACTGGGGTAGAGGTGGTAAGAAATGAGTAAATTAAAGATTAATTTGGAAGACAGAAACAAAGAGATTTGCTGATGATTGGATATGAGAAATGAAAGAATGAGAGGAATCCTAGATGACTCCTAGGTTTGGGCCCTAAGCAACAGGGTGCATTATGGCATGTGCCACCTTCTGAGATAAGAAACATTGGAGGAGATTTGGATGGGAAATCAAAAGGTTGTGGACCTGCTAACTTTGAAATGGTCATTAGACTGCAAAGTAGAAATGTCCAGTAATCCTTTAGTTATGAGTCTGGAGTTCAAAGGAGGGCTCAAGGCTGGAGACTTCCATTTGAACCATCAGATTTTATTGTGTCATTTGGAGTCACTGAACAGGATGAGATCACTCCATTCAGTGATTCTCAACCCTCCCACACATTCAATTCACTGGGGGAGAGTTAAGGTAAAATACTGATGCCCACCCCCATCCTCAGACCAATTGAATCCAAATCTCTGCAGGGGGGCCAGGATAATGGTGAATTTTAAAATCTCCTCTAAGGTGCAACCAAGTTTAAGAACCACTGACCTACTGGAATGGTGTGGAGAGAGGTCTGAGTACACAGCTCTGGAGCACGTCAAAATTTAGAGATCTATAAAAGCAGATTATACCAAAGGAAGCTAGAAAAAAGTGGCCACCAAGGCATGGGGAAATCTGGAGAGTAGGACAGTGTTCCATAATCCAAGAAAAGAAAGTGTTTCAAGAAGGACAGATGAGCTCAATCAAGTGCCATTGAGAGTTCAGTTAAGGTGAGGACTGAGAGTTGACCACTGGATTTGATAATGTGAAGGTGCTATAACAAGTGGATTTAGACAATAGGTAGGGACTAAAGACTGACACCATGCATCCAAGAGAGCAGAAGATGGAGAAGTAAAGAGAGCAGGTAGTAACCATATCCACCTGTCAGGTGCTTTGCCCATTTTTAAGGCCTAGTTAAAAGGCCCAGAAGCCTCCTCTAATATCATCAGCTAGAGGCAATCGCTCTATTGCTCAATTTCCACACGCACTTTTCTTTGAGATACCAACTTGAACTCTCATTATTTATGCTCTTTGTGGAGAAGGATCACACTTAGTTAATCTTTCTATGCCCCACAGTGAAGGAGTAATAGGTTCTGAGTAATTGTTGGCTCAAAATTTAGGAAAGAAAAAGCTTTGAAATATGCTGAAAAAGCAATGAGTGTTACTGAAGTACTAAGTGAGCAGAGTTCTAATGTCACTTACCAGAAAGGGAAGATGCTGAAATTCACTTAGCTGTGAAGTAAATGTGAACTATTGGGAGATAAAGAAGGCAGAAGTAATCAAAGAGCTGAAAAAAGAGTTTCCTTAATTATCTCTAATGTTATCTTCATTACTGAGCACTATGTGGCACTAAATGGCAGTTATGTGACAAGCCACTGACCCATGCACAGATGACAACAAACCATGCATCCTCCTCTTACCCATACATAGCTGCCAGGCCTCACCTGAACCACCAGCTCTGCCTATAAAAAATGTAATGAGCCAGGAAATGCTGAAGCTGTAGTTAAGGAGCTGTATGGTCATAATTTTTGTTTGTTCGCTTTTATTTTTAATAATATAAATTTTACAACAGAAAGAATGTTTGTAAAATCTGCCTAAGTAAGTTAGTGAAAAATAGCAACCCAGAAGACATAGTGATCGTTAATAAGTGTGTATCTAGCCACAAAAACATGGTGGGTATTAGATTTTCAGTGGCTTTGAATGTCACAGAAGTGCTTAGTATTTACAGAATTTTCTGTTTTAGTGGTCCTTAGTCTACACCCATTCATTCTACCCAATAATGATTTTCAGTTTAAACTTTCTGTAAATTAAATGTCTCAAATATGTGAACTATACATAATAAAAGACCTTCGGTAGATTTTGATTTCTAAGTCTTACAGGTCTTGATTGCCTCTTTTGAAGCCCCAAGGCACTAAGCCCCCCAAAGACCTGAGTACAATCTCCTCAGCTGTCATCTTTAAACTTTCTTCCCCCCAAACCAACAATCTTCCCCAAAACTGATGAATAATCCCCAACGTGTGGAGCAAAGGTGATTTCTTCTCTATATTTTCCTTTTAAAAGATAATATACATGAAAATTAAGCCAGAAAAATAATCCTTTTTTACCTCTGTGGAAAAAAATCAAGAGTGTATTTCTTATGAAAGAGCTCCACACACACAAAAAAAGTAACTGCTAACTAAAACTAGAAATGAAATTTGAACTTTCTCTAAAGCAAGATAAATATACACTACTTATTTGAAAATATGTTTATTTGTAAGAATATGTTAAAGCTGGTTATTGATTTAAGTACGGGCTGTATTTTCTGAATCAGAGCCACAAATTTGCCTTCTGGTATTTACCAGAATGTAGATAAAATTATATATTGCACAACACAGTGTTTACTATATCTAGTGAGGAATAAAGGGGAAATTATTACTATTTAGAAATAACTTTCAGTGCTTAGACACATATCTATTATAGAGGATATGGCTCTTCCTAACGACAGAAAACACGCACAAAGCAAATAGAAGTACTACTTTTAAAGCACTTTTTCCTGGTAAACCTTCACATAAAAAGAAAATCTTAGGCTGCTGTGAAAAACTACAATATAAATCACTGCTTCACAAAGATCTTAAAATTTTTCTGCTTTTATTAAATCTGTGGGTTTTTTCATAATATGAAGAACCATTAGCATATGTTGAAAAGCATTACCTTTTTATCTAGTCCAGCCTCAAAATCAATTGAGGAATCACCCTAAAGCAACCTTGAAAGGTGGTGTTCATACAGCACCTTCGTGAACCTTCTCAGCAGCATAAGTTCATTACTTTGTTAGGCAGTCTAATCCACTTTTTAAAACTCTTTAACTGTCAGAACATTCTAGAACAAATATCAAAAACATGAGCCTGAGTTACAATTAAGGAAGCCAGACTAGATGCCATTGGTCTTCATCCCTTAATATGCTCCTCACCCTACGGAAATATACTTAAGTCCTTTGCTGTTAAGGAAGTGCAAGGAGGAGGTCCTGGGGCACCAAGATTCCTTTTAACAAGTCCTGAACCCCAAACTGCTGTTTGGTTGGTTGGTTGGTTTGTTTTTAATAACATGTGTAAGAAGAATGATTTATTACAACGAATTCCATGAAAAATCATATAAAATAACCATTTTCTGAATGACATCCGTTAAGACCGCCTGAAGACAAATGTACAAGGGGTACCTCTGAGAAGCCAGACAGAGAAGTTACTGATACCAAGTCAAAAGCTGGAGGAGGAAGGAACATGAATTTGTGAATTAAAAATGGAAGGGTGTGGGTGGGGAATGGGGTCCTGAACAAAGGAAAACAGCCACTGCTCATTTCCAGGGTACAGGCTGTGGACAGCTGTGCGGAGCACGCACGGCGGGGGCGGGCCGCGAGCAGGGTAGGGGCGAGACGGCAACCCCACTGCCACTCACACACGTAAACAGTAAACATCAGTTTTGGGGGCGGGGGGATGTGCAGGCGCACAGAACCTGTGGGCTCTACTCCATGTCAGCTAAATATAAACGCAGAAGCACTCATCTCCCACTGTCGGGGGGAGGGGGGGCGGGGTGGGGCGGGGCCGGACTCGCACCTGCCGGCTTCCGTCCCAGCTTCAGTGACCTCTTCCCCAGCAATCAGTCCTGTCCCGCAATCCACACTCCCACAGATGCGGAATTTGGCTAGGACTTCTATCCAGCTGATTTGTTTCACCTTCTACTTCACCACTGCACCCAGTCCTTAGCTTCACAGTATATGTATGTGTGTGTCTGTGTGTGTGTACATACATAGATACATGTGTGTATGTATGTTGAATTCATAAGAATATTTATTATTTGGGGAGGCTTTGATTTTACTTCAGATAAAGTAAAATGGCAACTGAATATTACATTTATATCTGCAATTTAAAATTGTTCCAGGGTATGTTTAAATGGGACCAAGTATTTTCCAAAGCCTTTTTAAAAGTGATTGTTAAATTTTCTAGATTCCAAATAGTAAAATAGTATGTTAAAATGGAAACTATGGAAAAATCCTAGCCTATGGAAGAATCAAGTGTTTTAATTTCTGACTTTAATAAATTAAACATTGGTGTTAAAAAACAATGTCTTCTCCGTGGTCTTTGTGTTGGGAAGAGAGACTTATGTCACTACTCTTTGCTACATCATTGGGACCACTGTTCTTCGTGGTATGTAAAGGGCAGGCTTTATGCATCTGCTTTATGCAACATTGTCTTTCCAGTGTTTAGAAATGATTGCCCATAAATTTCAGCCAAAAGTCCATAGGCAAATCAGGTCACCAGTGCTATCTCAGAGTTTGTAACATAGGTATGAAGATTTACTGTGGCAGTGGACCATACATCTAGTAAGCGAGTATCTTTATTACTATCTGGTAAAACAAAGCAAACTAAATCAAATTATTTTCTCCATAAGAGCTCTAAGATTTTTGAAAGAATACAACTGATGTCCCCTGAAATCTTTACTCTTGGCTAAAAGATCAAAAAATACTGTTTCCTATCTTTACATCATTGCTCTGGGTTACTTCTCCTGGGCTACACCTTGAATGAATTCAGAAAAGTAGCTTCTGATCAGTACAGTGGGACTCTCCCCTCCTGTGACACTATTTCTTTTAATGCAGCCTAAGATGGCAGTGGATGGGCTATGGCATTAAGCATTGCCAGATGTTTCGTAGTTTATACTCTGAGTCATTACTGCAACTCATGTCAAAATTCTAAACGGAAATGTACTCATATTAGCTGAGCTGCAGTTCTAATAGGTCACAGTTCCTATGTGCCTTTAGAGGTCTCTATTTTCACCACAAATCACTGCCAATCATGGCAAGTGGCTGCCTGGTTTAAGTCCTAGGTCTAAGAAAATACCTCTGCTTTCTCTCACACTGAGCAGTGATCATTTCTTACTTTATAACTTCTAAAATTATCTTTCTACTTCCCCGTATACACAGGACCTTGACTAGGTTCTATTTTTATATGAGCCAATGCTTTTTTCTATATATGTTATCTTTTTAGTCCCTAAAAGATGTCTTTAAAAGGCTCTTAGGACAAATGTCCTTGGAAAAAAATAGACATATTTATTCTTTAAAACAATTTCTTTAGCTTATCCGAAGTGAAAACATAGGTAGAAAAATTACTGATTTTATCTGGTTGTAAGTTACATTGATACCCAATTGGCTGGAAAGGCAATAAGCCACCTTAAAATTACACATCTTAGCTATATTAACTATAAATTTGATAGTTTCAAAGTGATGTCTGAAAACCTTTTAGAGAGTCCTTGATAAAGTTATTTATCATAAATTACTAAAAATACTGGTAGCAGTATGCTTTATCTTATCTCCTAACTACTTTCCCCCCAGCTTCTGCTACAAAGCAGGATGGTGGTTGTCTTAGCACTGTCTAAAGAGTACAAAGTATAGACATTATATGATTTTAATAATACCACAAAGTAGTCTGAGTAACTTTTTTAGATCATAGTATTTTCAAATCTTTATGTAATTGTACTTAGTACAAAATATGAGATTCATTTTCCTACAAGGTCAATTAAACATGCAATTAAAAAGTTACTCCTGCATGTCTTCGTCCCATAGCTGTCAGTGCGAAATCTCTAGGGTCATCATCTCTGCACCAATTTGGACATCGTACAGAATCATGCACAAGAACTGTATTCCAAATGGCTTTAAAATATTAAAAGTTCCATTTTACAACTTCTGCTCAGTGTGGTGAACCTCCTTCATCTTGAAAAATGTCATAAAGTTGTTTTATTCTTCAAAGTGCCTGATTTTGTGGGTTGTGGCAGGAAGGAGTGAAGGGCAGAGCAGATCGTGAAAAAGAAACAGTGCAATCAGCACCAGCAAAGAGACAGGACAATACTTAGGAAAAAGCTACACAAATTTTCCCTCATTCTGGGTATTTCTTTCCACCCTTTGTATGTATATACACATACATATACATATACATATATATATATATATAATGGCATATTATTCAGCCATATAAAAGAATAAAATCCTGCCACCTGTGACAATATGGATGAAACTGGAGGACCTTACACTAAATGAAACAAGCCAGAAACAGAAAGTTAAATACTGTAAATACTCACTTATATGAGGAATCGTAAAAAAAAAAAAAATTAAATTCATAGAAACAGACAGTAGAATGGTGGTTGCTGGGGCTAGATGATGGGAGAAATAGGGAGAAGTTGGCCAAAGGGTCAAACTGTCAGTTATAAGATGAATAAGCTCTTGGGATCTAATGTACTACATAGTGACTTAATAATACAGCATTATATACTTGAAATTTGCTAAGAGAAGATCTTAAGCATTCTCATCATGCACACACACAAACACATAAAGGTAGCTATATAAGGTGATAAGTGTGTTAATTAACTTGATTGTAGTAATCATTTCACATATACATATATCAAATCATTACATTGTACACTTTAAACATATACAATTTTATTTGTCAATTATACCTCAACAAAGCTGGATAAGTTTAAATAAAGATAAAAGTAATATACACTTATCAACACTGCGAATAAATATGAAAATCTAGATAACACGAAAAATATTCTAGGGAAATATAAACCAGCAAAGTGGCCCATGAAGAAGAAAATCATAAAATCAAAGAAAGGGTAATTAAATGTATTCAACCACAAAGATATCAGACGTACTAAACTGTTTTTATAAAAAGCTAATTTCAATTGTATAATGCTTGCTCCAAAATATAGAACAAAAAAATAGATAATTCCTAATTTTCTGAGCTTAGCATTGACTGTGGCCCCCAAGACAGAAAAGCAAGTAAAAATGTATATTAATCACACTTATACATATAGAAGCAAAAATTCTAAATAGAGTATTGGCAAATCACAATCAACACATCATTATAATAATGACATCATTACCAACGGTTTAATCTCAAAATTGCAAGGATAGCACAATTAAAGAAAATTTACCAACAAAATTAATCCACTAAAATAATCTATCTAAATTAATATACATCAATATACCACTGAATGACATCCAGCAATCATTCATGATTAAAAGAATTTCTGGCAAACAACTTTCATAAATATATCTACTATATACCTATAGCAAATATATGTACAGTATAATATCCAAAGTCTAGAATAATGTACGTTAAATTCAGAAATTTATAAAGTCACCTCTTACCACCACTACTAATCAACACTGTCCTAAAGGTTCTAGCCACTGCAATAAAACGAGAGAAAAATAAGTGGAGAATGGATGCAAAAGTTGGAAAGTATGAAATGAAGTATTATTTGCAGAGGATAATGATTACATAACCAACCGAAGATAGCCGACCAACAATTAGAACTAAAGAGAGAATTCAAAACTGCCTAAATACAACATTTTTGAATTTTGAAATCTGAAATGGAGGCATTTGGCTGGATCTGAATGAAGCTGAGAACTGTGAATTTTAAAATTACCTCAAGTCACCTTTGCCAGAAGAAGCCTTCTTTCCGCTCTCCTATCAAGGAAGCCAGCCTTTCCCGGATCAGGAAAAAAAAGTCTTTACGCCAGCGGCGGGGCAGGACTTCCGGCCTCGGGGCATTTGCGCGCCCTGAGTTTTTGGTTCCGGCTGCTCCGGAAACGTGGACGGGAGTGCTGGGGAGGGGCAGCTTCTCCGCCGGCTCTGCCGCACCATACCGAGCATACTTTCGCGCCTGGGACCTACCTCCGCAGTCGGAACTTACCTCTGTGCTTTGTAGGCACCGTGATGCCCCAGTTCCAGCTTATCGTGAGACTTCGTTCCCCTGACTGTGACCCAGACGACCGGGCCTGTGTTTCCCGGCGCCCACTAGGGTGCGCTCTCTCGGGACCTTGGTACTGTGAAGATGGCGGAGGCCCCAGCACAGAGGGACGTCTCCCGAAGCATTGTGACCTTCGAGGATGTATGCATCCACTTTACTAGAGAGGAGTGGGACCTGCTTGATAAGCATCAGAAATTCCTGCACTGTGAAGCGATGCTGGAGAACTTCATGCTGGTGATCTCACTGGGACTTGCAGTTTCCAGATACCATATAATCCGAGCCAGAGAGAGAGCTCAGGGTTCTTGACTGGGTTGTCATAGCTCCAGCCAAGGCAGAGGTGATCCAGGAATGCCCTGGCCCTAGTTGTAGCCATAGTGTGGAGGATAGAGATACATATTCTGAGCAGGGTGTTCCTATAAGAATATCAAGGGGCTTCCCTGGTGGCACAGTGGTTGAGAGTCCGCCTGCCAATGCAGGGGACACGGGTTTGTGCCCCGGTCCGGGAAGATCCCACATGCCACGGAGCGGCTGGGCCCGTGAGCCATGGCCGCTGAGCCTGCACGTCCGGAGCCTGTGCTCCGCAACGGGAGAGGCCACAACAGTGAGAGGCCCACGTACCGCAAAAAAAAAAAAAAAAAAAAATCAAATGTGTGAAGTCTCCAGGCAGGTCCTTGTAGCCAAAAGAGCCACACATGTGACATGTGTGACCCAATCTTGAAAGGCATTTTGCATCTGGCTGGGCGGCAGGGAACATCTCCTGGGCAGCAACCATATCCATGTAAGTCATGTGGGAGAGTTCTGGTTCATTGACCTTGATGGAATCCTGAGGCAGCAGAGTGGAGAGACATTCCCTAGAATGGAAAAGGGCCCGGCCTCCTCTGTGAAGAGCTGCAGATGCCACATGTTAAAGAAGGACTGAACGTGCAGAGAGGGCAAGGAAGACTTCTTGGGCAGCTCTGGACTTGGCCAGCACCATGCCACTCACATTTGAGAGAAGGCATACAGGAGTGCTGAGTGTGAGGAAGCCTTCCCCACTGGACAAAGGGATTACCAGTTCAGTGAAAGTGGGCAAGCTTGTAGCCACAAAGAGGAATATGTTGGCCACCAGAAAATCTGCATGGGAGGAAAGCCCTATGAGTCCAATGAATGTGGGATACTCTTTAGACACAGCTGCTACTTTCTATCACACAAGAAAACTCACAGAAGAGTAGCACCTTATGTGTGCAATGACTGTGGGAAAGGTTTTAGCTGCAGCTCTAGCCTCAAAATACACCAGACAGTGCACACAGGATCAAGGCCTTTTATTTATTTATTTGCGGTACGCGGGCCTCTCACTGTTGTGGCCTCTCCCGCCGCGGAGCACAGGCTCCGGACGCGCAGGCTCAGCGGCCATGGCTCACGGGCCCAGCCGCTCCGTGGCATGTGGGATCCTCCCGGACCAGGGCACAAACCTGCGTCCCCCGCATCGGCAGGCGGACCCTCAACCACTGCGCCACCAGGGAAGCCAAATCAAGGCCTTTTGAGTATGCTGAATGTGGGAAATGTTTTGGCAGAAGATCCCACTTCATTCAGCACCAGAGAATTCACACTGGGGCAAAACCTTATGAGTGCAATGAATATGGGAAAGCCTTCAACTGCAAAGACACAGCACCAGAAAATTCACCATGGAGAAAGGCCTTATATGTGCAGCAGTTGTGGGAAAGCCCATGTCCGTAAAACTGTACTTGTTGAGCACCAGAAAATCCACACTAGAGAGAAGTCTTCTGAGTGTGATGAATGTGGGAAATTGTTTAGCCACAGTGCCTGCATTAAAATACATAAGAGAATTCACAGTGGAACAAGGCCTTATGTGTGCACTGAATGTGAGAAAGCATATATCAGTAACCCACCCCCACCTTAATCAACACAAGAAAGTTCACACCTCAGTAAAGCCTGTGGATGAAGTGAATGTGGGAAATTCGTTGATGAATCCAGCCTCATTTTACACCAGAGACGTCACACTGGAGCAAGGCCTTATGCATTCAGCAAATGTGGAAGAGCCTACAGAAGACCCTCCCACCTTGCTTGGCACATGAAAGTTCACACTGAAGAAAGGCCTCATGAGTGTAGCAGTTTTGTTGTTCCTTTGCCTGCATTTATTAAGTTCGTTTAGCACCAGAACCTTCACACTGGAGAGAGGCCTTAAGAGAGCAGGGAACGTGCTTTCTCCTTGCTCAACATAGTATGACTCATAAAAGAGAAAAACTCTGAAAGTAGTCTTTGCAATGGAGCCAACAATAAAAAGTTGAACTTCATACATCCAGTATCCACACGGGGGAGATAACTTCAAGGACCAGGTATGTGGGAAGCTTTCAGGAGCTACTTTACATTTTCTAATCTTCCCAGGACCTTCCCTTGGCCTGAGGTATATCATTGCCAGTGTCGGTTGCAGAAACCATCCCACTTCTGTCAGCAGTCAGGGGCCACACACTGTGTGTCTCTTACCCCAATGTACTCAGGTAAGGCAGACCACCAGTCTCTCTCCTATTTCCTGGAGGGAATCATGAGTGATCTGAACCCACTGGGGATCCTCATTCCCAACCCCCTGGTGGTTTCAGTGTGGATGTGACGCAGCTCCTGCCAAAAAGATCTGAGCTAGAATCTGCTGCAATTTTCCAAAGGTTTTCGTTTTCCATGGACAGTATTGACTCTACATGAGCTAGCTGAAATGGATTTCTCCAGCCGCCAAATCACCCAACCTTGGAACTGCCTGCACCACAGTGATCTGACTTGCGCAGTGAAAAAGCATTATTGTAAAAGGCTTTGTTCTATTTACCTGGTGGGGTTGATTGAGAAAAGAAATGGGCTTTCAGGAAACAGGGCTCACTGAGCTCATTTCTTCCCTTCACATCTACAAAGGTTTTGCTTGCTTTCCACAGTTAGGAACAAAACTAGGACCGTGGGCTGAGCTAAATAGCTAAGCAACACGGTAGGCACTAGCCACATATGATTATTGAGCACTTGAAATAAGCTAAGGTATGCTATAATCATAAAATGCACACTGGATTTCCAAGACATTGTATGGAAAAAAAAAAGAAAGAGTGTAAAACATCTTATAACCTTTACATTGACTATATGTTAAAAGCTATTTTGAGTATATTGGATTAAATAGAATGTTATTAACTTTTTTAAAAAAGAAATAGGCTTTGCTAGCATGAAGACAGGAACATCTTTTGTGGGAGCCCCAAACTTTATGTGCCTCAGAGAAAATAGCAGGATGGCAGAGAACAGCTGTCAGTCTAATTTGGCCTAATTGGCAATGGTGGCTAATCCCTCCTAAGAAAAACTGTTCAGCCTTGTGGGGTTGATTTTATGACCTAGATGTCAGGATCTCTTATGAGCCCTAAGCTAACCCTGATGAAGGGGTAATTGGTATGACAACTTCTAGTGCTTCTAGGAACAGCATGAGTTAAGTCCCTTTTTCCCACGGGATGTCTCACATTCCTCAACGCTGTTGATAGCTGTCTCCCAAGACCTATCCAGAAGTCATAGCCCCTGTGAAGTCTAAAATCTGATAGGTAGGTCTAAGTGGGAAGCATAGTTGATATATCTCTTGTTCTAATGCATAGAATGTTATCTTTCCTGATGTTCAAAGGTATTAAGGGTTAAAGGTACAAATTCTGTTTTTATACTTTATCAAATTTTAAGCCATAACACTTAGTAAAGCTAACTCTGGTAAATATTGTTTTACTTAGAAATCATAAAGTAGGTTTGACTATATCTTATCTAGAGAAAAAAAACTTTAAAAAAATTAATAAAGTATATCTTTTTGATTAAAATAAACATAGAAATACTACGTACAGAAACATTGAGTAGTAGGGAGTGTTGGAGGTTGTGGCAAACTAGAGGTTCTGCGTCTCTTCTGGAGGGCATATACAAATTTCATGTGACAGTGGCTCTGTGGGTTAAAGGTGTACAGAAATTCTCAGGATAGGGCTTCCCTGGTGGCGCAGTGGTTGAGAGTCCACCTGCCGATGCAGGGGACACGGGTTTGTGCCCCGGTCCGGGAGGATCCCACATGCCGCGAAGCGGCTGGGCCCGTGAGCCATGGCCACTGAGCCTGCGCGTCCGGAGCCTGTGCTCCGCAACGGGAGAGGCCGCAACAGTGAGAGGCCCGCATACCGCAAAAAAAAAAAAGAAAAAAAAAGACATTCTCAGGACCTACAGACCTCTTTATCTCCTGTGACCAAGGCCAATGTCATAACAAATAATCTAAAGGTTTCCTGGATTCCTTTACCTCCCTGGGCTGTTGACCTTATGGCCATCACTGCACAGGCAGGAACCCTAGGGCAGAGAGAAGAGATTCTCTGTAGTCTTGGATGGGTCTTGTGACCAAGCCAGTGTTTAGGTGGGCGTGGTCTTAATTGTTCTCCAGTTTTTGCTGCTACTGAGGCAGAGCTGATCCTACCAAGATATGGGACATGGGAGATGGTTGAGTTGATATAGGATTGGTTGATTTTCCAAAAGAAGTGGGGGATCCAGATCTTTATGTAGAACCATTTTCTCTCTTAACAGCTTTATTGGTGTATAGTCGGAATACAGTACACTGCACTTACTTAAATTGTACAATTTTTTGAATTTTGACATATGTATGCACCTATAATACCATCATAACAATTAAGGTAATGAAGATATCATTAACCCCAAAAGTTTTCTCATACCCCTTAATAATCTCTTCCTCTTGTCCCTCCCTAATCCACATGCAAGTATTGTTTTGTTTTATTTCATAGTACTGTAGTTTGCATTTTCTAGAATTTTATATAAATGTAATACAGTATGGGTTTATTTTTTTCCTACCTTCTGTCAGTAAGCATAATTGTTTTGAGATTATTTACTGTTGTTGAGAATATCAATAGGTTACTTTTTGTTGCTGAGTAATATTTCACTATGTATGGATTTTATACAATTGTTTATCCATCAATTGTTGATGGACATTTAGGTTGTTTCCAGGTTCTATTAAAAATAAAGCTTATTTGAAGCAAAAAAAAAGAATCTTTAATGACTTCACAGAGGCAGTTCCCTTGCAAAAGAAAGGCAACGCCTCAAGAACAAACCTCACCATTCATATTGCCTCCACATTGCCCTTGAAGGCTCAGGTTCTAGCATGGCCCAGGGAAGAATTTCAAGATATGGGGATGAAGTAGCACCTGTATCTGAGGTAATTGCAAGTTCTTGCTAATTTGTATAAGCAAGAAATCAGGAAGTATTGTGGGAATGGATTTTAAGCTTGCTGGACCAAGGAGACTAGAACATAAGGTTAAATCAGGTAAAATTTATTAAGATGGTAAACTTACCTGAGATTTGGCATTTAATGGACAAGGTGAAGCAGCTGGAAGTGGATCTAACAGTTTGCTAAAGCCCGGATTGAATGGTGGCCTACATAAAAGAGTTCAAATGACCCAGAATTCCCCTGGGGTAATTTTTCTGTATCTCAGAGGTACAACTCCTGTAAATTACATTTCCAAGTTTTCTTGTCCTCTGGCTTCCATGAACATTCAGCCAGTGGGAGGCACTTAAGGACAGGAAGGACAGGAAGTAGAGAGAATCCAGATTTCTTCTCCTCCCTCTATGCTTCATCTGGCTTCTCTGGCAATGTCTGCATCTCCTTTGCTCCAGTAGCACTTGCAGACAGTCCTGCCATGGTTCCAGCACTTACCAAGTTATCTTGGGCCCTGGACACCAGTAAGACAACCCTAGCTTTGTCCCTCTATCCTAGAGCTGGTAATTGCTTCTTGCTGATACTAATTTCTTTGTTGCCCCACCTCCCCCCAATTTTGGGTCCCCAAGAAATGCATCAACTGAGTAGCTAGTTCCCTTAATTAAAATCCTTCTATTTAAATACTTCTTTAAAGTACTATTTTCTTAAGTCCTATTTTTTCTGGTAATATCCTAACTAATAACTAACTATGCTGAAAGAGTGGGAGGGGGAGGTAAGTGTGTGAATAAGAAATACAGGAGCTAAATATTCTTTAGTCATGGTTTCTGCAGAAAGCAGCTTATTCAAAAAGTAGTTGAAGAGAATTTAATGAAATGACTATTCATAGAGTTAAGGGAAGGATTAAGGAACCCAATAGAAGCAGTGATGCACCCAGAGATTAACAATAGTAGGGAAGCTATTCCAAGCCTTATAAAAGAAGGCAAGGGAGAGAGCAGGGTTACTGGAACTGGCAAGACCTATAACTGTGGGAAAGGGACCCCCAGTAGAAGTTGTGGCCATCAATAGGGGAACATAGCCATATTAAAGTGTAATCTGGCAGGGAAGGATCATTAGTGAGGGTGAATAGACACCTGACTTTTCTCTGCTCCTGACCTTAGATCTCCTGCCAATACCTGTAATTGGCAAAATGCTAAGCATAGCTAAAGGGGGCTCTCGTGATCCAGTCCATAGAAGTCATCCTCCCAGGGCATAGAACAGAGCAGAGAGAGGCAAAGATTGGATCTAGAGGAGCAAATAGAGATTGATCTGTGTACTCAATTTCTGAACTGAAAGTTGAGAGCACTTGCTAAAACTGATAAATCAAGAAATAGCTGTAAAAGTGTATGTTTAGGGAAAAACACACTGTTTACCTTTACTCACACACAATACTTCTGACACCAGATGCGTGAGATTTTTCCCACACAACTCTCCAATGCCAGCTGAGTGTCCTGCAATTGAATTCAATTCTTGTACTAACTGGAGTTAGCACAGACCCCACAGGTTAAGGGCTCAGTCCCACAAGACTCCCCCCACCTTCAAATGCCAATTACAAGTAGTAGGTCCCCAGGTTACTGACACTTATTTCTGACTTGGCTACAAATCACATTCCCATGGCCCCCTTCTTGAGTTTAATAATTTGCTGGAATGGCTCACAGAACCCAGGAAAACAGTTTTACTTACTTTTGCCAGTTTATTACAAAGGATATTTTAAATGATACAAATGCACAGTCAGATGAAGAGATGCCTAGGGCAAGGTCTGGAAGGGTCTCGAGCATAGGGGCTTCTGTCCCTGTGGAGTTGGGGTGTGCCACCCTCCCAGTATGTAGATGTTCACAAACCTGGAAGCTCCCCAAGCCCCATACTTCTGGAATTTTTGTGGAGGCTTCATCATGTAGGCACAATCAATCGTTAACTCAACCTCCAGCCTCTCTCCTCTCCTAGGACAATGGGGGTTACAACTGAAAGTTCCAAGCTTCTAATCATGGCTTGGTCTTTCTGGTTACCAGCCCCCTCCTGAAGCTATCCAGGAGCCCACCAAGAATTACCTCATTAGAATCAGAACACTCCTATCACCCAGGAAATTCCAAGGGATTCAAGAGCTCTATGTTAGAACTGGGGTCAAAGACCAAATATTAGAACAAAAGATGCACCTGGTTCTTGTCACTTAGGAAACTCCAAGGGTTTATGAACTCTATGCCAGGAAACGGGGGCAGAGACCAATATATATTTTTATATTATTTCACAGTATATTATATATAAAAATAATACAGCTAAAAGACTTGAAAATGATCACTTCTGAGAGTGAAATGCAAGAGTAGGAAAGGAGGATTTTTTTAATAAGCCATAATGAACTATTTGAATATTTTAGCGTGTGTGTGTGTGTGTGTGTGTGTGTGTGTGTGTATGTATACGTATTGTTCTGAGTGCCAGTCTCAGACTATTAATAGCCAGTATTGTGGCTGAACTGGCCCTTGTGGTTCTTATTATGATTGCAAGACACCCTTCAGCAATAACCATCAGGAAACTGAAAAAAAAAAGGTTTATTGCTTACAGGTCCTGGAAATTACATGGCATACCTGGGGCCACACAGCAAGGTTGCAGGTAGAGAGAGAGAGAGAGAGAGCAGGGACCTGGGGTTCTGCTTTTATTGGGGTCGAGGGTGGGAGCCCAGGGGTTCACCAGCTCACTCTTTATTGGTAAATTTAAAACATAAGAGTGGGAATTTAAAGCTCAGGAAGAGAAAAAACAGGTGGACCAGTGGGGAGGGGGGTACAGGTAAGCAACCTGGCTCTTTAGGCATGTGGCTGGCAATGTGTTTATCAGAGATGGCCATCATCGAAGGGAATGTTTCTTTGAAGTGGATGCCTCTGTAAAGCTTGAGTTAGGCACTTGCATTACAAAAAAGAAAAAAAAAACTGTCAGGGCTTCATACTATATTAACACATCTCTCTCTCTCTCTCTGTCTATATCACGTAATTTAATTAAAAATAAAGTTCTTAGGGCTTCCCTGGTGGCACAGTGGTTGAGAGTCCGCCTGCCGATGCAGGGGACACGGGTTCGTGCCCTGGTCCGGGAAGATCCCACATGCCGCGGAGCGGCTGGGCCCGTGAGCCATGGCCGCTGAGCCTGCACGTCCGGAGCCTGTGCTCCGCAACAGGAAAGGCCACAACGGTGAGAGGCCTGCGTACCGCAAAAAATAATAATAATAACAATAAAATAAAGTTCTTAGAACAGAAAAGAGTGAAAACACTTTTGTGTCAGTATATATAGGAAGGATTTAAGTGTCAAAGGCTATTTGAGTATTTTCATGTGCATATGTGGGTATGTTTACAGACTGAAAAGAAAATAGAAAGCTGGAGAGATGGGAAAATTTTTTGAATGATTAAATATTATCAAAAAGCAAGGAGGTAGAGAACGGACTTGAGGTTATGGGGAGGGGGAAGGGTGAGCTGTGACAGGGCGAGAGAGAGTCATGGGCATATACACACTAACAAACGTAGTAAGGTAGATAGCTAGTGGGAAGCAGCCGCATGGCACAGGGATATTGGCTCGGTGCTTTGTAACAGCCTGGAGGGGTGGGATAGGGAGGGTGGGAGGGAGGGAGACGCAAGAGGGAAGACATATGGGAACATATGTTTACGTATGACTGATTCACTTTGTTATAAAGCAGAAACTAACACACCATTGTAAAGCAATTATACCCCAATAAAGATGTTAAAAAAAAAAAAAAAAAGCAAGGAGGAAATAGGAGGAAATAGGGTCAAGAGCACAAGTATGGAACTAAAACTTCTTCCAAGAGCAGCAAAAGGGAGGTAAAGATTAATATTCATGCAGATTATGGATAAATTGGAGACAAGAGATTGAGAAATTTCTTATCTGAGCATGTCCCTTTATTGATAAAATAGATGTTATATTCATCAGCTGAGAGTGAAGGGAAATGGATAGAATGGGATGTAAGGACAGTCAAGAAATTGTGCAGGAGCTGAGATGGAGATAGAGTGAACATTTGTCTTCCAAAATGGGACACTTTTGATAGTATGTTAGTTTGATGTGGCTGTTGTAACAAATTACCATAAACTGGGTTTGTTTAAAAAAACTGAAATTCAGGGTTTCCCTGGTGGCGCAGTGGTTAAGAATCCACCTGCCAATGCAGGGGACACTGGTTCGAGCCCTGGTCAGGGAGGATCCCACAGGCTGCAGAGCAACTAAGCCCATGCGCCACAACTACTGAGCCTGCGCTCTAGAGCCCGTGCACGGTAACTACTGAAGCCCGTGGGCCACAGCTGCTGAAGCCCGCGCGCCTAGAGCCCGTGCTCCCCAACGAGAAGCCACCGCAGTGAGAAGCCCGCGCACCGCAAGACAGAGTGGCCCCCGCTCGCCACAACTAGAGAAAGCCCGCGCACAGCAACGAAGACCCAACGCAGCCAAAAATAAATAAATATAAATTTATTTAAAAAAAAAAACAAAACTGAAATTTGTTCTCTCACTGTTCTGGAAGCCTGAAGTCTTATGTCAGTTTCCCAGGATTGAAATCAAGGTCTCGCCAGAGTCATGCTCCCTCCAGAGTCTCTAATGGAGAACCTGTTCCTTGCCTCTTCCAGCTTCTGGTGGTTGCCAACATTCCTTGTCGTGTCTGCATAACTCCAGCCGCTGCCTCCATGGTCACCTCACCTTCTCCTCTTTTGTATTTGTCCAGTTGTCCTCTACCTCTCTCTCATAAGTTTACATGTGATCGCATTTAGGGTTCACCCAGATAAACAGGATAGTCTCATCTCAAAATCCCTACCTTAACCATATCTGCAAAGATCTTTTTTTTCTATATAAGTTAGCATTACAGGTTCCAGGGATTAGAACGGGGATATCTTTTAGAAGTTGCGGGGGGTGGGCGGGAGTGTTAAGGCATGTTCCAGAGGAAGCAATTATCCTTGAGGTAGAGGCAGGAAGCTGCTGGCCCACACACCTGTGTGTGCATCCTAATGAACGCAGCTCAGCACCAGGATATATGGATTTGGTCACTCTGCAGTAAGCAGTCTTCAAATATATGTAGTAGCCCTAGATAGACACCAGTTGTTTGTGAAGAACTTTGGAATTCAAAGAAGAGAAGTTGAATTTGAATCACTGATTAAATACAGATACAGAAAATGTGGTGGTAATAGCTGATTTCAAAATTCCTAGTTGGCATTTGTTATGAACTTCAGGCACCAGAATTTTTTTCATGATGAGTGGACACCAAAATTTCTAATGCAATATTTTCCCAATGTTTCTGCTAGCTTCTTCCTCATGCCTTATCTCAGTTTCTTAACTTCCCAGATTTCTGTGTGGGAATAACAATTTGGTATAAGCGATAACCTCTTCCCAATAGGGAACATTGAGATCTGACTTTTTCTTAGATTGTCTATTTAAACTCAAATCCATTAGATAATTTTAACTAATTTTTCAACTACTTTATGCTGTGCAGCTTAAATGTGAATTTCTTAAATTGGAAAAATACAATTAAAGTAAGAAAATTAAATGTAAGGCAGGCATATCCTCCTTTTTCTCTTTTTAAATTTTGTATATACTATTCCCCAACTTTCAGTTGCAAATTTCTGAGAAGGAGCAGAAATTCATTTCCTTAATGAAATAAAATGTCCTATTTAAGCAAAATAATTTCTTCAGTTCTCCTATTCGAAGGAGCATATTCAGTTAAAGAATGATAGGGAGTGAGGAAATTATTTTGGATGAAAAACAAATCCAGACCTGTTAAAGATGCTACTTCAAGAATAATATATAATCTTTATTACTCTGTTGATAGGTAGTTATGACAATATATAAGCATTGTTTTGAGTTGATAACAGTATTCTATCAGTTCAGAATGTATAAATTGTATCATGTAGTTTCTTGATTTAATGCACACAGAAATAAAAGACAAATCAAAGCAAAACATTTTTCATACAAAAATGAAAGGGAATGAAGAAATAATGGTAAATTAAACATGGTTTGCTCAACCGTGTAGTAAAGGATTGCACTACATTGAAAACAATTCTATTAGATTTTAAAACTGTTGATTGGTGAGCTATTTTTGCTATTGTTTCCCTTGGAGATGCACTGGGTATACACACACATAATCCAGTACATTTCTCATATGCAGAAACACTTAAAATTGAATAGAAACAAACAGCCTTCTAACCTCAAGACATTTGGAAAACAGCATGTGGAAACGAAATTAGAGTATGGATTTGGCAGTAAAATAAAATGACAGAAATGGATTCCCTCATCTATTCTTCTTCAGCTTGAGGGAGATCTAAATTAAGAAGATGGTAAGAAGGTAAAATGAACCAACCATAGGGGCTTCCCTGGTGGCGCAGTGGTTAAGAATATAGGGGACACAGGTTTGAGCCCTCTTCCGGGAAGATCCCCCATGCCGTGGAGCAACTAGGCCCGTGCGCCACAAGCCACACTGAGCCCACGAGGCACAACTAGTGAAGCCCGCACGCCTAGAGCCCGTGCTCTGCAACAAGAGAAGCCACCGCAATAAGAAGCCCACGCACCACAACGAAGAGTAGCCCCTGCTCGCCGCAAGTAGAGAAAGCCCACAAGCCCTAATCAACCAAAAATAAAATAAATTGAAAAAAAAAAATTAGGGTCTTCCCTGGTGGCGCAGTGGTTGGGAGTCCACCTGCTGATGCAGGGGACACGGGTTCGTGCCCCGGTCCGGGAAGATCCCACATGCCGCGGAGCGGCTGGGCCCGTGAGCCATGGCCACTGAGCCTGCGCGTCCAGAGCCTGTGCTCCGCAACAGGAGAGGCCACAACAGTGAGAGGCCCGTGTACCACAAAAATAAATAAATAAATTTTTAAAATTAAAAAAAAAAAACAATGAACCAACCATAAACACAGCAACCCATTTCAAAAGCATTTTTGTTCTTAAATGGGCCTGTGATTTATTTATCTATCAATTTTTCCAACATTTTCCCATAACTTGTAAATTTTGAAAGCTTGCCTTTGAGACAAGTTGCTGACAATAAGCTCAATCTCTTTCAATTTAGGAAAATCAAGTCTACTCAAAGTGCCTGTACTTATAACTTTGCATTTTGAAAGGCAACAAGTTGTTACAAAAAATGAAATCTCACCTCTATGGTAATGGAGGCAGAGCCTCCGATGCAACAGTGCTAATAATAAGTTTTGAAAGCAATTTTAACCCACAAAGTCAAGCAATGACCTATAGGATTGATTTTACTTCACTGAGGGTGTATTAATGTGTCATTTCTTTGGGTTTCAGAAATTCATTTATTTCACTATAGAAATAAAACAGCAAAGTCAACTCTAGCTTTAAATTACTAAATTATTTCATGCCTACTTATTTTATGAAATATTGTTTAGAATTAGATACTTGTGGACTATTTTAATGTGTCAGGTTAATTTTATGTAGCTCTTAACAGTGTAGCTTCTATTAGCCAAATGCATGATTTTAATATATTATTATACAAAAATGCTCCTTATGATGATAGGGCACGTTTATAAATTCCACTTTCTAAGTTGACATTAAAACATTATTTAGCTTTCTCATAATAAGAACAGAAGTTGATCGTGTTGCTGTTCAGGGAAAATAAATAGTTTCTATATTCATTAATATTAACTGTAGAAGAGAATAAACAAAACATGGTAGCACACGAGTTTATATCTTTAGAGAGTAGATATATTCCACCAAGTTCTCAAGGAAACACTATTTTCTCATTAAGTTATTTTATAGAATGGAGGTGGTTACATTCAAAATTGAATGATTTTAATGAGACAATCAAGATAACAGCCAGATTTATGGCCTGCTGGGAGTTATGGTTTTGAGAATACCTATTTTTACCTCCATCTCTCCTTCTCCATCACTCACTGCCTCATTCTCAAATCCTCCTGTGTTCTAACAATTTCAACAAAATGGATTTAGCCTTGTCCTTTCTGTTTTTATCTTATACATTTAGAAATTTTATAAAGTGGGATTTTTATTGCATATATTCCATAGTTGCTGCTGTCTGGTATGTAATGTTCTTATCTGTGATGAACAGGTTTCATATATTAAATCATTTATTCATATCATGCCTCTTGTAAAATTAATTGATTGCCTATACCAAATAAATTTCATAAGTTTGAAATTCTGGGCTAAATGGGACTGGGGTGACATGAAGTACTCAACACTATATATAGGGCCTACAATTGTTGTTGATTTTTTTGTTTGTTTGTTTGTTTTTGCGGTACACGGGCCTCTCACTGTTGTGGCCCCTCCCATCGCGGACGCGCAGGCTCAGCGGCCGTGGCTCACGGGCCCAGCCACTCCGCGGCATGTGGGATCTTCCCGGCCCGGGGCACGAACCCGCGTCCCGTGCATCGGCAGGCGGACTCTCAACCACTGCACCACCAGGGAAGCCCCTGTTGTTGATTTTTAAATAGCAGCTTTAATGACAGTTCTAAGCATGTCATCTTAAAATGGTATAGGAAACATTAAGGATAAATGTCTAACTCTTCTCTACGTGATAAAACATAGACCTGGGCCTTAGAGTATAGCTGGAAGAGTAGGGATAGAATTTACACCAATAATGCCTTTAGGATCATTTTACACATAAAATTTTATATTAAATACAATTATTTTATCAAATCAACTAATTTTGTATACAAATACAAAAAGACATATATTGTTCTCCTAATTCAGATTTTATGCAGTTGTTCCCTGTTAGCTTTTAGGAAGTAAAATTTCAATTGAGCTAGATTGAAAAAATGATCCCGTGTACTCTGTATAGTAGAGGCAGTTTCTTCACCAAAGCACAGAAGAGAATTGATATTCTGAAAAAAATAGAGGTTCATCTTGGACAATGTCATTCAACGTAGGCGTCAATGCACTAACGACTGGACAGAAGAAACTGCTAAAACCTACATAGCCTTTTCATTGTATTGCAGAATAAAAAGGGAGGACCTATGTTCTCCACTTGATGTATTCTCTTCTTTTCTAATGCCATTGAAGTGTAATAGAATAGCTATTGTTGGGCTATTTTCTGCCTGTAATAGAATCTTTGATTTATAAAGGCGCTGAATCATGCATTAGCCTTATTTCTCAGTATACACATAGGAGCCATTTCAACCAGAACTGAAGTGCTACAGCCATGATAGAATACAGCAGCTGTTTAACATCATGCAATATAACCATGCATATGAAAGAGAAACAAGAATTTTGCTTTATTGATCTAATTTCAGAACATTTGCACATCACAATGGCAATCATACCAAGACATTTTCATTTTAAGGGACACCACTGGTCCAAGTTCAATGAGATTCTATCTGCAGTAGAATTTAAGGGTCATACAATTTCAGAGTTAGAAAATTCTTTAGAGAATCTATTCCCCTCCCCCTCAATTTATGTATTAGGAAACCAAGGCCCAGGAGAGGTTAAATGATTTGACCAAGATCACGTGGCTGGTAAATAGCTCTGATTAGAGCCCAATTCTGAGCCTTTTGATCTTTTTACATAACACGATTATTGAAGAGAAAAATATTATGTAACTCAGTTCTTCTTATGTTGCACACAAAATCTGATGTTCAAAATATACGTTAGGAATTATGTGACATGAACTAGAATGAATGGGAATCAATGGCATTTGTCTCACTGGAAATTCCTATAGATTTTCTAGGTTTGAATATACTTGACTACATAAAGAAATTCAATATAGTGAAAGTGGATTCAGGGAGGGATACGGGAAACATTTGTTCTGAGTAGGATTTCTTTAAGTACTTTTCTCAATTTCCTGGGTCCTTATTTTTCTAGTATTCTCATCTTACACAATCTTAGTTGAGCTCATCAACTTCCTAAAATCTGGTGGAGAATGAGAAAGAAACATTTTTTAAAAGGTAAAAAGTGGTTGAAGAAAACTGTAGCAGAATAAAACCATTAGCGAAGTAGTTGTATTTTTCAAAGCATTCTATAATGTGTGACATAACTGATAGTAGCTAAGATCGAGTGAAAGGAGTGGACTTTATTTTAGCTTAATTAGTTGTTTCAGTTAAAGACTATCTATGCCCAGGTTTGACATTAATGCATATTTTAGCTTAATTAGTTGTTTCAGTTAAAGACTATCTATGCCCAGGTTTGACGTTAATGCTAGAGGCACCAACCACATTTAGCTGCTATGGATAAAAAACCCTGGTTTCCTAGAACCCAAGCTAGTGGTACTGTAAGCACCTGGCAAGTCAGGAAATACCAAAACGCAGAGAAAAGGTTAAATGACTGAAAGTACTTAGCAACAAATAATTCCAAAAAATGTCGAATCCTAAAACCCAACCTTTAATGCCAGCTGTGATTGGTAGATGACAGGTGTAAGGGATTTCAAAATGTACCCGGAAACCAATAGAAAAGTAGAGGAGGTCCCAGAAAGTGAAAGGAGAGAGAAAGCAAAGCTAAATAGAGAAAACAGTGTTACCTGACTGTGCCTGTATAAACCATAAATGTTCACTTTTAAAACATTGTTTATAACAAATTGAAGACTACATGAATATACATCGATGGATAAGTGACTAAATTAATAACTTCACATCAGTACTCTGAAATACCAGTTTGATTATATTGAAAATGGCAGATCCAGATGTATTTACATGAAAGGATGTCCTCGACATAGTTTTAAAAAAACATGCACAATAATATGTATTTTATCATACTAATTTCATAAAATCTATTTTTTAAAATCCCTAACCATATAAGGGTATATTTGTTTTTTATACATGTACATAAAAAAGGAAAAAGGGTGAAGGAAAACAGATTCCAAACAATGGCTACATTACAGGGGAATTAGAGTGCAGTGGAGGGGGAGACCACTGATTTCATTTTAGATCCTCTGATAGTATCGCTATGATACATATACTTTATTCAATTAAGTGATTGGGTTTTTTAAAACTGAGATTCAAAATACTAAGTTTCTGGAAACACATACTAGTTCCTTACAAAGAGCCAAATAAATCACTTGGCAGCTCCTATATAGACTATTAAAATACTTAACAAAGTGTATGCATAGACATACGGCCAAGAATAAGGAACAGTGAATTGAAAATCAATGGTGTTCCTTAGAAGTCAATTGTCTTAAACTTCAGTTCTCTCTCTGCTCTTTACAATTGTGCTCTTAAGCAAGATTTAAACCAGATTCCCTTTATGGGGGCTCTATAAAATGTAGGACAAAAGTTGAGTAAAGGGTTATGCATCTCTTTTGAGATTCCTTTGAGCCGAAAGCCAAGGTATTCGATAAAACAGGGATGAAATGCAAAATTGTGTGATATTATTGTATTCAAGGGCCTTAGGAAGTATGCATAAGAGAAGATTGGTATGAACTGGCCTGACTGAAACAAGTTATCATTGAGTAAGGAGACTTAAGCGGGCTTTGAATGATGCACCTCCAGACTTCACATTGAATAATCCAAGAAACTGATTTCATATTGTCAAATCCAATAGATATCATGCTGGATTTTGATATTCTGTTGGGCACCAATTATCACATTTCATTGGTTATACTATCAACTACCTTCAATTTCATGGTATCATTCTCTTTTTCTTCTCTTTCTCATCCTAAATCTGACTGTTCCTTTTTGAAGTCTATAATTAACTTTTCTTTCTGTCTCTGGCCTTATCTTTCATATCCCAAGGGCTCTATGTAGACCATTACTCTGTTCATTTTACATGCTGTGCCTAAGTGATTTCATCCACCCCTTTCTTCATTTTAAGTACCATTTAAATACCAATGGTCCTTGGTTCTAATCTTACCCCAGAGCTTCAGATTTACATATTCAACTGTTTGTTGCACACATCCACTGGGATATTCCATAAAAAACTCAAACTCAGGGTGTCATTTTCCTTCATCTTCACTACGTAGCCCTAAGACCCGCACCTCTTCCTATATTCCAGACAATGTCTGGAGATGTTTTGGATTGTCACAACCAGGGAAGGGAGTGCTACTGCCATGTATTTGGTTGAGGCCAGGGATACTACAAAACATCCTACGATACGTTCCACAACAAAGGACTCTCTGACCAAAACATCAGTAGTACCTGGACTGAGAAACCCTGATCTAGAGTTTTTGTGTTCTAATTAGAAGACTTTTGAGAAATATTTACAGATTGGATTGTAGAACCAGTGTATAGCCACTAAGAGCATAACCCAATAATGGACTTATATGACTAATATTTGAGTCACAGAGGTAATTTCTTTCAGATCAGTATTAGTAGTATTATAGTGGACATACCATAGGTGGTTTTCATTGAGTCATACCTCTATATAATCCCCTTCCCTTGAGGTCAGCCAGAACCTGTGACTTGCTCTTATGCAATAGAATATAGCAAAGATGAAAGGATAGTCATTCCCTTGATCATGAGATTCCCCCTTAGTACTGGAGCAAAAGAGAGTCTCCTGGCCTCAAAGAAGTAAGCTGCTATGTTTTAAGAGGGCTATTTAGCAAGGAACTGTGGGGGCCTCTAGGAAATGAGAGTGACCTCCAGCCAACAGCCTACAAGAAAGCAAAAACCTCAGTCCTACAATCACAAGCAAACACAAGGAACTGAATTCTGCCAACAACCACATGAGTTTGGAAGAGGATGCCAAGCTCCAGATGAGAACACAGGCCACCTGACAACTTGATTGCAACCTTCTGCAGCTATGAGCAGAGAACCCAGATAAGCTGTGCCTGAACTCCTAGCCCACAGACTATGAGATAATAAATGCATGTTGTTTTAAGTGATTACATGTATGATAATTTATTGTGCAAAAACAGATAGCTAATACAAGTGCCATTAGGGAAAAAAGAAAAAAAGAAGCACAGGAAGAGTAAGCACAAATTCCTTGAGTTAGGACAGTATGACAATTTTTTAAGTTTTCTTTTACATCTTCTTGCTTTTTCTTCTAGATATAGATTTATTTCCAACACTTTTCTTCTTTGAATGCGGGGGACTAGATTAATATATATATATTAATCTAATATACATACCTTAAGATTCTCCCAACATTTGTTTTCACTTTAAAACTCTAGCAAGAGTTTTAAAGTGAAAACAAATAGTTATGTTTGTAACGAGATAGTTATGGTGAAGAGAATTTCGGCTGAAGATCTATAGTTAAATAGAATACTTCAGCAAATGGAAGGTCAAGTGTGATGACATGTATGTCATAAGGACATGATTTGGATTTGTTTTTAGCTCTATTTAGTAATTTAGATCTGATAGCCATTTATTGTGTAGTCATTTCCAATACATATTATTAAATTTCAAATAGAGGTGCTGTCTCTCTTGTTCAGAATATTTTAAAAAACACAGTCAAAATTTCTGGTAACTTGGCAGAAGATGATAAATAAGCTGTGCAACAAGTTACAGAGGAAACATAAAGGATACGTTTCTAACTTGTAATTATTTTAGCACTTTAAAATAGCCACATCCATTAGATGAGTGAATGGTGTCACGTATTAGGAGATTGCCTCAAATCTGCAATACTTTCAAATTTTAGGTATCATAAAATTTTATTTTATCTCATGGACCTTGACCCTCTTAAAGCAGGGATCAGCAAACTATGACCTGTGGGCCAAATCCAGCTCACCACTTGTTTTTGTACAGTCTGCCAGCTAGGAATGGCTTTTACATTTTTAAGTGGATGAATGAAATGAAAAGAAGAATAATATCTAATGACATGAAAATTGCAATATTCAAATGTTAGTGTCGATAAATAAAAAATGTTATTCAAACCCAGCCACATACATTTATTCACATATTATCTATGGCTGCTTTTGAGCTACACCAGTAGAGATGAGTAGTTGAGATGAAACTTGATGTAACCTGCAAAACTTAAAATATATCTGTCCCTTTTCAGAAAAAAGGTTTGCTGATCCTTTCTCTCAAATAGGTTATGTTTTGAAAACCGCCTTTAAAAAGAATGTGTGCATATATTTAGTATATGTAATGTATGTGTTCATATATGTGTATCTCTGATCCTATTTTTTTCTTTACTATTTCGATTTGATGTTATTTATTCAGTTCCAATTAAACATCACTTTCTATAAATACAGGATACTATTCTTTTGCACAGCTTCACCCTCAAGGAATCTAGGATACAGGCTTCAAGTTTGAGCTCCATTATTTTTCCCTTTATCCCTTTCTTCATGGATGGTTCAAGCCTTGTCCTGAAGGCACCAGGCCTGCAAGACATTCCTGCTGCCCAGAGCCCTGCATCCTGCACTGCACTGCTCTCACACCATCTGGGTGATTTCTTGACAAAGGCCCTGCAGGGGCGAGGAGTTGTAAATCACTGCTTGGCATTTACAAAGGGTTAACAAAAGGGATGGAAATTCTATTAGCATTGCTTGAGGAGAACTGGCCAGCCCCCATCTTTCCTGTATGGAGATTTTGATAGCATCATTTCTCTATGAAATAGAAACAGGCCCAAAAGGCAGATAAAGAAGCAATGGTGAAGGTTAGAAAAAGCCAATAAAATTATTCTAAGAAATATGCAGACATTATGGCTGCTTCTTACATGGGAAAAGGGAAGAATGGAAAATCACAGAAGGTAGATGAATTAATGTATTGTTTACTGCTCTGGACATTAGGCTGCCATCCTTTTGACAAAATGATTTTGAAACATATTTGAGATTTGTCTGATATTTATCTTCTCAGACTTCATCGACACAGAGAATTTATTTGTAATTTGGTTTGTGAAACATTGAGACATAACAAAATATATTTTAAGATGCATGTTTTTACAGATAAGCATTTAAATTTTTATTCCTCCCTCCATTTTACAACCTTAATATCACTAATACAGTATCTGTGATTTGTGAAGATAATACAAAAAATTCTTATATAAATGGAATACTTTATAGAGACTTCATACAAGGCCTCTACTCTAACCTCTCTGGCCCAATAGAAGATACTCCTCATCAATATTCCTGTCAATATTTGTTGGGAACAGAAACGGTTGGGGTCCCATTAGGGAGTGGTGTTACAGTGGTGCTGGGCCCGGGACCCAGAATTACCTCAATCCTGCTTAGCTAGCCCAGCAAGATCTTCCCTACCACCTTCCCAAGGAAGGTACATAAGAGGCACAGAAAATAAAGAGATCTTTTATTATTCAATGGGGCTTTGGGCCTAAACCTCAAAGTTGAGCACAACTACAAGATGATCTAGACCACCTATCAGGCTCCATCCTCCTTTGGTTCAGAGGAGAGACAGAGCCCAGAGTCAAAGCAGGCTGAATGGCCTTCTGGATTCCATAGTCCCACAATCAAAAGGTTTTGTTTTGGACTTCCCTGGTGGCACAGTGGTTGAGAGTCCGCCTGCCAATGCAGGGGACACGGGTTCGTGCCCCGGTCCGGGAAGATCCCACATGCCGCGGAGTGGCTAGGCCCGTGAGCCATGGCCACTGAGTCTGCGCATCCGGAGCCTGTGCTCTGCAACGGGAGAGGCCACAACAGTGAGAGGCCCGCGTACCGCCAAAAAAAAAAAAAAAAAAAGGTTTTGTTTCCTATTTCAATTAGACAAAAGGCTGCACCCAATATTCATGTTAAATCCTGGCCCTAATCCCCACTTCTATGAACAAGGAAGAACACTCGAACAGAGAAAAAAGAGCCACCCAGATAAGGCCAAGCCTTATGGGTGGAGAGGGAGAGTGGGGAAAGGAGAGAAAGATCAAGTTCTTCTGAGCAGGCCCTTTACACACATACTCAAAGAGGCAGCAAAAGGTAATATTTGAATGCATGAGGAGCCCTGACTTTAGGAAACCATAATCTTTTAAAGAGGGCTGCTAGTGAACCTGCCCAGCCTTTACTCTTGAGGGAGGCATTATGCTTTTTATTCTGACAGTAAAAAAAAATCTGCCCTCTGCCTTCTGTCCCAGAAGGAGACACTATTTCTACCTTCCAAGGCTGTTTGTTGAACAAACAGCCTTGATAGTCCAAAACAAAAGCTGACACAAGATGTACAAAATGTAAGATATCCATGGATAATTGTCTTCCATTTATACATATGTCTGTATGTACACAAACACACAGACACACAGTATATGCATTCTTCACATTCATAAAAGTTAATTTTTGCATACATTATATCAATTTTAATATATTTTGTGACATGCTTTTTTCATGGACATTCTTCCCTGTCAGTATGCCTCATTCTTTTTAGCAACTACATAGTATTCCATAGTATTTATCTACCATGATTTATTAAAAGTTCTAAGCCATTTCCCTATGAATGAACTTGTAGATATTTCTCAGTGTCTTACTATTACAAAAAATGCTGGGAAAAACAGCCTTTATACATATATATTTGTTCACATGTCTGAGTATTTCTGTAGACAAAATTAATAGAAATGGAATTACTAGATCAAAAACATGTGCATTGAAAAATTTGAAGAATATGTACAAGTTGCCTCTATCAATTTATATTTTTCCAACAGTATATTAGAGTGTCCAAATACTGTTTTCCTATGTGTGTTGAAATACTTGTATAGCCCTACTAAGGATAAACCTATGGAAAGACATACAAACTGTTCCGAGACTGCGTTCATAAGTCCAATTTGTTCGTTATGTCCAACAAAGTTATCCTAGGTACCCAACTAACACAATCAGCTATATAGTACTGTACTGTAATAGGTTTATTATACTTTTCACACAAATAATACATAAAAAACAAACACAAGAATAAAGAAAACATTTTTAGTCTTATAGTACAGTACCTTGAAAAGTACATTAGTACAGTACAACAGCTGGCATCCAGGGGCTGGCATCGAGTGAACAGGCAAGAAGAGTTACTGACTGGAGGAGGGAGAGGATGTGGGAGATGGTGGAGTGAGGGATCGTCAGCAACAGGAGACGGAGGGCAAGCTGCAGTTTCACTCACGCCTGACGTTGATGCACACGTTCTGGTTCCTTGCTGGATTCAAGTCTATCTACCCTCTTGAAAAAACGATCCAGTGGTGTCTCGGTAGTAGCTCTTTTTTTCTCGTCATAGATGACACAGTAGCACTGGATTGCATTCTGAACAGTTATTGCAACCTTCGTGTACCATCTCTTCGCCTCACTCCACTTTCTCAATTATTTTCACTTTTGTTTCCATCATTATGGCTTGGCACTTCTCAGCAGTACCAGCTACATCACCGCTGCTTTTACACTTGCTTCCAGACATCCTGGGCTTGGAATAAAGATACTGTACTGCTGTACTCTATACAGTACTGTACAGTAAAGTATACAAAGTCACAACCACTTGTAGAGGATGCACACACGTGACAATGTACACCAGACACGTGAACTAACTTACGTGATTGGACATACAAATGCACGTTTGAAAGTTCGTAACTTGAAGGTTCATGTGTAGGGGACTTGCTGTACTTTTGGTTTTATGTAATTTTGTCCTCTTTATCAAGTGTATCTCTGTTCAAACCCTGGAAGCTGGCTTTTATTAGTTCCAACTTTAAATGATCAAGGTGAGGCATTTCAATAAATGAGGAAGCTGTGGAAAAGTTATAATCAGAACTTCCAGTGCTAATTTCTCATATTTTTTTATTCTGTACTTCTGGCTTCCCCTGACACAAATAAGGAGTATGTGCGGTCCAGGAGGTCATATGTCAAAAGGAATGCAGTCACTTCCTACTGAAGCATTTCTAGAATGTATTTCGTCCCCCAAAGGCAGCTTTGCTATATAGCTTCATCACATTTTCCAAAACTGAGTTTCATGGCAGTGGACTTGCAACCAGGTGCTTGAACTTCAAGTCAACTAGAACTTCAGGTTCCTTTTGTACTACTGCTATGGTTATCGTTGTGGTTGTTGTTGCTTTAACATAATCTACCACTTATCAAGGTTTCCGCAACCTGTTTATATACGCAATTGATTTTTTTCATCCTGAGTGAAGCACTTCATAGATATCCTTGCTAGATACAAATGCATCATGTTGCTAATTTTAGCTTATATTTCCAAATTCTCAAGATCTTTCTGACACTTGATTCTGTTATCTATTATATTCTCTGACCCTCCCATTTCTTCATTGTCCATACATTTAACAAATATGCATCTTTTCCATGAATTCATTCAATTCATTTTCTATAATGTTGTACAGAATGCATCCAAACTCAAGCACATGTCTGTGCCACCAGCATCATGTCCAAAGGTGGACATCATTCTGTGTATGTCTGTCTTTCATAAGAAGAGTCGAGACCCTGAATTGAAATGAGTCTGATGTCACTAGCCCAGGCATGGAGTATGTAAGATGTCTGTGGCAGGAAGAAACGCTAATGGAAGGGAGAAAGCTGCTATTTTTCACACAGATCTATAGTTAAACAGGCCTCATGGGAAAGGTAGTAGAGAAGGACAGCATATAAATTCAATTAAATCCTCATAAAATGAGATGCCCTTAATTTATTTTTTCCTGAGCATCAGTGTAATGAATAATTAAAAATACCCTTTCTCATCTTAGATTTGCAGAAAGCAGTGAATTTCTCATATTCACTTGGCAGCTTTATTAGCTACTATTGTTCCTTTTTTTTTCAAAGAGGTCATCTGCCTGCTGAACTGTTTTTTTCTTTTTTATCATTTTGGTAATTAAGTTTTGATGCTTACATTTGCATGATTATGTTCAAAGCTCTCATGTCTAGTAAATGCATTGAATGCAGAAAAAAAAGGCAGAATGATAATATTGGATATGAGGGAAATGAGTACTTTAAATGCCCGTGTGTAATTTTGGTCTTAATTAAAGACCAGTCTTGAAGAACTTTAGGTATGAAACCATTTTATTTCATTTTTACCTAGAAATTTCCTATTTTCAAAGTGAATAAGGGACTTTTTTTCTCAATCAAGCTGTTATTGGGAAATTTGCTCTAGTGACAGTGAGAGGACCCAAGTTATGTTTTGAAATATTACAATTAGGTTAACCCCCTGGTGGT
The DNA here is from genome assembly GCF_964270905.1 of Leucopleurus acutus. Classification (NCBI taxonomy): domain Eukaryota; kingdom Metazoa; phylum Chordata; class Mammalia; order Artiodactyla; family Delphinidae; genus Leucopleurus; species Leucopleurus acutus. Next base: position 30,247,874 of record NC_139148.1, on the reverse strand, counting down.
CATAGAAAAGCAGTGATCAAATTTGTAACACACTCAAGCTTGAGGCGGTAAGTCCATTACATCTGGATCCCCAAGGTCCTGAAGAATATTGTACTAGGCAATATCAGGAAGATAAGGCAATCCCAAACCTTTCAGTGAAAGAGGAGGAAGCACCACTATAAGAGAGGTCTGTTAAGCTCACGGATGTACTTACATGGCTAATATTCAATGCCAGGACCTGCTTAAGAGGGCACCTCTTCTTGGCCAGTTGTTGTTCTTTGATGATTTCACTGCACGATCCTATAGCACACCTAAAGTCCTGTTCAAAATAGAAAAAACAGCCCTTTGTTATTTCACTAAATTCATTCGTATTTCAAGATGTAACATCAGTGTGACCAGTCTTCTTGTCCATCATGATCAAGTCTAGTATTGAAACAGCAGCAGAGCACACCACTGCCATTTTTCTTGCATGCAAAAAATAAATAACAAATATAATCCCACCTAGATAATTTTTCCTTTGTATTTCACATTCTTCTTTGACTCAGTTTTATTTCTCCCTCTCTTTCCTGTTTGAAATCACCAATTCTATGCAATGAGTACCTAATCAAAAACATTGTGGCAGTAGGAGGGAAATAACTATGACCTAAAAGTCATTTTTGTGTGTGTGGAGTAAATGGAACAGGTAACGGCAACAAGCATAATGTTCATTGCTTATAGATTTATTGACATCTATCATAAAATCACTAGCACTACAGGGCTGAAATGGACTTTATGTGTTTTTCTTCTCTTCTACAGTACTTAAACTTTTCTAACATATGTGACCTTATTAATTATAGAAGTTTCTCCCTTTTCTTCTGGACTTTGATTCCACAAAGTTGACTATGGCTTAATCACTCCTTCCCCAATAGTTTTAATAGTGCCTGGCAGAAAATAGGTGCTCAGTGAACATTTGTTAATTGTCTTCTCTGTATAAGGCGGAGGAACTAAAATCCTGAAAGAATGATGTGATTTGCAGAGGCTCACACAGCTACTCAGCAGGGAAACCTATGTTGACTGAAAAAAAAAAGAAGATGCACAGCCTAAAAGTTGAGAATTATGTTTTATTTGGTGGACTTACTGAGGACTATGGCCCAGGGTACAGCCTCTCAGATAGCTCTAAGGGAGCTTCCAAAGAGGTAAGGGAGGAGCCAGGATATATAGTAGTTTTTGCTAAAACAAAACAAAACAAACAAAAAACCCCCCAAGACGTAGTTGAACATAAAAAGATTACTGCTACACTTGCCGCAACTAGAGAAAGCCCATGCGCAGCAACAAAGACCCAATGCAGCCAAAAATAAATAAATTAAATAATAGATTTTTTAAAAAAGATTACTGCTAATCACAAAAACAGACATCTCAAATTAATGGTTTTTACTGCTTTTCTATGTATGGGAAGACGCAAGAGTCTGGGGTTATCGAAATCATTTCTTTGATATGCATCTTAACTATCTAGGTCCAGTATCCTGTTTTTCTCCATCCTGAATTCCCCTCAGGTGCACCATAGGGGGAGGCTGCAGTGATTGATGACTTTATGGCCCCAACATCCTTTGTTCTTTGTCCACACCTAGCTGAAACCCCAGGGCTCCTAGTAAAAATCTTGTGTTGTTTATTAACTATTTTGGATTTGAATCTTGCCTTGTTTCCTTGACTTGCCCTTGAGGACACAGACCATAGGTTGAACTTCTAGAACATTGTCTTTATTCCTCAACATACCCAATTCCAGTCCAAATGCCAGGTTCAGAGATAGCTCCAAAGGAGGTCTTTAAGAAAAACATATGGACTATTTGATTCTAAAAATTTTGTTGTTAAAAACTGCTTTATGAAAAAGAAATGATTTATAGTCACACCCAACCACTATACTGTAAATTGTCCACCCACCATTTTTCCTTGCAAAAGTCTCCCAGATTCCTATAAATTGCAGGGCTATGTAGAAACTACAGGGTAACCATTTCTGTCTCCTGTTTGGTAGTTCATCCAAATGAAGATCTATGCCTTTAGTTGTCCACTTTAGATAGTTTTCGGTTCTTGGACATTGGGTAAGATAAAACCTTTGTAGTAAAGATACCATGCAAGAATATATATCACTCCCCATCCCTCTAGCAAGAGTACAAAGGTAAACCACATGAACCTAAGGAACAAAGTCAACCATACAGACCTGCTAGATTTGATAGAATGGAGAGGAAAATTATCCATTTCCTTTATTGTGAATAACACCATCTAGAATATGATCATTCTAAAATATTAATTCTTACTCAGTGCCCTCACGTCTTGCCCTAATCCCCTATAGGAGCAAGTCTCTCTGACAGTGGGCAGTAGTTCAGTCACCACTAGGCATGGGGAATAAAACTGATAAACATGAGTCCCTTAGCCTTTATCCAGGGAAACAATAAATAACTTCAACAAATATATCATTAACAGGCTGCCCAGCAAAAAAAACTGAGCTCCCCAATCAGGGATTTAAGTCCAAATATGCTTCAGTGTGTACCCAGAAGATGAAAAGCACAGACAAAAGAGAGAACCAAAATAAAACCACTAAGGGCCCCCCCAATTCAACAAGAGGCTTAGTACACAATAATCATATCAATCTGTTCAGGTCAAACACTAATACTTCTCTGCCCATGCAAGTCTTCTTAGGTGCAGCCAACAACTGTAGGCACTTATTTTAAAAGGAAGGTCTTAATGCAGGGGGTGGGGAGACAGTATGGAAAGAAAAAGACAAACATTCCTATGGCCAGCACTCCGTGTTTTGTTTTATAGGACATAAATTTACGTCTTGTTTCTGAGAAATGTTTTTGGGCCATAAAGCTTTCAAAAATCTGGTATACCTAATTCAAAGCCTTTAAAATTTATGTTATAAAATTTATTACAGTGCCCTTATAAATCAGCACTTGGTAGTACCAAATTATCAGAACGTGCCATATATTAAAAAGATAAATGAGAATTAAATAGTAAAAAGAGAAGGTGTTTCAAATCAGACAGCCAAAGCACTAACTAATGGGAATATTTGTAAATGTGACAATAATTTACAGCAGGGCTCTTAGAGTGCGAAATCCCTCACAAGTTTTTGCATCAATCAGCTGGAACTTTTGGTCCATTGTTTATAAATCAAGAAGTTAATGAAGAGTCAGGGATCTGTAAATCCAGACACTAAATTAGAAGTTTGTAGTTTTTGATTTATAATAAATTACCTCAAGAATTACACATATAAACAAGCAGAAAAAGAAACTGCAATTAAAATCAGGAGGTTAACATTTAGAAATCAAAGTTGTAAATAAAAAGATTACCAATACCAACTCAATGAATTCTACAGCTCTGCATTTCATAAGACCATGACAGGGATGTATAGAGCAAAATTCCAACACTTAGTGACTTCAGTGAAATAATTACCTCGTTCTTTTTTTTTTTTTATCATCTGTTTACCAAAGCTTTTATTCAGTGATAGGGAAAATCACATATATCAATAAGAACTAAGCATTTAAGAGAAGAAATTGGTTTCAAAGACCTTAAAGCCCTTTGGAAATATCCATTAATATACAACCGATATGCAATTGCAAATCATTATTCAACAAAGAGGTAACTGAAGAACTCACTCTGCTGAACTTGAAATAAAATCATATTGAAAAATTGAATAATTCAGACTTTTCAAGAATTGAAATGGGATTTTCTGTTTATTACTCTTTTTAGTATTCTAGCGTATTTCCCTTAAAGACGTAAGACTGGGCTTCTCTGGTGGCGCAGTGGTTGAGCGTCCGCCTGCCGATTCAGGGGACACGGGTTTGTGCCCCGGTCCGGGAGGATCCTACATGCCCCGGAGCGGCTGCGCCCGTGAGCCATGGCCGCTGAGCTTGCGCGTTCGGAGCCTGTGCTCTGCAACGGGAAAGGCCACAACAGTGAGAGGCCCGCGTACAGCAACAAAACAAAACAAAAACAAAAAAACGGTATTGACATTACAATACTTTTTTGCGCTACCAAAAAAGGATCCCAAAAACGGTTATATGGCAAATCTTAACCTGAAAAGAGGCTGTCTAGTTATACACATGAAGTTCAAAGATCTTCCTTTTCCATTCACATTCACACACACACACACACACACACACACACACACACACACACACACACACGATCCCAGGTAAGGACAATTCTCTCTGCTTCTGCTTTGCCTCCTGACTTTGCCTCACAGTCGAATCCTAGAGAAGCACAGGCCAGTTCAGGGGCGGGTTGCTCAAGCCCCACGTGGCCGTTCGACACAAGCCATAGACAATGACACTGAAGCACGTGAGCTTGGGGGACCCTCACAGACCTCCTGTTTGTTTATCGCCAAATATCTCCTGAAAGGAGAGGGAAGACTCTCATCACAAAAGCACACGAGTGAAGGAGTGAAGCGGAATCAAGGGACATTAAGCAGCGCAGGGCTAAGGACCCCTGACAGGTGACTGACTCCGAGAGGAGGTGGAACCTGGCATGTGTGCCTTGCCGTGGCTCTGCTCCAGAGAGACCCCGTTGCTGGACTGTCTCCCTGGGGGTTACTCCCCCGTGGGAGAGCTGCGCCCAGTTGAGTTTCGGGGACTCATCCTGTCAAAGCTTCTCTCAGCCCTTTACCTCTACATCCCACCCTCCCCTGAGAGTCAAGTGCCTTATTCTCCCGGCTGCTCCAAGGCTGAGGTGAAATATCCTGCTTCCCCATCCGACTGCGGCATCCCTGCCTTCTGTCCTTTTCCCTCCAAGCCGCGTTAGTTAGTGTCTCACGATAAATGAAATCATTTACGCCCCACGTTTGAACGGTTGCTAATCTGTGACCCCATGTGGCTCACACCTTTCCCCGTGAATAGGGACCTTCAGGTGCTCTTCCCTAAGGGAGGCGATAATATGGGACTTCATAGAGGTAGCGGGGAGGGGTGATGAGTGGTGGGAGTTGGGGGCAGTTTCTGTTTGAAGGTATTTGGGAACGGGGATATGTGCCCTCGAATCACCCAGATGATACCTCGTACACCACTGCTTACTACCCTTACTCACGTGGGATGAAATCAGATCTCAGCAGCCCACTGCATCGTGAGCACTCAGGACTTGTGTGGGGAGTGTCCACCCTTTTCCCTCCCCTGTTCTCACTGACTCATTATTCATGGATATGAACACCCTGGACTCCCCCACGTGCCTCTTGCACAAGGTCTGAAATCATAGCATCTCAAGGCAGACACGGTGGAGAATAGGGCTGGATATATCAGCCTCAGGTCTCCTGTTCTCACTCCTCACGGGAGATTGTGTCTGCCTCGACATGTCCTTTGTTTTTCTTGGCTTCCCCAAATTCGTGTTTATGGACCGTGTGCTTGTATTGATTCCCCCGCCCTTCAGTTTGGCAGCTGTGCTGCTTTTCACAGCATGACATTGTTTGGGGGGAACCATGTGAAAATCTAAATGTCAGTTGTGTCCTCATCTCCCACTACAGATAGAACCACTCGTCCTATTATACCATGCAGATCCCTCAGGAGCCACCTAATATTATTTGTTAAATATTTTAAAGCACAAGCTAAAGACACAATGCATCTTGTTGCTTGATTAAAATGCATTGTGTTAGAGTGTATTTCAGAAATTGATGGAATGAAATTAAAGGGCACAGATCCTAAAACCTGGAGTTTGAAGGTAAGAGCCTTTCCTCACTTCATATTTACTCTCAGGTTTATTTAACATCAGTCCTAAAGTTAGATCTGATGTGGCATTTCAGACTCATTGTACCCTTCTGCACTCTGCTTAGAATTTTAGAAAGCTGGGCATAGCAACAGATTATTGGGGTAGTAACAAAGTAGAAAATCAGAGTGAGTGGTGACATAAATTAGATATAGAAAATCCTCCAGCGCACTGTTCAAGCAGCTCCATTAGGCCCAATACAAACAAATAAAATCTATCAGATTGTATAACATGGTATTTTGCTTCAACAAGCATTTGATTATGTTTTGTCTATTGCTTGGAAGGAAAAAAAGAGCCATTAGTCAGGAGACAGATTCACACACACACACATACACACACACACACACGCACCAGTGTATAAAAATATATTGATTCCTACAAAGAATAAAATCTGGGATTTCTACTCCTCATGCTTTCATTTGTATAAAATAATGCTAGTTATAAAGTTCCAAACGCTTCAATGTATCCCCATTATTTATCAGCATTAAACATGTGTTACCCAAGTTGTAACTAGTCTGGTAGCACCTACTTCAAGAGGACTACCAAATCTATGTCACTGATAAAATTTTATTCTCTACAAGAAAATATGGTACTAGTTTCTAAACCAGTGTTTGTAAGTTTCAACCAGTCACCAAATAAAAATCAATGTTTTTCAATTATTGTAGAGAAACTAGCTGATTTGCGAAATGGATACTCCTCTATCGGTGGATTTACCAGAGAGCATTTTGCAAGTAGAGATAGAAATAACAGCTGTTTAAATGAATAAACAATCAAACATATAAATGGCAGCTAGAACCTGTCACTCTGCACAAAGAACAACCAAGTCATGGTTTGAGGTCTCTGGGGGGTAAGTGCCATCTGCCCCTAGATCTACTGAAAGTCATTCTCTGCTCTTCTCCGTGCCCCAGAAGGCTGTGCCCTGCAGTGTGCATCACCTGGGCTCCCCTGCACTCTGGCTCCTGTTGGGTTTGGCCAGTGGGAGGCGTCAGCAGAACGTTGGAGGGCAGAAAGAGAGCAAGGTCACGGAGTTTATTTCTTTCACCTCTTCCTGGCTTGCACAGTTATGGCAGTGACAGTACTCCTCCACAGCTACAGCCCCTGCCCAGGGACCCTGCTGAAAGGCTCCTGCTGTCAAAACACCTTTCCCCTTCAGGTGTGGTAAAGGCTTCTGTTGCTGCAGGTCCCCGGGTGCCTCAGCAGCCCCCATGGGCTCCCTGACCCTGTCCACACCTCTGTAAATAGCCCTACAGATAAAGAAGCCACCTAAGAGTTCATCGTGTCAACCACTTTCCTTGTTTTTTAACACATGCAATTAGTCAAACATCATAGAGCTATTGTTAACTTAGGGTTAGAATTTGCCTCTGGAGCCCCAGTCTAGGCATTATCCAACATGACCCTCTACCATATTCCCATGTGGAAAGAGGCCAGGGGGCAGGGGTTATAGTAGTAAGAGTTAAAGCCATGGAACATCCATAATGAGAAAGGATGAAAAGGCAGGAAGAGCGAGGCATGGTCTGTGCACCTGCATCGGGGTCAACAGCACTGTACTGCAGGCTACACCCCTTAGATGCGGAGAAATGCAATCTTCCACGGAAAAGCGCTCATGCAGATTTCATGCCTCCTCCCACAAAGGTCAACTCAAAGTCCACCTTGTTTCTGAAGACTTCCTGGAACTGAAACCACCGTACAAAATTAAATTGCCTTAGACTTTATTGCTCCTAATGTTGTTGTGAAGATCAAGTGAGATAATGCATACTGGAATGCTTTGTAGAAAGTGATAGATTTACAGTACCATTAATGAGAACCATCAATTAAAGATGAGAATCCTTACCTCTGAGATATGGTGTCTGTTTTGACATGAAAGGAAATGTGAAAAAGATGCTGCTGTCTTCACCTGTCATTAATACTTCTCAACTTTCCTCATAGGGCTCGAATGAAGGGGCTTGATGAAAAGTAAATAAACTGAAAGTGGCTTAGATTCTCATCAGAACGTTGGCTTCAATGTCTGTTTTCAGCTTGATTTATCCATCGTGACCACGGTCTGTAGTATTTAATTTTCCTTCATATAACAGACTGAGGATGAGGTTGTCTCAGAAGACTCAGAGAGGGCCTATATAACGCGCAGGGACAGAGACTTTCTGACTGTTGAATTCCAGAGCATAGCTACAGCCTTGGCTGAGTTACCAATGTTGGATGGATTACGTCATTTCCAGCTGAATTTTGACAGCCCTCCAATAAAAGGTCCCCCACAGAAAAATGAGGAGTTACTAAATCATATTTCAGGGAATCACTTGACTCAGAACTGGCAGAGTCAGCTCTAAGAGAAAGAAAACAGGAGATCTTCCCCTGAGCTGGACTTCATACAAAAGCAGCCAGCGAGAACTTGGAAACTCTGCCTCACGAAGAGTGTGTGGCTTCCACAGCCTGATAGAGATGCCCGGGTCCCTCAAACCAGTAACACCGTACAGTCCCCAGCGCTCAGGCATCGCTTTCCATCTGAGCTGAGGACCCTGAAGCAACTTAGAGAAACAGTCTGTGCGGTGGAGAAGGAAGCCCCAGATTCAATGAAGTTCAGTTCCCCCCTCTAGAGCCTCAAGACGAAATACAGGCTGTAGAGGCAGCCGACTCATTATCCCCTATTTACCCTGAGGAAATTCTGCCAGTTCACTGGGCATGAGTGGATGCAGAATCATCTGCAAGGTGCTCTCAGGAAACAGATTTTTACGTGGAAGACAAAGTCCTTTCCCTCAAGTACCTGCCCCCGAAACACCGGGCACCACTCTGCAGAGAGGGCTCTGCCAGGCAGCTCCTGGAGAGAAAGCAGGCACTGCAGTTCCTGCCTGCAGGCCAAGGTGGGCACCGCATATGCTCAGCTGCTACAGCAACTGGACAGACACTCACTGCGACCCGTGGGACAAGCCTGTGTGTTTTCATCTACATAAAGCTGCAGACCAGCCTGTGTGTTTTCAGCTACATAAAGCTGCAGCAATGTCAGCATGTTTGGAAGAAAGCTGTCAACATACTTCTGACTTAGAAAAGACCCCAAAAAGCAATTTACTTTTATTAAAAGGCCACCAAACTGCAACACTGATTCTGACTCAAATAAGGAAGTGGACTAATTTAGTTCAGAGGTGGGCTTTTAGGGAAGTCAATCTTCGTTTAACCTGTGTTGCTGGTATGTGTCAATGAGCTCTCTCAAGTCCGGCCTGGGCGCTAGTTATTGGAATAAAGGCTACAGGTTATAATTTAGGGAAACATTTGCCTTTGGAGCGACAAAGAGCAAGTGAATTTTACAGGCTGTTAGAGGAAGCCTATCCCAGACCATTTGGTCATTTGCCTGCTGACCATATGGTAACCTTTTGTCGTTTTTAGAAGGGCTAGGTCAGGGACCTTAGCGGCCCCCCACCTGGACGAATTCTTCCCAGGAGCTTGACACCATTAGAATATATCTGACCTCAGGGTCTAAGTTGAAATCACCAGATCTGGAGAAGCACTTCCTAAAGGGCTTGCCCTGCAGGGTTTCAAGTCAGGCAATGCTGTTGCCTACACCCCCTGTGTGCCACCTCTACTCTTTTCATTGACAATAAAACTCTGAAAAGGGCTATCTGGACTCTGGCTGCATCTCTCCTCAGCTTGCCTTGTGATAAGTGCCCTGCCATACACAAGTCTGTTACTGCCCTGTAAAGTGACACCGTGATTCTGTTTATGAATGTGTCTTCCCAGTGAGAATTCCAATTCTTTGAAGGAATGTGTGTTTAACTGTAACACCAGATGTAGCACATAGAAAAACAAAATATGCAAGGAAGGAAGGAAGAAAAAGAGGGAGGGAAAAATTACAGAACTATTAGTAATAACAATTGTCACCATTTATTGAATCCTTACTATACAATAGGAATGATCTTACTTGCTTCATAAATATTTTCTCATGAAAGTCTCAGGGAAACTCTGTTATTAACTCTCTTTTGCAGTAGCGAAAACTGAGCTCAAGAGTTAAACTTTCCTCAACTCACAGAAATGAAAACTGGTGAAATCTACATCTGAAGTCAGTTATTTTTTTTTTTTTTAAGCTGAGTTGGGTCTTTGTTGCTGGGCGCCGGCTTTCTCTAGTTGCGGTGAGCGGGGGCTACTCTTTGTTGCGGTGTGTGGGCTTCTTATTGCGGTGGTTTCTCTTGCTGCAGAGCACAGGCTCTAGGCACACGGGTTTCAGTAGTTGCAGCATTCAGGCTCAGTAGTTGTATCACGCGGGCCCTAGAACATGCAGGCTTTGGTAGTTGTGGTGCCGCAAGCTCAGTAGTTGTGGCACATGGGCTTAGCTGCTCCCGGCCTGTGGGATCTTCCCAGACCAGGGATCAAACCCATGTGCCCTGCATTAGCAGGTGGATTCTTAACCACTGGGCAACCAGGGAAGTCCCTGAAGTCAGTTTGAAGTAATTCCAAATCCTGTGTTCTTATCTACCAAGCCCAGAAAATACCAGAGCCAAGAGAATTTGAGAATCTTACCTGATCCCGTACCTAGTTAGTGGGAGAGTAAAGGAAGACTCCTGGTTCTAGCAGTTAGGAACTCTTTGAAATTTTGTTCTTTAATTGTTTCACAGATCACAAGAAAAAGATTGTGCTCTGGACCTCAGGAACCATTGGAAACTACAGACTTGAACCAAGGCTGAGAAAGTCAGTAGGAGGGTTCATCTCACTTCTTGGTTGCTCTGCAACATCTGCTTCATTCCTGCTTGAAGTTGAGTGTCCTCTGCTTTTCAGTTAAATCCTGGAAAAATAGCTGTCTCACAGTCTGGAGAAATTTAAAAATCTGGAAAGTGGGACTGTAAAAGAACAAAATTGACAACACGGGACTTCCCTGGTGGTGCAGTGGTTAAGAATCCGCCTGCCAATGCGGGGGACAAGGGTTTGAGCCCTGGTTCGGGAAGATCCCACATGCCGCAGAGCAACTAAGCCCATGCGCCACAACTACTGATCCTGCGCTCTAGAGCCTGTGAGCCACAACTACTGAGCCTGCATGCCACAACTACTGAGCCCATGAGCCACAACTACTGAAGCCCACATGCCTAGATCCCGTGCTCCACAACAAGAGAAGCCACCGTAATGAGAAGCCTGTGCACCGCAATGAAGAGTAGCCCCTGCTCGCTGCAACTAAAGAAAGCCCGCGTGCAGCAACGAAGACCCAATGCAGCCAAAAATTAAAAATAAATAAATAAATAAAATGAAATAGAAGGAATATATACTCATGTTAGATAATGAATACAGCATACGAATTTGCTACTCTTTAAACTCACAAAAATAGATTTTACTTACATAATATATATTTTAAAATTGAACTGTGTCCTGTAGTCTCATAAGTATTCATTACCTTAAAAATAATGCCTTCTGATGGATTGGACAGTGAAGTTGTGTTGATCAACCCATTTATAATCTAAATAATGGAGGAAAACTTTGCAGTTTTGTCCTTTTCTATAAAAAGCCGACATGCATATCTTCCCCAGATACACACATGCCCAGGTTGCATCTTAGGAAATTCCAGAAAGCCCGGGTTTCATCTGACATTTAGATACCTAATTTATCATAGCACATCCTGAAAATTAAGTGCATTGCCATTTAATTGATGTGAGGTCACTGGGACCTGTAAAATGGAAAGGATCTTTTCAATGATTGACCAGGTCAATCTGGTCTTTATGGAACATTTCTTCATTTACAGTTTTCAAAGGAACAGGATTCTAAGGTGCTCCAGATGATTGGTTTAAAACTTCACCAAGGCTTGTCAAAAGAACAAAGTGAAGGCAAAGAACAAAGTGAAGGGATCCAAGGATGAAGAAAACAAATTCCTAGGGCCAACTCCAGTGTAGGAGATGAGAATCTTATTCCATGAGTACAGAAGGGTCTCATCATGTTCGTGGGTGCCAGGAGTTCAGCTAAGAAGTTCCTGGGTTCCTCAGATCCTGGGGTCCAGCGGCGGTCATTACAAAGGAGACCTGCCTGGGCACTATACTGTGAGGAAGCACACATCCTCAGTACCGTGACCCCCAGGAGCACTGGGAAGTGCACAGCATATGTGCATACGTGGTTCACTTCCCTTGCTAGGTCAGGGAGTACAGGCCTCCTTATGTGCAGACCTGTGCTTTTCTGTAGCCTCAGGATTATCTCAAAGACTAGTTTTTCTAGGAAGTGCTTGGGTCATCAGAATGAGGCACTGAAGGAAGTCCTCTGGCATAAAAGGAAAGAGAAACTGGCGTTAATGGGGCTACAGTATTGCTCATTGTCAAGAACGCATCCAGCGAGGAGACATCCCAACAAGAAATGAGCTTCGGGTCTCTTGGCCCTGGCTCCCTGGGGTCCACCTCCATGCCGGTCTTCCTGAGACAGACAGGCTGGCAACTGAGCATAGACACAGGAGGAAAGAACTGGACTCTCGCAGCACACTTGTTATGATTATATTTGTTCTCCCTCCAAAATAGACTTTTATGGTATTAATCAGTACAGACAACTTTTTAAGACATTCTTTTTCTGGCAAAGGACAGAGAAATTCTCAAGCAATATATAGCAGAATGCCGTGCTAACTCAAGGTAATTCTTAAGTCCAGCCTCTCTCTCTCTTTTCTCCTGGGAAATGTGTTTTTCCACAAGCTACTCTTGGTTCTCTTCGGACCATTCCATTTTTATTTTCTTTTCTCAAACAACTGGTATTCTCTATTTGCTCATGGGTTTTCTTCCCTCTTAAATTTAACATGACCTTTACAAAATTCACTATCTTCTGTAGTCAGTGTCATGCAGTGATTAAGAGAAGAGGCTCTGGGAGACTTCCCTGGTGGTGCAGTGGTTAGGAATCCACCTGCCAGACGTAGAGAATGGACTTGAGGACACAGGGAGGGGGAAGGGTAAGCTGGGACAAAGTGAGAGAGTGGCATGGACTTATAAATACTACCAAATGTAGAATAGATAGCTAGTGGGAAGCAGCGCATAGCACAGGGAGATCAGCTGGGTGCTTTGTGACCACCTAGAGGGGTGGGATACGGAGGGTGGGAGGGAGACGCAAGAGGGAAGAGATATTGGGATATATGTATATGTATAGCTGATTCACTTTGTTATAAAGCAGAAACTAACACACCATTGTAAAGCAATTATACTCCAATAAAGATGTTAAAAAAAAAAAAAGAATCCACCTGCCAATGCAGGGGACACAGGTTCGATCCCTGGTCTGGGAAGATCCCACATGCCACAGAGCAACTAAGCCCGTGCGCCACAACTACTGAGCCTGTGCTCTAGAGCCCACGAGCCATGACTACTGAAGCCTGCGCACCTAGAGCCCGTGCTCCACAGCAAGAGAGCCACAGCAATGAAAAGCCCGCGCACCACAACAAAGAGTAGCCCCCGCTCACCGCAACTAGAGAAAGCCCACACGCAGCAACGAAGACCCAATGCAGCCAAAAAATAAATAAATAAAATAAATTTAAAAAAATTAAAAAGGGAAGAGGCTCTGGAATCACATGGACCTCAGCTTCAGTCATGACCCCACGAGTTATTGCACAATCAAGTAATTTACCTTCCCTGGGCCTGCAAATTAAGACTAGTGCCTGGGTCATAGAGCTATTACAGGGATTTAAAAGATAGCCCATGTAATGTGCTAGATAGTCTCAGTCACATAGTAGGGACTCGGTAAATGTTAGCTTTTTACATTCTCACTTCATCCCTTCAGTTTCTGCGTCCAGTTCTGATTGATAAATTATTTTCTGACTCTCTGTGTTCAAATTCTTGAGAAAGAAAATCAGGTTGGCATAACTGTCCTATCAAAGCACACAGCTACAGGGCTGTCCATGGATTAATGAGTCTCCAGTCAGATGCCCTCTCCTGACAGCCTCACCATGGCCTGGACATGAGTTTAGGTTATAAAACCTGCCTATCAAAGAAGCAAAGGCTATGAGGGAAGCAGTTTCCTGAAGGAGAGGCAGGGCTGATTGGTATTGATCAGCATCCTGGAAAGAAAGTATTTATAAATGCAGGTTTTCACAATATTGTACCAATGTTTCTTTATATCAGAAATAATCATGGTAAATGCTTGTTATTGGTTTTGATGAGTTTGGTTGGTAGTATACACCTGCGTTTTACTTAAGCCTATTTACTTTGAGAATTTCTGTTGTAGTTTAAGATCATCAATACAATGATAATAATTCAAAGCCAATTCTAGAAATACAAAGTAAAACTTTTTCTATGAAACTGCCTTCATAGCAATCAGCGTCTGACATGGCAGTGGGCAGAATTAACGTGAACTGTGTCTGCCATTGCCTGTGTGGTGAACATCTTCCTGAAGGTAAAGGGGCTTCAAGTAGCAGGCAGGCATGCCAAAAACCATCCACATAAACCTCCTAGAAAGGGGCATGAGAGCTCAAACTCAAATGAAACCATCTTTGCAGAGAGGTCTGTGGAGCTGATGAATATGTTATTTACAGGCCAATTCTGTGAGGTGTGCTGGCTGAGTAATTAGGACAATTGCTACTCTGGCCTTTAGCCCCTGCTCTGACTCAGCTTACACAATTTATCTACCCAAACAGACCAGTTCTCCACCACTCTTCTGACCAAGCACAGTGCTGTCTATTCTAGGGCATAACTTTATTGCCAAACTTTATTGTCTACTTTGGTACAATGATTTATTTCTTCTTAGTTCATTTTAAAACTATGAGGAGGGTTTCCCCGGCAGCGCAGTGGTTGAGAGTCTGCCTGCTGATGCAGGGGACACGGGTTCGTGCCCCGGTCCGGGAAGATCCCACATGCTGCGGAGCGGCTGGGCCCGTGAGCCATGGCCGCTGAGCCTGCGCGTCCGGAGCCTGTGCTCCGCAACGGGAGAGGCCACAACAGTGAGAGGCCCGTGTACCACACACAAAAAACAAAAAAAACAAAAAAAAACAAACAAAAAAAACAAGCTATGAGGAGATAACTTTTGTAACTCATTTGTTAAAGACAACAAGACACGGGTGAATTCATTCATTCACCCATTCATTAAACAAACGTTTTCCAAGGACCTACTTATGGTAGACCTTGTTTCAAGTGCTTGAGATACATCAATGAACAAAACAAAACAAAAAAATCCTACCATAATAGAGCTTACCTTCTATGCAGATAGAAAATAAACAAGATAGGGACTTCCCTGGCAGTCCAGTGGTTAAGACTCTGTGCTTCCACTGCAGGGGGCATGAGTTCGATCCCTGGTTGGGGAACTAAGATCCTGCATGCCGCACGGCCAAAAATAAAATAAAATAATAAAAGTAAAATAAAGTAAATAAAATAAACAAGATAAATAAGTAAAATATAGGGTATGATGGAGAGTGATAGAGATTGATTTTTTTTTTTTAAAGAGCAGCAAGGAAAGAAATACTTTCTTTCCTTTTAAGGTGGAGGGGTAGATATAACATTAGTAAGACTGGGAAAACACTGCATGCAGAAGGAAAATCTCTCACATGGACAAATTCTTCTACAGGTAATGACTCCCCAGTAGCCTATAGCCACAGGTAGAACAGAAGTTGAGGACCTCAAACCAGCCAAATCCACCAGAGAGGGACTGAATTCTACTGAAGATCAGAGGATATGTTAGGTAAGGCCATAAGGCAAATAAAAGCGAGAAATAGATCTAGAAACCTGGTAATCAGAAGAGGAGGAAATATCAGGCATGTACTGAAGATAAGGCCAGACATAAGAGAGGACAAACTGAAGACAGTCTCCTAATAGGAACTCAGAGGTAGGTAGGGGTAATCGGGAACCAGATCCCCAAACAGGATCTCAGTAATAGGGGACAGAACTCAGCCAAAGAACTTGAGAAGCAGATGTGGAACAACTCAGCCAAGCTAACCTTAACTCTAAATCAACGTTCACCCTCAACTAGGAGCTTTGAAAAATGTCTTGGGGCAGAAGTCACTTCATTCTGTCTCGGCCTGCAGATAAAAGGAAGGTAGGGTGGCTATGATAGTAATTTCAGGGATACTTCTGAAAGTTCTTCACAACCGGTGTTACAGTGTAGTGTCCAAGCAGAATGGAGACAGGTCCTAATGCTGAAGAGGGTCCTGGAAGGCAGTTCCAGGTGTGCCACCTTAGTTGCTGAATGGATCGTATGGTAGTGAGGGGGGATGTCTAGGGCAATGACAAAGAGGACGTCTGGGAGCTCAGTGAAGTGGCTGATAATCAGCTAGTACTCAAACACCTCAATATATTGATATAATTTGCCCACCTCTCAGGTATTAGCTCCTAAATCCAAGATCCTTGAGGAAGAGCTTTGATGACAAAAAGTAGCTTTGTCCATTCATAGCATTTTGGTCCATGTGAAGAGTGCAGTGTAGTCATTACAACACAGAGTTCTGGCCAAGCCATTTGCAGGCTGTGTCTCTGGCACTTTGCTTATTCTCTCCAGGCTCTGGATCTGCAGTCATGAAATGGGATGATGACACCTACCTCACAAGGGGGTTGTGAACATCAAAGGGATGGGAAAATGCGCAGAGTAGTGACTAGCACATAGAAACTGTGCAGTAATCACTGGAATAACCTTGCACTAGAAGGGACCTAGATGAGGTCTCGGCCAGTTCCCTGGTGTATATGAGAAACCTGACATCCTGGGATGTTGTCATTTCCTTGTGGTCACCCAGTAGTTTAATCACAAGCTCAGAAGAGGAACACAGGTTTCCTGCCTCCCAGTTGAATGCTTTTCATTCTACGTTACACTGTAACTCTTTTACCCTTTTACAAATAATGTACTGGAGCTTTGCCCCTGTGCTGCACCAATAAGATATGCATTCATGTTACTGGGTTGGCTAAAGTTCGTCTGGGTATTCTGTAAGAGGTTATGGAAAACCCAAACGAACTTTTTGGCCAACCCAATAGTAACTTTTTGCTGTAGAACGTGTAGTAGGGAAGAGGGAAAAGTAAACATAAAATGAGATTTTATGCATAAAGCATAAAACCTATAGAGGTATGCTTAATGAAGGGCCTTGGAGTGTGGCGATGGGGATTCCAATGAAAATAGCACACATTTATATATAGGCTACGAACTCATTCTTTCCAGAACAATTAGTCAGCATGATGCCATCTATTTATTGTCCTCACAGATACTTCCCAGTTATTCTCTAAGTTGACTCTCCAGAAACTCAGGTAGGGGAATATATTCTGACAGAACACAGACGATCTTGCCCTGGGAACCACTGCCACTAAGTCTCCCATGAATCTGCATTTCTCTCTCTGTCTGGCAGCTTCAAGACAATGTTTAGAAGCAGGGGCGTTAAGTAAATAGCCACAGCATGGAGAGTTCTTTCACCAGATTAGCATGACCCCTGACAGCTGGGGACAGCAAACTCACATTTAAAGAACACTGCCAAATGTGTCACCCTACTCCCGGCTTTCCCTTTAATTACCCCACGCCAGTAACTGGGTTTGTGTGTGGAGACAGCAAAGGAGACAAGCATGAGGTCTGGATTTTAGCCGCCCCCCTTCCCTGTCTCCTCCCCCACCTTCAGATCTAGAAAAGAGCAGCTCCACTGATGGAACTTGAGATGTGCTTCCATGGTTCACTGGTGTCTGGGTTTGTGTGTGTATGTGATTTTTCCATAGACACAACCCTTAACAGTTACTAAGGCAGCAGAACATGTGCTACCTTCCAAGAAGCAGAAGACTCAGTCACAATCTGTCAGAAAACAACTGTTTGCCAAGGAATTCTCCCAGAAGCACTAACCTTAGTTTAATATGTTATTGATTTTCTGAACTGTTAAGTATGGTTTATAATGGCAATAACCTACACGATACCACTCATTACATCAGTTAATACCTAGTTTATTAGAACGTTAACTTTCGCCACAGGCAATTAACCGACAAACTGATTGTGTGTGTGTGTGTGTGTGTGTGTGTGTGTGTGTGTGTGAAAGAGAGAGAGAGACTTATAATGAGAAATTTCCAAGTGAACATTAGTTAAGTATTTTTAAATGGCTGTGGGAGCTTGACAGTGTAGCCCAAACTCATCTTACCTTTTCTTCCTAGAAGCAACAGGCCAGTACTATGGAAGTATGAACCCCCCCCCCCCGACATTAGTGAGCTAATTCACAATTAGCCATGGGAAAATCATGTACATAATTGATTAAATGTCACTATTAACGGAAAGATGTGTGTGTGTGTATACATATACATGTAGAGAACTTGGGAATAGGATAAGGAAGAGTTCTAAACTATTAAATGCTGCCCCATCATTGGTGCAACGTAAGAGTCACGTTTATTCCTTTATAGGGATGTAGCATGACATATGGAAAGTTCTTATATTTTATTGTATTCTCAACCTAGTATATTTCTATGAAATAATATTGTCTACCTATCTCTACTCATATAACAATTTTTTTCCCTAAAGCTCATATAAACAAATATGTGCCTGAAAAAGATGCCTTGATATCTTTGTTTATTTTAAGTTTAAAAACTGGTGTTTGGAGGAAACAAGACTTCCAGAATGTTAAAGAGATTGGCAAATCCTCTACCTGACACACAATAGTACTACTGAACAAATTGTCAAAACACTCATTTTACTGTTGTTTGGAAATTAACCAAAGGCATACAACAATCTGAGAAGCATTTGGTTATGCTCAAAAAACTGCTGAAATTCGGGCTTCAGGTACAAGCAGTGTCAACCTATGACATTTTCACCTGTACCTGCTCCCTGTGTTCCCCTACCTCTCACTAAGCTCATCCTGGATGGCAGTTCTACTAAGGTGGACAAGCCATAAAAATCAGGAGCTTCACTGCCAGTTGAGGCTGATCTAATTTGGTAACCCACTTGCAGGGACTTTGTCAAAAACAATAGCTATCTTGGTGACAAACAATCAGGGAAAGCTAACACCACAGCTGTGATACTGGATGAAGCAATTTACCATACAACCCAGCAATTTCACTCCTAAGTACCCAAAAGAGGTGAACACATAGGTCCACACACAGACTTGTACACAAGTCTTCACAGCAGCATTATATATAATAGTCAAAAAACTAAAAATAACCCGAATGTCCATCAGTTGATGAATGGATAAACAAAATGTGGTATACACATAAAACAGAATATAATTCAGCAATATAAAAGAAGGAACTACTGGTACATGCTACAGCATAGATGAATCTTTTTAAAAATAGCTAAGTGAAAGAAGCCAATAAAAAAAAGACCACATATTGTATTATTTCACTTATGTGGAATGTCCAGAAAAGACAAATCTATAGAAACAGAAAACAGATTAGTCATTGCCAAGGACTGGAGGTAGCACTGTAGAGTGAACTTAAAAGAGCAAGTGGGATCATTTTAGATTGCGATTATGGTTGCACAGCTCTATAATTTACAAAAAAAAATTTAATTGTACATTTAAAATGGGTGAATTGTATATAAGTGTACCTCAATAAAGCTGTTAAAAATTGGTGTATGATAGAGTAAGAAAATGTGGGTAAGAATACTAGCACTGACATAGAATAATCACTAGCTCTATTGTAATAATCTAACTTCTCTTGAAGTATGAAGCGTCTTGAAAAAGCATTGTAAGATTCTAAGTTTTATAAAGCAAGTCTCTTACTGCTTCATAATATACTAAAATAGAAAATTCTGAGCGCTCCATTATTTCCCTTGATGTATCTTAAGAAATTTTCCCATTCAATAAAGAAGATGTGGCACATATATACAATGGAACGTTACTCAGCCATAAAAACAAACGAAATTGAGTTATTTGCAGTGAGGTGGATGGACCTAGAGTCTGTCATACAGAGTGAAGTAAGTGAGAAAGATAAAAACAAATACCGTATGCTAACACATATATATGGAATCTAAAAAAAAAAATGGTTCTGACGAACCTAGGGTCCGGACAGGAATAAAGACGCAGACATAGAGAATGGACTTGAGGACATGGTGGGGAGGGGGAAGCTGGGACGAAGTGAGAGAGTAGCATTGACAAATATACAATACCAAATATAAAATAGATAGCTAGTGGGAAGCAGCCGCATAGCACAGGGAGATCAGCTCGGTGCTTTGTGACCACCTAGAGGGGTGGGATAGGGAGGGTGGGAGGGAGACACAAGAGGGAGGGGATATGCGGATATATGTATACATATAGCTGATTCACTTCGTTATGCAGCAGAAACTAACACAACATTGTAAAGCAATTACACTCCAATAAAGATGTAAAAGAAAAAAGAAATTTTCTGATTCAGAAATGGTCTCATAAATCATGATAAAAATAATTTCAGATAGTTATAGGAGAATCTACTCTGAAATTACAAGATGTGTAATTACATAAACTACATACAGGACGTAGGAAAAAACACAGGATTTGCTCCATATTACACTTATTGAAAGAGAGAAAAATAATTGCTAATAATTTACTTTGGCATTAACTTCGCATTAGGCAATGTACTGAACAAAAGAATGAATACTATTTCAGATAGAATCTACCAAGGTCTTCTGAGATTAATGTAATTGTCAATTTCTAAACTAATTGAGGAACCTGAGATCATTGTCCTTATGTTCCTTTATAGAGTTTCTTTGCTAGAGATTGATAAGACACTCAGTTTAATTTTGTCAGAACAACAGCAACTCAATAAAATAGTCATTTTGGGGCTTCCCTGGTGGCGCAGTGGTTGAGAGTCCGCCTGCCGATGCAGGGGACACGGGTTCGTGCCCCAGTCCAGGAAGATCCCACATGCTGCGGAGCGGCTGGGCCCATGAGCCGTGGCCGCTGAGCCTGCGCGTCCGGAGACTGTGCTCCGCAACGGGAGAGGCCACAACAGTGACAGGCCCGCGTACAGCAAAAAAAAAATAATAATAATCATTTTGTGCTGAAAAGATTTTTCCTACAAAGTAGAAGATAAAATTATGGCCAATACGCTTTCTCTTTATTTAAATTTAAAATGTTGGAAGAGCCATTTCCACCTATGAAAGTTATATAACATATAGGTATATATACACATATGTATATATTTAAGTAAATAGTATTACCTAATGTTGATGGAGATATGGGAAATTTGATAATACCATATCATGCTGGTGACATTGCCAAATGGAAAACAATTTGTCAGTGTGAATCTTGAAACATAAAAATCTTCATGCCTGTACCTAGCAATTCTCTTTCAGAGAATCTATCCAAATATCCTGCTACTTGGGCACTGCTTCAATAGGTACAACCTTTTGGGGGTTTAGGGTATGTGTGGATAGGAGAAAGCACAATCTGACTCAAAGAATGTTAAATATTTGCTAATTTCAAAGTGCCTGCCTGCATCGTGATAAAAGAATTGAGAAAGGTTAATGTAGCTTAAATCTCTTTTTCTCTCTGATGTATTTTCCACAAAGCCCTCCCAATTCAGCTTCATTGCTGTGTCAATCATACCCCATGTGAATTAATAGAGATATTACCAAAAGACCTGGGCAGAATGAGTCTGGAATTGTGGCTCTCAAAGCTAATGTAGAAAGAATTGTCACTTTGGTCCCATTTTGTAACGTTTTACCTTTAAAGCTTTTGGCACCTTGTGACCTACAATACCTGCCATTGAGCATGTGCAGAGTCTTCATTTGGGTCCCCAAGCTTCTGATAGCTTTGTACCAAGCATATCATTTATGTAACAGGATAAATGC
The DNA here is from genome assembly GCF_964270905.1 of Leucopleurus acutus. Classification (NCBI taxonomy): domain Eukaryota; kingdom Metazoa; phylum Chordata; class Mammalia; order Artiodactyla; family Delphinidae; genus Leucopleurus; species Leucopleurus acutus. Next base: position 30,226,556 of record NC_139148.1, on the reverse strand, counting down.
AATTCTTCCTGTAGGCTCAGAAAGAGGCCACAAAGGCTGAGAAGAGAGCAATTGTTGCCTGGTAACTGCAGGATCTAAGCCAAGGGGCTGGCTCATCTATGTAGGATTTGCAAACGGGGCAGGGTGGGGGGGTGGGGGGGTGGTCCAATGCTGGGTCTTCCAGCATTAACAGATCACCCACCTCCAGATCAGATAAGAGGGTGAGATTAAAAAGTCAAGATATTTAATTTCATTTTTGTTGGTTTGTTTTGGTTTTGTTTTGTTTTATATTTCTTACTGAATTGCTGTAGCAAAAAGAGATGTGCATGTATTATAAGTGTGCAGCTCAATAAAATCTTATAAACTAAATTTACCCATAACACTAGAACCAGATCAGGAAACAGAACATTACCAACTCCACAGACTCCTCCCTCAAGCTTCTTCAAGCCAATCACCCCACTATTTTTGACCTCTAACATAACATGGAATAACCTGGCCTATATTAAGAATTTTATATAAATGGTGTCATAAAGTACATACTCTTGTGCCTGGCACATCTGTTCAGTATTGCGTTTTTGATATATTGTTGTGTATAGTTGTAGAATGACCATCCTCAATGCTGTATAGCATTCCATTGTGTGAATATACCACCATTTATTTTTCCATTCTATTATTGATGGTCAATTAGGCAATTTTCAATTTGGGGCTATTACAAATAGGGTTTCTACCAACATACCTTTGTTGAACATATACGTGCATGTCTGTTAGATATATACCTAAAGAGTGGAATTGCTAGGTCAAAGAGAATAAATATGTTTAGCTATAGTATATAATGTCAAAGCATTTTCTAGTTATTATATCAATTTATACTCCCACCTGTACCTCTAGTATATGAGAGTTCCAGATGCTCCACATCCTCACTAACACGTAGTATTTTCTTTTTCATTTTAGCTATTCTGTAGGTGATGTAGAAGTGCATAGTAGTGAGGATTTATTTCAAGAAAGATTTAATTGCACTGTGCTTTACCTCCTAAACTCAAATGAGAGGAGCTTTGGGATCTATTAGAAAATCTTCAAATGTGTTTCCAAGAGCTTGAGGAACAAAAGGACAAGCATCTGACTTGTGCTTATGAATTTTAAAGGCAAGACCTATGGCTGGAACCACCCCTTGCTCTTGGCAGCGTGGAGAGGGCTGACCACAGAGCCGGCTCCTTTTTCAAAAAAGTAGGGAAGAGGTGCAGGTTTCCTGGGGATCAAATATGACCTTGAAAAAGGGATCCAATCTGGGTCTTCTTAGCATTTACTCCAACCCAGAGGACTGGTTGGAATACCTAGGACCCCAATTATAAACAGCTGAAAGCCAAGATGCCAAAGGTAAAGTTCTGTACAGTCAGCCAGAGAAAAGGCATTCCCCTAACCAAGGAGTTGAAGTGGGACGTCTCCAATTGGAAAATTGCTAAGGACCCCATAAATGCACCCTGTGGGAAGGAAAGAGGTATTATTGGAAAAATACTATCACCAGAGTACCCCAACACCTCATTCCAAATGAACCAACCACTTAAACTTGTGCCATTTTCACCATTGCCCTGGGGTCAGCCATGTAGTAATTAGCAAACAACTAAGAGAAGAAGTTAGTTCCTGTCCTTTTCCTGCTGCAGGATTCCAGTACTGGAGGAGGTCTGTGCGTAGGAAGGAGAAAAGTGTAACTGAATAAGTTTGGCATTTGAAATAACACTAGACTAGACTGGAGTTAAGTCATTACATGATGAACTTGTCAGTGCTTTAAAGAGATTTAAATATTTTTTACTGGTTAAGAGGGACTGGAAAAACCAGGGGGCATGTCAAGGATTTCAACCAGGGGACATGTCAAGGATTTCATCCAGGGGCAGACAGAGAACTGACCCAGAGTAAGAATTAAAAGGAGGAGGTTGAGAAAGAATAAGGAAGAATTTCATATAATACAGGGGATTGACTTAATGTTTAAAAAAACAAAAAACTCTGATAACCTCAATGTTGATCCTCCCGATGATATTCAGTCTTTCACAGGCACAGTTTATAGGCAAGCAATAAGCAGCAAGATGTTTGAAGTTTACGTGAAAAGTGCTACAGTGCATTTAAAGACAAACCAACCTCAACTACTACCTAAGCATGTGCTTTAGAAAAAAGGCAAAATCATTCAACCGAAGGTGTCAGAGTGACACCTCTGAGTGACAACAGCCTCTACTGATCAATGAACAGTGATAACTGCGGGCCTGTGCCTTAACTTGAAGAGTGGCCCATTGAACTGTTCTGACAGCTCTTGGGACAGAAACAGTTCTGCTCCAGTTATAACAGCAATATGTGTGACCAACATACAGGCTACTGAAGTTTCTGTGCCACAAGTAAATTCCAGTGAATGTTCGAGGGGTACATGGAGTGTAAGCATTCCTATTCCTATTCCTATTTCTCCACCACCAAAGCCTACAGCCTTTAGAGTCCATTCTTCAACAAGTCTGGTAAACCAACCACATAGACCTTCAGGGAATGTAGCCAAAAAATTTACCTAATCCTATAGTAGGAGTCAGAGGACATCCTCACCTCATAAAGAAGAGCATCCCAAGAAAACCAAAATGTAAGAGAATAAAACAAGTGAAGATGCTAACAGTCTTGTTTTGAGTGGGCATGAGAAAACAGAAATAAAGGAACAACTGTATATAAAAAAAATACAACTCAACTGGAAACTAAGAGACTTCTCTTTTGGCTTCTCAGAAAACATCAAGTACAAACCTCTCCAATATCCCTGGTCTCCCTGCAAATTCTATTCCAGTTATCAAGGATTCAATAAAACTGAGATTTAACTGGTCAAAATAACTTCAGTGGTCCATAAACAATATCTGCCAACTTAACCTGTTGTCTTCAAATGCTAAAAAAGGAGAATAGAGTGTACAAGATTAGACATGACTAAAAAAGGATTTAGGTTTATTTGCTGACCTCCCTGACTCGGCTAATCAGCATTTATTAGGAAGTCCTAATTAGTAAGTGCAGAGCCAGGAATGCTATTATTAATTTGTTATCAACAGTATGAAGGATGGCAGATATTGATAAACTTAGTTATTCTTTCTTAATCTGGCCAAAGAAAACTAACAGATTTTTCCAAATAACATGTTTTATGAATTCTCCATTGTGCTCCTTTCTGTCATATGTACATTTTTCATGAAAAATTTCAATTATTCAGTCTCTCCCTCTATCTTTCTAAATTAATTTTCCAGAGTTGGAGTATAGTCTTTACACCTTTCGGACATGCATTAATTGAGGCTTTCTTTTCACCATTACTTAATAGGTCTAACATAGGTACACTATTTCTTCTTCCCACATTTTTGTTCTCTGTAGTCACTTTGCCTTCCCTTCCGCTACCTGAGAAAATATGGTATATTAACAAGTGAAATGCACAATGTCTGGTATTTTGTGTAGCTATGGATTTAGGATTTAGATTAATCTCATTTTGTTTACACAATGGGGAAAATTCAGCTTTTTAAATACTTCATAGAATTGCACCCAAACTTTGCAAGTAGGAAACTTGGACATTTTCTTGGTAGTGACTTTTTAATTCTAATTTTCATAACCTAGAGATCAGGCTGTTGCTTTCACATGATGTATGTAGTATCTCATGACTGGAGTTTGTTTTGTCTTATAATATCTATACTCCTTTTGTTTTTCAAGAGCTATATTGTAAACAGATGATATATTACCTCATTGAAAATACATTTAAAACATGCACACACACACATACACACACACACAAACCTGCAAAAACACAAACAAACAAACAGCAACAACCAACGCCAAGGTTAAGAGGAAAAATCAGGAATGAAATAAGCTAAATGTTTAGTATTAAAGGAGTTGGGATTGTGAATGTATTTAACTGTGCTCAGTATTTCTAATTTTCTGTGACACAAGTATACAACATGTGTAATGTTAAGAATATAAAATAGAAGTTTGGAGCTGTTGATTTAGAACAAACATTAGAGGGCTAAGGATTTAGATTTTACTTTAAGTGGTTAGATTAATTTAATGATAGTTTAGATTGTCTATACATTTAGAAGTTTTGGTGGGAAATCATAGCATTTCCACTAGATATATTCTATATATATAAAATGTATATGTATGTATGTATAGACATGTGTATGTCTCTGTAGATGTTGTGTGTATTTCTGTGTATGTATGTAAAGTTCAAAAGCATTTTATTGCTTATCTCATTATATATAGTACTTTTTAAGTTACAGTTGCAAAACTTTACAACAGATATGGAACTCTGCCTTGCTGGAGCCTAGAAAACTATAAAGCAATAAAGAGCCAAAATGACTTTTTATACATGTTTTCATGTGGATTTAATGGGATTATGGGATATTTGATGGTAGAAATGCCACAGTGTTAGCTGAATCATCAAATAATTCCTAGACTACTTCTAACATCAATGTCTGGAGGTTATTTCTAAGTTATACTTGTAACCTTGGGTCAACTTTATGATGCCTTTAAGCTTAACAACACTAAACTCTTTGAAACTGTTAGGGGGGTAGTCTAGAGCCTTAAAAAAAATCTAGATAATACTGGTCTCAATACCTTGTAGATAGCCCAATGTTCCAAAAAGATTTTTGCAAATTCCTGGTAGAGGCGCTAAAGTAGAGGGAGGAACTCCAGCTCTGATTGTCTGCCTTCAATTAATTCTTACCCTCTACTTTGTGTCTCAGGATTGTTCCTTTCACTCCACCTTAAGGGGAAAACCTAATACGAGACACATACCCTACTCCTGGAGACCCGAAGCCAAAAGCAAACAGGATATTATTATTTTTTAATTCTACTGAATAGTATATGAGCCTGATATATCAAAGTAAATTTAAATTGTATGTTAGATATACTTAGCCTTCAAATCCATTGATTACCTGGGTATAGGATATTTCTCCCCAAATCCACTGCCTCAAATAGCACTTTGGCCTCTTGACACTTCCTGAATCCTTCCACTCATCAGTTGAACCATATTCTCCCAATGACACTATTTTCTTACTCTATTATAGAAAACAATTCAGGGTTTATTAATATCTATTTCTATAACCACCACTTATAACCACTGAATGAGAAAAATATCAAAACAAAAGCCATATGGAAAGGAGATCCCGGGATGGGGAGAAATTTATATTTATTTTTTACAGATCCATTGACTAAATTTGTCCAGTCCATTTTTAAAGAGAGTTGAGACAGCATTAATTCATACACGTTGAGAAATATTGGCACTGTGCTTGGCTCTAAGAATACTGTACTGAGTGAAATAGACAAAACCCCTGCGCTTACATATTTCCTTGTCTGGAGGAGACAAACAAATTATCCTATAAATAGGCACAGTCAAGAGCCGTGATGAGTGCTGCATAGAGTGTAAGTTTTGTTAAAGTGTACAGGGAACCTAAGTTCAATTGAAAACTCAAGGAAAGCCCTTCTGAGATGGAATCATGTACAGCATGCCTTCAAGTATGAGAAGAAGCCGGGCATGGAAAGGGCAAGGAGGAAGATGGACAAAGGGCCTGAGGTAAGAACCTTGGGTGTTTGAGAGAATGAAAGAAGGTCAGGAGTGAGAAGCATAGGGAGCATGTTAGCAGGGCAATGCAGGGCAGGAAGTTTGTAGAGGAAGATAGAGGTCAGCTACCAAATGATGCGAGATATTATTTTTGGTATAATTCTTGGAAATTCTTGAAAAGTTTTGGGAAGCAGGTGGCATGATCCAGTTGACATCTTAAGGAGATCACTCTGTAGTTTAGGAAGAATAGATCCAAGAACAACAATGAATGACATTTATTTTCATAAATCTAGAAAAGGTTATGAAATTGGAGATACATTACACAAATTAGATGTCAGATAACAGACCTTTTCTGGAAGAATTAGGTGTCAGGGAATAGATTCAATTTGTCTAATGAGAGAAGAAGTGCCTGTTAGGAGCATTAGAATTCTAGAATAAAATTCCTAGTAGACAATACATATATGAACTTTCTCATGTAAGTAAAGGTATCAACTACCTGAAATGCCTTTTCCCATTTGATCGTCAAATGGAACATCTGATTCTAATATTCCCATGGATCAAAGCCTTGTAAGGTCATTCAGACGCAATTTCATGGGGGCAAAGCCAAAAACTGCAGGTCTAATTCATACTGCCTTTGCCTTCACACATCTCCACACAGCTGATTGTGCAACTGCTGCAGTGAAGAATAGGGCTCCTAAATTTGAAACTATATCACCCACATCACTTATCATTAACATGTGTCCTAGTCACTTTATTAATTATATAAATCTTTTGTACAAGGGTCCCTGGGATGGTGGACAGACAGTACGTGCAGCACCATCGGCTGTCGGTGCCAATCATTTGGTGAATATGATTAACTATATTATAGATTCGTTAGGTGCTTTTTAATCATGTTTACACATTTTAAGAAATAATTGAATTGGTTGCACAGATGTGATAATAAGGAGGCAAAGACAGAAGACCACTATATGCTAAAATTGGTTTTACGCATTTCAGCAAAAATACACCACATTAACCTCATGCTAATATTCAGAAAATTTTCTACAGCCCTTGCTTACCTTCTGGTACAGATCTGCATTTTCCTAACAGCTGGGAGTGTACAAGTTTAAATCTGGTGTAGGTTGCTCTATTCCCCCAGTATATTTCCTTCCTTGCAAAACTATTGTGGAGCCTTTCAATTTGAATTTTCACAGTAATTCACAGGAAGTTATGCTGCAGCCAGTCTCAGCTCTTAATGGCTTATTCACATGTGATGACACATGAAGTAGGCTTTATTTTGTATATCAGGAAATTGACTGGTGCATTGTGTTTTTCTTTTCTGGAGGTTGAAAATGTTAGCTAGAAATGCCCCCAAGCATAAAAGAGATGAAGACAAAGCACAATTGGTCAGAGGCCCTAAAGGTTTTCATAGCATTCATTCCTAATCTTCCAGAAAAAAATCTTCAACTTTGCTTTCTATGAAATAAAAAATTCTGGCATTGATTATTACCCATTCTTAGTCCATTCAGATATCCATTGAGTGGAACTTTCCCTGTAAATCAATAAAACAGGTCTCAATTTCAAAAACGCTTCATACAGTTTCAGAATTTGTTTTCAGAGGGTGCCACCGAGGGAATCCTAAATCAGTTCTTAATTTTCTATAATATACAAAATTTTGGTTTTGCTCTCTGCTATCACACTGATGAAAATTATAAGTAAAAGGGGTTAAGAGAGCCCGAGGGAGAGCACAAGGAATTTTCTGAATCTTCTTTCCTAATGTCCTGAATAACAGAAAACAAAGGAATTGGCCTCTCTGAATTTGATAGCTGGAGGGGAGAGTATGGGGGGAGGGGAGGTAGAGAAGCACACAGTTAACTAAACAGAAGTCACAGCTGCTCCCCTATCCAACTCCTTGCCTGCTTGTTCTGAGGCCTTTCGTTGGGCAGAATTGGAGAAATAGCATGGTAAACGATGATACGAGATGGACGGATTTCCTCTATACTGGAAACAGCAGCGAGCAAGTGGTGAAGACAGAGAATGGATTGGATTGTATCTGGGGAAAGAGAAGACAGGGGCTGGAGGAGACTAGGTTTGGGAGTCTGGGAGCATTTGGGTAGAGGGGGAGGAAAGACTTTGATTCTACTGTCAAGCCTGTGATAACCCTGACAGAGAGAAAAGGACAAAGAGAGGTTTAAGTTGTGTTGACTGTTAAAAAGTATAATCATGCATAGCCATTTCTTTAGAGACTAAAGTCTAGATATCTAAATAAATAAATAGGTAGGAAGATAAATAGATAGGAGGTAGATAGATACAGATGTAGGTAATAAAATAGCTATCATTTACTGAGAACCTACTATGAGTTCAGCTTTTTGATACAATATCTCTAATCCTGACAAGGTAATTAATATATTGTGCTCATTATACAGATGAGAGAACTGAGGTTTGGAAATGTTAACTGGCTTGTTCAAAGTCACACAGGTATTAAATGGACATACTGAAGATTTTAACCTGATATGTATGAACCCAAAATCTATTAACTTTTTCCCTCTATCATGCTGCTTCCTTGTGCATTCTTCTTTCTAAGCAGACAAAGTACAGCAAGCTTTAGGAGGAAAGAATTTTTGAGCTTCCCCTTTCATCCTTCTTCTGCCAACATAAATATTTCCTCCCTAAATTTATTTTAAATTGAAACTGGAGAGCTAATATTTATTACATAATAGGACATAATTTAAAGGAACAAACATTATCTGGTTCAATTGAATATCGTTTGACTTATTTCTTCAGATAGACAGGACTTTTAGTGGGGGTGACAGAACACACATAGAAATATAGAATCACTGGTTTGTGATACTGATCCATAATAGGCATCCTCCGTCTCTTCACACATATCACAGGCAAATTTGTGTTCTTCTCAAAGACCCAAAGATTCATACAGAAACAAGAAAAACAAAAAGCAGTACAGAAGGCCCAGTTCTCCAAATAAAACAGGAATATCACAGAAACACAAGGCAGCACAGCTTCACTGATCATTTGCCTACCTGGAATACTGTCGGCAATATTCAGGTTTAGCCATCTTTTTCTTATCAGAATGTTTGTCTGGCAATGTTCTTACGGATTATCTATTTCTGCTGAATAAATTGCAGCAGGGCTGCTAATCAAGAGAAAAAAGAAGCTGCCTTTGGTGATGAAAATTGCTTTCTAGTGACTGATTGTGCTAATCAATCTTCTACGAGGGAAATCAGGAGTAAAAGATGGCCAATAATTGCAAAACACTGCTGCACACATGAAGAAAAATAATTGACGCACAAAGCACAGAAAAGCAACTCTTGAGAAAATGTTGCGGAGTTAGCTATTTTAAAAATATATACATTGGAAAGTAGTTTTTCACAGTTTAACACCTAAGCTTTATTTTTAATATAGGTAAGGACTATGCCTACTTTACTCTGGCATTATAGTATTTAATGACACTGCATAATCTGAGAGTAATCTAGGATTTCTCATTTGGAATCTGAAAACTCATTGAAAGTTATAAAAATTATCAAGATTGTTGATGCACAGATTACATTTAGCTTCTGATCATAACTTTTTTGTGTATGATAATCACAACTGAATTAATAGCAGAAAATCTTTATTTCTAATGATCCCCACCTGTCAGTGCAGCTCAAGTAATGATCTACAGTGTTTCAGCCTCTTTGTTTAGAGCTTGCTTACAAGTTCACTGTGATATTACAGCTATGAAATCCAATGTAGCATTGACTCTATAGCAAGTTTTGTGCAGACATTGTAAAGTAGAAATAAAACTTACACTCTTCCCCATTAAAAAAAAAGTATGGATGCTTTTTCAATCTGTTGTGCATCTAAACCAATTTTTCAGGACTTTATATAACTTAAGAGCCAACTACACAAGAGATCTGGAATCATACATGTGAGTAAAATATGTGAGATAATGCCTGAAATTTGGGAAATCAATTTTGGCTCCTTAGAAGCACATACATATCATGTTTCTTCAAACCTAAGAGAGCATCAGTTGTAAGACTCACTGAAACAATTGAGGAAGAAATATGTCACGAATTAAATTATGATGTATTGCATTAATGAAAGTCCTACATGACACATGATCTGGTCACACCAGCCTCTTTTTGCTTTGAAGTTTTCTTCTGTTTCCAAGTGATTCGGAATTTTTTCCTGCTTGCAGTATATTAGGCAATTTCAAAGGAACGTAATTAAAACCTGAAACAGCAAAGTCTCTACGATGGGAATCTCTCTAAGGTCTCATGAAGCTTCTTTTGTATTTCTTTGCACAAAATCATGAAATTGTATTCACTCCTCCAAGGACAAATATTTGCTTTAATAGCAACAAATTTGTGCCCTACTGCTGTATTTTTGAGGTCAAATAATTCTATATTTCAAACCAAACGATACCGATAATTTTGTAATGCAATGAAACTCAACATGCTTAGTAACATAACCCAACTGAAATGATATTAAAAGCTACAACCAAGAGTGCATATGTGCAGGCAATGACAAGTACGATGTAACTGCCAGCTGGACAACATAGAATACAGACACATCCTGATTTCAGAGAAGTTAAATGTAAAAAATGCCCATCTTAGAATTGATATGATACAGTAATATATTGCAAGGTGAAACTTTAGAGATGATGATGTTCAGTTCCTTCATTTTTCACAGTAGCTCTGTTGGGCAGCACCCCGCAGACCTATAAGGCCTGTACTTGTCCAGCTTCAAGACCAAAGAAAGAGCCCAGCGACAGAGACATCAATGGTTTAATGGATGGGGGAGCTTACTTCTGAAGCAAGGTCCTGGAGCAACACCCCACCAACCACCACACGTGGCAGATGGCGGGCAGGACATGGCAGCTGTCTTTGCTCCTGGGGCACTGGGGGTGGTGGTGGGGAGATGGCCAGTTGTAGGGGAATTGATGTCAGGTGGGCTCATTAGTTACCAGGGAAACCAGTAGAGGGGCACGCCCCTCACAGGCCCTTTGAAAAGAACAATCACTAGCTGGGGCCTGGGGCAAGTATGTAGGAAGGTTGGTCAAGCGGGTAGAGTATAGGTGAAGCAAACACTGGTCGGGCAGTGGATGTACAGAGAGCAAGAGAGCAGCCATCTTGAGTGGCCTGTGCATACAAGCTCCATGAGGCTCAACAAATTAAGAAAAGCTGTCCCAGATGGTGGTAGAATCTAGACAAAAATCCTAATTTTTAGGACAACAACTTACACAATTTTGGTGATCTGTCCCTTTTAAATGATTTATTACTTTATGATTTTCTTATTATCTTGTGCTCACAGCTGTTATTTGATTGAGGACTGGTTTAACTCATCATTTTATTAATCACTGATTATTGAACAAGACACACAGGTTGCTTCTGTGCTTTACTAAGTGAACCTACTTGGCAATATAAAATGTTAATCCATTACATAATTTCAATATCTTAGTTTCTAGTAAGTAAAATTATTATACTTGATTAATCTTCCTAAAATAACCCTTTCATTCTGTGAAATTAAACGTCTTCCTTTTGTTTGCTGCATCATTTCTAGATTTCTCCATCCAATTTTGAAGGCTTTTCTTAATTTAGTGTCACTACTCAATTTGATTTCTCTCCACTTGAAACCATATTATCCTGCTTTTTACTTTAGTCATTATAACTACTACTAACAAAATGCCTGTAAAATTATTGTTTAATCTCAGTTTTAATTACTGACCATGGAATCTTCTGAAAAGTAATTTATTATATTAATTGGCTTTGGCTACTAGCACACAATGTACACCATATCTGTGCTTTGACTGTTACTCACTTTTCGATGCATTTCACAGAATCAGAAAAGTAGGTTCTGGAGTCAACATACCATTGGCTATGAGCTGTCACGTTTGACTTCTTCACCTGGCTTTAACAGTCCTTTTAAAAGTTGGCTTTAGTGGTGTGCAGTAGACATTGGCACACATCAAGTATATGTGAAGGCATTCTCAAGCAGAATATCACCTTTTCAATTCTTTTCTCATGAAAATATATCTCTGTCAGTAATGAAGCTTCTTCCTAAAACAAGAAACAAAATTTAAAAACCATTAAATCAGGCATCACTGAATACAGTAAAATTATTGCTGTATAGCAGATGGTTGATACTGACTTCTGGTTATTATGTCTCACACATCTACTCTGCCAAAAACAATAGTGCTCAAAAAACTGAAGGACTAACCCAATACAAAAATAAGAAACTTCATAGTAAAAACAGACTTACTAGTACCTACATATGTTTGTCATCATCCAGAAAGTGTTCTGGATCAGTAGAAGTATGTTTAACTATGGATCAAAGGACAAAGGAGGAATTATATGTTGTTTGAGTTGGTTTGTGGTAGGTGGTAATTTCCTTTCAACTTTTCTCTTCTTCTTTATCTTAACAGACTGAAATCCTAAGAACAATCTTTAACCTGAAAGCCACGGTCATTTTGCCATAAAGATTAGTCAACAAGGCATACGTTATAAACTGTTGATCACATTTCTATTTCAAATACAATTATACCATCCTACATAATTATAGATATTATGATTGAATCATCACCTTTTACATGGTAAAACATACACACATATAGCATTATACATAGCACCATATAGACATGAAATTTTATTTTTTTTATTTATTTATTTTTGTGGTACGCGGGCTTCTCACTGTCGTGGCCTCTCCCGTTGCGGAGCACAGGCTCCGGACGCACAGGCTCAGTGGCCATGGCTCACGGGCCCAGCTGCTCTGCGGCATGTGGGATCCTCCCGGACCGGGACACGAACCTGCGTCCCTGAATCGGCAGGTGGACTCTCAACCACTGCGCCACCAGGGAAGCCCAACATGAAATTTTAGATATTATGACCACAGGCTTTACAAATTCAGGTTTCTTAAATCAGAAAATAAATTAAATATTCAAAAATAGATCATTTAATTAATATGGTGGAATATTAATGACCATTAGAAATTATGGCTTCAAGCAATTTCTCAGTATATAAGAAAAGTTAAACTTATATTAAGGTTTTTTTAAGTTTTAGTTATATGTTTTTTATTGTAGTTATATTGTTTTTTAAAGCATATCATATTATACAACTAATGTGGTCCTAGTTAAAATCTATACATATTATATGTAGCTACCAATATATATTTATTTATCTATATATTAATATTTAGAAGGTATACCTCCAAATGTAAAATGAGAACAGTGATTGCTATGAACCATGGCATTATGAAATACTATTCTGATAAATTAAATGGGATTAATTTGGTGTTTTAGTATGTTCATTTTATGTTATTGTTCTTTTTTTCTAATACAGAGTATTCATATTTTCTGGAAGATTTATTCATAATACAATATGAAAATATTCCATTATGCCTACTGATTAAAAAAATAAAACTATCTACTAATAGGCCAGGATATTTGCTAATTGCATGACATTGGTCAAATATGTGTTCTTTGATCACTTTCTTTACCATCAAAAAATCTATGGTCATATCTGTAGAATTGATAGATCCTTATTCTGACAGACCTATGTAACCTATGCCTGCACTGGGTATAATAATAGGTAACAGGATTGTTTTAAGAATGAAATGCAATAATGTATTAAAATACCTAGTGTACTGACTAAAAACTAGCAAGCACTCAATAATAATAGTTAAATTTTTCTTAATAAAAATGTTATTTTGGATGTTTTTACTGACATATCAGCAAACATATGCATCTTAAAAATTATGACAAAATTGGTTAAATAATGTTAAACCAAGAGTTGAGGACTTTATTACATTGTATTGGAAACATGCAGACCTTCTGCTTACAGATACTTCGAAATCCCGTGCATATTTCACCAATCAGTGGGTTCTATGCCCATCTAAAGGTATTTCAAATAACAGCTTTTCCGATTCATAGATTTCTATTTAAGGAACTAAATTTACAGTTCAAAATTAATCCAGAATTAAAGTATTGTAAACCTCACCTCACCTCTCCATACCTCCAACTTATTTTTCTAGCCATGTCTGCAACTCTTAGAAAAACAATTAGGTTAGGGAAGAAAACCATGACCTTCTTATTAAAATGAAACATCCAATAATAATAAAGTGAGAATTTCTCAGAGGGCAATCATCATTGTACATCAAAGCTCCAAAATATTTCCTGAAATTTATTTTCTCTTTGTGTTTCTTCCTAGGTACTATAGAGACTACTATATTGGCCAGGGGTGGAAATGGAGATTGGAGGGGAGACAAGTAGAGAAACTCTCTAAGAGCCACAATACTCATCTCTGGATATATTACAGCATTGTTGTCTTTATTAAAGGTTAACATAATGCTTTCAATTTATCATAGTGTGTCCATGAAGCAAAATCTCTCATACCTGTCATGAAAAAGAGCTTATACATGATTCTAGATTTTGGGAGGTTTAAATTCAACAAAGCAAAGTCCAAAATGAGGTTCTTCTCTGGCCCAAGTTTGACTTTCTAGGTTCTACTTTCTAGTCTAGGGACTTAACTCTTCCCAAGCATTAACACAAGAAAAGCCCACTTTTTGAAGGAAGACTGCAGGAAAAGTTTATCAAACTACATTGCCATACTCGAACATATACAATAGATCCACACCTACCATATCAGGTACAGTTTCATAACACAGTATTCCCCATCCCCTCAAAAGTCTAAGTCCTGATTTTATTTAGCACCCATTCTGGTATATTAGGACTAGCAGACTAACAGAATGGTCACGCCATACAACCTAAAGAATGTCAGCTACTGATTCTGTTTGGAAATACCAAATTATTTTGATGCTACAAGGACCTATTAATTTTAATATTTCCAACTTAACTGACCATCACCAGAAGATGACATAAATATACTAAATAAGAACATGAGTATTTAGAGACACTTTCCTTGTTGAGGGATACAACAAATATTTTTAAATTATAGTGCACAATCCAATTTTAATTTTTTTCCTTATATTCTCACAGAGCTCTTCTTTACTGTAGAGACTGGGTGTCTTATAAAAATGCAAATATATTCTTTTTATCTACATTAATATTAATAACTAGAATTTTTAAAAGGTAAAAATTTGTTTCAGTCTAGAGTCAAATCTGGAAAAAAATAAAATCCTTAATTCAGTTGATATTTTTCAATATGAAATACTATTTTTCTTTTCACTTTAAAGGAAATAAACGTGGATAAATGTTATTAACGTTTAATGAATGATTAATAGCAGTGACTTTTCCATAATAATTTATTATAGAAGAGTTTTATCATGTTCAAGAGACATGTAAATAATTCTATGCAATGCCATTTATAAATGCTTTATAACGGTTTGATAGAACATTATTTAGAACCTGTTTCAAACATGAAAATGGTAAAAACAAGCCTCCTAATGACTGAATCATAAAAGTCTGTGTTCTCATTAATCAAGTTTCTTAAATCATTCCTAAATGTTACCTCAATTCAAAATGCAACTTCCATTTCTTATTCAGTTTTGCCCTCAAGTAGGAATAGAAGAAATCTACAGCACTCAACCCGGAGTAAGCACCAGGCATAGAATTGTTAGGTGGAGTGGTAACAAAAGTTCTAGAGCATTACCTGTCATCCAAGCCTAGAATATTCTGTTACTAATTGTAGATAGATTTTTCAGTAAGAGACGTAGTAGGCAGGAGTTTATGACAGATTTTTACACAAACCTTTCCAACTAATTTACTGATACTAAACCTAACTTAGAAATGAATGTCACCTATCATTGGAATATGGGAAATTTCCAACCATATGTGGCATTTTTCTCCTCTCTGGCTTCTTCATGGAAATTTCATTTTAATTCTGCCGTTGCAGATCCATGGTACATAATAAGCCTTCCAGAAACTGGCTGAGGAGAAAACTTCTCCGTGGCTTCCCCTGGGGGTAAGGAGTCAAGCAGTCCTGTCTCACTTGGGTGGGGTGGGGGGATTCTTTAGAGGTTGGTTCCTCCTTAGCCACTGGTCACAAATGAGATTTAAGGAATTTAAGAATACTTTCATTGTACCTCTTCTCCTTCATGCCCTTCATCTGCTTTCTTTAGGGACTAAACCATTGGTTAAATTCTTGAGCATGTGCAATCAGCAATACCACAGTCAGGTAAAAAAAATTATATATATATATATATGTAAAATAAACAAACCAAAGAAAATTTTAAAAATAATAAGGAAACTCCTACAGTACTATAGTGAACACTAATCCAAAATTTAACAAAAACCATTTCACATGTAAAAGATGTTTTGAACTCTGTAGTTGTTGTGTTGTAAATAGGAGAGAGCTGTCCAGCCAATGTCTCCAGCCCTCGTGCCTTCTCCCTTGGTTTTTGTCTTCAACCTTCGTCTTTCTCTCCTCACCACCCTCCTCCCTGCTCAGGTCTGCCTTCCCTGCCTCTATCTCCTCTTCTCTCCTCTTTATCTTACTTGCTGCTGCAGGATCCTTTTCCTCAACATAACTCTGGTCATAGCGCTCCTTCAAGGGCCTGTATTTCCTTACATTAGCATGTCTGACCCAAGTCCCTCAGAACACATTTGTCTGTGGACATGTTACATGGTGTCTGATGAAAAGAGGAATCTTTGATCAAATATACTTGAGAAATTCAGGGTAAACAAAGTCAGTTTCTCTACTTCTCGTAATCTTTGATATCCCCAAAACTCAGTGTGAATTTTTTTTTAATTTTTATTTATTTATGGCTGTGTTGGCTCTTCGTTTCTGTGCGAGGCTTTCTCCAGTTGCGGAAAGTGGGGGCCACTCCTCATCGCGGTGCGCGGGCCTCTCACTATCGCGGCCTCTCTTGTTGCGGAGCACAGGCTCCAGATGCGCAGGCTCAGTAATTATGGCTCACGGGGCCAGCCGCTCCACGGCATGTGGGATCCTCCCAGACCAGGGCTCGAACCCGTGTCCCCTGCACTGGCAGGCAGACTCTCAACCACTGCGCCACCAGGAAAGCCCCTCAGTGTGAATTTTTAAGTTAGAGCTAAGATATGAAATACTTCCCAAATTTATTGGTCCATCAGAATCCCTTTTTGCAGAACATCTTCCAACATCTCAAAGGAGATTTAAGAACACTTTTGAGATACTGGTCGACAGTATAATGAATCAATTCTAAACCTGATGTTCCATGAACTTCATAATAGGAGCTTGTATTAGTTTACTAGAGCTGCCATAACAAAGTACGATAAATTGGGAGGCTGAAAACAATAGAAAAGTCTTCTCTCATAGCTCTTAATGCTTGACGTTCAAAATCAAGGTGTCAGCAGGGCCATGCTCTCTCTGAAGTCTCCAGTCTCTTTCCATACCTCTTCTTGGCTTCCGGTGCTTGCCAGCATTTCTTGGCATTCCTTGCCTTGTAGCTGCATAACTCCAAACATAGTTGTATTATATGACTCACAAATATAACATACTTAAGGGAAAGACTTCTTATATTTCCTTCTACATCATAGCATATAATAACTGAAAATATTTTATCAAAACATGCCCACTGTGTTATTAAATCTGGGACTTGTAACTATCTGTAAAGGTGTTGTCTTCTCAGATAGTTCTTTTTGCTGAATCTTCTGCAATATTCATCAGACTGTGCTGCTGACATCCTCGTGCATAATGAACCTGGGGGCAAATATTTCAGATATTTTCTATAAGGAAGACTAAGTCTATAAATCGATTTCTTTGAGAGAAGAAATTTAAAACTTAAGTGTCTGGTACTCAAAGGGTCAGTTCAGAGTTTGTTCTTTGTTCAAACCATAACTTCTCTCTGCTCTTGGAACTCGACTCTTGGCAGAAAAATAGGCCTAAAATGTTCTTTTGGGAATTAGAGAGAAGGAGCCAGAAAGGGCTGATGCTGATGTTTGCAATAAACTTTGAAGAATTTGGTAAATGTTCCATTTATCCTAAGCTAACCTTCTGACAATCTTAGAGAAAATCCCTTTATAATAATGGATTCTGAAGGTAATTATATATGTTTGCCTAGGCCTGGCCCCATAGCATGGGCAGAGCCAAGCCTCTACTTAGCGACTTTGCTACACATACATACACATTCATAAATATGTACACATATCAAGCACACACACATTCATAAATATGCACTTATAGACACACAGACATTCATAAACACACACACACACACACACACACACACACACAGACGTGCATGCACACACTAAAACCCTGCACTAATCTTTACATATCTTGAATATTCCAAATCTTCCAGGTAAAATGGAGAAAGAAATGTCCGTAATGGTTTCAGCATAAAATTTATAATTAGGAGTTTCTATTGTCTCACCATTGAGATAAGGAGCACAATGAAATAATGACAGCTAATTTGTTTTTAAATAGCATGGGAGGGCTTTCCTGGTGGCGCAGTGGTTAAGAATCCGCCTGCCAATGCAGGGGACACGGGTTCGAGCCCTGAGCCGGGAAGATCCCACATGCTGTGGAGCAGTTAAGCTCGTGCGCCACAACTACTGAGCCTGCGCTCTAGAGCCCACGAGCCACAACTACTGAAGCCCGCACGCCTAGAGCCCATGCTCTGCAACAAGAGAAGCCACCGCAATGAGAACCCCACGTGCCGCAACAAAGAGTAGCCCCCGCTCGCTGCAACTAGAGAAAGCCCGCACGCAGCAACGAAGACCCAACTCAGCCATAAATAAATAAATAAATAAATGGATTTAAATAAATAAATAAATAGCATGCGAGAAGCTCCAGACCTCAGATCCTGCAACAAGTATTGTTTTAAAAGAACGCCATGCCATGTCCTCTCCCACTTAATCTATGTGAGCCACACACACTGGCATTCACTTAATTTCTTAAATGCTGTGCCTTCTTCTTTCCTGATTCAAGACTTTGTCCTTGTTCCTTTCTGTCACCTAGTTAACTGGTACTCTTCTTCCAAATTCCAGGTTAAATAGGCCTTCCTTGTGGAAAATTTGACTAGAACAAGTACTAGGTGAGCTCCTCCTTTTATAGTCTTTTATAACCTTGAGTATATCTCTTTATTTGTGCTTTCAAAGTTACAATTATACCTTTTTTTGTGATTATTTAATGAAAGTTTGTGTCCCAAACTAGACTATAAGCTAAGAAAGCTAGGATTATCTAATTTGCACAAAATTTTCTCCCCTGCACCTAATAAAGTGACTGGCGCATACATAGCAGATGAACAAAAATCATTTGTTGACTTGATGGGAGGTTAGCTCTGTAAAGTCAGAAAGCACAAAGCATCACTGCCTTGTATCAGAATACATTCAGCTGCAGAAAAGAAGAGCTAAATACAGCTCAAACTGTAAAGGAAATGTATTGGTTTACATAGTTGGAAAGTCCTGATGTGGGATGAATTTCAAGGATGGTTTGATTCAATAATCAATAGAATCTTCAAGAATCCTGATCCCTTTCATCTCTCTCCTTCTGCAGCATCATCTTAGACTTGGCTCTCATCCATGGTCACAAGATGGTTGCCAAAAACTCCAAAGGTTACATGCTTTCTTGTCCATATTCAGAAGAAAAAATATCTGCCACAGTAAAGGAAAGAAGTCTACAGGTTCACAGTAACTGGGCTGGCATAGATCATATGTCCAGCACTGCACCAGTGGCTGTAGCCAAAGAGAAAGGTATATGCTGATTGAGCTAAGCCAATCCAGGCTTACCGCTTGGTGCTAATGATCTCATAAACAGGTGGATACCTGAGGGAATATCTTGGTAGTCTAAAGAAAAGGAAGAGATAAATGGATACTGAATAGACATCACACACTAAAATGTGCCATACTGATGCTATATAACTGTGCAGGACATACTGGGATACAGCTCATTAAGAGGGTTACAGAAAAGTGATAATGGACCTCATGGAGTGTTATGGACTCAATTGTGTCCCCTTCCCCCAAAATTATATGTTGAAGCCTTAACCCTCCAGTAACTCAGAATGTGATTGTATTTGGAGATAGGGTCTTTAAAAAGGTAATTATGTGGGGCCATTAGGGCAGGTTCTGATCCAATATGACTGGTGTCCTTATAAGAAGAGGAGATTAGGACACAAACAATACAGACAGAGGGATAGCCATGTGAGTTCACAGCAAGAAGTTGTCCATCTGCAAACCAAGGAGAGAGACCTCAGAAGAAACAAACCCACTGACACCCAGAACTGTGAGAAAATATATTTCTGTCATTTCATCCACCCAGTCTGTGGAATTTTGTTATAGCAGCCCTAGAAAACTAATACATAGAGATAACATAATTTCCAAATTAATTAGACAGCTATGTAGAACTTAATGGAAGTGCAGTGATAAGACAGTAACACAGAGCTCATTTAGGGGTATCACAGATTTACGTGGCTTTTCACTGGATTCCACCTTCCTCCATCACACACAGCTTCCTATGATACTCTCATGCAAGTAAATTCCTGTCAGAATTTAAAAACATTCAAATTCCTTTTTTTATACTCTGGCTTTTATATTACTGCTCTTTTATAATCAGACTTACATCATCCTCCTAGAAGACTTAACATAAGGATCTATATGTTTCCATTTAAAAGATGTTTATAAATTCTAGATATTTTGCCTCTTGAACAAAACTGAACGAGAGCATGTTCATGATACTTATGCAGCAAGAGGAAGTAAGGTCTGCCTAAGAAAGGCTCCCTAAAAAATACACATGACTCAGCATCCCAGGGTTCTTGAAAGCCATTAGCCCCACAGTCTAACTCCAAGAACTGTTGTCATACATCCTCTTCAGCAGATGTTCCCACTTCAACAACCTGACTGTTAGTAAATGTGAAGTGAATATTGACATTTTCCAACAGTTGGAGAATGACAAACAAATTCAGGGCCCTGCATCTACGTAGACGCCGGGGGGTTATTACAGAGGCCTCTAGATCAGAAGAGGAAGCAACTACAACATAAACCTACTAGCCCTTGAAAGAGTTGAAACCCAAATCCTCTGCTTTCCTCTTAATTTACGGTTCCTATATCAGACATGAACGTAGGGTCATAAACTCAGCTGTACTAGAATTGCAGATTTATGTATTTCTTTAGGGCTCATTTAATTCCTGTAATGATCTTTCATTCCACAGCCATTCTGGTTATACTCCATCTGCCCCACCATACCCATTCTTTTTTTTTTTTTTTTTTTTTTGTGGTACGCGGGCCTCTCACTGCTGTGGCCTCTCCCGTTGCGGAGCACAGCCTCCGGACGCGCAGGCTCAGCGGCCATGGCTCACGGGCCCAGCCGCTCCGTGGCATGTGGGATCTTCCTGGACCGGGGCACGAACGCGTGTCCCCTGCATCGGCAGGCGGACTCTCAACCACTGCGCCACCAGGGAAGCCCGCCACCATACCCATTCTTACCTCTCCCCTGCTTGGTTCTGTGCCCCAGAAGGCTGACATCTACAGGCTGCATATCCCATACTCCCTTGTTCTTGGGGCTTGAAATGAGAAAGCAGGGGGTAGCCAACTCCCCACCCTCACTTTTTTGCTGCTGGGCAGAGCCCTGAGCAGGATACAGGAAGCTTTTTCTTTTGCCAGCTATGCTTTCTGTCCTACTGGATTGTGGAGAAATCTAGGAATTTCCTAGATTCCACGTAAGGTGATGTCAGGCAGGCTGGTGCAAGGCAGGTGGGAGAGTACTATTTCCAAATGTTAACAATCATTTTAGCTAAATCGGTTCTTACTGGCTGAACATCAGCCCTCGTTCTTCTCTAATCCGTGGCCCTCCCTGTGGGAGTGAGTGTGAGACTTCTGCTAGACTACCCTGTGGCTTAAACGGGGCACACTGACCTCACAGAATTATAACCCAATATTTTTTTAAAGAGAACTAGAACAAAACCTTGTTTCTGTAATTTCAACAAACATCTTACCTACTTTGAGCCTCAATTTCTTCAACCAAAAGTGAAGATGATACATACCTCATTGGATAACTCTAAAGGTAAATGAACTCAGCATGTGTAATATGCTCAGTAATGTGAATGACACCTAGTTTAAGGATGGTACTGGAGCAACCAGTCTATGATATAAGTGAGGCAAAGTGACATACATACATATGTATGTGCGTGGATATATATATATATATATATATATATATATATATATATATGTATGTATATCAGTGCTTTGAATTTGTAATAATATGAGCAAGTATATACTTTATATACCAATACAGAAATCATTACTTTTCAAAATAATTTGAAATACCTTCTCTCATTTTATTTTGTTTGAATTTACTTTTTCGATGGCAAAATCAGGATGGATTCATGCCCTCTTTGTTACAAGATAAAATTTTGTGAGGTTGTAATTTCAACCTTACCCCAACACAACCCTGCCCACTCTCAACAGTTGCACTTTTGCTGTGCTGGTTTTTCTCCTTCTAAATCAGAGAAGAAAATGCTTTCTTTTAGATTTTGAAAAGTCTTGAAATAGGCAAGAAAAGTATTTTACATTGAAATCAACCATCTGGTCATTTTATCCTATTCTACATCTAACATCCAGAGTCGCTACAATATTTATTTATTGGATTCTTTATTCATGAAAGTGATATTACAACTGTAAATTGCCATGAGTAGTCAGCAACTGCTTTTAACTGTTTCTTTTCCTTTTTTAAGTAATAAAAATTATCTTTAAGAACTATAATTAAGAAATGTCCATGAAAATTAGAGCATCAATTAAGAAATCTAGATACAAACCTTAATTCTGCCACTAATAATTTTGTAATCGCCAACAATTTACTCAGTTTCCTTACCAGCTAACATAGGATTGGGATAGGTGATCCTTAAGGAACACTTCAAATTCAATTATTGTATCATGGTATTCCTAAGACATTTTTAGCATAAAATAGCACCTAATATATATTCAGAAATTCTACCTTGGGCCATATGCATTTAATAATCACAGCAACCCTATTTTGTAGATAAGAAACAAGACTGTGAGGTTAAGTCTATAACTCAAGATCTTACAGGTAGAAGAAGAGTCATAGCTTGAAATGGTCATTTTGAATTTGAATCCTATCGTTCTGTAACTATTATCTTCTTTTTATTATGATTTTTCTAAAATAAACTGAAAGCTTAAATGACTGAAAAAAAAAGTTTCACAAGCAATCAGTCAGCCAGTAAGTAGATAAGCAACAATTTTAGCAAATTTGAAAGACTGGTAAGTATTCAAAATGTGTCAGTTAAGAAACGTGGAGATATTTTTAATCCATTTATAAATAAACTATAAATATAACTCTGCATTGCTAGAGAATAGAAAAATAACAGCTACAAGAAAGAACACCCTCCTTCTGCCTCAATGTAACCAGAGATTGTTTTACTCTGAGCAGATGCCAAGGGTGTGGCACCAGCTATCTATTTTCCTGCTGTGCTTCTCTGGAAGGTGTTACTTTGTTGAGTGTTTGTGGAATTCAATGGATGGTTGGCTCATCTTCTTGAACAACACAGGAGTTAGGGGTGCTGACCCCTGCAGTTCAAAATCCATGTATAACTGAACAGTCGGCCCTCTGTATCCACGGTTCTGCATCCTTGGATTCAATCAACCATGGATCGTGTAGTGCTATAGTATGCACTTGGTGAAAAAATTCCATGTATAAGTGGACCCTCACAGTTCAAACTCATGTTGTTCAAGGGTCAACTGTAGTTCCTACCAACATTTAATAAGTTTCTCCTACAGCACTCACCTAGCCTATGAAATATATTTTTAGAGCACTGATCTGAGGAAATGTACTTTCAAATGAAGACTGAATGACAATCACCTTCAGTCTATACAGTAGAACCACAACACTCATGGTGATTATTTGGCTGTCAGTACCACCAAAATTAATATTCAAGTTCATTTCCATACAATTTCAGCCATCTTTAGAGAAAGAATATTTGAAGTGTGGCACATCTTTGTCTTTAAGAAAAAATATTTAAAAATTCAAATCTATATGAAGTGGCCACTACAAGTAAGGCTACTAATCTTATCCATGTTAGGTTTGCTTTTCACATCATGACAAAAATAAGCCCCTCCTGCCTACAGGACCATTTTGCCAGGTCAGAAGACACTACCTGCCAAATTGCCAGTAAACAAAGTACTATACTCCCTGTCATTGAGCTATTTCATACTTTAGCTCTTTGGCCCCAAATTAGTGTACCAGTTTCTTGGAAGAAATTAGTGCAATTCAGGGCTCATTTCTTTTATTACAACCATACGGATAAAATAAACTTCAGAAGCTTTTTTGCTGTTGTTAAAATAAATGCCTCTTAGCAACATTTTATACAATGAAGAATTTTCTCTTGTTTTAAAAATATTGCTTATAAATGTGCATCTAACCTTTTATCCGTGGTAGAAATGTTGGAGTCATCCTTTACATTTTCCTCTTCCTTAGAAAAAATCACCATGATTTGCTCATTTCACCAAATAACGTAAACAAATCTATTCTTTTTTACCAACAGCCAGTGTTGAGCTTGTTAAGAGTGTAGACTCTGGAACAACATATCCTGGGTTTACATCCAAGCTCATCCACCTCTTAACTCTGATCTTCAATAAAGTACTCAAACTTTCTCCACTACAGTTTCCTAAAAATACATATAATAATAATTTCTATTGATATGGTTGTTGTATTAAATGACTCATTATGTTAAAATTATGTATTTGGCACATACTGACTGCTAAATAATATTAGCTTTTATCAGTATTGTCTCCATTATCATTGTCATAGTTTCGAGCCCTGTGATCTCATCACTGGAGAACTGTAACAATCACTGAATTGGTCCACTTCAATTCCATTCTCCAAATACCTTCTAGAGTGACCAATCTAGAGTACAAATCTGACCACATCACTCCTACACTTATAATCCATCCACAGCTTTCTGCCACTGACAAGACCAAAAGACAAAAGGTCCTCATATGGCAAAGAAGAGCCTCCATGATTGGATGCCATATTATCTCTTCAGTGCTATCTCATGCCATGCAGCCTCTCACATTATACTTCCTATGATATATCATGTTGTCTTGTGCCTTCATACAAGTGAAACCATGCTGTGCACACCTGCATTTCTTTGAGAGCTTTCTCTGGCCATCAAGGCCCATTTTCTCACTTGTATATCAGGCAAAAAGTGCTGGGGAATCAACACCTCCCAGGAGAAACCTATAATCAATGGCTAACAGAAGCTGGTGCATAAAAACTCACACTCCCATCATCCCTTAGTAATCACTTAGGAATAACTCTGAAGTGTATAGTCTATACTGTCCTTCAGAATTCCCCAGCAGGATGAAGCTCAAGTTACCCATAGCAACTGCTTGAAAACAAATGTTTTATTCACCATCACCTCTTCGCCATCTTACTTCCTCACTGGTGTGTCCTGGTGTCACCTCCCAAATAAACCACTCATTCTCAAATGCCAGTGTTGGGGTCTGTTTTGGGTGGATCCCAAACTAAGACCTTACTGTATTAATCTAGGTAATTAACATTACCTGCAGCTATAGCCAGACATCTCATAACTAAACACAATTAATATCTTTTCTCACTTTTGTGAAGTCTAATGAAGACCGGTCAGTTCTTCTCCATACTGTTGCCATACCATCTGGAACACACAGGTCATGTCAGCAGGCAAAGCAGGATGAAAGAAGTACCCCCACTCTTAACTGCCTTAGCTAAGAAGTGACTTAATGCTACTTTCATGCATTGTCCATTGACCAGAACCTGTCATATAGCCTAACTTAACTGCAAAGCTGATTGTAAATTATAGATGGGATAACTGGTGAGCACCAACTGTTTCTTCCCTACTCAATTCTCCAATTGTTCTACATTGTGCATCATGGTTCAACATCTCATCCCTCTGATATTAGATCAGAGAGCTTTCCTATGTGATATCTTAATGCTTTTTATAAATCTCTATTCATTATACCAATATAACATGTTTTTGTTGGTTAGGCTAAACTAGCACACAGTGATTTCCTTGAATATAGAGATAATATCTCACTTTTCCTTTAATCCAAACTCTTAATAGAAAATAAGCTTCTCTTGTCAAGGAGCTTATAGTCAGTATTTTAAAAGATTCTGATTTTTGATAATCAAATTCCAAAAGCATTTAAGTATATATTCCATAGTTTTCAAAATGGAAATTAATGACTCGGGAGAAATCAGAAAGAAGCTCAGGATAGTGTTTTATCCATCTCTCTGTCACATCACTTGTCAATTTCCTAGTATTTTTGGAGATAGTGAGAAGAAATATAACATTGAAATAGAGATTAAATTGAGTGGTTTTTACCTCTAGTTTTCAGACTACCAATTTGGAAAATGGTTGTCCATACTTTATACTAAAAACTATGGTTTACATTTTGCTGATTTCTAGTAGACGTAGGTGATAATATAATTGGATATTTTCCTGTGACATACTAAATTATTGTTTATCTCCAATTTTTACCAACAATTATCAAATTATCAGGTTTAGCTTATTATCACAGTTACCTCTTTCTTCACAGCATACAATCTTTTGGGAGAGAGTCAAAATGAAACAATATATTTCATATTTACATATGAAATACATAAAAGAGAAAAATAATATATTTACATGTAAGGAAGGAGAGCATGTGTGAAGTGGCTTTTATTTGAAGCAGTATGGCAGACTTGAGACCTTGAACACCCCTTCTAAGGAAAATAAGAAAAATTTGCATAGAATATAAACATCTTTTTTTAATGTTACCACTGATCTGGCAAGAAATAAAGAACAGGTGAATAACAAAAAATAAAATGAAAATAGAAATCCCAAGATGTAAGAGAAATAAAGGTAGGCTTTATCCTCAGGGCATCTGCTTGGTGACCTTGAACAGAGCATTGGTGACCTTGAACAGAGCATTCTCTGCTGCTTTGAAAGTCACAGGGACAGGAGCAGAGCCTAAGGCTTGCCCAAGGCTGGAGTCTAATACAACTCTCAGGTTAAAGCTAGGATCCAGAAAGGATAGACCTTCCATGTAATGGTAATGAGAAATAAACCTGGCACACCATGGGGACAGCAAGTGAAATTGCCTGTCTTGACATTCACCTTGTATGGAAGGGGAGTACAATCTGCCCTGAGAATATTTAAACAAAAGCAGTTCTCACGTATGTCTGTAGCCCAAATTTACATAAGCAGAAACTTCAAGAGAAGCATTTAAGATAAGTGCTCTGGACCCCTAGATGACTGGCAGAATCAAACAAACCCTTCTGGGGGAAACAATTGCAACGCAGCCCTCAAATAATTCCCACAGATAACAATCTAAGGGACATGAGATCACAGAAAAAAATACAAAGGCCACAGAAACCAGTTACCACAACTAAGAGGAAGAACCCAATGTGCAAAGAAATCCAATGTTGCAATCCTCAGAACCAGAACATAAAATAACTGTGGCTATATATTTCAAAACATGAAATAGAGGTTTAAATATTTAAACAAGAAATAACGAACAATAAAAAATAAGAATGCAGATCTAAAATAGAATCAAAAGAATTTGTGGAAACTAAAACCAAAATAATTAAAATGAAAATTTTGATGGTGGGTTAAACAGCAAATTAGACAGCTGAAGAGAGAAGAATAAATGAAAGATGGATCCATAAGAACTCTCTTGAAAGCAGCTCAGAGAGACAAAGATTTGGAAAATGTGAAAGAGACTAAATAATGTATGCATGTATAAATAGCTAGAATAAATACCAAAAGAAATAGAGTATAATATCTAAAATAACTTAATGGAAAATATAATAAAAAAGAAGAAAAACTAGCAATGGCAATGAAAGGGATAAACAGTACAAAATGAATGCCTGGAGATAGCAGAAATTAATTCTAATATATCCATAATCCTATAACAATGTAAATGGACTAAACTCTAGATTTGAAAGATAATGATTTTCCAGACTGTAAACAAAATAAAGAAAAATCTAGCCATATATTGTTTACATGAGACCTACCTAAATTATCAAAATTCAGAAAGATTGAAAGTCAAATGATGGAAAGATACACCAGGCACACACTAATCAAAACAAAGGTGGTCTCAATGCATTTGAAAGCAAACCAAGTAGATTTTAAGACCAATGCATTATTGAAGATAGAGAGAGGCCTACATAGTGATCAAGAGTTTCAATTTGCCAGAAGATAATAATGATTTTTTTTTGATGTGGACCATTTTTAAAGTCTTGATTGAATTTGTTACAATATTGTTTCTGTTTTGTTTTAGTTTTTTGGCCACGAGGCACGTGGGATCTTAGCTCCCCAACCACGGATCCGACCTGCACCCCCTGTATTGGAAGACGAAGTGTTAACCACTGGACCGCCAGGGAAGTCCCAATAATAATGATTTTTAACTCACATGGGCTTCATAATATAGCCTCAAACTATATAAAGCACAAATTGACAGAATTAAATGGAAAATTACAAAACCTCTATCACATTGAGAGACTTTGACACATCTGTAGTAACTAATGGATTAAAGAGATAACAACTTAGCAAGAATACAGAAGATTTGCATATCACAATAAATAAGTTTGATCTAAAGAATGTATATATAACATTGTATACAATGACAGAAAAATACATGTTTTCTGCAAGAACTTGAGGAACATTATGAAAATTGGCCACATTCTAATCTATGAAGTGAATGGCAATACATTTTTTTTGTCTTCTTGCTTCCCTTTTGTTCCTATCCAATCTGTTCTCAACTCTACCCCAACGATCCTGGGAAAACCTAACCTGGATGAGTCATACCTCTGTTCAAATTTCTCCAATGGCTTCGCATCATGCTACAAGTGAAAGCTGAAATCCATAGTCATTACAGTAGTCCACAAGGCCTACACACCTACCCTTCCAAGCTGGCTTTGTTTCTCCAATCCCATAACCTCCCCTCTCCCTCAGTGTGCTCCAGGTACACTGGCTGTTCCATTAATACAGTAAGCCTGATTCAACCTCTGAACTGTACACTGGTTGTTTCTTCTGTCAGGATCCTTCCTGCAGATATCTGAACACTCACTCCTTCATCTCCTTTAGGTTATTTTACAAATATTCCTTTTTTACTGAGCCCTCCAACACCCTATCCATAACTCATTCTTTTTCCCTCTTCCCTACTTTATTTTTCTCTAAATCATTTCATGCCATCTAAAACATTACTTATTTTTTTATCTGTCTCCCTTCACTAGAATGTAAATTCCTAGAGTGCATAGCTTTTATTCCGCTTTATTTATTGCTATATGACTAATGACTAGAGCAGTTGCTGGTATTTTTGTGACAAATACTGGTAGGATGAATAAAGAATGAAGGAATTTGGAGATTTAAAAGCACTTTTTTATATAACCTTTGAGTCAGAAAAAAAATTATAAAATATTTCAACCTAAATGACCAAAATCACACATATCAAAACTGTAGAATATAGCCAAAGTGGTACTTAGAGGAACTTTATAGCCTTCAGTATGTATATTCAAAAGGAAGAATCATTTAAAAATAATTAACCAGGCATCCAACCTAAGAATAAAAAAAGAACAACATAATAAACCTCCCCAAAATAACGGGGAATAAATAATAAATATCATAGATAAATAAAATAGGAACAGAAGAGGCCACCAAAGCCCCACAAAACAATTATTTGAAAAGACTAATAACTTGCACAAACCTCTGATCATATTAACAAATAAAACAAAATAGAGAAGGCAAAATGGACAATATTAGGAGTGAAAGAGATGACACAACTACAGATACTACAGTGATTAAAAAGATAAAATCATGTTCTGAATAATTTTGTTAATAAATTTAAAATATTAGATGAAATGGGAAAAAATTTTTAGAAATATGCAACCTACCTAAACTCGTTCAATTAGACAAATAGAAAGCCATTAAAATACAAAATCAATAGTTTAAGTTATCCTACCATAAAACACACTAGAATCAGATGGCTTTGCAGGGAAGTTCCAGAAAATGTGAAATAACAAAGAATTCCAACAATAAATCAAATTTTCCAGTAGAGAAAAAGAAGGAATATTTCCTCCAACTCATTTGGTGATGACATAATAACCTTTATAGCAATTTTTAAAATAGTGTATTAAAAAGTTACAGAACTGGTATCCTTGGAGAAATGGCTGATTCTAGGACTGGGGCTGAAAATGTACACAATAAGCCTGGAGCATCTTTTAGTGCCAGAAAGAAAGCGTTTAAAAAAACAAAACGAAACAAAACAAAATATTTCAATGGTTTGGGTATGTCAAAGGAATGTAGGAGGCAACATTTGAGTAACAAAATAAATAACATAGCATTGAGTTGTAACCCAAAATATAAAATAAGTATCCATGAGTCCATAGTGATATAAATAAATAAATAATTAATTAAATGAACAAATAATTAGGGAATTCCCTGGTGGTCCAGTGGTTAGGACTCAGCACTTTCATTGCCATGGGCCCGGGTTCAGTCCCTGGTCAGGGAACTAATATCTTGCAAGCCTTGTGGTGTGGCCAAAAAAAAAGTAAAGGGAGAAGAAACAAGTCTCTTGTGCAGAAGAATTCCAAATAATTTATGTAAATCCTCCTCCCTTAAGGAGAGAGAGCGTAAGTCTCCACTCCTTAATTGTGAACTGTGTATAATAACTTCCTTCCAAAGAGTATACTATGAAAAGTTACAGGAACAAATCGTGAATACAGATGCACTACTCATGAACAAACTAACAACAACCTGAATATAGTCTTGTTGAAAAAAAACCATCATTACCAAATTGGTATTATCCAGGAATTATTTTAATATTACAAAAAATACTAGTAAAATTTACTACATTAAGAGACTATAGGAGAGAAAAAACACATGATAATATTAATAGATCAATAAAACACATTTGATAGAATTCAACATCCTTTCCTAATAAGAATTTTTAGAGAACTAGAAATAATAGGAAATCATTAGCCTCTATCATTAACTATGGAAGGCAGATCAGTAGTTGCCAAGGTCTAGGTGACAGGGGTTGGGGTGGGGTTGGGGTGAGGAGGGATTGACTGCAAAGGAACATGAAGGGACATACTGGGGTGATGGAAGTGTTTTATATCATGACAGTGGTGGAGGTTACACAACTATATGCATTAGTCAAAAATAAAATTAGTGTTTTCATGTTCTTCGGATAAATATTCAGAAGTGGGATAGTTGGAGATATATGCATGCCTATGTTCATTGCAGCATTATTTACAATTGCCAAGGTATGGAAACAACCTAACTGCCCATCAACAGATGAATGGATAAAGAAGATGTAGTATATATACACAATGGAATACTTCTCAAGGATAAAAAAAGATGAAATCTTGCCATTTGCAACAACATGGATGGACCTTGAGGGTATTATGCTATGTGAAATGTCAGATTGAGAAAGACAAATAGTGTATGATTTCACTCATATGTGAAATATAAAAACAAATAAACCAAAAAAATAAAATAAATGAACAAAGCAAACACATAGATACAGAGAATAGAGTAGTAGATAGAGGGGAAGAGAGAGTGTGAAATGGATAAAGGGGGTCAACTGTATGGTGAAGGATGGAAACTAAATTTTTGGTGGTGAGCACACTGTAGTATATACAGAAGTAGAAATATAATGTTGTACACATGAAACATGTAATGTTATAAACCAATGTTACTTCAATAAAAAAGTAATTTAAAAAATCATTAAATTGCACACTTAAAATTGGTGAATTTACTTTATGTATATTTTACTTGAAAAAGCTGACAAAACTAGAAAAGGAACTATTAACTTGATAAAGGACATCTACAAAAATGAAAACTGACAAAAATTATAAAACTTCTTGTGTGTTAACTCTTATTTTATCTCCTGCTGCAGCAACCACTTCCATGCTGCCTTTAATGACTTGTTTAACAGTTACTTTCAGGAGCTCCCTCTCCTGGGGCTGCATCCTCTACCTCTCCCTTCCTGGAACCCATGCTGGCCAGGGTTACCTGCATGAGCCCACTTGCACTTATGCATGCAAAACCTAAAAATACAGAGTAGGTAACACCCAATGTCCCAACTTGGACAACAGGGTAAAAAAAAAAAAAAGTATCAATCAGTGCTTCCCTCCTTCTTCCCACAGCTGAACAGTTTTGAGATGTTTTTCCTAGAACTCTTCAGAAATTTCAAATGTTCATGAAGAGATGGAGCAACAGAAAATATATTTCATTTTCAGTTTGCAAACTGGCCCCTGTACACGAAGGGCCAAGGGGAGACCAAAGGGGTTGACCACTCCATATTGTTAGGTGGCTTGTCTTGGGTGGATGCAAGATGAGCAGATCTCTGCACGCAACCACCAGAATCTTAAAAGTCTATATAGAAGCCTTAACAGGGTTTAGTCACATATACCATCCAGATGGTCTCAACAACATATTACTCTCTCAAGGCTGCGTCCTTGGAACAGCTCCTAGTGTGGGAATGGTGGGTGTAATTCCAAGGACAGGGGGGTGGGTGAGGAGCCTTTCATTAACCGGGTCCAGCTTGCAGGTCAACTGGTGATCATGTCCGGTTTTTAATGCAGACATTAATGCACTGCTGGTGGAAGTATAAATCCAATAATGGTAAACAAGTGCATACTTGATGACCCACAATTCCACTCCATAGCATGTAACACTTGCACATAGGCCTTAAGCAATGCTTCCAGAATATTTTGAGCAGCACTGTTCTGAAAGGCATATGAATGAGTCCAAATGGTCTTCCACAGAAGAACAAACAAATATTCATTCATTGTATAAATATGCAGTGGAACATTATGCAAGAGAAAAAAATGAAAGTATAGTAGCTGCATGCATTGGTGTTTATGAAGTTCAAAAAAGTCACAGAAAAAGACATGCTATAGGATTTTATTCATATAGCACTAAATGTGATAAAGCTAAATACTAAATTGCTTATGCAGTAAAAGTATAAAGTAAAAGCAAGAGAATAAATAATAGAAATTTTTAGACCATGTGCACATCTAGGTTGAAGAAACGATGGGGAGATCAGTGAGGCACATACATGGGGCTCTGAGCTGCTAATATTCTATTCTAATATGGTTAACAAGCACTCACTAATTTCTTATTGGTTAAATTGATATACCTCCCTTTTGTAAATATGCTGTATTTCATAATAAAAAATGTGATTGTGAAGAAAAACAGCTTTAGGTTGGCGGTTTGCTCAGAGGTAGACTCGGTCAGATATAGACTTGCTTCTCTAGAGTAGAAGAAATCATTAACAATATTTATGGTCATTTGGACATAACCCCTTCTAGGGACCTAACTACACTGTGCTCCAATACCCATCACCGCCTCACCCACGCTCAGTAGTGTCTTCACAAAGTTAAAACAGTATACACAAACCCAGTGGAAACTGAAAAATAGGATTTTAGCTGAGAAATAACCCACGGCCTTCAGGCCATGGGAGAGCCTGTGAAAGCTCCCTCCTAAACAGTGAGAGGCCTTGGATGCCCTGCACCTCTCCTCTTTCCTTTGTGAACCTCCTAAATACCATCTTATTCCCTCAGTTCCACTGGCTGCCACATCCCTGGATTTTACTTCTTGGTCTGGCACTTTTAGGGTTGAAAATCTGTTTATGTGGTCTACCTGGCTTCTCCCCAGGATGCAGGTTCATATATTAATCCTTTATCTGCATTCCTTGCATGGCCCATGAACAAGTAATGCTCCAGCCCAGGGCCAGAACCTGCCCTGCTCTTTCATGAGGGAGAAAGGGGTATATATACCGGCTTTAGCTTAGCTCTTTTAACTGTATATTCACATCATTTTTGTGATGCAAAAAACAACTAGCCTGGATGGAGCTGAGTGCAAATATTGGTCCAACTGCAATATCAAAACAATAAAGTTAATACTAAAGCTGTAAAGAATTTTTCTAGGATATGTACTTCTAAGTGAAATTATTGGATGAAACAAAAGCAAGAAAATAACTTTAAATTAAATGCGGAAATTATAATTCTTTTTTGTACAAATCAGAATTTCTCTAAATCTGTAGCTTTTTACATTTGGAAATAAGTGGATATTAAATAAATGTATTTCTTGTTTTGAAAAGATAACTAGATCATTTTATATTCAATCTAACAATTTTTCCTAAAATGGGGTTTAATGTTGATGACCTTTTTCAATAGGTTGGGATGTAAACAAGGTCATATCTCTTTTATTTTTCAAATTGATTGCTTAAAACCTCACATGTTCATACTAGTAGTATGTCCAATTTTTCCTTTTTGAGGGCTTTAGCTTGCATTAACCAAGGAAAAGAAATTTACTTGGTCAATTCTTCTTCCAGAATCTATGCACACAGAAGGCTAGAGAGTCTGGTTCTAATACCATGGTGTTGTCATATGGAGTCACAGCTAGACTTTGGTTGTCTGAGGTCTGATGGTTCCGTGTCCACTGCTGAGGTGAGGCCTTTGGTGGTTTGGATCCTTTGTGGGACAAAGGAGTATCCTGGTCTATGGTTCTAACTTTATCATTCTGTGTGTATGTATGTGTGTACACATGTGTATGTATTTTTAATGTTGCACTCACATTCTCAGCCCTTGTTCTTCCAAGTAGAATGGTACCTCCTCATAAAGGAGCACCTATTTATGAATCTAGTGATATAGGTCCAAGACATTTCCTTTGAATGACTCCTTATTAGAAGTCTCCTAACATCTTTCATAAATAAATGCTTATCTGGGTTTTGTTTTTGCTTTTATTTTAAGTACAAAGAGAACTTAGACACTTAGGACTTATTCCAGAGCTGGACTGCAGCTAGATTTTTGTGTAATTATTTCGAACTTTTCACCATTGCTTCTCCCACAGTTAATTTGACAATTACTAAAACATGGGCAAGCACCATAAACAGGTATCATAACAAACAAATAATTCCTACTAACACTCATCTCCACAGTGAGTGGGGCTACAATAGATTAGCCTAGAAGCCCTGAGTCTCGAGTATGCCCTGGGCATCAGTTGGCCTGCTTTACCCAGACAGTGGAGAGTGTTAGTTAATTTGGTTAGTTAGTTGGTTGTATAGAAATAGGTTTCTTACATGAGATCATGATACATTAAAATGACATACAGGAAATTCCCTGGTGTTCCAGTGGTTAGGACTCAGTGCTTTCACAGCCGAGGGCCAGGGTTTGATCCCTGGTCAGAGAACAAGATCCCACAAGCTGTGCAGGGTGTGACCAAAAAAAAAAAAAGGGCTTCCCTGGTGGCGCAGTGGTTGAGAGTCCGCCTGCCGATGCAGAGAACCCGGGTTCGTGCCCCGGTCCGGGAAGATCTCACATGCCGCGGAGCGGCTGGGCCCGTGAGCCACGACAGCTGAGCCTGCGCGTCCGGAGCCTGTGCTCCGCAACCGGAGAGGCCCCAACAGTTAGAGGCCCGCGTACCGCAAAACAAAACAAAACAAAACAAAAACAAAACAAAACAAAAAAGACATATAAAGTATGACAGTACAAAAGATATCTGAACTAGGACATACTGTGTCCCTATATAATATCTTTCACTTAAGATGACATCACTCATCCCTGGTTAACACAGTAGTCTTACAAATTTTTGGTCTGTATTAGTATTCAGATCATGCTTTGCACAAAATGACCTTGGTGTGTGATTTTTATAAATATTGCTTAGTCTGAAAGACTAAATTTCAAGGTGGAGAAAAAGACGACTAGCAATGCCAGAGGAAGAAAAAGGATGGGGCGGGGGTGGTGGGGGAGGGGGTGTCAGTCCTGAGTGGAAGTCTACTAGCAGGAATAGAACAAAAGGCAATTAGCAGTGCTAGTCAACTCTTGTTCCTTCAGTATAACATAGCTTTAGGCCTCCTTGTAAAAAAACATTAGTTAGGAATAATGTAGCGATCTTGATGTTCTATCAATTTCAGATGACAGAAGAGAAAAATTTCAGCTTTACTACTTAACTGCATGGCCTTAGGTAAGTAACTCAAACTTTACGCAACTCAATTACCTCACCTGAAAAGCAGCACTGGCACCTTCCTCTTTGTGTGGCTGTATTCATTTAAGAAATTTAAAAAGCATGGGTAAAGCACCTAGAAAATGCTAGAAGTTGATAGGTGCTCAAAAATTATAATTAATAATAATATTAATAAAATGATGTGCAATGAAATCTGATTTGGAGCTACTTACATTTCTCACACACTAGGTTATTAATATTCATGTGTCACAACTTTTAAGTCTCTGACAGTCCTTGACCAGTCATCTGAGTGATGCCCAGAGTATTTTCTCTTTTTCCCAACCTTCTAGCCAAACTTGACAGCACATCATAACAGGGTCTTATAATGGAACTCTCCTTCCCTCAAATTTAGATGAGATACCAAATAGAAAAGATATTGACATGCCCGAGTGAAGGTGACAGAGACTCCCTCTTCCAATTACTGAATTTACAAAGAAAAGAGTAGGATCAGTTCCATCTCTTGAACCCCTCAGCCTGATCAGCAGCATAAAAAGAGACCTAGAATAGAAGCAGCACCCCTTTATAAAAAGAGTGGCTTTATACGTCCAATCTACAAAGAATTAATGCTAAATGAAGTTTGGAGCTTTGATTAATATATTGCAGCTGGACATTCTTTTTTTTAGGCCACACTGTGCTGCATGCGGGATCTTAGTTCCCCAACCAGGGATCAAACCCATGCCCCGTGCACTGGGAGTCTTAACCACTGGATCACCAGGGAAGTCCCACAGCTGGACATTCTAATTGCTGAATCAAAATTATATTTGCCACCTAAACTGACATGGGACTCGCTATTACATGAAAGTGAACAGACACCTATGAGCTCTATAAGAGTTTTCAACAAAGAGTGGAGGAAGATTACTCTGCACTAAAAATGTTTAAAGGGACGTTGGAGGAAAGACAAAAATTGTTGCCTTTTATTCCTTCCAGTGTTTTTATAGTGGTAAAATACACATAACATAAAATTTACCATTTTAACCATTTGTAAGTGTATGGTTCAGTGGAATTAAATTCATTCATAATGATGTGCTACCATCACCACTATCAATCTCCAGAACTCTTGTAAAACTGAAACTCTAAATCCATTAAACAGTAACTCCCCATGCCGCCCTTCCTCCCAGCCCCTGGCAACCACTACTCTACTTTCTGTAAGTTGCCTTTTGAATCATATTTTTTTCAAACAGACTTAAATTGGGGAATCATTTTTAACTCTTCACTCTTTAGTATCACATACCTTGGTTGTTTCCAAACAGGCCTTACATGTTTTTCTATATAATGCTTTTCCAAACTTTTTCTTCTTATGGAGTCGTTGTCAAATAAATTATTGAAAGTATAGTCAACTCTAACTAAATCTAGAGAAATTTCTCTATTTCTGATCTCTTTCCATTTAAAGCACCATTAATGATTACCACCAACACTATCCTCGTTTATGTACACAATTTACTATCTTAACATTTGTTCTGATACTACCCAGAAGGGATAATGGGAAGGCAAGAAACCCATTACAAGACCAAACATTGCAGCATTAGCAGATATGATGAGAAACTTGGAGATAGTTGGAAAACCATTTGAAAGAGTGAAGGGAAAATGGAGTGGTGAAAAAGCCACTTCAATAGTGAAGAAGTCTGGCTGAGAGCAGGGATCAAAGACAGAGTGAACATTTTGCACTACAGATTCAGCAATCCTATGTCTGGATTTTGCAGGGCACTCTTGATTTTTAATATTTTGCCTTGTTGTTCCTTTAGAACACTTAGTTGGTCAGACCTTGTGTACTAAATTTTGGTTTGATGACATGTTGATTGGAATGGATCTGGCTTGGTAATGGCAAAACCAGCCCCATATTCAGTAAAACAGCAGTAGGAATATTATCCCAAAATACACAGACAGTTTTCAGTTTGGGGAAATTGCTCACACCCAAGTGAAATTTGACTGTACATCAGGGAAAGAAGGTTCTACATATTTCCTGGGGAGAGACAAGGATATTCACCAGTATTTGATGTCATACAAATAATTGAGTATGGGCTGTGCGTGCTGTGTGGTGCTCTGTGTGTGTGTGTGTGTTTCAATTTGATTTACTGCTTGCTTATTAAAATAAATAATAAGCCAGAATGTGAATCATGTGAGAGACTAAATATGACAACAGCAGAAAAAGAAATAAAAAGAGATAAGATTTTTAAAATGGGAAAAGGTAAATCATGTACACATACTTTAGAAATGCCTTTTGCCTGTTTTAACCACTCTCTCCGTTTTTCTCACTGGACTTAGGGAAAGGGAGTAAACACCAAAAAACATCGGGAAAACACCATGAGTTTAAAAGAATATGATAAATAAAAGTAGAATTAAGAAGCATGGCATAACTGAAGGGATTTTGCAGCAAGTCTATCAATATTTTCAATCACACCCTTTAAAATAATTTCTATTTTAGTTTTGCTAACTCCAAAGAACAACTTTAATGTATTTACTTTTTCTTACATTATTTGATCCTGTACTCAGACACTTGCGCAAAGAATGAAAACCAGATTTGGGTTTTCTCCTAAAAAGAAGCCTGTTTCTAAGAGAGAAATGTACTCCAGGAAAGGCCTGAGAAACAGCAGCACACACTAATTCAGTCAATGAAAAAATATGTTAAAAAAGATTTAAAAACCCAAAGCACAAAAAACACACACAAAATATGTGCTCTCCCTCCTGGACACACACAAAGTATTAAAATGTATGACCAAAGAAATGTCCAGAAATTGATATGAAAGTGACAGTGAATTGGTAAAAAGTTTCAAAACATGTTGAGAAAAATTGCAAAAGATATTGAATAGAATATATTAGAAAAATGTACTTCTCTGAATGTGTTTAAGAATCTGCTTTATCTGTCTTGCTTTATCAAAATTGGTGATATCTTGTCAAGAAATAATAAAGGGTTATCAGAAATCACAGCTTCACTTAGTTCACTGTAGGGTGATGGTGTCAAAACATAGAATGGTGGCGTCAATCACCCCAATTCTATGCCAGGTATGAAAAATTGGTCCCTACAAGGGTTACTAGCCTGTCCTTCAGTCTCAATTGTCAACTCTAATAATCAATAACTTTTATTTATCTTCTATTTTTTCCCCTGACCTGCCAACTATTCATATATAATTGAGCTTTTATAATTTTTAAAGTAAATTTCATTTGTCTTTCACTTTAGTTTTCTCTTCATCATACTGAAAAATCCTGTATCCATTCACTCCACACATCATGTCCCCTGGATAAACTTTCCCAAATGACATCTTTAGCTTACTCTTGCCTCCACAGGCAGCTTATGCTCTCAACACTGTTCACTGGCACACCATTTTTTGTTTGTCAGTTCATCAATTAAGAATAGTAAATGTGAGTTTCCCAAATCTAATAACTGGGTTGGGCTAAAGATAAGGAATTTAAAAAGAGTCTGGAGATCAAATGTCAAAGTGGCCTGAGTTTGAAAGCACAACAATGCAGCTTCATCCTCTTTCTTTACCTACACATATCATTTCCAGGCCTGTGACTCTCTGTATTTGATGGTCTTTATCAGTGGCCTGCTGTACTTTGTTCTACGATGCTCTTTCAGATGACTAGGCTAATTGAACTTTTGCCTTTTACTTCTTGATCCTTAGTAGTTTATTTATGTGCTGTGAAGTTGCAATAAATGTCTCAAAATGAATTCAGAAAAAGCCAGGGGTCACTCTTAGTGTTCCTCAGTCTTAAAAGTTGCTTTTTAATGTGCACTTGAAGAAGCATCATCATTTGTCTTCATCAGTCAGTTAACACATCTTCAGACTCTTGGGACTACACTGAGAATGACAGCTCTCAGAAGCAGGTGAAAAAACAACAAAAAAAGGTGGTTTAGAACTATTGAATCAAGAAAACCCTGATGACCCTTATGGAGTAATCATTGCCAGTGGGATCAAAATCAGTGACAATTAGAGCCTGCTGAGAAGTGGACATGAAAGAAACTCCATTCTCCTGGTCACCACATAATGCATTGAAGAGTAAGGAAGAAAATGGTGATTTTTAAAAATTCTCTTAGCAGCTGCTTTCATGCAGCTACCTGCAATAGAGGTTGAGCCCTGAGAGACCTGAGAAGATGATGTAGATCAGGCGCTTCCCAAACTTTAATTTGTACACTGATCACTATGGATCCCACTAAACTACAGATTCTGATTCAGTTAGTCCAGGGAGAGGTCAGGAATCTGCATTTCTAGCAAATTCTCAGGTGACTCCAGTACTGCTGGCATCTGTGGACCACAGTTCGAGGGGCAAGGATTTAGAGCCATAGGAATGAGCAGATGGATAGAGAAGGAAGAGTTGGGACTGACAGTGAGAGAAGAGAGGACAGATGCGGGCTCTGATGAGACAAGCAAGACGTGGAAGGCTTTCCTCTTTACAGTGTAGCACCCTTTCCTCATGACTCCTTAAGTCATCAGAAAAGTTTCATAAATTCAAAACTATACGGTGCTACTTGATGTGTTTTTCCTGGAAATTTGGTGAGGGCTGACATTTGCACCTAGGTTGGTTAGGGGTAGAATTGAGCATTTGACTAGATGCAGAACCAGATACAGAGAAGAACAGAAGCAGCAAGGATTTGGGAAAGGATTTTGGATTCTGAAGGATCATGAAATTATAGAGTTAAACAAAGTTTCCCTAAATCTCCTAGGGACAAGAAGGCCTTAGCTGACATCTGGCTTATGTTAATATAATAATTATGATTAGTGCTTACCATATGCCAGACATTACACATTATATAGATTACCTCATCAATCCTCACAACAACTCGATGACATAGGTATCACCCTATTTTATAAAGAAGGGATCTGACGTTAATGGCAAGCCCAAATCCATACACTCAGTAGGTTCCAGAGTGATTATCTTAACATTGGTCTGGCTGAATCAAAACAATCCCCATTCTTGTTTACCAAAGACCAGAAAGCCTGAAAGGAAAGAGGGGAAAATGTGAAACAGGTAAAGTTGAAAAAAATGATTCAGGGAATGACAAAAAGCTCTGATCTTCATATTGTTCTGATATTTCTACCAATATCTGTTTGGACCTGAATGAAATGACATTTTGAATTTTGACAAACTACTGATGAATCATGCAGTACTCACTAACTTTACCGACACATTTTAAAAGGTGAAATCTAGAGCTGAGAGTTACACTGGAATACAATTCCTAAGAGGATCTTTTTTCCACTAGCCTCAATCCCCCAGCATTGCTGACATTTAAGACCACCTTTTGGAAATTCCAGAGAGAAATCGCTTAGCTGCTTTCTTCTACTTGGAAGTGTGAATATAAGTTGCTCCAGGTACCCTCCTTTCTACTTAATCCTTTTTTAATTTCAGCCTTTCCTTCAATTAACTTTGAGCCATTGCTATACTTGAGATGTATGAATTGGGGTTAATTTTTTTTCCATCGTGAGTGTGAGTACTTCAGGCCACAAAACAGAGAAGGGATCCACACTTTCCAATGAAAGAGAACTTTCTTACACTACAGAGTCCCTATCAGGAGAGCGCTTGTAAGGGCTTCCAGTTACAATTTTAAGACCATCTATGTTACAAAAAATAAACACATGGGAGAGGATAAAACAGTGCCAACCATCATGGATGAAACTATTTTTGAGATGAAAAACTGACACTGTTGCAGTCTAATTTGGGAGGGGAGGTTCTAAGCAGGCACTTCTTAGAATTTTTCCATCAAGTCACAGGTGTCTTCATTTAAATGTCCAAGAGTAAAAGGTCTCTGAAAACCCAGCAAGAAGTGCACAAAGATGGCTTTAGACTGAAATCTAAAGTCACAGAGAAAGCTTAGCTAATGGGTTCCAAAGAGAGCAATGGAAAATGTGAACAACTTCCCATGATGATTCCTAATGATGATGATCCATCTCTACTCTAACTTCCCTTGACTTGTGTTTGAGTCAAACCCAAGTCATGATTCAACACTAGTCCCCTTCGAGCTTCACCAAGCAAAATCTAGACCTGGTCATCCTACCCCTTTATTTTTGAGGCTTCCATTGTTCCAATTTCGATTTAGTCCTCAAGCGTGGGGCACACCAGGAGAGATGTAGAAATGATGTATCCTGATGATGATGGCCAAGGATAACTGAAATGCCACTAGGATGAGAATATGTGGGTAGGCATGCATTTGCTTCAGGGTAACTGAAAGTTTCAATTTATAGTTGTAGAAACAAAGAAACCAGAAGTTTAAAAATGCAGGCATATACTCCAATAAAATGTTTTTTAAAAATGCAGTCATGGGGCTTCCCTGGTGGCGCAGTGGTTGAGAGTCCGCCTGCCGATGCGGGGGACACGAGTTCGTGCCCTGGTCCAGGAAGATCCCACATGCCACGGAGCAACTGGGCCCGTGAGCCATGGCCGCTGAGCCTGCGCGTCCGGAGCCTGTGCTCCGCAACGGGAGAGACCACAACAGTGAGAGGCCCACATACCACAAAAAAAAAAAATGCAGTCATGAAGTACAAGAAGTGCTTATACTTACTTGGTCATTTCTCCACAAAGCTCTAAGTGAATACAAATAAAATATAAATGTGGAATAAAACTTGTGCCATAATTGATTTTGTTAAGAAAATAGAAGCTTGAAAAAGAGATGGAAGAGGCATTTAGAATTAATCCCACTGGGAATATTCTGATTTTCCCTGTATTTCTAGTTCCCGGGCATCTGACACACTTCTTTCATTACAATAAACATATTTACTTTAAAACTAATCATCCTTCAACTCCAGTGGCCTCTTGTGTTTTCCCTTTCATGATTTATTTCCTTTCTCTGTGGGCAAGTAAATTATTATGGTCATAGGCGCTATTATGAAATAAGAAGTAACTTGAAGTCAAAACTCACACATAATGTGAAACAATGGATGTGCTCTTATTGACTTAAATCTAACAGATTCAATATTATACATTTTTAAATCATAAAAGACATTAGAAAATGATTGAATATAGTTATTTGGATGTGGAATTCTTCATTTTCATCAATATTCTTTTCTTAAAAGAGCAGAAGTTGTAATTATTAGTCACAATTATTTGTGATAACTCTAAGCCAAGAATTTTGTTACAACAGAAGAAATCTCAATGATGCAATACAGAACACACCATAACCTGGAACTCTCTTGGACCTTATTAATTATCATAAATAGCAGGCAGGACTTATTATATCGTGGTTTCACTCACATCAGAATCCTTCTAGCATGGACCTCGAGAATGGAATTATAGTAAAGAGAGTAAACCACTGAAGTAGTCTTTGTTTCTAATTTCTAAAGTATTTTGCCAACATTATTATCTGTTACACTGGACAAACAGCTGGTGGATATTTCTAATCTTTTAACGGTTGCTTCATAATTTTCTCCTCCATTCTATTTCTTCCTCTCTATAGCAAACTAGTGCCTGCTCTAGGAAGACCTTTCCAGCAGCTGGAAAGAGAAGCATGACTTAAAATTGCAGAGCCAAATTGCCCTGTCCCTGATGGATAAAGCTTACTTTATATGCATGGTGACCTGGATTCAGAAAAACTGGATGACACCTCCCCACTGCCTACCTAAAGAAGGGGCACAGGATT
The DNA here is from genome assembly GCF_964270905.1 of Leucopleurus acutus. Classification (NCBI taxonomy): domain Eukaryota; kingdom Metazoa; phylum Chordata; class Mammalia; order Artiodactyla; family Delphinidae; genus Leucopleurus; species Leucopleurus acutus. The sequence continues at coordinate 30,183,570 of NC_139148.1, read as the reverse complement.
GACATTGACCAGAGGCGGCTGTGACAGTGACAAGTTTGGTGACTTGAAGAGTGTATGAGGTTTTCTGGGATCATTCCTGAAAACAGTACATCATTTCTCCCTTCCTAACTGATTACATCCCTTCTGAGTGATCCCAAAGGACTGAACCTTAGTAGTTGTACCTTTCAACTGCTAAGCAAATGTAGAGATGGTGCCCTTGCTGACAGGCTGTGAGCAGACAATGTGACATTTACTCCTCTTTATTCTCTCAAGACACATTCAAAGTCTGGAACGTGCTCCCTCCTCACCCCCCCCCCCCATCTCTTCCATATCCTCTACCTCCCACCATGACACTTCCCTACTTTTCTGAATGAACTTCTCAATCTCTTCCATCTGACTTCACCTCTTACATTGCTGCCCTGTTTTTCTGGCCTGCCTGATGCAAGCCTGAGGCGGATCTCTTCCTTTACTTCAGAGTCTGGGAATGACTCCTTCCTGCCTTTCCCTGGCTATACAACTCAGGCAGAGTTCCACGTCAGAGTTCTATGACTCCAATTCTCATGGAGCTCCTATACCATGGGATAGAATTTGGGCCCTTAGCCTTTGCCTCCCTGAGATCTAGGGAGAGGGGTGACCATGGTGATATGGTGCCCAGGCTAGGTTCAGGTGAAAGAGGGGGTGTCTGGCCTTTGTGTGGCACCATAATGAAGGGCCAAAAAGTCATCACTTCTAAGAGATCTCTAGTAAATTCGCCTAAGCAAGGGACTCTTTCTTCACAGTTCAATGTAGGCCCATATCATTTCTCAGTTATGGGTCTTTTTTTTTTTTAATTTATTTGGCTGTGCTGGTCTTAGTTGTGGCATGCAGGATCTTCATTGCTGTGTGTGGGATCTTCGTTGAGGCATGCGGAATCTAGTTCCCTGACCAGGGAACCAACCTGGGCCCCTTGCATTCAGGTGCGGAGTCTTAACCACTGGACCACCAGGGAAGTCCCTCAGATATGGGTCTTTTTCAATTCTTGTTTCTACTCCCCTCCTACACACACACACACGCACACACACACACGCACACACACACACGCACACACACACACACACCCCTTAGCTGTCACCTCCCATCCTACTTCCAGCCAGATACCTTTTTTGTTTTTTGGTAGGTTTTCATTCAGTGTTAACTATGAATCTCTGCTCCACCATTTCCCTTTTTAGAGTAAATGCAGGTCCACTATCCCTTATATGAAACCTCTGGGGCCAGCTGTATTGAGGAACTTTTTCAGATTGTTGAATGATGCTATGGTTCATATGTTGTAAATTAGACAACAACCAACAGGGTTTGTGGCTCCATATTTATTCACACTAAGTGGGATAAACCAAAACCATACATAGCCTCACATCAGTTTGTAATTGTTTTTTGTTTTTTTTATTTGTTTGTTTTTACCAAATGAGTTTGCTACAAACTTATGAAAAGAAAAAAAAAAAAACCCTTCTGTCTTGAGAGCTTTTTGTATTTTTAAAATGAGGATTAAGGATTGGTGATCTGTATTATGCTGTGCAAATTCTAGACATATTAAAAGAGGAATGGAGTATTTTAGGAGAATTTGGCTTTTTTGTTGTTAAAAATGCCTTATTTTTCTAATTTTTGAGACAGTACAGAGACAATTTTATAGGTGGTACAATGAAGGATGGAGTTGTTCAAGTAAGCAGTTTAGTACAAGCCGGAAAAACGAAGCAAGGGGAGGGTGGGGCCGGAGGAGGAAGGAAGCCCAAACTAGATGGAACGAAGATAAAGAAAATACTGGCAGACTGGGACTGGAACTTATTAAAGGGCAAGTGATAGAACTTGGAGAACAAAAAGATAACTTTGAGGGCATAGTCAAGAAATATTCTTAAAAATTATTTTCAAATGTACCTTATAAATCCACGAACATATATCCAGGTAAAAGAAAGATATTCCAAGCCTGGTCCTCCCTATTAATCGTCCTGGTTTATAACTTTGCAGTGTTCCATTAGGAACTGTTTTCAAGGATAAGCATGTAAGCTTCTTTCTCCTTGGAAGGTTGGGAGGCCAAGAATCCTGTTGGAAGTTAGAGGTTCCGGAGCTCAGAGTGCTCTAGCATTCTTTGTTAAGTGCGGTAAATATCACGATGGAGAGGTAGGGGAACAAATGTAAGAAAACAATGGGTTTTTATTTCACATTGAGTTGGTTCTTATTCTCGTCATTTGACACTAACTCAACAGTTTCTTGCATTCAAAATGTTGCTTCGGTCAAAATGTAGTCAGCCCTATGGAAAGGTGATTAGAAGAAAAGAAACTGTTGTCCGCAAAAAGTATGAACTCCCGCAGCGTTGAGGATGGTGTTTCATTAAAAGAGAGAAGGCATTTCTTCCATTCTTCAGATCTTAACCACTATTTTTGGGTTTCTTCCCAACTTTTTCAGACAGTGAAAGATCTGGGAACACCCCTACCCCCAATGAACTATCAATAAGTTGTTTCTTTTATAGGAAAAAGGGCAAGTAGTCAGAGATACAGGAGACAGATAACCTACCAATCACAGGCTGAACTATAGTCAGTTACAAATTGCAAATTCAGTTTCAATGGGAGTTTATTCCTCATGTACAGGGGGAAAAAAATAGAGCGTCTCCTTAAAAACAGAGACAAGGTCGAACTGGGCTGAATCCTTAGCCCCAAGCACACAGTAAATATGCGTAGATTCATTACTTAAAGATATGCCACTTTTCCTATGCCAGGCCCTGGGCTAGGTCTTCGGGGCACAGGAAAAGGTTAATGCAATGGAGGGATTCAGATCCCACTTGGCATAATGTAAAGCCGAATGAATAAAGGTTTTAAATAACGTACAAAGAACACAGCAGCGGGGAAGCAAGTACGGTTTACATCACATTTGGTGGGAGCTCTCATTCCCATTTTAGCTCCTGCGTTCTTTCGTTTCACGCCGCCCTTCCTAGGGGGCGCGAAAGGAGGAGAGCCCAGAGAATAGAAGCCGCAGTAGGCCGGCGGGGAAAGTTAGGAAATAGGGAAAACTGGCGGGAGGGGGCGGGGGGGGGGTAACAGATCGCGTCCAAGACTGGGTCCATCCTGAGTTTGAAAAGAGAACAAAATGCCTTTTGTCACTTTTCTCCACCTTCTTCCAAATCCCCCGGGGATAAGAAATTGGCGGGGCGGGAGGGGGTGTGTTACATCGCTGAGAGAGAACCTCTCTTTGCTCCATTGGCCACAGCCCAAGAAACCTAGGAATCTACAGCTGACGCCTTCTAGAAAAGGACCCACCCCAGCTCGCTAAGAAAAGGAAATCCACGTGACGGGAGGGGGTGGGGGCGGGAAGCCAGGCGACCCCGGAGCGAGCGCGGCCAGGGGCGGGGCCGGGGGCCGGGCAGCTTCGAGGAATTGCCCCGCGCAGCGGTTCTGGGGCGGAGGGCTCGCATGGGGCTATGTGGCCGCAGCACACTAGGGTAGAGGACTGAATGCGCGCGCACAGCGCACGGTGGGCAGAGAGAGAGCGGACCCATTCCGCGCGCACCGGGCAGGGGTGGGGCGGGCGCAAGCCTCTCGCGCCGGGAGCCTGGAGCCAGGAGCCGGAGCCTGACGTCGGCCCGGGTGCTGACCGCTGCCCCTCCCCGCTCGGCACCGCCTCCCGCAGCCGGGGAGGGGCCGGGGCGGAGCGAGCGAGCGGGGCAGTGCCGGGGCGGAGCGGGCGCGGGCAGAGCGCTGCGCGGGGCCGGCGGCGAAGGTCCACGGCGGGAACGGCGTCGCTGCGGCTACCTACGACCCGGTCCCCGGCCGGCCGCCCCTCAGATCCACCTTCGTGGCGCGGCGGAAAGCGCGCGGATCCCCGAGGGAGCGAGTCCACGCGCGCGGCGGCTCGGCTGCTTCCCTCCGTGGGAGGTCGGGCTCCCGGCTCTCCGGACCCGCCTGGCATCCTAGTCTCCGGCGGGGCGGGCCGGCTGCGGCGCCCGGGACATGGCTTCGGCGGGCAGCGGCATGGAGGAGGTGCGCGTGTCGGTGCTGACCCCGCTGAAGCTGGTCGGGCTGGTGTGCATCTTCCTGGCACTGTGTCTGGACCTGGGGGCCGTGCTGAGCCCGGCCTGGGTCACGGCCGACCACCAGTACTACCTGTCCCTGTGGGAGTCCTGCCGGAAACCCGCCAGCTTGGACATCTGGCACTGCGAGTCCACACTCAGCAGCGGTGAGGGCCCGGCGCGCCGCGACCCCTGCCTCCCGCCCCGGACCTCCCCGCGCCCCGCTGCCTGGACAGCTACCGCCTCTACCCGCCTCTCCTTGTGTGTCCCCCACCCTAGTCCGCCCCCTCCATCCTGGCCCTTCGCGGATCCTCGGGCTCCAGCCAACTCCCTGATCTCCACCCCTCACCTCTCCCCAATCCCGGTCGCCAAACCCAGTACAATGTCCCACGCCCTCTCCTCCCGTGGCCATTCCTCGGGCTCTGGAGTAACACGTATGCTATTTTGGGTAATTGTTATCATTTAAGGCGAGAACCATGTGGCTGTGTTGAAAATGCAACGCCTTCCACACCCGCGTTAAAAAAGACACAAGCAAAAGCGCCCCAACTCCCACCAGGATGCTGTGGGTTCTGTCTGCCTTCCCCACTTCTCTCTCAAGGAGGAATGTGCCTGAGTTTACCTCTGAGTGCCCCCGTTTCTGTCTGTTCTACTCCACTTTACCTGGGTTTTCCCGTGAGTTTCGGTTTGGATTTTAGTTCCTTAAATTTTTGAGCGATGTGAAGAGTTGGGAGAGGGACAGGCTTTAATTTCCTTGCCTTTTTTGGTGACGCCGTCCTTGGTTGAGAGTTGCTCTTCTTTCTTTCCCACTCCAGATGCCTCTTCAGTCCTCCAGATCTTTCTTGCTCTTCTGCATGAGGTACTCACAGATGCCTGGAAAGTTGTGGCTTATTCAGCCAGCCCTGGAAACAGCAAAGGGATGGGGTGGACGACGGAGAATTAGGTAGTCACGGAGGGCCTTTACAAACGCTTTACTCTCTCCTTGAGCCCCGGTTGCCTTCCCCTGCCCTCCCAACGTTACGCCCTTAGCAGAAATCTGACAACTTCCGATTTCTTGCTGCAAACCCCTATTCCTCGCTAATCTTGATTCTTGAGCTGCTGGTGTCAGTGCAGAGAAAGGGGAATAAAAGGCAGAAGACCAGGCTGTGATTTTATACACTTACACGCGCACCCCTGAGAAACTCATTAAATTCCTTCGTGACAGTTCCCTGTCTTCTCTGGGACTATTTATAAAGCCTTACTGGAAACGTGTCAAGTTCCAGGCAAGTTGAAATAGGACAAAGAGCCACAAAAATCAGATTTGCTTTTGTCTTTGGTTTCTTGTTATAAAAGAAATTAGTGCACTTGGTTTAGTTTCTTCCATAAATTTGTCTGTTTACAAAAGGCTTTTTCTTTGATACTACCTCAAAATTTCCATTGAAGGATTTCGTCTTTGTTGCTTAATTTACTGTGGAGGGGACTGGTTGGCAGCGGGAGGTCAACATTTAGGTCTTTTAATTCTTTCAGGGTTGGTTGTTTACAACTAAAGATAAAATAAATTGGTAAAATGCCTTTCTTCAGTAACCAGGGGATCCAAATAAACTTTGGAGAAAATATGCTTTCTTTCCCCTCTCCAATAGAAATGGAAATTTATGTAGGAATGCCAGCTCCAGCACGTCTCCTTAGCAACGTGAATCTTTTGCCCCTTTCTCTCTGTCTCCTGAAATAATAGCCCCCCGATTTGCATAAAGACTTTTCAGATAGGTAGGAGAAACAAGCTTCAACTCCCATTTTCTTTTCAGGCCCGTATCCTTTTCTCTCGGCCAGAATGTGGGGAATGGGAGAAGCCAGCTCGAGTTTGTGGCGCGTCTGCAGTGTTTGCTAATCTTTCCTTCATTGCCTCCATACCCATTTATCTTTGCTTTTTTCCTCTCTAAGCACAAGCTTAATGCAAATATAGTTGTAATAGGACTCTGCAAGGTAAAAATCGGAGGCTGGTACAGCTTCTGATTTTTTCTTCTAAACCCGTTATTCTACCCTCTTGCTGAAACTCATACTGCAGCATTTATTTCTTGTTGCGTTCCTGAAAATAAAATAGTTTTCCTCCTAGAAAAAGTACACTTCAGAAGCAAATTGGGCTGGTGGAAATGGTTTTGTTGGAGGCTATCTGGAACAAGTTATTGACTTTCTTTATGTAGTAGCAGTTCATTTTTCCTCCCCAAGGTGGTGGTGGACGGGGAGGATGCAGGAGGAAAGGAAACAAAATCTGGAAAATCGCTCATCTCCCCACTTTACAAAGTCTATTTTCTTACAGTGTTCGGTGCACTTGAAGCTTCTGTGCACCAGTATTCTGAAACAAGGGGGAAGCTTGAAGTGAAACGAGCAATGTTTTCCTTGCCCGTTCCAAAGGGCAGGCAGCTTTTCTCAGTCTGTTTGCTGTGTTGAATAGCAGAAAGCAGGGAGGGAAATGTCTTCTCTGAAGATTTTAAGAGATCCACTTCTTTGTCTCGAAATGAATTACCTCAGGAGGAACCACCAAGGACAGTTTTACTGAAGGCCCTTTACCAGCATCTTCAGGGCTTAATTAAAAACCTTTGTCTTAATTAGAATTGAAACTGCCGTGAAGAGGCAAGCTTGTAAATACAGAAGGGAAATTTCAGGAATGTTTCTACCGATGACAATATGTCCTACTTAGGCCCAGTTCCTAGGGAAACTTTCCCCTCAGCCATTATTTTTAAAGCCGCATTTTAATTTTGGTACCAAATGTGCATCGTTTGCCGCTTATAACCTGTTTTATGGTTTTAAGCAAAAGCAGCAGAACCATTCCTTTTGTGTCCTGGTGTATTGTAGGTTGCGTCAGCACTTCTAGTATGAACCAGTAATCCGGGTGTCAGTCAACTGTAATGCTTTTCTCCGGTGTCCCAATTCAGTGTATGGGGGACTATCCAGGCATTCATCCTTAAGCTGTAAATTTCCCAAAAAGACAAATGAGAAAATGGCTAATAGACTGTCATTCACGGTGGAAACAGGAAAAAAATAAATTAATTAAGTATGCTTGTTAGGAAGTTTAGAATAGGAAGTACTCACATGGCTGCTGGCCACAGAATTTCTAAGGATGATTTTGGCAGCCTTTTAATACATCTTAAATATTATTTTTAAATTATAGTAATGTTTTAGACTTTTGCTTAGTCGCATTTAGTTTTGATAACTTTTTTCCTAGAATATAATTACAGGGTTTCACAGCCATAGCAATTATAAGAGAATCCTTAGTACAAATAGGATTACTCAAGTGTATATAGAAAGCTGACACCCTAAACTTGACTTCAAATGTACTGTATAACCTCTAGGGTAATTTTATACTTCTTTAAAATTTATAAATACGTAGCTATTTCATATAAATCAGATTGCTTTTTTGACGCCTGTGTTATTTACTGACTAAGCAAAATGTAAGGGTGTGCAGATGGCCAAATGAACACAATTTACTGAGAGTAATTTTGGGATATAACAAGTGGCATTTATCCAGCTTTCCATCCACAAAATACTTGATTAAATAGTTGGTTCCTTTTTCAAGGAATATTAACATTAGCGCACCATCCTAAAAATAGCTGCATTTGTAACGAGTCACTGGCAGTTTTGAAATGGCAGTGTGCTGTAGGCTAATAACAGGTGAATATTATTATTTTCAGTTGACAAGGGGTTCTTTTAAGAGTGCTTTGTATGTAGCTCATTTTTTAAAAACTGTGATATAAAAATCCACTTTAAAAGGCATTATAAGAAAACCTTTCTTGGGTGGTAGTTTAAGATAAACGGAACTGCCTAAACACCTACAAATCTTAGAAAATCTGAGATACAGTGATTCTGAGTTCAGATGTGTATCATCTGTGCATATTTTGAATCCATATCTTAATTGGGAAACGTAATTTCATTGGAAAACTTTGCAATGTGATTTACTCCAGGGAAAGTTCAGCTTGTTGCTTGAAATGAGTTGATATTGATGCATGTTTACAAATAGCTCAGCAAGCCTGGAGGTCACAACAGTTATACTCTATTCTGGTTTCCTAAGAAAGAACAGAAGTAGAACAAATGGAATTTTTTTTAACCTATACAGCGTAGACTGGTGGAAAATTATTCAAAGAGCAGCACTTAGCACCAAAACTTTCTTGATTAATAATCCAGAGAAAACCCAGTATAACATTTAAAGATCTTGATGATGATTTCCTTTTAAGGTCTCCTAAGACTCTGAAGTTCCCCAGATTGATTTTTACAAAGGACATTTTAATCTGTGGGCAGATATAATTCCTCTTTTGTTCACATTTGTAGAATGATTGTAATCTCCAGGGAGCCATTTAGATCAATCTTTGTCAGCTAAGGGATTTGATGAATATGTGAGAAGCCTGGCCTTTCATAAAACCTTTCAAAACAAAACCAAAACAAACAAAAGCATATCTCAAGCAATAGATTTTGCCCGCTGTCAGGAATAAATTTGAAGAATCACTTTCAGGTTTCTGTTTAATACTAAGCCCACTTAGTGAGACCGCAAAGTACTACTGGATATATTAGTAAAAAGGATTTTAGGTGCTCCAAAATAAGTCCCTGGATTATATTACCTAAATATCACAGTAAACTTCTTTATGAACTCTGATAAATTATAACATAATCCTCTAGGAGGGCAGAGTAGTGTTGTGAAGAATATATGAGGCTTTGGATTCAAACTGCCCTGAACTTGACCACTTACCAATCATATGACCTCATACAGCTTACTGTCATCAGATGATTTGTCATGAAGATTAAATATGCAAACATACCTGCTCATTAGGGTTGCATTTCTTCCTTATATATTCAGAGAAGCAAACCCAAAGTGATAATTTTTTTCAATAATTGAGGACTTTTTCCTCCTTAAGTGGTAAACTTTTTTTGCATTGAATGATGAAGTGTGTTGTTAGTCTCAAATTTAAATTTTGATATGTACTTCCCAGCATTTAACAGTGCTCTTGGTAAATCATGATCACAAATTTATTGTCTAATAGCTACCTTTTATTCAGTACTACTCCAGGCCAGACATCTCTATTATTCCCAGTGTTGAATAAACTTGCAGTTTAGCTAATGTTATCTCCATATATTATTGAGGAGACCAGGTATTTTTGTAAGTTTACCAAGTTCTCAATCAGTGGTAGGGACAGGTTTTCTCCAAGAGTGTTCCAGTTATTAATGCTGGAAAACAAACCAACCCCAAAGTTAGTGGTGTCAAATGACAGTTATTTTTTTATGCTCATGACTTTTGTGGGTCAGGAATTCAGATAGGGCATAATGAGGATGGCTTGTCTCTGCTCCAGGATGTCTGGAGCTGGAGCTGAGGGTGATTTGAATGGCTGGAAACTAGAACATCTGAACTGCAGGATCTTCTTCCAAATTTGACTTATTGTTGGGAATGGCTGGGAGGCTGGACTCAGCTGGGACTGGCCTTTCTAGCATGATGGTCTCAGCATAGTTGGACTTCTTTTCTTACAGGATGAGTAGTTTTGCTGAGAGCAAGGGTTCAAAGAGAACCAGTCTCTGTCTAAACCAGCCTGGGAAATCACAGAGGAGCCATATGTATAGTCCAGATTCCAGGGGAGGAGAATTGGGCTCTACTTCTTGATGGAGCAGTAGCAAGGTCACATTGTAGAAGAGCATGTAGGATAGGAAATGCTCTTGGGCCACATGTGCAAGTATAGTCTGACACGAGTCTAGCCAGAAATCTGCATTCTTTCTTTATTGCCTCTGAAGAACCAAGACAACTACGTAGCTTCTTTCTTTAAGAACTTTGAATCAATTGTATAAATAACATTTGGCTGGGGCAAAAACTGCCCTCAACCAACACATGGCTTTAATAATTAGTCGCTTGTATGGGATTACTCTAGATTTGGAATCAAATGACCTCAAAAACTTAACCTGTCTACAAATAGAGAACGTTTTTCTCTATATATATTCAACCTTAGGTCATTTTTGGATTATAGTCTCAAATGATCAAGGATCAAACTGATTAAGAATCTGAACTCTTAATTTGCTACTTCATGTTTCATGATAAAATTTTAGCCTTTCTTAGAAGGTTTTGTATGAGTCTGACAAGATGGTTTGTACATGAACACTAAAATGTAACAATTCCATACAGGAGCCAAGTTTTGTAGTGCTAGAAAGGTATGAGAATTGCAGGGATGTTTTTTGTTTGCTTGTTTTTTCATTATTTTAATAACATGATTCTTCTCTTGATAATTGCCCATATGTTGAGTCACAGAATCACAGCACATTTGGAGTAGAAAAGATTTTAAAAAATAATCCTGCCCGATTAAATTTATTGCATAGACAAGAAAAATAAGGCAAGACAGGATATTAAAGACTCAATAGAGAGATTGTACTTAGCCATAGTATTTTTGCAGGGTGGGTTTTCAGAATTTCCAGTAATATTGCAGATAACTATCTCTTGGTATTTGAAGGATTGTTGAATACTATCATGTATGGAATTTTCGATGAAGAAGTTAAGGACTGCATGTGAAACAGCTGTCTACTTTTTAGAAGATTATTTATCATCCAAGATTTGATTTCCCATAGAATTTAAAGAGTCTTCAAATAGACTCATTTATGTTGACAAGTCCATTAAGTTTTAGATGTTTTTTATCATCAAATTTTACATTGTTACCGTGGCTAGTCCTTAAAAATCAATGAAAACTTCTTTTTCTTTAAGTTTCTCTATGATAGGGTTCTTTAAAACAACTGCTTGATTTTAAGTTGAAAAACACTTCCAAAAGTCTGTGGAAGCCAGCCATGTAAGTTTCTTAACTTGATTATATGCATATAAATTTCACTGGATCAACTTATTACTGCATTCTGACTTTATTTTTTTTTAAAGATACATTTATTTATCAAGAGACTGATTTTTCCTATCAACTTATTACTGCATTCTGGGGGACTTCCCTGGTGACACAGTGGTTAAGAATCAGCCTGCCTATGCAGGGGACACAGGTTCGCTCCCTGGTCCGGGAAGATCCCACATGCTGCGGAGCAACTAAGCCCATGTGCCACAATTACTGAGCCTGCGCGCCACAACTACTGAAGCCCATGCGCCCTTGAGCCCACATGCCACAACTACTGAGCCCGTGTGCTGCAACTACTGAAGCCTGCGCGCCTAGAGCCCATGCTTCACAACAAGAGAAGCCACCACAATGAGAAGCCCGCGCACTGCAATGAAGAGTAGCCCCCGCTCGCTGCAACTAGAGAAAGCCCACACGCAGCAGTGGATTCCCAACACAGCCAAAAAATAAAGATTAAAACAAAAACAAAAAACACTTATTATTGCGTTCTGGCTTTATTTTTTTTTTTTAAGATACACTTATTTATGAGACAGATTTTTCCTTAAGCAGAATTTCATCCTCACATGTCAAAGGCATGGACAGTTAAATCTTACCAGTCTTTTTAAAGTATTGGATCATCTCCCTTGAAAATTAGACAAGGACACCTTCCTTACCCTTTTTTGCTCCTATATTTGTTTGGGATTTTGAGACATAAGTAGACCATCAATTTTCTGTTCTATTGTAGTCTTGCCTTTGGCACCAAAGACTCCTATTAATAAAACAAAACAAAACTAAACAAACAATAACCCCTACAAAAATGAAGCATCCATGGTTTCCAGAAAACCAGGAAAAAAATATCTAGATCATTTTTATCTCTACCAGCTTATTAACTGTTTTGAGATTTAAAATGATAGTTTTAATGAGCCATGTTTCAAGATAAGGTCACAAATATTGATTGTCTTTTCAAAATATATGCGTATTAGGCAAAAAGATGTTAAAAAAATAGAAGTTGGGACTCCGAGTCACATATTCTCTATGCATGAAAAGGCACATCCACAAAAGGACTCAAATTTCCATCAGAAGGAGTTTTATTTCTGTCATGTTTTATGGTCCTGAAACCAAATGTTCATCATAATGCATAGTGCTTTGTGAAGGCAACCTGGAGTCTTTTCCTAGCACTAGTAGGTGACTTAAAGAGAGATAGAAATGTCCCAGGAGGCCTTTTTCTATCTTCTCGTATGTATCCAAGTAGTTAACTTCATTGAAACATATTCACTGATTTCCTAGCAGGGAGTAAGCATTGTCCTGGTACAAAATCAGCTAGTCGTTCTGGTGGTGAGAGCAAGGTGATGAATGAAAGTTTCTTTTAAACAAATTAATGAAATAATACAAATGTACGAAGTACTATAAAGGAGGAAATAAATATAAATTCACCTTCTGCAGGGGGGTAGAAGAAGGGCTCTCATCTAGAGAAGCTTGCTAACAGGGAACTGGTGGGGGCACTAGCTTGCCAAATTTATCCCTCCATATTTACTGGGGGGTGTTTTAATACTGATCGTGGGTGACTGGCTGGCTGCCTTCCATCTGCTCTTTATTATTAGCTACGCTAAATCCATCACAAAAGCTTTTTAGTTGCTTAGAGGCAGGTCACCCACTCCTAGTCTTGGCATGGGTTTTCTTCTCGTTTTTCCAAATAACCAAGTTTTCCAAATTGTAACCTTCTTAGGTTTTTTCCAAAGAGTAGAGAAGAACAATGTTTGATGTAACAAACACATCACAAGTTTATATATGTACTATGATTAGGAATTACTATTGAGAAATACCAGTACCCATTAGATAATACTAGTTACCATCAAATGCTAACGAAATCTTTAATATAATACTTGGTAAGAAACAGCAGCCATTAGCAGTGATGGTGTCTTTCTTTTTTGTCTAAATACTGAAACATACTTTAATAGCAGGGCTTTGGCTAAGCAGTGTATACAATGGTTTCATTTGGGGAAAAAAACACTATGTTACGGTGTTTAGATGATAAATTACATTTCCCCAAATTTTCTGTGATAGAATTCTGTGAAGCAGCTAAAGTGCCCCTTTATTTGTAAAGAAAAAAGTATGTGTGTTCTTCAAACATCAACACAAAACAACTCAGAAGTCTTGAATGAAATTGTCATGGATTGAAAATTAATAACCTGTTTGGCACTCTTGGGCCCCCAGAATTTTCCAAAATTTTGGTAAGACTGACCTGCACTTTGGTCATTAAAATTGTTGCATTATGTATTTGGATGGTTACCTGGGGTAATTTATGTGCTTAAAATCAGGTTGGCGCTGTATTTCTGACACATTTTTTTATCCATAAATGGGCCTAAAGAGTGAGACTTAAATCATATTGTTGCCAACTTAACATGGGTTTTATAGTAGGTGCTTCTCTGACATTCCACTTGACTGTGTGCAGCTCGGTGTACACAGTGTCTATACTGTTTGTCATTTTATGAAAGACGTAGTTGTTTGCCATAAATATTTGTTTGCATGTGAATGTTAGTTTTGATATTAGTTGTTTGAAAAAGGAGATGGTCATTTTAATTATTGAAATTAGAATCCGGATTCTTCTTTTGGCTGCCTTTGCTTGTGTCTGTATCCCATGCAACAGTGGAAAATTAACGCAATGCTGACGGATTTAGGTCAGGATGCAACTTAGCCAAGAAAACTAAGTTTAAACTCACTCACAAATGGTTCCGATTTTCCACTTCATCTGCCACATGTAGAGTAACTTTAAGGAGAACTTGTGGATGGCTTGTGAGATAGCGTCAAGATGACAGAAAAGATTACTCTTCTAGGTTGAGTAGTGAATGATTTTGATTGCAGTTATGGATATCATTTTGGTGAATATTCTTTTGGAGAATCCAAAGGTAAAAATATAAGTGCCTTTCTGGCACATTTCAGTGTGATTATAAAAGTTATGAAAATCAATATTTTACTTTCTGATGAGAATTATAGGAATAGTGAGAATTGTGCATTAAAATATTAGAATACACTCGGGGAAGTACCACCCACTCCTGCTGTGGGACTTGAATTTATAAGGTTAAAAATGTATTTCTTCATTGCTTTTTAATTATATCTAATTTCCTAGAAGAAGTAACAACTGTGTGCTCAAGGATTTACATACAGTAGAACTAATCTCAGCGTATAAACAATACCTGCAGAGGTAAATAAATTAGCCAGTGTCTGATGAGTTAAAGGTTTTGAAATGAGACGGGTGGAGGAAAGCTTTAGGCACTGGTGTGGTACACTGACCTTGGCTCAAAAGTGTGGAAAATGTATCATCATTTAGATTTTGCTTTTCCTGAAAATCGGAAGTAAATTTTGACCGTGAATTCCCCAAGGGAATGTGAATTCTCCAATTTGGCAGTTATAATGTGGCCCATAGAATTTTCATAATGCAGTAGCAATTTCAGGCCAGTCTCATGTATTAGATTGTAAAGTAAGTCAGCACAATTCTGCAGAATACTAAAGCATTTATAGACATTGGAAACTGTGACACCCGCTAATAAAAATACTTAGAAAGAGGATTTGAATTTAGTTCCTGAGTTGCACATTAATGTTGGACTTGATGTTTTGACATATGGACTGCCCAATTTTTGTTCTGTAGCTGCGGGGGAAAGTATAACATTGTGTGTGTGTCTTTTATCTATATATATTTATTTATTTTAATTATTTTTTTCCTTTTTTCTTTTATCTTTTTTCTGTTAGAGAAAGCTGTCATAGGGAAGCACATACTTATCTTTAGCCTTGGCTTTTGTAGGTACAGTTCCAATGCATCCGGTGTGTCACTGTGTCAGTTTTGCCAAAATACTCTTAAGTGGAACCTGACAGATACTATGCCAGCCTCATTTCAGGTTTCATTTCCGGATCCAAAACATCCCTCCCAGCCCACTTGAGACCTAACCAGTTTATGGACCAAGGTTGTACATTATTTCCTCCAAACCTATTATCACTTGTTCTCTCAGGTCTTAGAAACCAAACTCAGATTTCAAATCAGGTGGCCCAACATTGAACAATGAGCAATTTTACTTGTGCAGAGCACTGCAGTGTGTAAAAGAGAACCATGGCCACTGATGTTCTGTAGAGCTGGTTTACGTTCACTGCTCCACTACAGTATCAGTATATCATTTATAGAAATGTATAAAACTAATGCTGAGTAATAAATCTCTAAGGACTCTTAACACTTCATCTGATTAAATACTGTGAGGGCTATAAAATTGGGGGACTAAGATTGATATAGAAATTAACAAATTATGAGAACTTAAAATAGATTTTTTTTGAAGAAATGGAGCTGAAAATGGAGAATTTTATGACATTTTGTTTTGCAAACACTGAATATGGGATAGCAAGTATTTGTGGCATGCAAACCTTCTAATGGAAAAAACGATTCAAGTATAGTTTTCCAGTCATTTATTATAGTATTAATGTAAAATTGCCCGAGTCCGGTAGTATATAGCAAAATATTTTATATGTATATATTCTTGTTAAATCTACATTTGGTAGATAAGTAAATACATGTCTTTGTAAACATGAATCCCAGCCTATTATTTTAATGGCCATTAGTAGGTATCTATAAAAGTATTTTTGACTTGTTTTATTCCCCATCTCCTAGTCTTGTTCAGTAAGAAAGAGGAAAATGGTATCAGACCTATCTGCATAGTCCCTGGCTTTAACTCATCTGTGAGGCAGGTCCTAATATTTGGACAGTGGATTCTGTTGCTGTTTACTGAAAGAGACACAATGCCACGTGCACTGTTCTCAGCTCCAATGTGCCTAGTGCTGAACCTTGAAAACTACCCTGAGCCTCCTTGACTATGGTAGCCATTTCAAACTGCTTTTTCAGCTTACTGATTGATGTTCAACTGGTCAGCGAGTTAAAGCTTTGGTCCTGGGCAACCTGCCCAAGTGAATCATTCCAAATGGGTATAATGACAGCAATCCCGAAACTTGGCACCGTCCACCAGAGATATAGCCTCAATACTTCAGTCTAAGCCCCAGCTTCTGGCCAGGACAGTGGCAGACATATGTGGCCCAATTCTAGTCTCTTGGAAAATAAAATGGCTTTTCTGTTTGAGCAGGCATAGCTATGGTTGTGGACCAAAGGGAAGGGTAGCAATATCATAACTGTGGAGATGCTGGTGACTGGTGCTCCTTTTTGACTTTATGTCTAAAGTGACTTTCTCATTAGCCACAGCCTCAATACTTAAAATTAAATACAGGACATATAGAAGAAAATCAGAACTGGTTGTATTCATCTACTTTTTAGAACTATTTCCTTTGCTACAAGAGGTTCCCCTCCTAATTAGGTTCTAGTCCCTTTTAATACTTGTTATTCTCCTGTAGCTTCTATTGCATTTTATTGGCTTTCGGTATGAAATAAAGTATTACTATTTTAAGGAAATTCAACATGTGAAATTAGGATTTTTTTTTTGCAGTTTTCTATTGTTATGCTGGATATGCATCAATTTCCACTCCTGTATTACTCATTAATCAAATTGACTTCATTATGAAATTATTATTGTCTGAGAGGCCTTTACCTAAAAGAAAATTCAACATTTTAAAATGGTACATGAGGACTTCCTTGCGGGGCGCAGTAGTTAAGAATCCCCCTGCCAGTGCAGGGGACACGGGTTTGATCCCTGGTCTGGGAAGATCCCACATGCCGAGGAGCAACTAAGCCTGTGTGCCACAACTACTGAGCCTGTGCCCTAGAGCCCATGAGCCACAACTACTGAGCCCATGTGCCACAACTACTGAAGCCCATGTGCCTAGAGCCCATGCTCTGCAAGAGAAGCCACTGCAATGAGAAGCCTGCGCACTGCAACGAAGAGTAGCCCCCCCCCCCCCCCCCCCCCCCGCTCACAGCAACGAAGACCCAATGCAGCCAAAAATAAATAAATTAATTAAAAAAAACCACATTCTATCAATCAATCAATAGATAGATGATAGACAGATAGATAGATATAGATATAGATATAGATATAGATACAGATGAGGTATAGACCAGGGGTCAGCAAACTATTGCCTGACAGACCACCACTTGTTTTTGTAGATAAAGTTTTATTGGGACACAACCATGCTCCTTTTATTTACATACTGCCTAGGGCTGTTTTCACACAACACGGCAGACTTGAGTAGTTGCAACAGAGACCATGACTCACAAAGCCGAAAATATTTAATATCTGGCCCTTTAGAGGGAAAGTTTGCCAATTTTTTTCTTAGTCTTGTTCTTTACAAAATGCAAATAAATACATATATTTTAGCTATTCTTTGAGGATATTTAAAGTAGAGAAAATAGATCAAAATTCCTGTTTTATTTTGGATTGAAAAGTAGAAATAGTCAAATGTATGGCATTTTATGCCTTTTGGGCTATGTGAAAGAGCTGATTGGAAAAAAGCAATCTTGTGCTTTTATTTTTAAGATATTTTTAAAGTGAGTGAATAAGTTGTATCTTGATTTAAACAAAATTGATACTTTCAAAATTCTTATTCATTTAAAATAAATTGGAGTAAGTTGCTAAAAGCAATACTCATTTTATGAAAGTAATACTCCAACAAGAAAATGTTCAGCATTGGCTCTTAAAGCCTCCAGGAATTTGATTGATGTCTGGATGGATTGATTTTATTATTATTTTTTTTTGTACCTCAAACATTTAGATATAATGAAAATTTGATTTATTATTCAGAAATGTCAACTTATAACTTTTCAGAAGGATTTTTATTATGTTAAAGTGCAATAAAATTGTGCTATGCATAAACTTTTTCAAAAAAATTTAGAGACTTCCAAATGTAAGGATTGTTCTTTTGTTTTTTTAATTCAAAGCTACATGCTTTTATGGAACAACAACAAAAAAAAAACCCACAGTATGGCTATCCTTTTAAACTCTAGTTGAAAGCCAGATATACTTTTGTTTGAAGTTATATTGCTTTGTTACAAACAGATGGCATAAAAAAATGCTCTCCACTTTCTTGTGATTCATCTTTATATTTTAAGGAGTATGGACTTGTTCTGTTTTCTCCCTTGTTTGTTTGTTTATTGAATGCTGTGCGAGTTCTAGTTCAGTGCCAGCTGTATTTCCAGAATTTATTAGGAGGAGAGGATGTGGAAGAGGATGCTTGAGGCAGGGTTATACAAGTGTGAATAAAAGAAGGAAATCTTAGGGTATTGTAGGTTCCTCTACTTGTCCCTTATCCTGCAGTGGTAAAGAGTGCACTTTGGGAGCTGTCTGGAGGGATAATTTCAGAGTGCAGCATCAAAATATCATGAGTTCTTGACTTTGGATACACTGCATTGCAATTTAACCATGGGTTAAAGTCTATTTTTATTTCTTGCACATACATTAAAGTGAGGACCAGAAGAGGCAGCCTGGGACTTTGAAACAAAACCCACGAAAGAATGTTCTCCACAGTGTCATTTTCTGTGATGCTTCCTAAGCTGGATAGTGCTTTTATATATTCACTTTACTTCTTAGAGAACATTCTACTCTTATAAAATGGAAAATGGGCCAGTTTTGTGTCATACTCTTTCTAAATCTTTATTTTATAAGAAATAACAAATACATTTCAGTGAGGTTTCGGTTTCATTCAGGGCATGGGAGACTCAAAGTATCTGTACAGAAGCCTGCACACAGTAAGTGGTTAGTATATGCTTACTGTTAACGCGTGTGAATGAAGAAAGGAGCCAAGGAGCCACTTAGAGTCCATTCTGGCACCCTGGGAATACTTACTTTCAGAAACCATCCCTATGGTGGTAAATACAACAGTAAGATTAGAATGAAAGGAAAGAGAAGAGGAAAAAACAAACAACAAATCTTCCTGATGCTAATTTGCTGGGGGAGTTGTTTTAGTTGGGGGCGGGGGAGGGAGAGAAAGGCAATTAAAAAGTTGGGTTTTTCGTGTGTGTGTGCAAAGGAAGGCTTTCTAAGAAAGCACAGCAATAAAAAAAAGAGTATGTACTACAGCCACATGCATCAACGTGGTTGAATATCAGAGACATAAAAGCCAGACAGAAAATAAATACAGACTTAAAAGCCAGACATCAAAGAATTGATACCATTTATATAAAGTTTAAGAAAAGGCAAATCTAATACGTAAATAATGTTGGTTTGTAGCCTGGGTAGAAGGGTGATAATTGACTCGGGAGGGGCATGAGGGAACTTTCTGGGTGATAGAAATGTTCTCTATCTTAATCTGGGTGGTGGTTACGTGGGTGTGTAAATCAAGTCCTCTACTTTCTATACTTATGATTTGTGAACTTTACAGTTCAATAGAAAATTAAATAATAATAATAATGACAATAGGTTGTGCAGGGGGCACCAATTTAGCATGAATGCTTAATAGAGTCCTTGGAAGAAAAGTATGGCAAACCTGTGGTCTAAAAACTGTGCTTAGCGAAGATTTCAAGGTGGGTCTAGAAGGATAAGTGAGATTTGGGTACATGGATAAAAAAGATTTTAAAAAAAACCCAACTGTGTTTAGCTTAGTGTAGGAGACTTTTCTGAATAAGGACATTTGTAGTAATTTTTGTTGCAAAACATCTCAAATCCCAAAGGATCCTTGGTATGCAGTAAAATCACGTCTATTTAGCTGCAGCAAGGTGACTGCGGCTGAGCATAGTGTACTGCTTGAAAAAAGCAATGCCTTTCTTTTTTCTTTCCAGATTGGCAGATTGCTACTCTGGCTTTACTCTTGGGCGGTGCTGCCATCATTCTCATTGCATTCCTGGTGGGTTTGATTTCCATCTGCGTGGGATCTCGAAGGCGCTTCTACAGACCTGTTGCTGTCATGCTTTTTGCAGCAGGTAAATATATTCATTACTTTCAAACATTAAAGTTTCATGAACCTTTCTACCATCCTCCCTTCTCATGCAGAAACAGTAATGTGGCTGCTGTATTACCTACAGATCAAGAGGCATTTGTTATATTTTAAGGTAAATTGGCTACAGGTTTATCATAGTATCAGTTTTCAATGTGTTAAGCATTTCACAGAGCACAGTGGCAATTTCTAAACTTCGAACTAAAACACGAATAAATAATGGCTCTTGACAAGGGCTGTTGCCTTAGGAATTGCAGCAGATGTGTTTACCAACAGTCTTTCTTCACATCCAGTATTTTCTTCCTCCTTTTACTGCCCCCTTGGTGATCTTAAGGCAAAATTGTTTTTTTCTGACATAAACCTGAAAAAAAATTCCAATATGTGTACTCTTAAAGGTATAAATCTGTTTTGAAATAAACATGGTTATACTGAAAAATCATAATGTTTAATGTGACCCGTCAGACAACTCAATCGTTTGAGTTCAATGGCATATTCATTAATTTAGCAACCCATCTTTCTATGAAGCACAGCTTGGATTAAAATATCAACCCAGGTAAAATGGAACTTTTACTAAAAGTCAGGGAGCTATTTAGAAAAGGGGCTTATAAGACTAAAAGCCCAGTACATTATTTGATATGAGTTTAAGTTTCATTTATAAGGATCTCCTTAAATATTCTTATAAATGACTGAAACTGAAATATTCTTGTTGGTGCCTTCAATTTATCCTGTCAGTCATATCTGATTTGAAGACTGCAAAATAAGCCCCTGTGACTGTCAACAATGAAGACACTGAGAGAACCATCTAGCCTGTTAGATGGATTTTTTAAAGCTGTTTAAAGATGGGAATAGATGAAATTTCTCAGGATTTGAAGGGTCATTTGGTCTAAAATTATAAAATCAGAAGTGTTCTGCTGCCCCCTGCTGTTTGTGTTCATCTTCTTATACCCATGAAGACTGGTCAGAATGCAAGGGTCATAAAAATAACGGTCCACAGGGCTGAAAGAATGTAGAAATAGATCTAATTAAAATCTCTTAAGTGATGTGCTCAAGATCACATAGTAGTTACTGGTGGACCTGGGGCTAGGAGGCTACTGAATCCTAAACGGGTGGTTCATTCACTACTGGATCCCTCATTCATTCATTCACTCTTTATTGGGTACCTATTATGGACTGGACATTATATTGAGACACCTATAAAACTGGCTAAATAGCATGACAGATACTTTCTAATAGAGTAGAAAACACTATTACAAAAAATATTTTGAAGTCTTAGGCGGTGGCCACAATATCATTATATTGTTGATCTCATGTAATAAAGGTCTCTATTGTGAATCATTTAGTATAACATGAAGATTCTCCTAAAGATTCCATCATTCTGCAGCTTATTTCTCAGTTCATGGATTTGCCACGGCTCTTTTCCTATTTTTACAATGAAATAACTTAGATATTTTAATTATAGTATAAGTTTATCTTTGCAGCTAGGATTTATTAACATAGTGATTAGAGTCAATTATAATAGAATTTCTTGATAAATTGTTCTGAAATGATATACAGTTCTTTAAAACTGGAATTATGTTTTGAATAATTTTTAGAATACTCATATTTCTGATTTATGAAGATATAGAGATAGTCTAGACATTCTCTTATAAATATCCATTATTATTGTGCTACCTAGTTACTATCCCATTTAGCCTTTAACTTACTCTATAATGGCATATGCAGAATCTATAAAGAAATCTGTTGTTTAAAGCACCTATTATAAACATTCTTACAGAAATAACTGGAAGTTCCAGTTTTTTCTTAAAAAGTTCTATAGTTTTTCCCAAGTATAGCAAAATTTGTGAAAATGTGAAAATAAGCACTGGTTGTAACAGAAAACATATTGTAAATGAGTATAAGTTAAAGGTAATGGATTTGGTCAAAAAAAGATTTTGATTTAACTCTCGCTGCCACAAATATTAGTAAATTATAAAATAACGAGACGAATCCCTAAAGCAACATTCATACAGTATTATTCTACCTGCCGAGACCGAAAATGAGCATTATACTGCTACATTTTAAAACTGTACATGTGCTGAGATTTAATTTTACTCATTCTCTTTTGAGACTGCTTATGGAAGCTTTTCTTGAAATAACCATTAGTTTAGCGTTCACTTTGCATATAAGCAAGGTAAAACTTACTGGTTATTTGAAACATGTCATGAAAAAATTTCTCTCTCCCATCTGCAAAAGCCATTAAAGAGTTGCCTGTAGCTGACTTCTGGAAAAGATATTTATTAAACATAATAATCCATTTATGATTTGGATGTAAGATTAACAAAGTTGGAAAATCTGCCTACTTGAAACAATGCTAGCTAAAAATCATGGTTGTTTATCTTGCTTGCTTCTTAGGAAACATACTTATTCGAGTGGTTGGCTTGTCTCACCAGTTTAGTGATTCTTTGTAAATGTGTATTTGGGACTATTTTCCCTTTTTACTCATCCTGGTCTGCTTGAAAATGGTCTGTATTTCTCCACTTTTCTCACAATATTTTCTTCTCCAAATAATATTAGGCTTTATCTTGGTATTCACACACATAGGGAATGATACTTATCTCAACTAAGAAATATTCTTTTTTTTTTTGCTTCTGCTGAAACTTGCAGTACATAAAATCAAAACAGACATAGCACTACCACTTGGAAACATTTCTACGCAGAACTACATCATTAATTCAGTACCATATGCAGTGCCTGGTACTCTGGGGCACTCAGTAAATAGCTGAGTGAATGACGGAAAGAAGACTGAGGAATGTGGTTTATAATCTGATAGGGAAAAACAGGCATGAAAACAGCTAGCTAACTGTAATTTGTTTTTTCTTAAACCATTTCTCTGTTGGCAATTTATGAAGCAGCCAATTCCCTGTGACCACAAATCTAAGACCAAAACAGCTCAAAAAAGTAACAGTTGTAAAGATTATTTTTCATATATCCATATTTTCATTCATTTATTTAACAAATGTATGTTGGGTGCCTATAGTATGCAACTTCACTATCTTGGTGTTAGATAATATACTCTTAAAGGGTTTTTACTAAAAGCTGATGATTAAGTCTTATAAACACAGCCAGCCAGAGGTTTTCTTGTCTTCTCTTTTTCTCTGAGGTCTTTGATTTAGGGTGGGTTTGCTACCTGCTTGAATAATTGCTAGAAGATCTAAGAGGCAGCCATCGCTGCAACCCATCTAAAACATTGTCCTATGTTCCACAACTCTTCTACCTTCGGTCCTACAAATTTAGACTTCAGAATAAGATGTTATCTATAATGATACTGTTGATGATAATAATAATTAACTGAGCACCTACCATGTGTCATACTGCTAGACCTGTAGCACACTGCTATCTCTGCTATAACAGTCTTAAGATTAGGTATTTATTTTCCTCATATTATCAGTGAAGAAGCAGCCTCAGAAAGGTTAAGTAATTGTCTGGTGTTGTCCAGCTAGTAAGTTGCAGAGCCAGGGTTTCAATTCAGGGCAGCTCTCTAATTTGAGAGCCCAAGTGAGGTTTCAGGAGTTATCTGTACTTGGGTACATATAACACATAGAAAAATAAAAGCCGAATCAGCCTTGAATTTTTTTTTTTTTTTTTTTTTTTTTTGCGGTACGCGGGCCTCTCACTGTTGTGGACTCTCCCGTTGCAGAGCATAGGCTCCGGGCGCTCAGGCCCAGCGGCCATGGCTCACGGGCTCAGCCGCTCCGCGGCATGTGGGATCTTCCTGGACCGGGGCACCAACCCGTGTCCCCTGCATCAGCAGGCGGACTCCCAAACACTGCGCCACCAGGGAAGCCCCAGCCTTGAATTTTTAATTCAGCTGCCAACTGTGTACTGCAGTTGGAGTCCATCCTGTAACTCCAGTTACTCCATCTCTTGGGAGCAACACCTGAAGGATGGCAGCAACTCAAGGTGTCACAAAGACCACAAACTGATCAGTACAGCATGACTGAAACATAGTACATCATGAAAACTGTGCACATGTCCAGTACAGTTGACTATAGCATGTTTTTTATTGTGTAACTGACAATGACAGATAATGCATGAGGAGATTCTGATACCTGACATCTAGTTCTCACTAAAGACTTGGTGAAATTAGAGGGGTTGCCTTTTTCTGGGTCCTTTTCTCTTATTGTATGGTTTTGCAGATCTTTTTATGCCCCACTAGGACTTAGGATGATTGTTTCCTTTTTCTCCCCCATGGCCTTTAAGACAAGTTGCAGAAAAATCTGAGTCTTTCATAATTCAGATTTTAAATGACAGAATCCCCACTAATTGTATTATTGAGGATGTTCCTTTCTGTTATATCTGCAGAAAGCCTCCTCTAAATGATTATTTATGCAGAATGGGGATATTTTGGGAGGGGGTCCTGCACCTGCTTTCCATCTCTGATTAGAGGCTTGTGTATTGTAGCCCTCCTCTCCATCCTGTCAGGCACAAGGAGATGGCTGGAGGTATTTCAAGTCTAGATTTTGACAGAAAAATCAGTGTCCAGCTTATATTTCAAACTAAAAAGGAGTTCTATTCACAGATCTTTATCCATATCAAACTACCCTTTGGTTAGAACAGTTTACAGTATCACCATCAAAATTCATTTCATATGTACTGCTTAATTTTAAGTAGTTATAGATTAAATTAAAAAGGAGAGAAATTGATAGCTTCATGTTAACCTTTCATGGGCAAATGTTTTTTATTCTACAAATATTGTTTCCTTTATGTAAATTTGATATTTAGGGGACTTGGCTGGATAGTCCTATCAATTCTGTCTTTAAATTATCTTCTAAGTCTGTAGTTTCTTTTTATACACCACCATTACTGAGTTAGTTGAGGATATAACTCTTCCTCAAGTGCAACATCTCAGTTCCCAAATTTGAACTTCCCCCTAATTTATTTTTCTGTGGTAACGTCTGAGTTAAACTGTCTATGTGACTCCTTCCTTTCCCTTTCCTGGAATCCAGTTACTCAGTTTTTCTTTGATAGTCTTTACTTTCCCTGACCTTTCCCACTGATGTTACCTTAGTCATCACTGTGCACAGGAATCCATGCACTGACTAACCTCCTAGGGGCCTGTCCTCCTCCAGTCTCCTCCCTTTTAGGCTGTCTTGCATACAAACACATGAGATGTAGTTCTGAAATACAAATCTGGTCTTGTCACTTGTTCCTTTGGTTTCCCCAGAGGCAGAATCTGAAGCAAGGAATCAAGTGCAAGTACTTAATCTGGGAGGTAAAAGAAGGGATATGGAAAGAAAGTGAGACAGGGAAGAGAAGGCAGCCAATAAAGAGTACATTATCAAACCAGTGGTCACTGTAAGCACCTGGAGCTTAATCTTCCTGGAAAAATTTTGGAAACCAGTGCAGAACACACCCCTCAGAGTTACCTCACTGGAAGGACTAGGGAATTGGAGTATTTATAAAGCAAATGCTGATAGTCATTGGTAAGGGCTGTTGGTGATGATGGGGAAACAGCAATGGTAATTTCCCAGAACACTGTACCTGCCTCGGAGTCAGGCAAAGTAGCTTTTGTGGCCAGAGGAAAAGTCAGGCAAAGAAGTGCAGGTGCTGACAATCGAAAGTCAGGCTGACATATACTGAAATTATGAGGATGAGAGTATATGGAAAGGGTACCAACAGCATCTACAATTCAAATAACCTCTGAAATGTCTCCCTATAGAAACCAGTCTGTATTTTTATGACATGCTAATAAGTCTTTTATAGTTTAAACCAAACATCTCCATGTGACTGTGCCCTTCATTCTACCCATGTGAATTTTCTATGGGCACAGCCTTTTATATCTCCAAGCTTTATGGAAACTGCTTCTTCTTCCTAGAGGTATTTTCATGTTTCTCTTCTGACCGAGTACTGTCCATCCTTCAAGAACCAGTTCAAATAGTGCTTCGTCTCTGAAGCCCTCCCTTCTTTCTGCAGGCAGAAGTGGTACTTGGAATATCATTAGAGCTCAATAAACATGATGAATGGATTATAAGTGAACATGCCTCTACTACTACTGTTGAACACATTTGTTTGTATCTGTGTGTCTGTCTCCACGATAGAGTATGAAATATCAGAGGACAAGGGCCGTGTCCTATCTGTCTTACCTCTTTCACCTAGAATGCAGTGGGCATCCAATAAATGTTTGTTGAAATATTGAAATATCCCCATGTTAGAAAATATTGACTATTTGAATATTGAATATTTTGAATATTTCAATATTGAAAACATTGAAAAATATCCCCTTAAAGAAAACTAGAAATAACACAAGAACCTCTAAGTTCTTGTCATGTTTCTGTCTGCACAATTTCATGGCTGGTAGTTTTGTTGCCTCTTTTCCAAAAAGTAGGGAGGGGGAATAAAATGAACCTCAAATTCCCTTCAAATTCTAAAACGCTATACAACTTTACTTATGCCTCTGAGATAGAGCATAGAAAATACCACAGCCAATGCCTGTTATGTTTCATCGATTGGTGGTAAAGTAGAAACATAGTATGGTGTTATTTTCTTGAGTTCTGGACTCTAGGTGTGTTTGTTAGTTTCCTTTGCAGCATCTGTGAAAGGCAAGGAAACATTTTAACCTGCATCTATATGTTATATTAAATGAAGAAAATTATTTACAAATGCAAGATTATATTTTTTTCTCAATTTTGCTATTACATGCATTTTTCTCAGTGATTCCAAAGGGATTAAAATAATTCAGAAGCATAAAGCATTTTAGGGTTATTTTCATCTGGCAAACAACACAATAAAGTTCCATCTCTAAGAAAGCTGCTCAAGAGAGAGAAGGAAGCCAATGGAGCCTAATGGAGTCGTGTTTCTACTTTTCCCACTAGAGGGAAACTATATCATTATATTATACCATGAAGACCAAATATTTGCTAAATAAAACACATTGAATGAATATTAAAAGCAGGATAGGTGAACACCTCACTCCAGGAACTGGCTGATTCACAAAAGAAGCAGTATAATCCTTTTAGAATATAATTCAGATCAGTTTTTACTTCTCTGTTCACATTCCTCTTGCAGTTGCTCATCACATTTAGAATGAAATCCAGACCCCTGACCATGGTTCACAAGGCCATTCCTGAATGAGCCTCTGGCTGTCTTTTCTATCTCATCTCATGCTGTTCCCTTCCTTGCTCTCTGTACCGCTGTACTGCATCCACAGCATCCTTACTGATGTTCCACTGTACCCAGTGTGCTCCTGCATCAGTTTTGCACTGCCTGTGCCCTCTACCCAAGATCGCTCACTTCCCACTACATTGACCTACACCCCTCACTTCATTCAGGTCTGTGCTTTAATGACTCCTCCCCAGAGAGGCCTTCTTCAGCTCTCATCTAAAAGAGCAGCCTGCATCCCTCTGTCTTGTTTTCTTGCTTTCTTGTATTTTCACGTCTCTTAGCAATACCTGCCGTATTCTATATTTATTTACTGATAATGGTGTGCCTAGCCATGAGGGTAGCAACTTGTGTTACCAGTGCCTTAAACTGTGTCACTTTAGAAACATTCAAGTATTTGTTGAATGAGTAAATGAATTTTACTGTTTCTAATTCACATTCATATTTCAATCATATCCTGGCAAGATCAGTCATGATTTGACTAGTGACCAGAGTATAGAAACCAAAGGAGAAAAATGCTTTTCTTTTTAATTTACTTAGTAACTTTGGATTTTTTTTTTTCTGTAGTTCATGGTTGATAGTAATTGACTTCTTGTTAGTTTTAAGACATTTAAAACATGAAAGCACCCTTTCCATCACAAAGGCACAGAGCCAGCCAGTTTTTAAATTAATACACATTTAGCACTTACTGGCTGGAAATAGAAGTGTGGATTATATAATATGCTGTTAATTGTTCTAACAACGACTTAAAACTTTTTCTGAGATTTTTAAACTATAAACAACGTGTGATTTCTGTTTTGAATGTTGAGAGATTCTCCTGTTATATGGACCTACTTATCCATCCACTGTCAGTAGTAATGTGGAAGTATGGTAGGCTAGTGCTGGCCCAGAGCAGTGTTGAGCTACATGGCAAAAATGTTTGGAATTCTTATATCAGCTTCCAGAAAGGTCATTTCACCCCTAGTCTGAGCGTTATCAAAAGTAATAATTTTGAGGAATCATGCCCCCTCATGAGTTTTCTGTAGTTCATCAGTCTTATGCCAGAGATAGATGACTGTTAATGTAGACTTTCTAGGAACATTAGTCATATTGGTATTAATGATATTTTACAGGTACTGAGAATAGATGAGAGTAGATTTTAAAGCAGGAAATTCCAGTTTAATTAAACACACTATCCATCCTCTTGCTGTTTTCAAAAAATGTAATAAGCTGTATCATTTTTACTGTGTTAAAGTTTATTCTTGTCTCCTACACCTTAATCATTCACATTTTTGGAATTTATGGTATTTTTAAGATGAGTTAAATAATAATTATTTTAACCCAAAATTTACGTTATATATCAGGGGTTGGTAAACTTTTTTTTTTTATAAAAGGCCAGATAGTAAATACTTCTGGCTTTGTGAGCCACATGGTTTCTGTTGCAGCTACTCAACTGTGCCATGGTAGTGTGAACAGTACATAAATGAATGAGCCTGGCTGTGTTCCAGTATAACTTTTTTTCAAAAACAAAAAGCAGGCCAGATTTGGTAGTTTGCCAATCCCTGTCACATATTACTATATCTCAGATTTTTCAGGGTGAAGATTGTCTCTTGAGGGTGGAAGCCATCATATAGTAGAGAATAAGGCAGATGCATCCCATAAATTCTCATTAAATTGATTTAAATAAAATAGAAGGGAATTCCCTGGTGGTCCAGTGGTTAGGACTCTGTGCTTCCACTGCAGGGGGCATGGGTTCAATCCCTGGTCGGGGATCCCACAAACCGTGCGGCGTGGCCAAAAAAAAGAAAAAGAAATTATATAATAGTTGATCCAATAGAAAGTTATGATTTTGAATGGAAGACATCACCTCATATATAATCCAGTGTCTCCCATATAAATATCCACTGGATAAATACCGACTGCATTTTAGATATTTTTTTAAAAAGCACCTCCCCCTTCCCGATTAACTGGTTTCTTTTATTTTATTAAGTATGACTCATCACATTTCCCCTTTAGCCCTGCCTAAGAACTAAGATTTAACTAAGAAGTAAGAGCTAAGTTTTGTGCCCTATTTTGGTAGACATCATTAACTTAGGTTTTCTAGTACGATTACCTCCCATGCCTTCATAGACTTAATTCTTTTTTGAAAGTAGGTGAGGAATAAATATATAATATATTTATACCTGTTATATCTAATAAGGGTGTAACTTGGTGTGGCTTCTTGACAAAGATGACTTTTGAACCCATTTTAAAAGATGAGAGGTATGGACTGGATGAAAAGAAAAGAATAAAAATAGTTTTTGATCAGAGTAAGGACATCAAGGTAGGACTTGGAATATTGGGCTGAGTTAGATGATATTGAGAAGTGACAGCAACAAAAGCACATCTTGAATCACAGGTACACCAGTTTCATCAGTACAGATGAATTCAAAGTCCCCAATTTCTCAAGAGTATAAATAAATAACAAGGGTTTTTAGCTGCTATTTGGGGTCACTATTCTTGGGAAGCTATTTACAGGTGTTGTATAGTGAAACAGTTTAGCTAAACTAGTACTACTTGCCATAATAGTGATAATTATATATGTGTTTGTAAAGTGAGAACCATTATTTTGTATGCTCATATAAATTATATTACACTAATTATTTCATCAAATACTATTATAGTGATTTGCTAATTATTAATAGAGTAATTCTTACTGTACTGTGAAATAGTGTTAAACAGAAAAAGTTGTCAATATTTTAAAGTGTACCATCTAGAATAAGCAATGCTTCAAATTTTTTGGCTTTTTTGTTTATTTGATTAAAGTGTAATTCTCATACATATGTATATTTGTATATCATTTTATTTCCTGTAAATAACATTTTCCTAATTTTGATTTGCTTTTTTTTTAGTTGTTTTACAGGTTTGCAGCCTGGTCCTTTACCCAATCAAGTTCATTGAAACTGTGAGCTTGAAAATTTACCATGAGTTCAATTGGGGTTATGGCTTGGCCTGGGGTGCAACTATATTTTCGTTTGGGGGTGCCATCCTTTATTGCCTGAACCCTAAGAACTACGAAGACTACTACTAGAACCAATAGTCTAAAATTTTAAAAAAAATCAACCATCCAACAAAAGGATTACATCTGCATCTTTTCTAAGTCACTATTTTCTAAAACACTTGTGGAGCATCAAGCAGTTTGCTCAGTTGATTTAATATCTTTTGCCTTTTGGCTGTCAACATCATAACCAGCTTTTACATCCATTTTAGGGACCTGCACAAATTAAGAGAGCTGATTAGACATAGGCAAATGCTGCAAACTTCCAATATGTTCATGTCACTTTTCTTGACAAGTGAAGGGTCTATATGACAGCAACCATTGTGAGAAACTAGTTGGAATGAGAAATGCCTGAATCTTCTATTGCCTGCAGGGGAGCAGCTGGCATAAGCAACGTTTAGAAGCTCCATTGTGCTGACAAGGATTCCTCTGTTAGAGTCCTTATCGCCTGCTTATCCCACCCAGTGACTACATTGGCCGTTGGTTATTTGCTTGAGTGAACTCTTGAAAAGTGAACTTCCCTTCAGCATCTAATGGGGGTTCTGAATGTAACTGGTTAATGATACATATTCCACCTTCAAGAATACTTGTTTTAAAGGGAGGTTATGCTTTGGCAATCAGCATCTCCCTGGGAAGGAAGTCAAGACTTGGAGACATGTGCTTTTCATTATGTGGTTAGAAATTTTGCCTCAGCCATATCTAGAATGAGGAAAAATTGAGTCTCTACTTTCCTTGGGGCAACTAGAAAGAAATATGCATGAGTTGCTTTTGTCCTAAGTACCCTTTAAATCACTTACCAAACATTACAGCAAACAGTTGTGCATATGTAACAAGCTTAAATATTTTTATAGAAGGTGAACCATTAGTATAAATGGTAATAAGTTATTCCCTAGCCCTACACATGCATTTGCCTTTTGCACATAAAATAAATGTTTGCTCTAGTGAAGTGATTTGAACACTAACCTTGTACACATTTTTAAGAGGCTTAGATCGGTATTCACACTTATTTACCATACAAAAGTGCATATACCCTAAAGCTTTTGCTCTATGTTCTCTACTGTTTCACTGGAAAGTGTTAATAGAATTGTATAAGAAGAAAAACTGAAATGGTGTTAATCTGAAAATTAATGATTCTTCTGTAAGCCCTGTAGTTCAAAAGAGAGTAGCAATTAGGATGATCATTTTGTTTAAAATTCATTAAAATAGAAGGCTGCTTTTTTCCCAAGTATTTTAAATGTCTTCATTAAAAAATAAAGGAATAGTGATAGATTTATATAAATGTCTAAATGTCAATAGAGGAGTAGAATTCATCTGGTTATCACCTGGTCCTCTGAAGTTAACTAATGGGCTAACTGATTTGTGCACACAATTATGATGGATTTATAGTAAGGGAATCATTTATTGACTGGTCAAATGGAAGGAACTATCAATAATAGGGAATAAGCTTGCAACGAGTCTTACACTGCAAACTTGTGTTAATCCTGTTTAATATACAAATTTGGTTAGTTTAATTGTAAACATATTTTTATATCAAATATACAGTTCTAATATAAAAATTATAAATAATTATTTTTGTTAACAAAGACACTATTTGGCCCTCTTGCAGAAAGAAGCATTGGAGAAATCATTTAAAATGTACCTGTGTTCTGTTATATTGCAAAATCTGTTAAGAGCAGGACCACATCAATAGTATTTAATAATTTGCTTTACCTCCCAAAGCAGAGTTCTGCTTTCAGCTTGTCTTAAGAACTGTTGCCAAAACAACAGGAAAAAAACAAAACTATTTTATTATTCAAAGGCTTAAAAAAACCCTCTTATCTTGTGACTTTTCTATGGAATCACAAAGTAAATTTGAAAAACCAGGCTTATTCTTATTTTAGCGATGACAGACAAAAATGATTAAATGCATCCTAGAGAGAAACCTTTATAAAAGTATATAATTCTGTATAGAATCATAAGAAACTATGAGTGGAAATTTTCCGGAAAGATATTACTATTATAGAATCTTTTGAAGCAATTTTCTTGAGAAATAGTAAAATCTGGGCCAGACTATCTTGCTGTTAATTGCATATTATCAGAGCAGCATGAGAAATAACGGTATTTGTTGGAAAGGGATTTCAGCTACTAAACACTCTTTACTGGGAGAGAATCTCTTTATTCCTGAATAATGGACAAACAGTACTTTGGTGCTGACATCAATGAGGCACTTTTCTTAGTCCTAGTAGAGGATGCAGTGTGCTGTTAGAACAATATCATATCTTGAGTCTTACAAAGTTTTCATTCTCTGTCAATATGAAAAGCTGGAAAGTGACAGAATATAGTATAAGCTAAGGCACACATATTTGCTGTTTACTGAGAAGTAGATTTCTTATATAACTTTTTTCCCCTTCCCAGTGAAGAGCCCTATGCTATATTTCTACCATCACTAATATTTGAAAGTGTTTCATTACTAACAAGTTCAATATAACATGAAAGTTGTCATTGCTCATCCAAAATACTGTTTTGTCTATCAGAATCAACACAAGTGAATTTTTCACTCACAATAACATTATGTCTTTGCAGCTTTAGGTTTGTTTAATGTTTTCTTACAAGCCAAACTATTAACTACAATCCCATTGTTTATCTTAGAGAGAGAGAGAGATATATACATACATACATATAGCATAAAGTACTCAGCAGGGCTAGTTATTTGGATTTCTTGCACAACAATTTAGCTTTTTGTAAGTTCAACATGTAAATTTTAAAGACATAAATATAGAGAGACCTATGTGTTTGAAATATAAATGATATATATGGATTAGCATGTACCTGTATATTATTAAACATGCAATGAACTGACTGGTAAGTGACGTCTAATTGTATGGCTAGCAATGTAATTTATTCAGACTGTATTTTTGTACAGAGCAGCGCACACTAACCTATGCCTCTGTGTCCTCTTTAATGCCTAAAACTGTGCCTAGAAATTTCATCTGTCTTAAAAAATAAAATATACTCCATGCTGTTTATGCTATTAGTTTCTCTACTGCTGTTATATATTTATTATTTTAAAATATATGACATGTTTAATACTTAAATATGAATTCATGCTATTCTGGTTATTGTTTTTTTAACAGTCCTCTGGGGGGAACCTGTTTATCACTCCAGTGGTTTTGAGTTTGCAGTTTCACGATCAGTTCTTAATTTCATGATTTTTGTAGCTGACATGAAGTTATCTATGTGGAAAAAATAAAAATAAAAGTGGCTTCACTGATGTGGTTTGACTTTGTGTCTTCTCTACTGTGTGGACTCTTTAACAGGTTTCTAAATTACATGTCTTCAGTTCATTTTCTCTTTTATAAAGTATATGTTATTTAGAAAACATAGCTTGATATGACATGTTCATTTTGTGTAAAAAATTTTTTAACTATATTTTGTTTCAAATCCTTTCTATCTTCTGCAGCTGAGTTATATGAACAATAAAAGAAAGAATATTAAGTGTCTTTTTTAACTTTCTATCTTAAAAGGCACAGAGAGGAGATATAGTGTAGGCTCTCCTTTTTCCTATTGTCTAATCACACAAGTAGAAAGAGGAGTAGTGAAGGGTTTGATACTCTATTTTGGTTTTTGTTTAGTTTTCAGTAGTTGCAAGGTATGTTAAAACAGGCTTTCCTGCATTATTTCTATTTTTTAATTAGACACTGAATTTTCAATGTGCATATGTGTATGTGTAGAAATTCATAAAGTCCAAATTTCCCATCACCCTTTGTGTATTAGATAAATGTTAAGTATACTTGGAAAGAAATATATATTAGAGCAAAAAATTCACTTGTATGATTGTCAGAAAATTTTCTGGAAGGTAGAAATAGAGCCATATATAATTGAGCAAATTTTCTTGTGTTGATAAAATCAGTTTGAATATAAAATATATATTTTTTGTCATGCCTTTCATTTCTCATGAACGCTCAAATCTTGACAGGTTCACAGTATATTTTTCTGCTGAAAAAATATTGTAAATCATTCATAAATCTATGAGGTATTTAATATCAGATGTTCAAAAGTATGCACATTTAAGTTATGAATTCTAACATTTTCACAAATTTTCTATCGTAGAAATTTTCCTTTTCAATGACCTTATTCTAATTCGATGGAGCAGCATCATTCATTTGATGTATTATATTTTCAGTATAAGGTACTTTCATTTTCATACAGAATTCTCACAGGCAAAACACCTTTACAGTCATGTCCTGCCTGGTAATTATCCATGACCCAGTTTCTCTGAATTTGGAAGACATGGAGAGATAACTTCACTAGGATTAGACAAGGGAAAATCCATTGCCTTCAGATATCTCATTGTGAACAGGAAACAGGAAAACAATTTTAATTTGCTTTGCCATAGTGGCCATATAGTCAGTTTGTGATTTGTTTTATTAAGTCAGGCCCATGCTTTGTCAACACAATGTTCCATTTTGGTGGTCTTTAAGTCATTTTGGTTAGAAAAATTAACTGATAGCGAAATTATTTTGTATTCTGTAGAATAATCCACTGAATACCTGGATTTTTAATTTATTGGTCAAATTTTCATGTTACGACCTTCTATTAATAGCTTTTCAGAAGTGCAACCTTAAATGAGATAAGATTAAAGGAGCAAATAAAAATGAGAATTAAGCGCTTAGTATTTTCACAGGAAGCACTAATTTATTTGAATAATTTAACTTGAATAACTTCTGTGTCAAGTATTGGGAACACAATGTCATAGATACTTAATGTCAAAGTTAAAATCAGACTAAGTAACAAAACTCTATGAAATAAAATGCCAACAATTTTTCTGATATAAGGCAGGTTTGCAGACTGGGAAGTCCTCACATTTTTAATAACTACTAGATGTTGCCACGAGCAGACGGCCCATATATCCATACCTGGAAAATCTGTTTTCAAAGACTCACCAGCTAGGTGACTCACACATTTATATTCCAGCCGTAAGTCTAATGGTTCCAAAGTATAACTAAGAGAACAGGAGCTGAACTGTTCAAGTGGGAAGGATAATATGTGGTGTTTGTAAGCCAAGATTAACAGCATACAAAGAATGGTGTTCTTTGTAAAACTAAAGCTGTGTTGAGTGGTTCACCAGAGAAACTCAGTTTTGGCAAGCAATTATTTCCAAGTTGAATGACTTCATAGAAATAATGATTATAAAAGAAGCTTGGAACAAATACTGGAAAATCATGTCATCAAACCAGCAAAAACCTTGAATACTTCAATTTCTGCGTGTGACGTGGATTAATGAAGAAAATAGTATCTAAACTATGTATATAATTTATATACTAATTTTGGCATGGGTGAGGATGTTCTGTGTGACCGGAAGGCATTTCTTATACACAGAAGAGAGACAGGCATAGACTTTAACTTCAAACACTGCATATACATGATGGTACTGAAGATGGCCCCTTGGTTGCTTTGACTTTATCATCAGAAAGGTAAAATAAGAAATTAATATCTTACAACCTATTTAGTTTTTTGATAAAAATGTAGTTCACAAGGAAGAGTTCAAAGAAATTGTTTTAAAACTGAACAGAAGACATTTCTCTTAAGATTATTAAGGAAAGATAAGCTGGGACGAAGTGAGAGAGTGGCATCGACATATATACACTACCAAATGTAAAATAGATAGCTAGTGGGAAGCAGCCGCATAGCACAGGGAGATCAGCTCAGTGCTCTGTGACCACCTAGAGGGGTGGGATAGGGAGGGTGGGAGGGAGGGAGACGCAAGAGGGAGGGGATATGGGGATATATGTATACATATAGCTGATTCACTTTGTTATAAAGCAGAAACTAACACAACATTGTAAAGCAATTATAGTCCAACAAAGATGTTAAAAAAATCCAACAACAACAAAAGATGATTATGAATGGGGAATTAAATTATTAAGGGTTAAATGGAGGAGAAACACTGCTTCGCTGGCCTCTGATACTGTGTGTTAACTGAAAATACAGATAATGCTATCATGCTTGGCAGCCTCTCTCTGGGAAACTTGTGGATCAAAGCATTTTTGGAGAGTAAGTTCCCCTTTGTGGCCATTTCACTGCTCAGTGGTAATGTGGCAGTTCCTGACATCAAGAACAAGTTTTACCATTTTTAACTTTTAGGTGATTCTTCTTAAACATTATCTAGCCATTATGGTTGTGTCATTTATTAGAGCCATGGTGTGTCTGAAAGAAGCAAAATGAGATATTGTAATAAAACATTTAACACTAATGATCATGTAAAGTATATTTTTTAAAAAATTTACTGAAGTATAGTTGATTTATAATGTGTTAATTTCTACTATACAGCAAAGTGATTCAGTTATACATATATACATTCTTTTTCATATTCTTTTCCATCATGGTTTATCACAGGATATTGAATATAGTTCCCTGTGCTATACAGTAGGAATGAAAAGTATGTTTCTCATTCAACTCCAAGCTATGGGTGCTGTTCACTGTTGGAACAAATTTGGCATAAATTTGATATAATACAGAAATCTATATGGAGGCATAATGTTTCATATAAAATTTCCAGTTATATTTTCTGAAGACCTTGATATTTTTAAATGCTTCTTAATGAAGCAGAATTCTGGAAAATCCATTCTTGGAATATTTCTTTGCAAACCTCAATATTTAGCACATCCTTCCAGACAACTTTAAAGACATGGAATGCTCTGAGTTTCTTTCCCGCATTCTTTTCAGGCATGGATAAAATTATTTTTCCCCATTTGTATCAGAAAGTCAATAAATATTAGTACATATTTGGGCAGGTATTTGAACTTTAGGAAGTTCAAGTATGAGCCTAAACACATCAACATCTCCTGCTGCTGCTAACTGCATGACATGTTTGAATCACAAATGCTCTAAAAGTTGAGGCAACAATTAAGACTTCTTATGCCCATTCAAATCAAAAGCACTGTTTGACTTCAGTTAGGCTTGTTGGACTACTATGCTCTCTGGACGGGGAAAACACATGTGACATGCTCTTTTCCTAAAGTTAGGCTCGTATTGATTTACGAGTATAAATATGTACAAATTTTGTGCATTTTTATATTTAGAATGGTTTGCATATATGTTTTTTATTTTGGAACCAGAGCATTTTTAGAATTATTTACAATCTATGTAATACAAAGTTAAAGTGAGCATAAAGATTGGAGAAAAATATATACAGGACAAGGAGATCTAACAGTTGGATCTTCCAAGTTTTATCATTTAGTCATAACTATGTGGTATAAGACCGTGCAGTTATGAGAGTAGAAACCTGACAGGTTGATGTAATTGATTAGCTTTGGAGTCTAGGCTTCACCCATAATGATTTTTCTGAGAACAGTAGAGGACTTGGCAGGCAGCCATATTTGCACCACATGACCCTGCACCCCTGGTCAGAGGTGATTACATACAGCAGAGATGGTTCCTGTCTTAAGCTAGTCCCCTCTGTTTCCCTTGCCTATTGATTTGGAATTGGTCTCTGCATGTAGCTAGTAATAAAATGCATAAACTATGGAGTTTGGGGGTACGTGCAGGGAGGCAAAGAAAAACTGCAGAGAATAAAGGAATGAAATAGATATGCAGAGAGAAGCAGTCAAGAGGGACCCTGTAAGACGCAGAGAGAATAACAGTGGGTGGTCCCAGTTCTTAGTAAGGTCAAGCTGCCTTGTGTTCCCTGAAATACTCCTGTGTCCTTCCAATAATTTCCTGTTTTGATTAAACTAGTTTTAGTTGGAGCCAATAGAACCTTTTGTTAGACAAAGCACCCTTTGTTAGAGGATTTAATATTCAGGTTGTGCTAAATCTCCAAAAAAGAATTGGGAAGTACATGAAGATTTCTTGACATACTTCCTATCCCACCCCAGCGTGCCTAACACTCCTATTTCCCCATCAGAATTGCTCCCAGTTCTCTCATTCACAGTAAAATATAACGAAGTGAAAATATTTTAGTGTAAACACTCCCTTCTGTGTGTATATTTTTCCCAGGATCAAAGTCATATGCTAAGGGGGAAAGATCAATAATTATTAGATGGCATGAAAACTGTCCTGGAATCTCTGAAGCCACTCATGGTAATTTCTCCCCCATCTTACATCACAAATGCACTGGCAATCTACCTTAGCCCATAAGAGCTGTCGTGCTGCACAACTCCAGACAGCACCATTCACATGCATTCTCCAAGAATGCTGGTCCTGCTGATTTTGCCTGTTTCTTTGCACTTACGGCTTCTCTTGAGCATTTCAGAGTAATATCTCACACACACAATACTATCAACCAAGGTTTCTATTGCCTCCGCTCTGGTGCTTTTTTGGCTCAGGTGAATCAGGACCAATTAGAATCAAGCATGCTGGAGTGTACACATTAATTGTATTTGGTAGAAGAGTCTACTCATCCAACTCTTCTGGACACCTGATCTGTATGGCTGCTTAAGCAAGTCAACCTAACAGTTCCAGTTATTTTTGGATCATCCTTTGGCTAAAATGGTGGCTCCACACATGAAAAAGCAGTTATACACAAGCACAGACAACTGAGCCCAAGGTCAAGGACTTAATCTCCTCCACATATGTGTTCCAACTCAACCTAGGATTAAACAAGAGGTGGGAAGAAACCCTCCCTCCTGCTTCTTGCTATTGTATCCTCCTAAAGGCAAATGTGTGTGTGTGTGTGTGTGTGTGTTTTAAGAAAAGATCATTACTTGTTCATGAAAATTCACTGATGTAATATGTATTTCAATATCAGATGCACTGTGACAGATAAATACCTTCAAAAAGAGGATTATTCTTTCTTGTGATGAGACCAAAATATTTACGTGTTTAAATAATATACTAGCATGATTTTTTTTTTTAGTTCTTAGAGCAAAGTGTTATAGGCAGTCAAATTATCTGTCATCTCCACAGTTTTCATCCAGGGGCTAAGCCATCCACTTTCAGAGGGTTTTTTTTTCCTATTTAATTTCAAAACAAAGTTCTATTGATTGATGTGGATTTTAGCTTTCACATTTTTCTGTGATTTTGTATGACAGCAGGTGGCCTCAAGCCCTTAAGACAAACTGATTCATCACCAGAA
This sequence comes from Leucopleurus acutus, assembly GCF_964270905.1. Classification (NCBI taxonomy): domain Eukaryota; kingdom Metazoa; phylum Chordata; class Mammalia; order Artiodactyla; family Delphinidae; genus Leucopleurus; species Leucopleurus acutus. Next base: position 30,144,694 of record NC_139148.1, on the reverse strand, counting down.
GCATCCACTGGTATAACACAAGATCCTTGCTTTTTGTGAACAATACCTTCAAATTGTCCAGAGAAGCCACATGCACACAGAACATAAAACAAAAGAGTGGTTCTGACAACTGGTACTACTGAAAGAAAGGTCACTTAAGACTTAATTGATAGAACACTCCAGAGATATGGTGTGACTTCTAGACCATTTGAGTTGTTTTAGTATTTGATATCACTAAATATTCTGCATCATTATTTTCTCACTTGTTTAATTTTCTCAGGCCTTTAAAGACCCTCAAACACATTTAACAAAAAGCCCAGTCCTTTAGCACATTCTTTTTTCCTGTGGCCTGAGCAGCAAAAGCCATTTGTTTTTGAAATACCAGGCAACTGTCACATACCCTGGGTCAAGGGAAAGTGCATGCCTTGTTATTTCCATTCTTATTTGGATCTAACAATGCAAGGCAAAATAATTTTGCATTCCTGACTCCTTCATCAGGAAAATGACATAAGAATCTGCAGAACAAACATAGCATGAGGCATTTAGGAGTGCTGTATTTTACACACTATATTTAAATGCTGCAGGAATAAGAATAGAGTCTTAAAAATACATCCGGTCAGGACTTGCTTCCTCCTTTCTCCATTCTTTAAATGCAAACGCATGCATATTGACAGCTCTCAGAAAAACAGCCCTAATGAGAATTTCTCCCTTTCTCAAGGGGTGCCCTCTGCCACGATCTATTTATGGAATAATAGCGGGCTCCCTACTTCATTCTCACATTGTAAGTTTAAAAGAGCAATTTCCATTTTTGAAGTATTGCTAAAAGGAAAGAAGTCATCTTTTATCACAGTCAGGAAAGGTCGGCAAGTCAGTAATCCTCCATTCACTTACTGACAGAAATATCCTCTTTCCTTCCACAGCAGACCAGAAAAGTGATTTATTTGAGATTGGCATTAATACATAAAATGGCCAGTGCACCTAGCTATGCCTGGGCAATCCCTTACATGGTCCGGAGGCAAAGTTCTTTTATTACCTGCTAAGGCTGTGAATTGAATCTGTTGGAGCAAGTATTGTAGATAGGAGTCCCAATCCCCTCCCAAGCACTCTTCCATAATATCTAATCCTGACAAAGCTGAAATATTTTCATAATGAAGACCAACAAAGAAGCTTTCTTTGATTCTGTGCCCAGATGTTTACTTTTACTTTGCATTCAGGTGCACACAGACACACACACATACACACACAGACACATGGACACAGACACACACACACCCCCTATTTATGGAAGTTTTGTTTGTTTCTTGCTAACCTCATGTTGTTTTTCAGCCCTCCAAACTAAGTTTTATTGCATCTTTAATATGGGCCCAAAACGTACAAGGCAATGGGACATTACTAAAGGTATAATTTGAGACTTCATGGGTCTTATAATTCAAGTAGGGAACACAAAGTGTGCACATAGAAACAATAATTCTGCCTCACATGGTGATATGATTTACAGTTCTCAAAGTAAGTTCATTAATTTTAATTGCAACCTAATATTTTACTAACAATATAGAGTATGTAGCAAGATTTTGACCAAAATTAAAATGTGGTTAAACAGAATGATACATGGAAGAATCAGTCTGGGTTTTTCTGTGCACTTGTAGACTAAATATTTTCTTTTGGGAAAAAAAGAAAATCTCTACCTGTATAATCTAAAATACCAGGGATTGTAAGAATTTATGTACTTTAATAAGAAAGGAAAAAACACAACCAAGTTTGGGTGGAGGCATGGTCTAACAGAAGTCCTTTGAATAAAACTGGGTCACCAAAGGCTATATTAGTTTCAGTTTAAAACTAGGCTACTCAATACAGTGGCCACAGAGAAAAGAACAGCAAGGGAAGCTTAACATCTCAATCTTGGCACTGGGTGGAGAATTTGAACAACTAGTTGGTACTCGTGCAAGTCTGAGGTCTGAATTCACAATTCCAGTGCGGTCCAAAGAACTTCAAGCAGAGAATTTAATTTAAAATGGTCTCAGGTGGGTAGTGCCGGAAGTTGGCTGGCAAAAGTAAGTGAAAATTCTCTCTGGAAGACCTTAACTTTGATCCAGGCTGACAAAGATTGAGGATGCAGTTGATTATAAGATGGACCTTGATTTCACAGGTGTGAAAAAATATGTTTTAGGATTAAGGAAATATGGTTATTACTTATTTGTGATTAAAAGACTTTCACTTCAGAATTAGCTCTGTTATGATTAAAATATCTGAGATTTAAGAAGAGTTACTTGTCATATGTCATAGTCATTATTTTTCAGTTTCTTTAATTTTTGGAGACTTATCTATATATCTTCTGAAATATGTTTCCAGCCTAGCAATTCCGGGCTAATATGTTACTTATTTACAAAATAATAATGGTGACAAATATTAGAAAAGACTTTAAGCAGTTTATTTGCTCTATATGCTCTATGAAAAAGATATGCTCTATAAAAAAGCACCCATTAAAAAAAGTATGATGCTTAATGGCAGCTTAGGCTAAAGGAATGGAGACGAACCAGAAGATGATCTTATAGGGGTGCTTCCAAACATGACATTCTAATTATAATTGCTTGTTTGTTTGCTTAATCTTTTTTATTGTCAAATAAAATACACACAAAAATGTACAAATACGTATGTAGAGCTCAGTAATTTATCACGGAGAGAACAACCATATAATCATAACCAAGATCAAAAAACAGAATTGCCAGCATTTCAGAGATCTTTCATGCTCCTCTCATCACTGTCCCCCGAGTTCCTCCACCCTAGAGACAACCATTTCTTGTGCCCTTTTTTTTTTAAAGTAGCTTGACCACCTAACGACTCATTCCTATATAGTTTTATTTAGTCTGATTTCTGAACTCAGGAAAGTGAACTTATGCAGTATTTGCTTTGTTTCTGTCTTATTTTGCTCAACGCTGTGTTCTTGATATTTGTTCAAATTGTTGCATGTAAGCTGTACTTTGTTCAACTCATTGCTGTATAATATTCCATTATATGAAGATGCCACAATTTATTTATCCATTATACATAAATGGATATATAGCTGGACATATAGTTTGCTCTCAGTTTGGACTATTACAAATATTTTGGTATGATTATTCTTGTACAGGCCTCTTGATAAAACTGTGCACATAATTCTGTTGTGTATTTATAACTTGGAACATAATTGATGGGTTATAGGGAATTCACATGTTCAACTTAATAAGTACTTCCAAGCAGTTTTCCAAAGCAGTGGTATCAATTTCCATGCCCAGCTGCCACATAATAGAGTGCCAATTTTTTTTTCAGATTTTTTTTTAGTCATCTGGCCTGTAGAAAACTTCTTCAATGACTTTTAAGAATACATAAAAATTTGCAAATAGCACTGTAGGATTATGGTGTCAGGATTCAAAACTATTGACAGGCTAGGACAATGAAGCAGTGACAATAAGGTAAAACTAAGCAGGAACTATACAAAGCTACATCTTCTGAGCAAGCACAATACAAAGAGACTAAGTATTACAGAATTTTACATGAAAAAGATGGTGGGATCTTATGAAGGTGTAGTTGTCAGGAAAAAATAAGTGCTATCCAAATCTACATCAAGCACAATCAGTTTTCTCTTAGCAGAATTGTGTATGTCCTAACAAGGAGTCATCATTTTTCTCCCTAGATGTTTGTTAGTTAATGAATAAGTGAATAAATGAATGACTGAATGGTTTGTTTTCAAAGCTGAATACTAGAGAAAGTAAAGACACTCAAGAGCAAAACTCTTCTGAGTGTTCTTTCTCTTTTCCCTCTAAATTTCCTTTTTATTCAAAGAAGGACCAAGAAAATTAGATGATAATCATCAAAGGAGAAGAAAATGATTAAAATAAGAGCCAGTTAAATCAAACCTAGGATTTTGGGGAGATATTTATGAAACAACAGGTTTTGTATAAATCATTTAAGTCTTAGTTATGCTTTCCAAAGCAGAACTCTTTTCCTATTGTTTAATCCATTTCTTTGGGGTTTCTTTTTATTTTTCTTCTCTTTTCTTCTATTAAGTTCATTTTTTTCTTTCTCTTCTTTTAAAAGTGTCATCTCTGTGTTTTATAAAAAGAGGAATACTGCAGACAAAAGCCTCCCAAATCAAGAAGTCCCTCTTCGGGTCATGCCTTACTCAGCTTAGGTGCACACTTCTATGCAGAGTCCTGTTTCCCTTCAGTTCTCCCCATTATTCATTTCACCCAGTGCAGCATCTAGTTTTATTTTATTTTTGAAGAAAATAATAACTTTGGGGGGTACAATATATGTAAAAATGAAAAATTAATCGAATTTTTAAAATTCATGCCCATAGAAAATATTCCATGTAAATAAAGTCACACCTCATGAACTTAATGCCTATTAACATCTCCAGACTTTTCTTTTTTATGTTTATTCCAATTTCTAGGCATAATCATCTTCTTGTTTTGCACCATTTATACTTGCATGCATCCTTGAAGCTGAGGAATAAATGCCCTGTTTCATTGCTATTTCCCTAGGTTTTTTGGTTCAGTGGTCTGATGTGTATAACGCTTCATAAAATTAAGAAATATCTTATTAATGCCTTCATTTCCCCTTCAGGTTTTTTGTCTGTGTGATCTATGCTACAGATTACATTTACTGTAAACTTAATCTATTATTAATGACACTTGCCACGAAAACAGTGGCTTTATTTTTCTGTTTACTTGGTAGTTGCCTAGCAAATAGCAGCAGTCTATCACTGATTCAGAAAGAAGGTGGCATGTTAAATTTCACCATTTATCAGTTTTTCCTATGTAACTGGCATATCAAAGAACAGTGCATTTTAAATTAGCTAGTACTTGCCTGGGGTTTTAAAAAATTTTTTATGAGACAAAGGAAAACTTAGCTGGAATTTTACAGCATCTTTTGCAGTTTCATAATAATGACTTATATTTTTAGTGTGCTTTAACACTGACAAAGCACTTTCAAAAAATAATCTCATTTCATCTTTACAAGAACAAAGCTGTTCTGTGTACTGGTTGGAATATGTCCTCTGGAGTGAGGCTCCCTAATTTCAAACCCTTCTTCTGTCATTTACTGTCTGTTAATATGACCCAAGACAGTTTACTGAACTTTTCTCTGGGTCACAGTATCTTCTTTTGTTCAGTGAGATGATAATAGTGCCGATAGTCTAGACTAGAATAACTGGGTGACCTTGACTCTGTTCTAGATATGTCTCATTCTCCAGGAGTCTGTCCTGGACATGTTCTCATGGCAAAAGAGGGAAGCCCTGTTAGTAAAGTTAATTGCAAGCCTCTGTTTTGCTCACCCATGCTGACATTCCACTGGCAAAATAAGTAAAGTTGTTGGACCCAGACTCAAGAGACAGGAAAGGTCAGCCCACTTGTGATGGGAGGACACTAAAGATGTATATTACAAAGGGCACAAATACAGGGAAGGGTAAAAAATTGAAGCCATCATTATAATCTACTATAACATGTGAAACATAGCAAAGAGCATATAAGACAGAGGATTCAATAAATGTGAAGCTATTACTATTAAGTTGATCTAAATGCAATTATCATTTTTGTAGATAAAAATGATCAATATCAGCAATTTTATATGATTCAACCTCAAATTACTATGACAAGATCCTGTAAAAGGGAATTATCATCTATAATTTTCAGTGGAAGAAACTGAAGCCTAATTAATTTTCAAAGTTAATCAGCTAGTAAATTTTAGCTTTTTATTTCAATGTAGTCTTCTGAATTTAGTTGTCTTCTTTTATATTACAGCTGCATTTTGAGATGCTTGGTGATAGATGAATAATTCTGTGACATGACTTTATATATAACACAGAGACATAATTTCCCAACTCTTTATCCTCATAAACCTCACGCACTGCCAGTGAGTACTGATATCTGAAACACCTGGTCTTCTGCCAACACTAACCCCGGAGCATTCCATCTCCTGGTTACTAGCTCCTAGAAATAGAAATGAAGCTGGTAGTAGCTAAATGCTATATTAGTACTCTCAGAAAAGCCATCTCAAAAGCACTTTAGAATTTCTGAGTTATAGCAAAATACATTATTTCATGCTCATCTTGCTTGTATTTTCCTAAACACAGTGGCCATGGTATTTTTTCACATGTATTTTGTATTCATATATCATTATATTTGAGCCAGTTAAACAGACATATTATGTACAAATATACATTTGGGTTATTTTTACATATGTGCCTATTACATATTTAACACTAAACTGTGCATCACAATGTTTCTAGAGATGTTCCATGTATTGTCTTTCAGATGGCCTCTACTCAATCTATTGACTAGATTAGTAAATAGCCATATGGTTACAATACAACTGATTTCCCTATGTGTGTTCAGATAAGTCAGTTAAATGAACATCAAAATGAAATTATTTCTCCAATTACAAATAATGTTTCATATAGCTCAGAAGGTGAGAATATTTACAAAGAGCAATAAAATATTGAAGCTACTCATTATCATATATTGCTGCTAAATTCAGTCTCCTTACCTGTTAGCTAGTATCTTATTTACAGTAGACCCAATTTCATCCCCCCTACCTATTTCCACTAAGGTCAGGAGTATCAAAGGACTCTTTGTTCTCTGAAAAACTGATCATTTTGAGACTGCAGAACTCTGTTACTTAATGCTTTTGAAATTGAATGATTGCATTTTGTTGGTGCTGTCAAATCAGGAAGGACATACGTTTATTAGTAATGCAAAAAGCCATAGCACCTTATCAACACCAGCAACACCCTAAGGACTAGCATTTCTTAAGCATCCTGTTTCTGCTCTGAACCTGAAAGCTGTGTGTACATGGAACACTTGCTGTATGTCATCTAAAGGAAGTGTGAGGAGAAGGCGACATGACACCACAGAGTCCAGAGTTGATTCCTATTTCTGTCATGTACTAGTTGGATGACTTTGGGAAAGATATTTAAGTTCAGTGTCCTTGTCTTTAATATTTGTATAAGCCCTAACTCACTATTACTTGTCATCAAATGAGATCTGTGTACACTGAAACTCCGCAGAGTTGTTGCTCAAGCTCTGATCTGCAGAAAGAATCCAGAGAACCATCTGAGAGATATCTGCTTATATATCTAGTGAAACAAAAAATGAAAAATAGCCCACACAGTCTCTAAAGCTGAGGAAGTTACCAATCACATCTCCCAATTATAGTACTTTATTTTAGGGTTTTCCTTTTTTTGCATATTATAACTGCCACAGATTATTTTGAGTCGAGAGTATAGACCTCATTAGTTTTCAAACTTTTTTTTGCTGTGATAAAGAAATTCATTTTAATTTTAGCTTATTATACACATGCTGCACACACACCTGAAAGAAAAGTTTCGTGAACTGTTGTTACCTCTTTTGCTGTCTAATATTTTCTACTCCGCTTTGTTCTATTGTAATTTATTTTATTTTTAAAAAGTTTGATCAGTATCCCAGCAATAATGTGTCACAACATACGTTTTAAAATACTTTGAAGTAAAACAGATCTGAATTTAAATCTCAAATCATCCACTTACTAGCATAGTGACTGTGAACAAATTAAAATCTCAGTTTCCTCATAAGTAAAATGGGAATTATAATAGAAGTAAACCTTATTTCATAGAGACATAGTGAGGATTCTATCAGATAATTAATAATAAAGCACAAAGTACAGTAGATGCTCATTACTGGGGAGTTTCAAATCACTATCTTTAGTTGCATTAGAGAGAAAGTTTGAAAAACATATTGACTGTATTCTATCAAATTCAGAAAAGTTAGATAACAATATGGACAATCCAGATTCTTCAATTTATTTCTCCCTTGACTATTTCATGTAGAGAGGAATAAAAGATTATTTTAGGATGTTTAATATCTATGAAAAAACAAAGTTAATGTCCAAACACCACTGACCTAGTTTTGTGAGAAAGGCCATGAACGCTTTGGAAGCATCATTCTGGAACTTGACAAGTGCCTGACTGCACAAAGCCATTCAGGGCACTGGCCTGGTATAACTTAACTCTGTTCCCGAAAGCTCTAAATTCAGGTCAACATTTGTAAACACCAATGCACAATTGATTGCAAAGTCACCTTGTTTGTTCTCTTTTTTCCCTACTCACCCTACTTCATTTCCCTATCATGACTCAAAGTTTAAATTTATCTGAACCTTCCAAGTATGTCTAAGAAAATTGTATCATTGTTAGTCCCTTACTTCCCTTTGGGCTTAGGATACTTGGCCAAAATCAAATCTCATATTTCAAACCAGACCTCCTTTTGTTTACTACTAGTGTGAGGAGCAGAAATTTAGCTTAATTTAATTTGTATTTTCTCCCTAATTTAGTAATGCAAATTATTATCTTTTGTACTGTAGAGGCTACAATGCACAATGCAACTGGGACCCTGTTGGCTAGCAACCCAGATAAGTGAATCGTGGAGATGTTTACAGGGAGGAAAATAACATGCTTACTTATAATTTATTTCTTTTTGATGTTAAGAAAATTTCTTTTCAAATTGCAATCTACAGGTGTTTGCTAAAAGACCTTTTCAGTCATTACTGCTTTTCTTCTCCTCCATCCTATTTTGCCATGCCTAGTTAATATTGTTGACAATGGGTTTCAAAACATTCTGCTGGTATGTTATATTTCTATGTCCTGTGGCTTGCTTATCATGTCCTCTTAATATCATCTGAAACATAGTGTGTTTTTATGAGGAAACTTGATGATTACCTAATTGCAGTGTTTCTGTTTTCACGGGATATGCTGCTGAATAGAAATGAGAGGAATATGGTCTCCTAAATAAAACTCCCCACCTAAGGTAGAAATCTGGTTTTCATATCTCACTCATCAGGTGAATCTAAGCCCCCCCAAATCCTCCTTCTGAATGGAAATATTTCATGTCTAGTCTCTGATGGAAGGTGAAGTTTATTTGATCTAACCTATTTCGGTCACTTTTCCACTAAGGAATCTTTAAAAAAATATTTTTGTGACCTATAAATGTTCAGGCAGTCTTAAAAATGGAATAACCTTAAATTAGCAGGAAATCTCATTAATAAAATCACTTACATGCTCTGTGTTTAATTGCAAGCCCTTTGAAAAAAAATGTCGCTGTAGAATGAGACACACTCAGAGATTTTAATGATATAGACTTTAGGCTTTGATATCTTTATAAATTTAAACTCAGAAATAACCAGGAAAGTTTAATCATCCATAGTGTCTTCATTATGCACAGGCAATGTGTATTTTTTATTATTTTATTACATCTTTATACCTTTATAAAACGTATCTAGTTCCAGGGTCTCTGAGTCAATGGTAATGACCTGCCTTTGCTTAGGTCTATGGCATATTTTATCAGGTAAACTTTGGGGTCTGTCATTTCAGTGAGACTGCATATGTGCTATTGGTATGTATGTGTAATCTTAGGATACGGCCAGTTTGTCCAAATACAAGAACAGTCACATTGGGAATAAGGACTAGAATTTAGACCAAAGGATCTAACAACAACAAAAAAGCCCTAAATGAATGAAAGGGATAAGACCAGAGTCATGGATTCTAGGCTTATTTAAGACTGTGGGTTCAATGTTTCTAGGTTTTCCCATTTTCTATAAAAAGTCAGAAACACAGATTTCTAAATTGAAAATGTTGGCTGCTATTTTAAAAAATCACTTAAACATTAATTTATAATAACTTTTAAGTTTTTACCTTAGAGTCCTCATTCCTCCAAATTTTTAAGGTATAATTTACATAAGTTACACATATTTAAAGTATATAATTTAATAAATTTTGATAAATGTATATACTCACGTAACCTTTACCCCAAACAAGTTATAGAATGTTTCCATTACCCCCCAAAAATTCCCTCTTTCTCCGTTTCAGTCAATTCCCCTGCCCCAGAGGGAACGACTGATTTCACTCACCAGAACTTAATTTGGTCTTTTCAAGAATTTAATAAAAATGGAATGACACAGCCAATTTGGATTTTGCTCCTTTTGCTCAGTATAATATTTTTGAGATTCATCCATGTTGTTACATTCATCAGTAGTTTGCTATGAATTGCTTAGTAGTATTGATATTATATTCAATTCATTTTAAAGCATGATGTGGACTAATTTTTAAGATAAACTTGGCCTGCAGGAAAACAGTTGGTTGTTTCTGGATTGAAGAGAAGATAGTGGGTGAAGGCATAGAATCTTAAATGCAGAAAAGATGGGAGAATGATCATTGTGCTCTGGAGAGTGTTAAAACAATGTAAAATAGTGCAAATAGAAGAACTGGAAGGCAGAAGAAAGCAAAGGAATTTTTCAGTAGGACTTTCAAGGGTTTTAAGAATTTGGGTGTAAGAGGGACATAAATGTGACTAAACGTGTGAAGAAAACAGCTAATGAATGAATCCATGATTTGAAGGTTGAATTAAAAAACAAGTAATGTGGCTTTTGATACATAAAGTTATTTAAACGCAAATGTTTGAAATGTTTTTAAAATAAAAGGGCACAGCACATTTTTTGTTGTACTTAAATGACATATTTCTCCCCTGTCCTATTTTCTTTTCATTTATTTCTCCTATATCTTATTTCTTTCTCTCTTTTTTCTACTACCCCACTGATTTTTAATAATTTTTTTATTTTAGAATAGGTTTAGATTTATAAAAATCATTGCAGAGATAGCAGTTTCCATGCATCACATACTGTTTCCCCTATTATTAAAATCTTACATTAGTATAGAACATTTATTATAATTAATGAGCTAAGATTGATACATTATTATTAACTAACATCCGTACTTTATTAATATTTCCTCAGACTTTTGCTAATGTTCTTTTTCTGTTCCAGGAGCTCATTCACGATACCATGTTACATTTAGTCATCATGTTTCCTTAGGCTCCTCATGTCTGTTACAATTTCTCATATTTTCCTTGTTTTCAATGATCTTGACTGTGTGAGGAGTACTGATCAGGTACTTTGTAGAATTTCCCTCATTTGGGGTTTATCTTATGTTTTTCTCATAACAGGGCTAGGGCTATGTATTTTTGGAAGGATGGCCACAGAGGTAAAGTGTCACTCTCATCACATTATATCCAGGGTACATACTATCAACATGACTTGTCACTGTTGAGGTTAATCTTGCACACCTGGCTGAGCTAGTGTTTGTCAGGTTTTTCCATTGTAAAGTCCAAGGAGAAACTGGGAGATAAGCTTTTTTGCCTACTCCCTCTGTACTAGGACCAGGTGTATAGCTATGGGAAGGGGTGCTCCTGCACCCATTAATTTTTTTGTCTGCTACAGTTCCGCACGAGTCATGAATGCAAGCCCCATTGGCTATCAGAGATAGGTGATCCAGGGGCCTGTCTCTTGAGCAGAAGCCACAAAAGCTGCTGTACCAGATGTGTGTACAAGCTCCTTTCAGGGGGATATTGGTGATTTGTTGTCAGCACAAGTGGTAAGGCAAAGGTGGTGTCTCTGGCCTTCCTGTTCAACAGGGAGGATTGTAGTCAGCCCCTAGATGTGTGCTAAATTATAAGCCTGATCCTCAGGAGGCAATTTTTAAAGTATGCAAATAGGTCTCTTTCAGGGAAAGACTGGGAAATGTGATTTTTTTTTTGCCTGCTCCCTCTGTGCTGAGCCCTGGGAAACAGCAATGGCAAGTTCACAGAAGCCTGTCAAGAAATGTTTCTTTTTGACTATAGTCTTCCGGGTCTCACAAATGCAAGCCCTACACGTTTTCAGGGTTAGATGTTTTGGGGGCCTGTTCCACATGCGGGAGTCTTAAAAGTGGGGGCATTAGGTGTGGGATCCAAACCCTTCACTCCCCAGGGAGAAGCTGGGAGTTGGAAGATCCCTCCAGACTGTATGGTTCTGTGCCAGGGGTGGGGTTTATTGTGCGAGAGTGTCTCAGCCTTTCCTATACACTTCAATGTGGGTGATGTGGGTATTTTCTCATTTACCCAGTGTGTAGGAGTTGTTCAGCTAGTTTCCAGATCTCTTGCAGAGAGAATTGCTCCGTGTGTAGCTATAGATTTGTATGTCCGATGTCCATGGGAGGAGGTGAGTTCAGGAGCCTCCTACATCACCATCTTGTACTGTACTGGAACGCTTCTTATGGCTTTAATAGTAGTCTTGATATTCTGCTACATGGATCATAAAGATTGTGCTTTTTTTCTTCAGGATTTTGTTTCTTTTCCATCTTTTATTCTTCTGTACATCTCACAGCAGTCTAAATCCTTTCCTATTTAGCACTGACTGATTTTCATTTTCCTGACTTGGAAGGTTAAGTTCACATTGTAAAATTATCTCTGTATTGATGATACTTTAAGCACAGGTTATATTTTCCTACTTCTCACATTTAAGAGAAAAAAATCTCCATTCTGTTTTTGGTGTTTTTTTTGCGGTACGCTGGCCTCTCACTGTTGTGGCTCCTCCCTTTGCGGAGCACAGGCTCAGGACGCGCAGGCTCAGCGGCCATGGCTCATGGGCGCAGCCGCTCCACGGCATGTGGGATCCTCCCGGACCGGGGCACAAACCCGCGTCCCCTGCATTGGCAGGCAGACTCTCAACCACTGCGCCACCAGTGAAGCCCTCCATTCTGTTTTTCATCAATATCTCATGCTCTGCAGTGAAACTGAATCATAATTCCCCAACAGTACAGAAAACTTCAATAAGGCCATTGCCATCTATGACCATTCAAAAATCGAGAGCAGATATAATAGAAATTACTTCTTGAATCTCAACATTCTAAAATTGCTATACTTCAGTCCAACCCTCTTCAATCCACAGTTGTGTTTCTTGTGCGAAATTTTAATATTTGCGGCTTTTTCTTTGTCTTGAAGTTTTCCATAATTTAGAGGATTTTAGAGTCCCTCAGCTACCAAAAATGCTATCTTCCGATATTCCTGGAGATGGTTTGGTAAACCACTTCAGAATTAGATTACAGCATATGAAACAAAACATATCCACTTATTTTCTGTTGCTTGTGATGTAGACAAGAACCATGAACTATGCATATCCTATTTTAGCCTGAAACTCAGTGTAATGACAAAGTATTTTACTGTGAATCAAGGCCTAAGTACAGATAATGAGATGCTTCCATGTTGCTTAGAAAAAAAAATTTTTTTGGTAAAAAAACTAAATTAAACTTTCCTAAACAATAAGGAAATGTATATCCTCACATACCAGGAAGACTAGAGGTTAGTGCAGGGTCAAGTACAGAAACATCAGTGATTTAATGATTCAATAAAATATCCATCTCTCTAGTTTGTTCTCCTTAACAACAGCTTCTTTTCAAGAGAATGCCAATGGCAACCAGGGGTACTTATTGTTCACCAAAACAAAAGAAAGTAACTTCTCCTCAAAACATGCAATAAAATTTATTCTGATAAGTCCAACTTAGGTCACATGGCCTATATGGAGCAAGAAGAATAACCAAGAGAAATTCTTTGCTCTTATTCCATTGGCAAAAAGGAACTCCTTCTGGAGCTAGAAATGGAGTAGGTACCTAAACAAAACTGAGATTCTGTTAGGAAAGAGAAAGTGTGGCTTCAGCTGTTTTCCATTCTGTTTTATTTTCTATTCTAATATCTTCAAGGGAGTTCCCTGGTGGTCCATTGGTTATGACTTGGTGCTTTCACGGCTGTGGCCCGGGTTCAATCCCTGGTCAGGGAACTGAGATCCCAGAAGCTGCATGGTGCAGCCAAAATAAAAAATATAATAATAATAAAAAATAATATCTTCAAGATTTTATTTACAACACATGGGCATTTAATAGTAGTTCATGCCATTCAACATGTGAAAAGGCAAGTACTAAAAATGCATTGGAGTCCAAGTACAAAGTGGTTCATAAAATGCAGACACTGAATTTTTATACTGAAGAAATTATTCATAACTTTCAGAAATAAAAATCTTTCCAAATTGTTTATTTTAATTGGATTTGTTTCCTGGCTGCAGAAATAAAAACTCCTTTTAAATTTGTGCAATGTGCCTTCAAACACTAGAGATGTGCTGAGTCACTGATAAATAATTCACTTAGCCTGGAAACAGATGAACCAATTTCTGAAAGCTGCAGACATCTAAGTTTCCCCATACCTTTCCTTGTTGAGATTAGCTAGAACAGATGAATGATGGCATTCTAATCAGGACAAAAAATGGTATCCCCTTTAAATTTTCAGCAACCTGCCGTGCTGAATTACTGATGTCATGCCTAGTCATATTATTTGTGTCAAAATCCTCTGATCTGCTGTATCTAAGTACTGCAAATCGTTGTGAGTACTTGGTATTTCCTCCAGAAACAGCCACATTTGCAAATTATCACATCTTCTTCAGGACATGTTAAATGGAGAGGCGTGGGATAATTCTCCAAGCAATTTTTCTTACGTCCCTGACCAGGGATTGAACCTGGGCCATAGCAGTGAGAGTGCCCTGTCCTAACCACTGGAATGCCAAGGAATTCCCTCTGCAAGTAATTTAAATATAAGTTTGAATTCATTTTACCCAAACCACTAACATAGTTCAAGGATTTTTCTCTGATTTTTATCCAGCACTGCAGATTACATGGTATCTTAGGGAGCATTTATTCAATAACCTGCATGGTCTATTCTCCAATATCCCTGATTAAAATAAATTGAAGAATCTTCCCCCCCCCCCCGCAAAAGCAATAACTTAGATTCACAGGAATAATAGTAGTTATATGGTTTATGTATAATTATTTAAAAGCTAACGTTGACTGTGGAATCAATAAATGTTCTTTGGTGACCCTGGATAACTTTTAACAATAGAGCAACAGAACAGAAGGTTGTTTTCACTGAGATTTCACAAGTACAAGTCATAAAATATTTGTGGTTCAAACAAACTAATTAGAGAAGGAAAAACAATGTTGCATGCTGAGCAAACTTCCCCTTGTATTATTCAATTTATATATTTTTTCTCAAAGAATTAACTTGTAACTTTTTTAACTACTGAAGTTAAATTTACATACAGTGAAATAAACATTATTCTAAGTGTACAATTCAATGATATTTGATTGTATACGTGCACATTCACATGTAATATAAGCACGTGTAATCTGTAGCCACTCAAGATAAAATCAAAAGATGCTGGTGTTTCCTTATTCCAATCATATCTCACCCCCAGATAAGCAATCACTGTTCTGATTTCTGTCACCATGGGTTAAATCTAGAACTTCATCTAAATGGAATCATAAAATAGGTAGTGTTTTGTGTCTGTCATCTTTTAGTCAACATTATGTCTATGAGATTCATACATGTTGGTGTGTGTTTTAACAGTTCATTTTCTATTGGTAAATAGTATTTCATTACATGAATATGCCACAGTTTACTATCTTGTTGGTAGACTTTTTGGTTATTTCCAGATTTTTCTCATTACGAATAAAACTACTACAAACATTCTCATACAAGTCTTTGGACAAAACTTTTTATTTAAGTAAATACCAAAGAGTGAAATCACTGGATCATAATGGTGGTGTATATTTAACTGTTGAGGAAATTGCCAACCAGTTTTCCAAAGTGGTGGTATCACTGTGGTTTTAATTTTCATTTCCCTGATCCCTAATGACATTGAGAATCTTTACATGTACTTATTGACTATTCACTTATCTTCTTTCATGTAGTATGTGTTCAAGTATTTTGTCCATTTTTATTAGTTATTCTTTTTTAATTTTTATTTTATATTGGCATATAGTTGATTAACAATGTTGTGTTATTTTCAGGTGTACAGCAAACTGATTCACTTATATACATATATGTATCTATTCTTTTTCAAATTCTTTTCCCATTTAGGTTATTACAGAATATTGAGCAGAGTTCTCTGTGCTATACAGTATGTCCTTGTTGGTTATCTATTTTAAATATAGCAGTGTGTACATGTCATTCTTGAGAGATCTTTATATATTCTGGACACAAGTCCTTTGTCAGGTATGTGTGTTGTTAATATTTTCAACCTCTTTGTGGAATGAATTTTTATTTTCATAAAGACAATTATTGAAAAACAGAATTTTTAAAAATTTTGAAGTCTACTATATCATTTTTCTTTAAGTTCAATGTTTTCTTTTGTGGCTGCTCTAAGAAATATTTGCTGACTCCATGTTTACAAGGATTCTGTAATGCTTCCTTTTAAAAACTTTTATAGTTTTAACTTTAACATTTAGATCTTAATCCATCTCAAATTAATTCTTGTGTACCATGTAAGGAAGGAGTCAGGTTATTTTTTTCCATGTTTATTAAGTTTATCCAGCCCACTTTGTTGAATATATTTTCCTTTCTCCTTTGAATTGCATTGAGTTCTTTCCTGAAAATCAATTGGTTGTATGTGTGAGTCTTTTTCCGGATGATGTATTCTGTTCATTTGAGGTATCTGTCTATTTATAATACCATAATATCTCAATTACTGTAGCATAGAAAACCTTGAAATTAGGTAGTCTAAGGCATTTAAATGGAAAGTTAGTCACTGATTTTAAATCTTACTTATTTATAAAATAAGCATGCAAAGGTATAAATTTCCCTCTAAGTATTGCTTTAGTAGCATCCCACAAACTTTGACATGTTATGTTTTCATTAGAATTCAGTGTGGTATATTTTCTAATTTCCTTTGTGATGTATTCTTTGACCGATGGGTTATTTCAAAAAGTGCTGATTAATTTCCAAAGTTTGGGGCATCTTCTAAATATTTTACTATTATTAATTTCTAATTTAATTGTTATGTTCAAAGAATATTCCCTGTGAGTGTTTGTTTATTCTTTTCAGATTTATTGGTACATATTTAGTGCCCAGCATATGGTCTATCCTGATGGAAATTTTACGTGCATGTGAACAGTGTGTTCAGTAGTTATTAAGGTGATATAGAAACGTCAATAAGGTTGAGTTGGTTGATAATGTTGATTAAATATTCTGCAGCCTTATGATTTTTTGGTTCACTTGTTTTATCAATTACTGAGAGAGCGGTAATGAAATCACCAACTATGACTGTGGCTTTTTGTGTTTCTTATCTTAGTTCTGTTAGTTTTTACTTCATCTATTTTGTAGCTCTGTTACTTGGTGCGTTCACTTTTAGGACTGTGAGGTCTTCCTAATGAAATGACAGTTTTTTGTTTTTTTTTTTTTAACATCTTTATTGGAGTATAATTGCTTTACAATGGTGTGTTAGTTTCTGCTTTATAACAAAGTGAATCAGTTATACATATACATATGTTCCCATATCTCTTCCCTCTTGCGTCTCCCTCCCTCCCACCCTCCCTATCCCACTCCTCTAGGTGGTCACAAAGCACCGAGCTGATCTCCCTGTGTTATGCGGCTGCTTCGCACTAGCTATCTATTTTACATTTGGTAGTATATATATGTCCATGCTACTCTCTCACTTTGTCACAGCTTACTACCCTTCCCCCTCCCCATATCCTCAAGTCTCCATTCTCTAGTAGGTCTGTGGAAATGACAGTTTTTGCTGTGGTTTAACTTGAGTCTACCTTCTAAGCTATTTGTTTTCTATATAATTTCTTTCTGTGTATGTGATTTTTATTTTTTTAATTTAATTTTTATTTTATATTGGAATATAGTTGAGTTATAAGCTATTTGTTTTCTATTTGTCTCATACATTGTTTCTTTTGTCCTCATTTACTGCTTTTTTGTGTGTTACCTGAATATTTTCAGTCTTTTATTTTATAATCTCTATTGGATTTTAATTGATACCTGTTTGTCCTACTTTTTCTTGGGATAATAATATGTATCCCTAATTTACCACAGTCTTCTTAGAATTAATATTATACCACTGACTGTAAAATTCAAAGCATTTAAAAGAGTATAATTCTATTTTCCCTCCTATACCTTGTGCTATTTTGTCAAACAGTTAGCTTCCACCGTTATGTTAAACATCCCACAGTAAAATATTATTTATACTATAAAATTTTTTCTCTTAAAGAAATATAGAAACAAAAAGAAAGAAAATGACCACCTTTATATTCACCCACATATTTACAATTTCCATTACTTTTCATTTTTTTGCTGTAGATCTGAGTTTTTCTCTAATATCATTTCTCTTTAGCCAAAAGAACTTTCTTTATCATCTTTGAGAAGTTAGGTGTGCCGGCAACAAATTCCCTAAGTTTTTGTTTATCTCAACATGGCTATTATACCCTATTATTTTTCATTTTTTAATAAATTTTAAATTACATACAGTAAAGTTTATCTTTTTTAATGTAAACTTCTGCTAGATTTGACAAACTCATACAGTCAAATATCTCCTTAGCCAAGCTATAGAACACTGCCATTACCCAAACATATTTTCATGTAACCCTTTAAAGTTAACCCAGCCTCCTATTACCAGCCACTAGCAACCACTGATCTATATTCTGTCGTTATAGTTTTGCCTTTTACAGAAGACCAAGAAATAAAATCATGCTCTATGTAGCCCTTTGAGTCTAGCTTCTTTCACATAGCATAATACTTTTGAGATATATCCAAATCACTGTATACATTAATAATTCATTCTTAAGAAAAGAATTGAGGACAGTCTCAGAGACCTCTGGGACAACATTAAACGCACCAACATTCGAATTATATGGATCCCAGAAGAAGAAGAGAAAAAAAAAGGGTCTGAGCAGCCGCATGGCACAGGGATATTGGCTCGGTGCTTTGTGACAGCCTGGAGGGGTGGGATAGGGAGGGTGGGAGGGAGGGAGACGCAACAGGGAAGACATATGGGAACATATGTTTATGTATGACTGATTCACTTTGCTATAAAGCAGAAACTAACACACCATTGTAAAGCAATTATACCCCAATAAAGATGTTAAAAAAAAAAAAAGGGTCTGAGAAAATATTTGAAGAAATTATTATTGAAAACTTTCCTAATATGGGAAAGGAAATAGCCAATCAAGTCCAGGAAGTGCAGAGAGTCCCATACAGGATAAATCCAAGGAGAAACACGCCAAGACACATACTAATCAAACTATCAAAAATTAAATACAAAAAAATATTAAAAGCAGCAAGGGAAAAACAACGAATAACATACAAGGGAATCCCCATAAGGTTAACAGCTGATCTTTCAGCAGAAACTCTGCAAGCCAGAAAAGAGTGGCAGGACATATTTAAAGTGATGAAAGGGAAAAACCTACAAACAAGATTATTTCACCCAGCAAGGATCTCATTCAGAGGGGTGGGATAGGGAGGGTGGGAGGGAGATGCAAGAGGGAGGAGATATGGGGATATATATATATGTATAGCTGATTCACTTTCTTATAAAGCAGAAACTAACACACCATGGTAAAGCAATTATACCCCAATAAAGGTTAAAAAAAAACTAAAAATAGAAGTACCATATGATCCAGCAATCCCACTCCTGGCATATATCCAGAGAAAACCATACTTCAAAAAGATACATGCACCCCAATGTTAATTGCAGCACTATTTACAATAGCCAAGACATGGAAGCAACCTAAATGTCCATTTACAGAGGAATGGATAAAGAGATGTGGTACATATATATAATGGAATATTACTCAGCCATAAAAAGAATGAAATAATGCCATTTGCAGCAACATGGATGGACCTAGAGATTATCATACAAAGTGAAGTAAGTCAAACAGAGAATGACAAATATCATATGATATCACTTATATGTGGAATCTAAAACAAAAATGATGCCAATAAACTTATTTACAAAATAGAGCCAGATTCAAGAGAATGAACTTAGGGTTACCAGGGGGGAAGGGTGGGGGAAAGGGATAGTTAGGGAGTATGGGATTGACATGTACCTACTGCTATATATAAAATAGATAATCATCTTCTTTATCCATTCATCCGATGATGGACACTTAGGTTGTTTCCATCTCTGGGCTATTGTAAATAGAGCTGCAATGAACATTTTGGTACATGACTCTTTTTGAATTATGGTTTTCTCAGGGTACATGCCCAGTAGTGGGATTGCTGGGTCATATGGTAGTTCTATTTGTACTTTTATAAGGAACCTCCATACTTTTCTCCATAGTGGCTGTACCAATTCACATTCCCACCAGCAGTGCAAGAGTGTTACCTTTACATATATACAATGGAATATTACTCAGCCATAAAAAGAAACAAAATTGAGCTATTTGTAATGAGGTGGATAGACCTAGAGTCTGTCATACAGAGTGAAGTAAGTCAGAAAGAGAAAGACAAATACCGTATGCTAACACATATATATGGAATTTAAGAAAAAAAAATGTCATGAAGAACCTAGGGGTAAGACAGGAATAAAGACACAGATCTACTAGAGAATGGGCTTGAGGATATGGGGAGGGGGAAGGGTAAGCTGTGACAAAGCAAGAGAGTGGCATGGACATATATAGACTACCAAACGTAAAATAGATAGCTAGTGGGAAGCAGCCGCATAGCACAGGGAGATCAGCTCGGTGCTTTGTGACCACCTAGAGGAGTGGGATAGGGAGGGTGGGAGGGAGGGAGACGCAAGAGGGAAGAGATATGGGAACATATGTATATGTATAACTGATTCACTTTGTTATAAAGCAGAAACTAACACACCATTGTAAAGCAATTATACTCCAATAAAGAGGTAAAATAAATAAAAATTAAAAAAATAAAATAGATAATCAACAAGGACCTACTGTATAACAGAGGGAACTGTACTCAATATTCTTTAATAACCTATATGGGGAAAGAATCTGAAAAAGAATGGATATATGTATATGTGTAACTGAGTCACTTTGCCATACACCCGAAACTAAAACAACACGGTAATAAATCAACTATACTCCAATATAAAATAAAAATTAAATTAAAAGAATGATTCATTCTTTTTTATGCTAAATAGTATTTATTTATGCTGTGGATATACCACAATTTGTTTATCCATTTCACATTTGAGAAATATTTGTGTTGTTTCAAATTTTGTTGATTATGCATAAAGCCACCATAGACAAACATGAACAGATTTGTGTGTGAGCATACAGTTTCATTTCACTTGTGTAAATTTGTACATTTAACTTTATGAGAAACCATTGCACTATTTTCCAAGGTGGCTGTACCATTTAACATTTACTCTAGCAATGTATTTCCAGTTGCTTCACATCGTTGCTAGAACTTAGAATTTTTTTTGCCATTCTAATAGGTCATCATCATTTTAATTTGGATTAATCCCTAATGATTAAATATATTGTGTATCTTTTTATATACTAATTTGCCATCTGTATATCTTCTTTGGTGACGTATTTGTTCAAAGCTTTTTTTCATCTTATTTATTTTGATTAATATATTTTAGATATAAGTTCTTTCTCAGATATGTGAGTTGCATTTATTTTTCCTAGTCTTTGGTTTGTCATTTCATTGTCTTAACAATGTCTTTTAAGAGCAAACATGCCTAATTTTAATGAAGTTCAAGTTATCATTTTTCTCTTTTTTATATCATGCTTTTGGTGTTGTATCTGAGAAATCTTTGCCTAATCCAGGGTCACAAATATTTTTCTTATGTTTTATCACCCTCTTTTTTGAAGGATATTTTCAATGGATCTAGAATTCTGAATTGAAAGGGTCTTTTCCTTCTCTTTTCCTTCTGGTATTTTAAAGATGCTGTTCTATAATGTTATGACAACCATTGTTTCTGGTAAGAGATCAATCATTATTTGTATTGTTTCTCCCCCCTTAGTCCACTTGGGCTCCACCTCCCTGTCCTGTATCTTGAAAATGCCCCCAGACAGAAAGTCAGATTGAAAAGTGGCTCACCCTAAGTGTTTCCCTTCTCTTAAGTATCAAAGTTTTGAGCTACCTTGTTCAATGCAGGGACACATGCCTCAAATAACTTGTCAAGTGTTACAGTACTTCATGATAAGAAGGTAAGTCTGATACCAGCTACTCCATCATGGAAATATGAAGAGTTCTAGGGAATTCTCTGGTGGTCCAGTGGTTAGGACTCTGTGCTTTCACTGCCTTCACTGCCAAGGGCCTGGGCTCAACCCCTGGTCAGGGAACTAAGATCTCTATCATGCTTAATCTTTTTACTCTTATTTCTCCAACCCACACATGAAACAATCAATAATATAGTTTTTTGGATACATACTATGAGAGTGTGTTTTTTATTAAAGATTCAAAGACATGGTCCCAACCCTTAACTTTTTGTAGGCTTATATTGAAGGAGAAAATAGAAGGACAGAAAGTATTCAAGAGTTTTTACAAATTGTTGTTGCAGCTCAAATATATCAAGATTTCCATAGTCATGGGCTGATGAACTCCATAATTAATGTATGATTTCAAACCTCATTGTTGCTCAGCGTTACCTTCTAATATTATACCCAATTGAAACCCTCATCTATTTCCCACAGTAATAACTCCAAGGTTTATCTCTCTAATTCTAGAACAATTAAATGCATGAGTTCTTAATATAGATCCACTAAAAAATATGATTGAACACCTTCACAGCTACCTTCTCTTCAGCAAATTCAACTCAAATGTGTATATTCAGACCTGTGTGAAACTGACCAATTGGGACCATTCTCTAGTTCATAAACATTACAAGAAGGGATGTCGTTATTTGCTATTAGGTTGAAGCCCTGCTGATAGGAGCTCCAGGATTTGCTGATACTTGTCTTCCTCCTGCTTCACTCTTTGAAAAACTCTTCAAGCTTGGAAATAATTCTTGAACACCTGTTTGACCTTGGTGACAAAAATTTCACAGGAATTAACACTTGTATTTGTGGCTTTAATCATTCAAAGAGAGTAATTAGGAAACTACTTTATTCCAGGTTATGTGCTAGACCCAAGGGCACAAGCATGCATAAGACTCATTTTTCATCCACGAGGAGTTCACAGTTTAGCCTGGGAGAAGCACACATTAACAAATTATGTGAATGTAATTAAATTACAGTGCAACTGTATGTGTTTGTGTGCCTGTGACTGAGGGGGATGGTTGAGGATCTGGGGAGGTAGGAATATATTCTCTAACTTGGTGGTAAAGGCACACTAACTGGCCCTTTGGTTTAAAAATATGTGGCCTGGGCACCAAACCTTGTCAAAACCTCTTCAGGTCAACATTTGAGCCTATAATATTGATTGGGACAGCTGCTCTGAGGTTCTAGAGCCAGAGGTTATGAATCTCTTTGCCAGCTGGATGCAGTCTGCAGTTTGACATGTGAGCTCCTCTATCTCATGGCAGTGAGCAATTGGTATAAATTGCCTGATCTAGGCCCAGACATGGCCAAATGTAAACATTTCAGTTGCTTGATGTGGATAGTAACATATACCAAGGAATATGCAACTTGGAGTGAGATTGGTGAAGCAGCCTGAACTAAAGTTGGCAGGTGCTTTGTCAAACAAACCTGGGCTTAAGACCAGAAAAATCCCAGGCAAAGGTGATAGGTAGCCAGGCAGCAGTGCAAGGTTTGAGGCAGAAACACCAGCAGGTTTTAAATGCGGGCTGCCTTATTAAGCATGACACTAAGGGAGGCTGGAGGCCTGATGTGTCAGCAGCAAAGGGATGGGCGGGCAGTCATGTCGTTAAACAGGAACGACACAATATTTTCAGTGTAAATGCCAGTATTTTGTAGCTTATAAGATGATTGTGTCCACAGGGAAAACCTCCCATCGCCACAGCTATGTTGCAGTTTTAATGGAAGTAGGCATTCCACTCTCAAAGCCTGCTGTTTCTAGAGAAAATGCAAATTCTATAGAAAATTCAACTTGCTTCTCAGAAGAGTGACCCATGCTAAGATAGGAAGGCAATACAAGGCCACACATTTTCAATGCAGATTGTATCGTAACTTTGGGTGCTTAAAGGAAGGCACTTAGTTTCTCAAATTACTGCACAAAGTAATCTGTGAAATGAAAATCCTTGCAAACACTAAGTGCACTCGGAGAGCACTTGAAGTACTTGGCAATCATTCTGAAGCTCTTTATTAAAACCCTAAAGCTCACTAAACCCAGCACTTTCAGATGAAAAAAAAAGAAGACATTTTGAATTATTTGTGGAGGGCACAGGGATTGCTTCAGTTGATTCTTTTAAAGTTTTCCACTCTTCAACACTGCATTAATGACTATACTTGACAAAGACTTTACTGCCCATAGATTCGTGTAAATGGTTTAGTTTTACCTAAATATTTCTGCTAAAGTTGTCTCATAGAATGCATGAACTTCTCAAACGTGTGAGTAAAGCTTTTTGCTCTCTGTCCAAGCTTCAATGTCCTTCATGTCACAAAATGAGGATACTGAGTGAAAAATAAGAAATCTCTTCTAGTGATATAGTCTTACACACACAGATGATTATATACTAAAAATGTTCATTGTCACTTAATGTAAAATATTAATATTTAGAAACAATCTAAATGTCCCCAAATGAATAAATTAACTATGGTATAGTAGTTGTTCAATGGACTATAATGCAACTGTATACAATCATATTTACAAAGAGCTTTAATGACATGTAAAAGGGCCTGTGATAGAGTATGATTTTTGAAAACTAGAAACTAATGTTATGTGAACAGCATCATCTTAACTTTCATATAAATTTCATGAAGAGACTGGGGGAAATAGATTGCTGGTGACAATGCAAAATGATAGAACATCAAATGGAGGAGAATTTGGTGATGTCTAAAAAAACCACATAGGCATTTTTACCCTTCAACTTAGCAGTTCCACTTCTCAGAATTTACCCTGAAGACATGGCTCCAACAATGTGAAAATACATATGATCAAAGTTATTTATTGGAGTACTATGTGTAATTGTAAAATATTGGAAGCTACCCTCAGTGACCAATCTGAGAGGGAGGTTGAATTAACTATGTTACATATGCATAAGTGAGTACTATGCAAATGTAAAACAGAATGAGGAAAATCTCTGTGAACTGACATGGAGTGATTTCCAGGAGGAAGACATTAAGTAAAAAAAGGCAAAGTACAAAATAGTATAAACATATGCTATCATTTGTGTGTATGAAAGATGGAGAAATAAGAAAACATACATATGTCTGCTTATCTTTCCGAAAAGAAACACAGAAAACAATGAGTTGGTTACACCTAATGGAGGAAAAGAGTGGAAAGGATATAGAAGGGAATGACACGTCTTTGAGTGTATCTTTCTGAATATTTTTTACTTTTGAATGTATGTTAATATTTTACATAGTCAAAAATAAAATCAAATCACCAAGAATGAGGAAGAAAAAAATCTAAAAGTAAAAGCAAATGGAAATAAATGAACTTAATTTTATTTCAAATGAATATCATATCACACTGAAGAGAAAGGAAGGAAGGAAGGAAGGAAGGAAGGAAAGGGGAATCAAATTAGCTTAGGGACAAGGCATTTGACTATATATTCTCAGTCTTGGGCAGGGTTGTGAGGAGAGAAGGAGATTTGCAAACAAATGTTGATTTCTTTTTAAAAGATGTATTAATTGTAGTGGGGTATGGAGGAAGCAATTTTTAAACTATTTTACATGTATTATAGAATTGCACCTATGAGTAATCTGATGACAGTGTTGGGAGCCCGTGTTCTCACTATGGAAGAAGGGACATAAGAATATGGAACGTGTAGAAGGCAACAGAGAACCCTGTGGAAATGGATGAAAATTGGAGGTGCCACTGCAGATCCATGATTTCTAAAATATGCACATGTGTGCATACTTCTTTATATGCATATGTATATGCAGGTGCATATGTATCTTTGGATGTATATTTAGATATGAGTATATATAGGGATATTTTCCTACTTCTATGCAGTAAGAGGGTCAAAGAGCAATCATCCCAGGAACAATGATCACACATAGCACCTGAATCTAGATCTCCAATACCATTTCTCATGAAAGAGTCAGGACTCCTTGGAGAAATGGTTGATTCCAGGTATGAGGTACAAAATGAGGTACATTAATTTTACATTAATAGTTACAAAATGAGCCTGGAGCACCTTGTTATGTCTGAAATAAGAAAGAATAAAGAAAAAAATTGATGGGACAGTTCATAGAGTATAGGAACTAACTTGACATGGCTCCTACTGGCCAAATCTAGGACAATTTGAGCATCAAAATAAATAAGAGCCATAATGAACCATTGACAAAAATAGAAATTTATGAGTCCACACTCATAATAAATAAAAAAATGAATGGATATAGGGTGGGGTAGGAGAGCCCTTGCTTACAGTAGAATT
Source organism: Leucopleurus acutus (assembly GCF_964270905.1). NCBI lineage: Eukaryota > Metazoa > Chordata > Mammalia > Artiodactyla > Delphinidae > Leucopleurus > Leucopleurus acutus. Next base: position 30,118,603 of record NC_139148.1, on the reverse strand, counting down.
CTGAGGACTGACTGGTAAATGTGAAGGGAACACTGGAGTTGGAAAATCATTATTTTGCAATGGTAATGATAAAAATTGTGTCAGTCAAGAATCATTAATAGATGTTAAATCTAGGGGGAAGTATTGATGAGGAGCAGGATATCTTCAGGCCCTTAAAGTGTCTCCTCATAGATTGCGTGTGAGTTTCAAGGGAAGAAAAAATAGTAATTGTACATTGGAGAAAATGGAAAACATTTGACAGAGTGATCAAAATTAACATTATCAGTATAGGACAGATGGGTAAGATGTGATATCCTATGAAGGCTGTAAATTGGAATCTAATCATGAGGAAATACCAGACAAACCCCAGATGAGGAACAGTTCATACAAAAAGATGCATGCATATGAATGCTTATAATCTTGCTTATAATAGCCTTTAACTGGATATAACTGAAATGTTCATCAACCGAAATGTTCATCAACAGTGAATCTGTAGAGTGTGGTATACTCATACAATGGAATACTACTCAGCGATTAAAAGGAACAATCTTCTGACATATTCAAACAACATGGATGAATCTCAAAAGCATTTTGTTGAGTGAAAGAAGCCAGACATAAAAGAGTTCACATTGGATGACTTCATTTAAATGAAATTTGAGAATAGGTGAAACTAGTGTATGGAGATAGGAAGCAGATGAGTGTTGCCTGGGGCAGAAATAGTGGGAATTGACTGGAAAGTGCATAAAGGAACTGTTCTGGTATGATGGAAATACTCTATATCTTGAATGAGTGGTGCTTACATGCATATATATATTTTTTACAAACGTATGCCATTGTTTACATAAAATTAGTGTATTAGTGTATGTCTAAAATTTACCACAATAAAGTTTATTTAAAAAGGTGAAGGGAAGGTGTACTCAAGGAAAAAATTTTGAAAGGGAATACAACAAAGTCACAGTGGTGATTAGGTGGTCCTTATTTTCACTTTTATACTTTCCCGCATTGAATATATTTTGTCTAATGAGAAAAATCTCAGTATTTAAAATAAATTTACGTTTATGTTTAAAGGCACAGTATTTTATTTCGTAGATGACAATAATGTGTGACATTTCGTATTCTTTTCTGTGAGGTGTGCTGTAGTGGGAAACACATCAGTCAACTGAGAGACCTGGGTTCTCATTTGGATTATTCTGCTGACAGTTGTACGTTTTGTGAAGGTCGTCTGATCTCTCTGAGTTGAGTTTCGTTATGTAAAATGAGGAGAGTTGATCTACCTGAACTCAAAAGTTTCAGGATACCTTTGGTACCAATTTAATAACATAATATGTAAATCTTCTTAATTGGCTATCTTAACAGTATTCATAATGCCTTTGCATATTCAAAATCCTTTGTACTTTTCGAGCATTACATGTTTTTCCTATAACCAATAACAACATAAATACTTGAAGGTCAATTTAGAGGGCCTTCTAAATCCTTGACAGAAAGTGTAACTTATAATCATCTTCAGTTTATTGCTTTATTTAAAGTGTTACTGACTCTGTTTATTAAAGAAAGAATTAGTCTTTTCTGTTAGTTTTCTCTGAACACTGAAAATGTTGCAAGCTTGTATTAGAGACAATAGTAACCTTCACATGTATAATCACATTAACAACCTCTTCTTCTCCAGTGAATGAATCACAGGCTATAAAAGTTACATATCGACTTTTTCTTTATTGAGTGAAATTGGCTTTTGATTCTTCTGATTACATGATAATTGAATCAGAAGTCTGGTTCTAAGTGAAATGTTTCCTTTGCTTTTCCATTTGTTTATTGTTGTTTGCATTGCTGCAAATGCATTAAAACTGAATGCTGATGAAAAGAGCTGAATTCTGACTGTTGGATGGGAAGAACAAGCTTGCTGGCTGAAGATGCCATTTTAAATTTGAGTCTTTTAAGTGTAGATTTTTCCATTTGTCTGTAGTTCTTTTTCCAAGATGTGTTTTTCTTTTCAAATCAGATAACGCCTTTCAGAAGGTAGAAAAGGATGAGGGAAGGCTTTTTTTTCCATCATCACTTAGATGGCTGCATTGATGTCCCAAAATAATAGGGAAAAGTTCTAAATTGGATCCAGTAGCACTTAATATTACATAAAGAAGGGTTTTAGCTGGGTCTTTTATGATTTCATCAACAACTAAATAAACTTAGCCAATATTCTAGATATTGGTGCTATAAAAGTCTACATTTTATTTACATTTCACAATTCGGGATAAAGGCTTGTTCTGCCAATTACTGAAGGATACTTTTGATAAGCATTACTAATCTTTTGATAAGTATTACTAATCAAAAGCAGGTAAATTAGTTTTAGAGAAACTGCTGGTGTTTATTTTATTTTCATAACATTTTGTTATGTTATAATTTCACAACACTCATATATAAGACCCAGGAATCTCATTGATGTAGCAGGAAGTGACTTAATAAGCCTAAGTCCTAATGACAATACATTCTGGGAAATGTACACTCAACTGTGATCTTTGCCTTCAACAATTTACAAATGACTTTAATATGCCCGAGAGCGCTGTTCTCTATTGGCACTATGTGAAGACATTGTTCAGTGTAAGAAAACGGAAGCAGCTGGTACTATTGTGTATGTTTCAGATCATAAGAAAATGAGAGTATATCCTGTTTCCACCTTATCCAGAAAATCTCTGTTGAATCTCACAAAATTAGGAATCAGATTATTTTGAAAGCTTTTAGTTTCTTCTTATTGTAATGAGGTATAACACTTAAGACTCTGAAATTTATTTCACTTCTGAAGATTCCTGCAATTTGGGAAAGCTATGAGACAGCATTATTAAGACAAAAACAAAACAACATGGCAATGATCTGAGCTATAAACAGTCACGGTTCTCCTACCTTCTTTTTTAGTGAAACACAGATGTTACATTTACAACAGACCTTCTGTGGTAATGTGTTTGAAAATAAACACCAGCAGTTTCTCTAAAACTAATTTACCTGCTTTTGATTAGTAATACTTAGCATTTTAAAAGCCTGGGAGAAACATGGGAGGAAGCAATCATTCAATCACTGTTACTTCATAGACATAGCAAGGAAAATAAATTAAGGTCTATGCCCAAGTCCATTTCTCACACCTACCAATAGATTTCTTACTGAGGCCCTTCAACCGAGCTAAGGAAGTAAAGTACTGTTTTGTTAAGCATTGACTCTTAAAAAGCTAGACTATCCACAGGAGATGCTTGATGGCTGCTGAATTATTGAAAGAAGATGTAGAAAGGAAAAAATAAGGTTGATATTTTAGCATCAGTTCTTTACAGAGACTAACATGTAGCTGCATTTTGACTTTCTATACACTGAATCCAAATAGGATAACAGCAGCTGGCTGATTATTCCTAGATTAGAAAGCTGGCAGAGAAGGTTAAAGAAAAATAGGTAGTGGGAACAAAGTTAAACTCTGAGTAGCACCACATAAAATGGAATTACTCAATCCTAACTCCTCATTTAGAATCACTTGGAGAGTTGTTAATAATGCCTGAACCTTGATACAAATAAACTCATATATTCAGGGATGGTCATGGGCATGTACAGCCATGGTTGTGAATCACTGATTTAAATAATCATAACTTTTTTTAGTATGTACCTGTGTTAGGGAAATTTTAAATTGATAATATTTACTTAATTATTTTAAAATATTTTTCTCTACCCAAAGAGGATTTGCACAGTTCAAGGGTATTTCTTTAATAGAACAACACTATGCTAAAACATATTTAAAGTACGATCATTTTGTCTGGCACATGATGTAAACTCAATAAATGTTAGTTTTTTTTTTGGTTTTTCCAATAAGTCTATGTATTTATAGACACACACACACACACACACACACACACACACACATAAATGGTAGTTATATGACAATAAATGACTTTTTTCCATGAAAATATGAAATCAATCTCACTTTCTATTATTATTTGAATGACAACCAATTGTTTCCCACAAAGAAAAAATCCTAATTTGAGTTTTAGCAGTCTTTTCTAAGACTTTCTTATTTGCAGTTGCAAAAAGAGTAAGACATCTGTATCAGAATATTTTTGGTTGCAAGTAACAAAAAACTGTAACAAAGATGACACTTATTTGCTCAATTTTCTGAAAACTCAAAAGGTGTTTATGTTATAGGTTGGTGTGGATCACCTCTTGTGTGTTTACGAGTGTATGCTGGGGGTAGGAGGGTGATGGTAAGCAGATAGATTCCAGGGAAAGCAATCATCAATGTCTACTGCACTGATCAAAATGACATATTTCAAACAGCTGACCAAACAATTATTAATAAACCAGAATTTATGAACAGGTATGAATAATTTTGTTGTCCAACACGTATGGTTATATTATTAGATGGGATTAATATGCAACAAATATTTTCCCTTTTAGATTCATAGAGGATGTAAGGTATCCAGCACAACACTATTCTATATAAATTTATAAATCCACATCATCTGTAATTCTGAGTAAATTGAAAACAATTTTGCCACTGTAACATCTCTTGTCTTATTCAAATATTACACTGGAGATAAAACGTATAGTTCAGAGGTTCCTAAACTTTCTCCCACCAACATGCTCTTAGTGTTTCAGTAATATTTTAGGTGGGATCCTAGGCCAAAATAAATATGTAAGAGTCATATTTATTGAGTTGTTAGGTCCAAACAACTTAATAGGTATTTTTGTGCTAATGATTTAGTAGCCATTTGGAAAAAATAATACATATAAATTTAAAGAAAAAAATAGAACTTTTATTTCATTCTTAAATAACCACAGGATGTATTTGCCTGCTGGGCTCTGCACACCTCAAACCTTGGAATCATTTTGGATACCATCACCCTCATTTCATGTCCCACAGTGATATTTGTACAGTACTTGCTTTTTATCATAGCCACTGCCAAAATCCAGCTTAACAGAGATATGATATAATCGAAGGGAATTTCATGTGATCTAATGATGAAACTGTGAACAACTTTGGGCTAGTAGTTTGAACCGCATCTGACAGATGTTGCTGTACTTCTTTTGAAAATTAATACATCTTTTAGTGTCTTAGCGTGCCTTGGTGCACAGTTTGGGAACTGAAGTTACAGTTATAACAGAAGAAAATGAAAAATACCAGGAGATGACAGCTAGTACTTAAAAAAGGAAATTACCATATACATCTCTCAAATATCTTCTTAATAAGTTAAATATTTGATTTGTATAACAAAGTTCTTATTTGTACCCTTTTTCACCAAAAATACGTTAAAAGAAAAAGATACATTATATAAATTAATCTTTGGAATTTTTAAAATCCTCTACTACTTCAATAAATTAGCATTCTATATTCAAGATTACCAAGGAATTACAAATTTCATTACATTCTAATGAAAAATGAGGACAGGCTAGTCTAGGAAGAGATACAGCTTCACATTACTGTAGATTTGAAATTTTAGTACATTTCTAACTAAAATAGTACCAGTACCAATGATAATTGGTGATGATAATTGCTGGAACCAGTCACTGTTCTGAACTAACCCATTGACTTTATCAACTTATCTTACATTTATGATTAGGGAGATATTAGAACATAAAAAATTCATCCCCTCTAGGCTTCCTTTTAGAAAGGCTGATTGTCACAGAATTAGGACAGAGTGTTTGTTTTTTTTTTCCTCCTAAAAAAAGAGCAGTAAAAACTCATAGGCTAACGTATCACAGTAAGATTTTAGGAGAAAAATCAATTGTCAGTAAGATACTTTGTAATAGATCTTATAATAAGACCTTGTTTGGCTGCTATATACTGCAAAAAGAAGAAAAGCCAATCAAAATGGCATGAATGATTAATGCATTTCATACAAAGCCCACGATATCCTCAGAATATATTTGCTAAGGTGCTGCAGTGATAAGAAGGCAAACAAATGATAGAGCCCAAGTAAGGAGTTTCAGGAGTTCTTAACAAAGACACATGCAGTTAATTTCTTAGTTTTTGTTGACTATACAAACTGAAGTACTAATATCAAAATACCTGTTGTAAGGGAAAAAATGACATTCAGATTCTAGGTTGAAGGTGTGAAACTGGGACTATGTAGTAGATTTTGTTATTAAATAATCCTATAAGAGGATTATGTATTCTGCTCTGCGAACATAAGGGTTAGTCATATGATTTGCTTTGGCCAAATGGTGTGTGTCACTTTTTAGCACAAATTTTAATATTGAATATGTGGTTTACCATATGTTCTTATTTCCTCTGCCACAATGACCAACACAATTCCAGGCTGAGGCTGCTCCTTCAATGTAGAGCAAAGCCTCATCTAACCCTTGATGGGCATGCAGAATGACTGAGCCACTGAGATATTCAGGGTGTTTGTCACTGCAGTATAACCTAACCCATCTTTTTTTTTTTTTAAGATTTTTTTAATGTGGACCATTTTTGAAGTCTTTATTGAATTTGTTACATACAGTATTGCTTCTGTTTTGTTTTTGTCCCTTGGCCCCAAGGCATGTGGGATCCTAGCCCCCTGACCAGGGATCAAACCCGCACCCCCTGCACTGGAAGGTGAAGTCCCAACCACTGGACTGCCAGGGAAGTCCCTAACCTAACCCATCTTGACTGATGTAACTTATTAGCCATTAGTATTATCATAAACTAAATGTGGGGAAATAGAGTAAGAAGAATAAAAAAAAGCAATTGCTTTCATGATGGGTATATTAAGGTTTTATAAGCAGGTGAAAAACTCAGGTCTTGGAAGGAGGAGAGAAAACCTTGGTAATAACCCCACTGTTAGAATCCATGACCTGGGACTATAGTGAACCATTACCTAGGAAAGATATCCCCATCCAGTAAATAAGGGTAACCCAGGTATTAAAGGAATATTTCCCTACCTTGGCCCACACATCATTATTAACCAAATATCTAGGAAACACCCAACTTCTCATTACTTAGGCCCCTAGATAGACAGACAGATAGATAGACAGATAGATAGATAAGCAGATAGACATGTAATAAGCTATTTAATCATAGCTCTCATGATTAAACTGGAACAGCCACTATCACACATTTTTCCAAGCTTAGAGAGTTTTAGTTGCTTTCTCGTGGTCACACAGATAGTAAGGGTCAGGCTTAAAATGTGTTACCTTCAAATACAGTGTCACCTGAACACAGAACGTGAGCACCTGGCTAGGTGTGGCAGCTACTCAGATAGCCCTTAAAGAGAAAATCTGCTGTGGAGAGTGCAGTTAGCTTACAGACTCCAGCTGCAGTGGCTTCAAGATTCCGGATTTGCTGCAGGCATTTGAGCCAAAGATACATTCTCCCCAGGAAGCCTTCCCTTGCCCCGCAACCCACTGCCAATGACTGAGCACAGTAGGGTATTTGGGTCTGGCCATTTCTTCCCAACGCAATGGCTCCTCCTCTATGGATAATCTTTATTCTGGAGCTCCCTGTTGGAATGCTGAGATTTTCTCAGAGCTGCACTGTGGTCTGAGGCTCTTCCAATCCCTTCCTCCCTTCTTCCTCTCCCTTCACAGATGTCAGAACTGTATTATGGTCTAAAGGCTTTCTCTACCTACTTTTGCTCCCTCACCCTTTATCTTACATAGATTTCACCTTTGAAACGAAAATTATCCTGACACTTGTTAAAATGGTAAAAAATACATTATTTAGGACCTTTTTGATACATGTCAGCACTATCACAATAGGGGAGAGAGATTGGGCTTAACTTTGAATACAGCAAAGACAGCTGGGGATTTAGAGCCGATGAGCAAAATGTGAGGAGTCAGTGGATGGAAAATTACTAAGAGGAGACATCAAGAATAGGGGGTTTCTTGCTAAACTGACTTAACAGGATTCTTGCTGAAGGCAGACCAGGGTGATTAGATATCAAAGGGGGGGATTCTCATTAAACTGACTTAGCAGGATTCTTAATAAAAGTCAGCTAGGCAGGCCAAAGACAAGGCCCAAGGACAAGGCCTAGCAGTAAAGAGGGCTCAGAGGAGCCTATGTAAAGTTTGGTCAAGGAAAGTCTTTGTCACATCCCAATAAATCTTTTATACTTTTTACTCCATCTTGGCAACTACTTTCTGGAGGCCTTGAATTGACACACGGGGTGAACTGGGAAATCTGATCAGTATCCTGCTCTGTAGCAAAACATGTAGACCTTTATGGCTAGATCACTATGGCTTGAAGGATAAAGTTCCTGCAGTTAAAAAAAAAAAAAAAAAAAGAGGCTTGAGTGCTGGTAATGTGCTGCCATCTATGGGTTGTTTCCTGTTGGTTAAGCACTGCAGGTAGGAGTTTACAAGGATTGTCTCATTTCATGCTCACATAATGTTGCCAGTTAGATATTATAATTATTTTTTTTTATTTTATACATGAAGAAAACAACGTTTAGGTAAAATGACTTGTGTAACATGACCCTTCCAATACATAGCAGGGGCAAGATTCAGGCCCAGATCTGTCATGTTCTAAACTATCACCATTTACTCTCAGTCAAAATGTTAGCTGATAAATGACTGTTATACAGATTTGCTGAGTATGGGGAAACAGGTATAATATTTGGAGTCTGCTTTATGGTAGGAAGGAACTGAGAGATATGACACTTGGTGAGTATTACATTGTGAGTATAACATTTTATGCATACTGTTCCCATTGTTACGCCAAGCCCCTGGAGAATAAAACCTGCTGGGCTAGAATGGATAGTCACGAATTTGGGTATGCATCTCCTTAGATAGGTAATTGAATAATCACAATACTTTATGCTATAATACTGCCGATGTATATTATGACATGATACTACTGAGAAGGGAGTGGTTATCATTAGCAAGTCTCTTCAGGGAAAGAAACATTTAAACAATTTCTTGAAATGTAAATGAATGAGTAGGTATCAACTAGGATGAAAAGAAATGAAGGGCATTTTAAGCAAAGGAAACATTCTGCTTTAATAATAGTTTCCTGGGAAAGGGATTTTGTAGACTTCATTTTATTCTTGGAGAATCGATCCAGTGTGAACTCTGAGAAGGAAAGGACCCTTTCTGACTTATACAGGTTATATCACTAGTGTCTAAAATAGGACTTAAGACAGTGTTTAAATATTTTTTGACAAGTGAACCCATTTCCAGAATGAGTTCTGGTCTTTCTCTCTTTTCTGCTATCTTCCCCAAGTTTAACAATAATTACAAGGGAATCCTTAAACCACAAAAGTAATCATGGGAGTGATTTAAATTACCTAGGCCATCTGCATATACAGTTGGCCCTTGAACAATGTGGGTTTGAATTGTGCAGGTCCACTTACATGTGGAATTTTCTCAATAGTAAATACTACACTGCTACATCATCTGAGGTTGGTTAAATCTGTGGATGCAGAACCACGGATACAGAGGCTAACTATAAATCATATGGGGATTTTAGATTACATGGAGAGTCAGCACCTCTAATCCCCCCGTTGTTCAAGGGTCAACTGTAATAGGAAAATACTCAGTAGACTAATATGTTCTTTCTTTTTAATGTACGAATTCACAAGAGTAGCACTTATTATAACTTAATATTCTAAAGTCCCTATTGTGTTTCAGGCATCTGAGTCATAGTCATTAGGAATTTACAGTTTAGAATTTGGGTTTGAATACACACTCAGCTGCTAGTTGTGTGACTTTGAGCAAATAATTTACCATCATGAGAATAAACACAGTGCCTACCCTACAGAGTGCTTTGAAGAGTGTATGAGTTAATGTATGGAAAATTCAAATTACAGTGTCTGAAACATAGTAAGTGTTCACTGTCACTAGTGTTGGTGTTATGGCTGTGGCTGTTACTTCTGTTATTCTGTCATGCACCAGATTTGCATAGGTTCTGTGACTTTTTTTGCTGTAGAGTCAAACTTATTTTGTTCCATTCTTCTGAAAGATTAAGAAGGATGGATGATTACAGCATACATTTACAGAAACCTTGACATACCAATCAGCTACAGAATGTTTAGTTTCCCCATTTATCTCAAAAGCAAATGATTAACTCTACATCTTGGCAAGACAAATTCATATGTAATAGGTTGGCTTCCATTTAGTGAATGACTATGTAGATTTTCAGTGTAACCAAAGGCACTACTGTGTGCTGAAACTTCTCCCCAGCGAATAAGGAAAAACAAATGCCTTTTACATAGTAGAAAAACAACTTTAAAGATATTCAGTTAAACACTTGATAAATACTTAGATACTGCATCATCCATTGTAAGCCAATTATGAAAGATTCGACGTTTTTAGTTTTAAAATTAGAACATGTACATTTTGCTCATGCAATTCTGTTCTGTTAATGCTAAAAATCATCACTCAGCTTAAATGAGAAATCATCTACGGCTGTCCCATTGGTAATTTTTTTTTTTTTTTTTTTTTTGCGGTATGTGGGCCCCTCACTGTTGTGGCCTCTCCCTTTGCGGAGCACAGGCTCAGGACGTGCAGGCTCAGCGGCCATGGCTCACGGGCCCAGCCGCTCCGCGGCATGTGGGATCTTCCCCGACGGGGGCATGAACCCGTGTCCCCTGCATCGGCAGGCGGACTCTCAACCACTGCGCCACCAGGGAAGCCCCCATTGGTAATTTTTTTAAGAAATATAACTCCTCACTTAATATGTTTCAAATATTTTCTGATTAAAATGTCTAATTTTATAAATGGAAATTAGAGCCTCAAAATAATAATTATTTATCTAAGACTTTAGTATTAAATATATAGACTGAGCATTTATTTCATTTTATTTGGGATAACTGATAGGCCAGTCACTTGCCAACCACTTCAATATAATTTTCTGCACATAATAACTGGTGGAAGACACTGGGGATTTTAAAAAGATAATTTGAATATCAAGTCCAGTGAGGCCTGTCATTTCTCATTGCTTGGTTAAGTAAAACCTGCAAAAATACTTAACTATGAAATATCATATACTCTTTTATATCTATACTTCAGACATAATAAAGGCATCGAAAGAATGGTTATTAAACCTGGGGGTTTAATTTGTCTCAACTCATTCCTTTGTATTTACAGTTGAAAGAATATAATTAAAAATCAGGTTTGATATTTTATACTACTTTTACACACTTAGCTCCTCCAAAATAAAAATGATATACAATGTATACCACTTTTATTCAGCTCCTCACTGTGGTCTAGGAAATGGTGTTTGTTTTTTAGTATAAGCTTGAAAAATGGCTGTGACAAGTTTCCAATGCTGTTCACACACTGTTTTGAAAATTTTCTTTGAGGGTCTTCAAGTCAATATTTTTTCATTTGTTTCCAGCAAAGCTAGCCTTCCTTGCTACTGTGAAAATTACTTCCTTTTGCAAGTAGAATGGCAAAATCTGGATCATGAACATCAGAAGTTCACAAATTTCTAATTTACATTGAAAGGCCCTAAAACATCCTTTCTACATTTAAAAAGCTTTGTAATTCAAATAATATTTTTAGCAAAGTTAAAATATCACCCAAATTACTCTTGCAATGCTTGGGAAAGCGTTATGTGAAATTATACTGCAATGCTTAGGTACTTCATTGAATTTTGTTCTCAGGAGCCATCAATTTTTATAACTCTTCTGAATAATTTCTTATACTATCAAGCACTCTTATCAACAGATATTTATTGAACTAAAAATTTCTCAAAGTGTTGTATACAGTGCAAAATAAACAAGATACAGTTTTTACTTTTAGGAAACAGTGAAACCGATTACCCCTACAGAGTTTATGATTAACCTCTCTGTTCAAAACTTTATTCCCTTTCTTGTCTTGCCCCTGTTCACCTCAGGATTGAGGAGTATCAAAGAAAACGGGGGATTGAAACAAAGCAGCACCCAGTAGGGCCCTCCTGGGTACAAAAGCACCTCCATTTCTTGTTTGTAGAAAAAAGCTTTAGTCTCCTAGGCCTTCCCTGAGTTCCAAAGAGCAGACTCAAGCAGTTACTAATTAGGGAAGTGAGAGAATGCAAAAACAAAGGAAAAGCAAATAGTTCAGAAATAAAACAGAGTCCTAGTTCCTCCTCAAGGGATATACATAACAATCTGATGCATATCTTTGAGTTGGTCTGCAGAAACTAAGACCCCCACCCAGGTAAATGATGGTGATTCCATGCTGACCACAAGTATATAGACCCCAGACTGGTTGGAACAAGAAGGATGATGATTAAGATTCCCAAAGCATCACCCTGTTAGCTTACCACCAGCCAATCAGAAGAAAGTCAACAAGCTGCAACCCTCACCCCAAATGTTGCATTTAAAAACTCTTCCCCAGGGGCTTCCCTGGTGGCGCAGTGGTTGAGAGTCCACTTGCCGATGCAGGGGACACGGGCTCGTGCCCTGTTCCGGGAAGATCCCACATGCCGCGGAGCGGCTGGGCCCATGAGCCATGGCCGCTGAGCCTGTGTGTCCGAAGCCTGTGCTCCACAGCGGGAGAAGCCACAACAGTGAGAGGCCTGCGTACCGGGAAAAAAAAACAAACAACAACAAACTCTTCCCTGAAAGCCACTGGTGAGTTCAGGTCTTTTGAGCATGAGCTGCCCTTCTCCTTGCTTGGTGCTCTGCAAATAAATGCTGTACTTTCCTTTACCACACCTGGTGTCAGTAGATTGCCTTTGCTGTGTGGTGTGTGAGGGGACTCAAGTTCAGTTCAGTAACATTAGTTTTTATTTGGGGAGACACATTGAGTAGAAATAATTCTATTAGAAAAGTGTTAAGTGTAAATCTGTATGGCACTACTCTAAGCTTAATAGTTTATAGAAGAGGAAGATCATTAAAGGCTGATATTTACGTAAACATCTCCAGGGGGAGTTAAGGATCACAGTGGATTTGAAGAATGACTAGAACTTAAGCATAAAAGGAGAGATTATGATTATACTCCTTAGGTTTTCATCTACAAGAAAATGTCTTTTTCAACTTTAGAAAAAAATATTAGATTGTTAGAGAAGGGGAGCAGAATTTGCCACACCAAAATATGCTTCTTTGGCATAAGGATTATCTTGAGCTGGTTATTTATAAGAAACAGCAGACAAGGGAGAAGCTCTGAAAACCAAGAAGTTACCCTTTCGTAAGAGACATTTACATTTATAAGGGGAACCTCTATCTGTAAGAGTGTCTCCCTCACTGTACCAGGAAGAAGTTCCTCAATCTCTAGGAACTCTTATCAATGGAGAAGGCAAGACATAAATTTGCATAACAATCTTACACTTGTTTACTGTGCTTTTCCTGATAACCTCCCAGAACTGGCCTCCCTTCCTTCCATGTTAACATCTTCTTTTGTCTTTAGCTGGAGATGGTATCTAAGCTGTGGGTTTGGGACATTTAAGAGATGTATTCAGTTTTCCTGGGTATCTTCCATGTATACAGGAGGCAAACATGATATTAAACTTCTGTTTATCTTCTGTTAATTTGTCTTTTATTATGAGGCAGTGGGTCTCAGCAAAAACCTAGAGGGGTAGAGGGAAAATTATTTTTCCTCTCCCACACTAATGAGCATATATGTACATGAAAAAAAAAAGTTTTTGAAAATTGGATGTATGTATAGGCTTTCAATAAACATTATAAAAATACAGATGGACCATTTGTAAATTGTGTCTGTTTTCTTATATTATCAGACTATATTTCAGTGGTCAAAGAATTGGCTGCGGAGTTAGATATTCATTTAAATCCTGGCTCTGGAATTTAACAGATATGTGATCTTGGGAAGTTATGGATCTCAGTTTCTTCATTTATAACGTGGGTATAATATCTAGAACTTACTCCATGAGTTTCTGAGTAAATTCTTTGCAAAACGTAGACATGTACTCTGTAGAACCACAGTAAATAGTCAACATATGTTAACTATTATCATTATTTATCATGTTCTATTTTCATGAATTCTGCTTTATTTCACAAAGGGTTTGAAATGGCAACAATATTACACAGAATAAAATAATAATATATAAATTGAGTAATTCTTTTAAAATTAAGTCAGATCATTTCAGTTCATCTACTCAAACCCTTCAATGGGTTTCCATCTTAATCAGAGTAAAAGCCAAATCTTTATAGGGACCTACAATGTGCTCTAACTTTTGGTTTGCTGTTAGTTTTGACCTCATCTCTTACTTACTCTCCCCAGAACTCACTCCAATTTAGCACCACTTGCCTAATCAATGTTTTCTAAGTGTGCCAGGAAAATTCTTAACTCATCTGCTTGACATAATCTTCCTCCAGCTGTCCACAGGGCTCCTCCCTCAACTTCCTTTTGTGAATCCTTCCCAGGCCAATGTGTTTAAAATTGAAAAACTCACTCCTGCTTGAGCACATTTTATCCTTTTACTCTATTTTAGTTTTCTCTATAGCACTTATCACTCTCTCTCTCCTCTCCTTCTTCTCCTCCTTCTCCTCCTTCTCCTTCTAATTACTTATTTCTTGTTTGATGTACCATTAGAAGATAAGTCCCATAAGGGCAGGAATTTGTGTTGTTATATCCACAGCACAAAGAGCAGTCTTAATGCTTAGTAAATGCTCAATAAATATTATTGATGTTCCTGCAATTATTTGCAAATTTTGTGAAATGCCATTTTGTTTCAAATAAAGCTATCTTCTCTTTGGATATTGCCTTTTGTTGCATAAATATCTTGCATATTTATTATCTCATTTAATCTTCACAGCCACCTGGTAAATTAGGTAGAGTAGGAATTAATGCTTATTTTCTCACATAATAGGAAACTGAGAAACTGAAAGGGGAAATGATTGGTGTAAAGTCACACCATTAGTAAGATGCAGAATTGGGATAAGAAGTTATTTCCTTGGCTAGGTTTCCTTCATATGCTGTTTCCAGAGTTTGACAGATGAAGGAAATGAAACTTATGATATATATCCATGATGTTGAAGTTGATCTAATATTTTAGATTCACTGGGTATTAAATATTTCACGGTTTTCTTCAAGGATCATTCAGTCAGTTGCAGAACTCTATTTCTGGGAAGCTCATGAATTTTTTCACTCGTTGCCTGAGAATATTTTGTAGATTCATCTTCTTAAAGAAATGCACATCTGCGTAGCAA
This sequence comes from Leucopleurus acutus, assembly GCF_964270905.1. Lineage (NCBI taxonomy): Eukaryota > Metazoa > Chordata > Mammalia > Artiodactyla > Delphinidae > Leucopleurus > Leucopleurus acutus. Next base: position 30,103,589 of record NC_139148.1, on the reverse strand, counting down.
TCAATGCTTATTGCCTGCCTAATATGCATAAGAAAATATGCTTGTTGCTGTATAGACTATTGCTGTTTCCTCTTTCTAGAACGTTCTTTCCCGACCTTAGTGCTTTATACTTATTTCTCATCACTTGGGTCCTTGCTCAAATGTCATCTTCTCAGAAAGGCCTTGATAGAATTCCTTATCAAAAAGACCCAACACTTTCTCCCATCCCACCTGCAATCTTTCTGTTAATTTCCTTAACATAATCTGTCACTTCCTAAAAGGGTGCTAGTTATTTTAAGACTTCCTTACTAAAATGTCAGCTTCATGAGGGCAAAGTTTGTTTGTTTTTTTTTTTTTTTTGCTTGTGTCCCCAGCATATAGAACAGTGTCTGGCACGTAGTAAGAATTCAATAACGAATGGGAGTAGAATTTGTCACCCCAAAATATGCCTTTTCGGCGTAACGATTATCTTGAGCTGGTTAATTTTAAGAAACATCAGACACAGGAAAAGTTCTGAAAACTTAGCAGAAGCTACCCTTTTGTAAGGGACATTAACATTTACAAGGGAAATCTCCATTTGTAAAAGTGTCTCCCTCAATGTACCAGGAAGAGAAGGATATCTCTAAATCTCTAGAAAGTTATCAGTGGAGAAGGCAGAGACTTAAATCTGCATAACAATCTTACCCTTATTTACTGTGCTTTTCCTGGTCACCTCCCATAACTGGCCTCCCCCACCAGCATCTTCTTTTGTCTTTAGCTGGAGATGGTATTTAAGCTGTTGGCTTGGGCCATTTTGGGGAGTTACTCATTTTTCCTGTGTATCTCCCAGGTATACAGGAGGTTCACATGTTATTAAGCCTCTGTTTGTTTTTCTCTTGTTAATCTGTCTTTTTTATTATTGGGGGGGAAGGGTCTCAGCCAAGAACCTAGAAAATTATTTTTCTTTCCCTACAATAGAAACATGTTGATTGAAAGAATACTCATATTGCAATTTATGCTTCAAAACATTCCTTACAATTACAATTAAATAATAAATGTGGAGTTAATTCTGTATACTTTTATCCACTTTCCCACTGGAATATAAAATCCATGGGACATGAATTGTATCTTTCTTGTTCATTGCATCTGCGCTAAATGGTTTGGAAACCACAAAATTTCTATTGCTTACTCTCAAGGAATCTAGAGATTTATTCTCTATATGGAAGAAAAATATGAGGAAATGAAATGAAAATATAAGAATTTAAATAACAGATCAAGGCAATATAAAAGTAAGGAACCTGATACATGCTAGGCACTCAAATTTGTTAATGTTAAGCTATTACAAATAGTATGAGATTAGATGACAAATAAATACTTAGCATATAGTCTTAGAAGTGTTACCAAAACAATGTAGGTTGAAGAGGTCAGAAAGGGCTCATGTAAGAGGCAGAGTTCAAGTATTTTAAAGGTAATGAATCTTACAAGGGAATAGGAAAGGCATTAGGAGAACATTTGCATAGATGCAGCTGAGGGTGGCCACTGCAGGCAAGTAGTAAGAAGAAAGGCTAAAAATTAGGTTGCCAGGGACTTGAAATACACTTTTAGAAGTCTGGACTAATAAAGTTAATTTATGTATCAGGAGCCACAAAATGGAAATTGCCCCAATGGCCTGGCCTACTTCACAAATCTAAACCTAAATCAGCCTGCATTTATGGGAATCACCTGTCAAGAAAACCTAACATTCACCAGTTATAATATTTCAACTCAGCTCCAGCTAGCTCACCTTACCTTAGAAAAGAGGATCTGCTCGTCTTCTAGAAAATCTCTGACCTTCTAGACAATCAGGCCCTATTTCCATGTTGCCTCTTCTAATGCTGTATAAACCTCACTTTTGCCCCAAATCCTTCAGAAACAGTGCTCTACTAAGGCACTGTACTCCCCCAATCCATGGATTTTTTTTTCCCCCTTGAATAAAGGACATCGGACTCATTACTAAATTATTTTAGTTTTGTCATTTGACAGGACTTAATCATCTGGCAATGACTGGTGAGAGATCAAGAAAGACTTTTAAGCAAATTAGTGAAAATATAAAAGTGATATTTTAGAGATAATCGAGGAGGCACAGATAAATAAAATAGTAGAAACTGGAGGAAGGAAAATGAGATAGTAGACCAGTAATGATGGAAGTAGCAAATGCTTCCAATGGAAACTTAAAGGCAAGTGATGAGGTAAAACTCACATTTTTCCAATCAGAATTGCATCCCTAAAATATTTTCTGACTTGTGACACAAAGATGATAGCTGATCTGCTGTACTCAGAGCTAGGATATATCATTTGCTTCTTCTAAGTAAATCACATGTTTATGAAGGGGTTCAGAATGACACCCATCCCCCACCCCCTCCAAATGTGTTGCTGTGGCATGTGCACTATTTTGAGCTGAATGCAATCAAGACCCAGAAGACTCAAGAAAAACTTTTTCTCTTAACTACCTAAAAAAATTTTAGATAAAGGGCCTGACCCAGAAAGAGAGCTATTACCAAGAGATAATTTTTTTCTGAATGACCCATTTGTATGGCAGGGCAAATATCTAATTACCAAACATCTGCTCTTCTTATCTTCCTGTGAATCATCCTCCTCCCCTTTAAAGCCCCAGGCCCCTACCCCATTCCTTTGTTCAAGATGGCATATAAGTCTTAATTGCCCGGGTTATTCTTGGGTTTCATTGTCTTTGTGGAGCCCCTATATGTAAATAATTAAATTTGGTTTTTTCCCTGTTAATCTGTCTTACGGCAATTTGATTATTAGACCAGCCAGGGAGCTTAGAAGGGTAGAGGAAAAAGTTTTTCTCCCTAACATTTAGATATTTCCAAACTATTACATCCTATAAATTGCCCAGGATTATCTAAATGTTTCTCTTAAGAAACAAGTGCAGATATCAGAGCAACCACATCATTTATTAGAAATACAGTTTTTGTTTACGTGTTTCTGGTCAGCAGCACTTATTTTTCAAAGGCATGGTGGGCACTGATCATCTGCTTAGCTGTTTAGAACAAATGCTCTTGTTCCTACCTTTAGAAGTGTAAATTCCCTGTATGATGCGTGTGCAACTAGAGTTAATTGGTCTTGTATCTGAAGACCAAAGGGAAAATTATTCCTAAAGAATGAATAAACCTTGGGCTTCCCTGGTGGTGCAGTGGTTAAGAATCTGCCTGCCAATGCAAGGGACACGGGTTCGAGCCCTGGTCCGGGAAGATCCCACATGCCACGGAGCAACTAAGCCCGTGCGCCACAAAGACTGAGCCTGCGCTCTAGAGCCCAGGACCACAACTACTGAAGCCCGCGCGCCTAGAGCCCGTGCTCCGCAACGAGAAGCCACCGCAGTGAAAAGCTCACGCACCACAACTAGAGAAGAGTAGCCCCCGGTCTCTGCAACTAGAGAAAGCCCGTGTGCAGCAATGAAGACCCAAAGCAGCCAAAAATAAATAAATTAATTAATCAATTAAAAAAGAATGAATAAACCTGTATACATTCATGACCACTATCATCCTTTTTTAAAGCAAAAAAAAAAAATCAATCTTAGATGATATAACTTACAAATATACTAGACTGTCTGCAAAAAAGAAAAGAAGCATTTAACCTCTCTCAGAGCAAAAAAGAGATATACTGGGAGGTCAAATGAAAGGGCTTGTTAAGATCCATTCAATTCTTTAAAAGATATCTTTTAGTTATAATTGATGATATGAAATAATATATTTCATTGAAGGGGAAAAATTTAGGAAAAAGTTATCTCAAGTACTCTTCTAATTTATGTTAAAACTGGACCCATGAATCTAAAGGTATTAATTAAGTTGTAATTTTTGCAGAAATTGTTTGAGGTCATGTTACATTGCAAACCATAGACTAATTCAGCCTGGTTAGGGTATGATACTAAATGCCAATGGAACAAAAGGATGATTCACTGCTTGAGGTAATTCCACAGGAAGGACATTGCAGTTTACCCTGAAGTAATGTACTACAATGCCTTTTTTTATTAAATGGTTGCATCTCTGCTTGCTCAAAGGTAAAACATCCCCATGACCATGATTATTTTGAGTAGCTTTGTGAAAATGCTCTTTTGGAAGGAAAAGGAAAATTTTCACACTGACAATAATGTTACTACATTAAAAGCAGTGGCTTTTTACTAACTGTGAAACTGAAAGCAGATTCCAGTTGCTTTTAATTATTAAAATTATAATAATTTGATTTTTAAAAATTACTTTTTTGTTTTGAAATAAAAATAATTATTATTGTTAGTTATTATTTTAGGAACATAGTTGAAAGTTATTCTGCTTTCTGAACTTACTGCAAATTAATGAAACTTCACTCCAGGAGGTCAAGGGATAGCAAAGTTATCTTAGGAAAGAGGAAAGTGCTAGAAGAAATCAGATCTCCTGATTTTCACCTGCTTATTCTTACCCCAGCCCACAGTATTTGCTACTGGGTAACCAGTCCCTTGTTGCTCTGAACATTGTCTAAAACTAGAGGGGTTTTTTTTGGCCGCGCTGGGTGGCTTGTGGGATTTTAGTTTTTAGTTCCCGAACCAGGGATCAAACCTGGGTCCCTTGCAGTGAGAGCACAGAGTCCTAAACACTGGACCATCAGGGAATTCTCTAAAACTAGTTAAATGGATTAATTTAAAACTTAAATTTATTTTATCATCTCAAGTCTGAGAAGAAAATGAATGAGAAAGGAAAAGTTTTGACATTTTTTCTTGGTGCCAGATTAGTATTGCTTTGAAGATTGTGATTTTAGCGCTAACAAACCACACACATATTGGAATAAATCTTCATATTTATTCCAAGAGATAATAGTTTTTTATAGCTATATAAATCCGCTAGGCCAGCCTATTTCAATTATGCTTTCCAATTTTTGAGCCATTTCTTCTGCTTGTGTGGGTAGGTGATTCAACAGGGGCCAAGACATTTCTCATTACTTAAGAACACTTTCTCTACCTTATTAGGTTACAAACGATAAGGGAATTTTCATGAATGTGTAACACGGTATATAATATTACAGGAAATTGCAGGAAGTCTTACACAGCTGTTCACGAGCCCTATGATTCAAGGTATCGCTCTCAGAAAGGGGAAAGGAATTTTTGTGGAATGTTCAGTGCATTCCACAATAGCTGGATGAATCATTTCCTGTTGGCTTCCAAGACAGTTACGACCCTTTATTTCCTGAAACATAATTAGGACATGGTTTTTGAGTGTGCTTAAGAAAGGTACAAGAAATAATATTAAGCAAGTTTGCTTAATTAACTTTATATATATATATATATATATATATTTTTTTTTTTTTTTTTTTTTTTGCGGTACGTGGGCCTCTCACTGTTGTGGCCTCTCCCGTTGCGGAGCAGAGGCTCCGGACGCGCAGGCTCAGCGGCCATGGCTCATGGGCCCAGCTGCTCCGCGGCATGTGGGATCCTCCCGGACCAGGGCACAAACCTGTGTCCCCTGCATTGGCAGGCGGACTCTCAACCACTGCACCATCAGGGAAGCCCGTATATATTTTTTATATAACTCAATCTACATTCAATAACTTCCTTCCTTCTCCCTCCCTCCCCCAGAACACAGATACTAAAAGTGGATATTTCTGTGCAACTGTTTATAGACTTTTAAGTATTTTGAAGAACTAGGTTACAGTTAATTATGATATAATATGTTTCCTCTTATCTTTTCTATACTATGGTTTGTGAAATTAAATAAATATCCATTTTAAATTTATTGACTGCTGGGAAGCTCAACGGTATATTTCAGTTTCATCTGTGGTAAACATGCAGGAATCAAATATTTTTTAATTACTTTTTATTGAGATATAATTTCCATACAATAAAGTACACAAACCTTAAGTGTACGAATTGATAAATTTTTATGTTATGTGAGTTTTTACGCCCACAAATTCACCACCCAGTTCAAAATAGAAAATATTTGCAGAACCCCAGAATGTTGCCTCCATATCTTTTCCCTGTCAGTAACCCAGAAAAGGTAACCACTACTCTGACCCCTATATAATGTGAAATTTTGTATGGGACTTATGTCATACTATATGAATTATTCTTGTTTATGTTTTGACTTTTTCTTTACCTACCTCTAAATTACATGTTCTTGATTTCTTTTATTTATACCTATAGGACATCTTGAATTCTTAACTTGGACCAAGATGGATCATAAAATATACTTACACAAGTGTTGAATAATTTGCAAAACTACTAAGGAAGTGAGACTTGAATGAGAATGTAGGAAGTTGGGAGTACAATTACTGATACACTTTCACCACTTGTGACTTTAAATAATAAAACTGAAATACTAATATAATCTTGCCCTTTAAATTTCAAAAGACAACATTTTACCCAACCTCCAGCCTTCATTCTCCTTAAAAGATAAGTACCATTAGACTCAATATGTACATCAAAAATATGATTCTCTAACCAATAGTACCTTTGATTAGACAATAAATCATTAACAATAACTCATGCAAGGGACTTCTACTTCCAGCCAGGATGGAGTAACAGACTGGGTTTACCTGAAATAATGAAATATCAGGCAATCTATTGGAAATAACCAATATATTGGAAGAATCCAAAAATGGAAAAATTTTGGAAATAACAGAAAAATGTGAAATAACGAAAACATAGCATAGGGAAAGGAACCTAGGTGGAGCCCAGTAGACTTCCTGAATTGAGGACACAGAAATGAGAATCTGGGGAAACCAAAGCAGCTAGAGTTCATAGGACAGATTACATGAGACTGGAGAGAGAAAGAGAGAAGTCTGAAGTTCCACAGAAGGGCCTTCTTGAGTATTTAGCTAAGTACTGATGTGCACACGTGTTAAGAAACTATACAAGGCCCTACATACTTTGTGGCTCTCTTTGCTCTGTTCTGGGCCTCTCGAAGATTCTCCTCACAGACTAAATTACCTAGTTTTCTTTGTCTTTGTCTTTTGGTTACATTTAGACAATGACTCACTACTAGGCCCTTGTTATTCCAAGTGTGATCCCTGGACCAGCAGCATCAGCATCACTTGGGAACTTGTTAGAAACAGAATCTCTGGCTTGCTCCAGGCTTTCAGAATCAGAATCTGCATTTAAACAGGATCCTCAGGTGTCTCATATGCATATTATCTTTAATATGCACTCCCTTTTCCAAGGCTCAAGCTTTCAGCAAGTTAACACCTTTTTAAGACTTCCCTGGCAGTGCGGTGGTTAAGACTCTGCACTTCCACTGGAGGGGGCATGGGTTTGATCCCTGGTGCGAAACTAAGATCCCACATGCTGTGGGGTGTGGCCAAACCAAAACACAAGATAACACGTTTTCTTCCTCTTGCCTCTTCTGGCCCAATGGCCATAATGGCTTTCTATTGTCACTAGACCCTTGTTAGATCCCTTGACTCTGTTCACATCTCTGAAAATAGACCCTTTTAAAATCTATTTTCCAGTTAAACACTTTTGACTATATAATCTGTTTCCTGACATACATTAATATTGCAGTAATATATTAACTATCTTGATATATCTATATATCTATATTGATAACTGTATACATACTACATCTCTAGATCTTTCTCTGTCTCTACCTCTATTGTCTTTATTTCTATCTCTTCCTAAAATTCCAAACAGTCTTCATGCTTTAAAGCAGTACATGGTATTTTGTAGTACCTTTTTCTTGGCTACAGCTCAATGATATCAAATTATGTATATAACAATTTCCCAACAAAGCAAATTCAGAGTTTATGAAGAAAAATCTACTATTCCTAGTTCATTGTGAACTTTTGTGACTCTGGGGAGGAAAGCGTTGACATAATTTTGCTTGTATGCTACTGTGATGAGTAGTCTAAATTGGTCCCCAATAATCCCTGGCTCCTGGTATTTACACTCCTGTGTAATCCTCTCCCCTTGAGACTGTGTTAGACTTACTGACTCACTTCTAATAAAGAGAGTATGGAAGAAGTGATGAGATGTGACTTCTGATGTTAGGTTATAAAAAGATAGTGGCTTCTGATTTGGGTGCTCTATCTTACTTTCTCTCGCATTATTATCCTGGAGGAAGCCAGCTACCTTGTTGAGAGGAAGTCCTACGGGGAGGCCTACCTGCAAAGGGACTGAGGCCTACCAACATCTACAGGAGTGTAGATGCCCACCCTCACATCTTTTAATCCTGGAGATGAGCAGCCCTAGCCAAAGGGACAAAAACTTAACTGTAGTCTCACAAGAGACCTTCAGCCAGAGGCAACCAGCTAAACTCCTTTCACATTCCTGACCCACAGAAACTGAGATGATAAATTTTGTTGTTTTCAGCTGCTAAATTTTGGAGTAATTTGTTACATGATAATAGATAACTAACATAGCTAAATTCTTTTAAAGCATAAAAATAACTTAGAATTTTGTTTCTTAAGAACAAGATATTTTATTTAGTGATTTTTTTCTTTCAAAACTTACAGATTTCTAAACATTAATTTTGAAATATATTTGAGGTCACTTTTTAACCCAAATCAAGTTTTTCAATAAACTAAAGTGCTAGATGTGAGAATTTAAATAGAAATAGTTTAAGAAGGTGAAAACTAGCATAGTTTTAGTAAAGATAAGAGTCTTCCAGAGAAAATGTTAATTTAACTGAAAGCAGTACATCTCTCTAGGGAAATAGGGAATGACATGTGTGTCATATAAGTACAGAGAATGGAATTTTATAAACTGATTTTTCACAGCGATGCTAAGATACACCTTTTGTACTCCTTTTTAAAAAACAGTTTGAGGGGAAAATATGTATGAAAACATAAAGAGAAAGCAAAAAAAAAAGAATGATAATAATGAGCCAACAAATATATGTGGCTGCAAAAATAGCACAGCCATTCTTTTTTTTTACGTGCAGGCTCAGCGGCCATGGCTCATGGGCCCAGCTGCTCTGCAGCATGTTGTGATCTTCCCAGACTGGGGCACGAACCCGTGTCCCCTGCATCAGCAGGCGGACTCTCAACCACTGAGCCCCCAGGGAAGCCCCCCATAATCATGTTCTTTTAAAGAGCGAGAGAGACTGTGGACATTTAGAGGTCTGGAGTCCAATGTAAATAAATGTTATTATCTTGATGAAATCTCTTGGTTTCTTTTCTTCTGGATGTATAGAATTGTAAACTGGTATACCTCATAACCACGGTATTAAAAATAAAGTCTTTGTGCTAAGTACTATCATGAGGACAAGTAATACCCCCTCTGGGCCCAATGGCTAGAATAAGACATATGATAAAGGAAAAGAGATAAGAAAAGGCTTTGGGGAACAGAGTTGGTTAGAGGCTAGAATAGAGGTTCTCAAAGTTGAGGAGTCATCAGAATCACCTACATAGCTCAGTGTTAAACTTTATACTTGCAAATTTCTGATGCAGTATGTCTGAAATGGGGGCCCCAAATTTTTATGCCTAACAAAATTTCTAGGTGATGTTGATGCTACTAATGTGGGAACCATAGTTCTCTAACCACTAGAGTAGGGTGTGAGACTTGATGATATTTTAATTTAATCAGTGTTCTCTAAGTTTTATTTGTAGTACTCCTATTTTAAATTCTCAGTGATGGCACAAATATTAATTATGCCTGGTAGTTATTGATCTTTCCTCTTCCTCCATCTATTTGGAGGAAAAACTAAAGAGGGAGAAGAGATTGTATAAATCAGATATTGGGTGTTGGTTAATTTTTTAATGTCTCATTTTGTGAAGTTAGGAAATATTTTTGGTTAGCAGGAAAATCTTGATCAGTTACTGCTGCAGATTAAGGGCTCTTTTAAGGAAACTCCTTGATGAAAACTGTTCAGAAAATTACTCCATCATGGAATGGCCTGCTGGAGGCTCTGCCCAGTCAATTGAATATAATTGTGGTACAGGAAAAGACAGCTGTAAGCTTGACCTATCAGTACCATCTGTAGAGAAAGGAAAGGAACCAACATTTATTGAACAGTATGTAAAGATTTTATGAATTTAGTTATACTACTGTTACATATAATTTTTAAATCTTATTTATACTGGGTTTATAGAGTTTGAATAAAATCAATAACGTATATATATATTTGTCTCTGTGTGTGTGTGTGTGTGTGTGTGTGTGATACTATTAAGCTCTGAACTTAGGTATTTCTTGGCCTAGTATAAGTAATCAGCATTGGATGCAAGAATATTTTAAAAAATCAGGTCTCTTTGCAACATTTTCTAAAAAATATAAGATAACTCACATTTACTGTAGGTAGTTAGATTTCTTTGTCCTCAGTGTACTTTTGTTAGAATAACATTATCTACATGACTTTAGGAAAATCATATACTGTAGATTCACAACTGATTTTTTTAATGCCTTTCCATATAGATTTGTTAATAGTAACAATACTGTCATTGAAAACATTTTGATTTTCACAGGAATTATTTTAATGCCTTTTAAAATAATAATTGGTTTATTAATATTAGATATTTGATATATGCTCAAAAATAATTCCAACATTGGATGTGTTGGGGAGGAAGAAATTTTTCCTCTACGCTTCTAAGTTCTTCTGTCTGGTATAAGAATAAAATTGACATGAGATAGATTAACAGGAGAAAATCAAACAAAGTTTAATAGCATGTATACATGGGAGAGACCCAGGAAAACTGAGTAACTTGCCAAAATTGTTGAAGCCCTCTTGTTACACACCATCTTCAGCTAAAGACAAAAGAGGATGTTAGGGGTAGCAGTTTGGAACTTCAAAGGGGAAGAAGGCAATTCACGTGGAGATTGCAAGTTTGCTGGGCCACACAGAGACAATGGGACACAGAGTGGACTCTGATCTCTAAGCCCTAACCAGTCTCCCCCACCACACCTGGCCCGTATTCTTTGCAGGCATCTCTGGTGATGGCTCTATTCCTGGAAGGGGACTTTTATCTAAATTCTTTTAGGCAGTTAAAGGGGAGGTAACAAGGAAAACTTTCCAAGTCTTCTGTTTCTTAAAAATAATCAGCCTAAATTAATCTTCATGCCAAAGAGACACATTATGTGGTGGCAGAACTTGCTCCCCTACAAGAGTCTAAGTTCTCTTTTTTGTCTTAATTGTGGATAACCCATTGTCCCAACTTCCTCCCTCCCTCCCTTCCTTCCTTCCTCCCTCGCTCCCTCCCTCCCTTTCTCTCTCTCTCTCTTTCTTTCTTTTTTAATTGAGGTATAACTGACATATAACGTATTAGTTTCAGGTCAGCATCATTTGAACACACTGTCCTTTCCTCATTGCATTGCATTGGTATCTTTGTTGAAAATCAATTGGCCACAAATGTAAATCTTTATTTCTGGACTCTTAATTCTGTTCCATTGGTCTATTTGCTTATTCTTGAACTAATAACAAACCACCTTGATTACTAGGCTTTATATTAAGTTTTGAAATCAAATAGTGTTTTGTTCTTTTTCAGTTGTTTTGGCTATTCTAGATCTTTTACTTTTCCATAACAATTTTAGGATCAACTTGCCAGCTTCCGCAAAAAAGCCTGCTGGGATTTTAAAAGGAATTGCCAGGAATTAATAGATCAATTTGGGCAGAATTACCATCTCGACAACATTGAGTTTTCCAATTTGTGACCACCTCCATTATTTAGATGTTCTTTAACGTATCTCAGAAATATTTTATAGTCTTCAATACACAAATCTTACACCTCTTTTGGTAAATTTACTTCTAAGTTTTTCATCCTTTTTGTTACTACTGTGAATGAAATTGTTTCTTCATTTTATTTTCAGAATGATTATTGCTAAAATAGAGATATACAATTGATTTTCATAGTTTCATCTTGCATGCTCTGTGGGGGAGGAAAATAATTTTCCCTCTATACTTCTAGGTTCTTATCTGAGACCCCCTGTAATAAAAAGATAGATTAACAGGAAAAAAACACACAAAAGTTTAACAACATGCATACCTTCTGTATACATGGGAGATACTCAGGAAAACCGAGTATGTTTGAAATGGCCTTAGCCACAACCTTAAATAGCATCTCCAGCTAAAGACAAATGAAGATGTTGGCAAGGAAGGAAGCCAGTTATGTGAGGTTACCAGGCAAAGCACAGTAAACAAGAGTAAGGTTGGTATGCACAGTTAAGTCCATGTCTTCTCCATTGATAAGAGTTTCTAGACATTTAGAGTCATTCTTGTCTTCCTGGTACAGAGAGGGAGACAACCTTACAATTGGAGATTCCTCTTATAAATGTAAATGCACCTTAAAAAGGGTAACTTCTACTTGCTTTTTCGAGCTTTTCCTGTGTCTGCTGTTTCTTAAAAAGTAACCAGCTCAAGATAATCCTTATGCCAAAGATGTATTTTAGGGTGGCAAACTCTGCTCTCGATCAAAGAGAAATGGCTTATGATCTGCCAGCACAGATATTTTCCTTTAGCTCTGCTCCCCTGTGGTTCTGTATTCTCATATTATGGCCCCTGCAGGGACCTCCTCAACATTTTCTGTGACCCTAGATCTCAGTGTGTTCTAACCAAAGGATTATTGGTTATGTCTCTCAGAATTTTGGTCCTTGACTTTTAACAGGTGGCAGTACTGTTTCAGTTCTGACTTCTCATTCTTGGTCACATGGGGCTGAGGAAATTATTTGTCATATTGTTTATTGTCCATTTTATTCTTTACATTTATCTTATGAAGAGATTTGAGAGAGGACATGTATCAAAATTCTCCTACTTTATTATATCCAACCAGAAGTCTTAAAGTGTGTTCTATTTTCACACTTGTTCCCTAAACTACTCCCATCAGTAAATTGGGAAATAAAGAAGAGAGATTAAATTGTTAACCGAAGGTAATACAGTTAACCATGCAGAAGAAAAAAAACTCCCCCTGCTTAAAGGTCATTCTTGGCCAGCCTACTCATTAATTTATTATCTTGGAACTTAATTTTTATAGAAATGATTTCCCCAACCTGAAAAGGAAAATAAAGCAGGAAAAGATGTTTAGTATCAGAAAATATTTTTCCAACCGCCAAGAGAAGCTGGAAATAATGAGCCAAAAAGAACTAGTTAATATAAGTTATATCAAAGTTAAGTCAGCTTTAAAACTTAAATTTCATTTCTAGTCTTTTTTCCACACAACACATATACTACTTAAACTGCTGGATGCTTAGCCTAACTGTCCATTTAAAGTTGCTGCTCTTTTCTTAGATGTGTCTTCACAATCTTAAGAAATAGCCCAGAAGGGGTAGCTAAAGTATTATAGCTCCAAAGCAATCAATAGGCTTTAGCACCTCAACTATCTTCTTTCTGGTTAAATTGTATTGCAATGCTTTTTAAACAACTGGTTGCCTCAGTAACCTTAGTAATCTGCCTTTTGAGAATCACATGATTTTTTTTTCACACCATTCTTCTGGTGAATTTATTGTTCCTATAGAAATGAGAGAGCGGAGGGAAGCTGGGGCTAAATGCTATGATTTTATATTCTCACTTGGTGGTTCCAAGTGAGACTAAAGGAAATTATCTTCTACTATGTAGAGTTTGTTTTTTGGGAAAGGAGAAGGCAGCCCTTATATTCACACAGCTGCAGCCTATTAAAATCGAACAGAATGCAATCAAAATAAATTCTAACATCAGAACATAACAACACTTTTAAGTTCTTTTTTGGCTGTGCCTACTCATACACAACTGTTGGAAAATCAAGCATGAACTAAATTGCTCAAATCAATGGTTAGTTGTAAAACAACATGTGAGTAATCGATTGACTGTATTCTACTATTGATTCAAAGTGACTTGTGTACATTGGCCTAGACTTTAATAATAATACATAGAAAACAGACAGGATTCCCAGGCATTCAGAGTAGGTAGTTTTTTTTTTTTTTTTTTTTTTTTTTTTTTTGGCGTTACGCGGGCCCCTCACTGCTGTGGCCCCTCCCGTTGCGGAGCACAGGCTCCAGACGCGCAGGCTCAGCGGCCATGGCTCACGGGCCCAGCCGCTTCGCGGCATATGGGATCCTCCCGGACCGGGGCACGAACCCGCGTCCCCTGCATCGGCAGGCGGACTCTCAACCACTGCGCCACCAGGGAAGCCCAAGAGTAGGTACTTTTTAAATGAATTTTTAAAAACCTAAGGAATTTCCCATAATAACTTTTATCCAGATGCTGCTTCACAAGTGAATCTCTTGCTCTCTTTCTTTGTCTCTCTTTCAAAAGGTTTATACAGCTATGTTTTTTTTGTTCCTCAAAATTTTTATGTTTAAATTCAGGTAGCTATCTTCAAGGAATTTAAAACTAAAGCTTTTTTTTATTGCCATATCGAAGCATGCAGCCCCAACAAGTTACAAGTAAAGTGTTACTATAGAGTGTACATATGCAGTGTTCCCGAATGGAAAATGTCAGTATATCATAAGACATTCAGGCAGTTGGATGTTTTGGTGATATGAGACATACCCTATTTTACCTTAACTTTTTTTTTCCCTCCATTCTCTCAACCCATACACAATCATAATGGGAAACAGAAAAATCTATTTCACATTCCAGTTATAGTAATGCATATTTCCATTTTGACATGTCTCTTGAGTGGATGGTATAGAGATCATTTCCACTTTTATTTTGAACAAACTATAGGTCCCAAATAAACTTTTGTATTATACTTAGAAAATTAAAATCATGTTTCATTTGGACTTGTGTACAAAGACTCACTTGAATTTTTCTATAGATATTTAACTAATTATATTTTCATAAGTTGATTTCACATCTTTAGGTTAGAAGTTTAATGTGAAAGCATGACCAATATAAAATTTGGAAGATCTGCACATTTACACTGAAAGCTTTGTTTTGAAATTCATTGGTAAGATGAAGGGAGGGAAAGAGAGAGACAATCAAGATAAATACATGTCATACTAAAACAGTTAAAAAATAGTGGTACAGGGCTTCCCTGGTGGCGCAGTGGTTAAGAGTCCGCCTGCCGATGCAGGGGACGCGGGTACGTGCCCCGGTCCGGGAGGCTCCCACGTGCCGCGGAGCGGCTGGGCCCGTGAGCCATGGCCACTGAGCCTGCGCGTCCAGAGCCTGTGCTCCGCAACGGGAGGGGCCACGACAGTGAGAGGCCCGCGTACCGTGAAAAAAAAAAAAAAAATAGTGGTACACATTATTGATACTGATCAATTTTCATTTTATAAAGTCATAATACAGGACTTTTTCCAACTATTAACAAAAGTGTTTGTTTTCATTAATTTATTATTTTATTACTAATGTTGAGAAGTGTAACTATTGAGATTGGATTTTTATTTTTAATATTTTAGTAACCCCTCACTTTATAACTTTTCTTTCTTTTTCCTTCTTTTTGAATGGTACGTCCACCCTTTGATTGGAACTCTACAGTTTTCTATTATTGCAAGCTTTCATGTATTCAAAATTTTAATAAACATTTGTAATTCTAAAATTTTCTATTACTACAAATTGTTTTTGTGTGTGAAATCTATTCATGACTGATTCTTTTATTTATTTATTTATTTTATTTATGTATTTTTGGCTGCGCTCGGGCTGTCTCCTGTTACAGCAAGCAGGGGCCACTCTTCGTTGTGGTGTGTGGGCCTCTCATTACAGTGGCTTCTCTTGCTGCGGAGCATGGGCTCCAGGTGCACGGGCTTCAATAGTGGCATGCAGGCTCTAGAGTGCAGGCTCAGTAGTTGTGACACATGGGCTTAGTTGCTCCGTGGCATGTGGGATCTTCCTGGTCCAAGGCTTGAATGCGTGTCCCTTGCATTGGCAGGCGGATTCTTAACCACTGTGCCACCAGGGAAACCCTCATAATTGTCTTATTTAGATCATACTCAGTTGTAAGCAATAAATGTTCATTTTAAAATAGGGGCATGGGCTTCCCTGGTGGCGCAGTGGTTAAGAATCCGCCTGCCAATGCAGGGGAGATGGGTTCGAGCCCTGGTCTGGGAAGATCCCACATGCCACGGAGCAACTAAGCCTGTGCATCACAACTACTGAGCCTACGCTCTAGAGCCCATGTGCCACAACTACTGAGCCTGCATGCCACAACTACTGAAACCCATGTGCCTAGAGCCCATGCTCCACAACAAGAGAAGCCACCACAATGAGAAGGCCAAGCACTGCAACGAAGAGTATCCTCTGCTTGACGTAACTAAAGCCCATGTGCAGCAATGAAGACCCAATGCAGCCAAAAATAAATAAATAAGTAAATTAAAAAAAAATAGGGGCAAAACAATGACATCGATTAATATTACCTACTAATAGATAATAGCTGGCACTTCCCTGGTGGTTTATCCTAAACCAGATAAATAAATTAAAAAAGAAGACCCCACACATACTTACATCATAGTGAAACTTCAGAATTACAAAGGCAAATGTGATATAGTAAAATAATGTAGAATAAAAGATTGCCTTCAAATGAACAGCAGTTTCACTCATGGCTGATTTCTCAACAGTGACTAAAGTCAGAAAAGATTATAATAATACTATCACTGATTAAAAGACGGTAAGTTCGAGTCCTGGCCCATGAGTTCAAGTCCCAGTTGCACACCTGGTCTCAGGACTTAATGAAGCTCAGGTTCTTTATGTTTCAGCACAGAAGGATTCAGTGAGAGGCAAAGTGATAGAAAAAAAGTGGATTTATTTAGAGAGATATACATTCTGTAGACAGAATGTGGTCCTTCTCAAAAGGCAAGAGTGGCCCCAGAATATGGGGTTATCTTGGAAAGTGAGAGTGTCCCTGGAAGAAACACACTCCACAGACAGAGTGTGGGCCATCTCAGAAGGTGAGAGGCCCCAAATATGGGGTGGTTAGTTTTTATGGACTGGGTAATTTCATAGGCTAATGAGTGGGAGGGTTATTCCAAGTATTTTGGGGAAGAAACAGGGATTTCTGGGAATTGGGCCACTGCCCACTTTTTGGCTTTTTATGGTCAGTCTTGGAACTGTCATGACACCTGTGGGTGTGTCATTTAGCATATGCTAATATATTACAATGAGCATATAATGAGGCTCAAGGGCTACTGGAAGTTGACTGGTTCGCCATCTTGGACCTGGTTGGTCCTGACCAGTTTATGTTGTATCCTGAACAACTATGTCATTCTTTTAAAGGTTTCATCCTGCCCTCTTCCCTCCTGTTTCATTAGTACTTGCATAAAAATGGCAAAGAATGGTCTTTTCAATAAATGTTTTTTTGAAAATTGATTATCCTTATTCAATAAAAGTAAATTGGCTACATATAAAATAGATAACCAACAAGGACCTACTATATAGCACAGGGAGCTATACTCAATATTTTATAATAACCCATAAGGGAGGAGAATGTGAAGAAGAATATACATATATATATATATATATACATAAATATATATATATATATATAACTGAATCACTATGTTGTACACCTGAAACTAACACGATATAGTAAATCAAATATACTTCAATTAAAAAAATACAAAAAAAAGTAAATTGGTCTCCTACTTTATATAATAAACAGAAGTCAATTCCACACAGATTAGTGCTCTAAATGTAAAGTGTAAAATAATAAAGCTTTTAAAAGATAATATAGTAGAATATCTTTCAGAATTCTGGGAAGTAAATATATTTTAAATAAGACACTATTGTACTGGTCACTTAGAAACAGGATTAAATAAATTTAAAAAAATACTAAAATTAAGAATTTTTGTCTATTAAAAGGCATACAAAGAATGAAAAGATATATCACAGAATGGGAAAATAGACTTGTCATATATACAGCTGGCAATTGACTTGAATAAAGACCTCCTACAAATTAATTAGAAAAAAACAGACGGAAAATAAAGAAAAAAAGATGGGCAAAAAATCAAACAAGCAGTTAATGGCCAATGAAAATATAAAAAGTTCTCAATTTAGTTGCCAGGGGAGTGAAAAACTCAATAATGGGCTATCTCTGTATCACAACTAAAATTATGACATGCCCAAGTGATGAGGATGATGTGGAACAATGGAAATTCTCCTGAAATGCTGTGTGGAATTTAAATTGTTAGACCATTTTAGAAAACAGTTTGTCATTATCTAGTAATTTTGAAGATGCATGTACCTGATGATTCTGCAGTTCCATGCCTAAACACGTACTTTAGAGAAACATGCACAGAAAACGCAGGATCTATGTACAAGAATATTCATTTCAGCATTTTTATAATAGCTTGAAACTTATAAGTAGTAGTATATTCATATCAGAGAACATCAGCAATGAAATCAAACAAATTACAGCTGTACCCAACAGACTCTGTATTGAGAAAGAAACCAAATACAAAAGAATATGAATTGTATGGTTTTTACTTATGTGAGTTTCAAAAATAGTTAAAAAGGAAAAGCATGTTTTCTAGGAATATATGATACGTGGGTTTTTTAAAAAAAAACCCATGAAGTGTGAGATTGAAAGGGGAGCTCCTGGGGAACTGGTCATGTTACATTTATTGATTCAGGTATTTATATTTTCTACTTTCTGTATGGTTGTTATATTAATCTTAAAATATTTTAAAATATATTAATTGGAGACCACATATCCTTTTTCTACGCAACATTTTCGAAGCCTGTCTCCTGACACACATTTAAATATTACTTGTTAATAACAGAATTAGATCTGCTAGCAGTAACGGGAACATTAGAGATTGTTTCTGTCCTAGTCAACCTCAATTTCTTATCTAGTGTTGAACTTGGGAGCAACCAATCAACAAATTCTCTGCCTTCTTAGAAAGATGCAGACATTCTGGTAATGAGAATTTGGTGATTACTGTTATAATGTGGTGATTACTTCTTTTCTTGGGAAAATATACAAAAGAATGTGGTAAGAATGGGCTTTTTAAAAAATGCCCAATAGAAGAAGACAAAGAAAAGCTATTAGGAAGAAAATAAGTTGACAAAATGGAGATAAGAGAGATCATTCAGGAAATTTGAATCATGGGATTACTTTGAAACTGTAAAAAGAAGCCAAATGGGTGGAACCAAAATTGAATATTTCTCAAATAATTTATGAAGGAGAGCAGTGACATATGTATTTGCAGCATGCATATAATATGTCAGTGAAAAAATGATACCGAATAGCCTACCCCTGATTTCTCTTAAAATCAATTATCCTATTTTAGGAAAACACCATGATAAGGGCCCTGATGTTAGCAATGCCCAATAAAACAAAGATTTACTGCTTTACATGCTAGTAAGGCAAATATGTATTTGTGTGGGTGTGGGTGTGGGTGTGGGTGTGGGTGTGGGTGTGTATGTGTTCTCAGAAAAACAGTAGGAAGCTAAGGACCATGTGGAGTGAGGTAGCCAGTCAAAATTCTGTAGTTGTGATATGGCAAAGGCCATTTTATGAAAAAGTCTCACTGATGTTTAATCATAGTGAGGTGCACTAGTGTAACACTTTTACTTGGTCTTCTCATACCCAGATCTATCTCACTCACGGATGCTTTGTGTGTGTGTGTTTCCTAGTTAAGGTCACTATGACCTAGGCCAACCATGAAAAGATAGATCCATGGACACTACTTGAACTAAAAGTAACTCTAATATGTCATATTAATATGACAACCACAGCAATGTGTGCCTTCCTCACAGTATAGGCCAGAAAAGTACATTTACTTTCTCTTCCAAGTCCTACTTGCTATCGTACACATTAGGGTCACTCCCTTTGACTATAAGCCATCCATTGTTAGGTATTTTACCACACGCAAAGATCCTATGAACCACGCAAGGTATAGAACAGCCTTCTTCTGTTCTTCCATAATCATTTTATAATGTGCAGTTCTTCACTGACGATTTGTTTCCTTGCGCGTTCATATTGTCTAGGCATGTGCAGGCCTGCAGTTATCTGAAGCACACATATTAGGACCGTAAACCCAGATATTCTAGGGCAACAGTTGCACAGTTAACTGTGCAAAGTGTGGTGCACAGACATCAACAGCAGCATTACCTGCCAACTTTTTAGAAATGCAAAATTTTTGGTCCCACCGCAGACCTATTGAATGAGAAACTCTGGGGAATGGAGACCAGCAATCTGTCTGTTAACAAGCTCTTCAGGTGATTCTGATGCACACTAAAGTTTGAGAACCATGGATCTAGGCTGATTGCTAATAATTACTATCGAGTGTTCTATTCCTTTTTGATGGCTATGCATCTTTGAGGCCTATTTCTTAAGAGCAACCAAGCACAAGTAAGAGCAAACTTCTGCTAGTCACATTGCTTACATACCAGATTTTCTGGTTGGGATGCCATGATCCTACAACTTAACAATAATGAAGACTTTATATCTTAGAATGTGATTCTGGACATTTGATCAAAGCACAGACTATGACGCCAGTCTGCCTGGGTTAGTTTCCTAGTTCTGACTGTACTAAATGGGTTGCCTTGAGCAATTTACTTAACCTCTCTATGCCTTAGTTTTTCCATCTATCAAGTGGGGATAACAATAGAACCTATTATAGGATGTTTGTGAGATTAAATAAATTAACATACACAAACCTCTTAGAACAGTGTGGATACGGAGCTTTATACAAGCACTTGACATCATTAATACTAAGGAGACTATATTAGAAGAGCAGATGGCTGAGATACGAAATTCAGGTCACAAAGAAAATTTGTTGAAAGAACAGACAGCAGTTAATTTGGACAAAAGAAGACTAAGGAAATACATTATAAGTGTCTTTATAATGTGTTGCTCCTGAAAATAATGTTAGAAACAAAGAGAAGTCACAGAAGGTAATCTTTGTTTCAGCATGAGTATATGTCGTATGTTAAAGTATATTTCAGAAATTAACACATTGAAACAGAGTAAAACTCAATGATAATGTGTTCTGGATATAGCATGATTAATGATTGCTGCTCCCAACCTGTGTCTTTTGTTGTTAACCTATTCTTAAATGTAACTGGGAAAAGTTCTTGTATTGGGAATGCGGGGAGTGAGAGGATTAGCAAGTGATAGCTACCTGATTCTTTGGGAATTTCTGAGTTCAGTGTATAGTCAGTTATGTAAAGTATAACCTTCTTGTCTTTTGTGCTTTTGACAGTTTAGGCTGTTTGAAAAACTTTTTTTTTTAAACTCACAATACCGTGACACCACATTTTATGTGATTAAATTATTGGATATTACATACCACGCTATAGTGAGGTTTTAAGGATATCCCACTAGGGTTAGGAAAAAGCCTCTATTCTAAGCCTCCTGAGTGGACCTCTGCTGCCCTAACTCTTCAGCTTTACTTCTGGCGCCCCTCAAACCTTTCCATGATCAAGAAACTGCCCAGACGTTCACCTCAGAGATGCTGCTCTAAGACTAAATCTGTTGTTCATTTGTCTAATCCGATTTGTCAGTTAGTTGTTAAAGATATTGAATAACACCCAGATTCCCATGCACTTCTTCTATTTTCTTTATGGCACTTACCAGAAGATAAGTATTTGCTTATTTTTTTGTTCAGTATCAAAAGGGCACAATCTTATTCTGTTTGATTAATCACCACAAACCCAGCACCAAGAAGAGATCCCAGCAAAAAGAAGTATTTATACTAAGTAGGTGATGAATTAATGGATGACTGAATAAATGAATATACATATCTTCTAAGTACAGATGGCCATTTTTGGAATAATGTGTTATATCTAAAATCTGTCTGGGAATTATCAACAAAGCTGAATATATACAAAAAATTCAGTGTTGGGCACATTTAATAAACATCACAAACACACTTAAGATATTAATAGCTGCAGTTCATTGATATTAAAATTCATGTCATATTTCTCATAATAGCTGAAAAAGCTCACTCCTTACTTTATTGATGCTAATTACAATGTAAAACACATTTTAATGTCACCATAATGGATGAGATAATTAATCTCTGCAAAGTGGTGAAGCATTATTTAAATTACTAATTGGATTTCAATATGCATTATCAATGACTTTTAGTCTGTGTAATGAGTGATTGGAAGCCTTATAGAATGTGGCATATTAATACCAAAGAATGTGAATAACAAAAATAAGTCACAAGTATAACATTCTAGGAATCTCTTAAAAAGACATTCAAACTTTAAGGACATGGAACTCATGTAAGACAAATGAAGTCTACTAATCTAACACGTAGATAAATATTTGATTATAATAATGATTTTGTAGAAAGTATAGAATTGCAGAAACCTAAGGAAAATTATAACTTTAGGGAGAGGGTGCAATAGAAGAATAATTTGCTGTGGAAATTATACTGGTGATAGAAATTCTAGAGGCAGTATGGGTTAAAAAGGAAAAGCATGGTATCAGACCCAAATTCAGATTTCAACTCTACCACTGACAAGCTGGGAGACTCAGGCAATTTATAAAACTTTCTAAGCCTGTCTGCCTTTTAAAATATTTACTTAGGCAAATTATAAAACTTTCTAAGCCTGTCTGCCTTTTAAAATATTTCTCTTTTTTACTTTATTTTTTCTTTCTCTTTTCCTTCTTTCCTGGCTTCTCTCTCTCTCTCTATTTCTCTCTCCCTAATATGCCCACACATAGATGTGTTTGAGAACCCCGAATTTCTTTCTTTGTAAATGCAGTACATTTTTAGCAATATTATTACCATAGGCTCTCATAGCTTAATCCATGCATAAGACCTAGTTTCCTCCCCAGGGGACATATTCTCTATGCAAAAGGCTGGTAAATATTAGGACAGATATACTGAAGACTAAATTTCTTATACAGAGAAACATTTTACTCATCAGCTTCCACTGGTGTCTTCTGTGCCTGTTTTTGAAATAATCTATTTCAGAAGGTTTAGTGATTGGAGTCAAAGTTTCTTGATGTGTCCAACTTATATCAACATCATTCTGACTTGACAGATTTTGTTTTTCTCTGCCAGTCTCTTTGGTTTCCTAGATTCTAAGAGCAGATTAAGTCTATAAGTATTTGGAAATCTTCTACAGAAGATGAACATTATAGGAGTCTTCTACACTAGTATGGTAGTAGAACGTATGTCAATAAGTGAAAGCTCTTTTGTATGTTGTTGACTTCCTCTAATTTAAATTCTAGACCCTTAGGCATCAGCCTTTTTTTTTTTTTTTTCCGGTACGCGGGCCTCTCACTGTTGTGGCCTCTCCCGATGCGGAGCACAGGCTCCGGACGCGCAGGCTCAGCGGCCATGGCTCACGGGCCTAGCCGCTCCGCGGCATGTGGGATCATCCCGGACCGGGGCACGGACCCGCGTCCCCTGCATCGGCAGGCGGACCCCCAACCACTGCACCACCAGGGAGGCCCCAGCCATTATTTTTTAATATCTACTCAGGAAATGGTTTCCCACTTCTTGACATGAATAAGGAACACTGGATTTGGAGTTAGAATAATCTTGTTTCAGAAATGGCTGCATCTCAAACTAGCCTTGTGATGTAAACTTAAAACAACTTATTTAACATCTCTTAGTCTTTCTCATTTATAATATCAGAATAATAGTTTACAATAGTAATGAAATGAACTGAGATCATGTGTAATGAATCTGAATACTATTTACAAGATGTAAGACACCTCAAGTTATAATTTAATTACACAAACACTGAACTTGTCCAGTATATTTACATAGATATCTTCAGAGAATGACATGGAAGTTTCCAAAGAAGATTTCAAGTAACATCCCTTTCTACCCCAACTCCTATCTCACATCTTTAGCCAGATATTTTTCTTTTTTTGGCAAGGAGAGGGATAAAAACTGTTTTGTCTCAAGGGCCTTCAATGCTTTAAAACAAGCATTAATTTCTTTAGAATACTGTCACACTAATTTGAGCAACATTTATTTGTACTTTTCAAGCAGCTATTTACTTTACTTATTCTGGTTAGGATAACCCACAGGAATAATTTCAAACCTAAAATTGAGGTCTGGTTATCCATTTTAGTGTTGGGGCAAATTATCATTGGTATAGGGGAGAAGGGTATCTCTCTCTCTCTCTCTCTTTTTTTTTTTATCACTCTGATCATCTCCACTCTGTTTTGCAGTATTCCTGGGAGGCTAGACTACTTTCGGAACTACAATGAAAATTCATGGACTCAGACAGGCCTCAAATGTGAACTTACCCTAGGGAGATTTGACCAGTTGGTTGAAACTTAGTAGTAATGAGATTGAATTATCTGTTATGGACCAATGGACTATGTTCTGTTCTATGGCCTTGGGCTACATTTGAGATTTAGCCAATCATCTCAACATTGTATGCCAGACTGAACTGGATGAAATAAATCTCCATGACTATAAAAATGTCTAAAATTATATGTCCTACTCATCTGAATTAGTACCATTATGTTTTGATTTGGAGAAAAGCAAATGGATTTTGAATACAACCTGATATACTTCAAGCTGAGCAAATCTCCCGAACTTCCTCTGATATATGATTGGTTATTTCCAAGTTCTAAATTTACCGCTAAGTCAGAGTCAGGTCCAGCATAACAAAAGAAAAAAAGCAGAAAGACACTTGATTAATAAGATCCCCATGTTTGGAAATGATTGATTCTAGGATGCACCTCATATTAGACTGAGAGATCATATTTATGATCAAGACTTTCAAATCCCACTAGCACCCCGAGCATATGCCAAGCACAAAACAAATGTTTATTCAATGACTGGTAACATGTCAGAAGATTTTGGTCAAGGATCAACTCCCAAAAGACCACCAGAAATACCTGTTGATCAAGCAAGTCTAAATTTATTAGATTTACTGCAGTAAGGGATAACATCTTGTCAGAGGGTTAGCAATGTCTCAAAATGGGAGAAATTAGGAAATAATAATTTATAGGGTTTTAGGGCTTAGGATGGATGATTTTAAGGCAGGTCTTGCAATGTGGAGAACTGACTGGGAGTGGGCAGAGTTTATAACATAATAGCTTTCAACTGATAGGCACAGTGAAGCCAGGGTTTGAAATAAATAGTCTTAATAAGCAAGCTCAGTCTTGTTAAAAAAGGTTTTTAGTTTACTCATAGTTTTACCTTTGAGGAGTGGGTATTTCTTGGTGCAAGAACTAAGGTACTTTTCCTTGGTATCGGTACAATTTTACACAGGGAAAGAAAGTATGCCTGGTTTCAGTATTGTTTAACACAGGGGCAAGAAATAATATTGGTTTTAGCTAATTAAAAATGAAATGAAGAGTAAGTAAACCTTTATTGAACCACCTAATGACAAAAATTGTCTTAATGAGAAAGTTGCATCTGCTTCATTGCAAAGAAATTACTCTCTTCAGTTGTATTATTCTTAGTTAATTCTTTCCATGTCTACTCTATGTCTTTCTGAAAGTAATTGAATGGACTGAGAGAGCAATCGCCCCTTTTTTGAGGTAGTCAATATTCTGTATCAATTTCAATGAACTATTTTTGGCACTCAAGAGTCTTTGTACATCTGCCTAACTTATTTTTCCACACTCCATGCGGGAGGCAGTAAGAGAAGACTGTGAATTTTTTTCATCTTTCTGCTAATTGATATTTTTGGCATTTCAAATGTTGATACTTTATCATGCATAGGTAAAACTTTCACTTTTTGAGTTAATTATCTCAGGTTTTGATTGGGAGATCAAATCTCTCTTTGGCTACATTACCTTCCATGCAATATTATAGACTTTTGCTCCCTCTACCTTGCTTCATTAGCCCAAGATAGGAGGCATTCTAACTTGAAGGAAACTCATAGAAATCTCTTTTATTTCATTCTCTCTGTTGCTTTGGTTTTTAAAATATTTTTCTATTCTTTTACTGTCATTTAATTGGGTTTTAGGAGGAAAAGGAAAAAAGAATGTATACTTTGGTCTGTCACCTTGACTGAAAGATGTTTTGTTAATTTTGTGTATCCATTGGGATATTCTATTTGTTTTTAACTGATTATTAAGTAATGAAGCCTCTACTATTCTATGAATTTATTTATTTATTTTTGGCTGCATTGGGTCTTCGTTGCTGTGCACGGACTTTCTCTAGTTGTGATGAGTGGGGGCTACTCTTCGTTGTGGTGCATGGGCTTCTCATTGCGGTAGCTCCTCTTGTTGCGTGCAGAGCACAGGCTCTAGGCGCGTGGGCTTCAGTAGTTGTGGCACACAGGCTCAGTAGTTGTGGTGCACGGGCTTAGTTGCTCCACAGCATGTGGGATCTTCCCAGACCAGGGCTTGAACCCGTGTCCCCTGAATTTGCAGGCGGATTCTTAACCACTGTGCCACGAGGGAAGTCCTTACTGTTCTAAAATATATTATACCTCTTAATGGAAAGCAATGGAGATGGTGAAAAATAACCCTAGACTGAGAGTTAATTCAGTCCTAGTTCCAGTTTTGATGATTCTAGCTATATGAAGTGAAACAAGTCACTTAACCTTTTCAATTTCAGTACCTTCATCTGTAAAACAGTCATGTTATTCTATATACGCTTCTAAGATCCTTCCAGTGCTAATATTCTGACTCTGTTTTATCCCAAGACAAGGTATCTCAATTGGCTACCTTTGAGTACAGAAAAATTTGATTATTTTAGTACAAGTTTTAGGAACATTAAATCTCAAATCCAAACTTTTGAGTTTTAAGTCTACATGATTTAAAATCTTTTAATGCATTTATAGATACAGGTAGATATAAAGCAACTAGATGTATGACAGTTCAATTCTGACATTGATTACCTGGTGTCAATATCAGACTCCACAGGCATAAGGGCTCAGTCCCACAGGATTGCCCCCACTTCAGATGCCAGTCACAAGTATCCAGGTTATCCACACTTGTTCAACTTGGCTACTAAGTTGGGGGTTTTTACAACCCCCGCTCAAGTTCGACAATTTGCTGGAATGACTCCCATAACTCAAGAAAAAGTTATACTTACTATTATAGTTTGTTATAAAGGACACAAATGAACAGCCAGATGACAGGTACATAGGGCAAGGCCAGGAAGAGTACTGAGTGCAGGAACCTCTGTCCTGTGGAGCTGGAGTGTGCTACTCGCCTAGCACATGGATGTGTTCACCATTTCCTAAGTTCCCAGAACTCTGTTATTTGGGGGTTTTATGGAGGATTCACTACATAGGCATTGGTGATTAACTCAATCTTCAGCCCTTCTCCACTCTCTGGAGGTTGGAAGGTGGGACTGAAAACTTCCAAGTTTTTAATCAGGGCTCAATCTCTCAGGGACCAGCCCCACCCTGAAACTATTTAGGGGCCTGCCAAGAATCACCTGACTAGAACAAAAGGTGTTCCTATTACCCTTATCACTTAGGAAATTCCAAGGGTTTTGGGAGCTCAGAGCCAGGAAATGGAGAAAAAGACAAAATATTTTTCTTCTTATAATATATAATATGTATATATTATATACATGCATATATGCAGATTTCTTTCCCTTTTTTTTTTTTTTTTTTGGCGGTGCGCGAGCCTCTCACTGTTGTAGTCTCTCACGTTGGCTCAGCGGCCACGGCTCACAGGCCCAGCCACTCCGCAGCATGTGGGATCTTCCCGGACCAGGGCACGAACCCGTGTACCCCTGCATCAGCAGGCGGACTCTCAACCACTGCGCCACCAGGGAAGCCCTCTTTCCTATTTTAAAAATTGGTAGAAATGTCTGTTTTTACTTTAAAGTCTTGGATTTTTTTTTTTTTTTTTTTTTTTTTGCGGTACGCAGGCCTCTCATCGCTGCGGCCCCTCCCACTGCGGAGCACAGGCTCTGGACGCACAGGCCCAGCGGCCACGCCTCACGGGCCCAGCCGCTCCACGACAGGTGGGATCCTCCCGGACTGGGGCATGAACCTGCGTCCCCTGCACCGGCAGGCGTATTCCCAACCACTGCGCCACCAGGGAAGCCCTAAAGTCTTGGATTTTAATTCATTTCTTTTTTTTCATTTCTTTATTAAAGAAACTTTTACAAGAAACTGATTAGACTACATAAGCAAACAATATCTAGAATTTTACATACATACTCAACTGGTTTCATCAGGGGCATAAAATACTCCCTTGTGGTATATTAGATACTTTGGGAAGCTATGTTGACTCTTCAAGTCACCAGGGTACCATTTAGTAAATTCCAACTTCAATGGATTATTAACTTTTTAGATAATATATTTCAATTAAAACAAAATTGGAACTCCATGAAATCAAATGGCTGATGCTGAGTTTAGTCTATGAGCAGGAAAGTAAGCACTGGAAATGTTGCTTAAAGATGTATTACCTAGGGCTTACCTGGTGGCGCAGTGGTTGAGAGTCCGCTTGCCGATGCAGGGGACACGGGTTCGTGCCCCGGTCCGGGAGGGTCCCACATGCCGCGGAGCGGCTGGGCCCGCGAGCCATGGCCGCTGAGCCTGTGCGTCCGGAGCCTGTGCTCCGCAACAGGAGAGGCCGCAGCAGTGAGAGGCCCGCGTACTGCAAAAAAAAAAAAAAAGATGTATTACCTATAAGAAATCCACTCACTTCAGAAGTGAGCTAACCATACGTGGAAGGAATGAATATACATCTTAACATTCCATCTTCCTTAGAGATTCCCCCAGATCTTATCTCTAAAAAGGAGAGCTTTACAAAGTAATCCTCACCTGAATGCTACAAAAATAACCGCTTTTAAAAATTCAGCTTGGAAGGTGTTGGTATTAATTTCCCTCACATAATTATTTTGAGTGAGTTAGAATTCTTCAAACCTACTACACTTACAGAGTTAGATTGTCTCAGTGCATGTAAACTATACTCTGCTAACTATCAACTCATTTTGAAAGTAGAATTAACGATTTCTTACCCATTAAGGGCTCATTTGAATGCATTGAAGAGTAGTTATTGCAACCCACATCACCTAAACTTTCACATACTGGCTTAGTTTTGAATTGTGATTCAAAGCCTTACTAGATTCACTGAATCCTATAGATAGAACTGACACTTTGTTCTATTTATGATATTTTTGACATTGAGTTTTGTTATGCTGCTTTAAATCTGTGTGGTTTTCACTGTCTATTCCTGTTAATGTCCTGATTGGCCTGTATACACAACCTACTGAGGAATGAGTCCATTAAACTGCGCTCCTATTAGTACAATGCAAGTTCTGCATAGTGCCAGCTTAGAGTAAATATTTGAGGGAACATTTCTCTCTCTCTTGAGATTTTTTGATTTTATCTCCTACCCACACACATTTTTGCTTTTAGTTTAACTAGTCTAGTTCAGTACTTTCTTATTCTGACCGAATTAAACCTTTGGTGATACCTATTTCTAACAGCCTAGCTTTTAGTTTCCTTCTTTTAAAATATATCTCCCAGGTTCAGACTACAAAGCAAAATGTTGATAGCATGAATATTTCTAAATTTTTAAAGATAATATTCCTTCTTCCCTTCCTTTCTCTTTTGGTTAAAAAAAAGATATAAAAAATATAACTGAAATTTTTACTTCCAAATTACTACTTCATCATTTGACCATCATGGGCATATTGTTATCTTTCTCAACTCATATAGTAAATAAACTAGTTTATAAAACATGACCAACCAAAAAAATTCAAGCCGGTTTATGTAAGTTTACTGGATGAAAAAGACTTTTATGACTTTGTGTACTAACTGATCCTCTGTAGCTAGAATCTCCTATGGCATGGTTCTTCCAATGTAATGGAGAACATCCATGTTATATAAATGAGCCAAAGATGGCTTCTGTGTATTGTTTATTTCTTCACTTCAGGCTGAGGTCCATTAGCTTAAAAGCCCACTGGAGCTGAACTCAAACATTTTCGCATTCCAATTATTATCAATACTATTTTTATTGCGATATAATGGACATATAACACGGCATAAGTTTGAGGTGTACAACATGTTGACTTGATACACTTACATATTGCAATCCAAACAAGTAGATTTTCAACCTTCTAGAGCCTACCTGCTTTGCATACCCCACAAAACCACACCCAACACCTGCCAGCTATAGGTAAGGTAACTCTTACAGATAAAAGATCCCAAGCTTCTGCTGCCCATTGGAGCACTCTGACCCAGAAACTTTTTGCTGTGCTATTGAGTGATGTCATCTAGACATTTAAGCACCCTTTCTGAGTCGTTTCTTTCCTGGGAGTTCTCATGTCTCCCTCCCCTTCTGAGCAGGGACAGTGCCAGTAGCCCCTGGACAATATCCTGCTATGAGGGACTTCCTCTGAATGGTAACAAGAGACAAGGAAAGTCATTATATAATGATAAAGAGGTCAATTCACTAAGAAAATATAACAGTTGTAAATACTGATACATATGCACCCAACATTGGAGCACGAAAATATATTAAGCAAATACTAACAGATCTGAAGGAAGAAACAGATAACAATACAATAATACAGACAGTCCCCAACTTATAATGGTTTGACTAACAATTTTCAACTCTAGCATTCAGCACTGTAAATTTTGAATTTTGACATTTTCTCTGGCTAGCAATATGTGGTAAGTAAGATACTCTCTCAGGATGTTGGGCAGTGGCAGGGAGCTGCATCTCCCAGTCAGCCACATGATATCGGGGTGAACAACCCATACACTTACAACAATTCTGTACCCATACAACCATTCTGTTTTTCACTTTCAGTACAGTATTCAGTAAATTATATGAGATATTCAATACTTTATTACGAAATAGACTTTGTGTTAGATGATTTTGCCCAAATGTAGGTTAATGTAAGTATTCTGAGCATGTTTAACATAGGCTAGGCTAAGCTATGATGTTTGGTAGACTAGGTATATTAAACGCATTTTTGACTTATGATATTTTCAACTTACAATAGGTTCATTGGGATGTAAACCCATTGTAAATTGAGGAAGATCTATAGTAGGGAACTTAAATACACCACATTCACCAATGGATAAATCACACAGCCAGAAAAATCAAGAAGGAAAAGTTGGACTTAAATCATACTTTAAACCAAATGGACCTAACAGACACACACACACACACACACATAAAACAGTCTATCCAATGCAGGGGAATACACGTTCTTCTCAAGCACTCATGGAACATTCTCCAGGATAGATCATATGATAGGTCACAAAACAAATCTTAATAAATTTAAGAAGACTGAAATCATATCAAGTATCAAACATTAATTCAATAAACTAATATGTTGAATTAAAATGGCTAGCAAAAGGAATTCATAAAGTGTTGCAGATGAACACCTTCCTGTAACAGCATAGAAAAGGTCTTGCATTAAAATGCAGGAGAAAACAAAAACTCTTTGGCACCAAATGCAATACTGTACTACATAGTTTTAGTAAAGCTTAGCTGATCAACAGGATATATGGGGATATGCAAAATTCTGTTAACTGTGCTAACTCTTAATATTTGCATCCATATTTTGAAGGAGAAATAATATTAACTTTATTGTTATTGAAATAAATATAACAAGTTGTTAAATTATGCTTACCCTCTTGATAGACAATAAGTATGTTTTTAATTGCAACATTCCTTTAAAAGTTGAATCTATTAGAGTCCAGATATAAAGATAATTTACTTAATAATGTCATACTTTCATTTTCTCATATGTATTATAATGTATAGATGTAGATTACAGATGGAATGACTAAAATATTCCTCAAAAATGATTGATACTATACAGAAAAAAATCAGTTCAAACCCTAAACAAAATACTGGAAATAAAAATAGTTTGTCATATTATGCCAATTTATGGCTGTGTAAAGATAACAGGCTTTTCCTATTTGATCAAAGTACCCAACAATTTTAGGTAAATTTACTTTATAAAAGTTAGTCAGTAAATAAATATTGCACATAGGCCCTGTGGAATTTTTTCTTGTGTGTGAGGCTATGGCTCTACAAATAATTGTATAAGTTGCATTCTTTCAGAGTGTTCAGAGCATAATTGGGGATGTGACACATATGAAACATAAGTTGGTCTTCCTTATATTGCTCAGGAAAGATATTTTTCTCGATTAATTTGTTTTTCTATTAATTTTTAAAATGTAATATATGAAACATACTGTGAAAACCAACATCCAAGATGGACCCCAGTGATCCACATTTTGGATATTTATGCCCTTGAATAGTTTCCTCATATATTTAATGTATTTAATAGTTTCCTAAGACATTTCCTCTGTTGGTGTGTGACTTCCAAAGCTAGGTCATAAAATGCATTGCAGTTTCTACCTTGCTTTCTCTTGGATCACTTCTGGGAGAAGCCAGCTAACACATGGTGAAAAAACTCAAGCAGCCCAGGTACAGGTACAGTATAGAAGAACTGAGCTCTCTTGGCAATAGCCAGCACTAGCCATGTGAGTGAGGCATCATGGAAACAGATTCTCTAGCTCCATTCAGTAATTATTATTATTTTTTTTGGCTGTGCAGCTTGCTTGCAGGATCTTAGTTCCCCAGACAGGGATTGAACCCAGGCCATGGCAGTGAAAGTGCCGAGTCCTAACCACTGGCCTGCCAGGGAATTCCCCATTCAGTAAATTCTTAAGATGAGGGCAGCCTTGGCTGACATCTGACTGAACCTCATGAGACACCGTAAGCCAGATCCATACTGCTAAGCTGCTCCTAAATTTCTGCCCAACTAACGTATAGGATAACATGCAGCAATAGAAATAATACACCATAGAAGAGAATATATGTAACATATATGTTATTATAAAACATAATAATAAACACCTGTGACACCACCCTCCCCAAATTTATAAAATAGGACATTATCATATATGTCAGTATAGCACTTTTAAACTACTATTGATTGGTATTGCCTGTTTTCTGGCAGAATATGTGCCCTCATCCAACTTTTTTATTTCTTTTTTAGGAGGGGCTTGGCTATTCCCTTTGCCATTTCCTATACAGTTTATTTTCAATTACCCCAGGCTCAAGATCTTGGGATCCATGAAAGACACTTTTGGGATATTCATTTGAATTGCATTTTGGAAAACTGAGTATCTGACATTGAATTCTATTATCCATTAACTTCATTTGTTTAGGTCTTTCAGTAAATGTTCATAACATTCCTCATACATGTTTCACACACCTTTTGTTGGATTTATTCTTAGGCACCTTACATAGCTATAGAAGTTGTTCTTCATTAGGTTATTTCATTAAATTTTAATTCCTAATTTTCATTAGCTTATTTATCCCAGAGGTAGGAACATAATTATCATCTTAATTTTTTTTAGAAAAAACAAAGGATTTATTATTATTTTTCTTCTTATTACTGTTCAGCTCATTCAGACCTTGCATAAAGAAATTGTTTGTCAGAGAATAAAAGGAAATAAAAGGAATCCAAATCAGAAAAGAAGAAGTAAAGCTGTCACTGTTTGCAGATGACATGATATTATACATAGAGAACCCTAAAGATGCTACCAGAAAACTACTACAGCTAATCAATGAATTTGGTAAAGGAGCAGGATACAAAATTAATGCACAGACATCTCTGGCATTCCTATACACTAATGATGAAAAATCTGAAAGTGAAATCAAGAAAACACTCCCATTTACCATTGCAACAAAAAGAATAAAATATCTAGGAATAAACCTACCTAAGGAGACAAAAGACCTGTATGCAGAAAATTATAAGACACTGATGAAAGAAATTAAAGATGAGACAAATAGATGGAGAGATATACCATGTTTTGGATTGGAAGAATCAACATTGTGAAAATGACTCTACTACCCAAAGCAATCTACAGATTCAATGCAATCCCTATCAAACTACCACTGGCATTTTTCACAGAACTAGAACAAAAAATTTCACAATTTGTATGGAAACACAAAAGACCCCGAATAGCCAAAGCAATCTTGAGAACGAAAAATGGAGCTGGAGGAATCAGCCTCCCTGACTTCAGACTATACTACAAAGCTACAGTAATCAAGACAGTATGGTACTGGCACAAAAACAGAAAGATAGATCAATGGAACAGGATAGAAAGCCCAGAGATAAACCATGCACATATGGTCACCTTATCTTTGATAAAGGAGGCAGGAATGTACAGTGGAGAAAGGACAGCCTCTTCAATAAGTGGTGCTGGGAAAACTGGACAGGTACATGTAAAAGTATGAGATTAGATCACTCCCTAACACCATATACAAAAATAAGCTCCAAATGGATTAAAGACCTAAATGTAAGGCCAGAAACTATCAAACTCTTAGAGGAAAACATAGGCAGAACACTCTATGACATAAATCACAGCAAGATCCTTTTTGACCCACCTCCTAGAGAAATGGAAATAAAAACAAAAATAAACAAATGGGACCTAATGAAACTTCAAAGCTTTTGCACAGCAAAGGAAACCATAAACAAGACCAAAAGACAACCCTCAGAATGGGAGAAAATATTTGCAAATGAAGCAACTGACAAAGGATCAATCTCCAAAATTTACAAGCAGCTCATGCAGCTCAATAACAAAAAACAAACAACCCAATCCAAAAATGGGCAGAAGACCTAAATAGACATTTCTCCAAAGAAGATAGACAGATTGCCAACAAACACATGAAAGAATGCTCAACATCATTAATCATTAGAGAAATGCAAATCAAAACTACAATGAGATATCATCTCACACTGGTCAGAATGGCCATCATCAAAAACTCTAGAAACAATAAATGCTGGAGAGGGTGTGGAGAAAAGGGAACCCTCTTGCACTGCTGGTGGGTATGTGAATTGGTACAGCCACTACTGAGAACAGTATGGATGTTCCTTAAAAAACTACAAATAGAACTACCATATGACCCAGCAATCTCACTACTGGGCATATACCCTGAGAAACCCATAATTCAAAAAGAGTCATGTACCAAAATGTTCATTCATTGCAGCTCTATTTACAATAGCCAGGAGATGGAAGCAACCTAAGTGTCCATCAACAGATGAATGGATAAAGAAGATGTGTCACATATATACAATGGAATATTACTCAGCCATAAAAAGAAACGAAATTGAGTTATTTGTAGTGAGGTGGATGGACCTAGAGTCTGTCATACAGAGTGAAGTAAGTCAGAAAGAGAAAAACAAATATCATATGCTAACACATATATATGGAATCTAAGGAAAAAAAAATGTCATGAAGAATCTAGGGGTAAGATGGGAATAAAGACACCGATCTACTAGAGAATGGACTTGAGGATATGGGGAGCCAGAAGGGTAAGCTGTGACAAAGTGAGAGAGTGACATGGACATATATACACTACCAAACGTGAAATAGATAGCTAGTGGGAAGCAGCCGCATAGCACAGGGAGATAAGCTCGGTGCTTTGTGACCACCTAGAGGGGTGGGATAGGGAGGGTGGGAGGGCGGGAGACGCAAGAGGGAAGACATATGGGAACATATGTATATGTATAACTGATTCACTTCATTATAAAGCAGAAACTAACACACCATTGTAAAGCAATTATACTCCAATAAAGATGTTAAAAAAAAAGAAATAGTTTGGTAATACTGGAAATCAAACCAATTTTTGCAACC